>NC_049222.1:89086618-90463702 GCF_011100685.1 Canis lupus familiaris
TACCTCCTTATTTTTGCTAACAGAACCCCAAATTTTGAGTTTAGGTAGTAGGTGGAGATCAGTAGTCTGGGGGCAGGTAGGCGTCTTTGCAGGAGAGGGGGTCATGTGGTGCCCTTCTGGCCATGAGCATTAGAGGATCCTGCTGGGTCGCAGCTGGGCAACTCCTTCCCAGGCCCTCAACTTGCTCGATAAAAGATCTGAGCATCTGAAGGGGAGAAACACTTTTTTTTCTTTCCTCTTTCTGCTGGAGTGAGGACATGATGTCTGAGCTATGGCAGCCACTCTGTAACCATGGGGCAACAAATTATGACAAGCAAAAACAAAAAGTGGAGGATGGCAGAGTAGAAGGAGAGCAAATATCTTTATTATATTTTAAACCAGTGCCACCCAATGTTTTTTTTTTTTTTTTTTTTTTTTTTGTGTGTGTGTGTGTGTGTGTCTTGACACTCAGAGGACGTGCTAATTGTTGCACTGTCCTCTGGGAATACTGGAGGAGATTGCTGGCACCTGAGGTGAAGAACGCTAAGGGCTTCAGCTGCCCCAGGTTACCATCACCATCCTGAAGACTTAGGGGATAAATATCTCCGCACACCTTTTTGTGGCTCATGTGTGGGCTTCCCCATATATGTTGGAAAGTTCTAGCTTAAGCTATGCTTACCAACAGGTTTTCTGTTCCTTAGGCTGAAAGCATTTCTAATACCAGGCTCACTTCCGCTTCTCATTGCAAAGTGATGAGATGTCATAAGCTACTATACATTTTCTAGCAACATATAAATATGCAAGAAACATGGATCTAAGCCTGAATTGTATATGATTCCAAGGACTCGACAACTTGCTGTTGTGTTCTTTTTTTTTGTTAGTTATGGGGGCCATTTCCTAATTAACTAAGGTCACATTTCATGAGATCTCAAAATAGGAATGCTGTCAAATGATGCATTTGAGAATATATTCATAATGGTTGAAGAATTTAGAGGAAAATTTTTAGGAGAAAAAATTTTTAGAGGAAAATAATTTTATTAGTATCTAGAAGTTCATGTTAGGGGCCAAGTTATTATGTTTTTGATTTGAGTGCACAATGGCCTTGACAATAATTGACTTCTTTTAATAACTATTTTCTTAAATATTTTATTTTTAAGCAATCTCTACATCCAACATAGGGCTTGAACTCAATCCCACGATTAAGAATCGCATGCCCTACTGACTGAGCCAGCCAGTCGCCCTACTAATTAACTTTTCGATGTCCCTGTCATGTATGTTTCTAGTCCCTTTCACTAACTCCATCGGTGTCTACCTGATACGGTTGACAGATGCACTGAATAAAATGATATCTATAAAGTGCATGGCTGACTCCATGGCACAGAGTAGACATTCACAATGTGCTCTCTGGATTGTGATCTTTAACACAAGCTGTAAAAATTGTGAATTAATAAATACCCGTAACTCTTCAGCTTTCCAAAAAAGTCTTCTAAAATGAAAGAGTAAGAGACTTTCTAAATATTATTCAGTAAGTGCTCTAAAAATATAAAGCTCTCACCCTTCCCCGGAATTCAGGTAATTATTTCACTCTGTGGCTGGTGCTCAGGTGACTCACCTTCTCGTCTTGGCAAAGAGGTGCTGAGCTCTGCTTGCGTCTGAGAGTTGTGTGTTCTTTAACAAAAATCTCCTGCGCCCTAGCTCTCCGGACATCACACTGAGAGTGCTTTCATGGGAGCCCATTGTGTACTGACAGCTGTTTTTATGTCACCGAGACAAGGACATGAATTTTCAATCTGCCTCAACCCCAGGGTGACACATGGGATGGAGTGACCAGTGAGAGCCAGCTGAGAAACACAGAGTGTCAGGTGACAAGCTCAATGTACCTGCCTGTGCTTGGAAAGTTCAAGGTACTCATTCCTGGTACGAACATGGCTAGAAATATGCGATCAACACACTTTCTCGGAATCAGCCTTTCTAATAAAATAGCATTTCTCTTTTTGGGCACCCTTCTTAGTTCAACCATGCTGAAGCACCCCAAATGGTGCATTTGGGAAATGAAGATACATTTTCTGAGTGTTTATTATACCAAAGAAATGAGCAGTGCTATGGGGGATGTGCAGCTTTTTGTCTTTAGCTCTTCCCTCCTCGGCTGTGGGCATCACAGCCAGCACTGGGTGCCCCCAGATTCAGTTCTTTGTTTTTTTTTTCTCTTTTACCTACTACCTGTCCATGTGCTTCCCAGGCTCCAAAATGCAGATGTAGAGGTTAGCCAACCCCCTATCTTCTACCCCTTTTAAAGGGTTAGGTCTTCTTTTAACCACCCTCTGTTATAGTTTGAGAGGCACTGCAGGTGACTGTACAGTCAGAAGGGATTTGTTTGAGCTGCCTTTGCTTCTTTGTCTGCAAAGGCAGAGTGGCCCCGAGACTCGTGGAGTAAGGATCCAGAGGAGGTAACTAAATGGCAGTACTGGAAGTAGGACCCACACGTCTGGCTCCTTATGCAGGGTGGCCCCTTTCAGGATAGGCAAAACCATCAGTCCATCATGAATCTATTCCTGGCGGGGGGCGAATGTGTTAAAGAAGCTATTCTGCAAAGAGTTCTTTGTATTTTTGCTTTGACTGGTATGTTCTCATGAGATTGGAAACTGGGAACCATCTGGGGTCTGCCCAGCGCCTTTATGTTCCGCACACAAGCACCACGTCAGGGAGGGGCTGATGGAAGGTGCTGGCAAGACAGCAGCGGCTGGACTAAGTTACGTTGTGTTTTTAACTTGTGTGCCTCTTCAGCCTTGCCACCAACATGTGGGAACGAATGGAATTACAGTCAAATGCCTACATTTCATGAGTGTCTGCTCTGCCTGCTGAGGTAGATGCCAAGACCCTCTCAGGGACCCCCCAGATATAGCTGTAGGTCCCCAGAGCCATCTCCTGGGTGTTATCATCAGATCTTACCCACCGAGATTGGTCACTGACCAGCCTCCTTCAGTGGGACCCCATCTGCCCCAGGCTCCCCTGCTGGGTCTGGAGCCCACAGGTGCTGGAGCCCTGTGGCACATGGGGGACTGCAGCCTTGCTGTTAGAGGGGCCCCAGAGCAATACTACTTGGGCTAGATTTTTAGTGAAAAGCTCTACCTGGTCTTTACTTATATTTCTCTTGCCTGCCCTCCCCTGTCTTCCCCTTCTCACCCTCACCCTCCCTCTTCTCTCTCTCTCTGTTTCCCTATTTCTCTCTCCCTCTCACCCTGGTAATCACACCTGAGTCCTTGAAATTTGCTTTCCACATCTAACTAAACATACTCTGATACTGAAGATGTGATTCAGTTCATTTTTTTCCATAGACTTTTCTTTAAAAAAAAAAAAAGATTTCATTTGTTCATTTGAGAGAGAGAGAGAGAGAACGTACAAGTAGGGCAGTGTGGGTGGGGTGGGATGGGTAAGGGGTTGCAGAGACAGAGGGAGAAGCAGACTCTCCACTGAGCAGGGAGCCTGCTTCTCCCTCTACCTATGTCTTGTCTCTCTCTCTCTGTGTCTCTCATGAATATATAAAATCTTAAAAAAAAAAAAAAAAAAAAAAAGAACTGAATGTGAAGCCACCTGTGAGGAAGCAAAGAGACACATAACCGGGCAGATACAATGCCCCACTGGGGCAAAAGATTAGACCTTTTACTCCCCTCCTCTGATGAAGTTATAGAACAGAGGCTATCTAGACCCAAGGATACCAATGGCAGAGAAAGAGAGCAATGAAATGAATGTGTGCCTATTAGATGCTGAGACACCCAGTCCTCTTCCCTGCCCCAGGTCCCAGCAGGCTGACAGCCAGGCCTTTCCCTTCCGAGCAAGAAACTGGAAGATCTTCCACTGGGGAAGATGACCAGCTCAACAGCAAAGACTGGCAAATACTAATATCGGTGCCACTCTTGGAGAGTCCAGCCAGATTATAAAGCTGGGTTAATGAGCCTGGTTCAGACGTTTAAGCTTCCAGGCAACTCTGCATTCTCCCATTCAAACTCATGGTTGAGCAACAAGCAAGGATTTGTGGAAATCTGAGGAAGACCTCTGACATGAAGGATATGGACCAGAACAGAAGGCGGCACCCCATATAAACTTGAGAACAAAAAGGGAGAAAAGACAAAAATCAGAGCAAAACCCCAAAACCCCACAGTTCTGAGAGCCTCACAGAGAAAAGAAATTACAAGTGTGAAATAAGGAAAGATGGCTACAAAAGGCAACCTCAGCGAACAAAGAATTCTTAGAGAACACGACAGCAGAAAGGAGAATCTCAGTGGGAGGATTAGGAGAAAAATGGAGGAACTCTCTCTGACCATAGGACAGGAAAATAAACAGGTAGAAATGAAGAAAGAAAAGAAAGAAAACAGGAGGACAAATGCAGGAGATCCTATATGCATAAAAGGAGCTTCAAAAATAAGAAAAGAGAGGGGAGGAAATGTAAAAAGAATATTTCCCCAAACTCAAAAGCATGAGTTTGCAGATTAAAAAGTCCCTCTGGGGGCATCTGGGTGGCTCAATTTGTTAAGTGCCTTCAGCTCAGGTCATGATCTCAGGTTCCTGCGATTGAGTCCCACTTTGGGCTCCCTGCTCAGTCGGGAGTCTGCTTCTCCCTCTCCCTCAGCTCCTCCCTCTGCCCCTGCCCTTGCTTGTGCTTTCTCTCTTTGTCTCTGTCAAATAAGTAATATTTAAAAAAAAAAAAAAAGTCTCTGAGTAGTCAACATGATGGCTGAAAACAGACCTCTCCCAAGGCATATGATCATAAAATATCAAGACAAAAGGGGGAACTGAAGAGATTGTAAGCTCCTAGGGAAAAACATAGGCCACATACAGATGATCAGGAATCAGAACTGCACTGGATTTCTCAACAGCAACTGGAAACTAGAAGATAATGGAGCAAAGCCTTTATAATTTGAAAACAGAAATTTACAATATAGAGTTCTAGATCTGCTAACCCATCAAGTGTCAGGGTTAGAATAAAGACTTGCTTAACTGGGGATCCCTGGGTGGCTCAGCGGTTTGGCGCCTGCCTTTGGCCCAGGGCGCGATCCTGGAGCCCCAAGATCGAGTCCCACGTCGGGCTCCCGGCATGGAGCCTGCTTCTCCCTCTGCCTGTGTCTCTGCCGCGCCCCGCCCCCTCTGTGTGTCTATCATAAATAAATAAATCTTTAAAAAACGAAAAACAAAAAAAAGACTTGCTTAACCATGTGGGGCCTGGAATACTCTCCCTCATAAATCCTTTCCTTAGAAAGATACTGGAGGATGTGCTCTCCCCAAATGAGGTGATTAGCAAAAAAAAAAAAAAAAAAAAGGAAAATGTAGGTAGGATATGAGAAATAGGGGATCTGATATAGACAAGAGGTGGTTAGGATCCTCAGAATGGGGAAATGAAAGACTCCAACATAACATATGTGCCTTAGGCCCTACAGGGCAATTAGTCCAGACTGGAGAAGGTTAAGAAGGTTTTTTGGGGAAGCTTCTATAAGACAAGGAAATTAACAGAACCTGATGCAACTGAATAGTTGGAAAAGCAATTAAGACAAATGGTACAGCGTCTGGGCTTCCATTAAGGACAAATACATGGAAAGCTAAGCAAACAGAAGAATGAGGTGGTGTTTATTACAAGGAAAACAAAGAGTCATACAGAGAAGGAAAGCAAACAGTATTCACACAGTCCTACTAGAACATTCAAGATAGATCAAAGCACAAGCATGACGTAACTATACTGGAAATGGGAGTGGGACATGGGGTGGGAAGTGTGTGTGTATGTGGTGGGAAAAAATATTAGCGTGCCATGTAGAGATATGGAATTAAGTGCCAAAGGAATCAGCTAAAAGAGGTGAAGGTGGTTGCATCTAGGGATGGGAAGGTGTAAAGGGAGGTGTATTAGGACTTCCTCTTTTTCCTAAGAAACTTTATCCAACTCTTTGTTCAACTTGGTGCATAGAATTTTGAAACAAAACAATTAAGAATAAAAGGGCTGGATGACGCGGTGCCAAATGGACCCCGAGGTCCCCCAAACTCTTTCTGCGTGCGTTTTGCTGCTACAACTGTTGAAGCTCCGGGAGAGTGGGCAGGGAAAAGGTACACGTTGGCTTGGCCTTGGCACTCCTGTCTTCTCTCCTGTCACAGCTCAGGGATGACAAAAGGAATGAACAGTCACAGCAGTGAGAGTTATTAGGGCACCGACCCAGATGCGCTTGTGTATAAATAAAAGATAAAACAACTCTTCTCAGAGGAAGTGCTTCAATACACAGAAGTACTCTTCCATGGTGCTGAGGAACAATAGAAGAGAAGGAGGAGAAATCCTAGCTGAGCCCGCCAAGAGGCTGCCAGGATGACATTTCCACTTCAGCCAGGGCCTGTGTTGAGAAAACAAGTCTGGCCCTTCGCAAGTTCAAGTCTGGCCCTAAGTAAGTTCTTCTGTGACCCTTCACACACTAATTTTTAATATGGCTGGCCAGAAAAATAATGAGGCCCTTTACATCATTATAGATTTCATCTTTATTACTTTATCCTTGAAAGCAGGCTATTAAATAATTACATTTTAGGTTAATGTTATTCTGACTTGAGATTTTATCACTGCCTCCTAATTCCCTCATTATTACAATTACCTAATCCCCACCCCCTCCCACGCCCACAACCACAATGAGCTAAGAGCGAAGGGCTGGCTGGGTAGATGCATTTAGCACACTCGTGGGGGGTGGGGCCTGTCAGTTTCTCTGAAAATTAGCAAGTGCTCAGGAGCCAGTTTGGGGCTGTGGACTTCCAGGTGGAACTGTTCCCTCGAAGACACCCAAGTCATCTAAATTACAGGGAGACAGAGCTGGCTATTGTGAGCGGAATCCCACAGATCACAGAGGATTGGTCAAAGGACCCGCTCCTCATCCTGCCTTGGCAGAAATTATATTTGTTACACTTTGTGTAGATTTCAGGTATATAGGAGAAGAAATTAAACTTGGGATTCTGGCAGAACCTGGCACCAGAGGACCCATGGGTAGGGGAGGGACGGCTCAGAAGGCAAATGCGAATGCAGAGGGGGAACCTCAAAGATAGACCATGGCAGCTGAAGGCAGCTAAGAGGTGTGGACAAGTCTGTGTGCTGCCCTGTGTGTGGCCACTTGGGCAGGAGGGATAGAGGGTGACAGACCAATGTGCACAAGACTGGCTTCATCAGAGCAGAAGTGGAGTGTGATGGGGACAAATCAGATGGCTGGAGAGGGCAATTTCCAGGGGCTGAGAAGGACCAAAATGACCTCTAGGCAGAGTGAGAGAGTCAGGAAGCCCATAGGATCTTAAAGAGAATGACTTTGCTTGGCTGCTGAGTCAAAGATCACTGTAGACTGAGGGAAGTCAAGAACAGGTGCTGAGCAGAATAAGTTTGGTCTATGGTCAGAGGGGATGAGCTAGGCAGCAGGTTTGCAGAGGCTGGAGAATTCTCCAGAGGTGTTACTGAATAGCTTTGAGGCAAGAGAGCTGTGCTTAAGCTATGTCCAGGGAGGTTGGAGGTGGGAGCAAGAAACTGAGGTCCTGTTCCACTGTAATCGGAACCCCCCCCCCATTATTGGTATGGTTTTGCATTTTAGGAATTAGTTAGGTTCTCTTAATTCCTTGAATAAGCCTATCTGTGTTTCTGATGAACCACAAAGCAAAGAAATTGCTTTATTCCTTGAGGAAGATGGAGGCAGAGGGGTATCTCCAAAGAACTTTTTTTCTTAAATTCGAGTGTGCATAAGAATTTCAGTTTGGAAGCAAAGCTTCAACGCACCACTAGGTTGCAAGCCGATAATAAAAAAATAAAAAAATAAAAAAATAAAAAAATAAAAAAATAATTTTATTTATTTATTCATGAGAGCCACAGAGAGAGAGGCAGAGACATAGGCAGAGGGAGAAGCAGGCACCTTGTGGGGAGCCTGATGTGGGACTTGATCCCAGTACCCCGGGATCACGACCTGACCTGAAGGCGGCTTCTCAACCACTGAGCCACCCAGGTGTCCTGCATAAGAATTTCCTGAAGAGCATGCTGAAGCCTAGATGTAGAGAATGGTCACACATGGACAGGTATCCCTCTAGAGGTTTCATGCAGGAGGGCATGGGCCTGGAAAGGTCATGGAGATGCCTCTACCACTGGCAAATCATTCTCCCAGAGATGTAGCACGAGTGGCTGAAGTCAAGAGAAACAGAGATGTAGTTTTTTGGTGTCAGAATTAAGAGGCAGAAAATGGATAAAAGGTAAGTTAGGATATCCATTGGTTGGCGAACATTCTGCCACTTTTTTTTCAATATGACTTGTCCATAAATTGGATCCATGAAAAATCTTTTTCTTTTTCCATGAAAAATCTTTATGCACAAAAGTCACCTAGAAATATTACCGTGTACCACTTCATCAAAAAATGTATTAGCCATAAAAAAAATGAAATCCAACACGGATGGACCTTGAGGGTATTATGTCAAAGTGATGAAATAAAGTCAGAAACACAAATACTGGATGGTCTCATTTGTGTGTGGAATCTAAACAGAAACAAAATGAACTCGGGGTTATGAGGTTATGATCCTGATGTCCTGGGATTGAGCCCTTCATTGGGCTCCCTGCTCGGTGAGGAACCTGCTTTTCCCTCTCCCTCTACTTGTTGCTCCACCTGCTTCTGCTCTCTCATGCTCTCTCTGTGTCAAATAAATAAAATCTTAAAAAAACCAACAACAAAAGAAAACGAACCCACAAAACTCAAGCAGAGAATACAATGGTGGTTGCTGGGAGGAGTGGAGTTGAGGGGTGGGTGAAATGGGTGACTGAGGTGGAGAGGTTATAAAATGAGTAAGTCACACGAGGGGGAATGTAATGTTACATCATGTTCACAGCATGTCAATAATACTGCGGTGTAAACATGAAAGTTGCCAACAGAGTAAATCTTAAAAGTCCTCACCACACAAAAATATTGGGGGGTACCTTTGTATGGAGAGGGATGGTACCTCAACTTACCGTGCTGTTTTGCAACATGCATAATCATCAAATCATTAGGTTGTACATTTGCAATAAAAAAAATGCTACCTGTGAATTACACCTGAGTAAAAAAAAACAAACAACAAAAAACTAAATACTCAGCACTTTCCCTTTACTTTTTTAAGATTTTATTTATTTGAGAGAGAGTGTGTGCATGAGCAGCGGGAAGGGGCAAAAGGAGAGGTAGAGAGAGAGAATCTCCAGCAGATTTCTCACAAAGTATGTGGGGCTCTATCCCAAGATCCTGAGACCATGACCTGAGCTGAAACCAAGAGTCAGACACTCAACCGACTGAGCCACGCAGGCACCCAGCACGTCTCCTCTTTAGACTGTGATCTCCTGGGGGAGAGGAATCACATCTGCCCCTAGCACAATGTCTGGCATGTTTGGGGCTCAACAAGTATTTGTCGAATTTATGAATAAATGAATAAAAGATGGAGGGAAAAAATGTGTTCTCTGAATTAATGCTGAATCCTAAATTATTCCTCATAAAATGTCAGATATTTGAGAAATTCACTTCAATTTCCTGCCCATGCCAAAATCTACGTAGGATCATTTGAAAAGCTAATCACTTCAGAAGCAATTCTACAATTTGTCAAAAGGGAAAAAAAAAGGCATCTAGTAAAATCCAGGTGCAGATTATGTGATGTAAATCCTTTTTTTTTCTTTGGTGGGTTTGGGGCGAAGGGGGGAAGCTAAACCAACAGGCATATTATGAAGCTTCTATCAAGCTCCAATTTTCTCTGCAGGTGCTTCAGTCACAACTGGGAAGGGATGTGACACCACTCTTAGGTTCACCTGTCATCCCAGCAGGCCTGAAATGGTCCTAATTCCCAAAAAAGAGATCTTCTCTTGGGAGGCTGGGTAATGAGGCAGATTTTTTGCTTCAGGATCCTGAGGAGTATTCTTCTTCCCCAAACATGTATCATCATTTGCTTGGTGACCTAGTTTCCTGATATTGGGGAGAGGTTAACTAAATCCTTTTCTTTGTTTTTTTTTTTTTTTTTTTTTTTTAATAAAAGGTAGTGACACCATATCCACCAGCCCCTCATGCGTGTCTGCTCTGGATCGAGTTATATTCAGTTGATGAGACGGGGCAGGTGGGGTATTGTTGGCAATAAAATAAAAAGGCTTTCTGCCTCCAAAATGTATCTGCTGCTCTGTCAGAGGAGGTCTCACCCAGACTCCCCAGGCTTACTAACCTGCTTGGGGAATTCTTGAGTTGAAGAACCTTTTTATCTATGCCATGTGCCTGCAATTCGTGGAGACCTTTTCTAGGCATGTTTGTAACCAGCATCCACTCCAGTGCAGTACCAGGGAAAATGTTACTGACCATCAGACAGACTTGTGGGTAAATACTAGAGTCTCCAATTATACAGATAATTTTAAAATTTTATTTTTTTTCACATTCACAAGCTATTCATTCTACTATTATTTTGGCACAGTAATAAAGTGGCTCTGTGATTCCTTCTACTGTGTAGAGTCTACATCCACTCCCATTCCAGCACGCACACTCCACCTTTGTCAAGTTTTGATCTCAGCGATCCCTTTTTTTTTTAAATAAATTTTTATTTATTTATGATAGTCACACACAGAGAGAGGGGGGGGGGGCAGAGAGAGAAGCAGGTTCCATGCAGGGAGCCCGACGTGGGACTCGATCCCGGGTCTCCAGGATCGCGCCCTGGGCCAAAGGCAGGCGCCAAACCGCTGCGCCACCCAGGGATCCCCGATCCCTTTTTTTTAAGAGGTCTTGCATCTTTCTCGTTTTTGCCCTATGTACTTTGGCTGTTATTTACAACCTGTTTCACTTTACCTTGCGATGCTGAGATGGAGTCAGCACACTACGTCCCTCAGGCTGCTCTGGCCAGAGAGGAGGGGGTAGGAGGGGAGAAGCCTTTGGTCCACCTCTTTCTCATTTTTTTTTCTTTCTTCTTTCTGAGGGTAGTGTCTCTGAAGGCAGCTGTGTCTCTGCTGCTGGCCCAGCAATTTAGGTGATGTCCTCCTCCGATGTCCCTTCTCATAAGGTGCCAGCAGGTCCTCAGGTGGGGCCTCCTTCACGAGTCTAGGTTCCGTAAGGTGGCAGGGCGAATGCCCAGAGCTGCTGCCCACAGTCATTTACCTGGGTTTCTAGAGCATCGCCTTTTTACGTGTCCAGCTACAGTTGGTAACGAATTCTCTTTACTAAATTCTGTTTGAAATTCCAAGTGTGTTTTCTGTTTCCTTGACTGGATGCTCACTAATAAAACATTCCAGGATGGCGTTTTGAAAAAAACAATGAAGTCCTGCCCCTTATGGTGGAACTTATGGGAAGCTGCAAGGTGTTGAGTATGGAATCGCTGGATTATTTTAACAAATACTTTGATGGTGCTTGCTAGGTACCAGGGAGGTAATATACGTGCTTCCCCATTACTTTCTCAACTAATCTTTGTAACAACCATTTGGAGAAGCAGTAAAACAATCCACATTTCAGGGACGCCTGGGTGGCTCAGTGGTTGAGCGTCTGCCTTTAGTTCAGGTTTTGATCCCTGAGTCCCGGGATGGAGTCCCGGGATGGAGTCCCGCATTGGGGTTCCCACAGGGAGCCTGCTTGCCTAACAACATTAGAGAGCTAGAAGGGGTGCCCTCACTGGTGGTTTATAATGAACATGCAAGACAAAGGCCTGGCTGGAGGTAATGAATGGTGGTGGTAATGGTCTGTCTGCAAGGTAGAAGTAACCAGACTAAGGACCATAGAAGAACAAAGAGTCTGGAGGAGTCAGATTCAATATCCAGCACCCACAGGAGGGCTCAGAATGATATCCTGCATCAGCAGGCAGCTGCCATGTGCACAGCAGATGCCAGAGGCAGATGCTGTCCCTCCCTTGAGGTTATGAGTAAGGATCTGGAATTACTAGAAAGTTCTGGCCACCCACCTCCTTTCCCCCTCATCTTGTAACAAATGTCCTTTCTTAACCTTACCTTTTCCACGGAAGATATAGGATTGTCTAAATCAAGAAGAAATGTATTTAACAAAAGTCTCTCCTCTATAGTCATGTAAAGATGTGGTGTCTACTTGAACGGCTGGAAATAAAAACTTGAGGAAGGAGCTATTTCAGGTCGCTTGTGGATTTCAGTCAGTATGTCATATTTTTAGTGTTTGAACACTGGGGCTCTAACATCTTGAGAAGCAAAAATCCTCACTTACAATCACATGGAGAAAGAAAAGGCAAAATGGATGAGGGAGAGTAGACCTCATGTGGGTGTTACTGAATTTCCATGAAAAGCATCATCGTCTCAAGGGCAAGAGATCTGAAACGGGACAGCATGGGTGAGGGTGGCTGGTGCCTCGTGCTCAGTATCCATGCTATGCATGGAAACCATGGCTCCACTTGGCTGCCACTTGACCTCGGGAAAATGACTTGATGTTGTGAACATGCCTCATCTATAAACTGGAGATAATAAACATGATGACGACCTTACAGGGTGGCTGGGAGAATGAAATCACTCTGATGCATATAAAGAACTTAACAGGGAACCTTAGTAAGGCCCAAGAATTAGCTATTATTATAGTTAGTAATATTATCAGATGATTTTGATGGTTTGAAGTACAAACACTGCTATGATAAAAGAGTTCCCGTAGCCATGATGTTCTTTTATAAAAAGCGATTATTTATTTATTTATTTGAGAAGGAGGGGAGGGGCAGAAGGAGAAGGAGAGAGAGAATTTCAAGCAGACTCCATGCAGAGCGCAGAGCCCGATGTGGGGCTTGATCCCATGATCCTGAGATCATGACCTGAGCTGAAACCAAGAGTTGGATGCTCAACAGAATGCATCGCCAAGGCACCCTGCCATGATGTTCTGAATAAGCAACCTTAGCCAATGACTTTGAACAAACGTCATGGGCAGGCATTCATATGAACCCACCACTTTGTCTAACAGAAATACTTTAGTTATTAAGCAGCAAAAAAGTCGCTCAGTTATGAGCCATAATTCATGTTAGGAAAACCGGGTCCATCAATCCTGCACAGCGCACACAGCAAGGACAAGACAGAAGGACAAGAGGCTGTTAGTGAAAGGATGTTAACAGTGGAGAGAATGTGAGGCTTGCGCCCCAGAGCGCGTGTTCCAGTTAAATCCTACTGGTGCACCATGTGACCTTGTGGCAACGTGTCACAGAATGCACGTGTCTTTGCGTTTCCCTTTCCTTGTCTCTTAGACAAGTCTGTAAGGTAACGGGTCATTCCACCTCGGCTCCACCCCTCTCCTGGGTTTATGAGACTCTAACAGCAGGAAGAAAAGTACACAAAACAACAGTCAGATCCCCTGGGTCAGCCTCTGAGATCTATGACACTGGACTCATCACTCCGGGAGACTTTGCAAGCTATCCCTCTACGTGCAAATGACCAGCAGTGTCTCCTCTGATACAATGGCCTTTCTTAGAACACTCCAAATGCCCCCAGGGTGAGCCACCTATTCGAAACAGTCACCAGTAAAACATGAGACCGGCCAGGGCAGCAATGAAGGTAAAGGCAAGTTTGACAGGGAAGCTCTACGTAAGTTGGGATGCAGTAGGATTCTCAATACTTATGCATGATCAGAGCACCAGCTTTGTGACCAATGGTGCAGGAAATCATGAGGGAAATTAATATTCATGAGTGTAGTGGATTTCTGCTTTAGATTCTTCTTAATTTTGAGAAAAAACACACTGGCCATTGCATTTCTTAGAGCTCAATGTATGCCTTCTCTAAAAGAACAGAGCTCTTACAGGGAAAGAAGAATTCAAGGATCAAAAACTCAGAATTTAAATTGTACTATCTGATTGGGAAGGACAGACCCACAACACATTTTCTCCACTCCTACGAGCTGCGTGCTCTAACACTGATCTGCACAGTGGAAGTTCATGAAAACAGGTACGCCTGGTCATCAGGTTAAAAATATACTTTATTTTTTAAAGGATTTTATGTATTTATTTGAGAGAGAGAAAGAAGAAGGGGAAGAGGCAGAGGCAGAGCGAAAAGCAGACCCCTCTGCTGAGCAGGGAGCCCGATGTGGGGCTTGATCCCAGAACCCTGAGATCATGACCTGAACCGAAGGCAGACGCTCAACCATCTGAGCCCCTCAGGTGCCCCAATATACACTTTAAAAATGCTATTTTTTGCTTTACTCAATTTTTGGAATATACTAAAAAAATTGAAAAGAACAGATTGCTATCAGAGTCTTTGCAGTGACAAAGAATAATCCCTCAAAAAGGGGAATAATTCAGAGACAGCAGTTTTCCCACTGCAATATATAATTTAGGTATGGAGACATCCCAGCACTAACCGACACCTTTCAGAGTGAAGGATTTTAAAAAGACTGACAGAATGACGACCACTAATGGAAGTATTTATGGCTGATTTAAGGGCAGGGATGTAGAGCTTAGAGTTGGAATGGAAAAAACAGGCCACCCCGCCTTAACAGAACAAAGATTCAAAGACAGAAAAACCTAACATGTGAATTATAACATCAATATTCAACTTATTCTCTTTCCAGGCTATTTGGATTAGGTTTTAAAACATAGTAGGCTGGAAGAGATTTAGAATAATGTTTGTTTATCATCTCCAGAGACTTCACATGGGTCTAGGAAGGCTCTAAAGGGAAAAAAAATGATGGAAAGTATGACAATTTTTTTTTTCAGTTTGCTGGTAAGGCTTCCCTGTCGAACAACTAGGGTTGGGCATGGTGGGGCAGGTAGGGATACTGATTCCCAGGAGTTCACAGGCTATTGATTTCTTTTGAGCACCTCTGTGCCTTTTTAGCATCTTTTCCTTATGATTGCCCTAAGGCACTGGGTATGATCAGAGGCATGTCTTTGGCTTCTCTTCTATCTCCAGGCTAAAATCAGAAATGTCCAGGGGGGCAGGTAGGCAACATCTCAGGTGAACAAAGCAGAAGGTGGTGACTCAAAGGGCCTGTGCTTCTCCCCTCCAGCTGGTAAATGCTAAGCTAAGTGGGGCCCAAACTAGTGATTTTTCAAAAGGACCTGGGTATTTTAGTGAAACTGCTTGATTTTTAAATTATAGCTTATTTAAAAAACATTCTGGGGTTGGGACACCTGGGTGGCTCAGAGGTTGAGCGCTTGCCTTCTTGGCTCAGGGTGTGATCCTGCGGTCCTGGGATTGAGTCCTGCATCGGGCTCCCTGTAGGGAGCCTGCTTTTCCTTCTGCCTCTGTCTCTGCCTCTCTCTCTCTGTGTGTCTCTCATGAATAAATAAATAAAATATTAAAAGCAAAACAAAACATTCTGGGGTCACCAAAATGCTTTTTGTTGGCTTGTGGTTCATTGTCAGGGCACCTGCTTGATTGTGGCCAAGGCTGCAGGGCTGCTGGTGGCCAGTTTGGTGGTGTCATCCAGGGGTGATTTCCTGATGTCCAGTCCAGAGTCTTTTCATGGACTCTGTAAGCATCTAATTCCCTGTATTAAATCCCTTTCTTCCTAAGATAGAGCAGTTTCTTGTTCCTGTAACCAATCCCCGACCAGCAGCTGTGACATTCAAATTACAACTTGGAGATATATAATGCCAAGGAAGATTTGCTTTAGACGATTCACTTCAAAAAAAGAAAGGGAAAAATACCGCAGATAACACTAATGTTTTTCCCATCCAAACATATATGATAATTACTATCATCATGAATAAAAGTACCAAGAATTATGCCACAGCCTGGGAGCATGCAGTGCCCACACTGGCCAGGAAGGAGGCAGTTCCAGATGGTGAGGGACCTCATGAATACCCCAAAATTGAGTACTTCTGGCTGAGAGACTGAATATTGACCCACAACAGCTATCATTAAAAAGACCCAAAAAGCCCAAACCAAGCAAAAAATCCTTTTATTCCGGTGTTGAAAATTCTAGTAAATAATTTAACAGCATATCCAATTGTGCGCCCTGGATAATGAGAACAGTAGCAAACAGTAGGAAACCACCATGGCTTCACAAAGAATTGTTTTCGACCTTGTAAGAAACTTCCTATGACTTTCCAGCCGCTATTTATATTGGAGAACAAAACAACGGTGCTTAGCTCTACCACAGAAACAAGAAAGCTGTTGCTTGACTAATTTACATAACAAATTTGAATATTTAAGGTACACATTAATGTAAGGGATAGGTCACTTTAAATTCGATTCACCCAAGGAAGCTAACCAAATTTCTCTTACGGTTCAGATGAGCGGAATAATTTATAATGCAGCCTTATCTGGTGACCCTTCCAGCAGAGCTATCTAAGCAAAGCTCCATGAAGATCCATGGCTCACCCTGCCATCTGTTTCACTTCTCCAGGCCGAGGCTGGCTGCCTCCTCTGCTACGCCCACCCCACTATGTCTCTAGCAGAGAAGGAAGAGAATGGCAACAGAAAATGATTTCTCCAGAAGCCCCAATGACCACACGTTAACTTGCCAAAAGAACAAGCTAGAATCTATAAACATATATGTTACAAATGAGTCTACCATCTTGAGTCCTCTTTTTGCAAGTGAGCCAGGCTGCATCCCTAGGGGTAGAAGATGACTTACGGTGTAAGAAGCACTTTGCCTACACAAATGTGATCTTGATTCTCAAGAGTTGGATTTTTAACAAGAGCTAGTCCATAATTTAATAGATAATTATCAAGAACATATATAGTAGACCCTGCCTGGCAAGTGGGACTAGTTACAGAACTGCACATATGGAAAGAGAAAAAAGTCAAACAGCTAAGCCCACAGACAACATTGTGGTCCTTTTGTAAAGATATCATCTTCTATTATTAAAATCAACGTTTGACAGTGTTTTGTTTAAAAAGCACACATATCTAATAATACATTCTCCATTTAAGAAATTACAGTAGTCCTCATCCAACGCTCAAATCTTAAATCATTACATGTGTGAGAGTCACTGGATTAGCTGCCTATGGCTGCTGTAAGAAAGGATCATGAACTGACTGGCTGAAAATCACACAACTTATTATCTTGCAGCTCTGGTGGTCAGAGTCCTAAAGTTCAAGGTGTTGGAAGAGCTGGCTTCCTCTGTGAAGGCTCCAAGGGAGCATCTGTTTCCTTGCCTTTTCTGGCTTCTAGAGGCTGCCTGCACTTCTCGGCTCACCACCCTGTCCTCTACCTTCAATGCCAGGCATGTGGCACCTTCCAAGGTATCTCTTTGTCCTCTGCTTCTGAAATCACTTCTTTTTGTCTGACCCTAATCTTCTGTCTTCCTCTGACCAAAACTCTGTGCATAATCAGATTTTACTGCTTGAGGACAGACTGGCATACTGTTAAGAATTTTTAGGAAGGACACATTTAATGTAAACACTTCTTAGCTTCCCTGTGGGTTTGAATTTGGTGTGACTCCGTGATCTATGAAGGAACATAAGGATAAAGTTATCTACTGCCTGAGTATTAAAAAAACTATATATATATATATTTTTAGACCCTGTGATTTCATTGAGACAACCTAAAAAAATTCAAGACACTTTTCCCATCTCAGGATCTTTAATCACATTGGCAAAGTCTCTCTTGCTATATGAGGTGACACTGTCATGGGTTCCAGGGATTAGGACAAGGGACAACTTTGAGGGACCATCTGCCTACCACAGTTACTAAGGCCATGCAAATAGAAAGAGAATATTCAAAGGTCTTTACAGTTATCTGCAATATTAACCAAGAGTACTTGCTTAAAAAAAATCCATTCCTAAGAAATTATTAAAAGAAATACGATGAAAGGTCTTCTTCCCTAGAACCAAGTATATAATTTCTATAGGACATAATGATTAACTGTGGAGAAAAATAATGAGGGTTTTCCCCTGGATGTGCTTGCTTCTTGCCACAGTAAAAATCAAGCATGTTCTCTCTTTCTCTTACTTATAGGGCAGGTGATAGTCCCATCTTGGTTGCCAGGGACAGCATATTCTAATTCAGAGATACTTGTCTAGCTGTGATGCTGATGTAATAGCCAGATTGGTAATATGATCATGCTAAGTCTCACCTGTTTGAATAGAGCGCAGTCCTGTCATGTGGACAATGTTCATCGACATATAGGGAAGAAGACGAAATGGTGGTTGCCAAGGAAGCAGCTTCAAACAGTGATGGGGTGCTAGGCACCAGGTCTGGCCTGTGTCGGGATCCCAGTGCTGGGTAACAGAAGCACAACACATACTCGTGAATCTCTGCAAAAAATGGTGCTCTAATATGTGTAATAATTTAAATTGACTCCAAAGCATTCATTTTACATTATCAGGTTGCAAATTAAATTATGAATTCACTTCACTCTTCCGAACTGCCGCAGACATGTAAAATAGCTTCTTGCAAACAGGTTAACCAGAAAGGAAATGGCATTAATTTACAAAATGGCTTATGGAAATGACATTATGAATGTTCTTTTAAAACCTAATAAAGTGATTTACTGTTTCAAAAGATGATATAAAATGCTTGTAGGAGCTTAAGGAGATAATTCGACAGAGATTAACAAGATGATTGGCAAATGTAGAGACACACAGGGAACCTGCTTTCCCTCCCTAGGATATGCATGTATCTATCATTCTCAATTTAGATCTAAGTGCTCAGACTTTTTAACAGCCAGGGAACAAATGCTTCCCAGACTAACAGCCAGCTATCTCTTAACCCCTTTTGTGCCCATACACATCTTTGAGCATCATCCACGGCTCCTCTTGGCCTCATATTTTAAGAGCCAAGGCTGCCTTTTTAAAAATGAAAAAACTGGGACGCCTGGGCGGCTCAGTGGCTGAGCCTCTGCCTTCAGCTCAGGGCGTGATCCTGGGGTCCTGGGATCGAGTCCTGCATCAGGCTCCCTGCATGGAGCCTGCATCTCCCTCTGCCTGTGTCTCTGCCTCTCTCTCTCTCTCTCTCTCTCTCTCTCTGTGTCTCTCATAAATAAATAAATAAAATCTAAAAAAAAAAATTAAAAAAAAATGAAAAAACTCCCATTTCCTTTATAAAATGTAGGTGCTTGTGAAAGTGTTTACGCAGGGAAGCAGAATAGTCAAGGCTGAACAGGGACCCATGCCTACTCTCTCTGTGTCTGGTGGATTCTTTCTTTCTTTTTTATTCGGAGATCATTTTTAATCATCCCAAACTCAAACGGTGGACAAGTTGGTATCCCTTATTGCCCAGCCTGTCAGAGACAGTGTTTTAATGACAGATCTAGTCACCAAGAACAGAGTTGCTTTAAAAATACACATGCAAGGAGCACCTGGGTGGCTCAGTGGTTGAGCATCTGTCTTCGGCTCAGGTCATGATCCTAGGGTCCTAGAATCAAATCCTGCACTGGGCTCCCTGCAGGGAGCCTGCTTCTCCCTCTGCCTATGTCTCTGCCTCTCTGATAATAAATAAATCTTAAAAAAATACACTTGCAAATCCCCAGTGATAGAACACTGTGGACATAATAGTTGTGGATGAGTCCTGTCCTTCAACTTCTGTAGCTCGGCTCAAACTAATTTTTTTTTTAACCTAGGGAGGTATTTGATTTTTAAATTTTTATGAAGATCTAATTAACATATAACATCATATTAATTCTAGGTGTCCAACATGACAATTTCAAACACATACCGATTGTGAGATGATCATCACAGTTCAGGGAACATCCATCACCACATAGTTACAATGTTTTTTTTCTTGCAATGAGAATTTTTAGCAACTACTCTCTTAGCAACTTTCAAATATACAGTAGACTGCTGTTAACTAGGGATGCCTGGGTGGCTCAGCAGTTAAGCATCTGCCTTTGGCTCAGGGTGTGATCCTGGAGTCCTGGGATGGAGTCTCACAATTGGCTCCTCGCAGGGATCCTGCTTCTCCTTCTGCCTGTGTCTGTCTTTCTCTGGGTCTCTCATGAATAAATAAATAAAATCTTAAAAAAAAAAAGACTGCTGTTAAAGTCACCATGCTGGACTGTGGATTTCTTTAATCATTCCCCTAAACGAAACTAAGACAGATGATAATAAATACAATATAACTTCAAGGCACTTCTAGTATTCCTTTACAGGCTCAAAATTATGTATTTTTAGGAAGTGTATGAATGGAAAACAGTCCTAATGGGCACTATGGCATGAGTATGAGGTTTTGGATTTGGGGTTTGAAGAGGTGTAGATGGAGGGGTGGAACGCGGCATAGAGGGAAAGGGTAAGGACAGAAGGGCTGGACTCTGGACCAGGAGACTGGACACACTTTAAAATGTGTGAGAGGGTGCAGTTCTGCCTTCGATTCAGGTCAAAATAAAGAATTGCCATGATGAACAACAGATGGTAATCATATAAAAACATAAGTCACAAAAGTGCTCTACATGCAAAAATTAGAAAGGCTTCAATGTAATATGACAGCTGGCCAGTGATCTTTAATATACTTGATCCCACCTTCTAATTAAATACAAAGGAAAATATTGAAATGTTATAATACTGAAAAGTGCATCTGAAAAATAACCTCCCATCAGAGTCTAATAAGTTGCTAGTCAACATAAGGCAGATGGAGCTAAATTAGAAAGGCTCATGCAGACTCTAGTCTTGACTTCATAAACCAGAGGCTACCTGAGTGATACTATACAGAGATACATGATCTGTCCAGGGACTTGGGCCAGACTGAGGAGCTGACCCCCAATCTTTTAGGAATAGCTCTTTGAAACAGAGAGCTGTTTCCTCAAGCTCCTATATCTTTCGTTTTTTTTGAAAAACAAAAAACAAAAAAACCTAGCATGGTAGACAGAACTCTAGGATGATCCCCAGTGACCTGCACACTTGATCATCTCCCTTTGAGTGTGGGTGGAGCCAGTGAATATGACAGGACTTCTGTGATTACTGTATCTTACACGGCAAAAGAAATTTTGCAGATGTAATTAATATTACTAGTTAGTTAACTGTGAGTTGGTCAAAGAGAATACAAGGGGAGCGGCTGGCCTAGTCAACTGAGGCTTTGAAATCTGTGTCTGGAGGTCAGAGATCTGAAGTGGGAGAAAGACTGACTGGTAAGAAAGTCTTTATTTTTTTTTTCTGGTAAGAAAGTCTTGAAGATGCAGCAGGCTGCCTGGTAAGGAATGTGGATGGTCTCAGGGGGCTGGACGTAGTGCGCAGCTATCAGACAGGAAGGTATGGGCCCTCCACCCTACAACTACAAGGAAGTGAGTTCTGCAACCACGTGATGACCTTGGAGGAGGCTTCTTCTCCAGCACCTTCAGATGAGAATGCAGCCCAGCTGACACCTCGACCCCAGTTTCTGAGACCTGATGAGCCATGCCCAGAGAACTCAGGTGAGCCTTGCCAGATTTCTGACTTACACACGGTGGACTACTAAATGGAAGTTCTACTAAGCTTCTGACATTCTGGTAATTTGTTACAGGACAACAGAAAATGGATACAATCCAGAGACATGGATGATGACACAGAAGAGAGGATTAAAAACTAGAGGGGAATTAAGGGAATTTGGTGATGATGTGGTGCCTATGTAAAGGGAAGCCCCCAAGTACAGAGCATTCTAAGAAGGCTGAACCTTGTAGCAAACTTTGTACATATAGAGAGCTGTCCAGATAAACTCATTTTATAATAGTATGTTAACATTTTCAAAGAATATGCTCAGTAGGTTTTTCTTTGATCTTCAGATGCTTTTCTGGGTGAAGTACCTTTAAAAATGAAGCAATGGGTGGAATAAGTCATCTGTGAAAAAAAGTACAATATGTGCCCTACTTCCCATGTCTGCAGACTTTCTGGATGTTATGTAGTGTTTATATTAATACCCTTTCCCTCCCCACAGATGAATGACCGGACTTGCTGCTTTAACTCCAGAAGTTATATGGTGCATATGACCTGTAAGTTTAACTAATACTGTTTAACAATCAGTTAATCCTATTTCCCAGACTACAGACACCTTGCAGTTTTATAGGTGCTCTGAGAAGACCAGGCAGTATGGTAGGGGAGATGCTGGTACAAGGGCAGCTTAGGGCAAAGGGCAGAAACGGCAGCCATCAGCCCCGAGAAAGGAGCAAGTCATTAACTCCTTTGTCAGAATCACTGAATCTGGGTCTTAGCTGGTTTCTTGGAAGATGAGAAAGAAACTAACCCAACGTGGTACACGTGGATAAGCTCTGCAGAAGGGAACACGAAGAACACCTGACTCTAATGACTCTGGGGGAAAGGAAAGCTCCAGAAGAAATCTAATCTAATCAAAGTAGAAGAAATTTTCAGGAAATGTTGGGATTCCCAAAAGAATATACTGATTAAAAAAAAAAAAAAGTCTAAAATGTCACTTCCTCTCCTAGGATTAGAAGAGGAAAAAAATAAAAACCCTCATGACCAACTCGACAGACAAGGAAAAGTATGTGATAAAATTCAACACTCATTCTTGATAAAAAAAAACTTTTAGCAAACCAGAAATAAAAAGGAACTTCCTTGACCTGATTACAGTGATCAAATACAGTAAACTTCTTTCTCAACAGTGAAACACGAGAGGCATTCCCTTTAAAATCAGGACACGGCAAGATTGCCTGCAATCACCACTTCCATTCATCATTGTTCTAGGAGTCCTAGCTGGCAGGTAAGGAAGAAAGGAAAAAGAAGAGAGGTCTACACAGTAGCAAGAAACAGCCAGAAAACCCAGACCTTAAAAAGACACTATTTGAAGGATGCCTGGGTGGCTCAGCGGTTGAGCGTCTGCCTTTGGCTCAGGTCGTGATCCTGGGGTCTTGGGATCGAGTCCCATATCGGGCACCCAGCGGGGGGTCTGCTTCTCCCTCTGCCTGTGTCTCTGCCTCTCTTTCTCTGTGTCTCTCATGAATAAATAAATAAAATCTTTTAAAAAACCCACTATTGAAAGGATAGAAAATACATGTCTGTGTCTCTCTCTATCCATTTGAGAACAAATCTAACAAAAGGGAGATGTATATGACAAGCAAAAGGAAAATTATAAAACTTTTATTAAATTCATTAAAGACCTAAATAGATGGATAATTCATTATTACATTGTGTATATATGTGTATATACATATATATACAATGCATATGTGCATTTAAAACATATACACACACACTGTACACATACCAAGAACAAAGTCTATAGTAAAAATACAAAAACGTGCAGATTTGTTACCTCCTGATAGTGGGGTTAGGGTTCTTTATTTCTAAATATCTTAGTACATCTTCCAGCTTTTTTTTTTATTATCAGCCACATATATTATTTATGCATTTAAAAATTTGTATTATGTCATACTGTAAATATCCCTTTGAAGTTAATAGATTTTATTTCTTTATTTTATTTTTAAAAGATTTTATTTATTTATTCATGAGAGACATTGAGAGAGAGTCAGAGATATAGACAGAGAGAGAAGCAGGCTCCTCACAGGGAACCTGATGTGGAGCTCGATCCCAGCACCCTGGAATCATGCCCTGAGCCAAAGGCAGGTACTCAATCACTGAGCCACCCAGGTGCCCCTCTTTTATCTTTTTTTAAAGTCAGTTCTGTGCCCAAAGTGGGGCTTGAACTCACGACTCTGAGAGCAAGAGCAGCACGCTGTACTGACTGACCAGCCAGGTGCCTTGTTTCTTAGAGCAGGTGTGTTCTAATTGTTCTACTCTGAGTCTATATCACCTATAGAAGCAAAATCAGAAGGACTTTTTCTTCTTTTCTCTTTTTAAAAAAGTTACATGTTTTTACCTTCTTCGTCAAGGCTGCTGAAACTCTGCCCCTCAGTCAGCAAGTCACGCTTCTCATCCTTCCATTCCTGGCTAATTGAAGACACGATCTCTTGAGAGGTTGCCTTCAGGGCAGCGATGGAGTTGCAACGCTTTTTAGAAGGTGAGGCCTTCAAGGCTAGACAGGAAGGAAAAAGGAGAGACAAAGACACTTACTGTTAAACCACATTAATTTTTTTTATTCAATTAAGACTTTTTCTTATTAACATAGTTGTCATTATTTGAGCAGAAAGCAAGGCACTTTGTTTTATATATGTGAGGAAAGGGAGACAAAACTGTTTTGGCAATTTTAGTCGTCCACAATGACTTTGACTTCAATGAGAAGATCCTAGAATGTGCGTGAACTGGAATACGCATCCAGAGTTTGAAGTCAAGTCTCACCCACCCGAGGTGAAATTTAAACGTTCTATTGCTGAAGGACACTTTTTTGGCCGCCAAGCAATGTTTTTCTAGGGCTGGGAGGAGGTTGGGTGGGTTGGTAAATGCAGATGGTAAAGCAAGGAGAATTCTCATGACCCTGGTTTTATTAACTTGGGGACTGGGAATTTCTAAACATGCCAATGTTTAATCTGAATCTTATACTCATGAAGCCCAATTTAGCCAAAGTCACTTCTGGTTGCTTTTTGCTTTTAAAGTGACTTTCCACTGAAATTTCCTGCCCTCTGGATCCTTTCTAGGTCACGGCTATGTCAGATGTATAATGTATCATTCAGGCCTGACCTTTGTCCCAACAGCATTCTACAACCTCGGCAGTGCGCTGGGGACCTGGACCATGGCAAATGGACCTCATCGTCAATCCTGCTTGCCAAAGGCTGTGCCTTTACCAATGATGCGTCTGTGGAAGGGGCTCTGGCAGCAGCCAGACTGTCCCTATTCCTATGCAGTCCCTGCTGCAATAATTCTTGGCTTAACACCGTCAGAGAATTTCCTTGGAGGGGAAGGAGTGAGGGAGTCGAGGCTTGTTTGTGCTCTCCCTGAACTTGTTTTTGGCAGTCTCTCTCTGCCTTTGAAGGTGTGCACACTGGGGCCACCTGAGCGCCGATGGACTAGAGTAATCGTGTCTGGCCTTGGGAAGCTCAGAGCTTAGATTGCCAAGCTCATCTGGGGCCTCCCAGATGAGCTCTTGCAAGAGCTCAATTGGACAAGGACTCTGGGACACACAAGCAGGGAAAGAAGAGTGGGCAATCTCTCCACTCAAAGAGAAGGGAAAGTGTATGTGTCCTGTGAGCAGTCTTACTACCATAGTAATATCATCATCATCATAACTAACATCTGGAGAGAGCTTTAGGTTTTGGAGGTCAACATTCAACCACCATGTGGCTATCTGGGGGACGTGGGCCACCCTTCTATAGGTCTAGAAACTGAGACTGGGAAAGTTTTGACTTGCTTGAGATCACAGAGCTAGAACTCATGAAACCCCAGCCATCCTTCTAGAGGATTCCACCTTCCTGGCTGATGCGAGGGGGAGAAGAGAGAAAATCAGAGCTGTTTTTTGACGGGAAAGCATTGTGAATGTTTAAAAATCTATCAAAATGGATTTTTAAAAAAAAGATTTTATTTATTTATTCATAGAGACACACAGAGAGAGAGGCAGAGACACAGACAGAGGGAGAAGCAGGCTCCATGCAGGCAGCTTGATGTGGGACTTGATCCTGGGTCTCCAGGATCACACCCCGGGCTGCAGGCGGTGCTAAACCACTGAGCCACCAGGACTGCCCCCAAAATGGATTTTAATGGAAAGTAAATGGACTAAATAAGTCATATTTTCCTTAACTCCTAATCCTATCAAAACAGTGGTGACACCTGCTTTCCAGGCTTCTGCTTCAACATTGTTTGCTTTTATCTTATTTTTATTTTTTTTTTAAAGATTTTATTTATTCATGAGACAGAGAGAGGCAGAGACACAGGCAGAGGAAGAAGCAGGCTCCCTGCGGGGAGCCCGATGTGGGACTCGATCCCAGGGCCCCAGGATCACGCCCTGAGCCAAAGACAGACGCTCAACCATTGAGTCATCCAGGTGCCCCTCTATCTGCTTTTATAAACTCTCACCCTTTGTCTTCCAATATAATATTTTAAAACTTTAAGTCAGAGGATTTCAAATATGGCTCGGGGACTACTAAAGGCCCCTGAGACCCTTTAGAAGGTCTACGATGTTAAAACTATTTTCAAGGGTGCCTGGCTGGATCCAACTGGTACAGCAAGTGAGGCTCTTGATCTTGGGGTTGTGAGTTCAAGCCCCATGTTGGGGATAGAGCTTACTTTAAAAAAACTGTAAAAAAACTATTTTCATAATATCAAGACATAATTTGCCTTTCTCACTCTTAAGAGTTTTTAGATGCCACATGTCCTCTTGCCATAGACTGAATTCAGGAGCAGATGTGAGAATCTAGATGTCTTCTATGAACCAGCGTTGGGGATTGGAAAAAATGTAAAACGATGCCACTTTCTCACTAAATTGTTTTATTTATTTATTTATTTATTTATTTATTTAATTTTTTTTTTTTTACTAAATTGTTTTAGAAAAGTATTACTTGTCACAATTACTTTTTATGTGAATTTTTAACTTTTTGTTGAAAATGGCTTTTTTAAACATGCATATGTTTTTAAAGTTACTACTTTGTGAGAATTAATGAATATTTAACATTTTCCTCAGTGTTAAATTCTAATATGGGAAATATTGCTAGAGAAACAGCCCACATGCCTGCAAGCCTTTTGAGGTCCTCAACCATTATAAAGAGTTAAAGTGGCCGTGAGACCAAAAGTTTGGAGCACTATACAGATCTTCGGTCAATGCGGATTTTCTAAATTGAGAAACAGCTAGGATGAAAAGAATGTTGGCAGCGGCAGGGAAACGTGAACCAGGGGAAGATACTCCGAGAACTGGGTGTCCTTGTGGTTCACAGTAGAGGAAAGGCCAAGAGCTATTAAAAGAAATAGGTCTTTGTTTGCTATCCGCCTCACACAGGAGGAGGAGCAAGGAGGACCAAAATGGAACCCCTGCCAGGGCCACATGGTACCTCAACGGTGAATCTTCCTTAAAGGAATTATCTGACACTCACTCCTGGGATGAGGATTCAATTTTGCAAAAACTGAAGGCCACAGGGACTTCTCTTGATTGGATAACCTCAAAAAAAAAAAAAAATGGTTTGGGTTGCTGGTCACTTTCTTTCATGCTGCAGAAACTTCTGGATTTGTTTTTGACTAAACGGTATCTGGTGATAAGGATCCTGTGTCCATTTTTAGCCCTACATTCTGCCATTTACCTGCCTCTGTATTTTACTGCTTTTTAGCACATCTAGTTGCTATTCCTAGAAACTACCATGTCTATTCCTACCCCTGGGCCTTTGCACATGCTATTTTTGTGACTTCAGATGTCCTTCTTGCTCCTCTTCCTAATGAATGCTAGCTTTTATTTTTAGGACTTACTTTATTCTCACTCTGAAGCTCTCTTGTGGAAGAATTGGTCTTATTTCTCTCTGTGTACTTACAGTAGTGTATATAAAAACTCTACTAACAGTTGCTTCATTAGATTATAAATCTGTTACATGTCCTCATCATTGACCCAAAAATTACTGAGGGAGGAACTAATTAATTAAAAAAAATCTTCCTATATTATTCATGCTTAGTATAGTGTTAGGTACATTACAGGTGCTCAACTGTTGGTTGAATGAATGCATTATTTTCTGAAAATCTTACAGCAGTTGATTTTTACCACATGAATGTACTGTTCCTTTCAGGAAGCTAAGTTTCAGTGCTTTAGATACATTATCTGGGTAGAGATTTCAGTGAGGTTTCAACATTATGATGACTAATATTTCTAGAAAAAATTATACGATTTTGCAGACATTATTACATTGCCAGTATGACTCAATTCTGGGGTGGAATGTAAGGATTTAGTAAGACTTAAAAAGGTAATTTGAAAGAAGAAACTTGAAGACTTGGGACTGTTTTCTTGGGGGTAGAAGCAGGGAGGAAAAGTTTTTACCTACAAAGAAAGTATGCTTTTAAGCATTAAGAGCTTTAAAATAATCACAGTTGATAAAACATCTTAAAATTATATATTTTTTTCAGTTTTTAGAATAAAAATTTATTATTGAAGTATAACTTACATACAATGTTACATTAGTTTCAGATGTATATTAGACAATTCCATACGTTACTCAGTGCTCACCACAGGAAGTGTAATCACCACCTGTCACTACATAATATTATTGACTATATTCCCTGTGCTGTACTTTTCATCTCTATGACTTACTTTATATCTTACAATTTGTACCTCTTAATCCCCATTATCTGTCTCGCTCATCCCCCCACCTATGTCCCCTCTGGCAAACAGCAGTTTGTTCTCTGAATTTTAGGGTCTGTTTGTTCATTTGTTTTGAGAACAAAACACTACATATAAAGTGAAATTATATGGTATTTATCTTATTTCACTTAGCATAATATCCTCTAGGTCCATTCATGTTATTGCAGATGGCAAGATTCCATCTTTTTTATAGCTGAATAATGTTCCACTGTATACAAACACCACATCTTTTTTATGCATTCATCTATAGATGGACACTTGGCTGCTTGTATGTCTTGGCTATTGTAAACAATGCTCCAGTAAATAGAGGTGCAAGTATCTTTCTGAGTGAGTGTTTTCATTTTCTTTGGGTAAATACCCAGTAGTGGAACTACTGGATCATATGGTATTTCCATTTTCAATATTTTGAGGAACTGTTTTACACAGTGGCTGCACCAGTTTGGATTCCACCAACAATGCATGAGGGCTCCCTTTTCTCCACATCCTTGCCAACATTTGTTATTTTTTGTCTTTTTGATGCTAGCCATTCTGACTGGTATGAGGGGATATCTCACGACAGTTTGATTTGCATTTCCCTGATGATTAGTAATGCTGAGCATCTTTTCATATGTCTGCGGGCCATTTACATGCCTTCTTTGGAAAAATGTCCATTCAGGTCCTCTGCCCATTTTTTTTTTCTCTGCCCATTATTTATTTATTTATTTATTTATTGATTGATTGATTGATTGATTTATTTCTCTGCCCATTTTTAAATCAGATTTTCTTATGTGTGTGTATTGAGTTGTAGAAGTTCTTTATATTTTGGATATAACTCCTTATCAGATGTAAGCAGATCATTTGCAAGCATCTTCTTCCATTTAATAAGTTTCCTTTGCTGTGTACAACCTTTTTATTTTGGTGTAGTTCCAGGAGTTTATTTTTGCTTTTGTTTCCCTTGCCTGAGGAGAAACATCCATAAATATTTTACCTAGGGTGATATCCAAGATAGTACTGCCTTTATTTTCTTCCAGGAGTTTTATGAGTTCAGGTGTCACATTTGAGCTTTTAGTCCATTTTGAGTTTATTTTTGTGTATAGCGTAAGAAAGTGACCCAGTTTCCTTTGTGTATAGCTGTCCAGTTTTCCCAACACTACTTGTTGAATAGACCATCTTTCCCCCGTTGTATATTCTGCCTTCTTTGTCATAGATTAATTGATCATACAAGTGTGGGCTTATTTCTGGTCTCAATCCTGTTCTATTGATCTATGTGTCTATTTTTGTGATGGTACTATCTTGTTTTGATTACTATAGCTTTGTAGTATATCTTGAAATATGGGATAGTGATATCTCTAGCTTTGTTCTTCTTTTTCAAGAGTGTTTTTAGCTATTTGGGGTCTTTTGTGGTTTCATACAAATTTTAGGATTAGCTCTTTTAGTTCTGTGAAATTACTGTTGGTATAATGAGAGGGATGGCATGAAAGCTGTAGATTGTTTTGGGTAGAATGAACAATTTAACATCGGTTCTTGCAATCCATGAGCATGGAATATCTTACTATTTATTTGTGTCATCTTTAATTTCTTTCACTAATGTTTTATAGTTTTCAGAGTACAGGTACTTCACCTCCTAAGTTTATGTCTAGGCTATTTTATTATATTTGGGGTAAGTGTAATTGGCACTTGGTAATTGGTGATTTAAAATATTTTTAAATTTCTCTTTCTGCTACTTCGTTATTATTGTATAGAAATGCAGTGAATTTCTGTGTCTTAATTTTGTATCCTGTGACTTTAATGAATTCATCAATCAGTTCTAGGAGCTTTTTTGTGTAATCTTTGGGGTTTTCTACATATAATAGTATAATGTCATCTGCCAGTAGTGAATGTCTGATGTCTTCCTTGCCAATTTGGAAGCCTTTAATTTCTTTTTCTTGTTTGACTGCTGTGGCTATGACTTCCAGCATGACACTGAATAAAAATGGTGAGAATGGACATCTTTGTCTTGTTCCTGATCTTAGAGGAAAAGCTCTCATTTTTCACCATTGAGTATAAGGTTAGCTGTGGGCTTTTAAAATATGACCTTTATTGTGTTGAGATATGTCCCCTTTAACCCTACTTTGTGGAAAGTTTTTATTACGAATGAATGTTGTACTTTATCCAATGCTTTTTCTGCATGTATTGAGATGATCATATGAATTTTATCCTTTATCCATATATATGTATGAATAAATCTATGTCTATAAAAGATTTTATTTATTGAGTGTGTGTGTGTTTGAGCATGTGAATAGGGAGGAGCAGAAAGGGAGGGAAAGAAGGAGAGAATCCCAAGCAGACTCTGTGCTGAGCATAGAGTTGAGCATGGAGTCTGCTATAGGACCAGATCTCATGATCCTGAGATCATGACCTGAGTTGAAGCCAAGAGTCAGATGCTCAACCAACTGAGGCACCTAGGTGTCTCCTAAATGGACCTTTAATATGATTTTTATTGTATATATTATTCCATTAAATTGTACCATAATATATTTAACCAGTATAATACAGGGTTGGACTTTTAGGCAGTTTCTAATTTTTTCCACCACAAAATAGGACTCTTATGATTATGGCCTCAAATACCCAATGGGATACTTAACTCTAATTACTAAGTCATCACAGATTTGGGGAGATAAGTAGTCCAAACCCTGCTAATAAATATCTTGCAAAGATACACACAATAAGATCAATGAGTAAGTGCTACAAGTTACAAAAATTCTTAAGAATCTTACCTTGAATTTTCTTGAAAACTCTGGAATTCATAAACTTTAGAAATCTGTCAGCATAAAAGCTTGGTCGATGAACTGAAACAGTGTCCTGAAAACACAAATCAAGTGTCACAGGTTTACCTTTCACTTCATTTCAAGCTAAAAGAAAGATCTACCCATTTGGTTCTCTGTTAGCCAATGTCCTTAACCAGAAGGCATGGATGTTGGCAGCCGGAAAAGAGCAACACCCTGTGACCTGTGGTGCCCGGGAATCAGGCTGAGGAAGCAGGCATAAGACAATATGAGCAAAGATCCTAGATATTCATGATAGAAGAGACTATGAAGAGTGGCACGGGACAGCTAACCATGCTTTTTATAAAGCATAACGGCTGATCCTCATTCCACTGGCTGCCATGTGGGGCTTTTAAATGCTTTTTACATACAGGTAACCAGTGTTTCTAGTGTCATCTAAAATGAAGGATAACGCTTTCAGTCGGGGACAAAAATTAGGGACATAAACAAGCAAAAGAACACTAACGTAAGAGTGAAAAAAATGTGGTTTTGCCTCATAGTAATCAGGTGCACAGACACAGAAGATTCCTTGGGGACAAGGCTGACTGATGAGCTCCGTTATGCTGAATTCTCTACTAATTAGATAGAATTGAACTGAATTGAATTGTTAACTCAATTCTCTCGTGCTTGGCAGGAGTCTTCAGGACTGAAGGGGCATTTTATTACAAACCCAGGAAAGGAGATGGAGGAAGAAGCTAATTCTACATGTTTATTCAGTGATCACGTATTTATTGTTTAAGATAACATTTCTAGAAATAGTAAACGTTCCATTTTGATGCTAAGATTGTGGACTTTAATAAAAAAAAGTTCTGAAATTTCACTTTTATTATTTTTTAAAAATTGTATTTATTTGACAGAGAAAGAGAGAAGGAGGGAGGGAGAGAACAAGAGTGAGCCTGAGCATAAGCTGGGGGAGCAGCAGGCAGAGGGAGAAGCAGGCTCCCCACTGAGCTGGATGTGGGACTCGATTCCAGGATCCTGGGATCACAACTTGAGCTGAAGGCAGACATTTAACTGACTGAGCCACCCAGGGGCCCTGAAGATTTAAGTTTAGATGGTATAAACCGCCTGCTCTGAGTTTGGAAGAAGCAGCCCACATTGGACCAAAGGTCTGGAGACCTGGTTCTGGTGTTAGTTCTAACTTTAATAAGCAGTGTGATCCAGGAAGAAGACAGTGTCATGGTGTCTCCATCTTTTTTTTTTTTTTTTTTTTTTTTCATCTGTGAAATAGGGTGTTACGGGAGGCATAGGTAATTCTATCATCAGCATGTTATGAAGGACGCTGTATAGAGGAAGCCTCTTTGGCCAAGGTATAAGGGTCTTCTAGACCATCAGAGATGCTGTAGATATGGTGGGAATCTCCTGCTGGTTTGACATGCAGCTCCTGTCTGAAGTGGACACGTACAACAAGCATAGTAGTTTAGAAATATAGTGCAAGACGAGTAAGACTCAGATCTTGCTTTCCCTGAGAAGTTGGACCGTGTTTCTCTTTGATATGAAGAAACATCCGTTAAATAAGAGGCATGCTAGCAGACAAACAAAAATGAATTTACTGCTTACCATCCCACAAATAAATGATGCTCTTAAAAAAAGATCCCACCAAAAATGGAAGGTGTGTTTTAACTAGACAAAGGTAGGGGCCTCTGAGCAGCATCTGATCGGTTAAGAACTGGGTCATTTACATCAGAAATCTTAGCCTGGTAACAAGGAATTAGAGTTGTCTCGGAAACAGAAGGGGAAGGGTGTTCACTGTCTCTCTTCTATGCTGAACATATTATGCAGGCTCTACTTTTGTCAGCTGGAAGGGGAAAAAAAAATGAACCCACCATCTTGGCCTTGAAATAGAAGGAATCTTTGATCTGAATAATAAGCCTACATTTAATTCTTAGAAACAAATTTGTGGACCTGTTGTTTACAAGTGCATTCTGACAAAGCCCATTCCTTAGCCTGTGGACAAAATGCAGATCTTTCGTGCTGAAAGGTTATTACCAGTCTTCCACAGAACTGAGGAAGTGGGTGTTCTTTCCAATAAAGGAAAAAGAATGGTATCTATAATTTATCTTCTTTCAGAGGAAAGCCTCTGCTAACATCTTTTAAAAAATGTGTGAGCACATCTTTGCCCGATATATTCTTTGAAAGTGTCACTTCGGGTTATTAACTGAGGGAGGCCAAGGCCAGTAAATGTTCTGTCAGCAGCAAAAAGTTCAAATCTAACATCGGGAGAGGAGAGAGCATGTGTGTACGTGTTTTGAAAGAGAGTAGGGAGGGGGAGGGGAGGCTATTGCTTGATCATTGTTTTCCTTTGTTATGTAATTCTGGGTCCAACAGACATCTTCACGCCAGTCTAGTCTCAGTTGTGTATGCATCCATAACAACTCGTAAGTTTTCACTTGTGATGTCTTTATTGTGTTGAACACTAAAGTGCATTGTTTTATTTAATCCCTATGTCAGCCCTTTGGGGCAGGTCCTGGGTGCTATCACTATGTCTCTGATACAGATGGGAAACCAGGCCAAGAGAGGCCAGATCACAAGTAATGTGTCTAGATCACGTGGTTAGCAGAGTGGTGAAGGCAGGGTTCAATTCAAATCCAGGGCCGTGGACCACTCAAGTCAAGTTCAGACCACCCCACAGTTCGGTCTTGTGAGAAACTCATTTCACCTGTCCTCCTGATTCTCCCAGCACCTACGCAAAGAGTATCCCCCTTTTTCTTAGCATCCTCTCCTCTTATAAGTGGGTCCTTCTGATTTCACACAGATAAAATGCCATCGTTTTGTCTGCTGACATGACTTCCTAGATACACCCTGAACTCTCAGAAATCACAAAAATAGATCGTTTAACAAGGAACAGGGGAATCACATACCCCATCATAGACAAGGGCTTTCCAGGAATGTTCTAGCTTCTTCATTAACCTAAATATAAATAGATAGAAAAATAAAAATGAAAATGTAAAATCACTCCCATATGATGGAATTTCAGAATCTTTTGTGGATTAATTTTTGAAATCATGAAAGGCTGCTTCCTCAAATTTCTTACCTATAGGACTGCAGAATGTCAATAATGCCCATAAATAAAAGTAATTTCTCTCCCTTATGGCTTTTAGCTGGAATGCCTCCCATTCTGTTGATAGAGCAAGAGAGAAAATATTTTACAATGTATTATAATGGGAAGTTAAAATCGTATCTGATAAATATACTATAAATAAAAATGGACAACTTTAAGAATTCTGGCCCTCCCCCCCTCCTTTTTTTTTTTTTTTTGCCTCGGGTAAAGTCTTCCTGGGAATCCAAAATGATATACTTCCCACACAGGAGAATGAAACCATAGCTGTCAACTCAGGACAGCTGGATGGGAAGAATCCAAACAAAAAATTATTCCTATTTTAAAACCACAAGCAAGAATTTTTCAAGTATTTTGAAATACTGCTTTTTAAAAAATGCAACACTTTTATCTGTTTACTGTGAGGTTATATGTATTTTTAAAAGAACCCATTCCTATAATGCAAAGGACCACTATTCGCATTTGGTACACCTTTCCAGCGCAAATATGTGTGTATATGTATTTACTAGTCCATAAAAGCAATTATTTAAGTTAGCATGTTTTAGAACTTGAAGTTTTCATTTGCTAAATGATGTACTTTTCCTCATATTCAATGCTAATGTGTTTTTTAATGGCTGCGTAATAGTTCACCATACTGATATAGAATAATTTATTTAATCGATTATTGGACATTTAGATGGATTTACTGGCAAGGAGTTTTTAAAAGTTTGATATGTATGGATTTCCTTTATAAAAGTGAAATATGCCTGTGATTTAGTCATTGTCAGAGACTCCTAGAAGGCAATCACTTATGGCCAACGAAAATGAGGCCTTTCGTTCAGTCTCCTGTACAGCTGGTAAATGCACGTGACAGTCAACCGTTTCAATAATTTTCTTTGGTTGTAATTATTTCTCTTAGTCAATATGCACTTTATATATGCAAACTAATCATACAGTTACTGAGCACATCTGGCTGAGGCAAGGGATCACATCTGCCAGGGTGTAGGACCTAGAACAACAGAATCTTCTTATGCAGATAAGAAGCTCTGAATTGTGAATGTAATTCCTGTCACGTGTTTGCTTAAATACATGTTGATTCAAAGTATATTCTTCCTGTTGTGGTCGACGTTTTGCATATGGAGTAAATGGGGGTAAAAACATTTTCAGCCATTGTTCAGAAATGGAGCCATTTGAAAAAAGAAACCATGTGGGTGAAAGAATGGTAGTAACTCGAAGAACTCCCACTCATCTAGTTATCTGCAGATGAATAGAAATGAAGGCTGCTTAATCCATTTTAGCATCAGGTAGGAATCTGTTCTCAAAGAGCCACCATGAAGGGAACATGATTGCATTTCATTACCCACTCATGTGGGCTGCCATCACCAGGAGGAGGGTGGGCATGTGGGTGGCCACACTTACGTGTCCGGGTTCTCTGTGATGATCCCATCTCCAGATTTCCCTGGACCCTGGATGGATTCCATTGCTGTGGAATAGAGGACCTTCTGCATCCCAGACCGCTTAGCATCAGGCACATTTTGTGAATTCTCCTCTTCTTTCTCTTTGAGGGTATGGTCTAAGATGTGGATTCCCAGCAAAAGGCTATAGTCCATGATTTTGAAACTTTCCAGCACCTGAGTGAGAAAAAGAACCAGAAGGTTGGTCAACTGGAGCAGCTCAATGTCTCATCTGCAGAGAATCAGAAAGCTCTAGATGTGCAGACGCACAGCTTCTGCATCCCTCCCAGGGGATGGCTGGTAGAGGAGAAATCAAAATAAAAACATTTGGGTTATTATCAGGTCATATTCAGTAAGGATTATAACAAAGGCTCCAGGATGATATTTTTATGCAAATCTAAAGCAAGCACATCTTTTCTTAACCCTCCATGAAATGTTTCACTCATAACATTTATTGAACACTTCCCACATGCCAGGCTCTAAGTAGGTCACTCAGATTCACAACCCTCACAACTCTTTGACTGAGGTACTATTATTGTCTCTATTTTACAGATGAACAAACTGAAACAGAGGGAGATAAAGTACTTTGCTCAATGTCATTATAAGTGGCATTGTTGGGATGTGAACCCGGGCAGTCAACCCCAGAGGCCAGGCTCGTAGACAGAAGAGCACAGACAGCAACAACTATGCACTTGTAACCTTCTCAGCATGAGGAGTCAGCCCAGAATGTTTCTGTCTGGATTCCGTTCTCCAAGTCTTAACCTTGCTGGAGTTCAGGGGTCTCCTTTGGAAAGCTTGTCTTTCAGAGTTGCCATTCGGTTCCCTGTATAAGTGTTTCTAAGAAGTTATGATCTCAACAGACAACGGGACTTAATGCTTAGTTACCCACTCAGCGAACAGTGGGGAAGAGAAGGAATTAAAAGTAGCCGGTTGCAGCCAGAGGAAGGAGGGAGAGATGCTCTGACAGGAAAATAGCAGGAGAGGAAGTCAAGGGGGAGAAGCGGTCAACAAGGCTTCCCGAGGTGTGGCTTCGGGGGAGGAGGAGTACTCAGGAGTGCATGAAAATGGGGTGTCATCCTCTACAATAAAGTTCTTCTCTCCAACAGATTTTCTAATGCCTGGCATTTCTCACACAAAGCTGCTTGGGAAATCAAAACAGCCCGGTAATTAAGATGAGCCTGCAATGGCAGAACAGTTGTCTCTGAATCAACATGATAATCTGTCACCATACCCTGTTAGGAAATGTCTCTGAGGAGCAGAGTCTATAGATAATTGTTTAACCAGGGACTGAATACCCAGACTTCCTTAGGCTTCTCATTCTCTGAGCCCAACTGCTTGCTTGCTTATTTATTTGTCTTTAAAATTTTTTAAAGATTTTATTTATTTATTCATGAGAGAGTCACAGAGAGAGAGGCAGAGACATAGGCAGAGGGAGAAGTAGGCTCCTTGTGGGGAGCCTGATGCGGACTTGATCCCAGGACTCTGGATCATGACCTGAGCCAAAGGCAGACGTTCAACCACTGAGCCACCCAGGTGTCTCTGTCTTTAAATTTTTAAAATTTAAATTCAATTTAATTAGTAGTGTATTATTACATTCAGGGGAGTCCAACTGCTTTTTTTTTTTTAAGATTTTATTTATTTATTCATGAGAGATACAAAGAGAGAAGCAGAGATACAGGCAGAGGGAGAAGCAGGCTCCCTGTGGGGAGCTGGATGTGGGATTCGATCCCAGGACCCGGGATCATGACCTCAGCAGAAGGCAGATGCTCAACTGAGACACCCAGGTGTCCCTCACTGCTTTTTGATCACATATTTATGATATAGCAAACAGAGATTGGGCCTGAGGGTTCACATACCTGTGACTGCCACTTGATGGATACTGTCTGATGGGGGGAAGGGGTTGTGAACTATGGCCTAGGTGGCCTTCCAGAAATATGGTCATCCCTGGGTCTCATGCATCTTTGCCATCAGTGAGGACAAATGGAAGGGGACTGCCCATGAGTATCAATTACTCAGAGTATCAATTGGTCATCTTTCAGTTTACTAAATTAATTACTTGGAGAAAAGAAGCAAGCAAAAGCTGAGAGTAGAATCTGATTACTTGAGAGGATTAGGCCATGGAACTTTCTAACCCAAGAGATCAGAAAGAGGCCCGATAGCAATGTGGACCTAGCTTCCCGAAGCTAAGAAGAAGTGGAGGCAAGACTGAAGTAACAGGGAAGTCTGGCAGGAGAAGCTCCACATCACTGACCCAACACTTGGGCATCAGACCCCACTGGCTGGTTCTCCAGGGAGGTTTGTCAGTGCCTTAGCCTTCTATGAAGCCACAAGGTCCCATGGGAAACAAGCCAGTTTTGCCTCACGGTTGCCAAGGACCCCGACCTCTTCAGGAGAAACACTGACAGACACTGGACATGCTTTGCAGGTAGACACAAGAGTAGAAGGGCCTTGGCCTTTGTAATTCCCATCCATCCTGCAAGGGTAGCTTGGGAACAGTGGCCGCTCAGATGGCATCATGAACCCTGCACCGTGATCATCACCTGAGATGCCAGTTTTCCGAGCTCGTGTGTCCCTTTTTTTGTAATTAAAAAAAAAAAGATTTTATTTATTCTGTAAGAGACAGAGAGAGGGGTAGAGACACAGGCAGAGGGAGATGCAGGCTCCCTGCAGGGAGCCCCGTGGGGGACTCAATTCCAGGACCCTGGGATCACGACCTGAGCCAAAGGCAGACACTTAATCGACTGAGCCACCCAGGCATTCCCCATTCTTAAAGACGCTCTGGGGTCATGACATAAAGGATAAAGAGCACGGACTCTGTAACCTAGGCAGGATTCATCACCTCCCTGTGCCCATTTCCTCCTCTGCAGAGGGCTGACAATTACATTATATAGCGCATAGGGTGCTTATAAAAATTCAGCATGGCAATGCAGATCTAGTGCCTGGAAAAATTCTCGAGAAAATGCGCAACTCCTTGCTAGCCATCCTCATCCTAATTATAAGTCATGGTGACTCATCGCTCACACTAGCGCGAGAGAGGCTACAGAAGTCGTCTTGAAGTAAACACCCTTGAAGTCATACTTCTGACAACAAAATGCACAAAAAGCCAGAAAAATATGACTGCATTTTCAGCCTGTTTACCAGCACCCTTTTGGGTCCCTTTAAAAGTTTTGGGTTGAGTGTCAACAGGAAAAGGTCAGCTGGCAGCATCACAGTTCTGGTGGATGGGGTATAAAATGAGAGCCTTAAGATCTGGGCAAACAGTCCCATGTTCAATGAGCAAAAAACCCACAGCCTCATGCCCTGCACAGCCCAGTAGTCCCCTCAAAGCAGTAAATTGGCTTCAAAAGAGAATTCTAACCAGACATGGTGACAATACTGTGCATGTTCCTACCAGACATCCAAGGTGGTTTAAAGCGAGATGTGGGGAAAAAAAATGGAAAGGTCCTCCTGACAACATCACCTTTCCTTCTTTCTCCTTTGCAAAAAAGCATCCACAAGTGAGTTGTGCTTGTTAAAACGCTTTCTCCATGAAAAATTTTTCCTTATATTTTCAATGCCCTATTCAACCTGAACCGTTGGGTTTGTACTTACAGTCTCTTCTCTTGCCTAAGGATAGGCCAGAGAGAACATGTGTTATTTTATAAGCGATACAAAGTCAGGCTGGGTCCAATTTTAACTCCCAATGCTATCCCTGATACTTTCAGTGGCCAAATATTTGTCCTGGCTTATTTAGAAAAGCAAGCCTCAAGAGAGAATCGATGATGAAAAAGCTACACATACATTTTTAAAAGAGGATCATTTTCTCTGTACTCGTCAACTGGATTGTCAGAGTCCCTGAAGGATCCTGAGTTGTCTTTAGGAGGCCAGGCTCCTACTTTCAGAGTGAAAAGCTTAAAAAAGATAAATTCTTTTCCCACTGTGTGGGAAGCTGACCATGACAGTCAGATTTTGGGTTAGGTAAAGTCAGTATCCATAAAAAAAATGTTAAAGAAAAAGATAAGTATATAAGCATATATTTTGAGTCAAATTCAAAAACTTCTGTAATGAAAAACTCTGGGAACAGATTCTAATCACGTGCTCTGTAGATCTGCATCAATTAGGAACAAAATAGTTGTTATTCATATCCTCCTGGTTCCTTAATTAAAGGAATCAAATATATCTGCCAAAATCTTAGCACGTGTGAGGCTTGAGAGTGTGCAACATTCTGCAACATGACAGACACCCATCAATCTAGTCTGTCACTTAGGCATGAAAACATTTTCTTCCAGAATGTTTGCCTGACCTGGCTGTTGCTGGTGGATTCTGTTGCTGTGTGTTTGCCATGCAAAATGGAGGTCACGACGCAAATACGTGCTTTTCCATTTAGCTCAGGCCACATTTTACTTTCCCACTTTTAAGTATTTTTTTTTTTAAAGATTTTACTTATTTATTCATGAGAGACACAGAGACAAAAGGCAGAGGGCAGACTCCGTGCGGGGAGCCCGATGTAGGACTTGATCCTGGACCGGGGATCATGACCTGAGTCAAAGGTCGATGCTCAACCACTGAGCCACGCAGGTGCCCCTACTTCCCCACTTGTAAAAAGAAGAAAGCAGGAATGATTCACAGACACGTGTAAGATTGACAGTAAGGTGGCATGCCCCAATGGTATTGTAGCATTTATTGTCAAAGCCAGATTTCTTTTTCCCCCTTCCCTCTCAAGGATGATTTTAAGAGTAATAATACTGGAAGACAGTTTAAGAAAAAAAAGGCAATGTTGGGAGTATCTGGTACGTTATCCTGAGGACATGATCAAAACTATTCTTGAGAAAAGAATCTTATTCAGTTTTTTTTTTTTGTTTGTTTATTTGAGAGAGAGCGAGCGAGCAACAGTGAGCACAAGCAGGGGAGGGGGTGGTGGTGTGGAGGGAGGGGCCAAGGGAGAGGGAGAAGCAGACTCCCAGCTGAGCAGGGAGTCTGACTTAAGGCTCCATTCCAGGACCCAGGGATCATGACCTGAGCCAAAGACAGACCCTTAACCTTCTGAGCCAGCCAGGCACCTTGTTTTTGTTTTGTTTTTCCCGCTAGGTTCTTTTGGCCGGTGATATGTTGGGAATGCTCTTATTCACATGGTTTCTATACACCTGGTGACCCAATGTGGGAAATATCCTAACTCAGTATGACAGGCAGTGCTGTCCTCTCTCCATGGTCACAGGTCACCAAGAGTGCCTGGTCCCCCTCCCCTCTTCCTTCTCTTCCACCTTCTGTGTCATACACTCACTGCACCTGGTTTTCTGCCCTGAGGAACAGGAGCAGCTGTGCGGTGGCTGAGGCTCTGCGCTCTGGGGCCTGGTGGTCTGGTTTGACACCTATGTGTCCCTGGGTAAAGTACAGAGCTGTTCTGGACCTTGTTCTCTCATCTGTAAACCAGAGCTAATGGGAACTCTGACCCTGCAGGGTTATCATGCAGACTGTGTTAATCCACATCAAGTCTTAGCATTCAATAAATGCTGGCTACTACTGTTACTGTCACTCTGTCACCTGTAGACTCATCCCTGCTGACTGCACCCCCTGGAATCCCCGCTGCCCTCAGCCCTTGTTCCCTGCCTTCCTATTTGTCTTTCCCTGCCTTTCCTTTGGTGAACATCTTTGCTCTCTCTCAACATTTTCCCCTCCCTACTTTTCAGCAATGACATTCCTTTATTCTTTTTGTGGGAGGAAACAACTGAGCATCTGGTCTGTCCCAGGCACCATGGAAGTTGCTAGAATTTCAGGGGCAAGTAGAATAGACAATATCATCCTCAAAATTATACAAGCCTCGGGGATCCCTGGGTGGCTCGGCGGTTTAGCGCCTGCCTTTGGCCCAGGGCGTGATCCTGGAGTTCCGGGATGGAGACCCACATCGGGCTCCCTGCATGGAGCCTGCTTCTCCCTCCTCCTGTGTCTCCATCCCTCTCTCTCTCTAGGTCTATCATAAATAAATAAATCTTTAAAAAAAATTATACAAGCCTCAACTACAGATTGGAATAAGGCTCAGAAGCAGAAAGTCAGGGTGCTGTGCAGAAACTTCACACGAGAGGTAGCTATTTTTGACAGAGAAGTATTTCTATAGTCTGGATAAGAGATAGCACTTAGAGGCTCCATACAAATTTTAGTATTATTTGTTCCAGTTTGTGACCTGCATAGCAAAATCCATCTTGAAAAAGAAGAACAAAGCTGGAAGTATCATAATTCCACATTTCAAGATATACTACAAAGGTATAGTAATCAAAACAGGATGGTACTGGCATGAAAATAGATCAATGGATACAACAGAGCCCAGTGTAAACCCACCCTTATGTGGTCAATTCATCTATGATAAGGGAAACAAGAATTTACAATGGGGGAAAAGACAGTCTCTTCAATAAACTGAAAATGTATCAAAGGCCTAGACATGAGACTGGAAACCATAAAAATCCTAAAGAAAGCACAGGTGGTAATCTCTCTAACATCTTCCACACCAACATTTTTCTAGGTATGTCTCCTAAGGCAAGAGGAGCAAAAGCAAGATTCAACTACTGGGACTGCATCAAAATAAAAAGCTTTTGGGGATGCCTGGGTGGCTCAGTGGTTGAGCCTCTGTTTTCAGCTTGGGTCATGATCCTGGGATCCAGTCATGTATTGAGGTCTCTGTAGGGAGCCTGCTTCTCCCTCTGCCTATGTCTCTGCCTCTCTCTCTCTGCGTCTCTCATGAATAAATAAATAAGATCCTAAAAAAATAAAAATAAAAACTTTTGCACAGCAAGGGAAACCCATCAACAAAACAAAAAAGCAACCTACTGAATGGGAGAAGATGTTTATAAGTGACATATCCACTAAGGGGTTAGTATCCAAAATATAGGAACTTATACCACACCAAAAAACTCCACAAAATTCTAACTAAAAAAATGGCCAGAGAACCTGAATAGACTATTTTCCAAAGAAGATATACAATCAACAGACACATGAAAATATGCTCATCATCAGGGAAATGCAAATCAAAACCACAATGAGGTATCATCTCACACCTGTCAGAATGGCTACAGCAAAAAAGACAAGAAATAACAAGTATTTGGGGAGGATGTGGAGAAAAGCAAACCCTCTTGCATTGTTGGTGGGAATGTAAATTGGTGTAGCCACTGAGGACAAAAGTTCCTCAAAACACTAAAAATAGAAATACCTTATGATCCAATAATTCCACTACTGGGTATTTACCAAAAGGAAACAAAAACACTAATTTAAAGAGATATATGGATTCCTATGTTTATTGCAGCATTATTTGTAATAGCCAAGATGTGGAAGCAACTCAAGTGTCCATTAAGAGATGAAGGGATAAGAAAGAGGCATATACATACATACCAAGTAGAATATTATGCAGCCATAATAAAGGATGAGATCATGCCATTTGCAAAAACACAGATGGACCTAGCAAGTATTATGCTAAAATGAATTAAATCAGAGAAAGATACCATATGGTATCATTCATATGTGGAATCTAAAAAAAAAAAAAAGAAGAATAAACAAACAAAAGAGAACTGATGGCTGCTGAAGGGGTGTGGGGATGGGCAAAATGGGTGACAGGGAATGGGAGATAGAGGCTCCCAGTTAAGAGAATGACCAAGTCATGGGGATAAAAGGCACAGCATAGGGAAGAGAGTCAAAGGTTTGTGATAGTGCTGCATGGGGACACATGGTAGCTATGCTTGTGGTGAACATGACAGGATGTTTAAACTCATCTAATCACTAGGTTGTACACCTGAAACTAATTTAACATTGTGTGCCAACTATACTCAAAAATATTTAAAAAAAGAGAGATGATACATGAACGTGGATGGCAGTGGGAGGGAGAAGTGGAAAAAAAAATATGTGAGCATCCTTTAGTGAGTAGATTCCAGCTATTATCTCTCTACAGACAGTTCCTAAATTTTTTTCTTTAGGCTGAACTCATTCCTCAGCTCCAGCCCCGTTGTACTTCCATGGGCTTCTGAACATTCCTAAATTCTATGCAACTGTCATGCTGTAACCCTAAACATTTATTTTCCTCCAAAGCAGTTCTTTTCCCCTTAATCTTTTTTTTTAAAGATTGTAATTATTTATTCATGAGAGCCACAGAGAGAGAGAGAGGCAGAGATGCAGGGAGAGGGAGAAGCAGGCTCCATGCAGGGAGCCCGATGTGGGACTCGATCCTGGGTCTCCAGGGTCACGCCCTGGGCCGAAGGCAGGCGCTAAACCACTGAGCCACCCAGGCTGCCCCTTTTCCCTTTCTTAAAATTCGAAATCAGTCTGATGTGGATTTCAGACTTCCTGACTCCTTTTCCTTCCATTAAGCTGCTTAATCCTGCAGCTTCTATAATTGGAAGATTCTTTCGTGCTAATGCTTTAATTTCCACTTCTCTTTTTCCCACCTTCCCATATATTCTGGATCCCCTTGCTTGACCAGGTTACATCACGCCCCTAGCTCAAAGCCTTCAGCCTCTCAGCACTGCTCAGGTGACACTGAGCAAAGGTCTTTGCTACTGTGACTTCAGACAAGATCTGCCGGTTACTTAACATCTGTCTAAAGACACCTTCCAGGCTGTATATCCCTTAGTTACCTGTAAATGTGTCCCAAAAGTAACTGTCTTTTAAAATCTTTTTAGTTTTTCAAAGCTTATCTCAACTTTTCTATATGAAAACTATACTCATGATCTGCATAAAACATTGAAAATACATCTCCCCTCTGAAAATTGAGGCACAGGATCAGCGTCCCTCTATGGAGTAGGACTGGATTGTGTCTGTATTTTTCCTATCATACACACCAGAATGTTCTGTGTACCAAAGGCTTGTTACGCTTTGTGTTCCCTGCTGTGCACTCTGATCATAGCAGAAATGTGCATTTTTTTATATTGCTGTCCATGTGCGCAAGCAAATGAAAACCAAAATATTCAGCAGCAAAGAATGTAGAGTGCTACATCTTCTATCTCAAATATAAGAACTCAATGCTGCATTTCAAGATCATAACGCTTGTGAAAAATCTTCAGCACTCAAAGAATTTACTGTGATTACATGCTCTGTATCATCAGAAGAATAAAGATAATAGTGTTTTCAAGCCTACCCACACCAGAGGTATTTATAAAAACCATGTCAAGGGCAAAAAATCAAGCTGTTCTTTACAGAGACTTTTTATTTACTGATTAGTAGGCACACAACTAAATGGTAGATACAGGGTAAGCTTATTTTGCTATATAAACTAGGTTGAACTTAGAGTCTAGTGAGAATATCACTTTTTTAGGATGCCTTTGCAAAGAGAGGGTGTCACAGGTGAGGTCACCTTCAAGGACTATTAAGTCATCTAAGAGCACTTGGCGTTGGCTCTAAGATGGATGCTCTGCTCTGAAACATAGCTCAGGGCCTGCTTAGCTTTCCTGCCTCTCTCTCCACATTTCCAATCTGTAAGGGATGTGAAGTTAAGCTGGTATGAGATTGAGAAAGGATAATACTGGATAAGTCCAAAAGACCTTCTGAAAAACAGCCACATTTAAAAATTGGCACTCAGCACCGAAAGATATTAAGGGTGGCAAAGACAATGCAACTCGGGATGCCTGGGTGGCTCAGTGGTTGAGCATCTGCCGTTGGCTCAGATCATAATCTCAGGGTCATGGGATGGAGCCCCACATTGGGCTCCCCACGGGGACCCTGCTTCTCCCTCTGCCTGTGTCTCTGCCTCTCTGTGTGTCTCTCATGAATAGATAAATCTTTAAAAAAAAAAAATCCCTGAGTTTTTTCTGCTGGCCTATAGTGTAGTCCTTGAGTAAAGGATAAAATGACAGGCAAAAACAGTTGTGTTAATTCAACAATAAAAGACAATTCAATCCTGATGCCTTTATGCAGGGAGACATTCCTGAACACACGGGTAAAATGAATCCAAGGGTCTGTCTTTCCACCCAAAGTAGGCTCCTTAGAGTATATATAGCTCCTGAATTACCTGTATGTACAAGTCAGTTAAAGCTGAATACTGCCTTTTAAATTTAATTTAATTTCCTCAATAAAGCTCGGAATGTTCCTTGCTAACATAATAAAAAGAAAAAATAGACTGTGACAAGCCATACAATTTTGGCTGGTAAAGCAGACGGAAATAAATATTCAATTCTTAGCCTGGTTATGGCAATAATGTGTTTTTCACTGTGTCTAATGCAGTGATTTAGAAGGCTAGACTGTGCTGGATTAACCTGTGCCACCACTTTTTGTGCTCACTCAAAAAGTTTGCAGTAATCAAAGTGTATCTTATAGGCATTAGAAATAGCCATCTACTACTTCAACAGATTATATGTGACTATACATATGTAATTATATATATATGTACAGTCATATATATATATATACACACACACATCAACTTCTATATTGGGGGAGTTTTGGATTTTTTCTTATACTTTTTTTAAAATAAATATTTTATTTATTTGAGAGAGAGGGAGGGAGGGAGAGAGAGAGCGAGAGAGAGCGCACAAGCAGGGGAAGTAGCAGAGGGAGAGGGAGAAGCAGGCTCCCTGCTCAGCAGGGAGCCTGATGTACTCGATCCCAGGACCCCGAGATCATGACCTGAGCTGAAGGCAGATGCTTAAACCATTGAGTCACCCAGGCGCCCCACTTTATAGATAACTTTGTTTCTACCAACAAAGATTTCTTAATAAAAGATTTTGTAAGCACATTTAAAAGTAATGTATTCAGGCGCCTGGGTGGCTCAGTCAGTTAAGTGTCTGCTCGTTAACTAAGTTAACGAGCCCAGGACAAGTGTATCTTGTCTCTATGTGTCACCAAGTGATGGAAACTTTAGCATCTCCAATAGGGTTTACCCAAAAACATGGAGTAGTAAAAGAGAGCCAGTTTACACCAGACAGACATGACAGAGAGTTCAGCTTTGAGTAAGAATATTTAAATTGAGAGGTGACTAAACTAGAAAAGATGGGAATATTTTTAATTTATAAGCCAATATTTGGGGAGGTGGAATCTAGTGAACAAGATTAGTAGAAAATTAAGAAACTCTATTTTCCCCCACACATCTTAATGTAGACAAGGAAATCTGCAACCTGGAATCATGGCTTTTGCTGTTCCTTGAAAATTAAGTTCTTGCTATTTTCTCCCCCTGAAATTTCTCATAATCTAGAAAGAAGATGGGTAGCTCTTTCAGAAAGAGGACTGAGGATGTCTAATCTCCACCTCCCAAGGACGCACATCGTCTGAAGCCAGATTAGCAGGTGCTTGAGAGCTCAGCCAGTGTGGTGCTGGCACCCAGCACTATGTGTTTTTGGAACAGCTGGAGCTGGTTGAAGGTAGACAAAGGGGCAGTTTATGAATGAGGTTTTCTTGTGGAGAAATGAAGCGAGGAAGTTAACAAGACATGGACTCTAGGCAGGCTCACATTCAGGTCAGACAAGGATATTTTACATAAAAATCAGGTTTTCACTTCCCTGCATCACTAAGAGCTATGGACAACTGACACATCCAGTGGACAACTTACCCCTTTTTAAATGCTTTCTGTGTGTGTGTGTGCGTGTGTGTGTTTAGAAAAGTGCACAGATGTGTCCCTTTTAAACAAAAAGTTGAAATGTAATACATAAATTCATTAATAACAGATTGTTCTTGGCCATCTTACTCTCCCAGGCTGAAATTTCCCTGGGGTGAACTTGCTACGTCACCATACAGAAGGGCAAAATTTCAAGGGAGAGAAAGTGAGGGGAGAAGAGTTACACTTGCCTGATCAAAGCACTACATTTAAAAATGTCTTTGAAGGAAGAACACTGGTGACATCAAAGGAATATTGACTTGCAGGAGCCCGATAAAAAGTGTTGACTGATACAAGGATGAAGAGCTATTTATGTGAACCAAAGCCTCTCATCTCAGAAGCCAGTGTGTGCTGATCTTTTCGGGAAGAACTAGAACTAGTACGTGGCCCAGGAAGTACCTTGCCTTTCACAGGACGGTCCCGCAGACCCCTTTCCTGCAGCAGCATGGAGACTCAGCACTGGATGTCAGATGAATAAAATAAAGCCCTGTTAAAATCAAACGGGTTTTCCCCTTCAAAAGTGTTTCCAGTTGCCAGAGTTGAAAGCTTCTGGGAGGAAGACAAGATCACGTTTGACAGGTGCACAGCAAGCTGGGAAACCTGCCACAGATTGTTCTGAATAGTTTCCTAAACTTTGTAACATTTTCCCAGAGCCAGGAAACTCTCAAACTCTCAAACTCCTTCAAACTCTGCAACTCAGTTTGTCACCAGATTCCAGAAGTTTCTTTCTCTCTTTTTAAAGATTTTATTTATTCATGAGAGACATAGAGAGGCAGAGACACAGTTGAAATGTAATACATAATTACATTATGGGAGAAGCAGTGGGGAGAAGCAGGCTCCCTGCGGGGAGCCCGATGTGGGACTTGATCCCAGGACCCCAGGATCATGACCTGAGCCAAAGGCAGACGCTCAGCCACCGAGCTACCCAGGTACCCTAGAAGTTTCTCCTAGGCTATAGAGCCTCAACTCCCTTTCATAAGCTACTAGGGTTTGCTGTCCTGTCTCCTTTGGTTTGGGTGTTGACAAGACTGCTCTATTTCACAGGATCATCCATGTGACTGACACACTGGCATCTACAACTGGATCCCCACTGGCCAAACTCACAGCCTTTCCAGAGCCATCTTCAAAGGCAGAGCTGCCACCATCATACCCTCCTGAGGCCACTTCCCCTTCCTGCTGCAGCTCTCTTCTCTGGTTTCCCAGGACTCCCAGTGGGGAGGAGATAGCCCTTAGGGGACACTTCCTTCTTTCTCCTGCCTCCCCTCAGATATTTTGTAAATCCTTCTGTTTGGGAACCTCCACAGATCTTACCTCTAGATTTCTGGTCAACCACAAAATCAAAGGCAGGTTGGTTCTTTTCACACCAAAGCAGAAAACCCTAATACATCAGACATAGCATCATTCCATTTCATAAGCTCAAGGACTTCAGCTTCCATTAAGTTCAACTGTTGTACATTTCTATGTGTGACAAGCTACTTAAAATGAAAGCTGGTTAGACACAGAACCACCACCACCACACCTCAGGGAATACTTGAGTTGTCTAACTTTAGGTGATCTTTTAGGAGGAAAAGGAAGAGGAGTTTGCCCAGGGCCAAGGAAGACATTTTCAGCCACCCACTTCCATTCTCTATGTAGAAATTCTCTCACAACGTTCCATTTGGTTTGAAGTGAGGGTTAAAACAAATGCTGGTTTGATAATCCTGTCACCTCTGTGGTTGATGAGAATTCTTGAAAGCCGCTCACATAGGAGCCAAGAGCACATCTCGGGCCTCATCTCCCTCCCACAACATGTGAAAAACAATCTTTGAAAAACAGTCAACTCCACCATGACCATCACATTTCTCAGAACATAGTTTTGCTTTTAAGTTGATAGTATTTCACACGTACGCCAGTTGGTAACAGTTGGGAAGTGTTAATGGGCTTGTTTAGACTTTTCATTAAACTTTTAAAATTGTTTGGGTTACTGATTTTATTTTGTGTTCCTCAGTCATTGGTACTGTTTTCCTCTCTCTTGCCTCATCCAAATCCAGTTCTCTACTTTGATAGAATCCTTTCTCCTATAGTACCTTCTCCACCAGCTCCTAGTCAGAGTGGGAAAACCAGTCACTGGGCACTTTCAGCCCATTTTGTTTGAATCCGTATTGGTACTTAATGTTTTCATTCCAGCAGATGTTTTTTAATCTAGACTACAGACTACTTACAGAGAACACACTGGTAGGGGAGCCTGCATTTATAGTCAGAGACACCTGATCCAACATGTGAGCTCTGGGGACCTGGGAGTTGTCACCTGTCCCGAGTCTCTGCTTCTTTATCTTGGAAAGGAAATCATGCCACTCACATCACAGGGCCATTCTGAGGATTGATGAATGCCCACCTGTAATGTCAAGCACTGTTCTGGCTCAGAGCAAGTCCACAATAAATGTCAACTGACCCAACATAGAGACACAATGAGCCTTGAGAATGTGTCTTTACTGTCCAGGAAATCATGTGATAAGTATTGTACTGTGTATGTCTATTTTGTGATTATATATTATGTATGATGTGTTCTAAATGCTAAGCTACTTTGGTATTTACAGGTTCTATCTAAGATGGAACCCTGCCTCCACCAGAAACTGGAAAGTCTGGTTTTGCAAAGTACTGAGAGTTACTTGTCTGGCTCAACTTGAAGTATCCCCGAGTTGGTAGAAGGTCAAGAACACAGAAAAATATTTTGACTTCTGTAGCCTCCCTGAAACTCTTGTCCTGACACATTGCCCCTTCTCTTCCTGCTTGCCATCACCCACCTGCACCAGTGCTGAACGGCAGCCACCAGCAAGTGCCTAGACAAACGTCAGCCCCCTTGCAGGATTGATGAACAGCTGAGTCACAGGCTTAAATAGGGACACCAGGCACCATTACACTGTTATTTCTAGAACTTTCCCTAAAGACTAATGTTGACCTAAGTGCTACAGTTCCTATTCTCCTGGGGAGTGGAATTTAGTAGGCTCACAAGGTTAAATGTTAACCACATACCTGAGTAATTAAAAAATAATTTAGAAATATCAATGGCTATAATGTAGACTTAGATGAAGTCCTATGAGCATTCAGTCTCCTAGAAAGGCTTAGGACTAGAAACACATGGCCAAGTCCTGTACCTTAGGCCTCTCCTTCAGAACCCCTATCGATTGCATTAAGTCCTATGAACACATGATCAGTCATTCAACTTAACTCTTAAGTTTTTCTGTTTCATTTGTCACCGAAATCCTATATTCCCCCCAAATCCTTCCCTATTGGGTATATCTTTTGCTTCACTGGAACATATACTCAAGTCATTTTTATTTTTTATTTTTTTATTTTTTAAAGATTTTATTTATTTATTCATGATAGACATAGAGAGAGAGAGAGAGAGAGAGAGAGAGAGAGAGGCAGAGACACAGGCAGAGAGAGAAGCAGGCTCCATGCCGGGAGCCCGACGCGGGATTCGATCCCGGGACTCCAGGATCGCGCCCTGGGCCAAGGGCAGGCACTAAACCGCTGAGCCACCCAGGGATCCCCTCAAGTCATTTTTAAACAAGAGACTTAAATACACATCTGTCAGAAGAGCTAAAACAAAAAATACCAACGACAGCAAAAGCCAGTGAGGATGAAAAGAAATTAGATCACTCAACCTGCTGCTGGTGGGAATGTAAAGTTGTACAGCCCCTCTGGAAAAGAGTATGGCAGCTCCTTACGAGACCGAATTTCTACCAAAGAAATGCATTATGCTTACATAAAAACTTGCAGGCAAATGTTCATAGCCTTATTTGTAACAGTCAAACACTAGAGAAAAAAAGCCACATGTTTTCCAGCAGATGAATAGTTCAACAGTGGCATATCTGTACCACGAGATCTCATGCAGCAATAATAAGGGGCAAGTACTGATGTGTTCATTAACTTGGATGGACCACAAGTGCATCATGCAGAGTGAAGAAAGCCAATCTCAGAACAAAGCCTGACTCACTTCATTTATATGGCATTCTTTTTTTAAAAAAAGATTTTATTTATTTATTCATGAGAGACACACACAGAGAGGCAGAGACATAGGCAGAGGGAATAGCAGGCTCCTTTTGTGGAGTCTGATGTGGGACTCAATCCTAGGACCCTGCAATCACGACCTGAGCTCAACCACTGAGCCACCCAGATGCGCCTATATGGCATTCTTGACATGACAAAATTAAAGAGAAAGAATGCAGATTGGTGGTTGCGAGGGTTTGGGGAAGAGCTGGGAGGGGGCAGGCTCTGGTTATATATAAAAGAGTAGCATGGGGGATCTTTGTGAAGCAAACTGCTCCATACTTGATGGTGGTAGTGAAGTCAATATCTATACGTAAAGAACTGCGTAAAACCACAGACATGTATGCCCACGCAGAGACACAAATGAGTGCGCATGAAATTGGCAAAATCTGGAAAAGGTCAGTGGACAGTAACAATGACAGTCTCCTGATTTTGATATTATGCTGAGGTCATACAAGATGTAACCACTGTGGAAACTTGGTGAAGATAAAAGATCTCTCTGTATTATTTTTTCCAACTACATGTGAATGTCTATCTCAAAATAAGAACTTTTGTCAAAGAGGATTTCTAAGTAGACAACTTTTTCAAAGTCCTTGAGAACATGATAGTGTCTTTATTCAAACAAGGAAATCTATTTGGTTAGGCAGAGACATCTATGTCGAAAATTATTTCTCTCAGACTAGAGTGTGGAAAGCACCATTCTACTATTTCCCAGGAACCTTTATGATTCTTTCCAGCTCAAACAATCTTTGATTCTAGGAGCTGGTTTTATTTATGTGTTTACCGACTTTGACTTTGCTGTTTATATTGCCATGGTATCAAAATAATAGTAAGCATACAGAGTGCAAGTCGTAATCTGAAACAATGGAGCAAATGAAATATACCATGGGATTAGAGTGTTTGTAAAACAATTTGAAAGATAGTGAGTTTATCTATGCCTTTTTTGGGTAAGTAATCTTTCTCTCTCTCTCTCTCTCTCTTTTTTTTTTTTAAGATTTACTGTATTTTTAGAGAAAGAGTGCACACACACAAGTGAGGGGAGGGGCAGAAGGAGAGGAGAGAGTGAATTCCTTTTTTTTTTTTTTTTTAAAGATTTTATTTATTTATTCATGAGAGACAGACACAGAGAAAGAGACAGACAGAGACACAGGCAGAGGGAGAAGCAGGCTCCATGCAGGGAGCCCGACATGGGACTTGATCCCCAGTCTCCAGGATCAGGCCCTGGGCTGAAGGTGGCGCTAAGCCTCTGAGCCACCCGGGCTGCCCCAGAGAGTGAATTCCAAGCAGACTCCCTGTTGAGCGTGAGGCTCGATCCCAGGACCCTGAGATTATGACCTGAGCTGAAACCAAGAGTTGGAGGCTTAACAGACTGTGTCACCCAGGTGCCCCAGCAAGTAATCTTTCAAGGTAAAGATACAAAGATGTGGAGTCGATATTCCTGCACTTAATAGAAATGCGATCTGAAGCACTGTTTCCTCTTTAATGGTAACTGGGAATGATAACTTATATGCAACCAGTATAAAAAGAAAGAATACAACGGTCTCAACTAAGTGCAAGAAATTAATGTTGAACAAAATTATAGCTAAGGGGTAAGCAGTAGCCAGAATGCTAAATTAAGTAGTACAGAAAATCATCTACTTGGTGCCCCATACAAGAATGCCCAGAGCTGAGAAGAATCTGATCTACACATTTAGAGCTTGCTGTACATAGTTAGAAAGACCCCACTCTGCACATTAAAAAGTCTCAGTATTCTTACGACTGGTTTCATTAAATTCTGAGAACCCATTAATATTTATGGTGACAGACATTTGTGGAAAAAGAAAATTCGTTCCACACTATTTAAAAATTAATAACCTTACTGCGCAACAAAAAAATGATAATAAGTGTAAAATAAGTCATTTGGGTCTTTAATTACCAGGACTGTGCCTGGTAGGACTCCCACTTGAAGGAATAAGAAATATTTGGATTATAAACACAAGTTCTCACTAATCTACTTTGCAGCGATGTCATATCCCCAGAGTTATCAATAAATATTGTAAGATGTAATAATTTATCAAATTAATTAAGTGATTGGGGACCTTTTAAATTTTTCACAGATAAGTTATATCAGAGAAGAAATAATTATAATAAATTAAAAATGAATATCAAAATAGCTCCTAACCATTCTTCCAAAATTAATGCATAAATTTCAATTCAAAAAAAATTTTTTTTTTTTTACATAATCTTGTAATATGTACAGAGTATATACAATAAGCCAGGTACTGTACTCGGCAGGGAAGTATAAGGAAGAAGCTTTGGCCTTTGAGATATTTACAGATTTAGCTAGGGAGACAACACAAACATTGAAAGGAGACACAGGTCAGTATTAAGTAAAGTCAAGTCTAATGACTTCTACAGTACTGCTTCTATGGGAAAACAACTGAAAGATAAATATACTTTCATTACACAAATGGCTTAACATGGGGACAATCGGTACTGTTTTTCAAAATAATCCCGAGTGATTCAAAACGGAGATCATCTGCTTTATTACGTTCTCAGTGCCAATCTGGCAGGCAAAGGCAGTGAAAGCAGATACTTCCTCCAAAACGGGCAGAACTCAGAAATCAGCTAGATACACAGAAGTCCCCAAGATAGATTTTTTTCTTGGAGATACAATCTAAACGTGTCTCTCTTTGTCATCAGATGGCTTATGGTGCTTATTCCTTGGTTAAAATACATATTACAATAAACATTTACTAAGCACCAGGCAATGCAGATACAGTGACAGATGAATGTTGGATTCTCAAGCTCAAGGACCTGCATGCGAAAAAATAAAAGAGCGTGCTAAATCCCACAAAGGAGGTAAAGCCAGGGTGTATGAGGAGCCACAGCATGGTGGTCCCAGAGGGATGTGATGCCGGGTGGTTCCCAGAGGAGCAGGTGAGGGCAAGGTGAAGAAGAGAGGGGAAGAACAGCCCAGCAGAGCAAGCCATGCAGGAAAAGGCCGTAGTCAGGGTGCCTGGGTGGCTCAGCAGTTGAGCATCTGTCTTTGGCTCAGGGTGTGATCACTGAGTTCTGGGATAGGGGTCCCCACAGGGAGCCTGCTTCTCCCTCTGCCTCTGTCTCTGCCTCTCTTCTCTGTGTGTCTCATGAATAAATGAATAAAATATATATATATATAAAAAAAGGCCAAAATCTTCACAGGCTGGGCCCAGGCGCTTGGAAAGGCTGGAGAAAGAAGATGCTCTGGACAGAGGCAAGAGAAGGCCGAAAAAGAAGCTGGAGGAGCATCTGGAGAATATCTTCTCCAGGGGCCACAGCAGGAAAGATCTTAGTGTCTCAAGCTAGGAAGAGTAGGCTTGGTTCACAGGCAGTGGGGAGTCTCACTTAGAGGATCTTAAGGACCTGGCGGTCTTCTGATCAGAGGATCACTTTGGTGGAAGCCTTGGGCATAGGTTGGAAGACAATGATATTAAAGATGAGTAAAGAGATTATTGCAGAACCTCCAGTAATGAATCATCAGGGTCTTAAGAAAGGCAGTGGCTGTGCATATGGAGCAGAGCAGAACTCTGATCCGAGGGTTACTTAGGTGGCTGACTGGATGGGGCATGGTAGCTTCCAGAGTATAAAGAATTGCCTCTCAGCTTGTCTGTCACATGGGGATGGTCTGAATAAATCCTCCTTCCTGTTTTTGACAGCAACAAGTAACCGATGAAGTCCTGGCAGGACTCTGATCACGGCTCTTACCCTGGGTCAAGGTCACTTACGGGTGTTAGAAGGCTGCCACGGCAGGCAGAGAGTGAGGCCCAGGGAGCGGAAGTGCTTCAGGAAAGGGGACCCTGTTATTTACTTGTTCCCAGACACTGCCAACAGGGAACAGCATCGTGGAGACCAGGGAGAGCCCAGGGTCTGGGTCCCTGCTTTTGGAAAGAGCCTTTGTTTGAATTGTATGGGAAGTAGGCTCAGCAGGTTTGAAAGATGAAGTACATTCCGTTTTCCAGGAGAGTTGCAAGCGGCTACGCTGCTCTGTGGGGGAGTTGGCCCAGGATGGACCATCCCAGGGGGCAGGCTTCTAGATAGACCAGGGCCCCAGCTCAGGCTGGGGAAGCCGGGGAAAGCAGAGCGAGGCTGCCCCAGGGATCCTGGGAGATAATGGCTCACAGATCAGGCCATTTTGGACACAAGAGTCCAGAAGCAGCAGCTCTGTCAGGGACTGAGGGAAGCAGACTGTTGGGAGCTCGGTGGAATGTCCACCAGCCACACTGGGTCAATGAGCCATGCAGCTGTCTTCCTGCCAGGGGACTGGGATCCTGCGGTCTGAGAAGTCAAGCCCCCAAAATGAAAGGAGTGGAATGGGCAGGAAGCAAGAGGTCAGGAGGCTTATCAGAACTGCCTGGGAACAGAAACATGCCTCTACCGCTTTGCCTGCCTGAAGAACTCTTCTTCAAAACCAAGCCATGATGTCACCCACTCTGATGTGCATACAGCCTTAGAATATTATCATGGCACTTGACACACTGTATGACAACTGATTACACACGGAGGTCATTCACCCCATGTTGGCAGACAGAAGGCCTGCAGCACGTGTCCAATAAGTGAATGAAAGGATGTATCCTAAAACAGGCCTAGTTCACCTTTCTGTGGCCGGGCTGCTGACAGGGTCAAGCGGTACCCCCTGACTGGTGTGGGTCTAGAGTCTGAGCAGTACCACCTCACTGAGACAGAGGACTGAGAGCCACAAAGGTCCTGATGCTTCGGCACTGGCGCCAGCCCGGAGGTGACCCCACATCCTCCCTACATCTCGACCTCGGCCTGCACTAAAGCACGGTTCTACAAAGTGAGGAAGACATCAGGCCAAGGAGATGCTTCCAGTAAGGCCAACCACATGTCCTGTTCTAGGCATCCAGGGTGCTGGCTCTTTAGAGGATGCTCTGGGGAGAGAGAGTGGATCGCTGCCTGACTCTAGGATGGGGGCCCCGCGCCTGAGATGAGGTGGATGGGGGTGTAATGAGTTCCAAGGGATACAGGAATTGTGGGGTGGATGGGCATTTTTCCGGGGAGACAGTTCGCAGCTCTCATCAGTTTTGCAAAGAGGCCCATGACTGTGAAACACGAAGAACCACCATTCTGAAAATGTGCCTGAGTTCCTCAAGGCAGCTCTGCTTAGAGAACTAGCTGCTGACTCCAGATCACAAAGGCCTTGGTCATGGTCAAGGGATTTGGGCTCCCTCCCACTCCAATGAGGCATTTATGTGCTCCCACACCACCCTGAGAAAAGCCTATTTAAAGATGAATGTTGTGTGTAATTTAAAGAAGTTTCATGGTCTGTATTTGGGTCAAGATCAAATGCAGCGAGTCAGAGGGAGTTAGCTTTAGGACCTCAGTACTGACCTTCCTTAAAAGAAGTCTTCCAAAAAAAAAAGAAAAAAAAGAAAAAAAGAAAAAAAAGAAAAGAAAATCTCCAGGGTCTCATTCCTGACGAAGAGTACATGTTTGACCTTGTTCCATCAATATGGGACTCAGGAAACACTAATAAACAGACAAATCTGGTGCTATAGCTCTTTTACATTTGACTTCCCCCGCCATTTTTTTTTCTGGCACCAGAGCCTGTGTTTTTAAAAGACAGAAAAAAATGACTTTCCATATTAAAGATGCAAGCAGCACACGCACACACACACGCGCACACACACACACACACACACACACACACACACACAGACACACAGAGAAACCAAATATAAAACTGGACTGGCTTGTACTAAACTCTGGGGAATCAAGAGTCACTTTTCACCCACATCCTGTAAGGGCAGAAAAAAGCACAGGAAAAGGTTTCTACTAAAATGCGTGTGTGTTTTGTTTTTTCTTTTTTAAAGAAAAACATGAATCATTCATATCCACCCAGATATCTGAATAGCACAGCTGGACATTTTTTTTGTTTGCTTCGTTCCCACTGTTCTTCCCCTGACTTCTGAAAAGATAATTTTAAAAGAAAAAAAAAATCCTTACAGTGAACCTTTACATTGTAATTGTTAAGAGCACGTACTTTGGACCCAAACAGGTGTGAGCTTTGCCACTGACTTGCTAATAAGTAATGCTGGGCAGGTTCCTTCACCTCTTTAAGAGCCTCATTATCCCCCAATTTAAAATGCGAATATGAACAACGCATACTTCAGATGGGTGCTGAGAAAATTAAATGAAATGTACGTTAAAAAAAATATATCAGGCTTGCCTGGCATGTGAGATATTAGGAATAGGAGCTGTGAAATAACATCTCTATCAATGCAACAAACCATGCCAATGACACACTTAGTGCATTCTCATGCACACCATAACATGTAGAAAGAAAAGACCCATAAAAAGAACTGTGTTTCGCATCAAGGGTTTGTACCTCCTTCTCATCTACACCAATGCAGGTCAGCTGTCCCGGCCTACTAAGGTCCAGAAAGCCACAGTACGCGCTAAAAGCCACATGCCTCATACTTCCCAGGAACCAGGTCCTAACCACCCTGACCAGGTTGGGGCTCAATGTCAGTGAATCTCCACTATGTCCAACCTAGCTGGGAATCTAGATGGTTCTCCCAAGTGCACCTGGGCCACAAAATGCTGTTTCTGAGAATTTGTTCATCACATAATCAGCGTTCTTCAGAAGCCATAGAGCTCCATTTTCATCTTTCTCTCCAAGGAAATCTACTTTCTGTAAACTCACCGTATTGGAAAAATCTTTCCCAGGTTCTGGGTCTTATTATTTGGATACTAAGAATTGCAGGTTGGGGTGGGGGGGTGTCTAGGAATTCCTCCTAACTTGGGACAGCCACTCTGGCTAAGTTTGCATATATTATGGCCTTTGCTTTGTCGAGATCCGATCTGATCTCCCAAAATAGTTTAGGCAAATGTACTGCTTGCCTCTTGCTTCTGCAACCACACTGAGTGTCTGGGGATCTTCTTATCAATTCTTTCAACTTCTCTCCCTTGGCTGGAATCTTAACTTGTGAAAAGGTTTGTATATGGCTTTTCTAGCTAATCACTGCATTAAACCTAAACCTTTCTTTTCCCTCCACTTTAACCACAGGAGAGGATGAGAAGAAAAAAACCCAAATTCTTGTTTCATTTGACCAAAGAAAGCAGACTTAGTTTTTTTAGTAAAATCCACGGGTACCCCAGATAGTTCCCTTATCATCCACCAATTCCTTCAATATTAAGGAAGCTCGGATGGGTTCCGGGACTGTCAACGATGGGATTCCACATGTCCATTCTGGACATTCCTTCTCGAGGTTACAATATCACAGATGCCTTTCCAAAGGCAATGACAGTAATGCCATTTCCTTACCCGGCAGTCTCTCTGAAGTGTTTTCATGAGCGCGTTGTATGTTTCTGTGTCAAAGTATAACCCTTCGTGCATGTCTTGCAGGAAATCTAAGTCCTTAAACGTGGGGTTGGATTTTTCTCTCTCCTTTCGGGATGCTCTTCGCTTATAAGTGGAGCCTTTCAGGTCATAAGTGAAGTGCATTCTCATGGAGCGCGGTAAGACATTGTTCATTACCACAATCCTGATATTAATGCCCCCTGATTGCATGCAATACAGTCCGTAAAATTTTGGCAAAAGGGTCCTTGGATTCTGGTTTAAATTCTAAAAAAGAGAAAAAGGAAACAAACCTGTTAATTCTCCTATTTTCACAAAATAATAGTGTTAAATATGTGTTTTCATCTAATATGATAATTAAAAATGAAGTGTGATTATCTTTATTCATGGCCATTACTAAAGTATCACTCTTTTGGATCTGGTTCTTAAGTTGGCTCATTGGAATAGCACTTTCATTGTTCTAAACCCACAGCATTAAAAGTTGCTGAACTGAAAACAGAGAGTCCCAAGTAAGATTCAACTAACCAGGCAAAGAATTGATTAGTGCCATGCGAGACTCTGATCTAAGGGGACTACAAAGAAAATTAACTGCTGGGGTGAAAGAGATGAGCATTTAAAATTTTAATAGCCTCTGAAAAAGTGTCTTCCAAAATGGGCAGACCAATTTACAATCACACTTTGTAAGATTATGTATTTCTTGTCACCCTTCATCCGTGATGTGTAGTATCGGGCTTTAAGATCTTTGTTAGCATGACTGGTTTAAAAAAAAAAAAAAGGAAACTCATTTTTTAAAAAATTGGAATACCACTGATTATTAGAGAAATGTCACATTTTGCATGTATTTTTAGCCATTTCAGAGACAATTCTGTGTTATTATCCTCTGTGTTAATATCCTCTTACAGAAAAACCCTTGTTTTTCTGTAGGCTTTGTTATTGTTGGAATTCTCGATATCCTCTGGATATTTGTCATTTTCCTATTCTCTGTGGGGTATTTTTTTTTCAGTATGTTGTCCTTTTGAATATACAATTAAAAAAATACATGCCTATCTTTGTTTCACTTTAAAAGCAGGAGAGAAGTTAAAAAGTTTGCTGGAGGTAAGTAAGCCTTTAACATTACGAAAAGTTTCTCTACTCTCCACTATCCTCCCGATTTCTGGCTTTTACTACTGTTCCCACTTTTCATCATTCTAGAAGTATTCTATCGGCTTACATTAATTTTGTGACTGGTGTTTTTTCTGTTATACAGATGTTTTTGCCTTTTGATGTAGTCACATTTATGTCCTTTCTGTGCTTTCTTTTTGCTTCCTATTTGGCAAAGCTTTCTATACCCCCAAGGTTATCAATTTCTTCCATTTTTCTTCAAAGTTTTTAACAGTTTTGGTCATTACTCCATATGGAATTATTTTTTGTGTGTGAAAGATCTGAAATACGGTATTGTCTGAATTCACTTATTTGTCTAGCACTGTACTAATTCTTTAATATATTAATATCTTTGTCTTTTAAAATGATTTTATTTATTCATGAGAGACACACAGAGAGAGGCAGAGACACAAGCAGAGGGAGAAGCAGGCTCCATGTGGGGAGCCCGATGAGGGACTCGATCCTAGGACCCCAGGATCACGACCTGAGCTAAAGGCAGATGCTCAACCACTGAGCCACCCAGGGGCCTCTATATTAATATCTTAAATATTAGTATACGTTTATAGATTTTTGGTATATGTTACAGCAGGCTCACCATTTTAATTCTTTATCAGAAATGTTTTGTCTAATTCTACAACTGTTTGTTTTTTTAAACGCTCTTAAAACGATACTTGTTTTCACTTTCTTTTGTTTGTTTTGTTTTCACTTTCAAATGAATCCATTCAGGGAAAAATCCTACCAGGCATTTATTTTATTTATTTTTTAAACACAGACTTAGTTCACGTTAATTTTCTCCTATAAAGTATGTGGTGGCTACAGCAGCCTGGTCCTCTTTACAGACTCTGGTGTGGGTTGTGACAAGATGGTTAGTGAATTCCTGAGAGGGAGATTTGGTGAATAGTCTGTTTCCTGAGGTACGGGGGAGACAGCTGTAGGTCTTGGGAATGGCGTCCAAAGTGGCCTTGGCAAAGCTGCCCAGGGTGGTAGTGTGGTCCCTGGCCGAGGGGGAGCAGTCGCCAATGCATCAACATAGTCTACAAAAACCTCATCCTTCAGAAATGCCCGCAGGAAAAAGCCAATGATCTCAGATTCATGGGTAGGGAGAAGAAATAGATCTCCTCCAGGACTTGATCTTCATGTTCTTCAACAGATGGCCCAGCTCGGTGATGGGGATCCACTCCTTGTCCTCGCAGGACCAGTGTCATCTGACATTTAGTATTTTCTTGGAGAAGAAGCCCTAATAGCATTTTGATTATAGTTAGATCAGATTTATGAAACGATTTGGGAGAACTGGCATCTTTATAATACTGAGTTCAGGAACAATGTGTGTCTCATTATTTCAGAACTTATTTTATGTCCTTCAACAACAATTTGTAGTTTATTTGTTTTTACAGACTCAAGTATTTTAGAGTTCCTATTACAAAAATTCTCTTGGGGTTATTGCTCACACATTATTGTACTTCCTTTTTTTTTTTTTTTTTTTAAGATTTTATTTATTTAATCATGAGAGACACACAGAGAGAAAGAGGTAGGGACACAGGCAGAGGGAGAAGCAAGCTCCATGCAGGAAGCCTGATGTGGGACTCGATCCCAGGACTCCAGGATCACGCCCTGGGCCGAAGGCAGTGCTAAACCGCTGAGCCACCCAGCCTGCCCTATTGTACTTCCTATAACTTGCATTCCCTAACAGAATGATAGTAAGTCTTCATTCATTTGTATCTTTATTCTTTTAATAATGTTCAGTGTAAGTTATTGTCATCGCAAATAGGATCTCATTTTCTCCCTTCTATCTCCTACTCTAGATGATCTACAAAATGGAATACCAGGGATCACGTAGATGCATCTCATATCCTGCAAATCTGCTGGACTGTCATTACCTCTAGAAGCTGTTGGTTAATTTTCTTAAAGTTTTGCTCATTTTTAATTGTATCATTCACAAGAGAAGAGTGTTTTTACTTTGCTATTTCTTTTTGTACTCAAGTTATTGGTAGAAATTCTTACAAATACATCAAAAGGACCCTGATTGAGGGGCATCCTTATCTTTTTCTATTATTTCCAACAAAAGGGCTCTTGTTCTCCATGAGGTATTTTGCAATTCTTGGAGACTGATAAATGCATAATATGTGTGTGTTCATGTATTTATTTATGTTAAAACTTCCCTGCCAATTGAAAGAATTTTAAGCAGGAGAAGATGTTGACTTTGAATGCCTTTGTTTCTATTCAACGTTTATTTGGATTACCACACCATGTTCATATTTTTTCTTTTGACTGGATAAATCATATTATTTGTTATACTAGCTTATATGATTGGGATAAACCACTTGTTCAGCTAAGTTTTAAAATTTCATTTAATTTTAATTAATTTCAAATTAATAGCTGCATATAGCTAATGACTACCATATTGGACCATGGAGTTCTAGAACAAGAGACTAATCTATCTAAGCTTAGACGTATACACATTTAAGATTTGCTCATTTAGCAGGTTAGTAAAGTGCAATGACAGTTTGATGTCAATTTTACATTATTTAAAAATGTGTGTATGAATAGAATACATCAGAAAGGACATACACTGAAATTAGTAATATGTATCTCTGGGCAAAGAATTTTATTTGGCTGCATTTTTCTTTGTTTTCTGGGTGTTCTGTTTTCTCAACCATAAAGTAGACAACATGCTCTAAAAAATATTTCTCAGTTTTGTTCAGGATCAAACCTCGTAAATCTGTGCATGCTATCCACTGAGATTTTTATTTAGATTCCTGATTCCTATATTTATATGTGTGACTAATCTCCAGCAGATTTTGGAATTAAATAATATTTTTACAGCTGTGTTTCACATATAGCTTAGCACTCAATGAATGCTAAGAATTCATATCATGACTATGTACCGGGTGCATAAGAGCCTGGTAATGCACTGCTTCCTTTATCTTACACCTCATATTCTTTCTTTATTACAACAACTATTTAAGAAAGGTATTTCTCTGCTTTTAAAGATTGTTCAGACTAAAGCTCAGAGGTTATATTGCTTACTTATGGTCACACAGTTTGCTGATGGCTGAGCTGGGTTTTGAACCCAGAACTGTGTGAGTGAAACATGCTCTACTAACAGTTCTACCTTATGTTGTAAAATCTATTCAACAATGGTCATGGTATAATCCAAATGCAAAACAAAGCTCACCAAAGAGAAAGAAACATGCTGCTGCAGGGTCACTGTAAAAAAGCACAGGGGGGAAAAAACTTACGGAAAGTAATTAAATCTCAAGCAGGAGTTTCAATTATGGATGGTTACTTACCATGTAATAGCCTGGCAGTAGCTTCTGAAGGAATTCAGCTTCTTTATGCTGAACGGTTTTGATGATAAATTCATCATCACTGGTCACAAAAAACAAGGATCCACTGGCTCCAGGGTTAGACAGCTCTATTAGAGGTTCACTGCAGATGGAATACTACAAGAGTAAATAAATTAACAATTAAAAATACACTACTAGGTATTTATCCAAAGGATACAAACATAGTGATTCGAAGGGGCACCTGCACCCCACTGTTTATGACAGCCATGTCCACAGCAGCCAAACTATGGAAAGAGCCTGGATGTCCATCAACAGATGAGTGGATAAAGAAGATGTGGTGTATATTTATATATAAAATGGAATACTACCCAGCCATCAAAAAGAATAAAATCTTGCCATCTGCAACAATGTGGATGGAACTAGAGGGTATGATGCAAAGTGAAATAAGTCAATCAGAGAGAGACAAATACCCTATGATTTATTTCACTCATATGTGGAATTTAAGAAACAAAACAGATGAATATAGGGGAAGGAAAAAATAAAGTAAGATGAAGATGGAGAGGGAGGCAAACCATAAGAGATGCTGAACTCTAAGAAACAAACTGAAGGTTGCTGGAGGGGAGGTGGGTTGGGGGGGGATTGGGTGACTGGGTGATATGTGACTGATGAATCACTGAATTCTACCCTGAAATTAATGCACTATATGTTAAACTGAATTTTAAATAAAATTTTTTTTAAAGATTAAAAAAATACATTTACTGTATATGATGCTTCCAAGGAGGAAAAACACAGGATTACACGTTTTGATTATTCTGAAACAGGACGTTCTCTGCCATGAGCTTTCAATGGAGGGTTCACGTACACTAAGAGGGCCCTTTGAGATTTCTAAGAATTTAATTGATCCTTTTAACCTAATATTTTTATGAGAAACAGAAATGCCTTCCCCTTCCATCACCCTCCCTCCCATGTCATATGACAGAACCAATCATCACATCTGTTCAATGAAATAATGCAAACACTGCTGTGATCTATGGCGCTCTGTTTCCAGCAAGTGCCCCTAACATAACCACTGAAGGTATGACTCACACCGTGTATTTGTCATGTCAACACCAATACCTATTCTCTTCTCACTATTTACTTTCCCATAAGATGTCATCCGCGCATGGTTTCAATCAGGAGATGACTCTTAACAGCTGTAGCTCCAGCTCAGATCACTTTCAAAGGCTCCAGACATGTACGCCTGACTTTTAAATAGATATCTCTATCTGGTTACATCACAAGCACTTCACGTGTAACAAGTTCAGAATCAAATTCATTTCAGGGCTATGGTCAGCCCATATGATGCTTTTGCAGTAACTAGAAAGAGTTACTCTTTCTTCTGGCAGATGTAGCTCTGGGTCAGATACAAGGCTGATGAGATGAAGGGCTGGATTCCAGTCTCTACTTCAGTTTAGCCAGGTATTCTTGGGCAGTGCACACCCTGCACAACTATACGTGGTGACTCTAGATCACCTGCTTCCCCTCAATCTCTATCTTCTCCCTCTTTTCCCTATCTTAGAGAATAGAAACGTTATTTCTTTTGTTCCCAAACCAGAAACTCGGGCATCACCCTTGATGCCTCCCATTTCCTCGCCTTTCACATCCAGACTATTGTTATATCTACTCCCTTCATGCCATCTCTTTTGCTCATATGCTAAGTTCACTGATTTCATGTCATGCCTTCATTACTATGGAAGACTCCACCTTGCTTCAACTATCCACTCTTGACTTCTCTCGTGCATTTCCACCAGGAAACGGAAGATTGATCTTTTCTTTTTTCTCTTTCCTTCTTTTCAAGATTTTATTTATTCATTTGACAGGGAGAGAGAGAGAGAGAGAGAGGAGAGCGTACACAACTGCACAAGAGCTAAGGAGAGAGAGAAGCAGACTCCCCGCTGAGCAGGGAGCCCAATGTGGGGCTCGATCCCATGACCCTGGGATCATGACTTGAGCTGAAGGCAGATGCTTAACCAACTGCCACCCAGGTGCCCCTGGAGATCTTTCTAAAACACCAATCTGATCATATCCTCCAATGCCTTCACATATTTCAGTGGTTTCTACCATCTGGTTAGAAGATTAACACCCAGATTTCCTACCAGAGCCATCAAGGCCATGAGTGGCCCAGCCCTGCTCTCCAGCCTTCTCCTTCATCACTTCCCCCCTTAATATCGAGCTCTACTTACAGAAAGCTACTTCCCCTTTTCTCAAATGCGCCAGACTCTCAGTGCCTGGGATTCTACATTTTCCTCTACCGAAAACCACCTCTTCCTTCTTCATCAGGCTGGCTATACCTCATTCATGTATGCATTTAACACTGAGAAAACTTCTCTTGAGCATCTGTAATGTCCCAGGTACTCATGAAAGCTTGGACCCTAGCAGGAGAAAACAGGCAGGAAATAAATTGTACATCGGACCGTGATGAGTGCTATGGAGACAATGGGGCATGGAAAGGGGCTGGAGTGCCAGCAGTGCCTGAGGGCTGGTTTGTGATGAATTTTCAGTAGTGCTGGTCACTGGAAACCACGCTGGGAAGGGGGCATCTGAGCAGAGGCCTGTGGCTGGCTGGGGGAGGAGAGAGCAGATGCGATGGTCTTGAGACCTGGGGAGTTCAAGGCATGGCCAGGGGGCCAGTGGCTGGAGCAGAGTGAGTCAGCAGAGCTGAGAGAATGAGCCAAAAGAGCAGGTGCATAGGGCAGCACAGGCCACTGCAGGACTGTGACTTTTTCTCTAAGGGAGCTGAAAGCTGGAGGGAGATCTGGAGTGGAGGACAGCTCCCGTCTGCTATGCCAAGTAGCCACCGTTGCACAGTGGGGAAGTTGCTCTGTGACTTTGGCTTTCAGTGTCTGCTGGGCAGCACTTACTCCGGAAAACTGGTCCCATGAGTCTAGATCATCTGCTTCCTGGCAATGGACGTTCTCATCAGGGAACCTTCGGTGCTGGCTTCTTATTCCGAGTCCCCATCAGACTGCAGAACTCGGTGAGGGCACAGACTACCTGAATCTTACGCCGTGGTACCCTGCACGATCTGTGCCTTGTACACTGTAGGCTTTAAACAATGTTTTGTCTCACAAGTGGCTGGATGCTACCACCAAGTGAAGAAGGGCTATCAATCTCCCCGAAAATGCCCCAAACCCAGCAGCAAAGTCAGTTTTGGGTTATGGAGCTCTGTGTTTATCAACTAACAACCCCCAGCACCGAAAAATATGAAAGGAGGGGAGTAGGAAGTGGGGGGAAAGAGGAAGGAGAAGGGAGAAAGTGGGAGAGAAACAACAAAAAGGCAGTTTCCAGATGTCGACTTTAAATTATCTTGCTTTGGCAGCACACGGATCAGGGAATCAAAATGCTCTGAGCAAAGAAAGAAGCAACTGTGTGCCGCCTTTCTCAAAGTCACGGCAACTTCCGTCTTCCACTTCTCTTTCCTGCTGGCTCGCCTCTCAATGAGCAGCGTCAGAGCCTCAGCCGTTGTGGGTGACTTAGAGGTTAGGAAGCAAAACAAACACTGCCCCGCGGCCGCAAACAGGATGCGTGAGAGCCCGCGGAAGCAGACAGTGCCTTCTCTGCTGTGCGTGCAGGATCTGGGTGGAAAGCTCATCAGTGGGATGGGCACAGGCCTTGGAATCACCTTTTTTTTGTGGTTTTTCAAAAGGTTTATTTATTTGAGAGAGAGAGAGAGAGAGAGAGAGAAATAGGGGCTGAGGGGCAGAGGGAGAATATCCAGCAGACTCCACGCTGAGCACAGAGCCCGAGGTGGGCCTCGATCCCAGGACCCTGAGATCATGCTCTGAGCTGAGATCAAGAGTCTGACACCTAACCCACTGTACTACCTAGGCACCTCTGGAACCACCTTTTTAAATTTTATTTATTTTTTTAAAAAAGCATGCCTCTATCAGTGCCCACTTACGTGAGTGACCTGGATTAAGTGCCTGGGGATTCCAGAGCCCAAGGAGTCTCATCTCTAAAACAAAGCCAATAACAGCTCCATGAAAGCAGCTGGAAGTTTCTAAAGTGGATGCTTTCAAAAAATAAATAAATAAATAAATAAATAAATAAGTAAATAAATAAATAAATAAATAAATAAATAAAGTGGATGCTTTCAAAACCTCTGGCAATGGGTGACCACTTAGCGACTGCTGTTCCTCGTCCTCTCTGCGTGACCGTATGTAGGGGAGCGGGGCAGACAGCGTGCAGTACACACCTTTACACCTTTCAGGTGAGGAAGAGCTGGCTGTGCCTTGGGACATACTAAGGGGTTCAGCCCAACTCCAGCGACCGGAGGGCTCCCCAAAGACACACTCGGACGTTGTTAGTGAGTCAAGAAAAAAAGCCACGTCTTTTGTATATTCAGGAATTTGAGACACCAGAAAATAAAGGTGTCAACACCCTAAGGTCTTATGAAGAGGGAAGGCAGGCCCCGCTCAGGCTCTTGTGGAATCCTGATTCTTTCTATTATGGGCTTTGAATTCCTGGCACAGAACCTTCTTACGGATAGGAGTCAATGTTGTGAAAGTCCAACAACAACACAGAATGCAGAAATTAGAGGCTGCAAATAGAGAAATTAGGGGGTGATTCAGGAAGAGCTGTCTAGAGAAAACTGGATTCAGACCTGAACATCTGCTTCCAATTAAAGTCTCAAATTCTTCTATAAGCAGTGACATTATATGGGAAGTATTTCATTGGTTACTTGTCAAAGCGTCCTATATAAATTTATAAATGAACGTGCATGGCAAAAAATTATTTTGACACTTAATAACCCGGTGCGGGGAGGGTCACTGCTGGCAGAGCACCAGTGCGCTGCCAACTGGCGCTACGATACCGACCAGGAACACTACCGTTATTACCTGTAATTTTGCACCCTAGACCTTGGTTACCATGCTCTGTGCTAAGCGACCTTCTCTGAGAAGTTGCTGTGGATGAGCAAATAAAGAGGCGAGATGGGAAAATCTGAATTAGCCTCAATCAACAAAGCCCCCCATGTACACTTGCGTCTTGTGCACCTTCCTGGGGGCCCTGCCTTCCGCACAAGCTGCTGCAATGCATTCGTTCTCTCCCTTCCATTTCCTGCAGGGCCTCCCCACAATCCCCACTGGAAAGGCCTCCAAGTACAACCCAGCTGGGCCCTGCCAAGGCAAATGAACAACGTAAACTTTCTCGGTGCCCTGGAGATCATTCTTCCTGCCATTTCTTCCCCTTGATAGTGTGAAATAGTCACCCCTGTTCTCTCTTGGGGGCTGTGAGTCTAGAAGGATGTCCTATGAATCACCCTGGATTCTGGAACACTTGGGCACCTGGGGCAGAAGGAAGTCAAACCAAAGGCTTGCTGCCCAAGCAGAGATGGGCAAAAATGCTCCGGGTCCCTTGGCCTTCCTTTGGGAGGCGTTTATTTTGGAACAAATAAGGAAGGAGGTGCAGTCATGCCACTGTGCTGCGCATACACAAGCGCCTCACAATCCAAATTATGCATGTTCCAACATGAAATTTGCAATCGGCATGCGGGTGGTGAATCTTAATGGTACCAAGAACGTAAACAGAATAATTCAGGCTAAAATTCAGACACAAGAGCACAAGACTAAGTAGAAATGCACACATACCACAGGGATCCAATATTAAACCTCTCTGTGGAGTCACCAATCACTATATAATGTTACCCTCTCCCCCCTTTTAGATCCGTAGATCTTCACAGATTTGGGTTTGATGAGCCCCATTCAGACAGATGCCAGGATGGATGTACTCTTCGTTTTGAATGGTCCTTTTTTTCCTTCACACAGTTTATTTTATTATAATTTATCTGTCTATCATCTATCTATCTATCTATCTATCTATCATCTATCTATTTTTTTTAAAGGGAGGTCTTACTTGTTTCTCCTGTGCTTTATTTGGGCTTAACTCTCCTAAAAAATGCTTTGTTAGGGGTGTTTGGCTCCTTGGGCTTAGATGCTTCAGAATGGATCATCACAGCTCATAGTCTGATGGCTGAGGGCGTGTTATGCTGAGATCACATTTAATGAGCAGTCTGAGGCACATTGGCCAGGAAGTCAGCTGGTGAACAGAATAACACACAGGGGGACAGCTGGGGGGATCCCTGTTCTGGTCTGTGATGGGCTCTGTGCCCATCAATGTGGATAACCTTGGGTACCTCTCTGACCCCAGCTTTAGGCTGCTCATCTACAATGAATGGTTGGGCTAGAAAGTCAGGGTTTTACCTAATTCTGGGAAGCATGTCATGTCAGGTAAAAAACACTTTCCTCATCTGCCACACTTCACATCACTGGCTGGGGTCTTCACATTGAGTGGTTTGGAGATGAACTTCCACTTCTGGGCTGGGGGTGTCTCCAGTGGGTGTCTCAGATGCAGGGCGGGGAGGTGGCAGTAACCACTGGGGACCTGGCAGCCATGTTCAGCTACAGGGCCTTTTTCTGTTTCTTGTAGATCCCAGACACAGGGCCAGTTATAGGGAAATGGAAAATGAAGTCAAACAAAAGCACTCTGACCTACTTGGTCCTATCTTTTTCTCCCTACATCCTCCACTAAGTTTTTATTATGGAAAATTTCAAAACTACATAAAAGTAAACAGAATTGTGTGATTAACATCCATATGTCTCTCTTCCAGCTTCGACAATGATCAACTCCCAGCCAATGTTGTTTCTGCTATAACTCTGCCTGCTTCCCTCAGATTCTTTCCAGGCAAATCCCAGACATCAACTCATTTCACTCATAGATACTTGGGCGTGTGTCTCAAAAAGACAATGACTCCCACTGAACCATAATACCATCCGGCCACCAAAAATCAAATTCCTCAACATAATCAAATATGTAATTGCTCTTTAAATTTCACCAATTTCCTATAATTAAAAACAAAAACAAAACACTTGTATAATCTGACCCTGTCTTTCTAACTTCCTGACCCAAACCTTCCCCTCCTGCCATGTTGGTCCATCCATCCAAAGTACTTCTAAACATGTAATGCATTTGCATCTGTGGTCCCACAGTCCTAAAACCAATCTTCTCCCCTGAATATGCTTCCCTTCTTTTCCACCTCATCAAATCGCTTCTAATTTTTCAGTCACAGTGAAACCATTTCACATCCATAAGAAGCCCCCCTCATCCTCTGTGTAACAGAGAGAGATCCCCTCCCTTCTTCAAAATCCTTGGGCATTTACTGTTGTACTGTAGTCTCTTTATTTACTGCCTGGTAGAGCTGGTGATTCTCCCACACAAACAAATCATCATTCTAAGTTCTCTAAGTGTCATGACTTACAATTTTTGAGCATCCCTCTGATTAGTAGCCAAGTATTTTTGTTACAGTAAGTGTCCAAAGTACCTCATCAATTAATTTACCTTTTGCCAGCTACATGAAGGAAGACTTTTGCTCTGAGAAGCCATCAACTTAGTCTCCTGTGCTCCTTTGTAAATACTCTAATCTCATGACGGAAGTAACTCTTGCCAGTTTAAACTCTCATTAGGAGACTGTATAAGCTGTGTGTGTGGTTGATCAGGAAAAAGCCTTCCCCCAAGAAAGCAATTTTGTGAGACAGAATGAGTGCAAGAGTGGGCTTCTCAGCCTGCAGCTCAATGATCACAGGAGGGTGAAGGGCAGACAGGAAGACGTGTCATCACACTAACTGGATCTGTCTTATGAAGTACAAGTATATGGCATCTTAGTGGCTAAAAACAGCTCAAGGAAATTCAGTAGGAGAATCCACTAATTTCTAATGTGTGGCAGGAGATCAGAGCACAGTATGGTTTTCAATAAAGTATCAAGACCCCACTGAGTTCCCCAAGCACATTTCCCAAATGACAGTGATGCTCAATGATCACAGAATGGTTAGAAACCAAAGAATCTTCTCTAGTACATTTCCATACCCACCCATGTCCCCTCCCCTAGATTTGCAGCTTTGTGTACTGGAGAAGCAGGTGAGGGTAGGTTGGAAGTGCTGGGTAGAGACACCCGACATCTCAGAGGGGCATAAGGCAGAAAGCTACCTGGAGGTACACATTCTAGGGCAGCAGGATGCCAGGGGTTTACTATTCAGTTCCCACTGCTCTGTGCAGATTTGTTAACGTGCTTTGAGGAACCAGTATCATCTCATCGGGCAGAAGTCATAGGAGTTTCTCAGGGCCCAACTAAAGAAGTTAGGGGGGGCAGCAAGGGATGGGGAAAATAGGTGATGGGGATTAAGATGTATACCTGTTGTGATGAGCATCAAGTGATGTATTAAACTGCTCATTCACTATATTGTACCCCTAAAACTCACAGAACACTGTATGTTAACTGGAGTTTAAAAAAAAACTTAAAAAAAAAAAAAGAGAAGAGGGTCACACATGGGTTTTCATCAGCACAGAATAGAATCAGCTTTGAATTTTATCATGTACATCTTAACCTAAATTATAAAATGCAGTTTAAATACTCTTTGTTCCAAGTGATAAATGTTGCCATATTTCCTCTGCAAAGCTTTATTCCAGGATCTGGCTTGAGTCTTATTAAGATCATTCAGAATGGGGGGAACAATAAATATTTGATGGCATCCTTCCTACAGCTTCTTGAAAACCAATTTTGAAGAGCCCCAGGGTGTTAACAGTGATCAAATTACGAAATAAACCATTTTCCTCTTGAAACAAAAAGGAAGTTCCTGGCTCCCTGAACAGGAATAAGGTAACAATCTGAGGTCACATCAGACTACCTCACAAAAGGCTGTTGTGTTCATCCTGCCACGTGCCAGAAAGATGGAGAGAAAAGACAATTCCAAGGATAAAATAGGTCCTTGCACCAAATGAAAAGACATTTAAAGAGAGCTTGCATCAGGAGATGTTGAGAACAAAACTCCCTAGCATCTAGGAAAAGGCATTCAAGCTGTAGGTCAAGGTGAAACTGGCCGTAGGCCAAGGCAGGTTTGAGACAAATGGTATAAATAAGGCAATTAAAATAGGAAGGCTTTCAAATAGAATCCAATCAGCAAAATTCACAGGAGTATTTAGAACTAATTATAATATATCTGTTGGAATAATGATCTAGAGTAGCAACCAATCCCACAATTATTTAAATATCAATTACCATAGCAGATTTTGTAGCTATCAGTAAATGCAGCAGAGCCCAATCACATTTTCTGAAGCTAAATTTATCATCATTATGAAACTTGGACCTTTTACTATGCTCCAGAGCTTTATAAAATAAGAGACACAAGCCACTTGTCACTGTTGCTATGAGACAAATGTTTATATCACACGTTTCTGGAGAAGGAAGGAAAATTTACAGGTTCTTACCAAGTAATCATCAGGCTTGATACCAAAAAGTTCTCTGAAATATCGGAATGCTAGTGGAGCATACGTCTTAAATCTGAAGTCTGGGTAATGATGTGCTGGGGTCAGATTGCTCCCTTCACTGCAGTTAAAAAAATAATAATAAAAATAAAAAAACAGCAAGAGAGAGAGAGAGAGAGAGAGAGAGAGAACATTATTAGCAAAGACAATTTTGACTTCAAATACTAGCTCTATGGGTCCTGAGCCAATTTCCCTGCTAGGAAAACATACCCCAATTGTGGGTCTCTCTGAGCTCATGTCACAAAGGGCAATGGCCATCAGGTAAAACCAGATGCTAACTCAGAGGGGGCCACTCCAAGCAGGCATTCCCTACCAATCACATTCCCTACCAATCACAGTGGGTCTCCAGCCTGAAAACTCTTCATCATCCATCTGCGCCTGTGATTTTCCATCTTTCCCAGTGAACTCACAGTTGTAATACTTTAGGTACAAGATCCAGGGCTTAGTGCATGGAATAATTTGAAAAATGCATATTCTTTTTGGCCATGAATATTGGCTAAACATTTCAAAGTGGAAGTGAAATAATTTTAAAAATATGTCACTAGCAAAATCATCAAACCAGAAAGAGAGGAGTCCTGAATCTGAACTCTTTCTTACATCCATATTTATAGGAAAAGAGACCTTAAATATTTTAGGGATTTTAAAATTGTATTTCCATTCCCAGATACATCATTATCTTTTTCTCTCCCTCTCCCGGGTTCATCTTTAAAAATTTTTGTGCAATATTGATGACACATGAAAAGTATGAAGAAATAAACCAGTGACTACTCATGGAGCCAAAATGCTGCTTATGAAATAAAATATTATCTATTTAGTTGAATTGCCTTCTCCACTTTTTATTGATCATAAAACCCTCTTTCTCCTTAGAGGCGTCCTCTAGTCTGAATTTTGATGTTTATTCTTCATTTTATTCTGACTACAACTGTAATACATTTCACATGACATCCGACAAGCCACCTAATTTATCTATACTTAAAGTTTTCATTGTGAAAAGAACAATGCAGTAGATGCATACAATTTTATAGAGAGGCTCAAGTTCTCTTTTTGCCACATTCTAAATGGGACATTAAGACTCTATAACTTTGTCTTGGTCTGATTTTTGTGGATACAAATAACACTGTGCAAATTAAAAGGCTTTTAGCATACAACAAACACTTGGAATCTACTACAGTTGAAGTTTTTTCAAGGCAGTTGGATTTTTGTATCACTACCTGACAGATCATTGACAATAAGCATTTTTTAATTGAAAGGATGGGTTTTCAAGATAATGCTACAACAGTATAGTTGATTCTTACATGAAGCTTAGGCTCAAGTCAAGAAGTAAGGTAAAAAAAATCACTGGTATTTCTCTCTATATCACAATGGAATATTACTCAGCCATAAAAAGAGTGAAATCTTGCCATTTGCAACAACATGAATAGATCTAGACAGTATAATGCTAGGTGACTTAAGTCAGAGAAAGACAAATACCATATGATTTCACCTATATGTGGAATTAACAATAACAACAACGACAAAAAAAAAAAAAAAACCCAGAAGAGACAAACCAAGAAACACTCTTAACTATAGGGAACAAACAGATGGTGACCAGAAGGGAGGTGATGGTGGTGGGCAATGAGTGAAACAGGTGATGGGGATTAAGGGTACACTTATGATGAGCATTGAGTAATGTATAGAATTACTGAATCGCTACACTGAACACCTGAAATCAATATAACACTGTATGTTAATTACATCAGAATTTTAAAAATCATTTGATTAATTTAAAAAATCACCATAATAAAAAAAATCACTCTTGAGGACCATTTAGAAGGTTATCTATTCAATATATCTACTATAGCCAGTTCTTCCTCCTGCATGGTCACAGATGACTGCTTCTTCTGGTGACTCCCAGAGGAAGTAGTTGGCTTGTGCTGTTAGGGACCAGCAGCAGATAATACATCTTATCTTTAGAGACGAAGCTTGCCCTTTAGGGGAATGGCCCAGGAACTGGGTCTGCCTGGGATGAGAGCAGTCACCTCTTATTGTGTCAGCTCAATGTGCAGAATGGCCCTGAATCACTTGCTTATTTGAATAGTTTCCATTTCCCTAAGCAAGTATAGTTGAATATTCATAATATGTATGCACTGCCCAGGCATTACATCTGAACATTCCCTTATTCTCTATTTTGAGACTTTAAGGGGACATGTATTCAGTTATAGGTCCTCCGGGATTGTCAAAAGGAATAATTCTGGAGCTCATCAGATATGCAGTAGCTTGAAAATGTGGGCTATGCAGAAATAAGGGGTAAAAATCAACAAGGCTCAAAGTGGCCTCTGACATCCTTCCTCACTGTTGCAAGCCAAGTAAAAGTCAGCACGATGCCTTGGGTTTGAAGTGAGCTGCTTTCCAAGGGCTAAGAGTGTTGCCAATTTCTTATTTCTTCCACTCTCTTCTCCCTTTTCTACTTCCCACGATCAAAGTAACTAATTCCTTACAGCGCATTACATTACCTTCAACGTTCAAAGAATAAAACCCAATGGTCTACATCTTTGGGGTTTTTCTTAAGAAAGAAGATTAAAAAAAAATATTTGAGAGAGAGAGAGAGAGTGCATGGGAAGAGGGGGAGAGGCAGAGGGACCAGGTGAGGGAGGGTCTCAAGCAGACTCCTTGCTAAGAGTGGAGCCCAGCATGGGGCTTGATCTCACAACCCTGAGATCACGACCTGAGCCAAAACCAAGAGTCAGACACTTAACCGACTAAGCCACCCAGGCGTCCCTGAAATTTTGTTTTTCTCTCTCTCTTTTTTTTTTTTTTTAAGATTTTATTTATTTATTCCTGAGAGACAGAGACACAGGTAGAGGGAGAAGCAGGCTCCCTCCCTGTGGGGAGCCCCATGCGGGACTTGATCCCAAGACCCTGGGATTACGCCCTGAGCCAAAGGCAGATACTCAACCACTGAGTCACTCAGGTGCTCCCAGTTTTGTTTTGTTTTTTTTTTTAATGGCTTATTCTTATGCATTTGAGGGCCCAAGACTCTATCAGTAAAGATAGAGTATTTATCATTATTTTCATTTGTGGTTACTCTGAGCTTCTTGGGCTGCTCACCTTTCCCTGAAACCATCAACTAAGACACTTTCCCTTGGATTCACATCCCCCTGACTACTTGGTTCACTCAGTCATGGTGCAAAAAGGATAGTGTGATGTTTTCCTGGAGAGCAGACAGCCACGTACACACACAGGATGTATCTGGGATGAGAAAGGGCACATTTACTTCTGTAGGTATCTACACTGACAGCTGGTAGAAAAATCTGCCAAATCATTAAGAATGAAAAAATAATCTAGCTAGGTTGGGATCACAATGAGATACAGACATTGTGTCAATTGCCTGTATGGGACAGTTAATAACATACATTTTCATAAATGGAGAAAATGGAGAGGGAGTAGACATGATACTCATCATAGGCATTACACAGAGTAAAAATTTCTTCATGGCATCATTAACATACATGAACTAATAATTATTTACTGACATTACACAATCTTGAATCTCTCTATTTGCACGGATGGAAGGGAACATTCCCCAAGTAGTGAGTCATAACATATCACCACTCTTTGTTTCTTTCCTAGTAGATTTTATCTTAGGACTTTTACTTTCCTTTGATTAACAGAAGACCAGCTTGCATTCTCTTAAATTATGCTGAATAGCCAGGGTGGTGGTGATGGTGATGATGCTCAGACTCCTTATAGTCAAGAGAGGCCTGGGTCCAAGTTTCACCTCTGTCATTTACAAGCTGTGTTTCCTGAGCCCTGGTACAATGTCAAAGTGAACAGAAATGTGAGTGGCCAGGTGCCTAGAATGTGGAGAACCCTCATATGTTTGGATGATCAAGGCTGTATGATGATGGCAAACAGCCCAGACTTGAATACTTCACATGGAGGAGGAGTTGACCAGGTAGTATTTAAAAAAAAAGAAAAAAAAAAAAAGCAATAAAAGAAAATGACAAAATGGGAAAATATTTGCAACTTGTATCACAAAGGGCTGATCCCCTAATATAAAGAGCTCTCATATACAGCAAAGTCGAAGACCAAAAAGTTAATTAAAAAAAAAAAAAAAAAAAACAACAGCAGCCAAAGATATGATCAAGCGCTTCACAGAAATGGATGTATAAATAAATGAAACATATGAAAAGATGCTCAAGCTCGTTTATAACATAAAAAATGCAAATTAAATGTCACTGAGACTATACTATCTAGGAGATTGGCAAAAATCCAAAATTTTGGTAAAGCTCAGGGGAATTTGGTGCCCTGGAGCATTATTAGTGGGAAGTAAGGTGGTATCTTTTTATGGAGGACATCTTCACAACTTCTGTCAAAATTACAAATGTACGTAACTCTATGACCCAGCAAATGCATGCCTGTAATTTATAAACTAGCCTATGTACAAAACAACATATGTGTACTGGGTTATTCATTCTAGCATTATTTGTAAGGACAGGTTGGAAGCAAACTAGCTCTGTCTGTCTCTGAAGAGGTAGGTCAGATTATTTATGGTTCAGGCACACATTGGAATACTATCTAGCTACTAAAAAAAAAATGAGGAGGTTTATTACACAGTGACATGGAAGGTCTCTAGGATAAATTAAGTGAAAGAAGCAGGAGGCCGAATACTGTGTATATCATCCACCACTTATATACAAAAAGAAAATAAATTTGGTGGGGTATGGATATGCCTAAAAAATCCTTGAAGGATTAACAGACCACTAGCAACAGTGTTCACTGGAGTTGGACACTGGGTAAAAGGCACAAGGATGAAAGGGACTTTTTACAGTATTTCTTTGAAAAAGCCGTATAAGAATAAACCCTTTTATATGTATTACCATTCACAGTATATTTTTTAAAGGTCTTGGGTTAAAAGCTTTAACCTTACACATACACCCCAGCAGAACGGTTTGCTTCTCTGTGTTAAGGTGCTCCAGTGAGTAACAAATGCCAGCTGGACATGAATGAAGTTTTACTAAAGGAAATGGGATTAATGGGCACCGGAGTTTGCCCAGAGTTACAGTGCATGACAGCAGGACCAAATGGCAGGTGCAGAACAGCTCCGCCAGTAGATAGCAACCAGGGTTTTTAGAGGTCACAGACTGGCAATCTGCTGGCTGTGGGTGTGGGTGTAGGTGCTGGCCTGCAGAATCCAGCACAGGGGCCCTTGGCTCATGTATGACATGCTTAGCTAAAATGCAGATAAACACAGCTGCCATGAACATCAGTCCACTGGCCAGTGGAAGAGTCCCACCAGAAGCCCCTACGGGCTCTCCTTGCCGGAGCCTGGTGGTACCCATCAGGAGACCGTGCCCAGCATCTACACATACTGTGCAAAAATGACCTCTTCACAACTCAAGTTTTATATCATGCTCCTTCAATGCATTTATGTAGTGTCTGAGGGGAAAATAAAGTTCTCCTGTCTTGGCATAAAAACGAGGTTTTGGAAATTTTGGCTGTGAGGTTCTGAGCCATGGTTCCAGATGTTCAGATCCTGTAAAGCTGGTCAAATTTCAATAACAAAAATTTGGAGGCCAACATGGGATTTCCAACTTTCTCTCGTTAAGTAAGCAATTAAGCAAATTACCTAGACAATTAAGCAAATTCAAAGTACTAGACTTATCAAATTATAAGGGAAAGTGTACGTTAACTCCATAAAGGAAAGGAAAACCTTTGGATAAAGAACAGTAGTTTATTTTGCTCCTTTTCTCTTGTTTCACCAGAAAGTTTGATCACGGACCAATTTCTGACATTCTGATATTCACCTCTTCTGAGGAGAGTTCTACTGTTAAGGCCAAAGCCATGGCTCATCTTAAATTTAAAAATATGTGTTTCTTGATGACAACAGATGTTTAGAATTAGACACTGTTGAAGCTTGCAGGATCATTAGCCATCACCTGGCATTTGCCATTTTAGTAGATAAAAAAATCAAAATCCAAGAAGAGAAAGTAAGGCCTAAGCTGGTCAGGAACAAATAAAATTGGGAGATTAGATTCACACGAGACCAGCGGAAGTCTGAAATAGACAGGAATGCCTTAACTTAAACTTGACATTCCTAGGCTAGTCTTCCTTTTCAGGATTCGGTTACAGGCTTCAGGGTACCCCCTGCCCACACACACCAGCTCTTCTCCAGGAGGACCTCCCACTGGAGGGTCAGGTGGGCAGAATTCTACTTACAGAAGCTTGGTTAGCCACATGAGCATTCCCATTTGTATGGACTGTGAACACCTTAGCTTTGTGGTTTCACAGCCTGATAACCTAGCACTATTTGGGGTGCTGCTGGGAGGAGAGATTTGGTGCTAAGTAGTAAGGTGAAACTATTTTTAGCATTTCCAGGACACACAAGGGGTTCAGTTTGGGAGCCGAGAGCCAGAGCTCTGATGATTTCAAGGCAGCACTTTATATTTGGTGAATTCATTGATTTCAAACTGTATCTGTCAGTAGTGGGTTTGGAGCCTGTTGGCAAAAGGAGTTGGCCAGCAACTCCTGGGTGATTAGTGAGGGTGAGAAGTCTCATGACCTGCCGTCTGTAAGCTAGAGGCCCAGAAAAGCTGGTAGTGTAATTCCAGCTCAAATGTAAAGGTCTTAGAACCAGGGGAACCAATGGTGTTAAGTTCTGGTCTGAGTCAGAAGGCCCAAGAGCCAGGAATGCTAGTGTCTGAAGGCAGGAGAAGATGCCTGTCCATCTCAAGCAGGGAGCAAATTTGCTCTTCCTCTACCTTTTGGTTCCATTAAGGCCCTCAACAGATAAAATGATGCCCACAACAAATCACTGAGGTACTCTTGAGTCAATGTACTGATTTGAATGCAAATTTCCTCTGGAGAAATCATCACAGACACACTCAGAAATAATGTTTTATCAGTTATCAGGCATCCCTTAGGCCGTCATATTGAAATATAAAATTAGCCATCATAGCAAGCATGACGACAAGAAGCAGGGTAACTGGAGGGTGCTTTGTCTAAATGTACCAATGGTGCAAACTTTGAGCAGCAATACAGTGGGACAAGGGACTCTATAGTCCAGTAACAAATTAATGGTGGCACCTACTCTTCAAATTGGACCTTTGTAAGTCAGGGTATGTAGAAGCTGACTTAAGTGTTATTAATTTCCTCTGCCATTTCAGGCAAGTGGAGTCCCTTATGACTCTTGATTTAACCAGTGAAATTTCAATCGGTCCCCTCTCTCTTGCCAAATTAGTGCTCTTGAATGGGAAAACAAAGCAAAACAAAGCCAAAGACACACTCCTTGCTGGTGTCACCCTCCTGCCGAGCACTTCGGGCACACAGAGAGACATGTGCTATCTCGTGCAATGCAAGGCCGCACCATCTTTTGAGGCCAGCTGGCTGACAGCCAGTCTTTAAAAATCAGTAGATGAAAGCAGCTTAAAGTTCAAAATCAAATAATGTATTGTGGGCTGTCATTGACCGGGAACACGTGATATCAATGACTGTCTAAATGCCAAACCTCCCAAGCAGTTGGTACCACCCTGGGAAGTCGTGTTTTGAAGGCAATTTTAGATAAGTTAAAATGTTATGTAATATTCAGTACATGCACTAAACCTTTTATTTTGAACTAAAGGAAGAGGCATGTACCTTTTATTAATAGGAAATCCGTCTCTCCCCATCCCCACTACTTAAATGTTGAACAAATATTTAGAGAGCTTTGACTTGAAGGGACATCATACTCTTTGACTTGTCCAGCATTGGCCACAAATCCTCTTTAAAGCAGGGAGGACTATTCTAGCAGTCTTATGTGTTGTCCACATCTACTTATATAAGGCTTGGCACAGAATATCTGTACTGGCTGGGGTTGTCAATCTTTTTAGAGTCTCTGTTGCAACTACTTAGAGCTCTACTCAGCTCCAGACAACATGTAAATGAATGGATATGGCTGTGTTCCAATTAAACTTTATTAACAAAATGGGACAGGGAGGCATATTTATCCTAGGGGCTGTACTATGCTGACCCATGGTATATAAAGATAGGTTCTCAGATGAGTTAACATCAACATTACTTGAAATGCAGGTAGTTCGCTAACCTATCAAAACCATAATATCTAGCACTGAAATCTGACAACGCTCATATGAACCATTGACCAGTATGTTTGCTTGCCATTTAGAAAGATGTTTCACCCTGACAATAGTTCTGAGTAATTTTCTGCTCAATGACGGTATCCCTTGGCCATTCACATAAATCCCAAAGAGTGCAGACATCAAACTTACGGGCAATTTGTGTTCTGCAATGATCCTTATTGTCAAACTGAACTCCATTTTATAAATGAAGAGATTTTTTTTTTTAAGTGAAGAGATTAAAATGCAGAAGACTTTTAGGAATTCTTTAGGTAGATGATTATTCTTGAATATGGAAAATTATAAACATTTTTAGTGCCAGCTTTCAAGCTGTATTTTCCCTTACAGGGAAGACAGTGATGGGGGCTCCAAAAGTGGAGAAGTATTACAGCTGCTTATTGAGGGCCTGGAGAGACAGCTTTAGGTTGATAATTTTGAGGTCAAAGCTGGATACTTTTTCTGATTCAAAAAAGTAGGAATCCTGTTACTGTGCTTTCTTGCCACAGTGTAAGGAAACGCAAAACTCTGGAGACAGCCACCCTGAGTTCAAATCCTGCCTTTACCATTTATTGGTTGTACAGCTTTGGGTAAAGCCATTTACTGTCTCAGGGCCTTATCTACTTCCTATGTAAAATGGATATTTTTGTTTTTTGGTAAAGATGAAAGGTAAAAACAATAATTTAATATCATGTTATATAAATATTATATCAATAAAACCATGGGTGGCTCATAGTAGGTACTCCTAAGTTTTGCCACCTGAGGTTCATGTTTACAAGGCAAAACATTATGAAACATCCTCTTTCTTCTTCACTTATACATGAAAATTTATAACTAAGTTTCTGATCACAGCAGAGAACCTAGGGTCAAAAGATTAAGATATGGGCAAAGTCCTTTTACTCCTCTACTTTGATTTTGGAAGATCATGCAATTAGATCGTTGAAAGGGATTTTACATTATCCTTCAAATCTCAAGTCCAGAGGCTTTCCATCTACAAAATGAAATCATCTGTAGAACAAATATGTATTATCTAAAAATAACGTTGAGCTACTTTAACATAAATAAATAAATAAATAAATAAATAAATAAATAAATAACAAATGCATTTTGTTGCCAAGGGAAACAGATCCTGCAGCTTCACAATGGTAGTGAATTAGAACATCTCAAGGTACCCTAAGCAATTAGTTTTCTTCATGACCCAGATAGATTCAGTGCATGTTAGAGCCATCAGACACTTCAGAATGCTTAGTTGCTCACAACCAGGGACAGTCCTGCTGCTGCCCCCCTACCCCCCCGCCCATCTCCAGGCAGGTATAGAAGTACGGGCGGATGGGGAGGGTATTTTATCTAGCAGCTTTATTGTGGTATAACTGACATATAATAAGGTACAGTCTGTTAATTTTCATAGGTGTCTATATCCATGAAACCATCACCATGATCAAGATATTGAATTTACTCATCATTTTGGGGGAGCATTTTGATTGTGAGGGTAATAAGGAGATATTACTGGCATGGCCTTGGGGGGTGACAAAATTCCTGAAGTGTGCAGTCTTACACAAAGAATTGTCTTAACCAAAATAGCCACTGAGAAACGCTGGCTCCAATCGCTTTGTTAAACGAATGAAGAAACAGCCTAGATAAGGAAACTGAGGCAAGGCCCATATATGTTTCTTCTGTCCTTATGTAAATATACCCAGAGTACATCTGTTATTTAAACAAACAATACAGTGTTTGCTAAAAGAAATTCTTGTCTGAATCAAATGCTTCATGTCATATTGACATTTAAAAGCTATACATGTTTCAGGTGCACCTGGGTGGCTCAGTCGGTTGAGTGTCTGCCTTTGGCTCGTGATTTTAGGGTTGTGGGACTGAGTCACTGGGCTCCCTGCTCGGTGTTAGTCTGCCCACCTACCCCCCCAACACTGTGCTCTCTCTTTCTCTCTCTCAAATAAAAAAATTAAACAGAATCTTCAAAAAAAATAAAAGCTATATATCCTTTAAAATGATATATTTTAGGGATCCCTGGGTGGCGCAGCGGTTTGGCGCCTGCCTTTGGCCCAGGGCGCGATCCTGGAGACCCAGGATCGAATCCCACATCGGGCATCCCGGTGCATGGAGCCTGCTTATCCCTCTGCCTATGTCTCTGCCTCTCTCTCTCTCTCTCTCTATCATAAATAAATGAAAATTGAAAAAAAAATAAAATGATATATTTTAAATGTGACAGAGAGTTCCTCTAAGTAGGGTCAGTTAGCTAGGTATTCCTCTCCACCCAGTGATGTGTCTGCCATGCAGGGACTGGTGTTGTTACCCTGGCACAGAGAGTAGAGGTCAAAGACACAAATACTGGGTATGGACAATGCTGGCTTTCCTACTCCCGAGGAAAAAGGTGAAAAAAGACCTCATTGTGTCTTAATTATAAGATATAACATGCTTATAATAAATCATCCATGAACAAAAGGATTGATGGCACCATGAAAGTACCTATAGTACATATGAAGACCTACTTATGTGCTCCATATTGTAAAATATCTCACAGAGTGTCATGTATAATTTAGTTGCTAGATAAAATTTTAGGTATTAATTTATAAAGTCATTTGGGGTTTTATTAGTTGCACAAAGCATCTAACAACTCCAAGAATGAAACTTGGTTATCTATCAGAAAGATTATCACTGTAACATGGGAAGTAATGTGCCAGGTCAGTGGTTCTCAAACAATTATGCGCTCAGAATCACCTGGAGGGATTGTTCAACAGATGCTCCGTCTCACTTCCAGAGCTGCTGATTCAGTTGATCTGGGGTAGAGTCCAAGAATATGCATTTTTAAACAAGTTCCAGGTGATGCTGAGGCTGCAGGTCTGGGGAGTGCATGCTTGGCCATGCTTTCCCAGGAGCCCATCCATACTTGGCTCTATTGATTGGACACTACAGGTAGAAGAGACCGGGGGATGGTGCATGCTCTTTATCCACCCATCTGCCACTGTAACTGCTCTCAGTGGCCTGAACTCACTGCCAGTCACCCTACCACAGAAGACCTCGATTTCTCTTATTCTTTGTAGCCAAATTAAAAAGTCAGAATAAAAGATTCAGATAAACCTGTGACTTCCTGAGTTTCTAGAGAAAAAAAAAATGTAGTTAATATATACTTTCTGGGAATGATAAACAGACTGCAAAAACAAACACACAGGGGCACTTGGGTGGCTCAGTTGGTTAAGCATCTGACTTCGGCTCAGGTCATGATGTTAGGGTCCTGGGATCGAGCTCAGGCTCCCTGCTCAGTGGGGAATCTGTTTCTCCCTCTGCCCCTCCCCCACCCCCTGATCACTTGATTGCACCTCTTTTGCTCTCTCTCTTGCTCAAATAAATAAAATCTTAAAAAAATAAATAAAAACAAACACAGGACAATTTCCAACTATGGAAAGATGAACAGTGTCATGAGAAAACAGGATTATATCTTAGGTTTGAGCTGTCTGTCTCCTGTATGGAAACTTCTTCTGGGGGCTGCTAAGGACCCCAGAGAAGCAAATTTTAAAAGTTCTGATAGGGCAGCCCGGGTGGCTCAGCAGTTTAGCGCCACCTTCAGTCCAGGGCGTGATCCTGGAGACCGGGGATCAAATCCCATGTCAGGCTCCCTGCATGGAGCGTGCTTCTCCCTCTGCCTGTGTCTCTGCCTCTCTCTCTCTCTCTCTCTCTATGAATAAATAAAATACAATAAAATAAAAGTTCTGATAGATCAACTGTATTCTTCAGCCAAACTAGGCTGTCTGGGTTCATCACCTAATGGTTTGATTTCCAGACAGTTGACAACTGGACATGGAGATATATGTAACTATCATTTCCCTGAAGATTAAGAAAATAATAATAAGGCCATGCAGGTCCTGAGGGTCAAGGGTCACCCCAGCCATTCTCACCCGAGCCCAGGAATAACTATTAACAAAAGTGGCTTAATTGCCAGAGAAATACTTATTTTAAAATATATTATGTGTCTTCTAAGTCAACTCATAGCCCCAAAGATAAATTAATTGCCCTAAGCCCCCAAATCAAGTAGCTGTATTTTTATTTTCTAGATTCTTTTCTTTGAAAATCCCTGTCAGTAGTGGTGACATCTCCAATTTAACAATGATTACTTCTTCTCAGCCTAGCACTAGGCTTTAAGAATTTTAATTTATTTACTTTATTTTGGTAAAGACAATATAACATAGGGCTTTCCATTTAAACCATGTGTAAGTGTACAGTTCTGTGCAATTGAGGCCATTCACACTGTTGTGCAACCAAAGCCACCATCCATTTCAGATTTATTTGTTGAATAAATAAATGTACTCACTGCCCACCAAAAAAAAAATATGATAAAGCTGATGGTGGCACGTATGGTTAACTGGGGTGTGCTTGCAAATATGGTGTCAGGATAGCAGGAGTCTCATAAGGTCTCTGGAGGAAAGCTAAGTCAAAGTCATCATGAATGAAGACCTACATGACTGAGCTCAGATATGAAGCTCAGTCGTGAGCCTCCAGCCCATCTTTGAAATTGGAGGAAGCAACAACCTGGCACCAGTTGCTTCTAAAATGCCTTCTTTTGCTAAACCCATGCAGACATTACTCTGTGAGTACTGCACTCTTTCCCACTGAATTTCAAAGTCTGTCTTCACACAGTCTTCTAGGCATTACATAAACTATAAGTAGCTCACAGGACAGAACCTACTTCCTCTCTCCATATAAAAAATGCAAGCCATTGAGGCAACATAAAGTGACAATCATTTGCACTGCTTCTAGGCCTGCTAAAGGTCCAGCGTGAACACGTTTGCATGCACTGGTAGGAAAGTCTTCAATATGGAGATGCCACCAGGCAGGTTCTTTTGCACAGAAATCCTCACCAACAGAGATGTTCTTACCTGGGCAGGAACACGCTTTCCACCACATAAAAGTCTTGCATGAGGACATCTCTATCTGGCTTGGAAGTGAGATTCCCCACTGTGTATCCTATTCCCAGCTGAATAGCACCTTTGATAGCAGATGATGCAGTCTGCAAAGAAAACAAAGGTCAGGGTTAACCTCCATGGTCAAGGTCTCCTTCAAAGTTCCAAGCAGCGAGTGAGGTCAGATGTTTTTTCTTGTTCCAAAGCAAAGAGGAAGCTGGGTTTGGAGAGATGATAGGATGCTTCTTTTGATGGTGAGTCTATTCTGAACATTAAGGACCCTCCTTGATATGGAATTTTTTAATGATAATCTTTCCTACAAATATTTCTAAGGTCAAGTTATAGTCCCAAATCTCCACCTTTCTTTTAGTAAGAACTCAGAAATTTGGTAGGATACTTTCATTATGTAGCATTATTATTTCTATCAAAAGAGAAAGGCTACAGCCACATTTTTTAAAAATCTGAAGTTCTAGAACATACTTACAGGTGAGGAAGAGTATTTTATCTTCAGAAGAAATGAGAGAACAAAAAGTAACCTGAATCTGGATAAAGTTTAATTTGGAAATTGCTTACTGGTTTCATTTGCCATGGATCCATCAGCAAAATTTCCTACATTGATCTGTGATAAAACCCACAGAACTGGAATACCAATACTTCCAACCGACTACTTTCCCAGGATCATTCCATAATTCAATTCACACAATATTAGGGAATGATGCATCTACACACATGTGTATACTTATGTATACATGCATGCGTGTGAGTGTGTACATAGTTTTAACCAACACAATAGGAGAAAAAGCAGAATAACACCATTTAGGAAAATTAGAAGACAGTCTTCTTGATGTTTGTAAAAGTGTGGCCATTTCAGAAGTCAACTTTTGGGGACTTAGTCCTATGCTAGTGGTGGTTTGTTTGGAGGTGGGGTGGAAAGGCTGCAGATTAGCTTGTTCTATGTGTTCTTTGTTTGTGATCACAGAACAGCATCCAGACAGGTTTAAGGGGTCTGAGAGTTTTATGCAGAGATAATTTTGAGCCTTTAAGAATGAATTAGCTCCATAATTAAGGAAATCTGAGGATTAAGGATCAAATTTGAGGCCACGATCAATCAGTGTACAGCTCAGCCACTTCCACCCACACAGCTGGTAACAACCCTTCTCCCCGTGGAGTCATCATTTGGTGGCTTGCTCACCCCATTGCAAATGTGACATCATCCCTAGTCTGACGACAACTCCCTACTCTCCTCTGTACAGGAGGCAGAAAAATGGCCTGCATGCCTCTTTACTTAAGATCCCAGGGCAGCCGGATGGCAAAAGACTTAGAACTCAAAGCCCCCAGTGCAACTAGTGCTCCGAAAACAAAAAGGTTGCTATTTTAATTCTCCACTCTGAGCTCTGCAATGCCACCAGTTGGCATCAGTGACCTTTTGTACCCAGAGCTCTGACTTCTGAAGGCTGAAATGGAGTTCATTTTAACCTTGCATAAAAATTCAAAAGGCATCCCTTCTCCTATCCATTACTCAGAGCTGTATGGCACAAGGTATGACATCAGCATCTTCCAGAGGATCCGACACCCCGAAGAGTTCTGTTCCAGACCTATCAACATGGTCATGTGCTCTCAAAGTGCCTGTCTCTCTCTGTCCCCTACCCCTGACTGCTTTCTGGAACTATCTGTAGTTCTAACTTAATTCAGTCATCTAGCGCTCCTTGGGCTGGAACACCTGTCACACAGATGTAGTACTCAATTCTCTGTTGACTACCCTCCTCCCTGACCCCCAGCAACAGAAAGTGATCAAATAGTAGGAGTCTCTATCTGGTATTTTCAAACTTTAGAAAGCAGGAAAATCTCTGCGATACTTATTAAAACAGACCAAAGGCAAAACCATGGAGACAGTAAAAAGAGCAGTGGTTGCCAGGGGTTCGGGGAGAGGTGGCCAGGGGTTGGGAGATGAGGGTGGAGTACAGAGGGTGTTCAGGGCAGGGAAAATACTCTGTAGGACACTGTACTGGTGGCTACAGGTCATTATACATTTGTCTAAACCCATAGAAACCCATCAAGAGTGAATCATAATGGAAACCATGGACTTTGGCTGACTATGATGTGTCAATGCAGGTTCATCAATTGTAGCAAATGCACTGTGTTCTAGTGGGGGATGGTGACAGTGGGGATGCTCTGCATGTGTAGGGGCAGAGAGTACATGGAAAATCTCTACACCTTCTCAATATTTCTGTTACCCTATGACGACTCTAAAAAATGTCCTTAAACAAAAAAGTCAATGGGCATTGCCAACCAAAACCAAAACCAAGAACAGATGGATGGGTTGCATTTCTAGGCTTTCTGGAGGTCTAGGGGGAGGCTCAAGGATTGGCTCTTGCTGTAAGAAGCACTGGAAAAATCTTCCTCCTATGGCAGAAGATTAAATTTTGAGTTCCCCAAAGAATAAGATTGTGGAAGGAGCCCTACTGACGTCTGTTTATGTTAAACCCCCAAGCAGACTTGTGATCCTATTACCTTCTTTTTAACTTCTTAAAATTCAAGAGCTCTGATGGGAGAATGTAGCAATTATAATACAAGTTAATATTTTTTGGATCAACTCTTTGTGTCAGACACTAGATATACAACCATCACACAATCACAATCCAGCATAATCATAGCACCTACTTACAGAGCATTTGCTACGTGGCAGGCATTGCTCTAAGTGCTTTTGATTATTCGAACTCTTTGATCCTCACAATGACCCTATGAAGTAGGTATTATTACTATTTCCATTTTACTAACTCAGAAAGGTTTAGTAACGTACATTAGGTCACACAGCTAGGGAAGATGTGGTACTAGGACTCATACCTGGGGAGTCTGGCTCCAGAGTCCAAGTTATAAGCCACTATATACCACAGCATATAACATCTAAATCTCTGAATGCATAGGATCCTTTCAAGGACCCTGAGAAGTAGCAACAATTGCACCCATTTTACAGGTGGGGATTTAAGGCACTACAAGGTTAAGGGACTTGCTCCAGCCATGTTGCTAGCATGTGGTAGAGTCTTGCTGCAAAGCCCACGCTGCTTCCACATCTGTTTTTTCGTTTGTTTTTTTTTTCCAAAATGAGCCCAGAATCCAAGTCAGAAGTTGCCTTTAAAGTCTAGCCGTTTGACCTCAGCAAAGGAAGTAGCTCTGTGGGAGCCATTCCTTTTGATAAAATAGGGATAAAATATTTTATTTGCTTCCAGTCCTACCCAGCCATGAGTAAGCCTAGGAAAAACTGTAAACCACTTGGTAAACCAGTATAAATACTGGTTAATGTCATTTAACGTTAAATGTTTATGTTAGTATCACTACTAATAATGTGGGGAGGTATAAACATAAGGAGGTATTTTGCTGCTGAGGGAGGGATCACGCTTTGAGGTTTCCTCCTTTCCATCTCCCTGTAAAATTAAGTGCTTTAGCCCTGATGCATTTGTGTAGAATTAAAAAGCATTTTGCCTACTTTGTGGAAATTTCTGATGGCATTCACAGAGGCATGTGGTTTCTTGAGTCACCAGCAGTAAAGGCCTCACCATGGGGCCTGGTGATGGGCAGTGCTGTCGCATTTTCTAACACAGCCACTCTTGAGCAAGATGTGCTTTAAAACTGTAAAACTGACGGCACCAGGGTGGCTCAGTAGTTGAGCATCTGCCTTCAGTTCTGGACATGATCCCAGGGTCCTGGGATTGAGTTCCACATCGGGCTCCCTGTGAGGAGCCTGCTTCTCCCTCTGCCTGTGTCTCTGCCTCTCTCTCTGTGTCCCTCATAAATAAAATCTTTTAAAAAACCCTGTAAAATTGAAATGCTACCTGGAGTGTCTATGGTTGGCAGAAGAGTAAACCATGATGATGATGAAGAATCTTCTGTGTGCAGTACCAGTGGTTGGTCTTCTAGAATCAGCAATTCTTTCCCTGCAAACTGTGAACCACAAGCCCTTCTTCCTTCCTTGGGGATACCCTCCAACAGATCAGCGAACCAGTAACAAGTGGACGGCTCACACATACTCAGCCTCTCCAGTTTGCCTGGCAGGACTCTACGTACGTTTTAACAGTGCTGGGACATTACCATTTTCCTGTCGAACTCCAACAGGGACCTTTGACTCCTTTAAAACATATAGTTCAAGATTTCAGAACACAGTGAAACAGTCTATTTTTAGGTCAGTACTTTGCATGGGCTAAGTGGCAGCAACATGTTGCCTGGATACTAGTAAAACCTCTACAGCATTTCATACTCAGAGAGTGAACCAGAGAACATCACAGAAGCAAACCACCAACACTTACTTTCATAACTCCTCTTTCCTAACCCAAACTTGCACAGGGATGGTGTTAATAAGAGGAAGATGAAGGTCAGCTTGCATTTGTGTAACAGATCCTATGTTTCAAAGACCTATCTTTTAATGATCGTATTTGATCCTCATAATTTTTACATAGGTAGGGAGGGTTTACAAAGCCCATTTTATAGGGGCACCTGAGAGGCTCAGTCGGTTAAGCATCCAACTCTTGGTTTCGGCTCATTTCATGATCTCAGGGTCCCAAGATCAAGTCCTATGTTAGGCTCCCTGCTCAGCGGGGGATCTGCTTGTCCCTCTCTCTCTGCCCCTCCCCCTAATGCTTGCTTGCTCTCTCTCTCTCTCTCTCTCTGGAATAAATAAAGTCTTTTAAGAAATTTTTAAAAAATAAAGCTCATTTTATAATAAAGGACTGCAGCTCTGGGAGATTAACTGAATCTAAATCCCTTGGCAGTGCATGGCAGAGCCAGGGGTGAAACTGTGATCACCAAGGCCCCTGGTTCAGTGCTCCACCCTCGACATTGTTGTACGGGCCTGAATTTTTCTGCTGGAGACAGATCTGACTGAAGCCAAAAAGTACTGGCACGATGAGTTAATCATGGTGACAGCAACAATACGACTAAACATCTGTGGAAACCTACTATTACGGGAGCAGTGATCCTGACAACAGTAAGATTTAAATGAAGTGACATGGGTTACAGGAAACTGCTTTCTTCAGCACATTGTCTATGAAATTGGATCACTTAATATGCCATCTGATATCACTGGCCTGAAAAGGAAGTATGAAAACATTTCATGTCAACAGCATTTTCCCCTCCAAGGTGTTCTGATGAACTAATTATGGGATTGCAGCCATTATAGATGATGCCGCAGTGATTTTTATCAGAAGTACAGATCTCATTGTGTCACCACCTAGCTTGAAACCCTCTAATGGGTTCCTGGTGTCCTCACTGCAGGATTAAGCCCAAACCCTTTAGCTTTACATGGAAGCCCATCTGATAGCATTACTCCTTCCTGACATCCATGGATTCTTGCATCCAAATTAAAAAGAGATTCCCCACCCCTCCAACACCCCCCACCATGCACACATATACTCACACACACACACTCATAAAAACACACCCACACCCACACTCTATCCTTTGAGCAAGCTGACATTATAGGTCCATGATACCTAACAACTGCCTATGACATTTCCTGCTTATGTGCATTTTTCCCAAGGAGAGGGCCTGATGTGCTTTCTTTTTTTCAGAATGTCTGTTTTTTCCAAAACCACACACAGATCTAGGAAGTCTAGTTCTAAATTACAAATGTTCACTGCCAAGGTGCCTTAGACTAGGCCATAAACACCTGGCTCAGTAATACCTTTTCATAGCAAGAGGAGGCAGCTCTCGTCTAACAGGAAGAAGCCCACTCTCAGGTATAGGGTAACCCCCAGCCCAGCCCCATCTCTGAACCTATACTCAAGAATGGAGACATAGGCTTCTTGTCCCATGATAGAAATAAGAGAAAAGACAGAGGGACAGATTGCATAGAATGGGTCATAGGACTACAGAAATGGGCAAGTCTGGGGGTGAACAACCTAAGGCCTGCTGAAAGAGAGTGGGGCCACCTCTTGCCTTCAGGTTGTTCAAACCATGTCTCCAGTCCCTCCCCTTCTTATGTCAACTTTCTATTGCTGCAGTAGCAAATAGCATCCAGGAGAATCTCCCCATCCACAGATCACTAACTGGATCACATCTGCAAAGTCCTTTTTCCATTTAAGGTAACATATATACAAAGTCTAGGGATTGGGGCAGAGCCAACCATGAGGGCCCCATAATTCTGCAGATCATTTTTCTCTACTTCAGGACTGACTCTAGCATTTTCTCTGGAATTTCCTCAGGCAAAGAGAAGAGCTCCCTTCAGAACTCCATTTGGTCAGATGCCCTTCTTTCACTTAACAAAGATCTGCGGATTTTCTGTGAGCCAGGCATCGGGGAAAGAAGGACATGGTTCTTGCTCTTGTGGGAGCTTCTGGTCTAGTAGGTGAATGAGATGTCAAGCAAAGACCCTCAGACATAATGACAACAGCAGTCTGGGACATAAACAAGAGGGTGAAGTGACTGAGGCCCAAAGGGTAGAGGTCCATTCTGGAAAGGTAGAGTTAGGAGAGGTGGCCCTGAGGAACAGTACACAGGCAGAAACCTAGAAGGTAAGAAGGGCCAGTCCGCAGGCTGTCTGGAGGCCCCACATGTGCCAGAGGCTCTTCTATGAATGGGGATACAGAAGTGGCCTGGCCAGAGTCCTGGCCCACCAGGAACCGTGAGTCCCATGAGGAGGTCGGGGGAACAGATTTCCAGGTAGAGACGAGCAGCAGTTCAGGGACCCAAAAACAGACCATCGGGGGTCAACTGCAGTGGGCCACAGAGAAGGTGCCAGAACCGGAGGCCGGAAAGACATAGTGCTCCACCCTCCACAGTGTTCCAGATCCAGGGCTTACAGCCATGCAAAGGGTTTTTGTGTTTTGATAAGGAAACAGCATCCTAATTTGAAAAGGATCATTCTGGCTGCTGGGAGGAAGGAAAGTTAGCAGGCTGTTGTAGTGGTTCCCACAGATGAGAAGATGGACAGAAGACAAGAATGTGAGAGAGATTTTGGAAGGAGTTAGGGCTTGCTGTGAACTAGAAATGAGGGCAAGCAAAGTACCAACAAATCCTGGTGTTTTTCTGGATAAGTTGAGAGGATGGAAGTTCCTCGACTAAGGTAGGAGACTGAGGAGGAACACGTTTTGGAGGGATGATCAAACGGTCCATTTGAGATGCCAATGAGACATCCAGTTAGAGACATAAAGATACAAGTCTGGAGCTTTGAATAGAGGTTTGGGCTGAAAATTTGAATCTGAGTGTTTCTGGCATATAAAGGGTATTGAAAACCAAGGAGCTGGGTGAGTAACACAAGGAGACGGTGGAAAGTTCTAGAAGGGCCCTGGACATGATGAAACATTGAGGGACCAGAAGGAGAATCATTAGCGATGACAGAGGAGTGACTGCAGGAGTAGGAAGAAAATCAGGAAAACATGGCTTTATAGAAACTGAGAAAAGAGAACTTGAAGAAAGGAGTGACCAGAATCTCAACCAACCGGCTGTTTCATTTGGGAATATGAATGTTACAACTTGCTGGCATAGCAAAAGCTATGGGTTAAATTCTCTATTCTTTGTCTCTCGTATCATTGATTCATAAGTAAGTCCAAGTATGGATCTTGAATACGTGACGAAATTCATCGATAAACTCCAATCAAATCCTGTCATCATTTAAACCATATTTTTCAAATGTGCTTTTAACTTCAAAAAAATAAAATGGTAGTTTACAAAAGCAGGATGCAAAATACATATAATAAAATCTGAAAAAGAAAACTTCACAACCTTATTTATACACATCCACAGAGGAAAATAGGTCAGGAAAGAAATATATCAAACTGTATGATTATTTGTGGGTGGTGGAACAGTAGGTGATCTGTACTTTCAAGCCTTATACTTCTTGAATTTCCCAAATGTTCTGTTATATGTAGGAAAAGAACTGTCCTTCAACCAAGGTACTGCTACTATATCAATTCATTTTGAGGGATGAATATACACATATGTACATGTATATACATGTTTGGGATTTGCTCATTTTTAATTTTAAAATTTTAAAGATTTTATTTATTTATTCTTGAAAGATACAGAGAAAGAGGCAGAGACACAGGCAGAGGGAGAAGCAGGCTCCCTGCGATGAGCCTGATATGGGACTTGATCCCGGGATCCTGGGATCCTGGAATAAGAACCTGAGCTGAAGGCAAATGGTACCCCTTTGCTCAGTTTTTAAATCTCACTTTCTTTCAGGTCAAGGTCCCACTGCTAGAAATCTATGTAACAGCTACACCCTCGTGAAATGTAATTATCATCAACTTTGTCTCCCATTGCTTTTCTAAACTTATTCTGGGGTTAGATCTTCTTTCTCTTGCCCTAGGATAAAATTTAGGGTAGGTCTATGACTCTTCAGGTGACTCCCAGAATTAAAGGTCCTCTGCTCATCTCCAGTTATAGATTGTTAAAAATGTATTTGGGAAGTCTAGCAATAAAAACCAATGGGACACCTCCACAGTAATGTATGGGAAGTTTGAGAGTGATGCCAGTGTTTACTCCCTTCTTTGTTCCTATGAGGAATCTGATGTGGACAGGTACATCCTGAAAGTTAGAGCTCCTTTCTTATAGGAATCTCCAGATAACTCCTATTTTGTGTTCTAGAAACTACCACTCTCTTAACCTCTCAGGCCTAAGGGAGGCAACGAGGTATGTACTAGTCTCAAGATACCTTGCTGTTCCCTGTAGTTTCCTTATATTCTCCCCATACCTTTGCCAACAGTGTCCTCTGTAAAGTCTCCTCAAATCACTCAATCTGAATGTGTCATCCATTCACTGTCCAGACCCTCTAGGGAAAGACCCACGTACAGTCCACCAGCAAAGATCAGTTACACTGCCTCACCGGGACTCGAGGAGAGCTGGCTTCCTCTCCTCTAGAAGGGCTAGCTCTCCTCTAGAAGAGGGAACACAGACTCCAGTGGACGGCTTGCTGTCCTGGCCACACCATAGGTCCTACAACCTTAACTAAAACCTAGGCGTGTCCCCATGCCTTCAGTGTCATCCTTCTCCATTCTCCTTTTGGCTTCCCACCTACGCCCTAGGTCCACTTCCACTGTGATTCTCTCCATGCAATCTTTGATCATTGAGCAGCTAGACATCTTGTCTCCCTTCTCCCAGTAGGTGTGGTTTCACAAATGACTTTTGTGGTATTCTGTTACTGTCATAGTTGGAAACTACTTTTCTTATATAATTTCTGCAGCCTTCTACAATTTTGAAAATCAGAATGCTGGAGATAATGAGTAAGAATAATTATGTTCCTACCCTGTGCCTGCGCAGAGCTTCCACATGGAGAAACTGCCTCACAACAAGGTCATTGTGACATACTGGGCACTAAACAACCTTGTAAGATGCCCAAGACAGACTCGCTTTATGTTTAATTTTCTTTTATTACTAAGCAGTCTTTTAACAAAATCTCTGTGTATCCACTTGTTGGAAGGAAGGTTTGAGTCTCTAAATGTGATGGAAAAGGTAGAACAAAGGTAAGGTGTTTCATGGTTTCTTTTAAATGATCTCTACCTTATTTATATGATTGGCAGTGGAATTCTCTCATTGGAATGGAAAAGCATATTAAGCGAATGCTTCTCATTAACAGAAAAACACCATACTCTTTAGGTATTCAGCAGTGGTAAATTATATACTCTTAATTGCCCTTAAAGGAGATATACCATCAAGTGCAGATGAAATTTTTGATTTAGGACAGAACAGCATCATGAATGCTGCCATGTTATCCTTTCAAAATATTACAGCATACACCGAGATATTCATCATCAGTGGGGAACAGTATAATAACCTTAACACTATATACACTAGGGAAGAAAGTTTCATTTGTTTGTACATTCAAATAAAAATATTATTGGGGCACCTGGGTGGCTCTGTCAGTTAAGCAGCTAGCTCTTCGTCTCAACTCAAGTCATGATCTCAGGGTTGTGAGATCCAGCCCTATATCAAGCTCAGCGCTCAGCAGGGAGTCTGCTTGAGATTCCTTCTCCCCCTCGCTTTGCCCCTCCCCTTGCTTGTGTGCTCTCTAAAATAAATTAAAATATTATTTATTTGATACAAGTTTAGATTCAAAAGGTAAAAATAAAAAGGGATTAATTTTTCATCTGTCTAGAATCAACAAAAACCAAGTTTCACCTCATCTTAAGAGTATTGTTTCCCGTAAGGGAGTTGTTGATTTTAAAGGTAAAATATATTAGTGCTAAGCACTGCTTTGGGGAGGGGACACCACAATGCCAATGGCAGATGATGCTAGTTGTCTGCAGTACCTATTTGCCCTTCTTATTGAGCAGCTATTCTCAACAAGGGTTGATTTTGTCCCACATGGGACACCTGGCAGTGTCTGGAGATAATTCTGGTTGTCATAAATGGGGGTGTGTGTGTGTGCCATTGACATCTTTTGGACAGAGCCCTGGGATGCTGCTAACATACAATGCACAGCAAAGCCCCCTCAACAAAGAATTATCGAGCCCCAGACACAAATAGTACCAATGTTAAGAAACTCTATTAGACAGTAATAGAAATTTTAATTGGGTATTTTGCCTGCTTCTCTTGCCATCAACTATTGTCAGGTGACTAATTGCAGACCAATGTGTTGTGAGAGGAAATGATGTGTTCAACTCCCAGGTCACACTGTTATCAGGACAGAGTGTGTCCTCTGCAGATGTGATGGCTGGAGATGAAGCAGCCCTCCCTGATCCAATCTGGAAGCTGCCCACAGATGATGGGAGCAGAACAAGATAGAAACCTGTACCCCTGATGACTCTGCAGAGGAAGTAAATCACTTCCATCCTGTCGTGCATGAGAAAAACAAACTTCAACTCCGTGTAAGCCACAGGCATTCCGGTTCTGAGTTTTATACATAATTGAACCTGTATTCCAAGTGCTGGTGACCTGTGAACACAGGAGCAGACGTTCTTTACCTGAAATATGATACAGACCCAAAAAGGTCTCAAACTGAAAGAGGAATGTCTACACAGACAGCACTGCTCAATTAAAACAAACAAACAAACAAAAAAACAAAAAACAAAAAAACAAAAAACAAACAAAAAACAACCCCACAATGTAACCCATGCTCATTGAGAACAAGTCCAATAACTTAACCACAGAAAGTAGGACAGGGAGCCTGTGACTCTGAGACTGAGTGGCCACCACGGCCAAAGACCTAGCTAGCTCCAATCATCAGGGTGTGGGTGTGCAGGTGGTGAGTGGCAGGTGTTTGCAGAGCTACAAACACCCGCTCAGGGTGGATAGTAAATCCATGGGTGGCTCCTACCTGCAGTCAAGGGTGGTCTTGGAGCACCTTGGAGGAACTCAGAACCCAAGCCCAGGACAACAGAGAGAAAGAGCAGAGAGAAGACCATGGATGCCCAAAGCATGACCACTCAGCTCCTTCTACCACACCCTGCCCACCACCTCTAATGGATACCTTGGTAGTAAATGTCTTTTCTACATTTCTTGAAAAGAAAAAAGGGGAAGTAAAATGTGAACATGATCTTCAGAGCTAACTATTATCACTTCTTTTATGTGTGTCTTTCTATACTTTTTTCTTTACACATCAAAAATACATGTGCACATATATCTATTAAAGAATAAAAATGGCTCTTACTGAATAGTTCTACTGGAGTTTTTAAAAAAGATTTTATTTAAGAGAGAGAGCGAGAGCACGAACAGGGGGAGAGGCAGAGGGAGAAGCAGGCTCCCTGCTGAGCAGGGAACCCAATGTGGGACTCGATCTCAGGACCCCAGGATCATGAACTGAGCTGAAGGCAGACACTCAATGGACTGAGCCTCCCAGCTGCCCCTGCAATTTGTCTTTTTTTTTTTCTACATTATATCCTAACATGTCCATCTACACAAATTCTCATTATTTTTCATGGTTACAGAGTGTTTCATAGTTTGTATGCAACACAACTGTTTTATATCTATTCTTCGACTGATGGCCATTAGGGTTCCTGTTCTTTTATTTTTTTTTTTTTTTATTTTTTAAAGATTTTATTTATTTATTCATGATAGTCACACACACAGAGAGAGAGAGAGAGAGAGAGAGAGAGAGAGGCAGAGACACCGGCAGAGGGAGAAGCAGGCTCCATGCAGGGAGCCCAACGTGGGATTCGATCCTGGGTCTCCAGGATCGCGCCCTGGGCCAAAGGCAGGCACCAAACCGCTGCACCACCCAGGGATCCCTCTTCTCTCTTTTAATAGCAAATAATGCTGCAATGAACACCCTTGCTTGTATATTCTTGCCCATTTATCTCCTGGGTATTTCTGCAGCATAGATGCTTAGAACGCTGAGGGAAAAGATATGTACATTTATACTTTTGGTAGGTACTGCCAAAATGCATTCTAAGACATTTTGTCAATACTGTCACCAACGGAGTAGAAGAACGTGCTTGTCATCAAGCCCTCACCAACACTGCTACCATTAATACTGTTATTTTGTGCTCCTCTTGCTGGTTGGGTTCCCATTTTCCTGATCACCTATAAGGGACACCTCTTTTGTGTGTTTGCTGTATTATCCGCTTTTAAATTAATAATTTTCATTTCTTTATGGTTACACACTAGTAGCCACGCTCAATTATTTTATATCAATTAAAGCTCAACTGCATTTACAAAATAATGCCACTAGAAACTCTGAAGCAGTAAAATTCTATGTCTGCTCTCAGGATTTTTTTTTTTTTAATTTTTGAAATTATAAGCTTTCACAGTGTAGAAAGGGTAGCTATTCTTATCTAAGAAATGGTTCTTCTTTCTTTTTACTATAATACACATTTGCACTTCTCTAGTTGTTAAGATTTGAAATAGTACCTTAGAAGAATTCTAAGATATATCAGATTCACATTTTTTTTTGCAAATAGAAATGTGTTCCATAATTGGCTCATTGGGATGAGGGGCTCTTTTGGGGGAAACACGTAACAGCAGCCTGGGAATGAGGGGAGATTGAGAAACACACCTGGGGAGAGATACAGAGAAGTTGTAAAGACACTTCTCTACCTGTCCCTTTAGAGTCTTACACTGTATAGTTAAAAAAGATCTTGTGGGTGGCCTCCTTTGTAGTGGGAAGTGCTCAGCCATCTGTAGCTGGAGTTACTGCACATGGTAGCAATCTCCTGCCCTACCTCTACTTCATTTCTTTCTGGGGAAAGCTGAATGAATGGAGCACACAGGGATCATTTCATTATTCTGCTGGTACTGACATTTCTGGAGTGCCTACTGTGATCTAGATGTTGTACTGAGTGCATGAGAGGTGTTTTCACCTTGATATGTATTATCTTCACAAAACTATTCGAGAAGTAAAACTGTTACTTCTGATTTACCTATGATGAAACTGGCTCAGACAGAGAAGCAAGGGGCGCCTGGGTGGCTCAGTTGGTTAAGTGGCCAACTCTCGATTTCAGCTCAGGTTATGATCTCAGGGTTGTGAGATCAAGCCCCGTTTTGGGCTCCGCCCTCAGTGAGAGGTCTGCTTAAGATTCTCTCTCTCCCTCTGCCCCTCCTCACGTCCCCCATTTGCACTTGGGTGCTTGGTCTTTCTCTAAAATAAATACAAGAAATCTTAAAAAGAAAAAGATAGAGAAACTTACCCAAAGCTACATAGTGAGGAAGTGACAAAGCTGGCCCTTATATGCAAGTCCATGTTCCCAACTATCATATTCAACATCATGACGGGACACAGAAATACAGAGATGTCAGGTTTGCCAGTTGATTTAGCACAGGCCCAGCTAAATTCTATGGCTAGTCTAATGACCATAGAATTAACCTGGCTGTGTGGGCCTATTTCCAGGCCCAAACCAGGCCAGCTGCTATTCTTTTTATTTATATTCTCCATTGACCAGCAAATCCATGGTTTGCCCAGAGGTGTGGAGGTGGGGCAGGGCCAAGCCTCACCCTTAGAGTGTCCCCAGGAGACATTTTCACAGAACTCTGTCAGGTCAGGTGCAGGGAAACACGGGCATGAGTTTGAGAGGCATCAAGTTGGTGCCAAAATAGAAAGGTTTCAATGCAATGTTAGCATTTTAAATCTTTACAAAAGGAATGAGAATCTAGGCTCGTCTAGTGGCTCTACATAGCACAGGTGCATGACAACAACCGAGTCCTTCCCACCAAAGGAAACCCTTCAGCAATGTCACTGTCTCCACCATCCTTGATGGCCTTATATTAGTCCCACCTATTAGAGAGGCCACTAACCTCTAGCCTTGCCCCAGGTCTCCTGCCCCGCAAAAGCTCTTGCTGCATATGAAGACAGATGGATGGACAGACAGACAGACACACACACACACACACAGAGCTGCTGTTGTTTTAGGAATTAGATAATTAAAACTCCTTAAAGGGGGCAAAGACTTCTAGAACAACTTACTATACTTCTGCAAACACCAGCAGCAAGTAAGATCTTATTGTTCTTCTATTACCTACACCAAGACATCTCCAATCTTTCCTCTTCATTCCACCAACTGACCTCTTCAGTTATGAAAAGAAGAACGTATTTAGCTAAGGAGGAGAAATAACCCAGTGCCTTGTGCTCTGATAGTGTTGGCAGGTCCATTGGTTACTATTCTGCATTCAATTAATTCAGGATGTATATTTTTTGACTTCATAAAACAGGAGGCCATCCATTTACCCAAATAAAAAGAAGAAAGCCAGAAATGAAACTTCTTTCTGGGGTAGAGATCCCTGGATTTATTTTTCCCATTTGTGCTTAGATTTGTATGAGTCACCTCAATTTATTAAGTAAGTTTCTTGATCTGTAACAAAACATAGATAAAATGAGGAATACAATACAGGACATAGAAGCAGGCCAGAAGGAAGGAAAACTAGTTTTATTTCTCCATTCAAGTTTCCCTCACTTCAATTTTTCTTCTTCTTAGTTTAATTTTCAAGATAGACTCTGTAAGTGGGCCAGAGGGAATTTTATATCTATCTCATAGATATCTTATAATAGACAATCTCATAATTTATGTATAACATATACCCTACATGTGTTATAAGAATAAATAACATCATGAAAAAATATTGACACGTGTGTATACATATTTGTATAGGAATAAATAAGATTTATGTAACAGGCAAAGCTCAGGGATCTAAGATTTGAAAGGAAGAAAAGGAGGTAAGGATATGATTGTTACATGTGACAGAACCCTAAAGACAACAAAAATAACTTTTACAAACCAAAACTATAATGATTTTTATAGACTGACAATGAAAAGCATTGTTTCCTATCAATGTGTTGCTTGCCAATCTTTAACTGCTTTTTTTCCATGCAGGTCCTAAACCCTTCTTACAGTCTTGAACCAGCAGGTGGAAGGCCCAAGGGATGAGGGATGATGGTAAGAGGATTTTTTTTAATGGTCCCTCTCTAAATTCCTATGATCAAGCTGTCCTCTCTGAGTGGGAAGTGAAGCCATCCCTCCCTTCACAACTTAATTATTTGAAATGATCATAATAGTAATTGTTAACTTATTACTTCTGCTTGGTAGTTCTGCCTATATTTCTGGAAAGCCATAGAAAAACACCACCAGGGACGCCTGGGTGGCTCAGCGGTTGAGTGTCTGCCACCAACCAGCTTCTTGACCAATGGTAGAAAGGGACAAGAAAAAAAACATTCATAGACAAAGACTCTTACCCTCATTTCAGAAGGCCCGCCATATTAATTTGCAAACATGAACAGACATTTGGTATCAGGAAGGAGGTAGAAAAATCTAAGTTTGGGGCCCCTTCTGCTGTCAGGGGGCTGTGAGAAAGCTACTTTGAGAAAGCTCCAGGACATCGCTGGGTCTCATTTCCTTCCCCTATAAATGAAGGCGTTTGACTAGAAGATTGCCAAGATTTCTTCCACACATAAAATTCTGAAAGTCTGGGATGCCTGGGTGGCTCAGTGGTTGAGTGTCTGCCTTCAGCTCAGGTCGTGGTCCTGGCATCGAGTCCCACATCGGGCTCCCCGCAGAGCACTTGCTTCTCCCTCTGCCTGTGTCTCTGCCTCTCTGTGTCTCTCATGAATAAATAAAATTTAAAAATCAAAATTAAATAATATTCTGAAAGTCAAACTTTCTAATTTATCTTCTCGTATACATGGTCACCAAGCAGAAGTCACTTGCTTTGTAAAGTTTAACCTATTTCATTCCAACATTATATTCCTGTTCGGTTTTTTTTTTTCCAGTTACAGCTGTTCCATTAAAAAATACACCAGGAAGTAACTGCATTTTGCCTACTTTGGATTACAACTCTCAGAGTAAGACTGATACTGAGAAAGGAGAACAGCATAGTCATTTCTCATAAGGGAAGCAAGAGGAAGCAATCTTTTCTTCACCCATGTGCAATTTCCAGAAGTGCCAGCTGGGTAGCAGCCAAGGGCTGCTTATATCTGCCTGGTCCTTTTCTCTTAAACTTTGAGAGAGCATTATTATATAAGTTCATTTTGATGTTGCCTAAGGCCAAAGAGTTGGTTGCAGAGCTATCAACTGATAAACACCTAGTTCAGGATTCTTCCCACCAGAGTTCACCACCAGACTCTGACCCTTTTCTAGACTGTCAGAAGATGTGACTGTTCTTAGCCAGTGTCTTTCAACCTCTGGACTTGACTCCAACAAATGAGTCTTCCAGAGGCCTGGCCTAAAAGGATCCATGATGGCCCTAGCAAATAAATGGCCTGCGGGATAGCACAAGTGGAAGTGCCTAACCCGCAGTCTATTGCTCAATGGAGGGGTGCTTCCTTCCCCCTTCCCTAGTAACAGTTAGAGGAAACTGTGGTGGGTTCTGTTGTCCTGACCCCACATTCTCCAATGACATAAGTGTGTCTACCAACTAACTGTATACCTTGCTCAGTGCTCAACTTGGTGCTGGCTGAATGATGGAGCAGATGACATTGGATGGGTAGAGCATCTCAACACTAAGATTCTATGAGGCTCTGGATGCATCACCCCTGAGGTAAGGGGTACGCCTTAGGCCCTACAGTAGCCAACTTTCAGGATACACATAACCAAGCAATTCTCTATCTAGAAATTTCTGTACTGTGTTCTCTTACATGTTGAGTCTCTGTACAAAAGGCCTGGCTGATTTTCGACCTTGTCTCTACCTGTTTTCTTTCTTTTTTTTTTTTTTTTTAAGATTTTATTTATTTATTCATGAGAGACACAGAGACAGAGAGAGTCAGAGACACAGGCAGATGGAGAAGCAGGCTCCATGCAGGTGGCCTGATGTGGGACTCGATCCCGGGACTCCAGGATCATGCCCTGGGCTGAAGGCAGGCACTAAACCGCTGAGCCACCCAGGGATCCCCTCTACCTGTTTTCTGACCCACACCTCTACCCTTTGCTCTTTCAGGCCCACTCTGATAGGATCTGTTCCTGGGCACTAGCACTCCACCTCTCTCCCAGCACTAGCATCTGTCAGTGCTTGGCTTTAGGCTACTGGAGGATTGATTAGAAACAGTCTGGCTTGTGAAACGGACGTACCTGGTACAATAAGTATATGGCTTGGGGGAAAAAATCTCTTCAGTCTGCCTGAGTAAATGAACAGTCTGTCCCAAGAGGCAACATCTCACTGTGAATTGAAGTGAGAGAAAGCAGTCCCAGTCTCTTCCATCGACCACCACCAAGCTGGGCGGCCAGACACACAGGTGGTCCCGGCACCAAGCACCACAGCTGCTCATACTTACAGGTTTCTGTGGCGAAGGGGTGTTATTTTCATCGGAGGGAAACCATCTGCCATCAGCCCTACATGAGCATTATTGGAAATACCTATGTCTCTAGACCATGATTTAATTTGTTTGGAATTTAACCACCTGGCAATAGGGAAAAACCCCAAACAATATGGAAATTTTCATTCAAAGATTCAAAAAGGAACAAGGAAATACTAATCATCCTTAATACACTTAGTCCCTAAGTAGAACACAGTACACAGGCAGGGCTCTGGCAGCCCCTAGTCATTTCTTTTTTTTTAGGGTCCCCTCTTCAAGTATTTGTTGCCATAATGGTCTTTGCCACGATCTGACCACATTGAGGTCTACTTCCTCACCTGCCATTGGGTTCCTTGACTGGTCTGTTTTGGTAAAGAATGGATGCATACCTTAGTCTTGACTTTCTTAACCATCTTCTGTAATTCTGGGTTTGGTTATATAAACTATATGGTGACCCCAAACGAAAACAGTACCTCTAAATCCTCGACCACAGAATCCATAGATGTCAAAGGTAGAGGGAAGCTGATTTTTAAATTCCCATCATCAAGAACAGAAGCCTGAGATAGTGAAAGGGGCACTTCTGCCACGGTTGGGAAAAATGATCCCCTTACCCAAGTAGACTACAGAAATTTCTCCAGGCCACATACTCTTCTGATACATTTATTCCACAAGCAAAGCCATTTCTAAATCAACTCCCTAAAAAGATGTCTAAACCCAAGTATCAGATAAGTCATAGATTCCCTTAGGCCATAATTTCTCAACCTTGGCACCATTGATATTTTATTTTATTTATTTAGAAAGATTTTATTTGAGAGAGAGGGGTGGGGTGGGGGGGCAGAGGGAGAAGAAGGCCCCCCCCACTGAGTAGGGAGCTCAACATGGGACTCCATCCCAGGACCCCAGGATCATGACCTGAGCTGAAGGCAGATGCTTAACGGACTGAGCACCCAGGTACCCTGCCACTGACATTGTAGACTCGGTAATTCTTTGCTGTGTATGTGCGAGGCTGTCCTGTGCACTATATGATGCCCAGCAGCATCCCTGGCCTTTATCCCTAGATGCCAGCAGCATCACTTCCTCCAAATTCATAATCAAAAGTATGTCCACGCATACTTGCTCCCTACATGCTCTGAATGGAGGAGAGGAAAAATTAGCCCTGGTTGAAAAACCACAACTTCATCGAAGTACAAAACCATCATAATATAAGCCAACATAAATCAGCATTTTCTTTATGGTGAATATACGTTGCTGCTTATGTTGTCTGCGTATATGCTATTTGTGTTCACGGAATGCTGTGTATTTTAGGTTTATCAAGAACTGTGTCTTAAAACTTCACAGTTGTTTTAACTCACATTTTGTTTCATCAAGCCAAATGTAAAACACTAGTACTGAAGTGATTTAAAATGAAAAAAACAAGGGGTGCCTGAGTGGCTCAGTCGGTTAGGCATCTGACTCTTGATTTTGGCTCAGGTCATGGTCTCAGGGTGGCGAAATCGAGTCTTGTGTCAGGCTCCATGCTCAGCACAGAGTCTGCTTGTTCCTCTCCATCTGGTCCTCCTATTCGTGCACGCTCTCTCTCTCTCTCAAATAAAATTTAAAAAATGTAAAACAAAAAATCCAATGATGGATCCTGGTCCTTAAAAAAAAAAAGGCAGCTGGCATCATGCATCATGTGTGTACAAACAAGCCTGCCCACCTCCTCAGCCTTCCGCACAGGCATGCACACGTACTCACAAACCCAGGGGCTGCTGTTCCCACAGCAGATGACACTCTGATTCTCAAGGGCAAACCACACAAGGAATGTTTGAGCCATCTGTGCCTGAGAAATGCCCAAGTGAAAATTGATACGAAGGGCATCTCTGGGGCGAGTGGCTTGGTCTGGTCACCCTGAGCAGCTGTCAAAGACGCTGCAAAAAAAGTGCAAAGTATGGAGAAGGGCTGAGGACCCAGATACTTGCACCCAGAGCTCCAGCTCTGCTTCTTGCACTCAGCACACTCTTGGCCAACAACTCAAGTATTTGCGCTTCTATTTCCTTATATGTTAATGAACAGTTTTCTCAGAGGCATTTCCAACTCTCACAGTCTAAGTTTCTAAGAATATAATGCAGACAAATGTCACTTCCACCCACCCCACAATCCTTCTCTTTTCTAAATTAATCATTTCTGCTATTTCCACCTTGAGTGACGGTGATGATTTTCATTTCAACAGTAACTGCAAAACTGCAGAGGATATCCACTCGACTTTCAAGAAAACAGATGAATCCTGTCATCGGAGGTGATGATCTTACTCCAATTTTCTGCCCAAGATTAAATCTCTGAGGATAGCTAATGTTCCATTTTCAAAGAAATATTAAAAAGATCCATTCAAGTTTATCCAAACTCCATGCTGGAAAAATACCAGTCCCATGGTACATATGAAGTCACCAGCATATTTCTAGCCCTTGATCCCAATCTAGACATCACTTGACTCTATACCCCATGTAGAGATTTTTCCATCTATCATTTCCCTTTTCTGGACATGCTTCATAAACATGACCTGCTTCTGTAAACACCAAAGAAATAATAGGGCAAATGGTACTGTGGGAGATGCATAATACAGGCAAGGAAGGAGACTACCTCTGGCAGTGAGCTCAGAACTGGATTTTAAAAACTGTGTTCAAAGACTGACTGGTTCATGTTATAGTAGGACCATGAGCCATCCTTGCTTCTCAATCATGAGGAAAGCACCAGAAGTCCTGTTTCATGCTTCCACCTTGTAAAACAATCTCTTATCTATGTAAGTTTATCACAGGGAGATTTAGGTCTTGGAGGTGTCTTTATTACACTTATTGATTCAAAGGAGGGGTTAAATAGAACAGGAAGGGAAAGAGAGGAGGAAGAGGAGGAGGTCGAGGAAGTCCAGATGTGAGACTGTCTCTCCTCTCCACGCCTCAGGAGCTCAATCAGTGTCTGTTCAGAGTCTCAGATTGACAGTACGTGCTACAGGGATGACAGAGTGCTCTAGGTGCACAGAGGAGGACACGGTTAAATTCTACTCTAGGACACAGAACGATGGACTCCAAATATGGTCACGTCCTAACAAAACTTGTGAAGCCTAAAAGAGTATGTTACCTTAGAAGGCACAATATTACAAGGTTGTAGGTGCAATTAAGGTTGCTAATCAGCTTGAGACAGGGAGATTGTCCTGGATTACCTGGATGGGCCCAATATAGTAACATGAATCCTTAAAAGTGAAAAAAGAAGAGGTAAAAAAAGGGGGGTGAATGAGATACAGTGTGAAAAGATATAACTAACTGCTCCTTGGTGGCTTGGAAATTGAGAAAGGGGCCATGGGCCAAGGAATCTAAGTGGCTTCCAGAAGCAGGGAAAGGCAAGGAAGTAGACCCTCCCCTAGAGCTTCCAGAAAGGAATGCAGCCCCTTTGACATCATGATTTCAGCTTGGTTGAGACATGTATTGGATGTCTATCTTACAGAACTGTAAGATAATAAATTGTGTTGTTTTAGGCCACGAAGATTGCAGTAATTTGTTACAGCAGCAGGAGGAAACAAATACACACATAAATTTTAAAACACCCAAATGCTTTTAGGTCCTGTCTACACAAAGCAGCCCAACCCTTTCACTCTTTGCTGCACTAATTCCAAAGGAAAGAATCTATCTATAAATAAGATGTTCTACTGGGACTTGTCAGGAGTGGCACAGACTACACTATTGTGCTTTATTACTGCTATTGTTTTAAATACTTTGAGAGAAAGAGAGAGAGAGAGAGAATGAGAACTCAAGTAGGGAGAATGGTAGGCTATTTATAAATAAGATGTTCTGGACTGGGACCTGTCCAGAGTGGTTTGGACAAAACCAGTTTTGTCATTGTTTGTTAAAAATTTTTTTTTATTTACTTGTCAGAGAGAGAGGGAGAAAGAGCGCGCAAGCAGGGGAAGCAGCAAATGGAGAGGGAGAAGCAGGCTTCCTACTGAACAGAGAGCCCCGACTCAGGACTTGATCCCAGGACCCTGGAATCATGACCAAAGCTGAAGGCAGACACTTAACTGACTGAACCACCAAAGCGCCCCTTATTGTTTTTTTTGTTTTTGTTTTTGTTTTTTTTTTTTAAATAAGTAATTTATTTATTCATGAGAGACACACAGAGAGAGGCAGAGACACAGGCAGAGGGAGAAGCAGGCTCCATGCACCTGGAGCCCGACGTGGGATTCGATCCAGGGTCTCCAGGATCGCGCCCCGAGCCAAAGGCAGGCGCCAAACCGCTGCACCACCCAGGGATCCCCTTATTGTTGTTTTTAAGGCAAAGGTCACACATACCTCCCCGAGACAGCTTGTGAAAAGCATTAACTCTTGGGATAATTTCCACACAGATTACTCTGGTATGGGGGAAAGGACAGCAGGCCTATTGGAAGAAATTCTAAACACTGCACCAAATTATAAGCAAACTACAAATACTCTATCCATAGACTGATACCAAATCCAAATTAAATAATATTTTAAGAGAAACACAGTTTTACTATTTTCAAGTACTGAGAGTATCTCAAAAGCTGTTTCCACTGATTGCCTTTCCATGGTCTGTTAAATCAATTATATACAGAAGTCAATACTCAATTAAGATTTTAAAGAACTCTTTTTTAAAAAGATTTTATTTATTTATTCATGAGAGAGAGAGAGAGAGAGAGAGAGAGAGAGGCAGAGACAGATGCAGGCTCCACGCAGGGATCCTGATATGGGACTCAATCCCGGAACTCTAGGATCATGCCCTGGGCCAAAGGCAGGCACTAAACCACTGAACCACCCAGGGATCCGAAGATTTTAAAGAACTCTTAATAAAACCAGAGTCAGAAAGAAACTTTCTCAATATGGAAAACAGTTCTTGAGTTAAATGACAACACTATACCATTTCCATAGTACCTCCCAAATGTATATGGCCAAGAAAGTTTTACTTAAATAGCTATTAATAACCCATGTGTGCCACAAATTATACTCTGGAGACAGTACAATAGCCATTTGTCTTTTAAAATCATGGACAAGGCAGTCCTGTTATCACTAAGATTCTTTGATACTATTTTGGAAAATCACACTAGTAAAATAAGACAAGAAAACTAAATACAAAATATTGGTTAGAAGGAGAAAAATAATTTACAGATGATATGATTGCCACCTATCATACCCAAGAATCAATCATGGACCTAGGAGAATAGTTTAAAAATAAAGTTGGCAGTTTATAAAACAAACTCACATAAGTCAAGAACTCACACATTCCCAGCTAGGAAATGTAATGAAAAAAAAAATCTTATTTGTAATAGAGGGAAAAAAAAAACCCCATAACAATAAGAACAAAAAGAAAATCCCACATAAATTACTTAGGAAAATTTTTAATAAAAAATAGGTACAAAGTCTCAGAAGACTATAAGTTACTGAGGAGCATAAAAGACAATAAATATACCATAAAAGACAATAAATATACCGACATTTAACTCTTGGAAGGGAAGACCTAACAGTTAAAGATGCTACTTCTCTCTAAAATCACTAATAAATTTAAACCAATTTCAACAAAGATCGCAATAGCAATCTTTTTAGAAGCAACAATCTTAGAATTCCGAAGCTTAATTAGAGGAATTAATGTAAATATAAATTTTTGAAAATTAAGAATTCTTTGGGAAGTCTTACATTATCATGAATATTATAATTTAAACAAAGCATTTCCAGCATAACATTTAAAAATGAGGGCGAAGACAAAAGCCTTTAGGGAAATATTAACAAATCCAACTTCATAAAAGCCTGGATCAAAAAAAAAAAAAAGAGAGAGAGAGAGAGAGAGAGCAAAATTAAAGACTAATTTAAAACAAGAAAAACATAAAATTAAAAAACAACAACAACAAAAAATACGGGCAGCCGGTTGGCTCAGTAGTTTAGCGCCGCCTTCAGCCCAGGGCGTGTCCCGAGATCGAGTCCTGATCCAGCTCCCTGCATGGAGCCTGCTTCTCCCTCTGCCTGTGTCTCTGCTTCTCTCTCTCTGTGTCTCTCATGAATAAATAAAATTTTAAAAAAACATTTGCAATAAAAATGCAAGCCCTTAATATGTAAGTAGCTCTTATAAATGAATGCAAACTGAGGCATTTTCATCTAGCTAGCAGAGATTCTTAAAATGAATAGGGCTCAGTGTCAGAACCTGGGAAAACATGCACTTTCTTAAATCAGCTGGAGGCACTGTAAATTGAAAACTTTTTGAAAGGTAAGTCAGCAACAGTGCTAAAAAGTCCAGGCCCTGTATAACATGATTCTGTGAGGTCACAGACCAATCCCCTGTATTCAAGGCTATAGCCGTGTTGCCTAATATGTATAGGTACTCAGGTTTATCTACTGAGTGAGAACATGTGGTGGGCAAACAGATATTCTAAGGCCAAAGATGCTGTTTGAGGCCACTGGGTACCCAATGATCTCTGGTCCAGGTGACATTGGGGAGGATGAGTTTGGGCCAATAAGCAGGAAGGCCGTGGATGGTTATAACTGTTTCCTATTCAAGAGTAGGCTGCCAGTTTAAATTCTTCCTTCACAAGGATGGAACCCTATGGATAAAGGGCTGTGGCCTGGTACCCTAGATTCAGCCAGACTCTGCCCTGTGCACCAAGAGATTCTGAGCACCGTGGCTGCCCCTCTGATAGGCACAGCTACTTCTGTTCTGTGGAGCCATCTGGCTCCCAGCAAGACACCCTTTTCCTTGGCTAGGTCAATCATGAGCTATATCATGCTAGGTAGCTTCTTCTCACCCTTCAGGAAACTCATGTGAAATAATTCAGGACTTCCATTTTCCGAAAAAACCCCAAATTTAAAAATTAGCAATATATGTGTCAATGGAGGTATCCCATATGCTAATAAAACTTGCTTAAAAATAAATGTATGAACAAAAAGTATGGAGGTCAGCATCAAAGCAGGCCAACTTGGCATACCTCAAAGTCCAAAAGGAAAGAGAAACTTACTGTTTTTATTACATGGAATACTTCCCTTGGAAAACAGGATTTTGCTTATCAAAGCAGAACCTCAGAAGACTCCATCCTTTCTGATTTTGTTCACAAATGAAACTTCAATGCTTCAAAGGCTCTTTTGTATTTACAACTTTAAGACACCCCTAATTTATAATATCAGTTATATCTAAATTAAGTGTTCCATCAGACATCAGGCGATGAAAAGGCGGAACAGATCTGTCTCTGAGTTTATCATAATTAAGTTAAAAATAAAAAAAAATTCTTAGGGGATGACTGTGCCACTTGTGCTGCTTTGTTTTCTGAGATTTTCTTTAAAACACATGCAACACAAAGTTGGACATGCCCTCCCCACCCCCAACTTCCCCATCCTGTAGTCTTGAGTGGCACAAGCTCACCCCATTTTACTGCATTCTACAGCCTTGGAGAGAACATTTCATTTCCCCCTGGGGAATTCTACTGGCCTAGGAACAGTAGCTACAACACACAAAGGCAAAGAAAGATGAAGAGAAAGGACTCTTAGAGCTTAAAATCAGTTTCGTAAAAATAAACCAGAGAGATGGTTAAGCTACAAGACTTTTAATTTTTACTTAAATAAAATGGAAATCAAGGAAAACATTTTTCCTTGTTTTCCAAGGAAACTTCCTTGTTTTCCATAGGATACTTTTTTTTTTTTTGAGGTGTCTTTAATAACCAAAAGTTAGATTTCCTTTGGCCACAGAGTCCTACTGCTCTTTCTAAATAACTTATCACCTCAACACCCAACAGCAAGGACTGCCATCCACAGAGACCAGGGTCCCAAGCCATTTGGAATTCCAAGGTGAACAATGTGGCAGCATGTGAAGGTGAAGTAAAATCTGTTCCTTCACTAAGTATTGAGTTCCAGCTGGTTGGCCAAGTACTTGTTCTTGTGGGGCTTACATTCCATGGGGATCTAGTGACAACAGTACCAATTTAATATCTGTATAGCCAACTATGGTCTTCCGAGTGCCTTTTCATCCATCATCAGATTCACTAGTCAAACCATACTGTGGCATTGCTCTGCTCAGACATTACCTGTCCTGCATGGGACTGAGCTCATAAACAGCAGAGCCAGCCTGGCAACCCAGCCAGGCTCCCTGTCTCAGCTCTGCACTAGTGAGGGATGAAGGCAAAGCAGGAGGGCCGGGGCTCTCATCACCACCGCCTGCCTCTGGGTCCTGACTGCAGGTTTAAAGTCTACTTCATGAGGTTGTAGCTGCTCTGAAAACTGCCAGGCTTTTACTCCCTCTCCTTCCCTTTGAAATAGCAAACCTGAAAAATTATTGGTCCTGTGTCTTTCATGTTACACAGAAAAAGATGTTTGGTATGCTACTGTGTTCGAGAAATGGGCTGCCAACCCCTCCTAAATTCTGATTCTCCCTGACAGTAACTGGCACCCACCTAGGGGCAGCCTTTAACTTAGGAGGGCAGCCCTCCTAAATCCTGATTCTCCCTGACAGTAACTGGCACCCACCAAGCGGCACCCTTTAACTGAGGCAATATCTAGAAAGAATGGAACCTTTAAGTGATGGAGTTGGGAAGAGACGGCCTTTTAAAATTCACTGCTGAAACTCTTCCATACACTCAGAGCGGCCGATTGTAAGGCGTCTGCAGACCATAGACAAGGGGACTTAAGGATGCCAAAAGATTAATAGTCAACTTTTAAAGAGTCATGCAGTGACCGGAGAGAGACATAATCGCTCTCATCTCTGACACATAAAAAGCCAAAAGAACTGAACTGGGCTCTTTCAAAGCGTTCTTTCTCTGATCCGAATACCCAAAGTGCAAATTCCACCCCCTTCTCCCAGCACCCCCTTCTTCCCTCCAGCATATCTCACCTCTAATTGCAGATCTGGAACTGTAGCTCAAGAATATCTCTCTCTGGGATGTCTATGACAATTTTAGAATTAAGAAGAAAAAAGTGATACATCTCTTGAACATTTGGTGCCAGGCACTGTATGGGACCCTACGGATGTCAAGATGACTGGGCAAGGCCCCTGCTCTCTAGCTACTCAAGATGCAGTTGGCAGGATATAACTGCAAGCTATTACTACAACACAAAGTCATTCATGATATAACAGGTCAAGTGCAGGGTGCTGAGGGAGGTCTGGGAACATGTAACCAACAGTCAGTGCCTAGGAGCGTGTAGATGGGCGATGACAGAGCTGTTTCTGGAATGAAGACCTTCTAGAATGATCAGCATGGACCTAAAGGAACAGGGATGCACGTATCCAGTGTGGCAGGAGTTAGGTGTGTGCTGAATAGCAGAAGATGCGAGAAGACAAGCCCACTGTGGACAGACTCTTTATGGATGCCTATGCTGTGCTTCAGAGTATGGATTTTCTCTGTGGGTAATGGAAGGCCGATGGAAGACTACGTGTATGGGAATGAGTCGGCCAGCTTTGTTTATTTCAAGAACATAACTCTATGAAGGAGAGTCTTAAGAGGTTGTATCAAAATGTAAATGTTTCCCAGTCCTGGGGCCTCTCCTCCATCTAACTCACCAGTTCCTCGGGAATCCACAGCTCAACAAATAGGAGGGTAACCTTGAGTTCCAAATCCACCTTTCTCACTATCAACTAGATACTCCCCTTCGATGGCTCAAAATGTCTTGGAACTGACATGTCCAAATTGGAAGACATGATTTTCCTTCCTAAACCCTTCCTTATACCACTCCTCTTCATCTTGATCAATGGCCACGACATCCACCCAGGTGCTTGGGTTAGATTCCAGGGATCATCAAACATTCGGTTCATGCCCTCACTCCCATATGCAACCACAAGCAGTCCAGCCTACTATATCTCTCAGCTCAGGCCACCACCTATTTCTCTAACTCAGGATTTCTCAATTTAGCACTAGATAGTTGGGGCCAGATAGTTCTTTGTGGCGGAGCCCTATCCTGCACATTGTGCAATGTGTAGCAGCATCCCTGGGCTCTGATCTACATGCTGGCCCCACCTGCCCCTGGTCCTCCGCAAGCTGTGACGGCACTGCCTTGCGTTCCCTGGGACATAATGTGGGGCTCAGGTGAGAGCCACTGCTCTCACTGTCCTACTTCTGCTTCTTTGCTCAAGATCCTCCATCACGCTTGGCCTCTCCCTCAATTCCCTGAACCCATGAAGCTCCTTCCTGCTTCCAGGACTTGGCAAATGCTGTTGTCTCTGCCAAAGAAATTCTTACTTCTACTCTTCTGTTGGCTGGCTCCTTCTTGCACTTGCAATCCCAGCCCCCAAGTCACTTTCTTAAAGAGGCTTCCCGAAATCCTTCATCTAAAAGATAGCAACCGGGATCCCTGGGTGGCGCAGCGGTTTAGTGCCTGCCTTTGGCCCAGGGCGCGATCCTCGAGACCCGGGATCGAATCCCACGTCGGGCTCCCGGCGCATGGAGCCTGCTTCTCCCTCTGCCTGTCTCTCTCTCTTTCTCTCTCTCTCTGTGACTATCATAAATAAATAAAAATTAACAACAACAAAAAAAAGATAGCAACCCTGCTCTTATTTTCTTCACAGCATTTTTTAAATGGAAGGATTATTGACATATAACATTTACGTGAGTTTCAGATGTACAATGTAATGATTTGATATTTGTAAATACTGTAAAGTGACAATAAGTCCAGTTGCCATCAGGCACCATGTAGAGCTACAAAATTTTTTTTCCATGATAAGGACTACCAAAATTAACTCTTAGGAACTTCCAAATATACAATGCAATATTATAGTCAATATAGTAATATATACTGCATATGCAATACATATTATATAATATTATAAAATAATATAGTTGTAACTACCATGCCATACATTATATCCCTGTAACTTATAACTCCCAAGTTTGTACTATGGATCCCCTTCACTCATTTTGACCACCCCAACTTTCCTCTCCCCTCTGGCAACCACCAATCTGTCCTCTGTATCCATGAGTTCTGTTTTGTTTTGAGATTCCATGTGTAAGTGAAATCATACACTATTTGTTTTTGTCTGACTTATTTCACTTAGCATAATACCCTTAAGATCATCCATGTTGTCACAAATGGCAAGATTTCATTCTGTTTTATGGATGAGTGTATTCCATTGTGTGTGTGTGTGTGTGTGTGTGTGTGTGTGTGTATGTGTATCACATCTTTTTTATATCCAATGGACATTTAGGCTGTCTGCATATCTTGGCTATTTTAAGCAGTGCTACAATGAACATGGGGGTATATATATCTTTTTGAATAAGTATTTTTGTTTTCTTCAGATAAATAACCAGAAGCTAGATCATACGGTAGCTCTATTTTTCAATTTTTAAAGAACTTTCATAACTGTTTTCCACAGTGGGCTGCACCAATTTACATTTCTACCAACAGTGCACGAGGGTTCCATTTTCTCCACATCCTCACTAATGTTTGTTATTTCTTCTCTTTTTGATAAGCATCATTCCAACAGGCGTGAGGTGTGGGTTTGATTTGCATTTTCCTGATGATGAGTGACACGAAGCATTTTTTCACTTGGTTGGCTATCTCCCACCTTCTTTGGAAAAATGGCAATTCAGATTGTCTGCCTATTTTGTAGTCATCTTGCTTTCTTTTGTCATTGAGTCACATGGGTTTTTATATATTTTGGATATTAACTCCTTATTGGCCATATCATTTGTAATATCTTCTCCCATTCAGTAGGCAGCCTTTTCATTTTGATGGTGGTTTCCTTCACTGTGCAGAAGCTTTCTGGTTTGATGTAATCCTATTTGTTTATTTTTGCTTATGCTGCTCTTGCCTTTGGAGTCAGGTTCAAAATATCACCGGCCAGACCAATGTCAAGGAGCTTAGTGTCTTTATTTTATTCAAGGAGTTTTACGGCTTACATTCAAGTATGCAATTCATTTTAAGTTAATGTTTGCACATGGTATAAGAAAGTGATCCAGTTTCATTTTTTGGCATGTGACTCTCCAGTGTTCCCAGCACCAGTCACTGAAGAGGCTGTCCTTTCCCCACTGTATATTCTTGCTTCCTCTGTCATAAGTTGATTTACCATATATGTGTGGGTTTCTTTCACAGGACTTTAAAAGTTAGTAATTGTTTTATTATGTTTCCTTCTTCTGGTTTGTCTGTACCATAAAAATGAAAGCATTCTTAGGGCAGGGACCACATTTGTCCTGGCGTCTGCTCTCCCCTCAAGGCCCAGCATGGTGTCAAGCTAAGTAAGTATTTGTCAGCTGGATAAATGAATGAATGCACGGACATACAATCAAACGCACATCTTATATCCCAGATATTAACCACATCCTTAAAAAAATGACAAAGTCAGAGCATGAAAAAGTAGCTTGGGAGAAATAGAATGTCACCCGGACAGCCTATATGTCAGCTAGGGGCTCGATAACCTAAAGCTCCCTGATCCATCATGCACAGGATACAGAAGCACATCTTGGATGAGTAAAAAGCACTCCCATCAAAGTAAGCATGGGTGATGATCTCACTGAGAAAACAAGCACAGCCAGACCTAATGAACAGTTAAAAAGTTTCCTTATAACCGAACCCACTTCGTGTCTCTGGGTGTCTGGACATACATATGTATTGGGGGTTAAACAGAAAAGATAAGAGCAGAGTGAGAATCTCAATTTTATAGTCCTCAGAGACCACAGCTATCTTCTTTTGCTTCTCTCCTTGATGATGATGCACTGAAATGTCTCACGGACAGCTTCTGCGCAAAGGGCTGGTCTTATCTGCCTTGTGTGGTACAATAAAAGCCACAGACACAGGATCTACAGACAGCGAACTTGCCAGAAAATACAGGTGTACCATCTGGAGAAACTTGACTCCCACACAGGAAAATAACTTTCAAAGTATTCACCCTCCAACCCAATGCTTTCTTTATCAGATCTTCTGAGCTATGGAAGCAGATTATTAGTGAGTTATTACTCCTCCTGTGACAGCCTGCAGAACAGTGAGGTCTGAAGCGTGTTCTCCTAATATGACAGTTCAAAATATATCACCCCCTCCAAATGGATGTCAATTTTTAGTTTTGGGCTCAAGAATGATTTTTTGAAATCATCACTTTGTCATTTTATTTCCAGAGTTCCACACAATGCCCAAGGATCAGATGGTTTTTCATTTCAAAATTAATATGTAGTTTCTAGTCATACCCCTTTTGAGGGTACAACGCAGATTCTATATTCAGTGGAGAAACACACTCTGGACAAGGCAAGGTGGCTTCTGAACCACTGAATGGAGGAAAGCACGTTTGAAAATTATTCAGTTTTATTTTGGCCCAATTCCAAAGGTGGCTAGTTTCATTTATACCACTGGCCTCCACCATTCTAGTGGATAATTGAGAACGTTCCATTTTAATATCATAGGTGCCACAGGCTTCAGAAAATACTGCAGTGGTTTGGGTCTGACACACCCCAGGGAGAGATAGTTGGGGTTCAAATCTCAGCCTTACTCTGCCACTTACTTGGGTGCCCTGGAACAGCTAACTGAACCTCTTTGTACCTCAGTTTTTCATCTATAAAATAGCAACAAGGTTGTTATCAGATTAAATGAGTTAAGAATTCTTAAGTGCTCAGATAGATGTCTGGCATATGCTAAGCACTCAATAAATGTTGCTCTTATTATTAACAAAGCTTTTAAAATTGCTTCCAATTGAAAATAACTATGCTTTTCTTTGCTGAATTAACAGGTTTCTGGCTAGAACAGCTTGAGTTCAATAAATTAGATTCTCCTAGCGACTAATGATTCTAACCCCATAAAACAGTAAAAATTCTGAATAAGCACAAGGCATATATTTTATTAGTGTTTGTGCAGTAGACAGAAGACTAGAACCTAACTTATGTTGCTGGTCTTCTTTTCTGGAATCCACAATAAAGAATTCTAGAAGTTTTCTTTTCTATGTTCTTAAGCAATTTCTAAGAGACAACTTTAAAAATCTCTGTTAAGTGATTTGGGAAGGGAAATGGGATGGAAGCGATAAAAATGCACAAGGGAAATGGGATGGAAGCGATAAAAATGCACAAGCTGGGGTCCTTGGCTGGCTCAGTCAGGGGAGCATGTGACTCTTGATCTCAGGGTTGTGAGTTCAAGCCCCATGTTGGGTGGAGAGACTATTTACAAATAAAATCTTAAAAAAAAAAAAATGGACAAGCCATAGGCCTTAGGTCAAGAGGCCTGAGGTCCAGATCAGAATCCTGTTGTCCAAACTGTGGAAAGAAGTGTGCAGGTCATCTGGGCATATTAAGCCTTTAAATTTGAAAGCAAAAGCTACATTGTGCTGAGAGCAGGAGCTCCAGCTCAGCTGGCCCAGCATGCTACGGAAAACACCAGCCTCCACACCTGCCATGCACACTAAACCCAACAATGGCGTGGTGGTTGTTGCCCTGAAGAAAGTTGTGCAGCAAGTTTAGGGTGTTGTGGGGACACCAATGCAATGTTTATTAGGATCAGGGACACACACACACAAGAGATGGCAATTCCACAGTTAATCAGAATGCAGTAGTGCGGCAAACCCGGGTGGCTTAACACATAGACATTCCCTCCAATGTGAAGGTCAAAATAGGCCACTTAGAAATGAACAATGCCAGGGAACACCTTGATAGGATGGTTTGGCTTCTCCTCCTACTTGAAGCTGCCTGCTGTTTCTGCTTAATTACCTGAAATGTAGCTGGGAAGTCATAAAAGCAGATCTGTAATCACTTGCTTTAGGACTTAGGAAGAACACAGCAACACAGGTGATACCCTACAGACGCTGCAGGGTTTGGAGGGAAGATCTGCACAGGTGGGTGGATGGTAATGGTATATAATTCCACATGCTTCTAAATCTAATGGGATTATTGAAAAATTTCCCTTCCCTGAGAATGATGTAGCTCATCTGCTTGCTGCTCAATTAAAAAACACAAACACACATACATAATGGCAGTCCACCATCAGGAAGGAGCACATCTTTCTCTTATTCTGAAACCATGGCTGTATGGAATGCCAGAGTCCTGCTCCAGCATGCACTGTCTGTTCTCCCTGCCCAGGCCAGGTGGAACCAGCACCAGGATGCTACTGGACCAGTCTCCTCATGAGCCCAGCAACCAGGATGCTAACTGACCAGTCTCCTCATCAGCCCAGCACTGGGGGAGGCAATCACACCAGCTGCCTTGCTTGGTACTAAGAGAACTAACCTGATTGGAAATCAGAGGCTGAGGGATCTTGCTTTTTCTAATAAAGACAGTGATTTCACACACTGGTATTTTACTTTTTCCAGGATGTGTCTGATCCTCACTCCACAGTGAGGCACTCAGGATATGTATTAATGACATTTCATCAATGAGAAAAATGAAGATTCAGATCAATTAGAGAAAAATGCCTAAGATTTTACAACTAATACCTAGAAGAGTGAGACTCACATCTACCCTCTTCTTAAAAGGATAGTTTGGTTTGGGCAAGGTTTTTCAGCCCTGCTGCTACTAACATTTCAGTAATTCTCTGTCGTGGGCACTGTCCTATGTGTTATAGGATATGGTATGGCTGGGCTCTACCTCCTAGATGCCAGTTGCACCAGCGCAGCAACTGTGACCATCAAAAATGTCTACAGACAGACATCACCAAATTTCCCTGGGAGGGCGTGGGGGGAGGGGGGTGGTGGTTGAAAACCATTGGGTTAGAATGTTTTGGATGAAGGTGACTAGGAATAACAATCAGAATGCCCAAGGATCACTCTTCCTAGGGACTACTGTGGTTGCTTTTCATGAGAACTGCTGCCCAATGCACAGAAAAACATGTCTCTGGTTGAGCTGTAGAGTGGAGCTCTACCAGGGCACAAAGCAAGTATCTGGTTTTATGGAGGTGATGGCCCTCTAGCTTGTGAAGGGAAGGACAAGCAGTCAGGGCATGGGACACATGGCAGCCCCTACTCCCATCTTAAAACGTTATTTATTCAATTTCTGAACAGGTAAGACATTCATGTGGTTCAAAATTAAGCAGATCTACAGGTATATACAGACAAGTTTTCCCCAACTCAAAATTTCCACCACCCAGTTCTCCCTGGAGGCAACCAATGTTACCAGTACCTGTATATGTTCCAAGAAATATTTCATAAAAGAGCTTGTATTTAAATAAATGCTCCCACTTAGATCAAAGTATCTCTGAGTCGTTACCTTACCTATGTTTAAAAGATCATAAAAGTCATCTTTTCTTGGCATGATGGGCTGGCATTCTTCCCTCTTAACCTCATCACTGCCTACTTCCCTGATAGGCAAACTGGCTGGACACTGAAATTCATTGACATCTAAGGCCTTGAAACACAGAACACAACAAAATGGAAAAAACCACGGAACCCGGATCAAGGACACTGGATCCTAGTCTGCTATTCTGAGTGCTGCCATCAAGCGTGCTGGTCATGGTAGAAAATAGGTAGAGAGAGTGATGGGTGGGTCACTGATGCCAAAAGCAGGCAATCCTTCCCCACCCTTGGGCAGCCTGCAGTAGTCATCAAAACCAGAATCCCCAGCAGGTTGGGGGCGCTATTGTGGGCCACCCCAGGATGGAAGGAGAAGTAGAAGGTGGGGAGGGCAAGAAGCCTGGAATGCTCATCTGGGGTGGCATCTTGAGAGAGGAAGAAATGCCAATGGTGGCAGTAACAAGTACCTGGGGCAGTCTGTGCCAGCTGACTGGTGAAACGATGATCAATTCCAATGAACAAGTCACCAAACTGGGACATCGCATGGCCAGAGGTTTTAAACATCTCCCTGACAGAGAACAGCTAGAATCACTGGGATAAGTCAATCACTCTGACGTCTCTTTGTGTTGTAAGAGTGGGGGAGGGGTGGGCAATTTCTTCACATAAAAAACACGGAAAACTGAGATCTCCAACATCAGTATTTTCCCGGGGCTGAGAACTTTCTTAAAGTGAACTGATTTCCAAGCTTCAGTGTCCTTCTAAGTTTCTCACCTTATAAAAAAAAAGTCTTCCTCAAATTTCTGTTTTTCTATCAGTAGTAGCACATTTCTAGTAGTTCTTCTGGAAGCTTTCAGGTCAACCTTCATTGTGATTTGTACTATTATTTCTTCATGTCATTCATCTCCCAACCAACGTCATGGTACCTCACTGCCTGGAAACGCACTGCCCAACATGGTAGCCACTAGCTACGTGTGCTTATCTACATTGAAATTTAACTACAATTAAAAATTCATTCTTCAGACAAACTGGACACAGATCCCAAAGCTCAACAGCCCCATGCAGCTTGTTGCTAGTGTCTCAGCGCAGATTACAGGACGTTTTCAAAATTTCAGAAAGTTCTAAGGCAAACTCCATAAACTAGCTCTAGAGGCTACCTGTCACTTAGAGCCAGGCCATCCCCCCAAATTTGCTTGTACTTTCCCTAAACACTGACACTTTGTCCAGGCCAGGCTCTCCTGTCCCTCTACCAAATCACATTCAGCTCTGACTCTCTGTGCTCACAAATGAGTAGGTAAATCAATCCGCAGTCACCGAAGGAGTGGGATTTTCCAACGTGCCAGAAAGCAATGAGGCATCTATAAAATTTGTTTCCCAGCAAAATGCTCTTGCTAATGAACAAGTTCAAAAAAAGGTCTTTTCCTCAGAAGACTGGAATAAGCTTTGGGCTCGTCAGCACTTGCTAGAGGATTACGTGAAATGCCACTTGGTTTGGCACGTAATACCATTTTGAGTCATTATTTAATTTTTTCATGTAGATCTTTTAGTTTTTGTTTTTGTTTTTTTTCCTCTTGAATTAACTGTAAGGTCACAGAGGGCAGGGGACCAGGTCTTGTATGCATTTCTTTTGTATCCTCCTTTCTTCCCACCTCACATCTTTACATAAACAGGGCAAAGGTTGCAGGCTGGCCATCGTGTAAAGGTCAAATGTGATCAGTAGTTTGTTGCTTTACCCAGAGAGGAGTTCTGAAAAATTTTCCATCAGTTTGCCAACCTTTAAAAATTGGGAGGTGTTGCATCAGAGCGCACATTTTGGTTTCTTGAAAATCAGTATGTCTGGCAACCCCGGGGAAGCACTCATTCATGGGCTCTATTAGATGGCGTCAAGTGCCACCTCCCCCTTTAAAAAAAGACACATTCTCCTGTTTATCACTTTCTCCCCCCAATAGTTCACTCCTCTGTTACCTGCTTGGCTGCTGTAGGCTTTTGTGTTTACAACTCTTTCGGAAGACACTCCATAAATGAACTGGAAATGGAAATACTATACTCTGTAAACACACCCAGGCAGCCTTTAATGCTTGTCTGAATGGGCAACCTGTTTGTTTTAAGCAGGTTAAGTCAAAATTCTTATTTCAGCTATTAGCCTCACCCACTGATGTTAGCTATTCTTTGGTTTATCAAGAACTGATAATGAATTAGGAAAATGGGCAACTGAAATAACAAGGAGTAGTCAGCTGCGATAATCATGCAGGTAATCAAGACTCAGAGGACGGCACTGTTCCATGAACACTGAGTGTTCCCTAAACACATGGAAATCCCAGCACTCGTGATGCTGAGTGGTGCTGGCAGCTGTCCAATAAATCTGGGGCTTGACAGAGGAAGCCCAAGCCTCCTTGTTAACTCTAACCCATAATGATTTCTCCTCCATTGAATCCTTTATTATAAACTACCAGGTTCTAAAGTGGTTTTCAGGTCTTATCCCTCCCACTCAACCCTGAGTTCCTTATAAACTCTTTTGATACCCTTCTCCTGTCCAGCACATTAGGTCAGGGGCTTCTTAACCTGGATTGACTTCTGTCAGAGGCAAAAACCCAATGGGCTGTCAAAGCTCCATATTAAAACGGTGTGTTCCTCATGGTCAGGTCTTTAGGATGGGGAAAGAAAGGTAACTTCCAAGTATTTGTAAAAGGGACAATACCTTTTTTTTTTTTTAAAGATTTTATTTATTTATTCATGAGAGACACAGAGAGAGAGGTAGAGACATAGGCAGAGGGAGAAGCAGGGTCCCTGCAGGGAGCCCGATGCGGGACTCGATCTTGGGACCCTGGGATCATGCCCTGAGCTAAAGACAAAAATGCTCAACTGCTGAGCCACCCAGGTATCCCAAAAGGGACAATATTTAATGAAATGTACGGTGGCCTTGATGACACTCAGCTAGTCTGCTAATTACCTTCCCAGTTGTTTGTCATTTGCACATTGGCGTAGCACAAATTTCATGTCTTCATTAAGGTCAAGGGTAAAAAGTATTAAGCTAGACAGGGTCAACTCACGTACCATGTTGGCTGAGACAAGGCAACAAGGAAGCAAAACTACCATTCATTGGAAATGTTAGTCCAACCAGGTACAAGCCCAGTAGTCGTAATATCCAGGCAATATTTCTCTACCTTGTCTGAAAGGATACCATGACAATGTTCCTGGCACCATTAAATCAAGATTCATTAAACTTGAGAATCCTCCTTATCTGAGAGTAATTTAATGACTCTCTCGTAATAGAAAATGTAGTTAATTTGACATCAACTATACCTTGATGAACCTCTGCAGGTTTGTAGAAGACGTGTGTTTCCGCTCTAAATGTACATAAGCCATATATTGACTAGTCCATGCTCAAATTATGTGGAGGAGCAGTCCCACATCTGGTTTCCAGAATGTACTTTCTCCTGATTGCTGAAAAGAGGGATGATATTTGTTTCTCTCCTGCTTCTCACTAAAGCCTTCCACTGTCCGGATTTTTCAAAGCTCATACTCGGTGTTTCTCTGTCCTAACTTGAATTTTTTTCACTTGAGAAATGGTTCATCTGGGCCTAGAGACAGACACATTTCCAACAGCTAGTGAGACTCTTATCACCTCTGGTAACTCCACTATTAACACCTCCGGTTTGAAGATCTCTTTGCTTCATGGCAAAGACTTAAATTGAGTAGTTCAGCTGAGCTGTTACCTGTGTAAAAACCACACTTTCTCTGCATAGTCGCTACTTCTTCCTCTGCGTATCAACACCCTATTTATTAAGGGTGATAGACTCAGGCATTATATTGTCTTTTTGGTGCATTTCTCAGAAAAGCTAAAGACCTCTTTCCTCCACTGCTTATCTTCCTCTTAAAATCAGAGAGATCATCCAAAGATTCCACTGCCACTACACGTTAAAAAAAAAGAAAATTGTTGGCCTTTTTCTGTCAAGTTTCTTGTATCTTCTCTTATTTTTTGGAATCATTTGTAATCTTCATATCTGATTTTTAGTTCTTATCACCCTACCAACACCGCTGAGTCAAATATGCTATTAGAGGCATTAATGAGAGAATCAGAGATATCCTATTATTGAAAACTTCCTTTATCAATTTGTGAACAAGACAAACTCAGCAGACTCTAAGATCTCCTGGTCACATTCCTCGTGTTACTTCTGCATCATGGAAGAACTCCTGTGGGTCAGAGGCCAGACAAGAACCACAGCACATCCGGACGGTGACTGAGAAAACCACCCGAAATGGATCTCAAACAGGGATAGGCTGGCAACTTGATCATCTCTCTGCCAGTTCTCATGCTTGACTCAATTTACAAGGAGTCTTGGGTAAGTGAGATGGGATTTGGTTTTCTACCTGTGTCTACAAATAAGTAACAGTGTACCATTGCCTTTGGCCAGATTCACAAATTTTATATAACCAGACACTTTTGAGCTCTTGAATCTTCCCCCTACAGCAGCTCCCTGGTTATAGTTCTATGTTCAACTGAGTAGGAAAGCCAGAAGGAAAGATCTATCAGGAAAAAAGGCATATCTGCCCATATGAAAACAGAATTGGAAATATCATGTTAATTCCATGACCCAAACATGTGGTTGGATCAGATGGTTCATGTACTTTATGACAAAACTTAATGCTAGCGATCCATGAAAGAATAAAAGGCAAATGGAAAAATTAAGATAGATTAAACCTTCAATACACAAACCTCCTACTCCCAAGAGGGAAGGAGGGCAAGGACTTTTAGAAGGAAAATGTACAGTCAATTTAAAAGGCAGGAGCAGTGGTGCCTGAGAACATATACTCCTCCAGTAATGTGTCTGAACATTTGCTTCCTTGCCAGGAGCCATGAATTTATCAAAGTCAAAGAGTTGCAAGGTAAGATACACTGGAAAGACTGGAAGGGGATTTTTGTTGCAACGACCTGAAGACACGGAAACTGAGAGGCTTAGAATGGAATGGGACAGAATTTCATGTTATAATTTTTTTTCCCAAAATACAAAGATAAGAAAATGTATAAAATTTTGGTGGGAAATAGCAAGTCAATTAAAAGATTAACATACTGGGGGTGCCTGAGTGGTTCAGTCGATTAAGCGTCTGCCTTCAGCTCAGGTCATGATCCCAGGGTCCTAGGACTGAGCTTCACTTTGGGCTCCCTGCTCAGTAAGGAGCCTGCTACTCCCTCTCCCCATACCCCTCTCCCTCTGCTGGTGCTCTTGCTCTCTCTCTCAAATAAATAAAATCTTAAAAAGAAAAAAGATTCAAATGCATACACAGAAGGGTCTTCTTAGGAATTAGAAGGGTCTTCAAATAACTCCCTTCTGTCAATGTTCTATAGCACAGTAACTGTAGTAGGGAGAAAAATGCCCCCCACCCATTCATCCCTGCAAAGGTGTCCATGTCCTAATCATTGCAACCCATGAATCTGTTATATGGCAAGGAGGAGTTAAGGATGCAAAAGAAATTAAGGTTGCTAACCAGCTGATTTTAAAACAAAGAGATTATTCTGGATTCTCTAGGAGGGCTCAAAGTCATCACAAGTGCCCTTTAAAGTGTCAGAGAGTTACAGCCTGAGAGAGATTCAGCTGGTCTTTGCTGGCTTTGAAGTTGGAAGGGAATCATGGCAGTCTGGAGAATTTGAACAAGATAAGGGGACAGACTCTTTCCTAGAGCCTTCAGGAAGGAATGCAGTCTTGTAGACATCCGGATGCTGGCCCAGGGAGACCCGTGTCAGCCTTGTGACTACAGGATCATACATCTGTGTTGTCTGAACCCCTGAATGTGTAGTCACTTGTGAGAGCAACAAGAAGCTAAGACAGTAACTTACATACAACTGCTCTAGAGGAAGAAAAGGCCTAGGGTAGATTAACATTCTAAGCAATGAAAATGTTCCTCTTTCTGGGCTAAAGAAAGAAAATGAAACAGTCACTCACCTTTTTATAAGTTTTTTCTTCATTCTGTTTTCCAGGTGTGGCATCTCCATTTTCAGCAGCAGACGACATCTACAAGAGCAAAATGGGCCTATTTGAGTTCACAACACTACTGTGAAATGCTATAGGCTAATAATATCGTTAACTGGAGAATCCAGTTTGGTTAATGATGTTTTTGTTGTAATTGCAGTTGTTTCCAAGAAAGGAAGAGAATTCTTAGAATCTAAGGGAAAAAAAAAAAAAAGAATCTGTGTCTCCCAATCTCTCTGAAATCAATCTTGATCTCTAATTCATTTTGATAGCATACTTCACTGGCTCCATATGCTCTCACAATGGTGGTATGGAAATGGTGGACCTGGTCTAAACCCAGATCATGTGTACAAGTTTCTTTCTATAAAGTCTTAAAAAAATTTTTTTTCTGATTAAAGATACTTCCTGTAAAAGTATCTGGAAAGTACCAAAAAATATAAATCAGAACAAAAAAGTACTCAATTCTACTGCCCTCGGGTAACTCTACTCTCACATTTGGGCATATTTGTTTCCACCTTTTGTTCTATGAACTTCTGTACTAAAAATATTAGGATACTGTCTGTACCCAGCAGTTTTCAATGAACATTTATGTAATATGGATTTTCCCATTTGATTATAAATATTCATTGTAAGAATAGTGATTTTTGTCTAGTTGCCAGAGACACCATTGTGTAAACACAACTGTGTGTTAATACATCATTTAATAATGTTAATGGTACAGGATAGGGAGGTGGTCCAAGGGATTCGCTTCTCCAAATGATACAACAGTAATTACTTGGGGCTTCTATTTTTGTCCAATGTCAACACTTTCTTAGATTCCTAGAGCTACAAGGTCATTAAAAAGCATTTTAGTAAATTTCTCCTTAAGAATATACCCATTTATGCTATTATCAATGAGTGGGAGCTCATTTTGTTACACGTTTAGCAGTGACTATTATTTTTAATTATCCTTGTTAATTTCCTAGGTGAAAGAAATCATCTCTTGATATTAATGTGCACTCCTGAAAATTATTGGTGAAGGTTAACATGGTTGGCATATCCTTTTTTAGCTCTCTGTATTTCTTCTGAGTTTTCTATTACTGTGTCCATTTATCTACGGGGCTCTTAGAGTTTTAGTTATTGATTTTTACCTATTATGGTTATTGTTACTAGTGTTTTGCTTATTGATTTTTATGTATCAAGGTTATTAATCTGTCTGCAAGCATATTATTCATGTTCTATGCTGCTTTCATTTTATAATTATGACATAGAGTTCTACATTTTTCGCACTCAATATTATTCCCTTTGTGACTTCTTCCAATGTTTTTAGAGCAAATATATATACTTTTTAATCATTAGGATGTATCAGAGCAAATACATTCCTTTCACTTTTTAATGCTAAGATTTTTGTGTTTAACTTTTAATTCATCCGAATTTTTAAAGCCAGTTGGCTTATATGGTAAACAAGGATAACTCCATAATCAGGGAACCATGACACATAAGGGTTTTATCTTTAAAAAATATTTATTTTTGAGAGAGTGAAAGAGAGAGAGACAGCACAAGCAAAAGGAGAGGGAGAATCTCAAGCAGACTCCGTGTGGAGCCCCATGCAGATCTCGATCCCACAACCCCAAGATCATGACCTGAGCGGAAACCAAGAGTCAGAGACTCAACTGACTGAGCCATCCAAGTGCCCCAGGTTCTTATCTTAAGTAACATGAAGAGCATCCTATACACCAAGGAGGGGTAACATTTCTGACCTTCTTATAAGCCTCTGAAGCACATGTTTTTTTTTTTTTTAATTGAGGTATAAATGACATATTAGTTTCAGGTGTACAACATTGTGATTTGACAAGTCTATACATTAGGCTGTGCTCACAAGTGCAACCACCATCTATCATCACATAACACTGTCGCAATAGCAATGACTCTATTCCCTACGCTGTGTCTTTTATATAATGACTTACTCCATCACTGGAAGCCTAGAACTTCCTCCTCCTCTTCATCCATTTTACCCATTCCCCCAACCCTTCCCCTCTGGCAACCAGCAGTTTGTTCTCTGTATTCATGGGTCGGCTTCTGCTTTTATTTATTCTTCTGTTTTTTAGATTCCCCATATAGGTGGTATCATTTGGTGTTTGTCTTTCTCTGACTTATTTCACTGAGCAAAATGCCCTCTAGGTCCATCCATGGTGTCACAAATGGCTGAGTAATAGTTCATAGTATCTATCACATCTACTTTATCCAATCATCTATTGATGAAGACTTAGGTTGTTGAAACACATTTTAAATTTGGGGCTTTTAATAAATACAATGTGTGTTAAAGCTAAGAATTTGCTAGCCATTTGGGGGTGCCTGGGTGCCTCAGTTGGTTAAGCATCTGACTCTAGGTTTTGGCTCAGGTCATGATCTCAGGGTCGTGAGATGGGCTGAGCCCTGAGTTGGGCTCTGAGCTGGCCATAGCATCTGCTTAAGATTCTCTCTCAACCTCTCTCTCTGCCCCTCCCCCACTGCTCACATGTGTGTGCCTATACTCTCTCTCTCAAAAAAAAAGAAACCCATAGAATTTGCCAGCCATTTCTCTGCAATGGAACTAAATGGCTGACTTTAATTTGACAGGACTAAAAACCATTGAAGAAAATTAAAGAATGGATCATGGCAACCTTACCAGACCTATTACTCCCCACCCATCAAAGCATTCCTTTAGATAAATTTACATTTCCATTTGTGTCCAAGTAACTAATTGGACTATAATCTCTCTACTATAATATAGATAGATGTTTCACACACTATAGTTTCCCACATGGTACCTAGTTAATACATTTAAAAAATAACTGATTTTCTAGTTTCTTCCTAACATTTTGGTAAGGTTTGAATAATATATTGGAATTATAAAATCTGAGTGGTTTAATAATAACAGGCTCACTATAAAAAAAACAAACCAAAGCCCTGACTGTGCCCCTGCAAAAGCTCAAATTACATCATAACTTTAAGAATATATAGGTTATTTGGGGCACTGGGTGGTTCAGTCAGTTAAGTATCTGACTCTCGATTTCGGCTCAGGTCATGATCTCAGGATCCTGGGATTGAGCCCTGTGTTGGCCTCTGTGCTAGGCATGGAGACTGCTTGAGGATTCTCTCTCTCTCTCCCCGTTCCTCTCCTTGCTCTCTCTCTAAAATAAATAATAAATCTTATTTTAAAAGAATATATAGATATTTATCTGATATTGGATCCCTGAATAGGCAAAGATTTCAATAAGCATGAAAGTTAGAGAAGTAATACAAAAATTTAATTGATTTGACTACTCACAGCTCTCAATGTCTCAATGTCAAAATAGATCATGAACAAATTAAAAGGCAAGTGACAAGGTGGAAATACTGGCGATGAATGTGACAGAAGTTAATGACTCTAAAACATGAAAGCTTATTTAAACTGTGTGGAGCCTGTCATCTAGTCAAGGACATCGCTCCTCCAGGTCTCTCCTTTCTCACGTCAGCTTTAATTGTTTACTCTATTTCATTCCCATGGGAGCTCCTCCATTTCTTCCATCTTCACAAAAAGAAGACTTTTCTTGATTCCACTTCCCCCTCATTTCCTTATTCCTCCTTGTGGCAAAGCTCCTTGAAAAAGATGTTGCTCCTCTCAAGCCCTGATTCCTCTTCACATATTCTCTTTAATGTACTTTAATCAGGGATTTGCTCTCATGACTACCCTGAGAACCACCTCCTCAAGATCACCAATGACCTTCATGTTGCCAATGGCTAATTCTAAGCCCCCATTCTGCCTATCAGATTATCGACTTAGACGATCATTCCCTCTCCCATGACCGATTTTCTTCACTTGGCTTCTAGAGTGCCATACTCTTTTGTTTGTTACTGCCACCCACCCTGTACCTCCTTGGTCCTTCTCAGTCTCTTTAGATGGTTCCTCTTTCTTTCTCTATGACCTCTTAATGCTCGACTGTCCAAGAATGATTGCTTGGTTCTCGTCTCTATCCATACTTGCTTTGGAATCTCCAAATACCATCTAGATGTCTCTTCTGTGCTCCAGATTTGCATATTAAATGGTCATTTTGGTATTTCCACTTAGATACCTAACAGACACCTCAAATTTTGCAAATCTAAAACCCTTTTCCCTCCCAAATTTCCTTCACTTGGACCTTCCTCATCTCAGTTCATGGTATCTTCCACTTCTTGCTTCCCAGGCCCTAAATTTCAGTCTTCCTTCTCTTATACCACGGTCAACAAGCCAGCAAAGCCTTTGAAAAATGTCCAGAATCCAGTCACCTGTCACCACTCCTGCTTTGTGTTCCTGAGCAGAGCCATTATCTTTTCGCACATGTGTTACATCTTCGTGGCCTCCCAACAGGGCTTGCTGATGCCACCCTTGTGCGCCTACAATCTATGCTCAGCCAGAGTGATCCATCTTTAAACCTAATCAGATCATGTCACTTTGCCCTTAAGTGGTTTCCCATTTCACCCAGAGTAAAAGCCAAAGTCCTTACAACAGTTGATGCAGCCCTGTATGATTTATCCATCCTCCTCCCATTCCTCCTCTACCTCGGCACCTTCAAACTCCCCCAACCCCTTCCCCCTGCTTCAGACACTCACTGTTTCTCAAACACACAGGAATGCTGCTACATTAAGGCTTTTTGCTTCAGCTATTCCCACTGCCTGAACAATCTTCCCCAGACACCTGCTTATCTCCTTCAGGCCTTTGCTCAAATGTCAACTTCTATCTGATGCTTTGCTTGACGATCCTATTTTAAAACTACAACCTATTTGGCACCTCCCTGCCCTCATACTCCTGATTCCCCTTGACTCTCCTTAATCTATCTTTCTTCCTCCCTCCCTCCTTCCTTCCTTTCCTTCCTTCCTTTCTTCCTTTTTTGCCCATAGAACTCATCAGTGTCCAACACACTATAGAGTTTCCTTATTTATCACAGTGGGTTTTTGTTTGCCTCAGTCTGTCTCCTCCTGAAGAATTTAAACTCCACAGAGGCAGGGACTCTAGTTTTGTTTTGTTCACTGATAGACCTCAAACACTTACACTACATCTGGCACATAGTAAGTTCTTAGTAAATATATGTAGAATGAATGGGTAAATAACACCCCATTAGATCAATACAGGCAGCATCTGATTCCATCTACTTGGGTATTTTGTGCTTGGGAAGACAGCTGACCCCCCAAAGGAAGGTGATAAAAAACAATGTAAGGACTAACAGCATCAATTACATTATTTGCTGGATTCTTTGGAAGGTTCCAGTGGTGTGGCAACTGTAGATAGTTGGCATGGAATAAATGGCCATATCATTAACTCCTTATAACTTCCTTCATAAGTGAAAAAGACTTTTATTTATTTATTTATTTTTATTTTTTATTTTTTTTTCTATTTCTAATTTTTTTAAATTTATTTTTTATTGGTGTTCAATTTACTAACATACAGAATAACCCCCAGTGCCCGTCACCCATTCACTCCCACCCCCCGCCCTTCTCCCCTTCTACCACCCCTAGTTCGTTTCCCAGAGTTAGCAGTCTTTACGTTCTGTCTCCCTTTCTGATATTTCCCACACATTTCTTCTCCCTTCCCTTATATTCCCTTTCACTATTATTTATATTCCCCAAATGAATGAGAACATATAATGTTTGTCCTTCTCCAACTGACTTACTTCACTCAGCATAATACCCTCCAGTTCCATCCACGTTGAAGCAAATGGTGGGTATTTGTCATTTCTAATAGCTGAGTAATATTCCATTGTATACATAAACCACATGAAAAAGACTTTTAGACTGTACATGTTTCAACAGAAATAATCTCCATGGAGGATTTAAACCTTTCTTTAAAAATGTAAAATATGGGGACCCCTGGGTGGCTCAGAGGTTGAGTATCTACCTTCGGCTCAGGGCCGGATCTCAGGGCCCCAGCAGTGGAGTCCTGCATCCAGCTTCTCGTGGGGAGCCTGCCTCCTCCTCTGCCTATCTTTCTGCCTCTGTGTGTCTCTCATGAATAAATAAATACAAATCTTTAAAAAATTAAATAAAATGTAAAATACTACTGAATATGCCACGTTTTCATTTTCCTGACATAACCAGCTCTCAAAACTCTCTGCAAACTAATTCAGAATTAAGGTGAGTTTCGAAATACACAAGGAAGGCTCCTTGATTTTTTTTTAATCAAATGTAAAACCATTATTTTTCAGTCATTTGAAAATTTAAAAGTAATTTTTAAATTTAAAAAAGTAATATTTATTTTCTCCCTAAGTAAAAGCAGGTACTTTATCTGAAAAAAAAAATTATCGAGGATCTCTGGGTTGCTCAGTGGTTTGGCGCCTGCCTTTAGTCCAGGGCGCGATCCTGGAGTCCTGGGATCGAGTCCCGCGTCAGGCTCCCAGCATGGAGCCCGCTTCTCCCTCTGCCTGTGTCTCTGCCTCTCTATGTCTATCATGAATAAATAAATAAATAAAATATTTTAAAAAAATTATCACCTTTTATACAACTACCCCAAAATAATAATTATTAATATTTGGCTTTCTACTATTTGATCTTTTTCAAATGTGTGTTTTCTTTATTTTGAACAAAACTGGGATCATACATTATACAAATTTGTCTTTGCCCTTTTCACTTTATCTCATAAACATTTTCTGCATCACTAAATATTAGAGAAAATGTCTAATGTCTAAATAATTCTATCATAAAAATACATCAGAGTTTGATATGTATTAATGGACATTCAGGATATTTCCTATTTTTCTGTTACAAGTAAAACTGTACTCTGTGTTCTTATAGTTCCAACAGCAAGTCAACAGCTGCCAGAGATTCTTAGAATAATGTCTACTGGGTAAAATACACCTACTTTAGAACTCTACCAGCAGCAAGTGTTTTCATTTAAAATCAAAACACTTGGCCAATTCTGGGCAAAAATATTATTTTATTTTGCACTTGTATGATTCATGGTAAGGACAGACATCTCTATCATGTTTCTTTGGTTCTTTGTATCTCTTTGGTGAATTATCTGTATGAAGTTCTAGCCCACTTCTCTAAGGGTACATTTGTGTCTCCAACCTAGTATGTGCTAGTGATAGTAAGAGTTGGATTTTCTTTAACCTTCAACTGTGTACTAGAAGCAGCAGAATGAAGACTTTCCTAGAGAATGCCATGTCAGTCATTTTACTTGTAAGACTTGGCAGCTTTGAAAACCAAACAACTTCAAGAGCAACTCTAAAGAGTGTTTGGAAAAACCACATTAGGAAGGGGTTAGCTAACTAGCACGAATGCTGGACATACGATGAGATTTGTGTGTGTGTGTGTTTACTTTGTAGGGTACCCCTGAATGGACAGTAGGGAAGAGGAGAGAAAGAGGTAAACTTCTATCCTTTAAAAAACAGTTCCCTTTAAGCAGAACAAAACAGACAATAATGATAAAGGGACACCACGAAATGTTGCCTGAATTCAAAGGTATTTCTTAGGACGATGTTTCAGAAAGGTCACATGGACTTATTCATCAGGATGTCTGTGCAGGGGAGGCAAATGAGATGCTGGGATATGTTTTGGTAAACTGCAAATGGCTACTGAAAATGGACACAGTGGTAGTAATTATAATTTGTTCTTAAACTTGCTATGTACCTGTACTAGTTAAGGTACATCGTTTATAACTATGGGAGTTGAGATAAGTAGTTTTAAAAAAGATTATATATAATTATATGTATTTCTACATGTGCATGCAAGGAAGGAGGAAAGAAATTCACAGGACTACTAGTGATTATCTAGGGATGATGAGGTTATGAATGCTTTGGGTTTTCTTTTCTTTTTTTTTTTTTTTTAAGATTTTATCTATTTATTCATGAGAGGCAGAGAGAGAGAGAAAGATAGGCAGAGGGAGAAGCAGGCTCCATGCAGGGAGCCTGAGGTGGGACTTGATCCTGGGCTTCCAGGATCACACCCTGGGCTGCAGATGGCACTAAACCACTCAGTCACCCGGGCTGCCGTGGGTTTTCATTTTAAAATTTTGCTATATCCTCCAAGGATTTTGCAAAGAGCACTCTACATTTAACAATAAGGAAAACACTAATGCTATTTAAAAACTGAACTGCATGCAGTAATCAATAGCAGAAACCAAATCTCCCGGGTTCTATTCTGCCCCCTGAGGCATGTTGACATTCAGAAAATTTCCTGTTTCTATTTGTCATTTGTTTTAAATTTGATAATGACAAAGTTAAAGGTTGTGAACTAGAAGATGATTTAGAATATTTGTAAGTAAATATAAACGAGGTAAGCACTCTATTGTGAGTCTGTTGGAATTAATTAAAAACATAGACTAAAAAAAAAAAAAACATAGACTATATTTTCTTACCTTTGTGAATGAAATGGCAAGTCATCTGCAGTCGGTCATGGTGGGGGACCTATTCATTGTTGAAAATGTTTTCCTTCCCAAGTTTCTGTTAAAATAGAAATGACTGGTTATTATTTATCTACTTCTCTACCTCAGCTCCCAACAAAGATCAGAGCTGCCTACAGAGATAATACAATGCAATCAGTTTAAGCCAAAATAAAGGAAAGACTTAACGTTAAAAATGGAACTAGAAAGGTATTAGAAGAATATATAGGGGGAACACCTGTATAATTTCAGGTTGGTTGTCTCTTTCCAAGTCAGACAGTAAATCCATAACATAAATCCATAAAGGAACAATGAACAGATTTGACCCTGTAAAAATTTAAAATGTCTACAGCACAAGACACCATAAACAAGGCCAAAAAAAGAATGAGAGTTTGCAACTCATATGACAGGGTTAGTGTCTAATATACTAGGAGATGAAACAAACTGATTATAAAAGAAGACAGACAAGCCACACAGTTTAAAAATAAGGACATGAACTGGAAATATATGTCACCGATCAACCTGTGAGAAGGGTAAGCCCCATTAGTGGTAAGGGAACAGGAATTAAAAGGTCTGAGAAGCTATTATCTGCCCATGAGGTTGGCAAACATTTCAAAGATGGTGGACATCCAGGGCTGATAAGTATGTCAATAAGCAGGTAGGCTTCCTGCACTGTTGGATTGACGCTTCAACCTTTTTATAGAAAGGAATGTAGTAATGGTCCTTCAAATAGTTAACTCACTTAACAAGTCTGGTCCAGAGAAATACAAGTACCACAACTTTAAAGATGTTTGAATAAGGGTGTTTATTCCTGCTTGGGGTATGATACCATGATTATAGTTCTATCATATTCTCCTAGATTTCTTTTTGGTTTTTGCCCTAAAATTTCCATAACAACACTGGCCAGTGTATAATGCATGTAGTACAGTGTTCCTGTGAAATGTATGCTTTATTTTTTAGAAGTACCTTTTCTTCTCCTATTTAATAATTTTAGTTTGGTTCCACTGTGGTTGATGTACACCACTTCTGTTTTCCTTTTATTTGCACATACTTGGCATAGCCTTGCTCATTTCTTTAACTTTTCTGGTTGTCATTTTGTTTTGTCTGTGTTCCTTACAAATAGCTTAAAACCAGGTTTTTCTTTTGTTTTTGCCAATTTAAGAGTCTGTCGTTGGAAAGGGGATTTCAACAAATTCACATCTATTGTGTTATGATTATGTCTGGTTTGCTCTCATTATATTTATTTACTTGTAACTACAATTTATTGTTATTTAGTTTTACCCATTTCTTCTGTGCTGGATTAACCAAATCATAATTCCATTTTTTTTTCCTCCTAGCAATGAAAACATTTCATTCCATGTATATCTGCTTAGTTATCATTCTATTTTTAAATCATTAAGAAAATCTGTGTTCCTATGGCTGTCTCTGTGAAGAACCACCTCACCCAGGCAATGGTGTCCCCGAGGCTGCCCACATCCCATGACTGAATGACGGAGCAGCCCAACCCCAAGTTGGGCTGGCTTCATGGGTCTTGCATGGAAGCCTGGCTTCTACCTCTGCCTGCCCAACTGTGCTCCCTACCTCCTCCATTCACAGGTTGTACTCATCGCCACATGTGTGCCTTGAGACAGCAGAAATTTATTCTCTCACGTTTCTGGAAGCTACAAGTCCAAAGTGAAGGTGTCAGCAGGGCCATACCCTCCAGAGGCTCTGGGTAAAATCCTTCCCAGCCTCTTCCTGCCTCTGGTGGCAGCCATTGACCCTGAGTGTTCCTTGCCTTGTGGTTGCATGGGTCTGTCCTCAGTGTCCTCCCTGTGTGTCTCTGCCTTCACAAAACATTTTCCTCTTCTCATAAGGACATCAGTCACATTGTGTGAGGACCACCCTCATGACATCGTCTCAACTTGGTGACAAAGGCTCTATTTTCAAAAAAGGTCACATTCACAGGTACCAGGGGTTAGGACTTCAACCTGCTTTTTTTGCATAACACAGGTATGGACTTCTAATGAGTATCCTGGACCCCAAACTGTTTCATTGCCTGTTTCTAGAGAAACCAATCTACAACATCTCTTCTCTCTTCCTCATCCACAGGGGGTATTTCAGAGTATTTTAACTTTCTCACTGACTGCTTTACTTTGAACCACTAAACATCTCCTCTTAGCCCACATGGATCTTCTGTCTGAAGAAATCTTAAGTGAAAATTTATAGCTCGTAGTCACATTCTCATCATTTCCTTAGACTTGATGAAAGTTTTACAAGGTTCATTGATCATCATTGTTTCTCTGGCTCTTCATCCTCTACTGTAACACCTTTTTCGAATTCAACTTTATTTGGCTGGAATGCTTTTTAATTTCCTCAGCAGTGGGACACTGATGGCCCACTTTGAGTCACTCCATGTCCAGAAATGTCGCTTTCTTTTGGCCTCATATATGGCTAGATCTCTTGGCTGGTTACAGGATTCTTAGCTCAGTCCTCTTCCTTCAACTTTCTATATATATGGTACTGCTCTGTTCTTGCTACCTGGCTCACAGGTGAGTAATGTCATGCTAGTCTGATGCCCCTCTCTGGCTCACTTAATTGTTTTTCTCTGTCTAGAAACCTGTGCAAGCTTTCTCTCTCTCTCAACAGAAGTGTAATTAACATGCAGTGTTATATTAGTTTCAGTGTTATATTAGTTTCACATAATGATTCAACAATTCGTTGTATTTCTCAGTGCTCATCAAGATAAGTATACTCTTAATCCCCGTATCTATTTCACTCCGTAGCCTCCTCTCTTCACCTTCCCTCTAGTAACCACCAGTTTGTTCTCTATATTTAAGGGTCTATTTTTTTATCTTTTTATTTTTTTTCATTTGTTTTGTTTCTTGAATTCCAAATACAAATGGAATCACAGGGCAATTGTCTTCCTCTGTCTATGTATTTCACTTAGTATTATATCCTCTAGGTTCATCCACGTTGTTGCAGATGACAAGATCTCATTAATTTTTATGGCTGAGTAATACTCCATTGTATGAAGAAACCATATCTTTTTGATCTACTCATCTATCAGTGGATACCTGGATTGATTCCGTATCTTGACAATTGCAAATAACACTGCAATAAACATAGGGGTATTTGAAAAGTATTTGAAAAATACCTTTTCAAATTGGTGTTTTTGTTTTCTTTGGGTAAATATCTAAAAGCAGGATGACTAAATCATATGGTAATTCTTTTTTAAATTTTTTGAAGAATCTCCACAGTGGCTACACCAGTTTGCATTCCCACCAAGAGTGTACAAGGGTTCCTTTTTTCCCACATCCTCACCAAACACTTGTTATTTCTTGTGTTTTGGATTTTAGCCATTCTGACAGGTGTGAGGTGATACCTCATTGTGGTTTTGATTTACATTTCCTTGATGATGAGTGACGTTGAACATCTTTTCACGTGTCGGCCATCTGGATGTCTTTTTTGGAGAAACGTCTATTCAGGTACTCTGCCCATTTTAAAATTGGATTATTTGGGGTCTTTCTGTGTTCAGTTGTATAAGTTTTTTTTAAAAAATATATTTTGGATATTAACCCTTTAGTGTACATATCATTTGCAAATATCTTCTCCCATTCAGGAGTTTACCTTTTTATTTTGTTGATGGTTTGCCTTGCTTTGCAAAAGGTTTTTATTTTGGTGCAGTCCCAACAGTTTTTCTTTTTTTTTTTTCCTTGCCTGTTTAGAAAAATGTTTCTATGGGTGGCATCTAAGAAATTATTGCTTGGGGATCCTAGCGCCTGCCTTTGGCCCAGGGCACGATCCTGGAGACCCGGGATCAAATCCCACATCGGGCTCCCGGTGCAGGGAGCCTGTTTCTCCCTCTGCCTATGTCTCTGCCTCTGTGCGTGTGTGTGTGTGACTATCATAAATACATAAAAATTAAAAAAAAAAGACATTACTGCTTGTATTTTCTTCTAGGAGTTTTATGGTTTTGGGTCTCACATTTAGGTCTTTAACTCATTTTGACTTTCTGCGTATAAAGAAGTGGTCCAGTGTCATTTTTTGGTATGTAGCTGTCCAGTTTTCCCAGCGCCATTTGTTGAAGGGGCTGTCTTTTCCCCATTATATATTCTTGTCTCCTTTGTTGTAGATTAATTGACCTAATAAATGATGATTTCTAGGCTCTCTACTCTGTTCCATTAATCTATGTGTCTATTTTTATACCAGTACCATCTTGTTTTGATTACTATGGCTTTGTAGATCTTAAAGTCTGGGATTGTGATACCTCCAGCTATGTTCTTCTTTCTGAAGGCTGCTTTGGCAATTTGAGGTCTTTTGCAGTTCCATACAAATTTTAGGATTTGTTGTGGTTCTGTGAGAAACGTTGGTACTTTGATAGGGATTGCATTAAATCTGTAGATAGCTTCGGTAGTTTGGGCATTTTAACAACATTGATTCCTCCAAGCCATGAGCACAGAATAGGTTTTCATTTGTTTGTGTTGACTTTAATTTTTTTCACCAATGTTTTATAGTTTCCAGAATACAGGTATTTCATCTTTTTGCTTAAGTTAATGCCTAGGTATTTTATTATTTGTGATGCAACTGTAAATGGAATTGTACTCTTAATTTGAGAGTTTCCTCTTTTAACACAGAGTTCAAAAATTCCATAAGGATAGATGTGTCTTTTTTCACTAATCCTGCCAAGGGAAACTGACAAGAAGCTATTACATTGAGATCTAATGACTTGACTTAAACCATGAATAATATTTAGGCTATCTAAATGAGGAATGAATGGACTGCATATCCTTCAGGCAATCCTCCATGAAAATTATTTCTCATAACCAACCTTTTGATAAGAATTGGACAGTGAAGCACTCAAAGTTATAGTCTCTGGCAAGAACCTGGAATGCAGAAATTCTAGTGGCCAAGTAAGGGCATAATCATAAGGCTCAGGTCTCCTTAGGAAATGTGTTAACATGTAATCTGATACAGACTCCCAGCAAGAACTTATTTTCTTAAATTATTTCTGACATTAAACAGAGCCAACACAGTGTCATATGATTAGAATGTTGAGACACCAGCTCAGATAACCATGATACATACCAAGCAATGAAAAATTTTTTGACTATTTAATTGCTTATCTATCCATTCTGATATTTAGTATCTGGATTCTGTTGGCTTCAGAAATATATAATTTACATGATTTCATAGCTTTCTACATTTCTGTGCTTTCACTTAATTTGAGGGAAGGAGAGACACTATCATTTGTTGAGCAACAACTATGTGTGAGAAGCTGCCCCATATATGATCTCATTTCACACTGCAAATAATCCCTTAGCATGCTCCCATTTAGCCTGTGCTATTGACACGTATACCTGACTGTCCTATAACACCCATAGAAGGTATTCATTTTTAATTTTGCCAACTCAGGCTGTGATCCTGGAATGCAGAAGTGAAGTCCTTAGTGGCTGCACGAACACAGTGACTCCCTCGCCAAGCACCTCCACTTTAGCCTGGCCCCATTGTTTCCTAAACCAGTGCTGGGCATTGCAACCATCCAGGTAGCCTTCTGAAAATTAAGATTCTTGGTCCACACACCACAACAACCAAATCACTACCTCTGTGTGGTGAGTCTGGGGAATCAATACTTTCAGCATGCTTCATAGGCTTAGGATCATCTTAATCACCTTGACTAGGAAAGGCAATAAAGATGTTTTACTACTTCAAAAGAGCTGTCAGGGTCCAGTAGGGAAAACGGAAACCATTCCGGGTGTGTTAAGAGAGGGAACTTAGGGGAGCCTGGGTGGTGTAGTCGGTTAAGCATCTGACTCTTGGTTTAAGCTCAGATCGTGATCTCATGGTTGGGGGACCGAGCCCTATGTCGCGTTCTGCCTTCAGCGTGGAGTCTGCTTGAGATTCTCTCTCTCCCTTGGGCCCTCACACTCATGCTCTCTTTCTCTCTGAAGTAAATAAATTAATTTAAAAACAAGAGAGAGGGAACTCAATACATGGAATTAGGTATAAACTTGACAGGTGAGCCGAAAAGCTAGGCAAAAATGGCGATGAGATGCAGAGATTCACATCAGCAGGAAGCCACTAGGGCTTTAAAGGCTAGAGACACACTGACAGAAAGGGGTGTTAACAAACCTCAAAGGCTGGGGGTCATCTGTTGGGACCAGAACACTGTGGTGAAGGCTGACTGTAGACACTAGAGCCACAGAAGGAGAGGCACATTGGGAGGCATGGGGAAGACAGAGTCACTTATGGAGACACCCCCCTCCCCCAAAGGCAGAAGATGGGGAAAAACATCCTGGATTCTCCTTACCCCCTGTACCCGCCAATCCCTGTCTATGGCTCCCACAGACCAGCCCACTGAAAGCCATCTGATGTGAGGAGCCTGGAAATGCATCCCACAAGGGATGACTGTCTTGTGACACTGAAAAGAAGAATGACATATGCCTTTGAAGACACACAGGCTGATGACAGGCCACAGAATAACATATAAAACATAAAATGAAAGGGGGAAAGCAGATATGAGCTAATGATAATGCATAAGAAACATAACATGATTCTCAAAGGAAATGTGGATTGGGAGGTAGGCCAGGAGCTGGTACAAACATTTCTATTTTTATGACTCCCGGGATCTGCAGAGAGCTTAAATAGAAGATGGCTACAAAGTAGTCAGGCTCTTCGGTGGCCTCTTCATCAAGTGTGGGAGTGAGGCGGTGACTTGGGACAATGTGCCTGGGGTCAAGTCAAGAGGTAGCAGGGCTGAGATCTGATCCGGAGTTGTCTGACTTCAAATCTGTGCTCTCCACAATAACGCACTCTCTCTCTCCTAGTTATCCAACAATCAGAAGATTGTCTAATAAATGGCACACTTCATTTTTCAATTTGTAAATGCAATCAAAACGTTAGCCAACAATATTTATTTACATAATTCTTTTCTGTAAAATTTGTTCTACATCAGTGAGTCTCAACCTAGAGGGCATTTCTGAATTTACAAGGTGGTAGGGAAGTTTTTGAAAACTCTAGAGTTTCTAAAACTTTTAGATCTGTGACACCTGGAGGCCATATTGGAGTTAGTGGTAACACTTCCAACCTCTAGCTAGGGCCAGAGAAGTCCATATTTTTAATTTGTCACAGATCGTGTCTGCTTTCTAATAAGCAAGGCCAAATGAGCAAGGGGAAAACAGCTAATTATCTAATTACCCAACTACATAGGCCAACCTGTAGACAGATGCAAGAGGTGAGGGGCACTACCCACAAGTCCTTACTGGTCTTCTCATAAAAACAGACACTTCATTAAATACTGATGAAGCTAAGCTACAAGGAAGAATGGGCAGGACAGGAGAATAGGCCTCTGAAGGTTTAGGGTTTATGTCCATGTCTGCTGTTAACTCTCTGGGACCTTGGGCTCCTATTTATGTCTCTTCTGCCATGAATTCTGCTGATTGCATTAGTGCCAGTGGTTTGGTGCCACTGCCATTTCTTGGGTAGAGCCTCATCTCAGATCCTCCTTGGAATGAGGAGAAGACTCATTAATTATTTGCTCATTATAAGTGCAACCTGCCCTATGGGAATAGATCTTCCACAAGATAGCCATATTCAAATGTTTTCTTGCCATTCAGACTACATATGGTAACACTATCTAGAACATTTCCCAATAGGGAAAGCAATTAAAAAATATTTGGGGCCTTCGTCATGCCTGCATGTCAATGTTCGTCATTTGTGTTTAAATTATGCTCTTCTGAGTTCATATTCATTACCTGCCAGCAAACTAATTCATGCAATCTTTCTTTTTCTTTCTTTTCTTTCTTTCTTTCTTTCTTTCTTTCTTTCTTTCTTTCTTTTCTTTCTTTCCTTTCTTTCTTTCCTTCCTTCCTTCTTTCTTTCCTTCCTTCCCCTTTCCTTCTTTTCCTTCCTTCCTTTTCTTTCTTTCTTTCTTTCTTTCTTTCTTTCTTTCTTTCTTTCTTTCTTTCTTTCTCATTCATTCATTCATTCAATTCACTAATTGAACATTACATGTCAGGCAGTGAATGGGGCCTTGAAGCCATAAAGACAAAGATCCTAGTCTTCAAAGAAGTCACATTAGCAGGAGAGACAGACATGGGGACAGCTACAGTATAACGTGGTATGTGTTCTACTTTGGGTTCTCCGAGGAGAAACTATGCAAATCAGCCTACAGGGAGCCTGGAAAGCTCCATTTCTGCAGAATACCGAAAATGGACTTAGAGCAGCACTCATGGGACACAAGGTTGAGAAGCACAAAGTGAGCAAGATGCCAGGCTCCACAGCAGCTTGCTTAGAGAAAGACCCAGCAGCATGAAGGAACATATTTAACATAGTTTCGAGGGTGTGCATAAGATGTTGAATTTGTGTGTGTGTGTGTGTGTGTGTGTGTGTGTGTGTTTAAAGGAATTTACCCAGAAGCAGCCCAAAGGTTAGAATGTTACTTAAAGGTTTACAAACAGATTTTCAGATCGCTTATTCTACCTATGATCATAAGTCCCTGTTCAATTCTTCGCCTGAATAAAAACACACTTGTGAAAGTTTATATATATTCATGAAAACCTCAAAAGCCATTCTTAGGAAAATGTCAGCCTTGTAAACAACTCTGTTGGGGAGGAGAATATGGCAGTCCTTCCAGGGCATTAAGCAGTTTGATACTTTTTTAATGTGATTTTGGCAATAAATAGCAACAAGTAGGAAGCATCAAGTAGGAAAAATCAAGCCTTAAAAATGGGATGAAGTATTTTTCCAAGGTTTAAATGTTATTTAATACACATATAAAATTAAATATTCAATATAAGTATAACAAAAATACATCAAACTGAAAATAATCCTTGACAGAGTTTGAAGAGTAAAAATGCCTGTATTTTCCAGACCAGAAGAAACTTGTTATATTAAGAAATCATAGGGCCAGATTTATTTCCTTTAGAGTATCTGCAGAAACTGTTGAAGAAATACAGCCAATCTGCATGTGAAGTGGATGCACAAGGGAAGGAGGTCACCTATACACACGTTGTGTTCAGACACAAGGTATGTTGCTCATCTGTAGGCTCTAATGCTATAGAAACAGAACCGTGGGGCTCTTGGACTCAACATAAAGTTCCCCTATCCTTTCTGATGAATATAATTTAAATGAGGCTTCATTTCATGTATCTAATATTTATATAACCAAGGCACTGCCAAAACCAATTCCCAACTACAGCACCTGCTCCCTAGGAATCAAAATGGAGACCAATCAAAACAAATTGCGGGGCTCTTATATTCTCTCATGAAACACATTCACTCTCAGAATGGATCTCACAAAGGGAATAAACAGAATAGCTATAAATGGCAATGACAAAAGGCTCAGCATAAAATGAAACACTCATAATGTGTGTTTTCAACAAAGGTGGTGCTCAAAGAATTCATAAGCCTTTTCAAACCAAGTCCTCTCTGCAAACAGTAGACAGAAGGAAGCAGCCCATGAAAACAACTTTGTGCAATTCATGGCTCTCGGACTGGTGCAACTCACAGCCTTTCAAGAAAACACCATTACTGCACACTTTCCTCCTGCTCCAATTTTCAATTTAAATACACAAAGACATCGAATGGGTGGGTAGGTGTATTTGGTGGTGGTGTTAGAGGGTCAGGAGTCATGACACCTGGGCTTCCCTTTGGCATGTGAGAAAAGAATGTATGAAGATTTGCCAACACTGTTACTTTATCATCTTGTCCCAGAGACATCTGGAATAATCACTAAAGATCTCACACAGCTGGATTTGTTGCCCCTTTATAATGCTTAAATGTCTGCTTCCCCACTTTTTGCTACACATTTGGTATGAGGCCAACTTTGCGATACTGTATTTCTACCATACTGCAAAGTTTCTCATTTTTAAAAATTTACCAGATTATGCTTTCTGTCCACATTTTACTTCTGAACTATTCCCATCTTCCTCCTCCCCAAGATTACATGCCAGGAATTATTTAATTGTTACAATAGCAAGAACAGTGCAAACCCTATGCAAATATAAAGCCAGTTATAACTGGTAGACAATGTTTGGATTCAGAAGTAAAGAACCAAAATCTATTTGGTTTTGCTCTTAGAGCAGTTTGCAAAGCATTTCTGGATCTGTTTCATCTTCTATTGAGAAAGCCAAAGTAACAGATCTCCTGTATGCCCCAAATGCAAAGGACAGCTGGTGGCTTACCCGAAAGAACTTCCTCTGCACCAGGTGCTGGGGGCGGCGGGGGCGGGGTGTGTGTGTGTGTCTGTGGGGAGTCTGGAAGAACATAGAAGGGTGTAAGCAGGATTGTGGTTGAGCTCATGAAGAATGCTGCTGAAGGCAGAAAGACGTCCAGCAGAGGAAAAATTCTATCCAAAAATATTCTATAGTTCCGGGCTTAATGAACCTGACCATCAAGAAGTCATGAGAGCATTTTCCAACGAGGCACAGATGTAAATGCAGAGAGACAGGGAAACATGAGTAATGAGATGACCACGTCTGACATGCTCCTCACCCAGGAGGGTACTCATCCACTCGGACATTTATTCCGGCATTATTCCTGTATATACCACTTTGGGGGCACATAATGAATACGATGGTCTCTGTTGTCAAGGCACTTAGAAGAGAAGCCAAAACACAGGCACACAGAATAATGAGAAAGTCTTTAACAGGATTAGGAGTTAATTCCTTTTACTTGGCTTTGCTTCTAACAAGTATTCAATTATCACAGTCAGAGGGCTCATCTGGAATGTTCTAAAAAATGCAATAAAGAATTAAAAAGAGGGGAAAAAAAACCCCCAAGGCCAAGAGATCATAAATCAGCTATTAATCACTAGTTATTAAATTTCCCGAGTGTTTGCTATGTGCCTGGTTGTGTTTAAGACACACTGAGCAGAGAGATGCTTTTGATGGACCTGTAGAACCAAGGGTAAGAGGCATCGTTCAGACGACAGGGAGGTGACACAGGTCGAGGTAAGAGGTTGGGGACACGAGTGCAGAAGGAGACGGCTCGTGACAGAGGAAGATGACGCTGACTGAACAGAGGGGAGTTGAGGTGGAGATGGTGATCAGTCCCCGGGCTGCGCGGCCTTGGGAGCCGACCATGGGTATGACAAATTACGGAGCATCTGCTCAAGGCTTTTGAGTAGGAGGCCACAGAGATTTTCAAAAGTGTTATTACCAGATGAGATGACATGGGGAGGGAGGGCCAGAAGGAAGGCATGCACCTGGCATCTGCTGTGGGCATCCCGGTGACAGGAACCTAGAAGGTAAAGGTGGAGCTGGAGTCTGTGGGAGGAGCCCTGCATGGCAATGACAAGGAAAACGTTGCCAGAACCTGGGCACCGACAGGTCTGGAAGCCCAACATGGCCAAGGTTTCAAGCTTCCCTACCTATGGAAGATCACAGCACTTCTCAGAGAGGCTGCCCCTCTGCCCTGGTGCCACCCTCGCCACCCCCGTCCCAGCTGCCCAGGGAACAGGGGAGGGAAGGCACAGATTACCACCATGGAGAACTTTCTACAACGTGGAGACCCAGTGGGTCAAGCGGTGTTGGCCGTGGCCTCGCCAGGTCAGGTCTGGCCTGCACCAGCCAAAGTCACGGCAGAGTAAAACCAAGTACAGGCAATTCAACCAGATGGTAGGCAGACACACAGACTAGGGAGACAGACAGACAGACAGAGATGGTACTACTGCCTCACGGCTGTCCAGCCCTGCGAGTCCTGCCGTGTTCCCCAGCTAGCAGCTGGGTTCTGGAAGGCCCCGGTATCTACCTCCCACATCCACCATTCACTTGAGCTCCCTGCAGGGGTTCTAACCTGAAGATGACAATCAAGGCACTCTCCGTAGGCTGCCACAGGCTTAGCTGAGGTCATGGGCCCGGCCTCCACCTGTCACCCTCTCCGAGGAGCCACACACCGTTGGGACAGATGGTGACGGCGTGGTGGTCACGGGAACAGGCTCTGAGTCACCCTGTCCAGCTCTGACAGCTGTACGGTGCCCATGAGTCACTTAATCTGGCGCCTTAGTTCCCTCCTCTGAGCAATGGGAAGCACCACAGGGCCTTTCTCCTGGGGCAGGTGTGAGGGGTGATGCATCTATAAAGCCCTTTTGGTGACCTTGGCATGGAATACCCGCTCCAAAAACTCACTGTCATCATCCTCACCATCAACCAGCCTCACCAGGTCAGGGTGAGATCCTGTCACTGCCCTGCCTCCTGAGTTCCTGCTCAGGCCGCTCTTCTGCTGGCCTCCCTGCCTCCCTCCTTCAGGGCAGAGAGCCTCTGCATGTACACATGTACACACACACACACACACACACACGGTTGCCTGCACCTCACAAGGCCCTCTCAGGTCTCAAGAGAGCATACCTCTGCCTAGGCCCACACTCTGTTCACCCAGAAGGGGCCTCTCTGTGAACCCAGGTATCGGTCAAGTGTCTTCCCGTCTTGGAGGACTTCCTGATTCTTTTCATTCTAGAATACAGTGCCTCCCATGCTGGGCCCTGCTAACCCTCCGCCAACCACTTACACTCTGGGGTTTCTGGGGCCCCAGGCCGCATTTGCCCTCAGTCCCATCCATGATGATTATTAAAGCTAATCTGTACGGAGCGTGTCTTGTGCCAGGCACGTGTTAAGTGCTGCCTGAGTTCACCCATTCGAGTCGCCCAACACTTCCTGGAAACAGGTTTCTGTTATTATCCACATTTTTCCAGCCGAGGGGGCAGAAGCACAGAGACGTTACATAACATGCCCAGGCTCACACAGCGAGTGAGTAGCAGAACCAGGATTGCAAGCACACAGGCTGCTCACTGCTCACTTCCAAAGCCCGGCTCCTAACCACTTCCATTTATCTCCTTACACCCCCTCCCTGCCATCTGGGCAGCTAGCCTCCTGCTTCCCAGAGGGACAACAGGTCCCTCCACTGGCTGCCTTTCCTACCCGTGAACTCCGGAGCACAGGTGACCCCAGCCTTCTGTCTGGTGCATAGCCACAGTGTGTCCCAGATTTCTTCTAGCATGCCCCTGCCTGGAGCCCCCATTCTCCATCATCCCAGAGTTCACCTTGGCTTTCACCTTGGGGGCAGGAGCATGCTCAATCTCTCCTGGTACCCTCCACGTCCTGACCCTGGCCACAGCCTTGTCTCACTCCCCCTACACTTGGGGTTGAATCCTCCAGAGACAGGTGCGCACTGCCTGCCTTCACTTCTAGAGGCAGAAGTGATCTTTCATGATCTTCATGGACGTCTCCAAAGCCTTGACCTGACAGTGTCCTATATACAGTGTCCCTGAAATGTCTGTGGAGTGACCGATGACCAGACCTCCTTCACTGAGGGCCCCTATTCTCTTGGCTCCCTTGGCTTGGCCAACACTGCCAGCCACTTACCCTAAGTCCCTTTCCCGACGTTCTTTACTAACATAGCCCAGATTCTGTTTGGGGAGGCAATGTGCCAAGTTAGAGAAACAAGAGAAACTTGAGAGGTCGGGGGATGGTGATGTCCTGGGACATCTGTTAAAGAGGCAGACACAGTAGGCTTGGGCGTTTCTGGCACCTGTCATTTGCCCTTTGCCCTTCTGTCCATGATGGCAGCCCTGAGAGCGAGCATGAGCACGGATTCCACTTTTCCTGGCTTCCCCTACCTGCCCAAATGGATGTCCATCTCTTTGGCAGGCTCCCTCTTAATGATTCATGATCTACAGGGTGTTCTGTATTTTTTCTTCTCATTCCTTCTGAATAATCTCATCCATTCCCAGCGGCTTCAAATGCAACCAACCTATGATGACTCCCAACTAACACTGGATCCCAGATAACCTTCTTGAGCTCCAGATCTGTATTAATTTTCAGTTGCTTGCAGGGGCCCTACAGCATCTTATGGGCTCCATAAATCCCATAAGCTCCAGCTGCAATTTCTCATATCCTGCCTCACTGGGAGAATGCTACTGTCTTCCACCTGGTGATCCAAGCCCCAAATCAACGGGCCACCCCAGTCCTCCTTAACACCCCCCCCCACCCTAGTCCATCAATCAAGTTCTCTAATCTCCTCAATGGTCATCTTTGGTTCTGATCCTTTCTTGGCATTTTCCCTGCTACCATCTTAATGGAGACCCCAGGGTTCCTTGCACAGATCACTGCCTCAGCCTCATTAGTCAGCCTGGCTGAGGCACAATATGGCTACAGGGACCCTTTCTATGATGCAAAACTGTCTATGCCACGCTCCTTCTTTAAAACGCTGCAGTGGCTTCCCCACTGCTTCGGGGCAGAACTCAAAGTCTTTGGCAGAGCACATGACCTCTCCTGACGGGGTCTCTCATACCTCTCTCCCCACTGCCACCCCCATCCCCCACAGTTGCGGCCATATGGGATGACTTCAGGTGGCCCATATGGGATGACTTCTGGTGGCCAGATGCCTGCCTTTGCATTCATTGTGGTGCCTGACATGCCACTGGCCCTCTCCCTGGCCAGGTGTTCCTCATCCTCAAGATGTAGCTCAAGCACCACTTCCTTCTACAAGCCCACCCTATTCCTCCCAAATCAGGGTTCACTGCTTCTCCTCCATGCTCCTGGGGTGCCCTGAGCCTGCCCCTATCATGACACTGACTCACCAAACTGCCATCACCATCCATTGCTTTCAGGGCAATCACCTTGCCCTATTTACGTGTAAATCCTAAAACATAGCACAGTGCATGGCACACGGACAGACTCGAAAGTTGAATGAACGTGTCTATGAGTCTGTCCACTACACTTCTTAGACCCGCCAGCTGGAGGGCAGACAGGATGTCTTATCATTGGTCCTGACACGTTAAGTCAATGCTTAATAAATGTTTTCTTCCTCTCCCTTTGAGCACTGGATGATAAATCAATGTTCAAGTTGTTGTTTTGTTTTGTTTTAAGAATGATAGAATAAGATGAAAAACAAGGATAGTGATCAACTTGGCATCCCAAATACTTCATACTTCAAGGAGGTATCTTGCTTTTCTCTTTTTGCTTTCTGCCCTTCTCTTCTTGTGTTAGATCCACTTCACACAAGATCTTCTTAGTTTCTTTAAAGTGGATTCTCCTTTGGAATAATTTTCAAAACACGATCCTAAGTACAGTTCACATCTACTGTAGATATATTGGATTGACCCACAAAATCACAAAGAACGTAAAAGTGGCCAATGGTCTCCCCACCCAGAGAGGCCCACCATTCACCTTTTGGAGCATCTTCTTCTCATCTGTTTTTTGAGATGCTGACTGCTCTCTACCTCCTCACTGCCTCTAGAATGGCACAACATATTAAGAGCTCTAATACTCTGGGACAAACATCATTCATTCCATCAGAATTTAATATGGCATGAGTCACAAGGCAAAAATGAAGACCCTGTACAGCAGCTACTCTGAGTAGGAGAGACTTCGAGCTGAGATTGGGCTTCTCTTAGAGTAAGGTGCCTTCATCTGCAAACCTCACCTGGGTGTGCCCACGGCACTCTGGTCTGCAAAAAACAACCTTACTTTTAAGGGAAGACATAATTCAAGACTTTTGCTTATCTGTCCGCTCTGGCAAAGACTTCTTGGTAAGTGGTACATTCAGTTCAGGGGAGTGATTCTTAATCTTATTATTAAACTATTTCAATTCCTATCGTTTTGAAAGTGGGGGGGGGAGCAAAATACCAAATCTTCAGCTTTAGGATATTTCAAATCTCACCTGGCAGGATGCCTCAAGGTTCACTGCTGTGCTGATGCCTCAAAACGAAACATACCCTCTTTTTTCAGTATCCAGGAACAGGATAAACCCCAAGTTCAGCCCAACTAAAAGAGATCCAGGAAGGATGGAGCAATGTTGTGATTATCAGCAATCCAACAGGAAAAATATGTGCCTTTTCCCTAGTGTGAATACAGCTAAATATCCCTGGAGTTCCAGGCACCCTCCTGCCTGGGCTGGCTGTTTCCCCTTGGAGAGCTGCACTTGGAGGATTTTCATCAAAATACACAGGGCTATGTGTTGGCTCAAGAAAAGCACCTGCCCGCCCCCCTGCCCCCCTTTTGCCAAACACAATTTCAATTCACCTTATTGGAAGTCAGACAGAAGGATCTGGGATAAAGTGATGGCTGGGCCTACCTATGGATCCATCTATCTATGTGGTGGCCACATGTGTTGAACGAGACAGGCCTATGAGCACTGGGGATGGGCATGGACACTTGGGACTTGGATGAACAGCTTCCTGTTTGGGACATGGGTGGAGCGGCAAGGAGATACAGGTATGGAGACAATCACTCAATACATTCTGGCACTTGGAATGCTTACAGCTTATGCATCTCATGAACCTGACAGCAATGAAGCGCTTGGGCCTGAGCTGCCCACATTTTCTACCCTGCCAGGACCCTGGAAAGCTTAGGACATTTTCATTTGAATGACAACAAAGCACCCCTTCTGACTTAGCAGAAGCCCACCTCTGTCAAAAATGAGAAAAACATCTCCCCTGGGCAGATTCAGCCAAGAGAAAGGACCCTTGGCACCAGCACATTCCAGGCTTAGCAGCTTTTGTGGGCTACAAAGTACTTTCATTTGCTCTTCAGTTTGCACCTTTGTAGAACCACACATAGTGGATGTAGAGACCTATTCTCAGTACAGGTTGCAGCCCCAGGCAGCTGATCAGGATGGGCCTTGAACACTAGGGTAGCCAGTAAGGAGCAGCAGTGGAGCTCAGCAGGCTCCGGGATGTCCAGTCACCCTGATTCATCACAAGTCAGATAAGCCAGGGAGGACTGGATTATTCCCTCAGAAACACAGAGGTGCTTGTTCAGGGCCTGGGCCAGGTGCTGGAAGGGAGGCAGGGCTCAACACAGGCAGTCTAAGGAGAGGCCTGTCCCACAGGCGCAGGGGCCGGGCCTGCACCTGGTGTGCTGTGAGGTTCCTGTTCACTTACCAGTAAGCTGGGCACCTGCTGCCCACAGGTACCTCCACCCTCACCAGCATCACCACTTTAAATTCCTCTGATGTGAAAAGGGTGGGCTTTAGATTTGGAATTTTCAGGCTCCTTGGCATCTTAGGCCAGAAAGGACTAACCCCTGACCCCTGCCCTGCCACCACCTTCTCTTCTCCACTGTGGTCCTGTCCCACATTTGAAGGGCCCATGTGCACATGTGTAGACAACCCTGCTCCCCATCCTTCAGACCCTGGAGTGTTGTCACTGGGGCATGGCTGTTGTCCCTCAGGAGACCTGGGAAAGAGGCCCTCAGAGTGGGCTCAGCATCATTAGTGCAGAGAATTCTGGAATGTGGGGTCCTGGTTCCCTGGAGCATGGCAGAGAAAGGATCACATGGGCTTCAGCTGGGCACATCTCTGGGCTTCTCAGACTTGCTGTGGAGAAGAGGCACAGCCAGACAAAGGCCAGAGAGAGAAGCCCTTCCAAGTACAAGACCACTGGTAGGTGTTCCAAGGAAGCGCTGCCCCTGAGTACTGCCTGGAGCTGTACTGCTTGAGAACAAGGTTCAAGCGGCAGTCAAAAAACAGTATAATCTGTGCTTGGAAAGGGTGGGTACAGGTTCCTCAGAGGAGCACACGGATGGGGCATGGAGCCTGGACTCTGGGAAGGCTCCTCTGAGGAGGTGTTACCTACCCCTTAGGGTTGTTTTGTAAATGATGCCTTGCAGACAGCAAGGGAGAAAAAGCTGGAAGTGTTCCAGGGCACAGGAGCACCATTTGCAAAGGCATGGAGGTGAGACAACATGGTGCCTTCCAGAAATAATTATTTGTCATCGGGCAAATCTAGGGATACCAGCAGGAATCTGGAAGGTTCTGCAGGAAAGGTCTTGTGTGTCATGCTAAGGCCTCTGGAATAATAGAAGAGTCACCAAAGAGGACTTCATTCTTTTTCACAACTGGCACGTGCCCTCAACTGAATCAAAGAACAGGATATGTACTATATAGAGAGCTTCAGTATTATCGATTATGCTCCAAATGCTTCTTTAAAATCTATTAAAGCAACATATTGATGGAAAGTGTGGTTTTAGCTAGAGCCCAGGCCTTTCTTTAGCTTTGCATGTACACATCTAATGGGCAGCTCCCTTTGGATTTCTCAGAAACATGTTAGACATAACGTGCCCTCAGCAGAACCCAAATGCTCTCTCTTGACCTCCTCATCTCATTCAACAGCCCCTTTTTACTCAAGGCAGAAGACCAGGAGTCATCTTGGATTTCTCTCTCACCCCCCGCCTGCCCACTGCCCTCCTCCAAGTCCTGCTGCTTTCTGAGAACCACCTCTCCTCTCCATCCTCATGGCTATCCTTCAGCCCCAGTAACAGCACCTTTGGCCCGGACTCATATGATAGCCTCCTCCCGGTCTCCCTGCCCTCCTTCCCCACAAGGCGAGAATGATCATACAAGAAAATCCATTTGGATCAGTCCCTTGTATAAAATCCTTTAATGCCTTTCTCACTGTATTTGAAATAAAATTCAAACTCCTCATCTTGGCCTATAAGACCTTGTAAGAGCAGCTGCCTACTTGCTTTCCATCCTCAGCTCATGCTGTCTTTTTCCCTTCCCCTATCCCAGGCAGGTGCTTCTCTACCATTTAAATTCTCCACCCCTGGTGTATTTCCTTCCCAATCTTTATTGTAATTGGCAATGATTTCATTATCTGGATGTGCCTTTCTTGCGGGCTGGGGGTGGGGGTCTACCTCCCTTCTCTATAATATATAAACTCCATGAAGCCAGGGAATTAACATGTCTATTCGTAATATTAGTAACGAGATAAAACTGTTAATGAAAGCTCAAGGTCAGGCCCACAGTAGGTGTGCAAGAAATATTTACCCAGTGAACAACATTACAACCATATCAGAAATTCACCCCACTTATCAATCTCCAGACTTTTTGTTAATTGGGCTTCTCGAATCTAAAAAAAAAAAAAAAAAAAAAAAAAAAATCCTTGCTTATAAAACAAGCTCAAAATTAATAAAGGAATCATTATACTTGGAAGAAGTTTAATTCAAATCTGGACTCCAAAAGATTATTTGCTTCAAGTATTCGCATTGTTTAGTATGTGAAATTCCATAGAGAAATAAAAAAAATTATGATGGATGCAAATTCATTTATTAAAAAAATTATGGCTATAACATAACAGTACTACATGCCTGCTTTAATGTGGAAAATATTTAAATAAGATCATTATGGTTCTCTTACAACATATCTATTTAGTCTAAACCTCTGGTTCATTTCCACTGTGAATCTATTTTTTTCAAATCTCAGAATGTACAGCCCAAGGCTTTTCCAATGCTGAGACCAACTGATGTACATGGTATTTTGAAGTATTATTAAGAGCACAAAAAATTTAGTCAATAATTTAAACTACAGATTCTTTGTGTAGTCTATCTTTCTCTTTGTGAACAGCCATAATTCTAAGCTATTAAATCCAAGGCAGGAAAAAAAAGTATGTCACTGGGATGGGAAGTAGTGACACGAACATATTATTAAGCCATGTCTATTTCATTTACTTTTTTAAAGATAAAATGATTTAATAATTTTGTAAAAAGGAATAAACAAATAATCAGGTTTTTAAAAAGTCAGCTACAGGAAAATGAGAAAACATTATTTTTAGTAAAGAAAATTTAAAACCTTAACTCAAGAACTGTTTTACATGAGGATTACAATTCTTGTTTGCTGGAAATTCCCAGAATAAAACTGTCTTTTGCAGAATCCATGACACTTTTCGTGGACCCCCTGTCTCTTGTTATACCTCTTCACTTATCAATCTGGTAATGAGTTGCTTCTTTTAAAAACACCTTTGTTTCTCCCTTCCTCTGAACTCCAGTACCATTTTGGAAATATGACTATTATATATCACAAAAAAAAAGTACTACAAAGCACTGTTAGGTTTTTATCTGTATGTATGTGGATCCCATCTAGATAGCTTAAGGCCTTGCTCATCCCTCTTTGTAACTCCAGTCCCTAGCCCAGTGCCAGCTAGCTACATCGTAGGTATTCGTCAGACATTTATTGCAAAATGAACGATCAAGTCATCTCTATTATTCCTTTTCCTAAGACTTAGAAGTTTGGTGACCATATTTTATAATCCTAATACTGACAAACATGATGTAATAAGGATTTTTGTCATCTCTTGGTGCATGAAACAGAACTATGCTAGTTTTAATGTCAAGATTTCTGAGACTTTCAATGGGCAGCTGGAGGTAATATTTGCTATCACGAATAACTTGGAAAATTGGGATCTCAAGTTGCTAGAGGTATGAAAGATGGAAACAGTGGTGATCTTAAGTCTGTGGGGCAGATATCTATTTAACTGGTCTCCTCCTTCATCACCTGCCCTCCATCCCTCACGTTTCAGTCTTTCTTCCACTGAAATAGCAAACTGTAACAACCTACCTACTGGTGACCCTACTAACTCTCAATTAAAGATCATTCTACTTTAGGAGATAAAAACCTCAGGGCAACATTTTCCTGGTGACATTTCATAACTCTCTAGTTTGGATTGAATGAGGAAAAGGCTGTTGCAGATTTATAAAAAAAAAAATCTGAAAAACACAATATTTCCAGGGAACTATACTTTTTTCCCCCAGTCACACAAAGGGGCTCCAAATGTTACCACTAAATAAATCACTCAAAATGGACTTGGAAAAGAATGTTTTAAAAGTGGACAAAATTTAATTGAAATGAACATATCTGCTATTTAATATTGGCATGTCCAAGAAAACTCTGGGGGGGGGGGTCTTTGAATTTCAAAAGTTGTTCTGACATACATCAAAACACTTAACTGAGAAGAAACCGGAAACGTTCTAAAGAGCCAAAAATAGTTGGTTAACTATAACACAGTACAGCCACAGAGGGTAAAATGATGCAGAAGTATATTTAAAATATTCACTGTATATTACATGAAAAACAGTAGTTTATGGAGCTGACTCTACAGTATAGTGCCATTTTGGGATGAAAGTTATATACACAAATTCTATCACAGACAAAGCCCAGGATGATATACATGGGAGTATAAACAGTGGCATCTCAGTGTACTTTTTTTGCTTGTTAGAATTTTCTAAAGTTTCTCTGCTTTATCACCAGAAAGAGAGAGAGAGAGAGAGAGAGAGAGAGAGAGAGAGAGAGAGTGTGTGTGTGTGTGTGTATTTTAGCCCATTTGGCTATTTCCTCTCATCTTTTTTCACATTATTAAAATACCTGGCTTATGAAAGTTTACTTAAAAGTAAAAGTCATCTAAGCTCCTCTCCTAACTATACAGAATTTGACTGACTGTGTGAAAATCAAAGCAGCTTTCTGTATTCTGGGCTGTGAAATGTCAAGAAGAGGAAGAAACTCAGCAATTTTCATGAGTGTTAGGAAAACTAAAAGGAAAACTTACTGACTTCCTATACCATAAAATTTGTAACATCACTTCCGTAGACTGTGCACTGTAAGAGTCTGAGTCTAGAAGGTTTCCTAAAACCTAACGCACCCACTGATGGGCAGCAACGAAATACACTATGACATGCAGAACATATTTCCATGAGCATGCATCCCCCTACCCCGACCACCATTTCCCAAACACCAACTATCGTCAGTAATAAACACTGAGTTTTCCATAGTTAAAAATTGGTATTAGGAAAGCTACATAAGTCAGTATCCCCTTCTTCCAGGAAATGTGCCATAGAGACAGGTGCTTAGTTCATATATTACACATATTTTTCAGATTCCCGTTTATTTAGGTCACCAGTTTCCTGGTCAGTAATTTTGCATGCCTTGTCCCCTCTAATTTTTACTACTTTTGAGGTAGGAGTTATACCCATTTAACAAGTGAAAAGGCCAAGACACTCAAAGATTAAGACATTGGCCTAAAATCACAGAACTGGGAAGTGGAAAGGCTAGGTCTGAAATGCAGTTTTTACCAGTCTGTGGAGGCTGTGCTTTTTAACCATTATGGTAACACTACCTCCCCAGCCCACCCCTAAACACACACCATCAACAACAAAATAAGGGCTAAAGGCAGTAGGCAGTACAGTGATGCAGAGGAAACCCACACTACCTAGAGCCAGGAGAAGCAGAGGAGGCTCCATGGAATGAGCAGGACTTGATTGGAGTCTTGGAAGACAGAAATGCAGTATCAGGAGAGAGCGGATCCCAGAGCAGGCAACGTTCTCTCCTGGGTACAGATCTGGCTTAGATGTCCGAGTCCTCTTCTAGAAAGGATTGGGACAGGCTGCCCAACCCACAAGAATGAGCTTGACAATATTTTATAATTAGAATGAAATTTGAGCAATTCAACGCAAAGAAGGCATTCTTTCTTCCTTATCATTACTGGTGCCCTCCTCTCCCACCGTTCGACAATAATTTTGAAAAGGAATACGAAAAAAATAATCGGTCCCTAAATAAAACTCTAAGAGGACAATGAACTACTTAAAAAAAAATTCACAGCACTCACTGAAGAGGAAAATGTCTCTGGGTTAAGAAACTGGGCCAAACGTACAGAAGTAATTGTGTCACGGGTGTGGAACTAAATTTCAATTTATAAGTGGAAAAAAGCCATCAAAAATAGATGACAAGGGAATAAAATGAATCAGACGAATTCATGAAGAAGTGAATCAGTAAGCCTTTAGCTTTTATAGTTTACTCATGTTTGGAGTAAAAACATTTACTTATAGATTTTTCCCCTCACAATAATGCAAACAAACAAAAAATCAAAAAGGAAAGAACATTTTATTTTGTCCTGTTTTTCTTGCCCAGACTATAATCACATATATGTAAAAAGATGTTTCTTGGGAAATGCTTATAAACAATTGATCAGTAGGGACGATGACCCTACCTGGGTTCTTCTGTATTCTCAATGATCTGAAATAACTCACTTTCTTCAGCCAGGGGGTGGACTCCACTCGGGGGCCTGTGCCACTCTGATAGGGTTTCCAGCCCAGCGCTCCACAACAAGGACTCTCACCAAGGTGGCCTGTAACACCTGTGTTACTAAGTCAGCGCTCAGTGATCTGTCCTCATTTTACTAGTCAGATCAGGTGCGACTGACACACCTGGTCACTCCGTCTCCTTCCACACAGTCTCTGGGCCACCATATTCTCTTGGTTTTCCTACCTCGTTGGCTGCCCCCTCTCGGTGTCCTCTTACTGTGACAGAGTGCCCCACGGTTCAGTTCTTATCCTATTCTTGACACTCATTCATGTGACCCTTAGTGATTTCAAGTGTTCTCCTGATTCTACAAACCATCCAGTTATTGGTAGATGATTCTCAAGAATGTATTTCCAGTCCAGTCCCTCTCCTGAACTCCAGACTCATAACTAACTGCTCACTTGACATCTCCACTTGAATGTCTAATTAGGATCGTTTACTTAAACATCTAAAACTGAGCTACTAGTGCCCCTAACTCCACAAGCCAAAAACAAAAATCTGACCACACTCATAAATTTCTGCATCTCGGGTGATGGTGGCTCCACTGTGCCAGTTGCTCAGATCCCCAGACCTTGCAATTATCCATTTCTCTCTCTCATGGCCATCTTAAATCTGTTGGCTCTACCTTCAAAATATAGAATATAACCACTTCTTTCCACCTCCACTACTACCACTTGCACCCAAACCACCACCATCTCTTACTTGGATTGCAGGTGGTGGCCCCCTTGCTTCTATACCTGCCCCTTAAAATCTACTATCATCTTTGAAAAAGTCGTCCAACCATCCAACCAACCATCCATCCCTCCCATCTATTTATTAAGACTTTATTTATTTATTTATTTGAGATGGAGAGAGAGAAGGAGGAACAGAGGGAGAAGCAGGCTCCCCACTGAAGAGGGAGCCCAACACAGGACCTGATCTCAGGATCCTGGGATCATGACCTGAGCTGAAGGCAGACACTCAACCAAATGAGCCACTCAGGTGCCTCAAGAGTGTTCCTTTTAAAACTTATAATGATATGCCACTTCTAGGCTCAAAGCATTGCAATGGCTCTCCATCTCTCATAATCAAAGCCAATATCCTTCCATGGTACACAAGACCCTATGATATCTACACTTGCAACAATCCCTCCTCTGCCCACCTCTCTCAGCCCCTCTGACTACCTTACCCTTCAGTAATTCTGCTCCAGCCACTCTGACCTCCTCATTTCTCCTCACTCTACATGTTATGTAATTATTTATTATATATGTGGTCATCCTTCCTAGTACTGTTAGAATGTAAGCACAACGTGTGCTCTACAAGGGCGTGAGTCTTTGTCTACTGATGTGCCTTAAGAGACTAGCCAGTATGAAGTGCATATAATAGATGCTCAAGTCAAAATTGCTCAAAAAGTGAATTTCTAGTCTCTTTGCACGCTCAGTCACATGACTGGATTCCTTTCTCTTAAAAATAGCCTGTGCCAATTTTTCACCCATTTATCCATTACTCATCTATTCCATGTAAACTCTAGCAATTAGAATGTGCTCTGCACAGATACTAGGGGCAGGAGTAAAAGGCTGAGCCTTTGCTTAAGCACATGGCAAAGAGACAAGAAACCATACAAATATCAGCTGGTAACACACTTAATAGAAGGAAGCACTGGGTTTTAACAGGATCAGAGGAAAGTCATCTAACTGGCTAGGGCTGGAGAGGCAGGGGCCATCAAGAAAGGCTTTCCAGAACATGTACCTCTTGGGTTAAGTTTTGAAGGAGTTAATGAAAGAAGGCTGGTAGAGACTGTAGAAAAAGGAGAGGTGAAGAGCCATTCTCAGTAGAGGACACAGCTTATCAAAACACAGCATATGGGAGCATGAAGCCCTGAGGAACCTCAGGTAGCTCATTAGAGTCCTAGAATTCCCAGGACATGTGGAGGGGGAAAAATCTGGTAGGAAGTAGTGTGGTAAAATGGAGCCCTAACAAAGACCCTACAGATAGGTTTAGAATTTTAATTCAGAGTTAGAAACTTAGCATAAATTGGTACGGTAAAGAACTCCAAGACTTCTAATGCTTGACCCCAAGTAACCTGACAAGGATAATTATTATCATTTACTATCTTTTCAGAAGACTCAAAAGAAGAGAACATTAAAAGAAAGATGCTCAAAGAAATTCATAAACATATCTTGATTTAACTCCAAGTCCCAAAAGAACTGGAAGAAAGAGTACACAAAGGTCCACGAAGAAATGAGCATCAACGTCACGGTTTAGTCAACAAGGAGCTCCCAAGAGTCCAAGAGAAGGCTCCCACACCAAAAGAAATACCCAATTTCTCACTTGCCATTCCCTCCTCAACATCTCATATTTTTCCTTTCAGAAGATACCAACACTCACTAGCTACCGGTCTCTCCAGAGCTCCGGTAATCCTCCTGGCATTGCAAGAGTAAAATTGTTCTTTCTCTTTCAATTAAGGGGGAGGGACTGCCTGAATCACAGGAATGGTTACTTCAACCAACCACTTGACTTTCCAAGGGGACAAAAGATCTTTCTCAATTGTCTTCTTTCACAACATGCCTTGCTAGCCAAGCCCTAGATGTTAGTTTGGCTCGGAAGACCACTGTAGGCAATTAGAAAAAAACCAGAACTACCCCTGGCATGGATACAGAACTGAACTTCCATGGGACAATAAAAGCAACAGGCTTTCTGTTTTCCAGTTGCAGTCATACTGCCTTAGAACCTGTTACTGATTTTCACATCTCCCTACATACTTATTCTAGAAGTTCAAAAAAGAGAAGTAGCTTTCAGGCACAAAGAGATCCTAGACACAAACCCATTTCTCTTTTAGGGTAGCACTTGGAATCAGGAGAAAAGGAGAGGAAATCTAGAATGGGAAGAAAGCTCAATTATGACTCCAAGTACACAGATCAAGGCTCATAAAGTAGGTCAGGCGTGTGCACACGTGAATGTGTGTACGTTTGTGTACCTCAGATTGCATGTGCATGACACTTGAGTATTTGATGTTATCTCTAACCTCTCTCTGTTATAAAATCATTTTCACAAGCTACACAACTAAAAGTCACCTTTGAAGTGATTTTTAAATACCTGCTGAACTTTGAAAATGATAACTAACCCTTTGGAACAAATTGCACCTTTTGATGGGTTTGTTTCAAAATGTCTAACGTAGGAACATGACACCATGAAACTTGAAGTCTAAGCACAAATTCTAAAATGTACTCAAAGCAAAGTTTTCCTCTTTTGGTCCTTTCATTCAACAGTGAAGTCATTTCCTAGGAGGTAAAGTTAAAAAATAATAAAGTTTCTCAGAGATTGCTCAATTGTTCTGAATTTAAATCTCTGCCCTCTGGGGAGAGTTCTTGTAGAAAAAGAAGACAAGCTTGTTATTAGGCAATAAAAGGGTTTGGATCCTTCTTTAAATCCTGCTGTTACTTTCCCTCTAAAAAGAGATACATTTTCTCCCATTCAGTATAGGTTGCCTTGTCGGTTGATAGTCTCCTTCTGGGTGCAAAAGCTTTTTATTTTGGTATAGTCCTGATAGCTTAATTTTTGTTTTTGTTTCCCGTGCCTGAGGAGACAGAGAAAATTGTTTCTACCGCTGATGTTGAACAGATTACTGTCTATGGTCTTTTTCGGTTTGCAAATGATGTATCTGAGAAGGGGTTAATATCCAAAATATATAAAGAATTTACACAGCTCAACATCAAAATAACATATAATCTGATTTTAAAATAGGCAAGGACCTGAATAGACATTTTCCCAAAGCAGACATACAAATGGACAATAGACACATGAAAAGATGTTCAACATCACCAGAATAATGGAAACCAAAATCACAATGAGGCATCACCTTAACACCTGTCAGAGTGGTTAGAATCAAAAAGGCAAGAAATAGTGTTGGCGAAGATGTGGAGAAAAAGGAACCCTCATGTAATCTTGGTGGGAATGTAAATTGGTACAATCACTGTGGAAAGCAGTATGGAGGCTCCTCAAAAATTTACAATTAGAATTATAACCCAGTAATTCCACCACTGGGTATTTACCCAAAGAAAACAAAAACACTAATTTGAAAGGATATATGCACCGCTGTTTATTGCAGTATTGTTTACAAAAACCAGATATGGAAACAACCCAAATATCCATCAATAGAAGAATGGATAAAGAAGACATGGTATGTATAATGGAATAGTACTCAGCCGCAAAAAAGAATGAGATCTTGCATCTGCAATGACATGGATGAGGGTATAATACTAAGTAAAACAAGTCAGAGAAAAATACCACATGATTTCACTCATATGTGGAATTTAAGAAACAAAACACACAAAGAAACAGAAGAAAAAAAAAAAAAAACAAAGCTCTTAAATACAGAGAACTGGTGGTTGCCAGAAGGGGGTGGGTGGAGTGATGAGTGAACTGGGTGATAGGGATTAAGAGTACACTTATTTTTTTTTAAAAGATTTTATTTATCTGACAGAGAGAGCACACAAGTAGGCAGAGTAGTAGACAGAGGGAGAGGGAGACGCAGGCTCCCTGCTGAGCAGGATCCTAGGATCATGACCTGAGCTGAAGGCAGATGCTTAACCAACTGAACCACCCAGGCTCCCCAAAAGTACACTTATCTTGATGAGCACTGAGTAATGTACAGAATTGTTGAATCATACTGTACACCTGAAACTACTTTAACTCTATATTAATTATACTTCAATTAAAAAGAAAGGAAAAAATATGATACATTTTAAACTTACAGGGCTTTTTTTTGGGGGGGGGGAGTCAAAATAGTCTTGCTTTTGTTTCCCTTGGAATGACAATCTAAGGGCAATCAAGGATACTGTATAACTGGAATATAACAAATCATATACATATACTTTTAAGAAAATAGTCTAAAATTTGTATTTTGGTATTTATTTCAAATAGCAAATCAGTTTGAAAATATGTAAACCACAATTTATTTCTATACCAATTTAATTTTTCCTACTACTAAAGAAAACAATTCTTCTGAGAGCTTCCTTTAATATGTCTAAAATCATCCTTTTAAATAAACGTATCATTTGATTCAACATATAAGTGGCAGCAAGAGTAGGCTGGAAAATAGACTTTATTTCAAATAAGGAAAAAGTCTGTTCATAAGAAAACAACAAAAAGACCTAAATTCAAAAAGAAAAAAAAAAAAAAGGAATAGAGACTTGAGAAAGTGTACTTGGTTTTCTCATGTTAAATGGAAATAATCACAGCACCTACCCCACAAAACTGTCCTGAGAATTAAATGAACTCATATGTACAAAGCACTGGAAATAGTGTCTAGGTGTTCAATTTAGTGCTCAAAAAATATTAGTGCTAATTATTACTAATTATTGTTACCGGCAATGGGTCATGTTATCAGGCCATCTTTTGCTTTCCCACTGGGGAAGGCAAGCAGTCTTGAAGGGATCAAATCTTTTAAAAATCTTGGCTATAAAGGATGATAGTCCTATTTCGCAGGGGAAAAACAGTGAAAAAACTGCTCCAGATTTCTCAAAGCCAGCAGCAAAGAGAAGGTAATTACAGAGGATCAGTGTTTCCAATCTGTGAAGGAAGAGTTATCACCTAAGAGAGAGAGGGAGATAAGGCCTGTTCTGCATTTTCCAGAGAGACAGCCTTGAATTCAACAATGGAAGTTACAGATGAACATGTCAGCTGAAAGAAAGACCCTCCAAAGTGGAAAACACTGACCTCATAAAAGGACAGGCTGCCCTGAAGGGTAGACAGCATACTGTCACTGAGCGTCAATGCAAGTTTCCATCAGCCAAGGGGGATCAAGAGAGGCTTCCTTAGCCAGTCCCCACTAGATGACAATCATGACAACCTCCCAGGTGATGACAGCTGACATTTCTGCGGAAACTGCCTGGCACTGCTGGACTTTACGTATACTGACCCACGTAATCCTCTCCACTGCTGGGCTCCACAGCATGTGCTCCTAACTACTACAATACTCTGCCTACCACCCACTTTTAGAAACTTGAGCAAATTACTTATTTAACCTCGCTCTGCCTCCACTCCCTCATTTGTAAAATGACAATAGCATTTATCTCTCAGATGATATTGATTAAGAGTAAGTGAAATTGTTTAGTACCTAGAACGGTGCCTGACACATAACAAGTATTTTATATATAACTTTTTTTTTTTTAATAGAAAGGTCATTTCAACTTTTAAGACAATTTTTTACATGGATGGCAAGTTAGGGCAGGCATAAAGAACTGTGCTGCCTACAGGGAGCAATCTAATTTTTTTTAATCATATAAGCGGAACTCAAGGCTTGCTGATTGAGGATTGATTCTCTAACAAAATCAAATTAGCCATGAAAAATATGGGCAAAACTGAAGCAGGAGTTCTGCATGAGATCCAATTCTCTGTATACTTTGTCACGGCTGATTTTTAGGCCTTGAGAAAGGGGGCCTCGTCCATCACTCACTGCTAACTTGTTACCATCCTCAAGGCCTTGGCCAGTAATTCAGCCACATTTTTAGCAGAATCTTTAATTGCTCCATACACTGGACTCAACCTAGATGTGCTTAACCAATTTTTTTTTTAAAACTTTATTTATTTATTCATGAGAGACAGAGAGAGAGAAAGAGAGGCAGAGACACAGGCAGAGGGAGAAGCAGGCTCCCCACAGGGAGCCCAATGTGGAACTCGATCCCAGGACCCTGGGATCACGACCTGAGCCGAACCCAGACGCTCAACCTCTGAGCCACCCAGGTGTTCTTGGCTTGACCAATTCTTAAACCAAGGTCAATCCAAACCACTTCTTTTGTATCTGTCATCCAACTGCAACCTCGCATCCAATGTGGCCTAGTAAACCTGCCTTTTGACCTTGAGTCACTGCTTTACAATTTTCATAAGGCAACATTAACTCTTTCTTTTGCTAAAGCTTTTAAATCTACTCCCGTCCACACTCAAATATCCTAGACTACTCAATAATTGAAAAAATAAGAGTAATCAGAAACAAATCCTTTCCACTTTATATATACCTTCCTCCACACCCATCAACTCCTGCAATAGCAAATCAATTTAACATGTACTGATATCTTTGTTTGGGTCTTTTCACTCTTTCTGTTTTCAAAGAAAAATAAAATGCCTCCAGACCTCCTTTCCCAGGCTCTTTAAGATTTATTTATTCATGAGAGACACGTGGAGAGAGGCAGAGGGAGAAGCAGGCTCCACTGGGGAGCCTGATGTGGAACTTGATCCCAGGACCCCGGGCCATGACCTGAGCCAAAGGCAGACACTCAACCACTGAGCCACCCAGGTGTCCCTTGACTCTTCTATACGCTGATGCTACCCTGGAAATGTAGTTTACATCACCTTCCTTGGTTTGTTGTTCTGGCAATGATTCCCATCTTCCACCTCTCTCTTGGATCTTCAAACTTTTTGTACTCCTCTATAAATGTGGCCGTAAGAAAAAAAAAATCTTAGTCCTGTTTCCCCTCATAAGCCTGGTCACTTTCCCCATCTTACTGCCAAATATTTAAGAGTTGTCTCTTCTATAGGTGTATGACCAGCTGACCTAACCTAATAAACCTGAATTACTGGAAGGCATCCTGATACAGGTTATTCTTGATTACAATCAATCTTTTAAGTACACTTAAAGGTTCTGACGTCCAGCAGTCGCAGATTTGGTGACCATTATTTTTTTTTCCATTTTCATAATGTTTATAACAGACAAAATAAAGGAAAATATACCACAGAGGTTTGTTATATAGAACAGACTGTACTTTAACTAAATGTTGATATGTGCACTGGGACTTTCAGCAGAGTTTATAGCTTATCAATACTCATATCTTACAAATGTTTTTTGAAGGATAGTTCTCACGTGACCTAAGCCCTTACAGTCTACAAAGTAATAGACTAAGTTTATGAACAATAATATGACAATGTAAATGGTCTACATAAACTCTTAGAGCCTCATCTGATTTAAAATTTACCACCTATATAGAAAAATAAGCTTATGGATGTGAAGGTTTCCCTGTACCTTCAGAGAAAATGATCTGGTAAGAGGATCTAATATGGGAGAGAAGATGATGTATTTAATGAGAAGGAAGCAAGCCAGTGAGGGTGGGGTACAGAAAACAAGAAGGAGGGGCAAGGGTCAGATCCCCCAGGGCCTCCCGGGCCAGAATTAGTATTTTGGTATACCACAAACATAACAGGAAGCAAATGAAAAGCCTTAAGCTGGGCGATGGAAGATCAGATATGCAATTTTAAGAGGATTACTTTAGCTGCTGTATGGAGAATGAATGGACAGCCTACCAGAGACAGTGTGAGAGGGAGAGATGGGAATTACGCTAGAAGTCTCGGAGGGAAATGAATGGTAGCCTGGGTTGGGGTGGCAACAGAGATGAAAACAAAGTAATAGATTCTGGAAAAGAAAATCACTAAGACTTGGAGAAGATTCGGAGGAAAGAAAAGGAAGAGATGTCAAGGGCGTGGTGGTTCCTGAATTTATATACATATATACATGAAAATGAGGGGTAAAACATCTTATACAGTATATCTTGAATTAACAGAAATTAGCAACAGGAAGGGAAGATGAATTTTACATAGTAAAAGGCAGACTTGCAGTTTTTACTATATAGGTATCTGCATTGTTTAAATACTTTTATAATCAGCAGGTATACATTCTTTCATAGTTAAATTAACATGCAATAAAAAAAGAAACAAAGCACTTGCCTGGCTGAAAAGGACAGGAATGGCATTTTAGGGGAAAAGAACAATCCATCCAAAGGCACAACACATGAAAGTACATGGCATATTTAAAGAATATCAAGTAGTCTAGTGTTTGCAGAGTAAGAAGGAAGGATGTGTGTCGGGGTAGGATGAGCAGAGCTGTGAAGCTGTTTTACAATATGCCCGGTTCACGAAGGACAGTATTATATGCCAGGTTACAGAAAGCATTCCCTACACCGTGGGAAATGAGGATGCACATCGAGTTTTCAAGCGGGAGGGGGGAAAATCAAGTTTATATATCAGAAAGATCACTTTAGAGGTGGGGTGAAGACCAGGCCAGAGGGGAGGTGGGAAATCACTTAGGCTGGAACCTAAGCTGAATCAGAGGCAACAGAAGCAGTGTAGCGGAGAGGTCTCAGGTTCACTTCAGTAGACAGAACTGAGTGATCACGCTGGATGTGACAGGGAAAAGGGGAAAGTCAAAAACGCTTTCTATGGTTTCTCGTTTAGAAAATCAGCGAGCACATCAATTTAGGTAACTCAAGAACAGGTTCGATGAAAAGATACTAACTTTTGTTTTGGAGATGCTGAGGTTACAGTACGTCTGGAAGCAGATCAAGGTACCCAACAGGAAGTTGGACATACTGGAGGAACAAGGTCAGGACTGGCACACATGAACTATTACCCAGAACAGAGAATTTTAAGCCTGTGGACACAATCTTACCCTCAACATAGTTTCATTGAACTCTTAAGGCAACTTTCAAAAGTTGACTAGTTCCATTTATTCTCGTAGTTGTAAAAAAAAATTCCACATAATTGTTAAAGTCTCTGTAGGCAGTTACTTAAAGAAAGCCGGAGCTTTTTGTCTTGGTCTCTTTTATTTCTTCCCCTTTTTTTGTCTGCCATTCTTTCTACCTATCTAGTAAAGGAAGATATAGGAAGGTATAATATAAAAACATTTGTTATTAAATATTTTCATATTTTGTCTTAGTTGTAAAAGGCAAAGAAAAGAACATTTCACAATTCTACCTTTAACAAAATCTAAGTTAAATAACGATTTACCTATGTGACTCTCCACTGATTTTTTTTTTTCTCTTTCAAGTCACTGACCCTTAATCAACTGGCATCCCCAAGGCAGTCAAATCCAGCTGTGGCTTTAACTACACAGGTTCCTGCAACAATTCCACAGTTCTGTTGTTGCTCACTGTCGGAAATCCAAGTCACACTGTACCTCTGTCTAACCGATGATGCCCTAGTTTGGTGGGAGGTGGAGAGGAAGGACCTGTTGGCAAGGAAACAGCGGCTTCCTTCCTGAGCCAGGGAAAACCAGGAAGGTAACAGATGGGCAGAGCAGAAAAGCAGCCAAAAGTTGCTCTGGCTCCTTGTTGGCAGGGATTTTCACTGAGGCACAATTGGATATTTTAAAGCATATCAATGATTGAGAGATTTTTATCTGCCTGGGTGCTCTGGTGAAGTTCAACAGGGCTTCCCACATTCTCTACATCTGAGAAACTTTTAAGTTTGCAGTGGTACAAAGGACCTGGTCTCAGCCTATGTACAGTGGGCTAAGACTGCAAGGCACTGTCCCATGTCCCTTCAGGATTATACCCAAGAGAATGCACTTTCTGGTCTAGAAAAAATTTTTAAACTTTTCTGTAGTTATATTGGCATGACTTATTAGAATTACTATTAAAACTTCATTAGAAAATGCGTTTGTTTACTTTTATATAGTTAATTTAAAAAGACTTGTTGCAAACTTTTATATTTTGTTTTTATCATTCCCCCCTCACAGCCACTTGTGTACCCAGAAAATTAAATATCCGAGGATTCCTGGGTAAAATAGACAACCACTGGATCACTATGTTATAACTAACATATTTTTAAAAACCGCTGTAAGTAACTAGGTTATCCTCCATCAAATAGAAATTAGCGACCACTGGAAAAATAACATCAAAAATTAGTGTGGGCATGAAATATGGAATTTTAAAACATCAGTTTACTATACTGATTAATTCAACATTTATATTTGCATCAGAACTTAATAATCCCATAAATAAATAGAGCTCTCGATTATTTTAAAAAATCAAGGGATAACATATGTATTTAAACATATTAGCAGCATAAAGACGTATGCTTCAACACACTTATTGGAAAACGTCTGAAAATATCACTACACTGAATTCAAGGGCACCCGCAGGAACCTGACATAAAAGTTCTCTAGAGTAACAACATCTCAGGAAATTCCAAAAAAAAAAAAAAAAAAAAAAAAGGAAAGGGTCGAATAGGAAATAGCCTCAAATTAATTGACAAAGTTCAGTGCTTGCTCCAACTTGATTTTTCTCTCCATTGCAAAAAAAAACAAAAACAAAAACAAAAACAGAAAACAACGAGTCTCGGGATGGGAGGGTGAATCACTTAGATGAAAGTTCATCTACTGGAATAAATGGAGAGGCCGCTTGGGCAGGCGACACAGGAGAGTCGGTGGTAGTGCTGACTTTCGCTGGTGAGTTACAAGAAGATCCGGCGCTGCTGCTGTTTCCGTCAAGGGTATCAGACGATACGCACACGCCAGGATCTGACAGCTGTGCAACGTCAGAAGAAAGCATGTTGGTGATGCCCTGGAAAAATCTCTTTGGCTGATACTCAGTTTCCATTTCACATTTTCTTTTCAGTGGTCCAAGAACACTTGGTCTAATGCAATTGATGGGACTCTGGCTTCTCCGGGTAGTAAACCGAGTCGTTGGGCTGGGAATAGGGCTCGGAGGCAATCCATTGCTACTCACAAAACTTTGCAAGGATGGTGAAAAGCACTGCTTCCCGATCCCCCGGGTGGGTGACGGCGCTGGTGACACCGGAATGAAATCGATGCGCTTCGGGGAGGCGGACTTCTCCGCGTCGTTGTCACTCAGGCTGAAACTTTCCTCCCAGGAGTGGCTTATCTGCATGGCGTTCTGCACCTCGCGCTCGTGGACGGTCTCTCGGTTGATGAGGTCCATGCCCTCCTCCTGCTTGATCTGGTGCAAGCGGCTGCTGTGCATGCGGACCGGGGAGGCCGGCAGCAGCAGGCCGTGGCGGTTCGGGAACGTCGTGCTGTTCCGCCGGGCGCTCGGCGCCTCGGCCTGGAACACCGGCGAAGTGTCACTGAGGCCGTGGATCAGGGGGGCGCTGTTAGACCTCCGGAGGCCCCCGCCCGCGCCGCTGCCGCCGCCCTCCGCCGGGCTCCCGCCAGCACCCGGAGGCAACTCCAGGTCTAGCTCCATCTTCTCCTGAGCCATGTCGGGGGCAGGGAGGCGGGGGCGGCGCTCAGAGACCTGGGATTCCCATTCCCCGCGGTCCAGGGCCAGGGCTGGGGCCACCGCCGCCGCCGCCGCCAATCTGTCAGCGGGCTCGTCCTCTTGCGCATGCGTGCCCCTCCGCGCAGGCGCCCTGAGATTTCTCTCCGCGCGGCGCCTGCTTAATGCGTCATAGCCCGAGGGGGAGGGGCGCCGAGGGGCCCGGCGGCGGCCGTTCAGCCCTTTTCTTCCGCAATTAGCTACTACTACCGAGCCGCAAGCTCGCGGCGACGCGGCTTCCGAAGGTCACCATAGTCCCCGGAGTCTGGGTGTAGCAAAGCAGAGCTCTGACAGAGAGGCTGGTGGCGATGCGGGGGCCGTACGAAGGGGAGCGGAGCTTGGCCTAAGCAGGGAGGGCTTCCCTGAGGAAGGGGCCGTCTCCTGACCTCCGGAGGACACGGAACGGGAGCGGGCTGCGGGGCGTCCAGGAAGGGGAAGCGCGGTGGGCGGCGGGGACCGGGGGAGGGGGGGGGGCTGGCCTGCCGGAGGTGGAGGTGGTGGCCCGGGCCCTGATCCTAAGAACAATGAAAGCTCCGGGGGTGGGGGGGGTGGGGGGGTGGGGTCAAGGAAAGGGTGTAACCCCCGCAGCGAAGCCTGCAGGCTGCTGTCTGCAGGGAATGGGGTCGTTGGGAGAGGAGAAGCAGCAGGAGGGAGCAGGAGGGAGGCCGGAGGAGAGGCAGTCCTGGAAGCAGGGGTGGGGGGTGAGAGGGGGAGGCTGTTGAGGCCCCGGAGCGAAAGCCAGCCTGTCCCTGGAGCCCTCTTAATTTAGTCCCGTTTCCAGCACGAGCATGTGTGCTCCAAGATCATCTTCATTCCCTACGAGGGTTTAAACGGAGGCAAAAGTAAGAGGGCTTCACGCTCTAAAAACACAACACTCAGCTTAGGCAATTAACATAAATTTTGGTATCATGAAAATCACGGTTTGGGGTTTTTTGTTTGTTTTGTTTTTGCATACCTACTATGCACTAAGCACTGGTAGGAAGGAGGCCCTAATAGGAGGGCATTTCATTTCTACTGCAAGGAAAGAGAGAGATGAATAAATAAAGCTGTTTTCAGATCGTGGTAAACCTTAGGAAAGGGGGGAAAAAAAAAAGATGGTGTGATAGAGCACTACTGATAGAAAGGGGGGGCGGGCAATTAGAAAGGACGGAGATCTAAATTCCAGATGCAAGTCACGCTGACATCTGGGGGATGCATACTCTAAGCACAGAAGACAGCACGTGCTAGTAAAGCCCTAGACATGTCAGTTTGGTGAGCTGGCGCCAAGAGAAGAAAGGGCAGGGGGGAGAGTGGTTGTGAGGGCGCAGAGGAGTCTGGATCTCTCATCCCAAGTACAATGAAAAGCCACTGGGGAGTTTAAAGCAGGAGAGTGGTGTTCTTTTGGTTTAGGTTTTAAAGATCACTTGGGCTGGGTGGGAATTAGGCTGAAAGTAGGCAAGGGTGGGAGCAGAGAGGCCGATGAGGAACCGACCGCCGAGGCGCAGGCAGAGGACCCGGCTAGGGTTGTAGCCGTGGTGACAAGGAGAAGTAGAACCAACAGGACAGGCCTCAGATGGGTTGGATTTAGATGATGAAATGAACAGGCCATTCAAAGGCAACTCCTAGGTTTCCTGCTTCCGCTGGATACACAGCATGGTCACTTACGGAGATAGGGATGGAGTGGGTTTCAACAGGTGGGAATTAAGACTTCTCCCTTGGGCGATGTGAGTTGCAGGTGGCTATCGGACAGCCATGTGGCTGTCTGAACCGAAAGAAAGCTTAGTGATTTTTGTTCATTCTTCTCTTTTTGCAGCTGAAGGAAAAAAAAGTGACGTTCACCATCACACAGCTTGTTTAGTAGTGCGAACCAGTACTAGGATCCAGGTTCCTAGTCTATGCCTCTTTTTCCACTGTTATCTCAGAATAGCTTTTCGTTTGAATTCCCTGTGAAGTACAGGTCCTAATGATATAATGTTGATTAGTCATGCTTATAATTATATAGAAACTGATTTAAGCTTGCCAGGTGTCAGACACTATTTAAAGGGCTTCACGTGTAGTACCTTATTACTTACCTCCTCAAAACAGCCCTTTCAAGGAGGTATTATTGTCCTCATTTTGCAGGGGAAAACAGATGCAGAAATTAAGCAATGTCCCCAGGATGAGAGTAAAGGGCAGAATCTGAGCGTTCTGGCTCCAGAAAGCCTGGGCACCATGTTGCCTCCTAAAAGGGCAATGATGTTTTAGAATTGGGAGAAGCCACTTCCAGATTCTTAGCTTTGCAAAGGCAACAGTACTTGAGGCAGGATTTAAAGGATAGGGGGATCCCTGGGTGGCGCAGCGGTTTAGCGCCTGCCTTTGGCCCGGGGCGCGATCCTGGAGACCCGGGATCGAATCCCACATCGGGCTCCCGGTGCATGGAGCCTGCTTCTCCCTCTGCCTATGTCTCTGCCTCTCTCTCTCTCTCTGTGTGACTATCATAAATAAATAAAAATTAAAAAAAAAAAAAAGGATAGGTAGGATTTTTATGGAGCGATGGTCTTTTTCATAGAGATGCGACAGCATGACAAAATAGTGAATTTGCTAATACATGATGTGATGTACGTGGAGAAGAACAATAATGGGGAAAAACTTGGAAATGGAAGTGGGAGTGAGAGAACCGGGGCTCTGAATGCCAGCCAAAAGGACCCAAATTTAACATCTGAGGCAACAGGAAACCGTGGAAACTTTCTGACAAGAGGAATGACGCTATGAGAACTATACTTTAGGACCTGCCAGACAGCTCAATGATGGAGTGAAGTCGAAGAATGGAAGGGGGAAGAACCAACACCCACGACTTGCCAGGCACTTTAAACACTCCACAGTCCCACTGCATCCTCATTGCAATCCTACAAATTAGATATTGTTATGCTCATTCTATAGCAGGACAGCTGAGGTTAAAAAATGGCAAAAGGAGGGCATCTGGGTGGTGCAGTTGGTTAAGCATCCGAATCTTGGTTTTGGCTCAGGTTGTCATCTTGGTCATGAGACTGAGCCCTGCATACTTAATGTGGAGTCTACTTAAGACTCTCCCTCTCCCTATGCCCCTTTCCCTGTGCTCACTCTTGCTCACTCTCTAAAATAAATATATCTTCTTTAAAAAATTTGCAACAGGCCCTACAGCTACACAGAAGAACAAAGACCTGAGCCAATCTGAATTAAGGTCCTACTTCAAAACCTGCATTGTTTTTGCTGCCTTTCTCACAGATTAGAGAAGGAGAATCTGATGGCTAAACTGCGAGACAAAAGGAAGGTCTAAGCTCAAGTTGGGAGCGGCAGAAAAAGGAGATGGATTTGAGAGACAGGAAGGTAATGACAGTACCCGACTCCTTGCATTTATAGAGGATGGAGAGAGAGGTGTCACAAATGACAAATTCAAGCATGAGTGGCTGAAAGAATGGTACCTTATTGAATAAAAACAGGAGAGAGATGAGGAAGAGCCTTCAGAAGTAAATTAATATAGGATAAATAGAAAAAAGCATGAATTATGGAACTTTTTAATAGTCACAGCATAATGCTAATTTTTGTATTATTAAATTATTACTCGTGGCTCAAAGGTGCCAACATTGTTCATCCACATCTGGATAAGAACAATTATCTTTGGGGCAGCCCTGGTGGCGCAGCAGTTTAGCACCGCCTGCAGCCCGGGGCGTGATCCTGGAGACCGGGGATCGGGTCCCACGTTGGGCTTCCTGCAGGGAGCCTGCTTCTCCCCCTGCCTGTGTCTCTGCCTCTCTCTGAATAAATAAATAAATCTTTAAAAACAATTATCTTTATTAAAAGCACAAAGATGGTGAAAAGTCCACAAAATCAGACATCCGTGCCTTTTGGTTCTTGCCTGAACACACCTATTAGCTGTCTTTACTCATTTGCTTGTTTCTATCCCTATCTCTGTAAGTCAGTTCTCCAGCCAGAGTTGAAGGTAATTCTAAAGGGAAGACTTGAATAGAACCTTTCAGGGGAATTCCCACTCAGAGAAAAAAGTCAGTGTCATTACAGCAGTCATTAGAGCCCTATGGGATCCGGGTCCCTACTGTCCCTCTGACCCCATGTCCAGACACTGTCCCCCTCAATGCCTTCCCTCCAACTTCAAAGGCCCTTTTACTATCCTCAGCCCACTAGGCATGCTCCCTCCTCCACTTGGCTTCCTCTTCTTCCAGTGGACATCCACATGCTCCATCCCTTCAGGTCTTTATACAAATGTCATTGACTAAGAAGCTTTCCCCAACCTTCCCTTATAAAAACCAACAGCAGTTCATGACATCAAACGTACACTCACTCCCATACCCCTTACACTGCCTATATTTTCCTCTAGAGCACCAAATGACATATATGACATAGTTTTCTTGCCTCTTATCCTTGTCAAGAAGGTCGGCTCCACAAAAACAAGGCCTTTGCTTTGTTTCCTGCTATATGCCTAATACCTAAACCAGAGCCTAGGACGTAGGACTCAGTAAGTAGTTGAATCACTGTGCAAATAAATGATTGATGACTGAATGGACTAGCACAGCTTTGTCCAGAAGGGAAGAAAACCCTGTTATCCAGCTTAACAGGCTTTTCTCCACTGATTCTAAGTACTTTGACAAATCCTTTTCTCTTATCAATATTATTATTAAAGTGTCCTCCCAACCACACAGGTCGATCACTTGAATGAACCGTTATGTGAACTATGAAACCAAAGGCCTAAGTTTCCACTCCTTTTCAACCATATGCTGATACACTCTTGATAGAATTAAAATGCTCAGTGCTGAAGATTCTAAGCAGTGTTTAATATATTTAGTTACTGCTTCCTCTCAAAGGAATAAAGGATAAATGAGAGAAAACAGCAGCCATAAAATGCAATTCAGCCTGTTACAAATGAATAATGCCAGAGGCAGGATTCAGGAGATTGTCCCTGAGTCAATTCATCCTTCTGGTTTCACTCTGGGTATGAATTAAATACCACAGACAGTTGATATTCATGCTCACTCCTGAGTCATAAAGGCAGATACCCACTCAATAGTTAAGCTTTATTGTGATTAATATTACATTTTCTTAAGCTAACAAATAGTTTCCTTTTAATTCCTAGGGGCAGTTTTTCCATTATTAAACTCCCAAGCATATGGCAAGGCAAACATCTACCTCTGAATCCATCCATATTGAATGACTGTGAAATAAAAATGTGTGTATATACATATACGCCCTTAGATGGACTGACAAATATCTCAACATCCCATAGTAACAAGCATCACCAACCTAGAATAAAAATATTGCAGAAGGGGATCCCTGGGTGGCGCAGCGGTTTAGCGCCTGCCTTTGGCCCAGGGCGTGATCCTGGAGACCCCGGATCGAATCCCACGTCGGGCTCCCGGTGCATGGAGCCTGCTTCTCCCTCTGCCTATGTCTCTGCCTCTCTCTCTCTCTCTCTCTCTCTCTGTGACTATCATAAATAAATAAAAATTTAAAAAAATATTGCAGAGGAAAAGTGGACTTTCATAATATAGGAACTTAGTGGTTATCAACTAGTTCAATCACTTAGGGAAAGTGTTTCGCAGTACCTACAAGAAGAAAATACATGTATGTTCTATGGTTGAGTAAACACACTCCTGGGTATATACCTGAGAGAAATGCATGCTTATATCTGCTAAAAGACATGTCCCAAGAATGTTCCTTGCATTATTATTTGTAATAGCCCCTAATTGGGAACAACCCAAATATCCATAAACAGTTGAATGGGTGAATAAATTATATAATGGCATTATTTATTCAACAACATCAACGAGTTACAGGATAATATTTCAAGAAAGAAATCAAACACAAAAGAGTAGATACTCTGTGACTTCATTTTTATGATATTCAACAACAGTCCAAATCAATCTGTGGTGGTAGAAGTCAAAATATTGGTTACCTTTGGGACAAATGACTGGGGCGGGGGGTGGGCACAAGGTAGTAAATATCTCCTAATCTGGGTGTTAGTTACCCAGGTATACACACATGTGAAAATTCACTAAATATTTGAAATTTATACACCATATTATTTAAGGAGCTAGACTTCAAAATGTTATCAATACAGAAAGAGACGATGGGAATTTGAAATATAAATGGAAGACAGAGAGTAAGAATACTTCAACTGAAAGGGAGATATTTTGTTCAAACACTAATCATGAGTCTAAACTGGAATGCTGAGCTTCCAAATCTCTCCAACACACAACGATATCAGTGGGAGAATAGCTAGCTGGCCTTGCCAGTCCAAAGAATGGACACAGAAACACACACACACACTCCTCAAGCTACATTTCCCTGGGGCCGTAAACACCCAACAGACTCCAGCAACCTCCTGTAAGCATTGGATACTTGTCTTAGGCTGCTTATAGATCACCAACAGAACCACCAGCTCTCCTTAGTCCTATCCCCAAAGTGCCCTCAAAATCAAGTTATTTCTAAGAAGACACAAAGGAGGAAACGAAGCTCATTTCAGAGCCTTTGACTTTCTCAACTGTGTATCTGCTAAAAGTCAGCTCTGACATATCCTCCCAGCATCATTCATGAGATGGAACAGTTAAAGTAAACTGAGTCCAGGAACTCGGCAGGGGTTGTTATCACATATGGGAAGAATGAGAACTGTGCTTAAAGACATGAAGTTATTTAATTATCTTAACGAAAGTAAAAACAGAAGATGATATCAGAAACTTATCAGCCATTTGCTCTCCAATTATTGAGAGCCCACTAAGTATAGGTCCTCTCTAAGGAATTTGCTTTCAAGGATCTTTTGACCAATCCTTAAAGCTTTAAAGCAACAGCAAAGATTAGAAAATCAGAGCAGAAGTTTATTCTGGGACTTCTGACGCTCCATTGAGATTTTTTTCATGGCCGCTGAAAAAAATGATCTTTTTTTCATCAGCCCACTCACACGGAGCCACACTCATCATACAGACATGGGCCCAATGGTAGAAAGGGCCTCAAAGCCCCACCAGAAGAAGCTCACAGCCTAGGCCTTCAGCAAAATTCAAGTCAACAAATAAATGTGAATTGTAGTTACTCTGTTCAATTTACTCAAAGGAGAGAGTATCAGGGAAGATACTAAAAAGAGCCATTCAGCCCCTACTCTCTACTGCCTTACATCTTTCCATAGAAGAGAAAAATGAGTTGATATCATTTGTTCCTCACTGGTTTTATATATTTTTGGCAGCGTTCCTTTTTTTTTGGTACCTTCACTTTGGCATCGAACTTTTCCTAGGCCATAAACCAAGGCAATCACTGATACCCTTTTCTATGGCTATATACTGCTCTCTCCCTGCCTGCCATCTTGATCCATCCAGCAAGAAGGAAAAAAATAACTCAGGGTTTTATGGATAATGTATAAAGTTAACTCTAAAACATGCAAAGGCTACAAATCTAGTTGGATTTACATATTTGGGCCTTCCAGTTGGGTGTCTCAGAAACCTCTATGAGGGCTCAACAAATTAGTACACAGCACGATCACAGCAAAAAAATAAATAAAGGTGTCAGACCCAGAGTCAGACTATCATACTTCTAGCTTTGCGACCTTGGACTAGTCTGTCAATCTCTTTGGGCTTCATTTAGATCCTTTATGAAGTGGGGACACAACCTCTTTACGAGGATCAAATGGCATGATGTCCATACGAGGCCTTACAAACAGTAAAAGCCAATAGCTCCCTCTGTATTAAAAACTTCAGTGCCACAATCACAAAGTGATCTTTCCCCCTTTTCTACCCCTCTCACCAGAGGGCTTCCTTGTTTTCTTACTTTTAGTTTGATTCTGTGGAAGAAAATTCTTTCTTCATCTTCTTCCCCAAGACCAGAGTAATTTTTAGAGACATGATACATGTTCTATCGTTTAAAAAAGTATGAGTGAAAAGGTTCACATGCGGCTGACAGTGTCTGACGTGGAGAAATAATAAACTTCCTTTCTAAGAATTTTACTGAATCTGAGAAGAGATGGACCCCACAGGGGTGGAAAGGCTGTCAGTAAGTAAAAATGTGGCTGGATCAGTGAATATTATTCCCTACAGCAAGCCATTTGTTCATCCCCAAAGACAGCAGCTACCCTCCCTGGTGGCGCTGAACTTTCAATTGGGACTAATCCCAGGGGCTTATTCTTATTTATTCATTTTAAACCCTGTTTTGAATTACTGCTGTCATGTTGCTTGTACTTCCTGGCATATAATAAACTGCACAGGGACACATATTTGGCTATTCCTGACAAACAAGTTGAACACAGCCTCTTTCAGACAAAGTAAGCAGAGTGGGGGGGGGGGGGGGCGAGCTGGAGAAAGATTCAAGAAGTTTCATTAGTCACTGTTCCCTCAAAATGTGTCTTTCCCTCCAGGTAACTGACACCTGTCAGGATGTTCTGAAGAGTGGGTCCAATGTTCCAAAGGAATTGGAAGCCAGATTTAGACTGGTAAGGAACATGCCTAAGGGAAATTTTTTTGGTTCAGAGGGTAGCCACTGCACAGCTAAGTCTCTCTTACCCTCTCTGATACTTGAAGGTAGCAAGGTTTAATACTGAGACAGAGAGCAGTTCATGATTTGTTCTGCTCTTTTTACCCACTGTCCTTCAAGCTAAATAGGACAAGTAAATGCAACACAAAGAGCAAATATTAAGGGTGGGGAGTGCTCTAATTCCTCCTGTATCGCACCTGCTCATTTCTAAAGTGAACATAAGTATAGTTCCATTTGTTAATATGAAGCATATTTTTACCATTCATGTAGTTTAGCCATCTGAAAGTTCCTACTCATTAGGAAGTGATGCCGATTTTTCTTTTTCCCTCTCCGTTTGAAAACCAAAAGTCTTCAACCTTGACAATTAAGACGCTTTCCACCAATCCACCAATGCTTTCATCACTCCTGTCATCATATAATTGTGGCTTATATTGAGTGAAGACATGTGTGCCAAGGACCCCTGTAAGTACTGTGTATCAACTTGTTCAGTCCCCACACCAACTCTAGGATTATTGTCCTCATTTTAGAGAGGTTAAGTTGCCTGAGGTGGCATAACCAGGTAAGTGACAAAGAAACTGGAGCCCAGAGGTGAGCTCTTCATCACCTCACCTACTACCCCTTGGATTCCTCACAGCTGCCACATTCATGGTGCTCCAGGTTATCTTCCAAGAATGTCAGTGGGCTGGACACATACAGGGTAATCATTCTGCTCATCAGAAAGACAGAAAAGGCCTCCATATAACTGCATGGGCTTACAGATACCAGTGAGGTTACAAAATCAGGCAATTAATCAATGCCCTATTGTCCCAAAGTGGACAAGAAAACCAATGCAAAGAGTTAGAATTGCAGAATGTCTGATCAGAAGGCAGCTTTAGAAATGATGCCCACTAGGGGTGCCTGGGTGGCTCAGTTAAATGAGGGTCCAACTCTGGATTTTGGCTCAGGTCCTGATCTCAGAGTCGGGAGATCAAGCCCCATGTCGGGCTCTTTATGGACCATGGAGTCTGCTTGAGGTTCTCTCTCTCCCTCTGTCCCTCCCCCTGCACACTTGCTCTCTCTCAAATCAATCAATCAATCTTTGTGGGAAACAAAAGAAATAACCCACACTAAACTTGACCAGCCAGTACACTGAGGTTCAGAGATTTGAGTTCAATGATTCCTTTGAGTTCAAAAGGACATCCAGGACAGAGGCAGGATACTTTATTAAATTTGTACAGATTGCTCTGTGATGTTTGCTCCATGGTTCTGCTTTCACTTCAAACTCCTTCTCTAAGCAACAACATCTACGTCCATGGTTTTAACTATGCCCCATGTGTTGATGTCTCTCACATTTCTATCCCTAGATACAGCTGACCTATCTTGAGACTGGAATCTGTAGCCACCTATGCGGCACTGCCACTTGATGTTCCACCTGATGTTCCTTCAACCTGGTCAATGAACAAACTCACTTTTCCCTCCCTCAAATCCGCTCTCCCTGAGAATGAACGACACAACAATCTCCCCAGACAACCAAGTCCAAACTCAACATATTCTAGATCACCCCTCTCCTTCCTCTTATCATTGTATGTCCTTAACATCTGGTGCCCTTCCCTTCTGCCTTTGTTACTAAAGCACTGGGCCCCATCCCCCGCTCCTTGACAACTGCCCTAATGCCAATGAGCCTTGACCAGTTAGAATGACTCCAATCCTACCCACTTTGCATAAACACTGCCAGAGTGAATTTTCTGAAATCATCTCATCAAAGTACATACACCCCCTTCCTCTTGCTCAAATTCTTTCATTAATGCTTCTGCAGGGCAAGAGGGCAGGCAGGCAAACTGTGGAGAGAAAGGCAAAGGAAAGAGGGAGGAGAGGGCTAACCCTGGCATCTCCCCAAATTTCTCTAAAGCTTTACTCCCTTTGAGTGAGAACTGCTGTAACATAGTATTTAAGAACCTGACCTCTGAAGTCAGAGAGCTTGGGTTTACATCTTGACTGTACCTTACAACTGCATGACCTTGGGGATTAAGTTATGTACCCTCCTTGAGCCTCTGTTTTCTTTTTTTTTTTTTTCTTTTTTTTTTTAAGGTTTTTTATTTATTTATTTATTCATGATAGTCACAGAGAGAGAGAGAGAGGCAGAGACACAGGCAGAGGGAGAAGCAGGCTCCATGCACCGGGAGCCCGACGTGGGATTCGATCCCGGGTCTCCAGGATCGCGCCCTGGGCCAAAGGCAGGCGCCAAACCGCTGTGCCAACCAGGGATCCCCGAGCCTCTGTTTTCTTACCTAAAAAATGAGAATAAGAGTCGCTCTGTCAACTGATGGTTGTGAACGTTAATTGAGGTAATACATGTGAAGCTCTTAGAATACAGCCACACACAAACGAGTCTTCTCAAAAGAGAGCCTGGAACCACAACCAGTACATCTTATTTAACTAGACTGTGGTCTCTCTTCTCTTCTCTTTCTGGGGCACTAACCACCTCGCCAGGAACTCATCCAGTATTTACTGAGCACGAGAACTGTATGCAGTTCAATCTGAAGACAGAACACACACTGCTAGCAAAGCTTCTCTGCCAGAACCCTGAGATTGCCAATTGCTTTCCACAAAACACTTCCTCTGAGCCGGTTATGATCAAGGTTCCGTAGAGGGTATTATAAAGATGAAAAAGACCCCAAGGAAGGTGAGAGTCCAGGAAGGGGGGGGGGAGCTGCAAATTATTAACTATAATATAGGCTAGATCTTGGGTCCTTAGCCTGCAGTGAGCACCAGAATCATCCATGGAATTTTGAAAACAAATGCAACAGAGCCCCAGTCTTGAGAATCCTATTCAATGGGGCCTGGGACAGGGTAGTCTAATTTTTATTAAAAAAAAAAAAAAAGTACTAATAGCTTTGAAGATGAGGGGATTGCTTTCAGCTAGCTGAGAGGAAGATCAGACAGTCTATGAGGAAACTTGGGGGAAAGTCTGGTTGGACTTGCTGAACTTGGAAGCGTGAGAAGCCATCTTACAATAGTACCAGTTGAGTAAGATCTTTGAGAATTTTTGTTTTTTTATTCCCTGGATTCCTTCCTTTCCCTGTTTTGACCCAGAGAGGTGAGAAGCGCAGGGAGATGGTCAAAGGCAGGAGAGAGAACCCCACCCTCCTCAGGAGCTGAGCAGCAGACTCCCACCCCCCAAGGGAGGGGAGTGGCTGATGTGAAGGTGCAGCCTTTGCCCACTGCAAGACACCCAACATCTGACATTCCAGCTGCAGTGTCTTAAAGTGACAGGAGGACATTTTATTGCCTAAGAGTGAGCAGAAAGCTTCCTGAGTTTTACACTCAGAAGAGTAGACCTTTCCCCATTGAATAAATTTACAGGGAGAGGCAAAAATAAAGAGTTCCTCTCACAAATGCCACTTGTTACACATGGGACATCTGACACCTATCACACGTGGCAGAAATGCTCAAGAATATAATAAGGATTGTGGAGGGAGTTTCTTGTGTCTGGGAGACACCTGGTGACCTTGGCGAGAGGACTCAGGTAGAGCCAGAGAGAGAGTGCAGGAAAAAAAAAAAGATCAGATGGAAGGAGCAAGGCCTGGGGGAGGTAGTAACAGACAGGGTGGGGGGCAGTCACATAGAGTAAGCTTTGGAAAACTTGGCTGATTCAGACTGAGAGAACATTTTTCAAGTTCTGACTGGGTGCCCGGTGCTTTCATTTAGACAATGAAGAAAACAAGCAACAAAATGTCACCAGTGACAGGTCATGGGCAGGGTCTTAAGGATGGGACTTTCTTAAACTTTTTTTCTCCTCCTGAGAAAAGATGAGTAGCAAGAAAGATGTAGATGGTACAAAAAAAGATACTTAAGATGAAAAGCCCTAAAGTGGATGAAGAGGTGGAATTGAGGGCACCAGAAATATTTTTTTAAGCATAAAAAAATAACCTTTAGCTTTAGATCAGCCCCGATCTGCGGAAATTACATCCTTCTTCATAAAAGAGGAGCCAAGATTTCAGAGTGCTACTTACATTTAACTGGCTCCATGACTGACAACATAAAAACTTCCACCTTTCTTCAGAAAAAAAATGTAGGCAAAATGCAATTAATCCTCTTGCTTCTAGAATACTTCACTGATCCCGACACAGAACATACGCTGGAAAAAGCTCCACAACATAAGTGGTGGTGAAAGCCTGTCCCATTTTTCCCACTTAATTTGCTTTAGGAATGTGTAAAATCTAAAGGCTCAATTAATCTAATGATGTGTCAAAGAAGAGAAAGATCACCCTGGCCAAAAAGGAATTCTGCACATGTTGCAGAGCCCAGAAGGAAGAATGTTGAGGAAGAGGTGGACGATGGCCAGTTCCCCACAAAGATCAACCCTCCAACTGGTATTTTAAATAAAAACAATTTTTTAATTTTTAAAACTATGATGGGGGACTTAGGGATTATTGGGTGTATAAAATAAATATTTTGTAATTTGTTTAAATGTTCCTTCCATCACACTAACCAACACAGTGACAAGTCAGCTCCTAGAGACACTGCTTTACCACTTAAGAACCTAGTTGGTCCCGTATCTCTCTTTAGTGTATTACCAACACCAGGAGACCCAACTGAAATGCTTCCAAGGGCAGGCACATAGATGGAGTGATAGCACTAAGATAAAGAGCATTGCCCTCAGCAGACTGGAGAGCCCTCACACATCTAAAGGGGAGAGGCAGCCACTGCTCTGTTCCCGCTAATGCTGTTTCTGCTGAGAAGGGTGCTGGGACCTCGAGAGAGGTTGAAAAATCCAGATCTCTAAGAATGTGAATTCTCACACTGTACAGATGTTCAATTTCTTAAAGATTAAAGAGTTAATGCTTTTTAACAGTTATCAAAAAAAATTAAATGCTAACACTAATACTGATCAAAAGGTAGAAAGGCTGACCTTAGGCTTGGCCCTTGTGACCCAGGAATGTCATTCCTCTTACTCTTTTCATAACATCCTTTGTCTTTTTTTTTGATGCTCAACCCATCTCTGGCCACATGCTCTCTAGGAGAGGACAACAGTCATGTCTTCCAGGTGGAAGAATGCCCTGCAGTGCTTGGCAGGGGCCGGGTATGTGGCACTGCCTATGAATGATGGTGGGCGATACCCTGAAACCTGTCCTAGTGGATAATGTATGCATCCACTTTTTCCTTTTTTCTTCCCACTGCTCTCCCCACTAGCACCAGTTAGAACTAGCCACCCAGCCTACTGGCCTCTCTTGTTGTTCGTAATCATTTTTCAGTTGATTCTCTACTTTCCAAGTGTGCACTTCAAATACCTACATATAACAGGAGGTTTGCCAACTTCCACTCCAATGTTTATATATATATATATATATTTTTTTTTTTCTTATCTTCTGGCTGGTACTTTCTAGTTAGTTTTATAATTTCAGCAAAAGTGAGCATTCTTACCACACATCTGATTTAAATGGGAATGCTTCTTGTGTTTCACAAAATATGATGCTGGTTTGGCATAAGACTATGTATTTAAAATAAAGCAAAAAAAAAAAAAAGTAACAAATTCTACTACTTCTAATTGCACCAAGTTAATTTTTTTTCCCTTTTAAATCAGGAATGTGTATTCCTTTTGTTATTGTTGTTACCATAAACGATTTGATTTATTCTTCTAAAAGTTAAGTTTGGGGCAGCCCCAGTGGCCCAGCGGTTTAGCACTGCCTTCAGCCCAGGGCGATCCTGGAGACCCGGGATCGAGTCCCACCGTCAGGCTCCCTGCATGGAGCCTGCTTCTCCTTCTGCCTGTGTCTCTGCCTCTCTCTCTCTGTGTCTCATGAATAAATAAATAAATAATTTTTTTTTAAAAAGTTAAGTTTGGCAAAATTTACATGAAATAAAATTCACTCTTAAAGAATATAGTTCAAGGAGTTTTGACGAATGTGTACAGTCATGTAACCACTGCCACAATCAACGTATCACGAGATGTTGAATTTTAGCAAAGCATTTTTGGCATTGATTAAGATAAGCACATGGATTTTTCTTTTTTGACCTAATGTGGAGCCAAGCTCACATTCCTGTTATGTACCACTAGCTCTAGTATTTATTTAATGTACTGCTAAATTCTATTTGGTGGTATTTTATTGCAGTGTTTTACATCAATATTCATAAGCAAGACTGATCTCCAGTATATGTGAGTGTACATATGCACATGTGCACACACACCACCTTTGCAAAGTTCTGGTTATAAAGATCATTTTTACATCTTAAACTTGGAAGTTTGACTTTTTGTGGTATACTTAGAAAATGTTGAAACTATAATGTGAACACTCATCCAGGTTTACATAGGACAATCTGGTTTACACCAAATTTCCCAATTAAAGCCCCATTTTAACAAATTATAATTTCACCCTTGTTAATAATATCCTTAAATGCTGGAAGAATTTACTCAGGCCATCTGGGGCTTACACTTTGAATTCTGAGAGCACTTTTTTTTTTTTTAAGATTTTATTCATTTATTCATGAGAGACAGAGACACTGGCAGAGGGGAGAAGCAGGCTCCCCATGGGGAGCCTGATGTGGTACTTGATCCCAGGACCTGGGGATCACAACCTGAGCTGAACGCAGATGCTCAATCATTGAGCCACCCAGGTGCCCTGAGAGCACTTTTCGATAACTTTTTCATTTCTTACATGGTTACTGACTTAGGATCTCTCTGCTGGGAGCTACTTTGATAAAATAATTTTTTCTAGAAATACCACATACTTCGTGTATCTCCACAGAATTTCACATAGTATCCTACAGAATTTTTTGATAATTTTTCTTTGTCTCTAATTTTGTTGATTTTTACTTTCTCTAGTAATCAAAGAGGTATTTGTTCATTGTAACAAAATTGAAAAAATAAAGACACACAGGAAAAGTTGAAAGTTACCCATGATCCCATCATCCAGAAATAATTACTAGTGAAATTATCATGTAAAATACTCCAGACTTTTATCTGTCTACATTCCTACCCTCCTACCTACCTACAATGTTTATTAGCCTTTTTATTTTTTATATGATGTATACATCTCTTCTATATCAATAAATACAGATTTACATCTTCAATTTCAATGGCTATGAAGCATCCTTATACCCTGACTTCCTTAAATTCCTGACAATAGGGGATAGGTAGATAGGTTAATTTTTTTTCAACTGTTAACAATACTGTGTTGATTTAACATCTTTGTATACTCATCCAATTATACATGTTGAACTGCTAGTCAAAGATATATTTTAAAAAACTTTTTCTTGTAAAAAAGTTTCTACTTACATAAAAAATAAGCAAAGAACAAAACTGAGCCAAGAATAAAGGTTTCCTGCAATCTATTGTCCAGCGATAGCTTCTGTTTATTTTGTCAGATGCATCCACAAAGTCTGACAAACATGCTTTTTCTTTAACCATAAATGAGACCAAATTACATCCACTAGATTGTAATTTACTACATATGCCATCTTTTCCTGCACAGCATCATTCCATACAGCTCTAAGGCATCCCATGGATAAAAGAACCATAATTTCATTTTCTACTGATGGAAACTGGTAACGTTTGTAATTTTTGCTTTTACAAACAATGCTACAAAGAATAGCAGTGCTTTATTTTTTTCCACTATTGTTCAATTATTTCCTTACACTAAATTCCCAGAGGTAGAAATGCAATATAGGAAGATAAATACTTCAAGGCTGATGAACACATTGCCCTAAAGAAAATGTACATCAATTGACATTCCCAACAGAATCTGAGTGCTTATTCTCCCCCCATCCACTCTAACCTTGGTATTATCACTCTTCTCAAACTCAGGCTTAGGGAACAAAATGTAGCACTTTCTTTTGGCATTTAAAAAAATTACTAACCGATTGGACATTTTCTTTCATGTGCTCTTTGGTCCTTTACAGTAACTTAAGAAATCACTTTATATTATCTGATATCTATCTATAAACGAAACAGCCACAGTAAATTATATTGATTTCTTAAAATCATAGGTCCTGCTTTAGTGGAGAATTAAAACAGTAAGAAGAAAAACATGCCTTGCATTTTAACAGCTCTGATACTGTTGCTGGAATTTTACTTTTAGTTTATTCCAAATAAGGGAGAACCACCATTTTCTCTATGCTGTATTAACATAAATATGTACCTGAACATTTTTGCTAGAGCATAGAAGTCATTGTAGCACAAGCCCACACCCAAATTTTCAGCACAGTATAAGCATTTTAATAAACATTTCATTATAATACATTTTTATCTCTAACAGCTCCACAGAACAGGCCACTAAAATAATACTGGAGGCAAGTTCTTGTTTCATCAAAATGTCAACATCTGTAATGTCTGAAACATTAAAAATTATGAGTACAGTCTTTCTCAGAGTTTCCATTTTTATTTTTTTCCAGAGTTTTCAGTTTTAAAGAAGCACCCATTATGAACAATTGTGACTGATTTCCTTTGGAGCAAGAACATTTACTTTTTTTTTTAACAGTTAAGAACAAATGACCTGCAAGTGAATTCAAGATAATGAGCAGTGACTGTAGCATTCCATCAAAGCATTTTTGTTTCAGTGTTTAAAAATGATATTCAGAATACATATTCCATAAGGCAGTGAATTTACATGGGCTTTCTCCACTTTTTTTTTTTTAAACCCGGTTTTGTTTAAAAATGCACACAAATGTGTAAAATGCTTCCATGTTTCTAATAACTATTAAAGAAACCAGCATAATTACAGTTTGAAACATAAGATCAATTTTTTTGGATACACTGATATTTATGATTAAGAGATCACATAATAGAGGTGAGGGCAAGAAAAGGTTTACTTCATCAAGTGTCACTAGAATAATTCTGTCTTAACATTATTACTTTCTGTTTGGATAAAGTATTACTTAATCAGCCTGACCTTGCGATCAAGGCCTGGTGGAATGTATAGAGTAACACTATAGCTTAAAAGACAGGATGAAAATCCAGTAAAAGAAATGTTTTTATATTCTTTTTAAAAGATTTATTTATTTATTCATGAGAGATATAGAGAAAGAGAGAGAGAGACAGGCAGAGACAAGCAGAGGGAGAAGCAGGCTCCTCGCAGGGACTCAATACTGAATCCCGGGATCACGACCCGAGCCTAAGGTAGACACTCAACCGCAGAGCCACCCAAGTGTCCCTATTTTTATATTCCTAAAGCATTCAGTAAAATATCTTAAAATATTTCTAAAGTCCTGCAACAGTACTGTGATAAGAGTATGTTTATTCTGATACAAATACTACAACTTTAAGACACAAGTGTTATCCTACCTATTCATTCATTATACCAGAGGTTCCCAAACATCATGGATTTCACAATTTAGGGGAAGAGATGACCAGAACAATGAATTAGGGGACTATGAGGACACTAAGAAATGGAAAGCCATTCTACACATCATTAGTAGCACTGTAAATTCAGCTTCCGTGGACGATGGGCTCAAATGAATACATATTCCCAGAAATAACCCACCACCTAATTCCTGCATGAAATGAGAAAATGACCATTATGAAGACTGTCTATTGTTGAGATTAAGTACACCCCCAAATCTCATCAAAGAGCAGCCAACCTTAAAGAGAATCAAGAGAACTGGAAAACTATGACATCTTCTACAAGTAGACTGAAGCAAAGGTAAAGACAAAAAAAAAAAAAAAAAGCAAGGGGATGAGTGTGTCCACAAAAGGGGATATGTACCAAAGGATAGAAAAGATAAGTGTCTCCAGCATCTCCAGAGAAGATGGTGCCCTGAACCAAATGCTCTGAGAATCCTTATCTGTACAACAGACATATAGTTTGTGACCAAGACGGATCCAATGGGTTGGCATCATCTGCTGAAACCAGCCTTTTCAGTCATTCATCTCCATTTGTTCTGACTCTCATCCTCACTTACAGACCATGTAAGTGTGATGTTAACCCAGGAGCTCAAGCAAGTTTACCAATTCATGGGAAGAAAATATAGCACTTCACTGACATACTCATCACAGCATGCCAAGTGTTTTCCATCCATTCTGCCAGTAAATTGATAAGGTGGCCTTTTTCATCATATCTGATGATTTTGGGTGGTATGAATCAATTCACCAGGGTCTAATTAGCCTTATAGAATGACAACACTGAGTTTATGAATCTACAAAGCTGTGAATCATGTTTACTTTAAAAAAAAAAAAAACCTTTAATAATTTCCCCATGCCAGCACTATGATATTGAAATTGCTTAGCCCTGCAGACCTTGCCTACTTTTTTAACCTCATGTGACATGATTGTCATCACCTTCATCAACAGTTGACATCTGTTAAGTGCTTTTTTTTCTATGGAAGCCCCTTCCTAATAAGCATTTCACTTACGGTGTATTTCATTTAACATGCACAAAACCCCCAAAGGTGGCTAACATTATATTCTTCGTTTTACTAAATGAGGAACTAACTAAAGGCACAGAAAGGCTAAATGCTTTGCCTCATCATGTTCCTACATGAATCTCACACTTTAGTCATACTGAAATATTTGCAGGTCTTGCAAATGCCATATGCTTCTGCACACCACTGATGTGGCCCAGAAACTGTCCAGCTTTTTCTTATCTGACCACCTCCTAGTCATTCTTCAAGACTCAGTTGAGGTAGGACCTCCTCTGCAAAACCTTTCCAAATACCCTAACTTTTCCAGAAAAAGTCAGATACTACCATGTAGATGCCCCCATACATGTAATGTTGAAAATTGAGAGTCTCAATGTAAATCTGTTCCTCACTAGGCTATGGACTCCCTCACTGACAATGTCCTTCATGGGCAATGTCAAGGTCATTTCAGAAGGCCTCCAAGTCTTTCACTGCACAACTCCAGGGGGTGCCATTCACGGAGACTACAGAGTGACACAAATGGGGAATCTTGCAACTGTACAGTATGGCAGCTCCAAGGACAGTAATTCCACTGCCTTCCAAAAAATAAGGCACAGAGGATGCACTCATAAGCATTTCTGAGTGAGTGGCCCAGACAGAGGTTATAATACATATGAAATGGAGCTTAACCACTGAGATCTCCCAACAGGTTATTACCCTCCAAACCAACATTTCAGAGGGCAAAATCTAAATAACACTGTCGACCTAAAGATAAGTGCTACTTTTGTTACTCAGTACTAGGACACTCAAAAATCTCTACCTTACCTTCTCTATATCAGCTTCTCATCCATTTTTTCTAAATGCTAATGGTGAATTCAGAAGATTTCCTTCGGAGCCTTTGATAATAGCATAATTCATCTGGAAATGAATGTAACATTTTCACCAGAGATGCAAATAATTATAGTGAGAGGCAGATATAAAGATCTACCCAAAAGAATGGACTGAAATGCAAATTAATACAGTCCAATATTTTTCTCTCTTAATGAGCACGTTCACAGGGACATTATGATTCTGTATTTAGGAGAACATCATCGCACAACTTTTGACCACCTGCTCAGCAGAGAGAAAATCTGCATGCTGAACTCTGGCAAACATTTATGGCTCTTCTGTTGAAAGGTAAAGAGGAGAAAATAAACTTAGGTAATGCATCCCTATTCTCTTGAGAAGGACACAGCCTCTCTCATTCCATGGCTGGGAACATGGTCCCAAATAAGAGAAACTTCAACACCTAATTAGCTTTTACAAACAGGTGGAGATTGAGGTAGGCTTCACTGAAGAGAAATATTTTAGTCATTTGAGGTCACTGCTTAGCCTGAATTCTTCCAGTTGATTCCTGCCTTCTGTTATCTGACTGCTCCCTATCTCAGACAAGGAAAAGGGAGCAGAGAAACAAAAATGACTAGCTCTAAAAGTACTAGCAAAAACTATGAAATGTCAGGGATTGGCAACGTGGTAGGCAGAAAAATGGTCCCTCCAAAATGGTCACGTCCTAATCCCCAGAATCTGTGACTATGTTGTGACCATACGGGTGTCACAGGATGAGGGGATTAAGGATGCAGGTGAAATTAAGGTTGCTAATCAGTTGACCTTAAAGTAGGATTATCTTGCATTATCTGGTGGGCCCAATGTAATCGGAGGGGTCCTGCAAATGCAAAAGGGAGGCAGGAAAGCTCATGTCTGAATGACAGGATGGGAGAAAGACTCTGCTAGCTATTGCTGGCTTTGAAGATGGAAAGAGGCCATCAGCCAAGGAATGCTGCTGGCCTCTTGAATCTCAAAGAGGCAAAATGACAGATTCTCCCCCAGAGCCTCCAGAAAAAAAAAGTAGCCCTGCTGACACTTCCATGTTAGCCTCCTGAGCCCAATTTTAGGCTTCTGGCTCTCGGAACTATAAAGATAAATTTGTATTGTTTTAAACCACTAAATCTGTGGGAATTTGTTAAGCAGCAATAGGAAATAAATATAGGCAATTTCATGAAAAAGAGATATATTAGTTCTATAATTTCTACAGCATGTGAACATTTATTCCCCCAAAGGAGAGCCAAGAGCTCCTGTGGATACCATATCTGATGTGGCTATTCCCTTCTCTATCCTCATACCTAAGCTATGTATCATGAAACATAACACTTAACAGCTATTTATTTTACAGAAATGGTCTGAAACACCTTCAAACTGGTGTGGCATTTTGAGGCTTTCTACATCCAAGATTCATAATATTTAATGAGCATCAAAGGGAACTCTGTGAAGAACATATGGTCCATTCCCTACAACTAATTTATAAATGAAGATTTCGAGGCCAACAGTACTATATTCCAGGTCACACAGCTAATCACAGAGCCAACAGGAGTCTTCTCTTTCTCAAGCCAGTTCTCTTCCAATTCCCTATGCTACTAATAACTAGGATTAAATGCTACGCATAAAACTAAAATGGCTCTTGAAATATATATATAATGGAGGTGAATTTTTAATTGTATTTAATTTTAACTTAAAAAGGTATTAAAACTCTGCTTGTTTCTGACACAGGGAAACTTCTACATATGTTTGGAACATCTGGGAATGTGAGTCTACTTTTTCAACTGAAAGCTTATGAAATCTAAATCAAGACCCAGTATTTCTGATGAAAATCCAGTGTCTGAATAAGTGTAAAATACACATAGATTTAGAAGATTTAGCCTGAAGAAAAAATATAAAATGTATCATTAAATTTTCATGGGACTGTTGAAATATTTTTGATAGAGTAGGTAAAATGTGACTACTATAAAATTTAAAATGACGTAAGTGCCTCTCACTGTATTTCTAGCAGACAGTGCTGTTCTAAAGGAATAGATTGAGACTTGTGTATTTCAACCTGAAATTCTAGAAAATGGAAACACAGGCAAAAAATATATCCCTTGACATAAAGAAATTATAGAGGGAACGTGTGGCAGAAGTCTCTATGTATACATCATCAGAATCTCCAAACTTTATAAAAATATCCAAGATAAAAGAAAATTTTTTCTAATTTTATTTTTAATTATTGGAATACTAAGATGACTGGAAAAAAACAATGTTATAAAATTACTTTCTTAAAACTTCCCTTGTTTGTTGGTTGGCTCTTAATTTACAGATGACCTTGTGAAACCACCATAAAGTAAGAACAAATACGTAGACTGCAGAGCAGCCATTATACATTTTTAGAAATCTATTTCTTACACAAATGTGTCACGCTGACAAAATGAGAATACCAGCAATTCACAAATTCTTCGCATTAAATTTCTAATTCAGGCTCTCCCACCACCCCCTTTTTTTGGCTTTGGTAATGGATCAGCTATAAGTTTTTAGAACTAATATTATACCACAGCGGGAGATATGCTGATCTGTCAAACAGGGTTCTTAAAAAATATTTATGTACAATATCACGTGGCCAAAGTCCCTTAAAAAAAAATCCCTGCAATCTGGCCTTAAGATTCAGACACCTCTGTCTCCAAGCTATTCTTTCTGCACAACAGGGGAGAGTCTACACTGGTAATATCGCCATGTGTGTCAGATGCCTGATCAAAGGTGTCCAAGCAAAATCTACACCGTGGCTCAGAAAAAAAGGAGTATTTTGTTCAGGTGACCCTAAGCCTCCCAGAGGTCATGCAGGATAATCTCAGCTTTGCTTCTCAGGCTCTCTGAGGACACCTGGCTCAGTCATTGTCTCAGGATGGTGGTGGACTGTGCAGAGGTCATGCCCTGGGATGACTCCTCAGGACGCTGGCCATCTGTAAGGCTGCACGGATCATTACTCCCTCCAGATTCCCACAGCCCAACCATCCTGTTTGTTTACTCATTTATTTTAAAATTTTATTTATTTATTTATTCATGAGAGACACAGAGAAAGGCAGAGACAGAGGCAGAGGGAGAAGCAGGCTCCCTGTGGGGAGCCCGATGTGGGACTCGAACTCGGGATCCAGGGATCACACCCTGAGAGGAAGGCAGTTGCGCAACCACTGAGCCACCCAGGTGCCCCTTGTTTTCTTGATTAAATGCTCTACATGGAAAAACAAGCAAGGAAAAACACATGTGATTACAACCTCTAGATGAAAGGACCTGTATTTACAGTATGATAGCAATTACACAGACGAAGGAAAAACTATTGTAAATGCCAACAATGCTTATCTCTCTTAGTAGGATTAAATTCCTTACGCTTTTCAATATTTTTCACATTTTTCAGGGAGAAACTTGAATTATTTATACAGGCCACTTTTCCTTTTTTGTGTTTTTGTGTGTTTAAAAATAAAAGGGGTCCATATTACTAAGGTACTTGAATATATTTTGAATTAGCATGCTCCTTTGACATCAGCATATAGTACATTTTGCAAACTGCTGGTGACATCATTAAACAGATGTATACTCCCAAAAGTGCTTTCAAAAATCCCACTACAAATCCAAAAAATAAGATCCATATGAAAACCAAAAATAGTATCTTTAGAAAAGCAGTCTCTAAAGACACCATAAAACTAACATTTGTGTTTTTTTTAATTTGTTTCTTTGAAGTAGGAGTGAAACTCATCTGTTGAATGACACTGTGCTTATAAGGTCTTAATAATCCTGCATAAAAAAATGAAGGCTTTATGTTACATGAATTTTTGACCTGCCTTTTTTTTTTTTAATTTCATTTATTTATTCATAAGACACACAGGGAGGCAGAGACACAGGCAGAGGGAGAAGCAGGCTCCCTGTAGGGAGCCTGATGTGGGATTCGATTCCAGGACCCCGGGATCACACCCTGAGCCAAAGGCAGATGCTTAACCACTGAGCTACCCAGGAGCCCTTGACCTGCCCTTCTAATTTGAGTAGAAGATACTCCAAATTATGTCTTACAGATTTTTAACAGTTCAGAAGTGCATAGAGTACAAGTACAAATCACTTAGAATCTAAAATAAAAGGTATTTACATATAAGACTGATATGTCGCCATTTAGTCACAGAACTCCAGGGAAATATAGTTACCATTTCCAGAGTTTAACTGTTATACATTGAGAAGGCCACACACCAATAACTTATTAACTGTACCTTATTTGGAGAATAAAGAGCCCAGAATTGCCAAGGTACTGTATGTAGGAGGAAAACCACAAATCATGTGTGATGGCAAAACACTAGTGATACTCCCTTTCAAGTCAGAAACTAGACAAGCATGCCTCCTATCGCCTCTGTTATCTAAATATTTTTCTACAAGTATCAGCCAAAGTAGTACAAAATTATAAATAATGGAAACTAGAACATACAATTAACATTATTTGGAAATAAGATAATCAACCCACTTAAATCCAGTAGTATCACCAGAAGAAAAAAATCACAGCCAAAACATAAAAAAATCAATAGTTTCCTTAATTTGTAGAAATAACCAGCTAGAAATATAATGGGAGCAAAATTCACATTTATAAAGGAAAAAAAGATACCAAACAAACAGGAAGACATTTAAAAAGAAGTATAGAGAACCAGCTAAAGAAACCCATGTAACTTTACTGTGGGAAACAAATGAAGAATTATGGAAGATCACAATTTCCCCAAATTAATTCAGAGATGTAATCCAGAGGTGCCTGAGTGGCTCAGTAGTTGAGCATCTGCCTTCAGTTTGGGTCGTAATCCCAGGGTCCTGGGATCTAGTTCTGCATCTGGCTCCCCATAGGGAGCCTGCTTCTCCCTCTGCCTGTGTCTCTGGCTCTCTCTGGCTCTCAAGGATAAATAAAATCTTTTTAAAAATGTAATTCAGTTACAATTACTACTTCATTGGAAGTTTTCTTTCTGGTAAGATTACTCTAAATTTCCTTTAGAAGACTGTCAAGAATACTCAGTAAATTGGGAGCAAAGAGGATAAGAAACTAGAAATTGCACTACTAGATATATTGCCAGAATGTGTTCTAAAGCTACAGGAACTAAAACTTGTTCTGTTTTTAGCAGTAAAGTGTTTAAGGTTAGTCTAGAATTCAGCACATAATTAATACATTTCAAACAAACACAAACAAGATGAATTATTAAAATCAGGTTGGTCAACTGGCTACTCATTTTGCAAAGGATAAAGTTTGGTCCCCATCTCTCACCTGACCCAGAAATAAATTTCAGATGCAGTAAAATTTAAGTGCGAAAAACGAAACCACCAAAGTACTAGAAGAAAATTACAGTAATATTTATATAATAATGGGGTGGAAAAGACCTGTCTAAGCATGACAGAAGCCAAACTCCCACAGAAAAATGTTAATCAAATTGACAGCATAAAATGTAAATCTTTGAGTCAAGTAAAGCTACTAAAGACCAAACCAAAAGGCAAATTATTTGCAACATATGGCAGAAAGGGAGTTTACAATCTTAACCGATAAAGAGTTCTAGAGAATTAAAAATTCTGCTTTCAAAAACAGGCAAGTGACATAAGACAATTTGGGGGGAAAAAAATCACACAAATGGCCAAAAATATTCAAACATACCTAAAATCAAATATATGCACATGAATACATGATACATTGTTTCTGATACCAATGTGCCAATAATTTTATAAAGTGAAAATGTCAAATGTTTTCAAATAAGCAGGGAACTAGCCAATCCCACTGCTGGTCTAAATCTAGGTAAATATTAGTTTCCCAGAGAAAAATTTGGCCATGTACATTAAAAAACACTATCATTTCATGAGCCCCCGCTGATCCAGTAATTGCATTTCCAGGAATTTATCCCACAGAAATGACCGGAGATGTTTAAAGCATATTTATAGTACTTATAACAGTTAATGATTAAAATACGTTTCTAAAACTAGTAATCTGTACATATGCTAGGTTTATTAAAAATGTTACAGAAAACTAGTTAGTGACAGAAGTATATACATGCCATCTCAAGTTTTTAAAAAAAAATATTTTAACTTCTATTTTATATATTTATAAATATTTTATATTTACATAAATATTTCTATTTTAGAGATCTTTATAAATTTTTAGATATTTATATAACATATAACATATATTATATATGTAACATATATATAAATATTTTTAAGTAAACTCTAAACCCAACATGTGGATTGAACTCACAATCCCAAGATCAAGTCCCATACTCCATCAACTAAGCCAGCCTGGTGCCACCCATCTTGTTTTTAAGAAGTAGATTCTAAAGCAGTTTGTTCCTTATGACTCTTTAAGAAGATGTGCAAGTGAACGCAAATGAGAAGACTGAAGGATATATACCAAAATTATTAAAATTAGTTATTCTGAATTGTGAGACTGATTTTTACCTTATGTACATTTTCTAAATTTTCTACATAAGTGATGTATTCCTTTTCTACTAATAAGTTTATAGTTTTTAGGCAAAGCAGATTTATGGCCGATTTTCCTGGGAGAAGACTTAATGAAGAGATAAGAGGAACCAGCAGATTGGAAGCTTCATTATGGCATTACATTAACCATTATGCTCAGACGCTGGATTTTATTTTTATTGAATCTTTACTGCCTATATTTTCTCCTGCTGCCTGCTCTCCTTGGGTAGTTTCTGTTTTTTAAAAATTGTTTTTTTTTTTCCTTTGTTTTCACTACAACAAAATAAAACAAAACCAAAAAACCTACCTTGTTTACTTTGGACACCATTGGTATCCTCATTTTTATGGTCCCTTGCTCAAGATCCTGCTTCTTACAATGCCCCTTTCAAACCTTCTAGTGTCAACCAATCATACTTTGTTATACTGAGAACCTAAAGGATAGTAGAATCAGAATCCTTGTCCAAACTCCAGATCTGACCCTTTCCCACTCTTTCCATGGCCATATTCATTCCTTCTGTATCCTTTCTCAACCATGGTCATAAAAACAGTAGGAGGAGTAGTTCGGATTTATACCCAGAACCTGCAATACCCCCTCACCTTTAAACCAGCTCAGAACCAACTCACCAGTTGATCACTGAGTAAGCAGGGGGAATCAAAAAGAGCCTCAGAAGGACACCTAGTCCAATCTCTGGCCCCTACACAAAGTACTACTCCTCCCAATTGATAGGTGAGCTAGCAGAAACTCCGAGAGCCAGCTGAAACACATGGTGAAACAGTAGCAAAAAAAGAGGAAGGGAACATGGGTTTTATGGTCCTAGAAAGAGGATTTTCTACAAACATCAGGTTGCCAGAATCTTGAGAGAGAGAGAGAGGAGAAAAAAAGGAAACCAAATCATATCCCAATGGCAATGATAGAATGAATTACCTACAGATGTTTTCATAAATATGAAGTTGAGACACTACACCCAGGAGCAGAGGGATTGCAAATCGGTGCTGCAACTTTGGAAAACAGTATGGAAGTTCTTCAAAATATTAAAAATAATTGCAGTAAGATTTAGTAATTCAACCTCTGGGAATATACCTGAAGGAAATGAAAACAGTATGTCCAAGAGGCATCTGCACCCCATGTTCACAGCAACATTATTTACAACAGCCAAGTGTGGAAACAATCTAAGTGTCCATCAACGAATCAGTGGACAAAGATGCAGTACATACACACACACACACACACACACACACACACACACACAGAGTTCCATTCTGCCATAAAAAGAAGAAATTCTGCCATTTAAGATAATACAGGTGGACCTTGAGGCATTATACTAAGTGCAATAAGTCAAATACTGTATGATCTCATTTATATGTGGAATCTAGAAAGAGAAAAACCAAAATCACAGAAAAAGAGATCTGATCTGTGTTTACCAGAGGTGGGATGTGGGGGAAGGAGAACTGGATGCAGGTGGTCCAATGGTACACACACTTCTTGATACAAGATAAATACTGGGGAGGTAATGCAACACGTGATGACTATAGCTAACACTGCCAAATGGTATATTTGAAAGTTGTTAAGAGAGTATTTACTAAGTAAATACTAAATATTTACTAAGTATTACAAGAAAAAGACCATTTCTTTTTGGAAAAGCCAATTTTTTTCTTTTGTCTGTATCTGTATGAGATGATGAATATTAACCAAACTTATTGCTGTAATCATTTCACGATATACATAAGTTAAATAATTACACTGCACACCTTAAACTTGTACAAGCTGCTGTATGTCAACTGGATCTCAATAAGACTAGGGAAGAAAAACACAATACCCTGGTCTGGCCACTAACTATATGAGTGACCCAACCTCCCTGGGTCCAGGTTACTCAACTTAGAGCAAGCTGAACTTCAAGATTACTATGATGGCACAGCTCAACTCCACTTCCACTAACACGTTACATTCTCAAGTTGCAGCAACACAGAAAAAAAAAAATCATACATTCAATTCAATCCCCATTTATTGAGCAGCTACTACGGGTGAGATACTATGATGGATACTGTGGGGATGCAGCTTTGGCTTCTAGCTATATAACCAGTACAGCAGGACTGAATTTTATAAACAAGCAAACAGGCACCACACATTGCATATCTGAAACATTAAACTTTTAATACATTTATAAAGCTAAAGAGAAGTTAGTCCATATGAACTGCCCTATTTTTTTATTATTTAAAGATTTTATTTTTTTTGAGAGAGAGAGAGCACACAAGAGAGGGATAGTGGAAGAGAATCCTCAGGCAGACTCCCAGCTGAGCTCAGAGCCAGACGTGGGGCTTGATCCCACAACCCTGAGATCATGACTGGAGCTGAAACCAAAAATGGGATGCTTAACTAACTGAGCCACCTGGGTGCCACCTAGGCCCTATTCTTTTGCAACTGTTTTCAAGAGTAGACAAGGAGATGGGGGATCTGGGCTTCAGTTCTTGCACGGTCAGAAATGCATTTTTATTAATTTTTAAAATATTTTATTTATTTAGCTATTGAGAGAGAGAGAGCACATGAGTGGGGAGGGAGCAGAGGGAGAGAGAGAGGCAATCTCAAGCAGACTCTGCACTGAGCACAGAGACCCATTCAGGGCTTGATCCCATAACCTTGAGATCACAACCTGAGTGGAATCAAGAGTTAGATGCTCAACTGACTGAACCACCCAGGCGTCCCCCAGAAATTCATTTTTTAAAAAACTGATTAAGGTGAAATTTACATAACATAAAACCAATCATTTTAAAGCGAATAATTCAGTGGCACTTAGTACCTTCACAGTGTGGTGGTCACCACCTCCATGACCTCTAGGGTTTTTTTGTTTGTTTGTTTTTTTTTTTGGCAGTGCAGCAGTGCATCCCAGGTATGTTCTATTCCTGGTCCTTATTATTTCCCAAACCTTTGAGTCCCTGAGGACCACCGAAGTCATTCAGCATCACTGGGCAACTAGTTCTACTCCATCATCTAATAAATGCCTCTCCAAGCATCTACCAGTGAGGTGAATAGCCATACTATTACCCACAAAAGTCAATCAAAGGAACCATCCATGGTAACTAATTCATCACATTTTTAATAGCTGGACTTTTATTACCTGAATTATATACTGCCTCTACTCAATTCAATCTCCCTTTATGAAAGTTTGCACAGAGTATTCAGTATGTCCAGCTCACAGGCTCTCTACGTAGATTCACCTTTTGCAAACAGGATTTATTAAAGCAATGTTTGCACATATCTAAAGCAGACAATTACAATTACCATGAATACGTATATACTACATTAGAAATTTTCTACACTGCAATCGGAAAATTGGACTACCAGTATTTCTGAGGATTTACTATACTCCAGACACAAATCTAAGTGCTTTGATGCGTTATTTCATTTAATCTCTACAAAGGTCATAAGGAGGGTGGGGCTTGGAGACATTAAGTGACTTGCTCGAAGTCATCCACTATATACGTAGAGAGCCAGAATTAAAAAGATAATCTATTTGACGTAAGTAACAGTGCTCTGAGGTGCTAGGCACACTCTTTCCCCAAGACTGCACTGACAGTAATTATCCCTGAACCATTCCCATGAAGAATTCCCACGGCAGTTGGGATAAACCAAAGCCACAGGGCTTAACCCTCTGAGACACTCCCAGACAATACCATGGAGAAGGAGCAGAGGTTTAGGGCTCTCGAGAGACTCAGGTATTCAAATCGTACATCATAAGCAGAGATGCATTAGCAAACAATGGTTTCAATCCACAAAGGCATTTTCATCCATCCCTATGAAAATATTAAAAAGTGTTCCCACCCTATTCAAGATTGCATCTTGTCCCCAGTGCCAATCCAGCGCTCCCAACCCCCCCCCACCCTAGGCTACTTCTTTGCCTAAGTTCTTACCACTCTCCAATACGCTATACCATTTACTTACTCATCATGCATATTATTATTATTCTGGGCTAGAATGCAAGCTCATTGAGAACAGGGAATCTTTGTTTTATTCACTGCCATGCCTGCAGTGCTTAGACACACAATGGCTCAAACCACAGTTGGAGCACATTCCTCTTCCTTACAAAAGTAGATGATGGTATCTATTCAGAACGCTTTCTAACATTTCACCAAAAACTGCTAAACGCTGCTAAATATTTCACACATGTGAATAGAGACATTGACACATCTATAAGTGAATTCTGCAGCTACGTCACTGAGGAGAAAGCTGTAATTACAGAATAATAGAACGATCACTGACAGATGGAAGGGGGTTTTCTTGTTATTACAGCTCATCGAGGGGATTATATGAAGAGTTCAGTGAGTTAGCACGGCTGACAGGCAGTCCAAGCATGCAAGCCGAGCCATGATTCCTCAATTTTTAGGCACAGTGTTGGGAAGCAGTGGGGCGGAAAGGGCAGGTAACGAAAGAAGGGTGTTTAATTTCAAATACTGAGTTTCATCATACAAGGTAGGATATGGAAAAAGTTTTAAAACCCCATTATTTCTATAATGGAACTACTAAAAAGGATGTGATAAATTAGTACAGTAGAACATGGGATAATGATGGTTTTCATGTATTCAACACTTTCCTAGGTACGAGGCACTATTTTGAGGTCTTTGTGTATATTATATGGTGTGAATATCTTCGCAACCACCCTGTGATGTAGGGATTATTATTATTTCAGAGATAATGAGACTGAGGCTCAGAGGTTGTTCAATGTACTTGGGAACACAGAGCCTTGCAGTGATATTGCTGGGATCAAACCTAGGTTAGTGGTTCTCAGCAGAGCGTTATTTTGTTCCCTAGGTGGTATCTGGCAATGTCTAGAGACTTTGATTTTTTGTTATCCCAACTGGAGGGAAGGTGCTACTGGCATCTAGTTGGGTAGGCATGCTTCAAAACATCCTACAGTACAAAGGACAGCCTCCACAACAAAGAAGTATCTGGCCCAGGATGTCAACCATGATGAGGCTGAGATGTAGCTCTAGAGCTATAACTTCTAATTGCTGTATGCAAAGTTTGAGAAACACCATCTTTGACCCAAGGACAGAAGGAAGGATACCTAAGTACAACATGCCAGTTAAATATAGCTATAAGTAAGCTGATAAAAGAAGTACATTTTTTAAAGATTTTATTTATTTATTTTTGAGAGACAAAGAGAGACAGAGAGAGACAGGCAGAGACATAGGCAGAGGGGGAATCAGGCTCCATGCAGGGAGCCCGACATGGGACTCGATCCCAGCTCTCCAGGATCATGCCCTGGGCGAAGGCAGGCACCAAACCGCTGAGCCACCCAGGGATCCCCAAGAAGTACATTCGTTTCCTGAGAATACTGCAACACATCACAGCACATTTGGTGGGGTCAAACTACACAAATGTATTCCTTCATACCTCTGGACTCCAGAAATCCAAAACCAGTAATACTGTGCTGAAATCAAAGTGTCAGCTGGGCCATACTCCCTCCGAGGGGTAGAGCTCTATAGGAGAATCCATCCCTTGCTTCTTTCAGTTTCTGGTTACTTCCAGCACTGACACTCCTTGGCTGGTGGCCGCATCATTTCACTCTCTACTTCCATCTTCACATGACCTTTTCCTCTTTGTGTCTATGTACCATCTGTGCTGTGTCTCTATGTGTAATCTCCCCTGCCTCTCATATTAGGAACATTGTGATGCTATGTAGGGCCCATATGGATAGCCCAGGAGAATCTGCTTGTCTCAAAATCCTTCAATGAGTCACCTCTGCAAAGACTCTTTTATTCAAATAAGGTAACACAGGTTCCAAGGATTAGGACATGGATATTTTTGGAGAGCGATTTTTCAGCTCACCACAAGCAGATAACATCACTTCCATGTACCCAAGAGGGAATTTCAAGTCATGTGCCCAAGGACAAATGGCTAACAAGTGGTGGAGGCAGGATCTGAACCCAGCTGTGTTCACCTAGAAGCCCATTCTCTTTGTATCACGTCACCTACAAAAGCTGAAGAACAGGTCTTAAACCAGCAGGTCCCAACCTCTGAGTCGGGACCAATGTGAGGAAACTAAAAATCCGCATGTGTTTTAAGCAGTGCCAGAAGTTTCTGGAAAGCACAAATTTCCATGCTGTGAGAGTCTTGTGAATATTTGCATCCATTTATTTTCTTGACATAATCTCATGAACATTTCTTGTCCCCAAGGAGGTATCTTATTATCTGAAGAATTACTTATAGCCCTTGAATAAAATGGCCTATGTAACATAATATAGAAGTAATATGCAACAGATTACAGCTTTAACTGCACACAAATTTTTCGGATTTGTACATTATGGACCAAAGTTCCAAGCGTACTGAGAAAGGAAGGTATTGCCAAGGAAGAGAAGGATATGGTAGGTCTATGGGTGGGGTCAGGGCCAGACTTTTCAAAACCCCAGGAATTTCTGACATTAAAAATACTGAGTATGCAGCCATAAAAAGAAAGGAAGTACTGACACCTGCTACCACATGGATAAGCCTTGACAACATAAGCTAAGCAAAAGAAGCCTGACACCGAAGGACACATATTGTGTGATTCCATTTCTATGAAATATCCAGAGCAGTTAAATCCATAGAAACAAAAAGCAGATTAGTTGCCTAGGGCTACGGGGAGTAGGTACCAGGGAGTGAGTATTTAGTGACAGGTGGTTTCATTTTGGGGAGATGGAAATGCTTCCGAACTAGATGGTGGTGGTTGCCTCTCTTTTTTCACTTTGAAACGGTGAATCTGAAGTCATGTGAATTTCACTTCAATAAAAATAAGAATAAATAAATGGAGGCCTCCATGCTAAGCAAACTCCAGAGTGGACAACCCACTGTTTGACAATGTAATAATATTAAATCATATTCTGGTTTGCACCCTAGAGTAGTAGTTACCTGGCCGAGAAACCAGGATTTATTTTTATTTATTATTTTTTTAATTTCAAGAATTTTTTATTTTATTTCATTTTAGGATTTATTTCATTCAACCCTGGTTCTACTCCTCTACTTGTTGGACTTTGACAAAGGAGGCTTCAAGAACTGGAATCTAAGCATGCCAAATTCCCTTTATAATTTTTGTTATTCAACTACGAAATACTTGCTGTTAAAAAAAAAAAAGAAGTTACCATCAGGCCAACATTTACAGTCAAGTGATACCCTGAGTGAAAATGTCAGGGATCCCTGGGTGGCTCAGCAGTTTAGCGTCTGCCTTCGGCCCAGGCCTGATCCTGGAGTCCCGGAATCGAGTTCCACATCGGCCTCCCTGCACAGAGTCTGCTTCTCCCTCTGCCTATGTCTCTGCCTCTCTCTCTGTGTCTCTCATGAATAAATAAAAACAAATATTAAAAAAAAAAAAAAAACTTCATCTCCCACTCTCCTAAAATAAGGAGCCAGTTGCATTTTCCTATAAAAGAGCCCAATGAGCTAATAAAACCAAAGTGCTCAGTTAACTCTGGAGCACGTTTCAAATGTGAGGCATCACTCTTAATATAAAGTGATAACCATCAGGAAGCCAGCATAAAGTGCTCCATTGCACGGTGTACTGTGAAGACACAGCAATAATCGATAACCAATGAGAGTAGTGGTCTATTACTGTATAATCAACACATGGTAATTACATAACCAACTGTCAACAGCTGCAGTTTCGATTTGATAATAACTAGATAGGACACACCAGAAGAATGTGCACACAAGAGATAAGGTTCTCCCCTCCTGAAGCAAGTCTCTGTGTATGTCGGGGAGGCTGGACTGCCCCGATGGGTCTTGCAGGGAGTAAATAACGCTTGTCAAAGGAAGAATGTTAGGTTCCTGGGACTTGGGGCTGGGGTAAGGACACTCTGTCAAGTAACGGGGGCAAAAAGGAGAGCTAAGGCAACTGCTGAGCCTAGTTCAAGCCCAACACCTTCCTTCAAAACCCAGCCTCTACTTCTCCCCTGGGAAGGAAGATCTTCTCATTGGGGCTGAAATTCCAGCTGTGTAGGCCAAGGACTGCAATGGACTGCTTGCTTAGCTGCTGCATCTGCAAGAAAAATGCTCTTGCTCTGCACCATGCAAGATGGGTTCTGGGCTTTTCATTACAAACCAAGGCGGAGCTGCTGTGGCCTCTACACAATTCGGAAGCGGCGCATCAGGCCAGAGTCCTGCTCTGAGGCCAGAGAACAGCTGTGACAACAGGGACAGCAGGGGAGACCGAAGAGGACAAGCTTGCCCTGGCAGCACTGAGCTCTGGGCCATGCTTGCCATTAACTCCTTCAGGGAGCCCACACCTAACTACTTCCCCTTGCATGCTTATCTGTAAAATGGGGTGATGGTCCCACTGTGCTGATCTCAAAAACAAAGATCATGCTGGAAGATGGTGAGGATGAATGAAAGTGAAGGGGATGGGTAATGATGACCAGAAAAGTATACAGTGGAAGTGAAGGCTCCTATCCACACTGCCTAAACTGTGCTGAGCGTCCCATGCAACCATGCCCCCAGACGCTGAGAGTTAACATGAAAGAAGAGACATGTTTGGGAAATCAGAGCTTAAACAAAGCTGATTTTTTTTAGGGTTCATTTATTCATGAGAGACACAGAAAGAGGCAGAGACGCTGACAGAGGGAGAAGCAGGTTCCCTCCAGGGAGCCTGATGTGGGACTTGATCCCAGGACCCTGGGATCATGCCCTGAGCTAAAGGCAGATGCTCAACCACTGAGCCACCCAGGTGTCCCCAAAGCTGACTTTTTAATTCATGCCTTTATTCATTTATTCAACAAACACTGGGAGGGTATGAATAAGGTATGCATTGCTGAATATAGCAGACATGGACTTTTCCGCCATGGGGCTTACGACTGAATGGGACAGAAAGATACTTAATAGTTTGTCTGATTTGTATTTTGAAAAGATATCTTCTTTAATATGTGCTATGAAGGAAATAAAGAGGAGAGGATGCAGTGGCAGAGACTTAAGGGGTAATCTACTTTGATGGGGAAGAGGTAAGAAAGGGCAGCAACATTTAAGAATCCCGAAGGCTCAGGGGGAGCCAACATGGCAAAGAAGCCACAAGGAGCTGGCAGCGAGCTTCCAGCAGGGAGAGATGGTGTGAGCACAGGCCCTGCAGCAGGAAGGTCAGGTGAGGAAGAGGTGAGAGCAAAGCGGGCAGGAGGCCTGGAAGCCTTTTTTATGCCGTGTAGCTTGTGAACCTCCCAGAGGATAAGCATTGCTTCCCAAAAAAGTATTCTAGGATGTTAATATGGACGTTGTCAACTAAGCCACTAAGATAAGATTAGATATCTGATTCCAAGATGAAGTGCCAGGCCTAGATACAGTTCCTCAAGAACATAGCTCAAAACCAAGTGCACTGATCTTGACCTCACTCACAGTGAGAATGCAAATGTATGAGGCTTCTGGTGGCTAAAAGGAGGGATGATTAAACCAAGTCATCTGCAGTCTGGCCCTAGAAGGGAGGATTAGGGAAGAGGTGGGAGTCCCTGCCTTCCCCTCTCCAGCCCAGTGAGGAGTTTCAGGGGGAACTAGATGGAGAGCTGGAGATTCCTATGATATGGGAGACACCACCTTGCTGGTGTCTGCCTGAGAAATCTAAAGCTGGAGGTGGCTGGCTGAATGCTGAGGGACAAGCCAGAGTATGCAACACCTACACTGGGATTACCTGCAATTCCCCCAAGTTTGTGGAGACAAAGGTTGCCATGGCCCAGACATGGATCATGCCAAGAGCATATATATGGGGCTCTATCTGGCTCTGCCAACCAAGGGCCAAGTGGACAGCAGTGGAACCCAGCAGACAGGAGAACAAATGGACCAGTGAGCTTTCCAGAGACTAAGAAAGGAGTAGCAACAAGACTAGAGAAAGAGTGTACAGTAGCCAAACCAAGGTGACTGCAGGTAAGAGGGCCCCAGAGACAGGGTGAGCAGATCTCTCTGAAGAACCCATGAAAGGGCTCCCTAAGAGCAAGATCCAATTCTAAAAACCCACAACACAAAAACAGCTCTACTTTGATCCTGCCTGCCAATAAAAATGTTCCTAGGCTCCATCCTGTCCTTCCCACCCCTCCTTAACCCAGAAGCAACAGCTACTGAGCAAGCAAGAGAGAGGATGTCCAGCCATAGACCCTCCTCCCTGTAAGAGCCTGGGGGGGGGGGGGGCAGTTATAAATGTAAATGAAGTTGGGAACTTCAAATATTACATGGTACTAGACATTTTAAGTATTTGGCAAATTAAAATGAGACTCTTTGTAATATAAGAGCAATCAGAAGAGTAACATGATAGGTTTTCATCCAGAAACAAGGAAAATGCCTTCTGGCCAAATAACTCTTCATGGGAGAGTAGGTGATGAGCTCAGGTTGTGTTCTGATAGCATCCTAGAAAGTCTATTTGTCTGAAGCAGATGACACATAAAACTTCCTCATGGTAGCACATTTCATGGAAAATACAGTAAAAATGAGGTCCATCATGCCTGGGCTGGAACACTGACACCACCACGGTTCCCAGGTTCACCTCCATTCCTCATCGAGCCAAGCAGAGCCTTCAGCATCTGTAGTAACTGAGACTACTGACCTCCTGCCCACACCAAACATTCTCATCTCCTGTACCCTCCCCTCCTCTTCTAGAAACACAAACGTGGTGGTTCAGGAAGGGATCCCCACCAGGATCCACCACCACGCTCAGCTCTGATCCTCATGAACCAGGCCCCAACAGAGTTTCCAATTTCAAGTCTCATGAGTGTTGTCCTCAGGTGTCATCCTAATAGGATTCCTTCCATGGGGATCCAGCTGAGAAGCCCAGAGCCTCAACTCACACCCAGCAGGGAACCCCAGGACACCAAGCACAAGATGAGGCCTAAGTCCCTGCATTCATGCCCCTTTTGCCATATCATGAAAAGCACATCTTAGAGTGCAGAGCAGTCAAACCCAAGACAGAACTCCTCCTCGGTCAACTGGCATTGTGGTAGAGCCAATGTGCAAAAGTCAACAACTGTTGCAGTGTTATATTTCTGTGGGTTTTTGCCAATCAACGCATACTGGCTGAGTCTTTACGTTATTGGAAATAATGCTCACCAACATCTCTACCAGGAGAAAACAGATTTTTCTTCACATCTAAGACTTACTCTTATGAGCACACATTTAAAGCCTAGATCGTTCTAAAAGATGTTTCTGGGCCTCTGTCTATTAAGGTTTTAAGTTCCCCAAAGGCAAGGGACTATCTCATCTACTTCTGTGCTCCCTGCAGCCTGGCATGGAATCTGGTATAGGAGGGTTCAAAAGTCCCATGGCTAGTAAGTAAATGAACAAATGAATGGATATCCTGGCCCATGTTTTAAGCTAGACTCATGTGAATACTGTAGTATATTGTTTATTTTTAAAAGAGAGGCCTGCTATTCATCATTGTTGACTACACCATTCTATTCCCTACAGATGATTAATAGTAGGTTTTTTAAAATCTTCTAACTGAATACTTCGGTGTCATTTTATATAAAGGTTTTTTTCCTCAGGATATTCTTTGATAGTCTGAGACCATGTCAATGGCCTACTCACTCCCCGCTCAGAAAGATTGAAAAGCTCCATTGTGCCACATGATTCCACGTACAACAATCAATGTTTCAAGTCTCTCAAAGCAAGTAACATAGATATGTTTAAAAGAACTTTCAGGACAGCCCGGGTGGCTCAGTGGTTTAGCGCTACCTTCAGCCCAGGGCGTGATCCTTGAGTCCCGGGATCAGGTCCCACATCGGGCTCCCTGCATGGGGCCTGCTTCTCCCTCTGCCTGTGTCTCTGCCTCTCTCTCTCTCTCTCTCTCTCTCTCTCTCTCCTTCCCTCTCTGTGTGTCTCTCATGAATAAATACAATCTTTAAAAAATAAAAAAAAAAAAATAAAAGAACTTTCACCTCTCTTGTGGAAGGACCTTTGGGGGTGAAGCAGAGAGAAGGCAGGTTAGCTAGCACAGGGTTGGGAGGCATCAGGCACCAAAGAAGAGAGGTCACAAGATTTGGAGCTGGACGGGTCTGCAGTCATGTGTTGGCTCTGCTGGGCTTCTTCATCTGTAAAATGGAGGGGATGATACCTATCTCAAACAATCATTGTGAGGAGGACCAGGGAACATGTGGAGGCTCTGAGCAAAGGACCTGCCACATAAGGGTGGCAGTTTCACTCAACAGTACTTTTCTTACTGTTGTCTACACATAAAACAAGTGACATACACCTACCTGCATATATAAGGATGAGTTCATATACGGGTGGTTCAACAACTCAAAAGGAGTAGAGATCCACGGGCTCAACTCTTTGGAACTTGGAATGCCTCTTCCCATAGAAACAATGCTACAAATCACAGAATTTTAGAACTGGAAGGAGCCTCTTAGGGCATCTGTGAAAGTTCCCACTCAATGGACTATTTCCTACTATGACACTGCCCGGTGTACACAAGCCAGCCAAAACCATATAACCCGTAACATCGCTGAAACACTACATGCAAACAAAAAAACAGAAAGTGATTTTAAAATAGTCACCATTCATCTTCACAAGTCCTTTTAACCTGAACTAGATGATCTTCCAGCTTTGAAATTCACTAATGTAGGAAATGGGGAGACATACATTTCTGACTTCTTATAACCTACCCTGCCCTTCCTCACACCCAGCAACTGCCACATAACACTTCCAGTTACTACACGATAAGAGCTTTATCTGCAGCATGAGCAAAATGCCACAGGCCCACGGAGGACGGGGAGATACATGGGGGATGGGAGGAGGGGTCAGAGGCAGCAAGAGGCCAGGTGGTACAGGGCAGAAAAAGGCGAGGCTTGATTATCCAGTTTCCCTCTATCAACCCTTTGCCCAGCATCAGCCCTGCTGAACCTGGCTGTGCACAAACAAAATTATCTGTGAAAGTCATGTGAGACACTGCTGGATCACAAGCACTGTCACCACCACTCGGACCCCTGGCTATGTCCACCTGCATCCCTTTGCAGTGGACAGCAAGAAGGCACAAGGTGCCCTGGCGTCTTCCTCACGCTTAATTCTTTGGAATGGCAAAGGCTGGCTATTTGTACTCACACAGGATGTTCACAAACCCAGGGTGTTTAGCTTGGAGAGTGCCTATAATGCGGTCTCCAATATAGAAAATTCAAGAGAAACTGCAGAATGACCCAGGCAATCTAGTTGTACATAAAAGCTCACAGCACTGCTTAGACAACATGAGATAATATTTGTGGTATGACAGTAAAAGGAACAAAAATCACTTTACGCAAATGTACATATGGTATGATCCCACATCTCTGTGATGTGCATGGACACACGATGTTTTACCCATTCTTACATATATATCTGGCTTTTTAAAAAATTTTTATTTATTTATGATAGTCACACAGAGAGAGAGAGAGAGAGGCAGAGACATAGGCAGAGGGAGAAGCAGGCTCCATGCACTGGGAGCCCGACATGGGATTCGATCCCGGGTCTCCAGGATCACGCCCTGGGCCAAAGGCAGGCGCCAAACCGCTGCGCCACCCAGGGATCCCTATATCTGGCTTTTTAAAGAAGTTTATATTTATTTATTTGAGGGAAAGAGAGACAGAGCACAAGATGGTGGGGGAGGGTGTGCAGAGAGGGAGAGGGAGAAGCAGACTGCTTGCTGAGCAAGGAGCCCAACATGGGGCTCTATCCCAGGACCCTGAGATCATGACCTGAGGCAAAATCAGACACTCAATCGACTGAGCCACCCAGGTGCCCCTCTTACATATGTCTGTTTAGGATAAAGACTGGAAGGAAATACTTTAACATATGAATAAAGATTTTGTCTATGTGATGGAAATACAGGCTATATATTTTTTCTTTTTAAGTCTGGTGAAATGGGCAAGTAATTGTAATAATGAGAGGTGAAATGGAATTTAGGAATACTGATTAGATATTGTAAAGATACTGTCTTTAGAAATGGCCTAATTTCATATTTTTCCTAGTTCCTCCCAATTACGTAGGTAAAACACCTCTGGACCCTCGGATGACTTCCGAACCTAAAGGCTTACAACTAGTAGACAACTTAGCCAAACCATGGCTTGAACTCAGACCTGGCAACATTTATGGCCTGTGCCACTCCTGTGATATCACAGTGCCCTAGAGTCAGGACAAATGAACTTCACAAGGAAATACTCCATAAGGAAAGAGCAAGTCTTACTGCGCACACTTACACTTCTTACTAAATAAATATTTGCCTGTCATTATATCATAGTTTTATGACATGCAAAAAAGTCCGTTGCTAAAGGAGCTCCAGTGACTTTGTCACAGCTACTGAACCTGCGTCCAGGTTACAAAGTTTTACACCTGCATTACGCAGAAGCCCAACTCCAGAGATTGTCAGGGTGAAACTTGCCTGGGTGGCTCAGTGGTTAAATGTCTGCCTTTGGCTTGGGTTGCGATCCCAGGGTCCTGAGATTGAGTCCCGCATCGGGCTCCCCAGAGGGAGCCTGCTTCTCCCTCTGTCTGTGTCTCTGCCTCTCTCTTTCTCTCTGTGTCTCTTATGAATAAATAAAATCTTAAAAAAAAAGAAGGGATCTCCAACTGTAAGCTAGGCATCTCTGTGGCTAAAGAGAAGAAATGGGCTATTCTGTCTTCTACTGTTGCTATCTCCACACATTAACAGCCATTTAACTTCCATTCCATGGCATCACGCTAGATGAGAGCTATTTAACATTTACCCAGCCCCAAAACATGTATACAAAGTAGACAGACTGCCAACCGTCCTTAGAAGCACAAATACCATAAAGGCTTTAAGTAGTCCCCTATTTGTAAACATGGAACTTGTTAGGGGGGAAAAAAAGCCATCATCTCAATCTGACAAAAGGATCAGTTCCAAAATCTCTCACTTCTTAAGGAAGGAAATTCAGACATTTGATGCATACAGGTGCACGGAGCAGCCTCCGGCCACACAGGAGTGGCTTCCTGTTTCACTCTGCTTATCTCAGGCTGGCTGGGCTTGAAGAGCTTTCTAGGCAAGGGGTGAGGAGGCGGCCTCCAAGGACACAGGAGCAGGGAGGGACTGGCCACAGGTGGCAAGTTAAAGACGTTTTTTTCAGATAAGCACAGAGACTCCCCTGGATCACAGCCATAAGCAGGGAGCTCATTTCCCGCCCCTGGGCTAACATGGAGCATAATACACGAAACCAAGATATACTTAGAGCAGGTGGACAGAGAGCGAGCAGGAGCCTGGACAATGCATCGGTCGCCCTGCCACCCGGGCTCAGCAGTAATTAGCTGAGACTTAGAACCTGAAGTTAGCTGCAAAGCCCGGAGCATGCATAGGCAGGGCAGGGCTGGGAGTGTCTGAGATGAGCTGCGAAAATGCAAAACTGCTGACCCCAGGAAGAACTCAAGGCAGATGAAGCCCAAAGGAGAAATTTAGGCAAGAGCTGGCTGACAAGTACAGCAACCAGAGAGATCCTCAGATGGTACAACAGTCCTCCCACCAAAACGATTTTGGGATTGAGGGAAGCCGTAGGAGGCGGCTGAAAAGTACAGGTTTACATGTAAGTAAGTGCGGAATTCCACGACATTTTAAGGGTTTCAGGGAAGAAGGTAATGTGCTAAAGTGGCCTCTCTCCTTGGCTTTTTCAGTCAAAAGTTGCCCAAGATGAAACAAAGAACCATATCCACGCAGCCTTCCATCACGGACCTCAACTCTGAGAATTTAATCTAAGTAAATAAGATGAGGGGTGCCTGGGTGGCTCAGATGGTTGAGTGTCTCTCTTCAGTTCAGGTCACCATCCTGGGGTCCTGAGATCGAGTCCTGCCTTGGGTTCCCTGCTCAGCACGGGAACCAGCTTCTCCCTCTCTCTCTTCCTCTCCCATCTGCTCATGCTTGCTCTCTCATTCTCTCTTAAATAAATAAATAAAATCTTAAAAAAAATAGTAAATAAGATCCAAGAAGCAGAACACTAGGTTGTATGAAGTTGTACATTATATTCCATAAAAGCAAAAACACAAATACTAGATCCTGTCTGATGACTAACAATAGGGAAAAATTTGACAAGGCAAGGGTAAGTTAAGGCACATGAAATATGCTCAGCCCTTTTTGAATGGATAACATGAAGATATAAATAGGGAAAATAAAATGTGAAGTTTAAAGTTCAAAATTAAGTGTTCACTATGGATACAACTAGATTAAAATGGCGGTGCCTGGGATAGAGCTGAGGAAGAGTCAGTGATCAAGAGCCAATGTTGACCAGGATGGTCCAGGGTAGCATGATGGAGGATGCAGGGGCTGACAGCAAGGCCCCCTTTGGTAAAACCAGGGAGAACTTTCTGGACTGGTCATAAAGAGGCTCCATCTCATTCTGAAATCCGAAGGGGTGGGCTGGAACCCTAAGCAAGAACAGGTGTTGGTCTTGGTTGGCTGATCACAAGGGGCTCAAGTGCACGGCTTAATTAACCTTGGATTAAAGGGAAAATAAGTGGTCTAAGAGGACCCTGAAGGGAGCAGTTCTGAAAGAACCTGCAGATTAAAAGAAATTCGCCAAGGGCCTGAAATGGTCTGTTTAACCCAGAAAAATCTAGAAGGCTCTATTTCATCTAGAAATGTGGCCAACTAACTGAGGAGCAGGAGGACAAACTTGTAAGTGCCTGATGAGAACATGAGAGCGGGCAATGGGGCAGTGATTAACTCCATGACTTTCTGTCCCCAACTTTCAGATAAGAAAACTCACACCCAGAACGGCGATGCCAACTGCTTGCCTAGGATGACAACCAGTTAGCTCATGGCAGTGCCAGAGGTATCACCCAGATCTTTTCCTTTCATTTTAGCAATTTTTACATTATTCCATGCTCTCACGTCGACCATATGTAGCACCTGGCATTCTCCCACCATACAGGAATTAAACCTGAAATAACTATTCTCACTAGATAAATATTATTGCTTTTATTTTTAACTGGGGGAAAGCAACCTTAGTTTTTAAACATTCTCATTTTTTCTGTTAAACGTATGGTTTGGGCTCATTTTCATAGCTGGCAAATATTTACTTCATCACGTGAATATTTATTCTATAGGTTTGGCTAGCCTGTGGAACTTGGTGTCATCAACCACATAAAATATAGGATTTTTAAGATTTCCATCCAAATCCTATGGGACTGTCTTATATGGAGACCAGACTAAACTCTGAAGCCTTGCCACTGGGAACTTCTTTCCAAGCTGTCACTCAATCATGAACTGCACTATAGCACATGAAAAGACTCAGCTGTGAATGTCCTGGATTGTTCTCCCATCCTCCAACTGCTATTATGTGCATAAGGAGACATGTGAGAGGTCTTTGTCGAATGCTTCTAGGTCTCTAGCTCTCTCTTCCTCTACCAATCTAGGACGCTTATCTAAAAAGGCAATGTGATGAATGGGTGACTAGACATTAGGAAATTTATGCTGGTTTCTAGGGATTGATGCAATCTCTTCTATGGGTTTTAAATCACTTACATGATGGGAATTTGGAATTTTTGCAAGGGAACATTGCATATACTGAAGTGTCAGGAGTTCAACTCTTTCAAAGGTTGAACAGAACAACATTTGTATGTGTCTGGTCTTCTGGAACCTCTCTCCCTCTCCAAGATTTATTCAACGGTCACTGGCAGTGCCTCAAAGGTGGTATCTGCTAATTCCTTCAACATCCTTAGATAGGGCCAAGAATGTCCTAGAGATGTGAACTCCTTCAAGTTACATACATGTTCTTTCCTTGTCTTCTACATCCCTCTTACTCCTTTTTCATTTTTTAAAAAAGATTTTATTTATTTATTCATGAGACATGGAGAGACAGAGGCAGAGGAAGAAACAGGCTCCCTGTGGGGAGCCCAATGTGGGACTTGATCTCAGGACCCCAGGTTCACAACCTGGTCCAAAGGCAGGCACTCAACCACAGAGCCACCTAGATGCCCCAATCTCTTTTCTTTTTGAAGATCACTGTACTCTTTGCTGGAGAACTGAAAGGAAAATAGTTCTGTAAATGTCACGTATTAATGTCAGTCTTATGCTCTTATGCAATACTCTGTCTCTGTCTCCATTCCTCTGGCTCCAGAAACAGCTGAAAAGCAAAACAAACTAAAACACTACTTTCAAAATACAAAAAACATACCACGCACTGTACACACTCAACCATGCACATGCCATGCACCAAAAAGGTTCCTAGCCAGTAAAGAAATGAATGCAACCATGAAATGTCATCTTGAAGCAAACCATGAAAACATACCTTTAAAAAGCAGGCTGGTGAATCTGTAGGAAATGGACATACCCAATGGACTTATGATAATGTAACTGTGTTATGGGCAAGTACATAATTTGTTTTGCCCTTTGGAAACCAGGAAATCTCCAGCTAAATGCTTATCTTAAGGGACACATTCTGAAATAAACCTGAAAATATAAAAAGGTTCACGTATATAAATATGTCTTTGGGGAATATCATAATAGCTCCAAACTGGATACAATTTAAATATCCGATGACGGGAATCATTAGAGGAACCATAAAACACCAACTGTGGTAGGCCAAATAATGCCCCCTCCCAAAGATGTCCATGTCCTAATACCCAGAACCTGCAAATATGCTGCTTTACGTGGTAAAAGGAACTTCATAGACATGGTTAAGGATTTTGAGATGAGGAGATTATCCTGGATTATCCAAGTGGGTCTAATGTGTTCAAGGTCTATGTAAGAGAAAGCGCAGGAAGGACTCAGCTAGAGAAATGACACACAACAGAAGGAGAGGTTAGAGACTGTGGGATGAGATTTGAGGTTGCCATGCTACTGGCTTTAAAGACAGGGGATGAGTCCTATGTCAAAGTACATAGAAGCTCTAGAAGCTGGAAAAGATAAGCAAACATTCTTTCCTAGAGCCTTCAGAAGGGAAACAGCCCTGCCAACATCTAAATTGTAGGAATTCTGACTTCCATAAATGTAAGATAATAAATTTGTGTCCTTTTAAGCCACTAAATTTACAGTAAATGTTTAGAGCAGCAATAGGGAATTGATACACTACTAGGAAACCACTACAGATGATAAAAACAGAGGACTATAGAGCAACAGGAGAATACAAACATGTGTAGATGGAAAAATAGTATGAACAACAATTACTACTCTACAAAATATACATATAAATAGATCAAGATGCATAGAAACAGATGAAAATATATCAATAGATTAAAACACCTTGTAACTGGTCCCCCTGCTTCTGACCTCAAGCTCCTCGCACCCAGAGCAGCCCAAGGGGTTCTTTTCAAATATGAAATCAGATTACCTTACTCCTCTGCTCAAAACCCTACAAAACCCTTTTTCCTGTCATCTCAAAGAAAAAGCTGAAGTCTCAAAAAGGATTTACAAAGCCCAGGTCCAGAGCAGTGCATGGCTCCGAGGAGAGGCACTCACATGTACTGTATGTGACTGGCATCCCCACAAGCATGCAGTACCCCTCACCCAGGCATGCGCCTGCTCCTACTCACTCCATCTCTCTGGCCTTCCCATCTGCTGCTCTGTCTTGCTGACTCCACTCTGGCCTCACTGGCCAACTTGCTATTCCTGGAACATAGGAAGCACCCTCCTTCACACTTTCTACACTCAATGTCCCCTCTGCCTGAAGTACCATAACCAGGGTAGGTCTCCTGGAAAAAAGGGCACAGTCATGTATTTGCTCTCCAAATACGTAGTTACATTATCTGTACATAGGCATGTCTATTTCCCTACAACCTCACAGCATTGCCTTTTATCACTTCAAGGTACATCTGTCACAAAGTGACATTTCAGTTTTGTATTAACTTCCAGGTTGAACCTTTTGTGAGTATGCATGTATTACTAAAAATAACATACTACATATGCTACATACTTAGACACCTTTCTGGTGTCTATGTGTATAAGTGTATAGTGTGTGGGGGATGTCATCTGTATTTTGCAGCCTCTTTACCTTGCTTCCATTCTCTGCTCAAATGTCACCACCTTATGAACCAGGCTCTCCTTGACTGATTTTTATTTTTTTAATTTAAAAAAATTTAAATCTTAAGATTTTATTTGAGAGAGAAAGCAAGAGAGAAAGAGAAAGCAAGCACGAGTGGGGGTGGGGGAGAGGAAGAGGGAGAAGCAGGCTTCCTGCTGAGTGAGGAGCCTGATGTAGGACTCCATCCCAGGACCTCAGGATCCTGAGCAGAAGGCAGATGCTTAACAGACTGAGCCACCCACGTGCCCTTTGATCACTTTATCTTAAATAACAATCCCAGCCCCTCACCTCCAAACTCCCCAATCCCCTCATACTGCTTTATTTTTCTCTATAGCATGCATTACCATCTGTCATTCTAAAAAATACCTAGTTGCTACCCATCTCCCCAAACTAGAATGAAAACTCCTTAAGAACTCAGACATTGTGGGTTGGCTTACTGATGCATTTCCAGAGCCTAAGTGAATTCACACAGTGAGTGTTCCATAAATATTCGTTAAATGAATCAAATAAGATGAGAGACGGTTTCAAAGAAGTCAAAAGACGTAACTGGTTTAAAGGTAAACTGTATCAGTTCCATTAAGTGTTGCCGCTATGCTGTTTTCACAAACCAGCAGCTAACTTTTGGTGATGCTCTTGATGGAAACTGTCCATTCAATCAGGAAGGAGTCTTCTGCGCATGCCTTTTTAAAATCAAGTCAATCACTGAATGTCCTCCGAAGCCACACTGGTTCCTTCAGATGTGGTCTCCCATCTCTGCCATCAAGTTTCATACTATTTGTGCAATCAGAGTCCCGCTTTCCAGAAACTCTCAGGCCTTTTGGGTCACATATCCCTTAAAAGCCATGAGATCCAATGTATTTCCATTGAATGTTTTAAGCTCTGCCCTCCTAAAGCTCTAGTTGCATGTCATATGACCAGAGTTTTTTCCCCTATTTATAAATTCCAAGAGATCCAAGACAGGAAATACACCAGATGAGCCAGGAGCATTTGTAGTGTCAGGAGGAAGTAAGGAGGTGTAAAAACAGGCAAACAAAACTCTACAGGGACAGGGGGTATGAAGGGATACAGGAGTGAATGGAAAGAGGAAACAATGAAAGATGCCAAAGCTAGATGAGTCTGAGCAAGAAAGTCAAGCAATATTGGATTATAACTCCAAGTATAACACAAAAGGGTCCACAGTGACATAAATGATTGAATAAACAAATGGAGGAAGAAGAGACAAATCTCCCATGTAGAAGAATTCTACATAATTCTGTGGGTTTTTTAAGATCTTACATAATCTCTACACCTAATGTGGGGCTTGAAGTCTGAACCCTGAGATCAAGAGTCATATGCTCCACCAACTGAGCCAGCCAAGTGCCCCAGACTTCCACATAATTCTTACAGATACTCTTCCTTCAAGGGAGAGGACCATAACTCCTCACTTTTTAAGTGTGGGCTGCACACAGTGACTTCCTTCCAAAGAGTACAGTCTGGAAAGTGGGAGGAGAGAAAGGGTAACTCTACAGTGAAGACATCCAACAAACATTACTTCACCCATCAAGATCAACATCAGCAATGATGTCATATTAACAGCATATGTAATCTTGATACGGTGTGATAAGAATGGCACAGTATTTCCCTGAAACACATTATCCCAATCTAATCACGAGAAAACATCCAACAAACCCCAGCTGAGGGACTCTCTATAACACACCGGACACTAATTCTCAGAACTGTCAAGGTCATCAATAACAAAGAAAACCTGAGAAACTGACACCATTATTAGGAACCTAGGGAGGCATGACAAATAAATGTAATGTGGTATCCCAGATGGGATCCTGGAACAAAAAAGGGTAGTAGGGAAACACAGCAAATGTGAATTAAGTATGGACTTCAGTCAATAATAATGTATAGATGTTGGTTCAGGAGTAGGGATGAAAGATAATGATAAAGGAAAATGAGCGTTTGCCACTCTGTACTGTATTCTTGAGAATTCTCTAAATCTAAGAAAGTTCTAAAATGTTTGTTAAAAATAATTCCAAACAGATCATCAACACTCTCTTCAAAGGTTCCAGCAACTTCCCTATGATATAGTAATTCTTCCTGAGTGGTCAGCAATAAGTCCAATACTTCCTCGGTTGTATTCTGTGAAGTGACCCAAAAGAGCCAAAAGGTATTGGACTTAATTTTTTTTTAAGATTTTATTTATTTATTTATTCATGAGAAACAGAGAGAGAGAGGCAGAGACAGGCAGAGGGAGAAGCAGGCTCCACGCAGGGAGCCCGACATGACACTCGATCCTGGGTCTCCAGGATCACACCTTGGGCTGAAGGCAGGGCTAAACCGCTGAGCCACCCGGGCTGCCCTGGACTTAATTTTTAGACCACTCAGTCACCCACCAGAAGCTGAGACAGTCATCTCCTGTTGCTTCTTCCAGGTATGCGGTTGTGAAGTACAGGCTTAGCCTCCATCTGGTTAGAAGGTTCCTACAACAATCGAACTAATGTGCCTTCCCCACTTCCCCTTTTAACCTCACCAGATGCTCTGTAGAATGGTTTCTCCATCAGATTACAGCTCGTAGATAAGTATCTTCTTCCTTGTTTATCAATGTTTCTTCACTTGCCTTCCATCAACTACACAGACATTCCCATCCCTTTGTCTCAGGGCATTTGAACCAAGCCATAGAAGATAATGCTGGGTGTCGCTCTTAGACTTTGCTTCTGTTGTCCTTCCCTCCCATCTAGAACATCTCCCCATTCTCTTGTTTATTCTAAGCTGCAGTAATCCTGTGTGCCTCACACACAGGAGTGATCTTTCCCCTCCTCCAAACTCTCAGAAACCCCATCTTATTTTGCATTCCTAGCCCTGCTGGTTGTGTTTCATGAGCTTATCTCCCCAACTCCACTCTAATGGGATGAACTCATCTACTGTTCTATATAACCTTTGTACACTGATGATTCTAACTGTCCATTAAACACCAGCAAATATTTGAGTACCTCCCACAGAAGCTTCCCATAGCATCCCATCTTACAACAACTCAATGAGGTAGGCACATAATTACCCCCATCTTATAGCTGAGAACACTGAAGAATAAAGCAGTTGAGCGGCTCTCCCGAGGTCACATGGAAGGGACAGAGACAGAATATGAACCGAAATTCACACTCTTAATCACCACAGCACATCCCACAGCCTCCTTACCAGTTAAATGATCCCTTATAGAGTCTAGGTATTTTAATAAGTGGTGATCTCAGAAGGAAAATTAAAAATACTTGGTCTAAGGGCCTCCAAACTGAGAAAGTTTTTATTCAATTGTTTCCCCCAAAGCCTAAACATCACACTGCATTTGCATACAGCATAGACAACAGGACTCAAGGAAGACAGCGTTTTATAAAAATTTCTTTAGCAAGCACTGTGGTTAGCCATCATTTTTCACACGTTGACCAGTTAGAAGGGCTGATGGACACAGGCAGAACAAATGGAGAAAAAGAAAATAGGCAAGTGTATACAGTTTAAAGATTGTGATGCCAGTGTAGTGGGCAGGGGCAAGGCATCGTGCCAGAAGAGTAACCAGCACCCAGTCCCATCCTGTGTAAGTGCATACAACATGTAGCAAAGTTCTCTTCAGCCATCTGCTTCTCATTTCCCACTGGTAATTTTGTGGTTGGATGATCAGCTTCTTAGATGATTTCTAAACATAAGCTGGCACCAATTTAATTACACAAGTACACGAGTATTTACAGTCACTTTGTGGCCTACACCTAAATTAAACACCTTTCCTTTCTATTGCAAGGAAGAAGGCACTGACCTCCCCAGCAGGTGCAAAGCATCAAAACTGGTGCAAGGCTCCAATTTCTTCAACATCATCACCAGCAGCATCAACAGACGCTGGGCGTAAAGAATACCTGCACCCCTGTGCCAGCAATTGCTTGTAAAGTCCGCTCCACACAACCAAGAGTGACCAAGGGCTTGGCCAAAGGGGCAGGCAAATGTCTCTACTTCGCTGTGTTCTTGACGTCTCTATCCATGCCAACTGCTACTTAACTCTGAACTCTCTCAGAGCCTTCCTACCTCTGTTAGATGTGTTGATGCTTATCTTTAGACCCCCCACTCTCTTCTGTCTACCAGACCCAATTGCCTGGTTTAGCTCTCAGACTTGAAACCAGTACCTCCTATGGAGGTGGTCATCGTTCTGAGTTTCTGAAGGAATATGAATGAAAAATGAGACATAGCGATGCTGATCCCCAAGCAGACTGAAGGGAATATGCCAGTAGAGCCTAAGTTAGAAACGGTAGGGAATGAGTCTCCTTTGAATCCCAAATACGACAAAACCCAAATGATTAGCTGCAGACACCCGTGAACGGCACTGTCCAACACATACACAAAAGTGATCCACCTAATTCAATCAGCATGATTTTGGAGTAAAGAGCAATGCTGTGGACAAAGGTTTATTTACTATAAAATGAACAAGAGACCCTTTTTCCTTCAAGGAACTTACAATCCAGCAGGGCAGATAAGACACTCCTGCAAATAACTGAAATACACACTGAGGAGTGGTAAGTCCTAAGAGAAATATAAATAAAACGTTATCTCCTCCACCTCCACTATTTATTCCAGTGTCATGGGAAAGATTTCAAGAGCTTCTAGAAGCAACTATCCCTTGGGCGGGTTCACAGAAGCTGTGGTGGAAGCAGAAGGGCCCTGGAAGCAGAGGATGAGCTGGAAGTTGCTGGAAAACAGCTCTCTCCTTTCCTAGTCTCCTTAAATCTGCGTTATAAAAAGGGTTGCAATCTGGTTATTACAAAATACTTCCTGAAATACTGCGAAGAGGCCATTTTCAAAAGCAAAGAGCATAATTCTAACACGTTGACACTTTTTGAAGTGTAGTTCTCTCAGGGAGCAATTTCACAGCATGTGTAAGCCCTTTGCACCAGCCCATCTTCAGATCTGGAGAGAACCAGCAGCAGTCCTGCAACCTCCAAGGCTGACTTTGGGGCCCTGACTCAGGCTGGCTTCAACCCCCACCCTGCTCAGCATTATTGCCACCATTCTTCCAACTGCATTATCTTCTCCTAATTAAGTGCCTGGCTCCCCTAATCTATTGTAATTCCTTGAGGGCAAAGCCCACTCATTCCTTTTGCAATTCCCTCCCCACCCCACTCTAAATGTTAACCCCTTTGCCCTCAGCACCTTACAGAAAGCTTATGATCTGCTAGAGAGACCCCTGGGTGGCTCAGAGGTTGAACATCTGCTTTTGGCACAGGTCATGATCCTGGGGTCCTAGGATCGAGTCCTGCATCAGGATCCCCATGGGGAGCCTGCTTCTCCCTCTGCCTATGTCTCTGCCTCTCTCTGTCTTTCAGAGATCCATACATATATATATATATATATGTGGATCTGTTCTAAAAGCACAGGAAAAGTGAAACGAAGTAGTATTTACCCAGTTCCTATTACCCATATTCCTTTATTTCAGCTCATCCTCTCCATAACCCATTGAAATATCAACATTAGCCTCATTTTAGAGACTGTTCTTCACTGGGAAGACAAAGGAGTTGGCTCATCTTGGATCCCTGTCCATTGTCCACAATGCAATGTCAGGTATGCCTCTCCTCACTTCCCCCTGCAAAACAGACACATTCCATCCAGGCATGAGAAGTATCAGAAATCCTGCAGGTGGAACTGATACTCATAAACTGATGCTGAACTGAAACACTGCAACTTTCAGACATCAAGAAGTAGTCTAGAACAGCCTCAAAGATTCTAAAGCAGCGCTAAAACTTAACACATGACCCTTGAAACTGAACTATCACACATATTTAAAAGGGTCCATAGACTTGGGCTAAAGGTAACCTTCCTTAACAGTGATGGCCATAGAGGTAATATCTGTTCACCTGTTAATGATTGAAGGATAAATAAGGAGGGGTAGCCTCTAAGACTGTAAAGGGAGTGGCCAGGTTTCAAAGCCTCTTAGCAATAATTCCCATGAACAAAGGAGATATACTGGAGCAACACTGTAAATACCAGATAATTAGGAAATCCACGATCCCTTTCTTGTTTCCATTCTAGCCAATCTGTATTTATACTTACTGTATATATAAAATGGGTAGGACCCATTTTAAGCACCCACTAAAATCCTTGGAATTTATTGTCAGTTCCAATACACCTGATGTGACAGGCTCAAGAGTTTTATTTCTCAACAGAGTCCAGGTCAAATTCCATTCCAATGACTCGTTGTGGGCTTCCTGAAATTCTCCACTTTCCTCAAGTTTAGTTGTGTATCACTGCACTTAGGAGTGCGACATTGGTTAAAAATTGAGAAATTTGGGGGTGCCTGGGTGGCTCAGTGCTTGAGCATCTGTCTTTAGCTCAGGGCATCATCCTGGGGTCCTGAGATCGAGTCCCGCATCGGGCTCCCCACAGGGAGCCTGCTTCTCCCTCTGCCTATGTCTCTGCCCCTCTCTGTCTCTCTCATGAATAAATAAATAAAATCTTCAAAAAAAAAAAAGAATTGAGAAATAGGTTTATGTATAGAATTTTAAAATGTAATTGGGTATGGCTTATTATAATAGATCTGAAACCTTCTTTTAAGAAATTTTTAAATTCATAGATAAATTTAATCTGCTGATATGGGTTACATTTTAGGAACTGATACTAGTCCCAACTAGTCTTGTAGGATATTTCATCAATTGTCTTATACTCCCCTTTATGGAAAGCAGAGAAGGGATGGTCCCTGGAGTTCTAGTTCCTCGCTGTTGGTACCAGGTGCTCCAAATCCTATTGACCCCACATATTATTTTCTCCATCTTATGACACCCTATGAATTATATCCTCATAGTCCTCAGATCGTATTCACATGCAACCAAATACACACAATAAAACAGTAAACAAAATCATCAAAGCAAATTGTATGAAAGTGCTCTATGCTTTCTCATGCTTATCAGTGTACCTGATTATACACCATCTTTTACAGTATTATATTCTTTTTTGTAGCTATTTTCCATAGGCTTTGCCATAGTATATTATCTGTAAATAATAATGTATTGTTATGAGCTATTAGTTCATCTAATCCTTTCCCCAAATGTTAGATAACGAAGTTATTTGTAGTCTTTCATGATTAAAAGTAATATTGTTCTAACAAGATTTGTTTTTCCTACTTTTTTCTCCTGCCAAAAGAAATTACTGAATCAAAGGGTACATTCATTTTAATGGCTTTTGTTAAATAATTTTGGCACCCCTTCAGGAAATATGTACTAATCTGAATGCTACCAATCATGTGCAATTATTTCCAATTCTACACAGCCACAAGAAGATTGTAACTTACTATTTTAATTATTTTTTTAGATCTCAGTTTACCTCATGTTGTTGTTCTTTCATTATTATCATGTTTGGTTCTTTTTGCACACATTGGTCTCTCTCACATGTGAAAACAGTAATATTTAACCTGTAGCAATTTATCCAAATAAAGACTAGTTGTAACATAAGTCTATCTGTGCCTTATATATTATGGACACTAACTCTGTGTGAGAGTGTGTGTGTAGATATATTTTCCCTATTTCATGGGTATCTTAAAAATCTTAATTTTATTGGTTCTAACATAATTTTTTTAAAGATTTTATTTATTTATGATAGACACAGAGAGAGAGAGACAGAGACAGAGACACAGGAGGAGGGAGAAGCAGGCTCCATGCCAGGAGCCTGATGTGGGACTTGATCCCGGGACTCTAGGATCGCGCCCTGGGCCAAAGGCAGGCGCTAAACCACTGAGCCACCCAGGGATCCCCCTAACATAATTTTTATAAACAATTGAATATGTTAAGATTTTATCTTCCTTTTATGTTTTGGAAGATAAATTAGGCTGGAGATTTTAATATCTCCCAGAAATAAGCCAAAATCTACTTTGTTCCAGTTGAGAGAAATTAAGGATTTACTCTTTCTCTTCAAAAACATTTAAAAAATCAGAAATGAAATAGATGCTACTACTGATAACAGAAATACAAGATATCCAAAGAGACTATGAAAAACAATTTTATGCTGACAAACTGGACAACCTAAAAAAATTAAACTACAAGCCAATATTATTGATGAACACAGATGCAAAAATCTTCAAAAGATATTAGCAAACCCATTTCAACAATACATTAAGAAGATTATATGCCATGATCAAGTGGGATTCATTCCAGGGATACAAGGATGGTTCAACACCCAGAAATCAGTCACTGTGATATACCACATAAACAAAATGAAAGATAAAAATATAATCATCTTAATAGATGCGGAAATCAGAAAAAGCATTTGACAAAACTGAGCATCCATTTATGATAAAAACTTTCAAAGTGGGTTTAGAGGGAATATACCTCCATATCATAAAGGCCATATATGACAAGCCCACCAACTAACATCATAGTCAACAATGAAAAGCTGAAAGATTTTCCTCTAAGATCAGGAACAAAGACAAGGATACAGACTCCCACCACTTTTATTCTTCATAGTATTGGAAGCTCTAACTACAGCAAGTTGGAAGGAAAAAGAAACAAAAGATATTCAAACTGGAAATCAAGAAGTAAAGCTGTCGCTCTTTGCAGGTAACATAGGATGATATAAAGAAAACTCTGAAGACTCCATCAAAAAACCATTAGAGCTAACAAATGGATTAAACTGCAAAATACAAAGTCAATACACAAAATCAAGATGCAATTTATGTATACTTATTATGAACTATAAGAAAGAGATCAAGAAAACAATCCCATTTACAATTGTATATAAAAAAAAAAAACCCAACTAGGAATAAATGTAACCAAGTATAAGAGCAGCATAGAGTGCCCAGAAATAAACCCAGGCATACAGGCATATATGGTCAATGAATTTACAACAAAGGATCCAAGAATATACAGGGAAGAAAGGAGAGTATGCTCAATAAATGGTGCTGGGAAAACTGGACCGCTATATGCAGAAGAATGAAACTGGAGCCCTATCTTAGATTATACACAAAAATTAACTCAAAATGGATTAAATACTTGAATGTAAGGCCTAAAACCATAAAACTCCCAGGAGTAAACAAAGGCAGTAAGCTCCTTGATACACATCTTGGCAATGATTTTTCTTTTAGGTTTATTTAATCATGAGAGACAGAGAGAAAGAGGCAGAGACACAGGCAGAGGGAGAAGCAGGCTCCTTGCAGAGTGCCTGATGCGGAACTCGATTCCAGGACCCCAGGATCACGCCCTGAGCCAAAAGCAGATGCTCAAGCACTAAGCTACCCAGGTACCCCTTGGCAATAATTTTTTGGATTTGACACCAAAAGCAACAGAAGCAAAAACAAACAAGTGGGGCCACCTCAAGCTGAAAAGCTTCTCCACAGTACTGGAAACTATCAACAAAATAAAAAGGAAGCCTATTAAATGGGAGAGGTAATTGCAAATCATATAGCAAATAAGGGGTTAACAATAAAAATATATGAAGAACTACACAACCCAACAGCAATAATAATAATAATCCAGTTAAAAAATGGACAGAAGATCTGAAGGACATTTTTCCAGACATAGCCAATAGGTATATGGAAAGACACTCAACATCACTCATCATCATGGAAAGGCAAATCATGAGCTATATCCCCTCACACCCATCCAAATGGCCAGTATTAAAAGGCAAGAAGTAGGGGCACCTGGGTGGCTCAGTGGTTGAATGTCTACTCTCCGTTCAGGTTATGGTCCTGGGGTCCTGGGACTGAGTCCCGCATTGGGCTTCCTGCAGGGAGCTAGCCTTTTTCTTTGCCTATGTCTCTGCCTCTCTCATGAATAAATAAGTAAAATCTTTTTTTTTTTTTTTTTAAGGCAAGAAGTAACACAGATTGGTGAGGATGTGGAGAAAAGGGAACCCTCCAGCACTGGTGGTAGGAATATAAATTGGCACAATTACTACTGAAAACGGTATGGCGTTTTCTCAAAAAATTAAAAACAGAACTACTATATGATCCAGCAATTCCACTTCTGAACATTTATCTGAAGAAAACAAAAATACTAATTCAAACAGTGTATGCACCTCCACGTTCACTGTAGCATTATTTACAATACCCGAGATATGGAAGCAACCTCAGCATCTATGAAGGAATGAATGAATGGATAAAGAAACCAAGATACACACAGACACTGGAATATTATTCAGCCACAGAAAAGAATGCAATGTCGCCATGTGTGACAACATGGGTGAACGTTGAGGGCATTGTGCCAAGTGAAGTCAGACAAAGACAAACACCATACGATTTCATTTGTATGTGAAATCTAAAAAATCCAAACCAAAATAGACGCATAAATACATAGAACTGATGGTTGTCAGAGAGGAAGGGGGTGTGAATAGGCAAAGTAAATGAAGGGGATCAAGAGGTATAAATTTCCAGTTATAAACCAAATAAGTCAGGGGGATATAAAGTAGGGCATAAGGAATACAGTCAATAATATTGTCACAACTCCGTATGGTATCAGATGGTACCTAGACTCATCATGGAGATCGTTTTGTAATATATCCAAATGTCGAATCACTAGGTTATACACCTAAAACTAATACAATATTGTATGCCAACTATACTTCAATAAAAATAAGTAAATAAAAAATAGAGCAAGGCAAAGCAAAGAAATGATTCAGCATTAATGAATATTGATTACAGATAGGAAGTATGTTAATTGAGTGTGCTGTAAGTTGGTTGCTAAGGTAATATCTTTTTTTAATAATAAATTTATTTTTTATTGGTGTTCAATTTGCCAACATACAGAATAACACCCAGTGCTCATCCCGTCAAGTGCCCCTCTCAGTGCCCGTCACCCATTCACCCCCATCCCCCCGCCCTCCTCCCCTTCCACCACCCCTAGTTCGTTTCCCAGAGTTAGGAGTCTTTATGTTCTGTCTCCCTTTCTGATATTTCCTACCCATTTCTTCTCCCTTCCCTTCTATTCCCTTTCACTACTATTTATATTCTCCAAATGAATGAGAACATATAATGTTTGTCCTTCTCCGATTGACTCATTTCACTCAGCATAATACCCTCCAGTTCCATCCACGTTGAAGCAAATGGTGGGCATTCGTCGTTTCTAATGGCTGAGTAATATTCCATTGTATACATAACCCACATCTTCTTTATCCATTTGTCTTTCGATGGACACCGAGGCTCCTTCCACAGTTTGGCTATTGTGGACATTGCTGCTAGAAACATTGGGGTGCAGGTGTCCCGGCATTTCATTGCATCTGTATCTTTGGGGTAAATCCCCAGCAGTGCAATTGCTGGGTCATAGGGCAGGTCTATTTTTAACTCTTTGAGGAACCTCCACACAGCTTTCCAGAGTGGCTGCACCAGTTCACATTCCCACCAACAGTGCAAGAGGGTTCCCTGTTCTCCGCATCCTCTCCAACATTTATGGTTTCCTGTCTTGTTAATTTTCCCCATTCTCACTGGTGGGAGGTGGTATCTCATTGTGGTTTTGATTTGTATTTCGCTAAGGTGATATCTCAATTGGAATAAAATCATCACCACAGAGAGTGCCAACTGTGTGTGATAAGGACCAGAGGTGCAGTGGGCTCTTTCCTGTTGTGGAGCAAAAATACGAAACATTGAAATGCTGGGAAGTACTAGAGAAGGGAAGTTTAAAGTCTTTCCTTCAACCAAGGCTAATTCCTTTTTAGCAAGAGGGTATTTGCACTTGAGCTTGGACACAAAAGCTCTCTCTTCTGTAGACCTTACTGGATGCAAGATGCAGGAGGGACACCCTGGGCACTTCTCTGTGACAGGTGGGCATGTTATCATCTTCTGAGAGGAAGGAACTCATTTCTGGAGATTTCAAAGAAAAGCCAAGGTTTACTTGCATAGAAGTTGGTAATAGCTGAGCTTTGGAGAAAGGTGAGAGTTGATGCCTACGGTTTATATTTCTTTACATTTTGTTCTATACTTTCAGCACATTAAATGCTGAAGATGAGCTACTGGAAAGTTTGGGGCAAAACTGATTATCCCATTCTAGCAAATATTCAGTACATTGAGGTACCAGCTTCCCCTCCCCTCCCTCTCCTATCACCAGCTTCCCCTTCCCCTTGACTCTATTTTCATATACAATTTGGTCAGCCACCTCAAATTCTTTTTGAAATGAGATGCATATAAATAAATAAAATCTGGAAGGTATTGTAATGCTAACAGGTAAACAGTTTTTAAAGGAAATTAAATTAGAATGAAGAGGAAATATATTCTCTATTTATGGGTTAGAATACTCATTATCATTAATATGGCAATGCTTCCCAAACTGATCTACAGGTTCATTGCAGTCCCGGTCAAAATCCCTGGTGGCCCCTTTGCGGAAATGGACAACATGCTTTTAAATTTCATACGGAAATTCAAGGGACTCAGAAGAACCAAAATAATCTTGGAAAAGAATATAGTTGGGAGACTCACATTTTCCAAGTTAAAATTTATGACAAAGTTACAGTAAATACAGTTGGTACTTGCATTAAGAAGTGACATACAGATCAATGGAACAGAGTCCAGAAATAAACCCTTATACTTATGGTGCATCGATTTTGGACAAAGGTGCCAAGACAACTCAATGGGGGAAAGAATAGTCTTTTCAACGAAAATTAGTGGGACAAATGGATATCTACATGTGAAAGAATGAAGCTGGACCCCTACTCCATACCATGTACAAAAATTAATTCAAAGCAGACCAAAGAGCAACATCTAAGAGCTAAAACCATAGAACAATTAGAAGAAAATACAGACATAAATCTTTGTGACCTTGTATTTGACAAAGATTTCTTAGGTATGACACCAAAAACACAAGCAACCAAAGAAAAAGCAAATTAGACTAATTGCAACTAAAAACTTGAAGGCTTCAAAGGACGTCATGAAAAAGTAAAAAAGGCAATATAAAGAGAGAATATTTTTGCAAATCACATATCTGATAAAGGACATATCTAGAATATCTAAAGAACTATTAAAACTTCATAATAAAAAGACAACCCAATTAAAAATAGGCAAAGGATCTGAATAGACACTTCACTAAAGAAGATCTATAAAGATATATAAAGAAGTCTGATAAGCAGGAAAATGCAAATTAAAACCACAGATCGATGAGATTACCCCTCACACCCACTGGGATGGTCATAATAAAAAAGAGGTAATACGTATTGGTGAGGATGCAAAAAGAATGGCTGCTAAATTCTTTTCACATTTCATTGAAAAAAATGTATTTGGATATCCAGTATTTCCATTTATGCAAATATTTTAAATTCAAGTTAAACCTTTCCTTCAAAATTTCTTACTTCTCCTTAAGCACCCCACACACCTGAGTATATCCTTGCAATTATAGCCAAGAAACACAATTTTTTAATGGTGTTTAAGCACATGTACTTTACTCAACATAGGAAGTAATCAGTATCAGTACCATGAATTATCATCTCTATGTAGCCACACTGAACTAGTGTCCCAGCCAATAAATCACCTTCTTTAAAAAAGATTAATTTGAGAGAGAGAAAACACACACTCAAGCAAGAAGACTGGCAGAGAGAATCTCAAGTGGACTCCATGAGGAGCGTGGAGCCCAACATGGGGCTAGATTCCACAACTCTGAGATCATGTCCTGAGCCAAAATCAAGAGTCAGACACTTAACCAACTGAGATACCCAGATGCCCCCCAATAAGTCACTTTTAAGGCACATGGTAGTGTGGTGTAGGCCAAAATTTTCCCTTGTCCACAGAGGACTGGACTTCCCAGCAGTTTCACTCATTCATTCAAACTTGCACTGTCCAGCAAAACACCATCAGTTTGGAAAGATATTGCCTCTTCATGAGCTACAATGCAGAACATTCTCACTGATATCCTCTTCCTTTTCTCAACCCTCTAAGGGCTTCCCATCACACCAAAAATAAAACCCAAAGTCACTATCAGATTTATAAGACTCGCCATGGCCCCAAATTCTCCCCTCCAGTCCCTTAGCTCTGGCCATACTGGTTTCCATGTAGTACGTCGGGGCTTTGCATTTTCTATTCCTTCTGCCTGGAATGCTTTTCTCCAAGTCTGTATAGTGTGCCCATCCATTTCATGTAGAACGATGTTTGCTAGGGACTGAATGTTTGTGCCCTTCCCCCAAAATTTAAAGGTTGAAATTCTAACTAATGTGATGGTATTAGGTGGTAGGACCTTGGGGCAACTGGGTGGTTCAGTGGCTGAGAGTCTGCCTTTGGTTCAGGTCATGATCCCGGGAGGTCCTGAGATTGAGTCCCACATCGGGTGAGGCTCCCCGCAGGGAGCCTGCTTCTCCCTCTGCCTATGTCTCTGCCTCTCTCTCTGGGTGTCTCATGAATAAACAAATAAAATCTTTAAAAAAAATAAAAAAGGCTAGGACCTTTAGGTAATAAGGCCATGAGGGTGGAGCTCTGGTGAATGGGATTAGTGCCCTTATAAAAAGGTGGAGGGCTGCTTCCTCTCTCTCTCTAACATGTGAGGATACAATGAGAAGATGGCCACCTACAAACTAGAAAGTGGACCTTCTCAGCAGACACTGCATCTGCCAGCACCCCATCTTGGACTTCCACAACTATAAGCGATAATGTTTGCTGTTTAGGCCACCCAGCCAGTGGTCCACTTGTTATAGCAGCCCCCAGATAAGACATTGCTCATATGTATTTCCCTCACAGAGAACTTTCCTGCCCTCCCTTGGAGAAGAACATGCCCTTACTACTGCTTCCATCACTCCACCCCTTCTCCTGTTCTATTTTTTTCCCCACAGCACTTTGTATTAAGTTTACACATACAAATATCTCATATTACATGTATATAAAATACACTAATATACCTATTAAATTTGTATATTAAATTATATACCATATGTAAATTACAAATTATACACTGGCCTCGCTCACTAAAAAGGAATAATCCTAATATCTAGAACTGTGTTAGCAGGCACAGAAATATCTGGTGAATTATGAATGAACTAAACTTAGAAACTGCTTTAGAAGACAGCCTCAGAGAATAAGTCATTTTAAGATCAAGGATCATGCATTGCAGGGAGCCCGATGCAGGACTCGATCCCAGGACCCCACGATCACTCCCCAAGCCCAAGGAGACACTCAACCTCTGAGCCACCCAGGTGTCCCAAGGATCACGCATTCTATGCACGTACGGTATCATATCCATTGTCCTCCATGAAATATAATATGGTGTGGTGGCCAATAGAGGAGGTTCTGGAGCTCGACCACCTGGCTCTGAAATCTGGCTGTGTATATTTGACTACTGTGTTTAAAATCCCTGCGTCATAGTTTCTTCATTTATTTAAAAAAAAAATTTTTTTTAAGATTTTATCTATTTATTTGAGAGAGATGAGCCTGCATGCATATGAGGAGGGGGGAGGGGCAGAGAGAGTGAAAGCAGCAGATTCCCCATTGAGCAGGGAGCCCAACACCAATATACCCGTGATTTATCAAAGACAAGCATGTGCAAGGTAATGTATCAAATGATAACAGAAAACTTCAGGAGAATGACCCCATCTTGATTTCCCTATTGCTGCTTCTATTCTTCCAAGACAACCATTCTCCAAATTTTCTGTTTTGGTTTCCTGGTGGTCATCTCTATAACCTGATAACATGCTTAAATTTCTTATTCTTGACTCATCACAGGGATTTTCCTCCTAACATTTTAATTCTTCTGTTCATTACCTTCTTATTGTAAGTAGTCTTCATTTGTGTTTCTGCCCTTTTTTTTCTTGGTTAAAGCCAAACTGCCTTTCTTCACAGACAACATGATTGCCTATATATATATATCTATATATAATAAATCTATGCATGTCACCAAAAAGTCACTAGAATTAATACATGAGTTCAGTACCTTACCTAAGAACATATAAGGATGGCAAATAAACACACTAGTAGATGCTCAACATCATTAGCCATTAAGGAAATATGATTCAAAAGCACACTGAGTTCCTACTCTGCCCCTATTAGAGTATCAAAAATGCAAAAGACTGAGCATGCCAAGTGTTGATGAAGATATGAAGCAACTGGCATGCTCCCGTACCACAGGTGGGAAGGCAAGATGGTGCAACAACTCTGGAATTCCACCAACTTTTTTTTTTTTTTTTTTAAGATTTACTTATTTATTTGAAGTGGGGAGAGGCAGAGGGAGAGAGCATGGAGCCCAATGAGGGGCTGGATCCCACGACCCTGAGATCATAACCTGTGCCGAAACCAAGAGCTGGATGCTTAACTGACTGAGCCACCCAGATGCCCCTCCACCAACTTTTAACATAATCATATCTTACTCCTCCATGTTAGGAGATGAGGACATTACCACATGCACTCTCTCCTCTCTCTGCTTTGACATCATCCCAGCTTCTGTCAGTCATGCTCTTACTCTCTGGTGACTTTGCTACCATTTGCCATCTAGCCTGCATACATAACCAAGTCCACCAGGCTTACTTAGTGAGGCCACAGTCTGACTCCAAGGGCAGAAAACCAAGAAAGTGCACCTGTCTGATTATGATTATGCCATTATGCCAACTGCCAGGCTAAGTAAGGAATTAAAATTTTGGTCTCTGACCCAAAGTCATGACTAGAGATCCCCAGTCATAACCCCTATTCCAACAATATTAAACTGCATGAGTTCCCTTCAGTTTTGGTCTGGTATCACTCACATCAGTAACTCTAGCCAATCCCCCCTGCTATCTGATATAGGTCATTAGACTATAAATTTTGCTATCATTAAGTTTTTATTTCATTTCTCATTTAAGGAATTGGGTCCAATTAGCCTCAAACAACCTTAAAGATTCCACACATATTCAAAGTGCCTTCTGGAGGACTTCTAGGATCTTCTATTCCACCTAAATAGGCATTAACTGAAATGCTGACCACCTTTGTATGTGAGGCATGGTGTTAGGTGCTCTGTAAGGTATGACAATGACAGCCATACACCATACAATCTGAACTGAGTAAGCAAGGAACTTGCTTCATACATTGAACACATATCCTTCTTTGGAGTTTGTCATATGAATTATCTGTTGCCTACCAGCATTCTGTTTCTTTAAGAAGTAAATATGAGTTTTGCTTTCTTCAACAAACCTCCATATCCAACACTCATCTCTTTTTATTTTTTAAAGATTTATTTGTTCATTCATTTATTCATCAGAGACACAGGCAGAAGGAGAAGCAGGCTTCCTGAAAGGAGCCCGATGTGGGACTCCATCCCAGGACTCGGGATCAGACCCTGAGCTGAAGGCAGATGCTCAACCACTGAGCCACCCAGGTGCCTCATCATCTCTTTTTAAAGATAAAGGTTTGTTGCTCTCCTCACCCAAGTTGAGGATGTGTTTCAATTCTGGAACTTGGATCAGACTTTAGCCAAGCGTCCCACTTCTCACCCTTGGCCCCTGGGAATAAGGAAGGAGAATTCTTCTTTTATGGGAATGCAAGCACACCAGATGCTACACCCTCTGCTTCAGATCTGCTTACCCATAGGCTATAAATGTGGCTGTCCGAAGCCTGACCTGTAATTCTTACGAAATAATGTGCATGAGGCTTTTGTTCTAAGAACCTCAAAGGCCTTCATTTCATTTGGCCTCACAACATGCCTTTGAATTAGCCAGGAGCCAGTGTATCGATTCTCATTCAACAGATGGGAGGGAGGGTGAGAATGCCACAAAAGAGGTCAAGCTACTTGACCAAAGGTCACCCAAATGTCAGGAGAAGGGCAGGATGAACCAGAATCTCTGCTTCTCAGACCAGAGCTTGCTGCATCCAGATTCAGCCTGTGCAAATGTATGCAAAATGTTGTCGAAAAACACAGGAAGCATGACCCAGTGAAATCAGGAGATAAACTCTGCTTCAACTACGAAATACTAGGTGCAGGGGAGAGGCCAAAAGATACCTTCCCTTCCTCTCGAAGTTTCAAATAGTGAGAATAACAAATTACAAGAGTTCTGCACTGGTTTTGTGGACCATTTTATAAATTAAATTTCTTTTTTTTTTTTTCAGGGAGAAATAGAACATTTCAGCTACATACACATTATAAGCAGGCCCCTTTCCAGGTAGCTCAGGGTACACAAATTGATATAAATCCTTATAGAACTCTGAGTTACTTGCCTTTCTACTTCATTCTTCTAAAGGAGAATAAAGGTCAAGAACAAGCAGTAGGAGTGGCTAGTCCGTAGAAGACACTGGAGCCATCAGACTGGGTGGGAAACCCAAAGCAAGAGAAGACATGGTCCCTGCTGTCAGGGCTCCAAGTCTGCTTGGAAAGATAAGCTGAGAACAAATGCGAAGTCAGCCTGTAGGGAAAGTTCTTGAAGATTCAGAAAAGCCAAGACAGCCAGAGGGAATGTGTGCCTGAGAAATCACTTCAGGCCAACTGAGTATGGAAATTAGTGGGGTCAAAGCAGCTTTCCCCAACAGTGAGACATAAGTAGAGTCATGAAAATCTGATGCCATTTCCTTAAACGGAGAAGAAAATGTAAGATTCAATAAGAACAAATGTAATAAGCCAAGGTATACAGAAATAAATTGTAAAGGAAGAGGAGGGAATGATGCTGGTTCTCAGACATTTTCTTTTCTTTGTCTATTAACCCTTCTTGTAAAGTCTCATTTCATCCCATGGCTTTAGACACTGGTGAGACATCGTAACCCTGTCTCTATACTGGGGCTCTCTCCTTACAGCCACATTTGTATAGCTTCCTTGTAGGCCCTCTTGCCTGGGTGTTCTACTCAATCTCAGTGTCATCCACTCCCATCACCTGAATCACTGCCCATAGCCAAGGACCATCACGGCCATTATTTCCATCATAGACCTCTCTCCTGACAGCCACCCTCCACCCTGACATCCCACAGGTATCTCAAATACATGTTCAATACCAGGTTCATCATCACAGCCCTCCTGCCACAGCCTCCGCATAGATGCGGCCTCTTCTCAGTACTCTGTTGACCATCACTCCCCCATCTCTGCAGTCATTCAAGCCAAAAGCCAGAGACAACCATCTTCCTACTACTCCTGTTCCCTCAAAATTCACACACAAGTGGTCGCCCAGTCCTGTAAATTCTCCCTCCTAAATGTCCAATCTGTTCACTCTGGCCCCATCCTCACTACCTTAATCAGGTCCTCATCTCTCCTGTAACTAACCACGCCCACCCTCTAATCCCCATCTCCAATCCCTTCCCCACACTCATCTCTCAAACTATAGCCCAATGTTGCTGATATAACGTAAAACAGGAGCTCAACACCTGTCCATGAAAATCTAGTAGTTGTTGCCTCATTGCTTATAAAAGAAAAGTTCATGCTCCTTAGCAAGTCAGACAAGATGTCCATGGTCTGGCCCCAGCAACCCCCTGGAGCCCTACCTCCTTCCACCTGCACCTACCCTACTCATCATGTGATCACACAGCTCCAAAATGCACTGCAAATCTTCATGACTTCATGTCTTCTGTGCTGTGCCTGGTACAGAGTACACATTTAAGAAATGGACCTGGTGTCACGTTATACTTCTACAAGGACAACTGTGACAAGAATGACAATGAATGGTCTGCGAGGGTCAGGCTATGGATGGTTTTGTGGACCAAACCAAAACATCAAGATTTCAGGCACAGTAAAGCATCTAAGCATCTGGGGGCCTGATGGTGACAAAATTATAATCTTTGACAGCAGGCACTGTGAATGATTAAAGGCAGGGGTAAGTATGGAAGCCACTTGGGAAGCTGTTACAGTAGGCCAGGTAAGAGGCATTCGTATAGGAAATATAAATGAGAATAGATAAGAACATGTTTAAGTCCTCAGGACTTGAAAGCTACACAGAAACAAGGATGAGCATAATAAAAATCTGCTAAAATTCTGAAAGGAGGCAAAAAGAATGAGGGTACCTTTGATGCAAATTGAGTATTTGGGAAGGGAGACATTCAGTTTCTTAAAAGGTACCAACTCAAGTATATTTAATATGATCTATAATGCCAACCTAGAATATACTCTATGATCTCTCATACAATCTATAATAATGTAAGAATCATGGATGTACTTTTTACAGAGTTAAGAGCTGGGATCCCAAGAGCAGATGAGTGGCCAGGACCAAGTGAGGCCTGAGGTACTCAAATGCTCTGAAAGCTACAGGCCAAGAAACGAGGAATGCAAAAAAGAGAAAAAAAAAAAAAAAAAAAAACACGGAGGAAAATCTGGCCTTGAACAAAGCTGCTGGTTGGGAAAAGAACACGGAGCAATGGAAAGGCTAGAGGCTAGAATGCTGACATTATAAAAAGGAAGGTTAGCTGGGAAGTTTTGAAGGAAAGACTGTTCTGGCTTAAGAAAATCATGTATTTGTCCATCCAACCAATGTTAATTGAGAACCCTCTTTGCACTGGACAACCTCGTAGGTGCTGGGAATACAGTGGTGGCCAGAACACAGTCCCTCCCCCTGGGGAAACCACTTTCTCAGGAAGGAGGCAAAGAAGAAACCAGTAAAAATGTAACCATTGAGGCTGTTAATCATCATCTCTGAAGCTGAGAGGTGTACCTGTAAGGCCACTTGACACTCCGTTCTAAAACGTTTCTAGAAGTCGTCTCATTTACAAGGAAAGTGACTTTTTCTCATATAAAGCTTGCACAAAATGAAATGACGCATCATGTTTATGTTTATAAACTGCCACTTTGAAGAGGGAGTTTCTGAGAAATTGCAAAACTAAATAATGGAGCCCAACTGTACATGAACCTTAAAAGCTGCATTTCCATTGTTTTCTATAAACATAAACAAAAGCCATGTTTCTCTCTTATCCCTTAGCATGAGAGACTTGCCACTTACTCCATTTCCTGCAAACCGCTACTGTCTGGACCATGTGTCTTGGAAAAAATAGTAAAAGGACATCATTTAAAAACAGCTCGCTAAAGCAACAATGCTTGATTTTTTGTTTCCAAGTAATGCATTCACAAGCCTAAGAACAGTGTGGCTCACATCACTCCTTCAAAAGGTTACATTTCCGGGGATCCCTGGGTGGCGCAGTGGTTTGGTGCCTGCCTTTTTGGCCCAGGGCGCGATCCTGGAGACCCAGGATCGAAATCCCACGTCGGGCTCCCGGAGCATGGAGCCTGCTTCTCCCTCTGCCTATGTCTTTGCCTCTCTCTCTCTCTGTGTGTGACTATCATAAATAAAATTAAAAAATAAAATATAAAATAAAATAAAATAGGTTACATTTCTCAAAAAAAAAATAAAGTTAAATTTCCCATATTCACCTTACTTGTTTCATTGCAGGAATTAAAGTGCATTTTCTAATGGAAGATGGACATCGGGAAACTTGGGGGAACTTTTAATGCCATTTCTCCAATGGGAAGAGAAATATGTTTGCCACCTCCCACCTTCAAAGGCATCAAACATTAAAAACCAAACTGTCACCAACACACTCATAAATTACACTTCTATTTAAATTAAATGAAACAGTCTATGAAAGTGTGCTTTATGCCATAATGCAGTAAACACATATTTTATAAAAAGAAAAAAGAAATCGTGACTATCCCAGGCTAAAAAGGTAGCAATTTATTTATCTGAACCACCTCGAAACATGACATAAGAAAAATATTTTATTGGCCAATAAACGGAGTGAATGAGAAATGACTAAAGCTTGCTTGCTTTACAAATAGAACTCTTAAGGCCCTCCCTGAAAAACTTTTTTTTAAATAGCAATTTCAATGCATAATATGAATTTATTTGGGAAACAATTTAGACAGCTACTAGGGTGTTATCTGGTCCCCAAGATCACAACAGCTTCTCAATAACAAACAATGAATGAAGGAGCTACCACTGCTGAAAGTCACAGAAATAGGGCTAACAGAAAAAAAAAAAAAAAAAAATCAAGAGAAGACAAATGCAATTTTCAAAGTTAGTAAAGAGGGGCCAGTTGGTACAGGGGTAAAGAGTTTTGCATCCCTGAGTAGACCCAAAAGCTATCACTTTCTTAGAGCATAAAAGACACATTCTGTTCTATATAATCTTTCCAAGAATTGGGTGGGGAAGGGTGTGACAACTTTTCAGGAACTTTTCTATGCAAAAGCAGCTTTAATAAATGATGACTCTTAAAGGAGTAAGTAAACCCTTAGCAATCAGGCAAATTACTCCAGAAGTAAAACAGCCTGCCCCAAAAGTTCTGAGTAGCCAGGAGTCTCTGAGTGCAAGTCCTCTGCATTTTGGGTTTGAACAGCCAATGCAAATGGGCAACCTCCAGGTCTCAGTGAATTTCAGGCAGGGAAAAAAAAAAAAAAAAGGCGAATTGCTCTTAACATTTATTAAAGATTTTATTTATTTATTTATTTATTTATTTATTTATTTATTTATTTGAGATAGAGAGTGAGCAAGCATAAGCGAGGAATGAGGGGCAGAGGCAGAGGGAGAAGCAGACTTTCAGCTGAGCAGGAAGCCCAACTTGGGGCTCGATCCAAGGACCCCAGGATCATGACCTGGGCCAAAGGCAGACACTCAACCCACGGAGCCACCTAGGTGCCCCCTAACATAGTTTTAAAGTAGAGTTCATTTTTTCTCACAATATTTAGATACTTGCTAAAATAAGTGAGTATGAACTTTAGGGTGAGCATCATATGAAAAAAATATAGACATACCCCAGTTTAAAGGATGTGTTTCACCACTGTAACTTATTTATCCCTACAGGGCTGCCTCCTTATTACAATTCCCCCAACTCTGGGCTGGATCACATGCTTACTCTGAAAGTTTAACCATGATTTCTTTTTCTTTTTTTAAATATTTTATTTATTTATTCATGAGAGACACAGAAAGAGAGAGAGAGAGAGAGAGGCAGAGACACAGGCAGAGGGAGAAGCAGGCTCCATGCAGGGAGCCCAATGTGGGACTCGATCCTGGGTCTCCAGGATCACACCCTGAGCTGAAGGCCGATGCTCAACCACTGAGCCACCCAGGCGTCCCTTTACCATGATTTCTTGACAGAAATGAAAATACAGCAGAGGGGGAGGGTTTTAAGGGATCGTCCAATTCACAGCCCTCCATGCACCCAGAGGAGAAGAAAAAGCCCTGGCTGAGGAGTCATGGTCAGCTGGCCAATAAATGCAGGTCTCTGGTCTGAGTTCCTACATAGGCAGCACGGGAGCAGAGGACAGATAAGATATGTGCTTTCCAAATCGTGCAGGTCCCGGACCCTCCCATGGGGAGCATAATCAATTTGGTGGATCATGACCAGTGTTCGCTAGAGGCTGTAATTGGGAAGGAACATATCTGAAAATACCAAAGCGCATCTCAATGTAGTATAGTGAAAGTATTCTTTCGTGCAACTTTTCTTTTGAATCTATTTGTTATTTGTAAGTCTCTGTGTACTGGCTTTCTCTGTGTACAGAATGCAGTTCTTAAATAGGGCACTGAGAAAGCCATAAAGGGCTGTGCAATGCTCTGAATGCTTAAGCTCCCCAATATTCATAAGTGGAAATCCTAACCCCCAATGCGATGGTATTAAGAGGTGGGGCCTTTGGAAAGAGATGAGATATTGACAGCAGGACGCTTATGAACAGGATTTGTGCCCTTAGAAAAAAGGGAGCTCGGAGGGCCTCCTCATCCTCCTTCCACCATGTGGGGATACCATGAGAAGTCAGCAGTCTGGAGCCAGCAAAGGGCCTCCATGAAAACCCGAGGGTGCTGGTGCCCTGACCCCAGACTGCAGCCTCCAGGACTGTTAGAAATATACTGCTGTTGCTTAGAAGCCATCCAGTCCATGGTACTTTGTTACAGCAGGCTGAAGGAAGGCCGACTGATACTTCTCCTTTACTTACAGCTCAAATGTGACTGAGTATCTGAAAAAGCCATGTACAAAGACTGGTTTGGAAGAGCAGGTCCTCAGAGGCCATGCTGTTCACAAGGCCACCAGCCTTGAAAGCTGCAGGGGCCAGGGTACATCTGCTTCCATGAGGGCTTGGATGCATGTGGGTGGGAAGGATCCGGCCAGCAGGGTCTAGGGTCCTCTCCGGCCACCTCCACTGCCCCTGGCTGCAGGTGACAGATGAGGGGAGGGCCAGAGGGGACTCAGGATCCCGGGAAGGCTGTGGCTAGAATCCAGCAGAGGATTGAGAAGCTAGATTAGGAAGCAATCAATAGAAATAATGAGAAGCAGACAGATGGGGGGATGTTCAGAAAGCAAAAAGCAACAGAAATGCAGGATGGATGAGATGCCGTGGGCTCAAGGATGATCCCTGAGTTTCTGTCTCATGTGGCCTGGTGGTTAGTGGTGCCCACCAGAGAGCAAGGGAACCCTGCAAGAGGACCAGGTATGCAGAGGAAAAAAAACCATCTTCTGATCTTAGACATGTCAATTGTGAGTTGCCTCTGAATACCCAAGTACAAGCACAATGGCAATAATACAACCTAGAGCTCACAGAGAGGCCCAGGTCAGAGAAACAAAGTTTAGATTCACTTATGTCTTCCCTTCTAAATCTCTTCTTCCCAAACTACATTTCGTGGTGCAAAGACATGAAGCAGTGAAAAGAACGTGGGTTTTAAAATCAGAAAAACCATGACTAGAATCTCAGGCACCACCTCTTATAGGCTGCGTTCATGAGCATGTTAGAATCTGAACAGGTTTCCATTTCCTCTACCGTCAGGAGCATGGTGAAGATGAATGAACAGCACTTCCGAAGTGCCTGGAATACAGCAAGTTCTCAACCAAGTCAAGCCAGATCACATTTAGACCTTCGTACATACCCCACAGCTCCTGGTAGGGTCCTAGCCAAGCGGTCCATCAGTATCTAGCAGGTTGAACTGACCTGAAATACTCTGAAAACTGCCAGGACATCACAGTCTCCTCTGCCTAGACAACCATCAGCTCATAAAATCATTCCTGTACTCAGTATCCTGTGGGAGCAACACCCAAACAGAAGTTATGCAAAGAGTCTTACCCTTCATCACCTACACACCCAGGTCTACCTCAGTCCTGGGAGGACCTATCGCTTAGCAGGACGATGACCATCAAGAGCTTTGGTGGATCACCTCAAGTCCGAGATACCCAATCCAGTCAATGAGTTTGTTCTCTTATGATCCATACGGCTTTAAGAGAAGCCAGGACTGGTTTCATTTCTCCCTTAGAATTTCTGGAGAAGCAGGAAGATGGCACCCTTCCCACACACCCGGGAATCACCTGGAAATGCTGAGTGTTTCCAGAGGTTTTATACTTTGAGCAACAGAATCAACACTTCCTGCCAATATTGAGGCGACAGGAGTATCATCTAGAAACCAACACTCAGATTACTGAACTCCCCCTGAATCTGATTCAGCTGGCCTAGGGTACTGGATGCATAGTTTAATAAGTTCTCAGGTGATGCTGTTCAGGGGCCACACCTGAGAACCACTGTCCTGGCCTCCTCCCTGGGGTCGGGCTAGTGATGTAGCCTACACTTAAAGAAAAGTCAGCTGAGACAAGGAACTTTCTACCTGAAGCATCCTACGATGTCACCACAACCTGTCTTTAATTATGAACTACGAATGTTTATAACTTAGGTCATTTTAGGTTCCATTTTAACAGTTGTGGAATGTTCTGCTTCATGCTTGATAAGTTCTACTTATTAGTTTGCTACCACTCATTTTTGAATAAACAAAAAGGAATGGCTCTCCAAATAGAGACTCTGCTTCATACTCATGACACATACTCACCTAAGCAAGCACTGTTTCCTCCTCCTGCAGGACTCAGATGTCATTCTCACAGAGCTACCACAGCTAGCCTAGAAGAACTATTTTTTTTAATATATATTTTATTTATTTATTCATGAGAGACACAGAGAGAGAGGCAGAGACATAGACAGAGGGAGAAGTAGAACCCCCACAAGAAGCCTGATGCAGGACTCGATCCCAGGACGCGGGGATCATGCCTTGAGCTTGAAGGCAGATGCTCAACCACTGAGCCACCCAGGTGCCCCCAGAAGAACTGTCTTCATAGCTGAACCTGTTTGACTTGAGTGAAACAACGGGGGCCCAGTTTGTCTTGACAGGATGGAGGGGACTCATTCATTCATTCCAACATTTACGGGGCACCTACTATGTGCCAAACGCTTGAAAAACAGTGTGAAAGAACCATGACCTCTGCCCTCAAGGAATTTCTAGAGCTGAATGTGAGTTGGGAGAGGGGTGACAGAAAAACAAGGGAAATACATACAGGTATAAGTATCCACTGTGATAAGTACAGAAAACATATGAAGAAGATTCCCTTCAGGTTAGATGATCAGAGAAGGCCAAGGTCCCCAGAGGAGGCGACATTTAAACTGAGTAACTTAGGGAAGCTTAAAGTCCATTCTTGTCTGTGTACTCGAGGTAAACTCACTACTAAGCCACTCCAGGTGCTTTAAAAATATGTTTATCTGAAACTTACAAATAATAAAAGGCATGACACATTTTATATTCAGATTATTATTTCTGTTAAGAAGAAATTTTTAAAAAATAATTCATAGGCATGTTAAAAGAAGGTTGGAGGTCTGGTGAATGAACCCTATTTATGGTGAGAGATGAAGGACCATTAACGAGTATTAAAACTACTGGTGTTTCTGGGACACCTCGGTGGCTCAGTGGTTGAGCATCTTCCTTTGGCTCAGGTCGTGATTCCTGGGGTCCCAGGATCGAGTCTTGCATCGGGTTCCCTGTATAGAGCCTGCTTCTCCCTCTGCCTGTGTCTCTGCCTCTCTCTGTGTCTCTCTCATGAATAAATAAATAAAATCTTTAAAAACAAAAAATACTGGTGTTTCTAAACTGGTCTGAAAAATAATAAAATCATTAGAATAATTACAAAATGTCCCAGAGTTTTGAAGAGTGAGTGCTATTTGTTTGAATGCATAAATTGCCCAGTACACATTTATTAAATCCCTACCATGTGCCAGCCATAAAGCTAAGTTCCAAGAATATAAAGATAAATAAAACAGGATGCCTAACCTTTCCCATTGGCAAATATTAGCTAACTACCTATGTTTACTGCTCCCTCAAGTGGGTCACAGTATTGTTTGTTTTTTTTTGTTTTTTGTTTTTTTCTAAAAAAAGCTTTTACTTACATGAGAGAGAGAGTGAGGACCTAGCAGGCGGGAGGGGCAGAGGGAGAAGCAGACTCGTCACTGAGCAGGGGCCGGATGCAGGACTGGATCCCAGGACCCTGGGATCATGACCTGAGCTGAAGGCAAATGCTTAGCCTACTGAGCCACCCAGGCACCCTCACAGCATTGTTTTTTGTTTTGTTTTGTTTTGCTTTGTTTTTGCTGCTCTTGTTTCCTTACTTGATCAATAAATGTTATGACCAAAGATCCAGAGATCAGGATTCGTGGGTGTGGTTGAAAAAGGAAAAGAAAGAAGAAAGTCTGTATTAGATGTTGAAAACCCACTACCCAATATATTGACCCTACTGGATCACTTGTGCCAGTCTGTCAAGCTAAGAAATAGATTTTTCTGGCTCTAACTATATCTGCCTCCTAAATCCCTTTGCTCAGCATCCCAGGATGCCAAGGCTTAAGTACCACCTCTTTCTTACAAAAAAATTTTTTTACAGTTCTGTCTTTCATCCCATGACTTTAGTTCCAATTCAAGGTAATTACACTTTCCAGGCTTCCGGTACTTGCAAGTCCAACTGAAGAACCACTTGAAAAATACACACACCCGGATTTAGTGGAGCAATACGTCCACTCAATGCTTTACAGTTCATCACAATTTTACAAGTGACTTTCTAAAACCCTTAGAGAAAACAAGTCTCAAGAACTCACACACCCAAGAACTCCCCAAAACATACTGCACATCTGCTGTTTATGCAGTCCCACTAACAACACAGAGGACTTTCTATAGGAGGAACACACACTTCAGGCAGTTGCCCATTCAAGGACAGGTTTTAACTTAAAAATAATGCCCACGCACTCACCACTGAGTAAACATGGTACCATGTCCTAATTATTACCCATATTTGAAATCCACATTACCCAAGAGTAACCCAGTCTGAGTAGGGTTCTTGTGTTTTCCTATATCACCATCTCCTTGATATATCTCTGGTGAAACTAGAGAGAAATAGATATAATTGATATATAATAGATATAATTGAGCCTCATCTTTTATACAGGAACAGAACCTGGCTGCACAAAGTACTTCATCAATGGCAGCCAGCTGTTTACACTATTTCAAAAATTTCATCATGTTTAGTTTAGAGGGTTTTTTTTTTTTTTTTAAGAAAAATATTAAAACAGAAGGCTAGGTTTGCTCCCTCTCTGACTCACCTGACATTTAGCATAGCCATAAAGAAGCCCACAAATGAACAGATGAGCTACATAATGTACAATTCTAACTGGGCAGTTTCTTAAAGAAAAGAGTCCTTCCAACTCCAGTTAATATATTCGATACAAAGAACACATTCCTGCAACAAATACATTTAGGACTTGATGTTTTACAGTGTAGCTAATGAAGGTTCTAGCCATAGTAAAAAAAAAAAAAAAAAAAATGTATTTTTTTCCAGGATACCAAATGTTCTGACTCACCATTTAACTAAAGTACAAGCAAAATGAAAATGCAAATGAAATTTATACATATTTATGACTTTACCGGATGTATGGCAATGCCACCTTTGGCTTCTGGCTTTATTTACCAGGAAAAGAACCTTGGAAAACCACCATACATTTGTATTTCTATTCAAATGGTTCCCTTTCTCCACACACTGGTTGGAACAAAATATTAATTCTGAGTCTGGTGATACATGTAAGTCAAAATAATCAAAGTGGATAGAGGAAAACAGGAATTTTCCCTTTAATGGTATCTGCCTGGATAAGAAAATGCAAAAATATAAATACTAACTCATCTAAAATTATGATGTTTCACTAATACTTATCAGTAAACAGGAGTTTTCCATTAACCTCTATGATTACTAAAAGTCAAAATGTACCTTCACCATGAGCTCCGGGCACAACCTTCTTAAGAATTCCACATTAGCCCTACTCTTCCTGCGAAACTTCTGTGTGACCCCGAGCAACCCAATTCACCTCTCGATGCCTCAGCTGTGTTACCCATAAAAGGGGCACAGGTCTCTGAACTATTTCATATTTAATGTCTTTATCTCAAAGACAAACTTCGACCCCAATGGCTGGATCTGTTAATAATATTTAAGAACCATTATAATTTTTCATCATCCCTCTTCTGAAAATAAAAACATAACTTTTGTGTCTATGGGAAGGAGGGATGGAAAGAGGACCCTTAATGGGGAACAGAAACTAGGTCGGTTTCGTTAATTAGGTTTCCTCTCTGAAACCACCAGCCAGTATTAGCAGTTGCTTGAAATTCATTCAAGGGGGGGGGGGGGGAAGAGGTTGGTTTCTCCATCTCAAGACTCTTTCCTAAAAGGGCACAAGTTAATTTCTAGGAATGTTACTGTCTACATGGAGAAAAACTCTTCTTTATATGATGCGTTCAGGAAGGCGTGCAACAACAGGCATCTGTACCTGCCAGATTCAGGAGGGGCACCTCTTGTAGGTAAATCACCTTATGGGTGAGCAGGTGCTGGGAATTTACATGATGAGATGCTTTGTTTTACAGCCTGTGTTTTCCTTAAGAGTGACTTCATTCATCTCCTTCCTTCAACAGCAATTTATTGAGTATTACTATTTACAAACTCCAAATCTAAAAAAAAAAAAAAAAATTAAAGCTATGAGTTGGCTGGGATATTTAAGTGAATCTTGACATGTATTTTGGAGTAGATCAGCCCATCAGGAGATTTCCAAGTCAAATAATAATGCTGAACAATACAAATGCTAAGCTAAAGTGCTCTGCAAATGTTTTCCCTTCACTACGGGGGGCCGGGGGGGGGGGAATTGACTAGGGGAAGGGGGAATAAATTACAAGTGGAATAGATAATCAGTTAAACAGAATGCTGAAACTAGAAAGTGGAAGATAATTGATTATGAGTCTCTTGTTTTATATATGGGACACCTGAGGCTCAAAGTTGATATGATGTGGCCCGGGGGTCATACAGTCAAACAGGGTGCCAGAACTAGAACTCCCGTCACCAGCAGGCATGCTTAACAGTCCCTAGGGTGTTGCAAGACCCAGCACATCTCCTCATTGCCATCAGAAGCAAGACAACAGCATAATCTGCAAAGCCATGGACTGGACGTCAAGAGCTCTGAGTTCTAGTCTTGTAACCTCCACTAGCTTAGACAGGATACCAAGGAAAACTCTCATCCCTGTCTAAACCTCAGTTTGCTCGTCTGTGAAATGAGAACAGTGATCCACAGTGAGACACAGCAGACCACAATAAATGCAGAAACAGTGTGGCCTATTGTGAAACCTTCCACAAGTACAAAACAGCACTGGGCGGTGCCGGGGGGTTGGTGGGGGTATTTCAGAGAAGCTGCCTGCTGACTCTAATTCCAGCCACTTACTACCCTGACAAGTAGTCCCTGAATCTGGGAGCCGCGTGTTCCTCCTCTGAGTATGTGGTTAATAATCTTTGCCCTGCCTCCCTCGGAAATGGTCAGAATTTAATGAGAGCGTTGAAAAGCATTCACAAATAACAAGGCATTGATTCAAGTGCAAGGTATTATTATGAGATCCCTCTAGTCTCCTTAATTTGGGCAAAAATATAGTGTGGTTTTACCATTCAGTCCTTAACAGTTTTCTTTCTCAACTGAGATGCTATTATTATTCAAGAGTCTCAGATTTCACAGCTTTCTCCTGGGTGCTGCTGTCTCCACTCCCATCATTGTACCTGGAATGCACCATTCCCCTCAGCTCAGAGTCCATGCATGATGCTTACTCAACGTGCCACTGGCATGGACTTGGCTGAGAAAGATTTTTTTTTCCCAGGGCCTCCTTTCAGCTGGAAATGTTCTGACTAAAGCTTCCATGAGCACTATTTTACTTCATCACATTAGAGGGGTAATGAAACCAACGCTCGGGCTTTTCTCCAACAACTGCAGAACACTTCAGCCTTTCCACAGAACAACAGAAAAGTCTGGATGGATGATTTTCACCCGAAGGGCAAGAGAGGTTCCCCCAAAGCCACGCTCAAGAGTGCAAATGGGGAGATGGCTTCTTTTTTTTTCTTTGCAGGAGACTAACATATCCTCAGGCCCAACCAAGCAAGGGTCATTCGCCTTAAAGCCAGGGCCTCTGGGAGGCTGAAAAGGTCCTGCAAAGACTGGGGAGGGGATGGTTGGGCATTTGGGGTCTGCAACACTCTGCCTTTCAAAAAGCATCCGAGTGACTAGCATTTTCTTGTTAAGAGCCCAGATTTCGGTAGATCAGATGAAAGAATTCATCAGCCTATCCAAACAACTTCTCCGGAACAGGTTTCTACCCAGCCACGCCGGGCGGGCACCAGAGACAAGTGAGCTTGGGGGATGAGGAACACAACAGGCTCATCTGCATAGACGAGAGATAAGCCGACATTTGTTGTCTTCTGTTTGGGCGACTCCGGGCTCCGGCCTGGCGAGTGGAACCCCGGCATTCTCATGCCCCTTGCCCCCCCCGCCGCCGAAGCGTCACGCGGACCCGGCTCGGGGAGAGAACCAGGGGAAACGCAGAAGTCGGCTGCTGCATTTGGGTTGCAACCGTAGCGCACCTGTGCAATCCGGCTTCGGCGCCAGAAACGACCAGAACGCCGACTCGCCAGCCCCTCTCGAGATCCCAGGGGCGCCTCGCAAGTTCGCCTCAGTTTACTGCCGGGGGAGGGTGGTGGGAGAGCTCTCCCTCCGGCAGCTGCAAAACTCAGCTGGCTCCCCTGGAAAGGGGAGGGAGCTCCCGCCTAAGTGACCCAGAGGGGTCCCCGGGGGTCACGCGGCCGCGGCGGGGGCGGGGGCTGGGGGTGCTCGCGGCCCCCGCGGATGGAGGTCCCACTTCGGTGGCCACACGCGACCCCCCCGCCCGGCCCCAGCACCCACGCGGACGCAGCGCGAGGGTGGGGAGACGTCCGGGGCTCCCCAGGACGCGGAGCCCCCGAGCCCCCGAGCCCCCGCGGGGTGGGGGGCAGGGTCCCGGGGGAGGGGCCGGGGACGCGCAGGAAACTTACCTCACCCGGGCAGCATTCGGGCGCCTCCGCCGTCGAGACCAGTTGCGCCACAGTCTGCAAGTTCTCTGGATGTAGTTGCCTCCCCGCGGCGCCGGGAGCTCGGTGCGGGCGAGGCGGGAGGGGTCGGGGGGCGGCGGGCGGGGGCGGGGCGCGGCGCGGCGGGGGAGCCGGCAGGTGCCGGGCCGGAGCCGCGGGGCCAAACTCGCCCGGGACGCGCCTCGGCGGGGGCGCGCGGCTGCGAGTGTGCAATGCGCGCGCCGCGGCGAGTGTGTGTGTGTGTGCGCGCGCGTGTCCCCGCTTTCCCCTTCCCTCCCCGCCAGTCCTCCGTCCGCAGCGAGCAGCGAACGGCGGCCGGAGCCCCGGGGCGGGAGGAGCAGCGGCGCCCCCCGGGCTGGGCTGGGGCTGGGGCCGGGTCCGGGTCCGGGTCCGGGTCCGGGTCCGGGTCCGGGTCCCCGGCTGGGTCCCCGCGCCGTGCGCGCCGGAGTCGGAGCGAGGCGCGGAGAGAGCAGTCTGCACGGCGGCGGCCGCGGCGCGGGGAGGCTGCAGGCCCCGCCCGCCCGCCGCCCAGGCTCTTCCCCTTTTCTCTCCACCCCCTTGCTCCATCCCCGCACGCCCTGCAGGGAAGCCAGACCGGTTTGCAGCGGCGGCGGCGGCGGCGGCGGGGTCCGCCGCAGTCGGTGCCTCGGGGAGCCGGGGCTCGGGCGGGTTCTCCACGGTTCCAGGGCTGGCCGGGGCCTCGCGGCGCTTCCAAAGTCCTGCAGCCCCGCTGCGCAGAGCGGTGCTTGGGGTAGGGCATCCTCCCTCCCCCGGGCCCCTGGACTCTGCAGCGCCTGGTCGCCTGCCCGCTGGACTCTGCTTGCCGCGAAGCCCGCATTTAAGGACAGGGGGGCCCCGCCACTAGGAAGGGACAGCTAAGCTGCCCAGGCGACGCTGTGCCCCCCTGTGATGACAGCGGGAGTTCCCAGGAAGTAAGTCCTACCCAACAGGTAGGGTAGGTTGGCGAGGGGGTCGCGGGGGACAGAGCAGGCTGGAGGGACGTCGGGGGGTCCAGAGCGAATGGGGGGTGACGGGAGAGGGAGCCAAATCTCGGCGGCGCCCAGTGGGCGCCGGGGCGATCTCACTAGATGCTGGGGGAGAGGAGTGAGAAAGGAGGCAGGTCGAAGGGCTCCCTTGGAAAAAAAGCTGTCTAGCAAGCGATCGCTGAATTTACTTAGTAGGAACCGAAAAGGTTCCTCTCCCAGATGAATGGAATCAAGTGGCATTTCTCACCCTCATCATTTCCTTCCTTATCCTTGTTTAAAAAAAAAAAAGCAAACCCCCTGATGCAAAGCGTGGTATACATTCTGCTGGAGGAAGAGCAGCGCTTGATGGTCCTTATACTCAGATATCCCTGGCCTGGAGAGTCACGGTGAATTTCTGATTGAAAGGATGCTTACCCCCCCCCCCAAAAAAAAAAGAAAGAAAGAAAGAAAGAAAAGAAAGGATACTCCCTAAGTTCTCAGTAAAGGAACCCCTCTTTTTGGTTTTGAAATCTTTATGTACCTCCCACCCCCCACCTTGGCTAAGCTTGTTATGGTTTACTAACCGCTGGGAACCAAGTACAGTCATTCCTTGGTAATGCAAATGTCTGTTATTTCTTGGACTGTTATTCCAGCCTACTTCTTCTAGATGTGTCTGGCCATTACTGGGAGTTTTAGGGTATCGTGTTTTTAGAACCCTGTGACTTCGTTCTGGTTTTATCTTGGCATCCTAGACTCTTCAAAGCTCAGAACAGGAACACACATCTAGTCTAGCTTCCCTTTACAGAAGAGAGAACTAAGATCCAAAGACATTAAGTGGCCCAAGAGCCAGAACACAGGTTCCTTGACTCCCAATTCCTGAATAATAACAGAAACACGGGACTAACAAAGTACAATTTGGGGTAGATAAAGAGGGTGGCAGAGAAAGAACAGATCCAAGAACACTTCATCTGCCTGCAGTGCATCGCTTTGTAGGGGGCAGCACTGCACCACTGTAAATAGGCTGGCTGAGATCTGGGAATGCTAATCCCAGTCTCCCCTTCTCTGCTCCTCACCCCTCTGGTCCATCTGAAATCCAGGGAGTGGAAAACAAATCTGCTTCCCAGAGAGGTAAGTGTAAATGCAAAGCCAATTTTCAATATTTCCTGGCAATGCAGGGGAAGCAAAAACAGGTAAAAGCAAACTTAAAGTGGATGGGGTGAAGGGGGTGTCACACACACGTTACATACAGATGCATGCATACATGGGTACACACAGCCCTCCTTTCTCATAAAGAGACTGATGGACTCCCATCTGTAAAGCACAAGGCGCCAACAGCCTTAGGTTTCCAGAGACAATTCACAAAGCAGACTGCCCACTGGCTAGTTAGAGAGCTAACTCCTACGAAACAGGATTCTAAGGAACTCTACCAAAAGCCTTAAGAAGATCATTTCTGTGAATTAATTCCTGGAACAAGGGACCACACAGTTATTGGTCCTGTATGAGACCTGTTATTTCTTCCCAATTCTGTCTCTACGTATACATCAACAGGAATTTGGGAAAGTCACCCTCTAATGTGGAAATAAAAGATCAATATCGCTGGCGATAGTCACTTGGCAGAAAATTTGGACACATTTAAAAATTAGAAAGTGCAGGTCTCATATGTAAGTGATGAATCACCGAATTCTACTCCTGAAATCAATGTTGTACTATATGTTAACTAAAAATGTCAATAAAAATAAAAAGTAGAAATTAGAGGAAGTGCTCATCTAATTGTTTTACTTAATTTCAAATGTGATCTCTCTGATTCTATATTTCATCTATTTATTTTTAAAGATTTTATATATTTATGGGAGACACAGAGAGAGAGAGAGAGGCAGAGACACAGGCAGAGGGAGAAGCAGGCTCCATGCAGAGAGCCCAACGTGGGACTCGATCCCGGGACTCCAGGATCACACCCTGGGCCAAAGGCAGGTGCTAAACTACTAAGCCACCCAGGCATCCCTGATTCTAGATTTTAATCCAAAATCTTAATAATGCTATTTATACTCCCCTATGAGAAACATATATAGATTCCTTATAGTAGATTTGATAGCATTAATGGCCCTGATTAGTGACCACCCTTTATCCAGGTCTTTTGTCTCTAATTTTGTATTCCCCTCCCACCTATATGATTAACTTTGGCCAGTGGAATGTCAGTAGCCTTTTTTTTTTGCTTGAGCACAAACACAGGGAGAAGCAAATTCTTTGCTGAGCAGGAAGCCTGATTGGGGGCTGGATCCCAGGACCCTGGGATCATGACTGAAACCAAAGGCAACCACCCAACTAAGCCACCCAGGAACCCCTCAGTAGACTTGATGTAAATGAAGACTTGAAAAAATGTTGTGCGACATACCTATTTCCAAAATCCAGAGATGCCTGGGTGGCTCAGTGGTTGAGCGTCTGTCTGCCTTTGGCCCAGGGCATGATCCTGGAGTCCCAGGATCAAGTCCCACATCCGGTTGCCTGCATGGAGCCTGCTTCTCCCTCTGCCTGTGTCTGCCTCTCTATCTCTCTCATGAATAAATAAATTAAATTAAAAAAACAAAAAGAATTTCCAAAATCCAGGACACGGACAATACCAAATACTGGTGAGGATGTAAAGCAACAGGAACTCTCATTCATTGCTGGTGGGAAAGCAAAACAGTACAGCTACTTTGAAATACAATTGACTGTTTCCTACAAAATGAAACATGACCTCTCTCCTTAGGATCCAGCAATGATGTTCCTTGACATTTACCAAAAGGAGCTGGAAATGTAGTTCCATACAAAAACCTTATACACAGAGTTTTTAACAGCTTTATTCATGATTTGGACAAAATTTGGAAATAACCAATGTGTTCTTTAGTAGGTGAACTGGGACGTCCAGACATTGGAATGTTATTTAATGGGAAAAAGAAATAAGCTCTCAAGGTATGAGGAGACCTAGAGGAAACTTAAATGCATATGGCTGAGTGAAAGATGCCAGTCTGCAAAGGCTACATATTGATTCCAATTATATGGCATTCTAGAAAAGGCAAACCTATGGAAACAGTAGAAAGATCAGTAGAAACAGTAGAAAGATCAGTGGTTGCCAGGGGTTGGGGGTGGGGAGGTTTGAATTGGTAGAGCATGGAGGACTTGTAGGGCAGTGAAACTACTCTGTATGTTATTACAGTGGTAGGTACTTGTCATTACACATCTGTCCCAAAGCATAAAATGTACAACACCAATTTTTAATGTAAATTATGGTTTTTGGCTTATAATGATGTGTCAAAATAGGTCCACTGATTGTAGCAAGAGTACCACTCTGGTGGGGGATGTTGATAAGTGGGGGAGGCTGTGCATGTGGGGGACAGGGAGGATAAGGGAAATCTCCGTATCTTCCCCTCCATCTTCTTGTGAATCTAAAACCGTTCTAAAAAAAGTTTATTTTTTTTTGAAGTTTGTGCACTTTGCTTTTGTTCTTAGAATTCTACCAAGGAGGACAAGCCCACTAAAGGATGAAAAATCCTGAGGGTACCCTCAGTGGCTCAGTTGGTCAAGGGCCCAACTCATGATTTTGGCTTAGGTCGTGATTTCAGGGTCTTGAGATCAAGCTCCGCATTGGGTTCCACACTCAGCAAGCAGTCTGCTTGAGATTCTCTCCCTCTCCCTCTGCCCCTCCTCCCATTCTCTCTCTCTCTCTCAAATAAATAATTAAATCTTAAAAAAGAAATAAAACAAAAAACAAAGATGAAAGACCCTGTACTACAGAGATGAGTTATCACAGCTGAGGCCATTCCTGAGCAGTAAGCCCTGAGGAGACCGCAGAGGCACAAGCAGGTCCAAATGAGATTGGCCAGGCTTGGTCCAAATCCACAGAGCCACCCCCAACTCACATTCATGAGAAATAATGCACGGTGGCTGTTTGAAGCCACTGCTTCCATCCTCCATTGCTGCATAACAAAGCACCTCAAAACCAATCACCAGGGACCCCCTGGGTGGCTCAGTGGTTTAGAGCCTGCCTTCAGCCCAGGGCATGATCCTGGAGTCCTGGGATCAAGTCCCACATTGGGATCCCTGCATGGAGCCTGCTTCTCCTTCTGCCTGTGTCTCTGCCTCTCTCTGTGTGTGTCTCTCATGAACTTAAAAAAAAAAAAATCTTAAAAAAAAAAAAAAACAATTAAAAAACAGCCACCATTTACTATTTCTCATGATTCTATGAGTCAGCTGGGCATTGGCTGGTGTCACTCCCTTGGCTGCAGTCAGCTAGCTGCATTGGCAGCTGGGCTGAATTGGAAGGTCCAAGAAGGCCCCACTCACACATCAGGCACTTCCATCTGCCTCCACATGGTCTCTCTCTTCCCACGTGCCTAGCTTGGGCTTCTGTAGCATGTAGTCTACTGAGGGAGGTGGGCGGGGGGGGCGGAGGGGGGCAGGCTTCTTACCTGGTAGCTGGCTTCCAAGAGGAAGGGACTGGAAATTTAGGACTGAGCTTGGAAGTTCTAGAATGCTACTTCTGCTTCATTCTATTGATTAGTCACAAGACCAACCAGATTCAAGCTCTACATTTTTATTTGGGGGGCAGTATGTATGAACAGGAGTAAAGGGGCTCTCCTGCCCACTAAGTTTTAGGGTGGTTGTTATACCACATCAGATGCATTCTTCTAAGCTATGGGACTTTGGGCTAGTTGCAAATCATTTTTGGACCTTTCCATGAATTGAAGGAGTTTGTGTTTCTCTAGGTGGCTAATGTATATTTAACTTTTTTTTTAGTGACATCTCAAGGGAAAATGATCCAGAAAGGAGTTGCCAAAGGGAATCTGTGAAGTACCAGTCAGCCATGGCTATGTCTAGCAGTTCATCCACCATTAACTCCTCAACTTGAAAAATCCTTCAGGAATCCACGTGAAAGGTATGCATGGCCTCCATGGACAGCAGACAGTAGAAAAGCAGAGAGGCTTCATTCTTCACAACCTCTGAAAGATCGTCTTACATCACCATGCCTTCTCTTTCTAGAAACTTCATTTCTAAGCAGATGAAAGAGGCCAAATGCTTAGCTGATTCCCCTGTACAACCTGAGGTGTTCATTTCAGAGGACCAGTTGACCGTAGGGTCAACTCTGTTCTCTAATTTTGAGTTTGCTCTTCAGGTTAGCAAAGGCTTGAACACCCCACCCCCAATTCCCTTCCTTCTTCTCTGATACCATCTTCCCTTTCCTCTAGTTTTTGCTCTCTTTTCCTCTTGAATCTCTGCTGCCTTAATCCCATCCATCTCCTGTTCCTCTTTCCTCTCGGGCTTGAGAAGAACGTTAACTACAAGTCCTGCTTTCTCATCGTGACCCTGTCCCTACAACAGTGAGGTCTGCATCATCTCTCGGATTGAGATTCCTGGTCTGTATTATGGCAGTGTCAGACAGGAGGCTCAGAAAGGTCACTTGTAAGGCTAACAGTCTCTGATCATTAGACACTTGCACTGGGATAGAGAAGCTGGGTAGGGTTTGTGGTTTTTCTTGGTGGAGTCATTTCCTCTTTCAAAACCACTCAGGGCTCTGCATGTAACACCTCCTTATTTTTGTATCATGTTTTATATTTCACAGATATTATCACCTATGTCCCTCCTCTGTGACATTGCAGGACATCAATTGTCAAGGCATACAGCAAGGTGAATATTCAGGACTCAGAACCCTGAGTAGAAAGTACATATGTATCTCAAGCAATTCCCATTGCCTTCATATTTTTTCTGTAACTTTTTTTTTAGTTAGACTATTTGCCATTCTACCAGCTGCAAGCCCGATTTAACTCATTATTCTTTGCCTTGAGGTTGGCATCCTCCTAGCTCTCCTCAAGACTAGCTGATGTTTGCATTCTTCCCGGAGAAACGTGATGCAAAGGGGAGGCCCAGTGTTAGCAGGCATACAGGGCTGACCCTAAAAACACCAGGTCACTCAACTAAGAAATATGAAAAAGAGCCAAGTAATATTTCCCTAACAAATTCATACCAAAATATAAAGTCATATGCATTGAGATTGTAATCATGCAAAAAATACATTCACATGAATCACTTCTAAAAGAGACCAATTACAAATTAAAGTTTTGTGCTAGGGTGAGATAATCCTAAGATTAAAATTTTTTTTGATGTTTCATTGCTTTTACATTTTAAAAAAATGCATGTGCCATTAAAACCTCCAGTCGAACTCCCACCAGCCTATAGGATCTCTTTTCTGTGGAGTTCAGTTACTCCTTTTCTCTTTGCCATCTTTTTCTTATTACAAACAGTCTCATGTGTAGCTTTTCTAGGTGAATTTTCACTTTGTCCAGAAGTTATAAAAATAATATAACTGTGTTTGATTTGAAGGATGACCAGGAAATCTGAGAATATCAGGAGGGAGGGGGGGAAAGAAGGTAAAAGAGAAATGAAAGAGCAGCAGAGACTCAAGCTGCATTTCAGAAAGCAGCATAAAGGCATGTAAAATGTGTACACACATTTGGTATGTCAAGTCTGAGCTTAGATATTATGGAAATTGAAAGCCAAGTCTTCCTAAGACAATAAGAAACCTTCTTTTGGTTGGAGGGGCTGGTTCAAAACCTTGAAGTAGGGAAAAGAGGCTGAAATACACCAGCAGAGTTACTCAAAACTTCTCAAAATCTATTGCAATGATTAATCCTGAGAAATGGTATGTCACAAAAGTCACAAAATCCAGCTGTGGAACCAAGAATGAAACCCAGGACTGGACTGCCATCTCATCCCATTCTCAAACAAATGTAGGGGCTTCGCTGATTTGGAACCATTTGGGCAGAACCTTCCTGGCTTAGCCTCATCTCTTGGTGATTTTTGAATCTGAAAGCTTTGCTAGCAAAATGGAACTCTTCTTCTGATGTCTCTTTAGAGACACTGACCACAAGCTGTCCCAGCAACCTGAAATATTTTGCTGGGATGAGGGATAGGAAAAGGCAATATATTAATGAGGGTATGAAAACTGCTGTAAGATACAGTTAACGTGGATTAGTACAATAAAGGTCCATTTCTTGTTCATGCCTCTGTTCAACATGGTTTGGTGGTAGGGTTGGTTTCATGTAGTCAGTCATTCAGGGCCCCTGGGTCTTTCCATCTTGTGGCACCTTTATGTTCAACAAGTGGCTTCCCAAATCCCTGATGTACTAGAAGAGAGACCAAAGGATTTAAGATGCCTGTGATACACATCACATCCACCCACATTCCACTGGCCAGAACCTGGTCCATGGTCCCACCTACCAGCAAGAAGCTGGAAAAATATGTTTAAGTGCTGTGCTGGGGAAGACGGGGACAATACTACATTGTCTCCCCAATGTGCTGAAATAAAGACAAATCATTCATCTTAAGCTTATTCTCACACAGCCATGACTGGAAACTTAGGAGGGAGAGTCTCTAGCAGTCAGATTTATTCTTCTGTGCTTATATGTTGGTATTTTCCCTGAATGTTTAGATTGGAAGCAGCCTACTGTATGCGTGTTTTGGATGGTATTGCTGTCTTGGCAGTGTTTGTGGATATAGATGGGAACATAAAGAGTCAACAGCCTGCATTGTTACAGAGAATTGAACACTTGAAGTAAGTGTAAAAGTGTCTTCTGGAGCGCTTGCCATGAGCAGAGTGCTATTGATTCCATTATCAGGGGAGAAAATGGAATCTGCAATCAGCTTCTGAAGCTGCTACAATTGGAAACTCTGGAGCCTTTGGGAAGAAAAAAAAAGTGAAAAGAAACATAGCTGTATCTGCAGTCAGCCTGTCCTGATGGTACAGGTGACTTCAGGGGAAAGAGGATGGGGCAAGCAAGCAAGCAAGAATGTAGTTCTTTCCAGCACAAATATCCCTTAAGGAAAAATATGAGGGTTCATAGTACTGTGAGGATTTACAAGGAGTTTAAATTAAAAAGCAAAGCCATGCCATGAAGATACAAGTTAGAAAATTTTGGACAGCTGCCCAGCCTCCTCAGGCTGTCCTTCTCATGTGAAGTAGGGAGGGAGCATCAGATTGCAGCCAAGGACCAAGCTACATCCTCCCCAAGTTCTGCTGGGTTTGTAGTTTCCATAGGTTGGGGGATAGTGTGTGTATTTGGGTGACTTAATAACTTTCCCTTAACTTTAAAGTAATGAGTATAAGAAGTCCTCTCTAATGAGCATTCTGCACACCAAGAAATATAGAGGCATTTTCTTCTAGAGACTTTCAGAAGACATGGTTAAAGAAGTTTACTTAGGGATGCCTGGGTGGCTCAGTGGTTGAGCGTCTGCCTCCAGCTCAGAGTGTGATCCCAGGGACTTAGGATTGAGTCTGCATCGGGCTCCCCGCAGGGAACCTGCTTCTCCCTCTACCTGTGTCTCTGCTTCTCTCTCTGTGTCTCTCATGAATAGATAAATAAAATATTTTTTAAAAAAAAAGTTTACTTAATCTACAAGGGCTCATTTATTATATCATGATTAGAATAAAAGGCATGATTTGAACTTGCACATACGCTACAGCTTCATAAAAGTACAGAAAGTCAAGAAAAATATCCTGGAGGAAAATCTGCTAAAATGTTAGCTATTGTTGCTGCCTTCAGGTTAATATTGTGTATACTTAAAAAAATATATTGTGCTACTTTTTTCAAATCAGAAGAAGATAAAGGACGGGGGAAATATTAATATTTGACAATGACAAAAAGTTATGTATGGTTTCAAACCCAGAGTCTACCCTCTCCAACATTTACTATTTGCTCATTGTGCTTTAAAACATTTTATACTGTATTTTTAGGCTAAGATAACATGTGCACAAGGCAAAGCATCTGCATAGACATTTTCTTCGAAGAAGTTATACAAGTGACTAGTAAGCACATGAAAAGATACTCAACATTATTCGCCATTAAGACGATGTAAATCAAACACAGACACACACACACACACACACACACACACACAAACCCACAATGAGCTACTACTTCATACCCACCAGGATGGCTAGAATTAGAAAACATAATAACAAGTGTTGAGAAGGATTTGGGGGACCTGGAACCCATCTACTTTGCTGGTAGCAATATAAAAGGTCACAAAGTTTGGGAAAAAAAGTCTGACAGTTCCTCAAAAGGTTAAACACAGAGTTGCAATAGAACCCAGCAATTTTACTGTTAGGTATTTAAGAGAAATGAACATCCACGTGAAAGCTTGTACCTGAATTCTCATAGGAGCCTTATTCAAAAAGTGAAAAGTGAAAACACTCCAAATCTCTGTCAACTGACAGATGGATCAACAAAACGTAATACATTCATATAATGGAATATTATTCAGCAGTAAAAGGAATGAAGTACCGATGTGTGCTACGACAATGATGAGCCTTGTCTTGAACACATTATGTGAACTGAAAAAAGCCAGGTACAAAAGGCTGTGTTGTTTGATTCCATTTATAGGAAATGTTTGGAAGGGGCAAGTCTATAAAGAAAGAAAATAGGGCAGCCTGGGTGGCTCAGCGGTTTAGCACCCACTTTGGCCCAGGGCATGATCTTGGAGGCCCAGGATCGAGTCCCACGTTGGGCTCCCTGCATGGAGCCTGCTTCTCCCTCTGCCTGTGTCTCTACCTCTCTTTCTCTCTCTCTGTTTCTCATGAATAAATAAATAAATCTTAAAAAAAAAAAGAAAGAAAAAGAAAGGAAAGAAAATAGGTTAGTGGTTGCCTGGGGCTGGAGAGAAGTGGACTTGGTAGGGAAATGGGGAATTGCTAATGGATGCTAGAATTTAGGGGAGGAGGATGAAAATGTTCTGAAATTGATAGCAATGACAGGTATCAAACTCTATGATTATCCTGAACACCAAAGAATTGTTCGTTTTAAATGGGTCCTTTGAATGGTATATAAGTTCATCTCAATCAAGCAAGTTTTTTGAAAAAAAAAAACAAAAGGGGGAAAATGACACATTTAAAAATATTAAAGCAATTATAAGAGGCTAGTGCAACTGAGGAAGTAAATTTTAAATTTTATTTAATTGTACTTAAATAGTCACATGTGACTCCTGGATTGGACTGCACAGCTCTGAATAATCCCCGTTACAGAATTTAATTCACTGCTCATCTTTCACAAGGATATATATGCTCCATCATGAAATTCGCTTTGACTGTGATGATCATCGCTGTATCCCCAGCACCTAGCATGGGGCCTGGTACACAGTAAGATCTCAGCATGGCAGCTCTCATCATCTTCAGCATCATCTTGTCCATCTTGGTTTCCCACAGTTCAGCCCAGCACACGCTACAGATGCTCAGTAACTGCTGCTAATTGAGTTAATTGATTTCTAGGCTTACGAGCCAGCCAGTTAGCTGTTCCTGGAGAACGTGCAACCAAAGGGAGTTGCATTCGTGTCTTTCTGATGCATTTCTCTGTGTGCAGGATAGAGGTTAAAAGCATCTGCTTGGATTCAAACCCTGGCATCATGAGCTCTGGAATGGAACCTTTCTGTGCCTCAGTTCATTCCTCCATAATGTGGAGCCATGAATTAATAGCCCTGCCTTGTTTAGTTGTTGTAAGGATCACACATATCGAGGTTTACAACTTTATAGGAAATATAGAGAACAGAGGGCTGTTTTAAGTCACATCATGAGGATTCAATTGGCAAAACCCAGACTGTAGCCAATTCTAGTTGGGAAACAGAGGCAGCCATCCTACAGTCATTAGAGAGCAAATGTAAGGCCCAAGACAATACTCTGAGACTGGCGATCTGGCTACAAAGGAGGGTTGAAAGAAAAAAATATCCGGCCATGACTGTTTACAAGAAGGGGCAGGCTCTCAGGTAGGAAGAAATTCTGGCCAACTGCTTCTATGTAGCAACCAATAATGCATGCTCTGCAGACTCTGGTAAAGCCCCACTTGCAGCTGCCTTCAACTTTCCATGGATTGAAGAGCAAGCAGAGTGTTAGCAAAGAGGGTCCTCAACCTTCAGACTGTCTGTAGGATGTTGGTGAGTCAGGCACAGATGTGTCAAGGAACGGTCTCCATCCCTCCTTGAGTAGCAGCTTTAACAAAAGCTGGCCTTTACTCAAAGAGACATGAGACCGTGAAAGTAGGGAGTAGAATGGGGAGGGAATAGAAGAGCCAGAGAAACTTGTCTGGTTCTGCTGCTCTCAAAAGTCCCTTGGAGCTACCCACGAAGACAGTCCTGGGGTCACCCTGGCCCATCTTCCTGGGATGTATCATTCTTAGGCTTTCCTGCTCGTTCACCAGTGTGGCATCCTGAATTGTGGCTGATTATGTTTCAAAGTTCTGTTTTCAAAGAAATTTCAAGTCCTTTTTATTTTTATAAAATTAGGCAAAAATGTTATTCAGAGAACTCTCAAAACACTACCACCTTATCAAAATCCTGACTCTCTCCACTCCTATCCATCTGCTCCATCATCACCCTTACCACAGGAACCGTTTGATTGGTCTCCTTGCTTTGGCTCTTGCCTTCTTCAAATCCGTTTGCCAAACATGGTGCTGTGTGATCCCGAAAGCCAGAAATATCAGGTCTTGTCACTCTGCTACTCAAAATCTTCTGAAGGCTTTCTGAAATCTTAGAATAAAAGTGAAACCCTTTCCTGTGGACTTCAAAAACTTGCATGGTCTGATCACAAGATACGCAGCTGTGGTGTCACTGCAGACAACTCTGCCTCTCGCTTCCCAAAATTCTAGCCAGACTTGTCTTCTGCTTTCTGGTTCACAAACGTGCTATTTTGTCCTCAGGGAATTTAAACTTCTTGTTCTCTCTACTGGAAGGCTCCTAAACTGGATCTTCCCCAGGCTGTCAACTTGCATTCAGGGACACCTTGACCCCTCTGTCATCTCCAAGAGAACTTTCCTGATCATTGTACTGAAAGATCTACAGTAACTACTTTCCCTCTAGAGTGCCTGCACACATGCACACACATGCACATAAATTTTACTCAATGTAGTAATATGTATGAGGTAAAGGGCTTTCGACAGCACATTATAAATCTTCAGTGTTGTCAGCAGTGATTCTTTCCCCCTTACACCACATATTATCTAAATTTCTCCTATATTAATGCATTTACTTGTCTGTGGTTGGCCTACCCCTCCTCAGTCTCAGCTCCTTAAGAACAGGGACTGTGATTGTTTTGTTCATTGATATAGCTCTAGCACCCAGAAGAAAGCCTATCACACAGTAGGTGCTCAATAATCATCATCCAAAGGATGACTTAACTGTAGGAAAACATACATACATATGACAAAGGGAAAGAAAAGATTACCAATAACACGGAGTATCAAGATATTCTTGGGAGACTTTTTTTTCCCCCTGCTTTTCAGATATTCTAAATATTTTGCAAAGACATGCATTCTTTTTAATCACTAAAGAGTTAACTTGCAAAAAGACTTAATGTTGGTGTGCCATATGAAGCGTCAGTCAATCCATTTATGCAGGCATGTGGCAGGTTGCATTCTTTGGGTCTGTGTATAAAACCACTTACGAAATCAGAAGTCATCTGACTTTTGTCAGGAAGAAGCCTCAGCACCATGTGCCTTAGTGTGTGAACACAGAGGCAGGCCCTGGTGAAAGCCCCCTGGGAGGTCTGACAAGTCTCATTCCATCAGTGGCTGTGTGCCATGTGACCAGCCACCTGCTTCTTTATCTCTAGCTCCTTAAGTCAGGAGTTCTGTTTGGCTACAGACCTTGACACTGTGGAGGTCAGCCAAGGTCAGGGCTCCCTTAAGAATGACTCACGCTGCTCTGTGTTCTCCGCTGGGCATAGGCTAGAGCATGGTAAACACTGTGATTTTCCAGGCTTGGCTCCCAGGAGGTAAGGCTCATTCCCTGAAACACTGATCCATTAAAAAAAAAAAAAAAATCCCCAAAGCAGCCACCAAAAGCAGATTTGGCATTTAGGGGGAAAAAAGAAGCTTCTAACTCTCTGATCCTATCCAGCATGATTCTAACTCAAACCCGACTACCCAATGTCATTGTGCTTTTTAGGCTTGTCTGAAGAAGGGCAATAATTCTGATGTAAAAGAAAAATTGTTGTGAAAGATTGTAAACATACATACAAGTATTAGCAGTAATACAATAAACAATTGGAATAGCGGGGTCAAACTTAGTAAGATTTTTACATGCCTTACTTGGTTTGGAGTCTCTTGCCTTAAAAAACAATCCCAGATACAATATACCTGGTCCCCAATTCCATTCCTTTCCCCCACCCAGTGGCAATCAGAATCAAAAATAGCTGTTTATCATTGCTCCACAGTTTTTTATCCACCCATGTATCCATCAACTTTGTCTACTTGTTTCCTTGTTTTAAGCTTTTATGTAAAGGGTACCTGTACCTCACATATTATGTTGTGACATTTTGTTGTCATTGTTTAGCATTCTATTCATAAGATTTGTCTTTGTTGATATATGTGATGGTTACTTTCATGTGTCACCTTGGCTAGGCTACAATTCCTAGTTAATCAGTGAAACACTAATCTAGGTGTTGCTCCGTGGATATTTTATAGATGTGATTAAAGTCCATAATCAGTTGTCTTTCAGTAAAGGAGACTACCCTAGATAATTTGGATGGACCTGATGCAATCAGTTCCTCACTCTGAGATCACTACCGGAGCTGAGACCAAGAGTTGGACACTTAACCAACTGAGCCACCCAGGTGCCCCTGAGGCTTCTCTGAAGAGGAAGAAGTTCTGTCTGTGGACAGGAGCTTGAATTCATGCGTGCATGGCAGTTCCAGTCTGCCTTTCCGGATGACCTGCCCTATGGATTTCAGCCTTGCATAGCCAGGTCCACAGTCACGTGAGCCACTTTCTTGCAATAAACTTTTTACTATATGTCTCCCACTGGTTCCCACTGGTTCTGTTTGAGTGAACCCTGGCTGATACAGTACATCTACCTCTGATTCATCTCTTCGCATTGCTGTATGACAAGCGTCAGCAAACTTTTTTTATAAAAGCCAGATAGTCAATAATTTAGGCTTTGGGGCATACAGTCTTTACTGCAACTGCTTCACAATGCCATCGTAGTATGAAAGCAGCCATAGACAATACATTAAGAAATGGGGGTGGCTGGGTTCCTATAAAGGTTTATTTACACACACAGGCATTGGGCTGGATTTGACCCAAGGGCTATAGTTTGCTAATTCCTGCAATATGATGTTGCCACTGTTTTTAAATTTTTTTTAAAGATTTATTTATTTATTCATGAGAGACACCCAAAGAAAGAGACAGAGACACAGGCAGAGGGAGAAGCAGGCTCCACGCAGGGAGCCCGATGAGGGACTCGATCCTGGAATCCTGGGATCACACCCTGAGCTGAAGGCAGATGGTATCCCTGATGTTGCTATTGTGCAAGCAAACCACAATTTATATATTCTCCTGTTCGATATTTCTCTACATTTCCCCCCATTCCTACACAATGCTGTAGCTAACATACTTGTACACCTTTCTTGCATACAAGTTCAAGTGTTTATCTCAATCTGTTTAAGAGCAGAAATGATGAGTCCTGGGGTATATGAATCTTCAACCTAATTGTGCCACATTGCAAGCTATAGACATTGTTCTAATCCATACTCCTACCAATATTTGCCTCGTCTTCCATACCATTTGGAGTTTTCATACTTACATTTACAATCTGATTAATATAAAATTGTCTTTCATTGTAGTTTTAATTTATATTTCTGTAACAAGTAATGGTGAGAAGTATCTTTTCATGTGACTATTCTCCATCTGTATATCCTCTTTTTTAAATAGCAATTATTTTGGGGATGCCTGGGTAGCTCAGTGGTTGAGTGTCTGCCTTTGGCTCAGGTTGTAATCCTGGGGTCCTGGGATCGAGTCTCGCATCAGGCTCCTTCCTCTCAGGGCCCCTGCTTCTCCCTCTGCCTATGTCTCTGCCTCTCTCTCTCTGTGTCTCTCATGAATAAATAAATAAAATCTCTTAAAAAAAAGCAATTATTTTTTCCAAATTAAAAAATATTTAATTGAAATATAGGTGACATACAATGTCATGTTAGGTTCAGGTGTACCACATAGTGATTTGACAATTATATCCATTATAAAATGTTCACCATGGTATGTGTGGTTACCATCTGTTGCAATACATATATACTCTTTGATAAAGTAATCTGTTCAAATCATTTGGCTATTTTAAAAATTGGGTTTTATTTTCTTATTGAATTTTATGAGCTCTTTACATACCAGGGATATAAGTCCTGTGTTGAATATATGATTTGCAAATGTTTTCTCCCAGTCTATAGATTGCCTTTTCATTCTCTGGAGTATCTTTTGTGGAGCAGAAATTTTAGTTTTTTTAAAAGATTTTATTATTTGAGAGAGAGAGGGAGTGAGAGAGAGCCAGAACACAAGTGGGGTGGGGGCAAAAGGAGAAGTAGACTCTCTGCCTAGCAGGGAGCCTAACTCAGGGATCCCCCAGAAGTTTTTAAATTGATGATATTCAAATTCATCAGTTCTTTTGTGGATCGTGTTTCTGGTAATATAAGAAATCTTCATAGAACCCAAAGTCATAAGGATTTTTTTCGTATGTTATCTTCTACAAGTTTTATGTTTTTAAGGTTTATAGTTAGGCCTATGATGTATTTTTAATTAATGTTCATATATAATGTAGGATATGGGTTAAAGTTCACTTGTTTATATATGGATATCCAGTTGAAGCACTGTTTATTGAAGAGGCTATCTTCCTCTGTTGCCTTAGCATCTTTGTCAAAAGTCAGTTGATCAGAGGCAACTGGGTGGCTCAGTTGAGCATCTGTCTTTGGCTCAGGTTCTGATCCCAGGATCCTGGGATAGAGCCCCATGTGGAGCTCCCTGCTGAGGCGGGAGTCTGCTTCTCCCTCTCTCTCTCCCCCCTGCTCATGCTCTCTCTCTTTATCTCTCTCTCATAAATAAATAAATAAATAAATAAATAAATTCTTTAGAAAAATCAGTTAATCAATAATGTAGGGTAAGTCTGGGAACTGTGCTCTGTTTCTCTCATCTATAATGTCTATTCTTTTGCCAATACCACAGTGTCTTGATTACTGGCTCTTTCTATTGAATCTGGTGGCACTACTCCTCAAATTTGTTCCTCCTTTTCAGAATCAAATAGACTGTTCTATTCCTTTGCCTTCTCATATCATTTTTAGATTCAGTTTGTTGGTATCTATAAGAACATCCTGCCGAAATTTTGTTAAGAATTATGTTGAATGTGTAGATCAACTTAGGGAGAACTGATATTTTAACAACGAACAGGGTATGTGTCTTTTAATCTATTTAGCTCTATATTTCTTTTGTCAGTATTTTCCAGTTTGCATTACACAGATCCTGCATATATATTTTTAGATTTATAACTAAATACTTTTTTGAGGGGTGTAGTTTGTAAGTGGTACTTTTTTTTTAAGTTGCCTTCCAATTATTCATTGCTGGTGTATAGAAATACAATTGATTTTTGTATATTGACCTTGAATTCTGCAACCTTGCTAAACCCATTGGTTCTAAAAGTTTTTCCTTTGCCAATTTATATATTGGTTTTGGGTTTTTAAAATTGATTTGCAAGAGCAATTTATATGTTCTGTATATTCATTCATTGGACAAATACTTTTACTGAGTGCCTGCTATGTGTCAGGTATGATATTAGCATACTAATCTTGAGTCAGTTTTGTTCGTTGCAACATTCTTTGGGAAGCAGTTATTCATCTCAGTTATAGAGACACTTATAGAATACCTGTCCACTAATTATTCAAAAAATGTATTGAGTACCCACTGTATGCTAGACAATAGCTTAGTTAATGGAGATACAGAAGAAATGATAATGACAAAAACTAGAGGTCCCTCCACAAATGAAGGAGACAGCAAATAAAAAGTAAATTCATAATATAATTACAAGTAATGAAAATGCTTTGGAGAAAGTAAATCAAGATAATAGGGCAGAGGGCAGAAGGGGACCAGTGGGAAGACAGAGAAAGGTGCTCTTAAATACGGTGGTGGTGGCAGACCTCTGCCAGTAGACGGTGTGTAAGCTGAGTGACAAGAACAGGCCGAGGCAAGGGCCCTCCAGGAAGAGTCAACAGCAAGTGCAAAGGTCCTGGGCAAAAATGAGCCTCATATGACTGAAGGACCAGAGAGGGGCCGGGTTGTCTGGAGTGTATTGAGCAAGGGACAGTGGTATGAGAAGAGCCTAGAGAGATGGAGAGGGGCCAGAGATAGGCAGTGGCCATGACAAAGGGGGCAACACTTGATTCTCAGTCCCTGGGAAACAGCAGAGCATGGGCTAAGCATCTCTGACACAAAGATGAGTAAGACCAAGCCCTGCCCTCAGGAGCCCATGATCTTGTGGGAGAGACAAACACATGAATAAATGCACAACAGTGTGAAAAGCACACGAGAGGTATGGAGGTAGGAAGCAAGAGTGATCTTTTATTTCTAGTCTGAAAGACAGAATTTCTACAGCCTCCTCTTTAAACCCTGAAGTCTAAAATTCCCCTTAAAAATCACATATATCAAATATATGGCACTTCATTTTCAAATTGTAGAGATCCCTTCTCTATGGCCCCCATTGCACCTGCTGCTTTCCCCCACCTTTCTCCCATAGAGCCTACATTTACTTGCCTCTGTCTCACCAGTCACTAAGGTCCACGAGGGCAGTAGCTGAGCCCTCCTCCCCACTATCCGTATCCCATTTGACAGATGAGCAAACTGATGATCAGAGAGAGCAAGTGACCTGCCCTCTGAAGCACAGCTATGGTGGTAGATAGAGCAGAATGTTAGGATGCTGGGGGCTCTTCCTTTTCCTAGGTTAGGGGTTTTCTCTTTACACCCCCGCATCCCATGGTGACTTGTAGGAGGAACATGTCACAGAACACAGGTGTCAACATGGTGGGCTTGGGGATCCCTGGTGGCTCAGTGGTTAAGCGCCTGCCTTCGGCCCAAGTCATGATCCTGGAGACCTGGGATTGAATCCCACGTCAGGCTCCTTGCATGGAGCCTGCTTCTCCCTCTGCCTGTGTCTCTGCCTCTCTCTCTCTCTCTGTCTCTCATGAATAAATAAAATCTTTAAAAAAATGGTGGGCTTGCTGATATGTCTTCTAAATACTGAAATATCACCAGAATATTAGAATGCATTCAAATTTTTAAATTGTAAAATGTATCATGCATCCAGAAGAGTATAAAATGGTATAGTTTGAAGGAGTACCTGGGTGGCTCAGTCAGTTGAGCATCTGCCTTCAGCTCAGGTCATGGTCCTGCTTCTCCCCCTCCCTCTAACTGCCCCCCTCCACTTGTGTGCTATTTCTCTCTCTCAAATACAAAAATAAAATCTTTTCTTAAAATATTTTATTTATTTATTTATTTTACATATATTTTTTAAATTGGAGTTCAATTTGCCAACATATAGCATAACACCCAGTGCTCATCCCATCAAGTGCCCCACCCCCAGCACCACCTCACACCAGTGAGAATGAGGAAAATTAACAAGGCAGGAAACCACAAATGGTGGAGAGGATGCGGAGAAAAGGGAACCCTCTTGCACTGTTGGTGGGAATGTGAACTGGTGCAGCCACTCTGGAAAACTGTGTGAAGGTTCCTCAAAGAGTTAAAAATAGACCTGCCCTATGACCCAGCAACTGCACTGTTGGGGATTTACCCCAAAGATACAGATGCAGTGAAACACCGGGACACCTGCACCCCGATGTTTCTAGCAGCAATGACCACAATAGCCAAACTGTGGAAGGAGCCTCGGTGTCCATCGAAAGATGAATGGATAAAGCAGCTGTGGTCTATGTATACAATGGAATATTACTCAGCCATTAGAAATGACAGATACCCACCATTTGCTTCGACGTGGATGGAACTGGAGGGTATTATGCTGAGTGAAATAAGTCAATCGGAGAAGGACAAACATTACATGGTCTCATTCATTTGGGGAATATAAAAAAAGTGAAAGGGAATAAAGGGGAAAGGAGAAAAAATGAGTGGGAAATATTAGAAAGGGAGACAGAACATGAGAGACTCCTAACTCTGGGAAAAGAACAAGGGGTGGTGGAAAGGGAGGAGGGCGAGGGGTGGGGGTGACTGGGTGATGGGCAAAAATAAAATCTTTTTAAAAAATTGTACAGTTTGAAAACCAGTAAAGCCCAGGTTCACATTATCCTGGATAAGAAGGAGATCTTTAGGGACGCCTGGGTGGCTCAGTGGTTGAGCGTCTGCCTTTGGCTCAGGATGTGATCCCGGGGTCTTGAGATCGAGTCCTGCATTGGGATCCCCGCAGGGAGCCTGCTTTTCCTCTGCCTATGTCTCTACCTCTTTCTCTGTGTCTCTCAGGAATAAAGAAAGAAAATCTTAAAAAAAAAAAAAAAAGGAAATAGATCTTTAGCAGAATTTTAGAAACCTCCTGTGTATCCCTCCATAATCATATCCCCTCCCTCCCACCTTGGCATAAACATTTACCTTACTTTGGGTTAATCAGCCCCTTACTGTTCTTTACAGATTTCACACTTTTACGTATGTATCTAAACAAAATATGTTTTAGTTTTAAAATGCTGAGTAGCAAGCAGAAGTCTAGCTGTGTCAAGGACAGGGTGATCTCACCTCTCTGAGATGAAAGTCTGGAAAAGGGTCCGCTCTGGAGTCCTAGAGACAGAGTCCATGGGCAGGTTCCCTGGGCGTGCATGGAAGTGACTACAGGGGAAGGCAGTGCTCAAGGTCATATCTGAGTCATGGGGACGAAGTGGGAGAAAAATAATTAACACAGGCCTGTAACACACTCCTTCCCTGCTGGGGGTGCCTCCACCAGACCTCCCTATAATCCCAGCAATGACATCTAGAGGGAGAAAGATATGGGGCAGGTCTACATTTAAAATACTTTCAATAGGAATTACCTGCTTACTTGACATTGAGTGATGTAAGTAAATGTGGAATTTTTGGATTAAGAGGCATGGCTGACACCAGGGTGTCTCAGTGGGTTAAGCATCTGTCTTCCTTCAGCTCAGGTCATGATCCCAGGATCCCGAGATTGAGCCTCACATCAAGCTCCCTGCTCAGTGGGGGTCTGCTTCTTTCTCTCCCTCTGTTGCTCCTCTGCTTGTGCTCTCTTACTCTTTCTCTCTCTGTCAAATAAATAAATACAATCTTTAAAATAAGTGAGGGGGCATGGTTGGCTGGGCAATGGGGAGTAGTCAGGTAAGCTTTCCCTATCTATATATAATAAATTATAAAACCAAGAGGCTTCAAACAGATGCAGCTGCCTTTGAGTGGCAGTCCCATACATGGTTTAAACCTAATCTGTTGATCAGATATCAGAATGTGTTCTAATGCAGGAGAAGGGACACCTTTTGGCAACTGGTGGTTTTAGGACTTTCTGGGGGGAAAATATTCTGTTTGTGCCTATAGCTTGCTTGTATCCTTCAGTCATTACTAAAACTTGGTGTTAAGTGTGATCTAGGATTCTCATAGTCCCACTTGACAAATGGACATTTTGTGCAAATTCAACCCAGATCACCACAGGCAGGGTATCTGGCAGTGTTGTAGAATGGCCCAGACACTAATTGTCTACTGAAATGTGGTCAAAGACTGGGATCTCTAATATCTTCTGAAGTCACCATGGATTCCCCTAACTCTCACGAACAGGGTAAACCATGATGAGATGCCACCTCACAACCATTAGGATGGCTACTGTCAGAAAGCCAGGAAATGAAAAGCATTGACAAGGCTGTGGAGAAGTTGAAACCCTTGCTCATTGTTGGTGGGGATGCAAATTGGTGCAGCTGCTGCGGAAAACAGTATGAAGGTTCGTCAAAAAATTAAAAACAGAAATATCACATGATCCAGCTGTTCCAATCTGGCTACTTAGCCAAAGGAAATGCAATTAGGACCTGGAAGAGATATCTCCACTCCTATGTTTATTCACTAATCACAAGAGCCAAGATATGGAAGGAACCTAAGTGCCTGTAAAGAGATGACTGGATAAAGAAGACGTCACACACACACACACACACACACACACACACACACACACACAATGGAATGTTAGTCAGCCAGGAGAAAGAAGGACATCCTGCCTTTTGCAATAACATGGATGGGCCTCAGGGGCATTATGGTAAGTGAAATAAGTCAGACAAAGAAAGATAAGTAAGTGGTGTCACTTGTGTGTGAATCTGGAGAAGCTAAACTCCTAGAAATCTGGACTAGAGCAGGGGTTGTTAGGGGCTGACGGCGGAGGGGGGGTTGTTGGTCAAAGGGTTCAAATGCCCAGTTACAGGATGAATAAGTTCTGGGGACCTAAAATACAGCACACTGATTGTACTCAATAATATTGTATTTCGTACTTGAAAATTGCTAGGAGAGTAGATCTTCAATATTCTCACCACAAAAAAAAAAAAAGAAAGAAAAGAAATGGTATTATGTGATGTGATGCAGGTGTGAGCCAACATTATGTAGTCATCATTCTGCATTCTGATACATATACATGTATCAGATCAGTACCTTTTATAGTTCAAACTTACATGATGTCATGTGTCAACTGTATCTCACTCTATCATGGGAGAGAAATAGCATTACCTTAGGATCCAACGACCCCGCTTCTAGGCATATATTCCGTAGAATTGAAAGCAGGTCTCAGAGAGATATTTGGGTGCCTGTGTTCCCAGCAGCATTGTTCACCATGCTGAGTGGCGAAAGCAACTTTAGCATTCATCAGTGAGTGATTGAAGAAACAAATGTGTTTATATACAGTAGAATATTACTCAGCTTTTAAGAAAGAAGGAAGATTGTAACACACAGAATGGTTGACCCCTAAAGACATTATATTCAGTGAAATAATACAGTCATAAAAGACAAATATCATAGGGATGCCTTGTGGCTCCATTGGTTGAGAGTCTGACTCTTGATTTGGGCTCAGGTCATGATCTCAGGGTCATTAGATCGAGCCCCGGGTCAGGCTTCCCACTCAGCATGGAGTCTGCTTGGATATTCTCTCCCTTTGCCTCTCCCCTCTGCTACCCCGCTCATGCATGCTCTTTCTCGCTCTCTCAGATAGATGAATAAATACAAATATTGTATAATTCCACTTTTATGAGGTATGTTGTCAAATTCATAGAGATGGAAAGTAGAAGGATGGCTCCAGGGGCTGGGGAGGAGGGATGGGAAGTTGTTGAATGGGCATAGAGTTTCAGTTTTGCAAAATGAAAACAGCTTTTGAGATTGGTTGCACAGCACTATGGGTGGACATAACACCTACTAAACTGTAGATAACTTAAAGATAGTTAAATTTTTAATAATTAAATAGGTAAACCTCATGGGTGTTTCATCACAATTGAAAGAAAAAGAATTGGGCAAAGCAGATCACACATCACATCTGTGGGGTGTGTGTGTGTGATGGATGTCCCTGCTGATCCAGGGAGCAGGGTGTGGAGGGGAGACAGGCCAAGCGCAGATAAGGTAGGCCAATTTCACCTAGACATGTCGCCTTTAGTTAAAGACCAGACAGGGGTAGCGAGCGTCATGCTAATGACACTGTTCTCTTCCTGCCACAATGCTCTGTCTGCACTGGCTGCCCCTGCCTCTGCTGCAGAGCTGTCTCCCTGAGCTCCCCCTCTGCTGTGTTCGGGGGGGCACTTTCCCTTCTTTGCTCTGTTGGACCTTCTGTTTTCTGCATCTCACTTTTTTCTGTACTTCTCTGGTGTCCTCCCTCTTTTGGTGGGGACATGCGTGGAAAGCAAATTTCTTGAGATCATGTATTCCAGGAAGCATTTTTTTTTTAGCATCTTTTTTTAAAAGAAAGATTTTATTTATTTATTTGACAGAGAGAGCAAGAGAGCACGAGCAGGGGTAGAAGCAGGCTCCTCGCTGAGCAGGGAGCCTGACTCGGGGCTCAATCCCAGGACCCTGGGATCATGACCTGAGCCGAAGGCAGACACTAAACCGACTGAGCCCCCCAGGCACCCCCAGAAAGCATCTTTCGTCTACCCTCATACACAAGATATTTTGGCTGAGAGTGTGATCTCAGTGCACATTTTTTCCAGAATTTTGTAGGTATGGCTGCATATCTTCTTGATTCCAGTATTGCTATCGAGAGTCTCAACTTGTTCTGACTGCTGCTTCCCTGTGGCTGACCCATCATCTTTCCTCTCTGGATGCTTTTGAGGTTCTAAGTTTGTCTCCAGTGTCCCTGGAAACTGACAATGATGTGCAATGGTGTGGGTTTGTTCTCACTCGTTCTGCTGTGAGTCCTTTGATCTGGCAACCCATCCTTTTTGGGTCTGGAAATGTTTTTGGTTTTTTTTATAATTATTACAATTTTTAAAAATATTTTATTTATTTATTAATGATAGACATAGAGAGAGACAGAGAGACAGAGACACAGGCAGAGGGAGAAGCAGGCTCCATGCAGGGAGCCCGACGTGGGACTCGATCCCGGGACTCCAGGATCACGCCCTGGGCCGAAAGCAGGCGCTTAAACCACTGAGCCACTGCATTATTTCATCAATGAACCCATCCCCCCCACCCCCGTGTATCTTCTACCACAAAGTCCCCTATCACATAGGTATTGAATATTCTGGACTGTTCCTCTATTATCTTTCTCTCTTTGTCATTTTGCTTTACTCTCTGGAAGATTTTCTCAGCTTTATCTTCTAATCCCTCCTTCAAATTATCTTCATTTCCACTGTTAAAAGCTTTTTTTTTTTTTTTCAAAAGCTCTTTTTGTTTTCTAGATTTCCCTTTATTAGGGATGCATTATCTCCTATCTCTGTGGATATTTATTATAGTTTACAGAGATAAACTTTTCTTCTCCCTGAATAGCCTGTGTTTTCCCTGTTACTTTTTTTTTTTTTTTCCCCTGTTACGTTTTTGTTTGTTCATCTGATTGTTGGAGGCTTTCCTAAGCTGTCTGGTAATCTTGGCTATTTGCTCATGATGAGGAATAGGGGAGCTAAAATGCTGACCAGAATCTCCGAGGGCATGGGTACAGGGCTTGATAACTCTGAGCATCCCTCCAGGGCTGTGTCGCTAGGCTCTCTGGGGAGATTGATGCTAGTATTTTAGAGTCACTCCCCCTGGGCTGGCCAGACTCCCCCTCAAGAAATGGTTCAAATCTCCTACCTATAGGGTAGATGGCCTACAATGTTCTGGAAGACCAGTGGGAGAAGAGGGCTTGAGGTCTCAAGTACTCACTGCACATCCTGACACTTAATTTCCCTGTTATTGGCATGGTTCCCAATTTCCATTTTAAAGAAAAAAGGAGTTCATTTACTGGATGAGTTACAAATTTTTCTCCACAAAAAGGCAACACATGCAGAATCACTTCTGTAGAGCTCCAGGGGTACTGAGATAGAGAACAGAGAGGGCTTCCCGCTTACACTGCTCGCTGGTAGACCCCTTTCCTGGACCACCTCCCTGCAACTTCATTCATAAGCTTAGTAATCCATTGGGAGAGGTTTCCTATTTGATTAAGATCTTTAGTTTTTACAAACTGTAAGTGCATTTCTTAGGCTCATAAAGCCTTACACCTATTTGCTTATTGTGAGCAGGTGTAGTGCAGGGATCATGATGTAGATTATCTGCTATCTCCCACATGGAATATTCTTTCCCACTGTAACTCTGGGCTCTAAAACACAGCTTTATTAGGAAGGAGCTGAAAAATAACAAAAGCTAACCTGAGTGTACGCGGAGTCACTAACCATGAAAGTATCTTCAGTAATGAGAAGCTTCCAGTAGCCCCTTTGGTAAATAGGATGGAAAATCCTTGTTTTCAATCAAGACTCACATTTTGGGCCTCACAAATGTCACCTGGTCTTGAAATATAAGAGGGTGGAGGAAGAAGGAAAGAGTGTTCTAGACGGGGGAAAAAAATTCCAAGTAATTTGGCTTATTTAGAGGAATGGCAAGGAAGCCGGAAGGTCTAAAGGATAAGAGTGTGTTTGTGCGCTGCAGTGGAGGGTAAGCAGGGATTGGCAAGATATGAGGGACACAACCCAGCCAGAAGATGACCAGCTGGCAACAAGAGGGGGCAGGGCAAAACCCCATTTGCGTGATTTAGAAGATGGATGAGAGCCAAAGGCACCAAGTGAGGAGCCTGGGATGATGATAATAAAAATAGCAACCAAATTACCAATGGCAATTAGCATAGCAGATGCTTCAATACATCATCTCCAATCTTCATCCAGCCTCCCAGAGAGGCATCATCATCCCTGCACTACAGATGCAGAAGCAGAGGGTCCCAGAAACCCAGAGTGGCAAGGTCTGGCTGCCTTTAGAGTCAAGCTGACTTCCATTACACCAAGCTGTGTCCCAATTCATGCCAGGTCTGTTCCCTCATTCAGCCATTCAGGCCACTAGTACCAACTAACTGCTAAGCTAGATGCTGAAAATAACAAGAATGTTTGTCCCTGTGTGTCAGAGAACCCTGCATTCTTTTAAAAACTTATTAATTTGAGTTATTAATTTTTATTTGAGTATGGTTGAAACACAATGTTACATTAGTTTCAGGTGTACAGCCTAGTGATTCAACAAGTTTAGATGTTACACGATGCTCCCCACAAGCGTAGCTACCATCTGCCTCCATGCATTGCTATTACAATATCCTTGACTGTATTCCCTATGCTGTACCTTCTGTTCCTGGACTTATTCACTCCATAACTGGAAGCCTACATTTCCCACTTCCCTAAACCCATCTTTTTCCATCTCCCCATCTCCCTCCCCACTGGCAACCATCAGTTTGCGCTCTGTGTTTACAGGCCTGATCCTGCTTTTTTTTTTAAGACTTTATTTATTCATGAGAGACACAGAGAGAGAGGCAGAGACATAGGCAGAGGGAGAAGCAGGCTCTCTGCAGGGGGCCTCATGCGGGACTCGATTCCAGGATCTCAGGATCATGACCTGAGTTGAAGGCAGATTCTCAACCACTGAGCCACCCAGGTGCCCCTGATTCTGCTTATTGTTTGCTTTTTTGTTTTGTTTGTTTTAGATTCCATATATGAGTGAAGTCATTTGGTCTTTGCCTTTTTCAGTCTGACTTATTTCACTTACCATAATACCCTCTAGATCCATCCATGTTATTACAAATGGCACAATCTCACCCTTTTTTTATGACTGTGTAGAATCCCTGTGTGCACGTGTGTGTGTGTGTGTGTGTGTGTGTGTGACATTTTCCTTGTCCATTTGTCTATAGATAGACTCAGGTTGTTTCCATCTTTTGGTTATTGTAAATAATGCTGCAATACACATAAAGGTGCATATATCCTTTGAAATTAGTGTTTATTTCACTGGAATTTCAGTGGAATTATTGAATCACGTGGTAATTCTATCTTTAATTTTTTGAGGAACCTCCATAGTATTTTCCACAGTGGCTGCACCAATTTACATTCTCACCAACAGTATATAAGGATTCTCTTTTCTTCATACCCTCATCAGTATTTGTTCTTTCTTGCCCTGATTTTAGCCATTTTGAGAGGTGTAAGGTGATATCTCATTGTGCTTTTGATTTGCAATTGCTTGATGATGAGTGATGTTGCGCATCTTCTCACCTGTGTGTTGCCTAACTGTGTGTCTTTGGAAAATGTCCATTTATGTCCTCAGCCCATGTTTATATTAGATTACTTGTTTTGTTTTGGTGTTGAGTTGTGTAAGTTCTTTATATATTTTGGATATTAACCCCCTATCAGATATATCATTTGCAGGGACGCCTAGGTGGCTCAGTGGTTGAGCATCTGCCTTTGGCTCAGGGCATGATCCCAGGGTCCTGGGATCAAGTCCTGCATCGAGCTCCCTGTAGGGAGGCCTGCTTCTCCCTTTGCCTATGTCTCTGCCTCTCTCTCTGTGTCTCTCATGAATAAATAAAGAAAATCTTTTTTTAAAAAGATATATTACTTGCAAATATCTTTTCCCATTCAGTAGGTTGCCTTTTTGTTTTGTTGATGGTTTCCATCATTGTGCAGAAGCTTTTCATTTTGGTGTAGCCTCAATAATTTAATTTTACCTTTGTTTCCCTCAGCTTAGAAGACATATCTAGAAAAATGTTGCTGTAGTGATGTCAGAGAAATAACTGCCTGTTTTCTTTTCTAGGAGTTTTATGGTTTCAGTCTCATGTTTAGGTCTTTAATCCACTTTGAGTTTATTTTTGTGTATGGTGTTAGAAAATGGTCCAGTTTTCTCAGCACCATTTGTTGGAGAAACCATCTTTTCCCCATTGCATATTCTTGCCTCCTTTGTCATAGATTAATTGACCATAGGTATAGGTTTATTTCTAAATTTTCTTTTATTATTTATGATAGTCACACACAGAGAGAGAGAGAGAGAGAGAGGCAGAGACACAGGCAGAGGGAGAAGCAGGCTCCATGCACCGGGAGCCCGACGTGGGATTCGATCTCGGGTCTCCAGGATCGCGCCCTGGGCCAAAGGCAGGTGCTAAACCACTGCGCCACCCAGGGATCCCTATAGGTTTATTTCTGAGCTCTCTATTCTCTTCCATTGAACTATCTGTCTATTTTTTTGTGCCAATACCATACTGTTTCTATTACTACATCTCTGTAGTGTATCTTGAAATCTGGAATTGTGATACTTTCATCTGTGTTTTGTTGTTGCTGTTGTTGTTGTTGTTGTTGTTGTTGTTGTTGAAGACTGTTTTAGCTATTCAAGGTCTTTTGTGGTTCCACACAAATTTTAGGATTATTTGTTCTAGTTATGTGAAAATTGCTGCTGGTATTTTTATAGGGATTGCATTGAATCTGTAGATTGCTCTAGGATAATATAGACATTTTAACAACATTAATTATTCCAATTCATGAGCATGGTATATATATCTTTCCACTTGTTTGTGTCATCCTCAATTGCTTTCATCAATATTTTACAGTTTTAGAATATAAGGCTTTTATGTTTTTGCTTAAGTTTATTCCTGGGTATTTTATTCTTTTTGGTGTAATTGTAAATGGAACCATTTTCTAAAATTTCTCTTTGTGCTGCCTTGTTATTAATGTATAGCAATGCTATTGATGTCTGGGTATTAATTTTATATCCTGAAAACTTACTCATTTATTACTTCTATGGTTTTGTGATGGAGTCTTAAAGATTTTCTATGTGTAATATCATGTCATCTGCAAATAATGACAGTTTAATTTCTTCTTTACTATTATGGATGCCTCTAATTTCTTTTTCTGGTCTCATTACTGTGGGTAGAACTTCCAGTACTATGTTGAATAAAAGTGGCGAGAGTGGATTTCCTTGTCTTGTTCTTAATCTCAGAGGAAAAGCTTTCAGGTTTTTCCATTGAGTAAAATGTTCTCTGTGTGTTTTCCATATATGGTCTTTATTATGGTGAGATATGTTCCCTCTAAACCCATTTTGTTGAGAAATTTTATCATGAATGAATGCTGAATTTTGTCAAATGCTCTTCTGCATCTACTGAGATGATTATATGATTTTTATCCTTCATTTTGTTGATGTGGTGTATCACATTGATTGATTTGCAAATACTGAAACACCCTCGCATCCCTGGAATAAATCCTACTTGATTATGGTGAATGATTCTTTTAATGTTTTGCAGAATGTGGTTTGCTAAGATTTTATTGAGGATTTTTACCTCCATGTTCATCAGGGATATTGACCTTTAGTTCTCTCTCTCTCTCTCTCTTTTTATGGGTCTTTGTCTGATTTTGGTATCATCCATACTGGCTGGATGAAATCTTCTGTACAATTTATTTGAAAGCTTTTCTTCCTCTTCTAATTTTTGGAATAGTTTGAGGAAAATAAGTATTAACTCATCTTTAAATGTTTGGTAAAATTCACTTGTGAAGCCATCCAGTCCTGGACTTCTATTTTTTAGTAGTTTTTTGATTACTGATTCAGTTTCATTAATAGTAATCAGTTTGTTCAAATTTTCTACTTCTCCCTGACTCATTTTTGGAAGACAGCATGCTTCTAGGAATTTATCCATTTCTTCTAGGTTGTCCATTTTGTTGGCATATAAGTTTTTGTAGTACTCTGTTAAAATGTTTTGTATTTCTGTGGTATCAGTTATTACTTCTCTCTTATTTCTGATTTTATTTGGGTTCTTTCTCTTTTTACCTTGATGAGTCTGGCTAGAGAATCCTACATTCCTTTTTTTTTTTTTTAAGATTTAAGATTCTATATTTGAGAGAGAGGGGGAGAGAGAGAGAGAGAGAGAGAGAAAGAGAGAGCATGAGTGGGGTGAGGGACAGAGAGAGAGGGAGAAGAAGCCTACCCCCTGAGCAGGGAGCCTGACACAGGGCTCCATCCCAGGACCCTGGGATCTTGACCTGAGCAGAAGGCAGATGCTTAACGGACTGATCCACCTAGGAGCCCCTAGAGAATCCTGAATTCCTTGGAAATCCATTTACTTTCCCCAAATCTTGTTTATAAGACTGGTAGTATCCCTTCAGTTCTTTGATGCTCCTTTTGAATGTGAATCTATCTTATGTGGGTTTACAGAGGCCCAGTCTTCCTGACTTAAACATCACTTCACCAGTGAGATCAAGTAAGCTCTCCTTCACAGCTAATGGAATCTGCAACCCAAGCCTGTCAAGAGCAGGAGTAAACATCCCCCCAACATAGGTATAAACTGTTCCATGGTTCCAAAGGAGTGCTTAGTGCCCTTACCTGCTATTTAGATTCATAACTATGTGTGCCAATGTGGGAAATGCCAAGAAAGAATCTTGTCCCCTATAATGGCAGCCTGCATCATTTTGCCCGGGTCCTGGGTGAAACTTCTTTAACATTAAGAAGTTAAGCTGGACACATCAGCCCCATTCCTTCTTTTAAAAAAAATTTTTTTTATTTATTCATGAGAGAGAGAGAGAGAGAGAGAGGCAGAGACACAGGCAGAGGGAGAAGCAGGCTCCATGCAGGGAGCCCAATGTGGGACTCAATCCCGGGACTCCAGGATCAGGCCCTGGGTTGAAGGCGGCAGTAAACTGCTGAGCCACCCGGCTGGATGAGCCATCCAGCCACTCTTTCTTGAATTTCTTTTTTTTTTTTTTTTTTCTTTCTTGAATTTCTAAGCAGGCTTTTACATGTGGGTTATTATCACTTCCTAGAATGCTTTCCCCTCATTCTTTTCAGGCTATCTCCTTCTTACCTGTAAGCCCCATGCTCAGCCCTTTCTTTTCATCACAGCACTTATTACAGATTAAGATAATTTTGGTTTATTTTTCTGTTTATTGTTAAGTTGACGTCCTTGCATTACTGTGAACCCCATGAAAGCATGGGGGGTATTTGCCTTGAGTGCTACTGTATGCCCTGTACTCTGCAGAGAGCCAGGCAAAGACAGTTGTTCAATACATAGATGATGGATAAAGGAGAGTAAAAATTACACAGGTTCACATTGCGTAGCCTATCATTGAATCGGGATTTCTTAAAATCTTAAAATTTCTAGGTGGAGGATGTTTTATCCTACCTTCTATTAGACCCTCATTCAGTAGGATAATTTTTAATTATAAGAATTCTATGACATCATGCTCACTGATTTTCTCATGAGCAAGTATCCCCTACTGATAATTTTTAAAATATATGACAGGTTAAATGGTACCAATGAACCATATTAGGGAATTTCTTCTAAATTTCTGAGTTACCAAAAATGTGAACCAAAAAATCACATGACTCTCTCCCCATCACTTATATAATTGCCCTATCAAAGATTTAATCCTTGTAGGTGTTTTATCTCTTGATTTAACAAATAATAAGTGTTTGTTAGAAAACTGAGCTATGTACAGCCTGATTCCTGAAATGGAAAATTGAAGTACTGCAGCTACAGTATCATCATTTTGCTTTGCTTCTGGGATACAAACTATTTATGCAAATTAGTTTAAATCTGAAGCTTCAAAGATTGGAAGCTGGACTCAACAAAACAGAATGCTGACAAATAATTTTCATAAGATTTGGAATTTGGAGACATTGCTCCAGTACAGTATATCATCAGGCACCGAATGTTCATGACATTGCTAAGTAACAGGTGACTTTATCTATTCTTTAATTTATTCTCTATGATTCTCTTCTTGCTCCTCTATTTCATGTTGCTCAGCCTTCTTCTCTGGGACCTTCACCTCTAGCTACTGCTTCAGTGTCAATGTACCCTAGAGCTCTGCCTTCAACCCCCTTCTTGATCTGTACTGTCTCCATTTGGTCACACAATTTTCTGGCTTCAGTTCCTACCTAGATGGTGACAGGTCCAAATCTTCATCTTTAGCCTAGGGGTGTTCCCCCAGGACTCCACATTCATATTCCCAACAGTCTGTTAAATAAGCCCATCTGAATGTGAGGCAAGAAACTCAGATTCAACATTTACAAAATCAAACCCTAACCTCTTAAAAAATTCCTGTTTTTCCTTCTCTGAAAGGCACCACCACTCAGGCCAGGAAACCCCCTCTGAAAGCCACCACCCAGTTGCTCAGGCCAGAAGCCTGGGAATCATCCTGGAGTTACCCATTTCTTTACCTTTATATACTATTGTAATCCAAATGCTTTCAATTTTACTTGCTAAGTATTTTTTGGACTTGATTCCTCCATTCTATGTTCTTTTTGGTTCATAGAATTAGCACATTGTATTAATGTCTGTTTAATCTTGATGGGTATCTCATTGGTGTTATTACAAGCCCAATTTTCCATTGAAGACACTGAGGCACAGAGTAACTTGAAGCAACATCCCAATAGAGCCTGGATGTGAAGGCAGGGGTCTTCAGGTGTAACCACTAGGATATGGTGCTTCCATAATCTCTAGCCTGCAACACTGCAATAGTGTCCTAACTAGTCTTGCTGCTGTTTCTTCTGCTTCTAAAAATCTCCATAGAGCTATCCATATGATACCTCATTAATACAAATTGGATTAAACTTGTTTAAAATTGTTCAGTGATTCCCAATCTCCTGGAAGTCAAAGTCTGAATTTCTTGGCACAATGGACATTTCCCTTCACAATTTTGCCCAGCTGAGCCCTCCACCTTTCATCCCCAGAATTTGGTCAAACACCTAAGGTTAGGACTGATCTTTCCCCCTGTAACTTACTCATACCCGAACTTTCATCATCCTAGTAAATACCAACCCAGTCTTCAAGATTCAAATATCACCTCTTCCTTATTTTGGTCTCCGAAAAATAAGGTGTTTCTTTGACTTTCTATATAACCTGTATTAATAACAAACATATCATTGCAATATAATTAGTTGTTATTAGCCATGTCTCTAACCTGGACTGTGAAATACTTGCAGGAGAGATAATGCCATAGGCAACTTTACAACCTAGATATCCTTGATGCTCTGTGACATTTCTGACACATAGTGGATGCTCATCACACACTTAGCTATGGTTTGAGGGATAAGGAACTTGGACCTGAGAGTATGGAAAGTGATTCCTCAAATAGTAGAGTAGAATTTGTCAAGGGAATTTTATATTAATAATTTCTAGACATTTCCAACTATTAAGTCCAATCACCCATCTATTACTTGATTCTCTTTTACCAAACTCACTCATTTAGTGGACATTTCTTGATGCCTATTATGGGCCAGTACCGTGCTAAGATGTAAGCAACATAAAGAAGAACAAAGCACAATGTCTATTTCTGATAAGATCAAGGGGCTTAGTCAAAGTGTGGGGGAATCCAGTAAGAACAGGCAGTCCCTATGCAGGATGGCAGGAACTGTGGGACAGGAAGACACAGCGGGTGGTGAGAACACAGAGAAGAGGCAGCAAACCCAGTGTGATGAGTGAAAGAAAGTTTCTCAGAGGTGGTGAGTCCTCCAAGTAAAGAAGACTAGAGCACCTACATTTTCAGAGAACAAAGAAAGCACTGACTTTTCTGAGTTCCAAAGTACATTGATTTTGCCAAATAGATTAGCAAGAGATGGAAGACAAAGTGTGTTGCATGCCATGCTAAGGCACTTTGGTCTTATCCTAAAAGTTGTGGGGAACTGTGAAACATTTCAGACCAAGCAATAATATAACTGACACGTGTCTTTAGAAAAAAATCACCTGGCAGTGGGAAGCGGGGAGACAAGAAGTAGTTCAGTACTTTAGGCAACAGATAATGAAATTTTGGCTGAAGGTTCCACAGTAGAGAATGGGCAGTACGCAGATATGTGATAAAGTACAGGCAGTGGGGTGGGGAGTATGATCAACACAGCCTGGTGACTGAACATGGAGAATGAGATAAACAGGAGGGAGGAATAAAGAGTGACTTCCAGCTCCATGGGATGACAGAGCCATTCACTGAGATACAAAGTACAAGAGGAAGACCAAACTGGTTGGAGGGACAGTGAGTTCACATTTGGAAATGTTTGAGATTGCGGTGCTAGCATTGCATCTAAGAGTAGATACTCCATTTAATCTATTCCAAGTTCAAAGGGGAAAGTTTTGAGTTGGTGACAAAGCATGAAAAGTTAGCAACATATGAATGTTAAGGAAGAGGAGGGAAGAACTAAGGGACAGACCCCTAAGGAATATCCATGCAAGACATAAGAAGAAATGCTAGTGAAGTGACCATACAAATACCCAGATGTCCATATTCACAGAAAAGAAGGCACAAAGCCACAGTGTTCTTAGATACATAGGTACTGGTGATAACCTTTAGGGAGGCAGGGTATGCTAAGGCCACTAAAGAGCAGGAGTGCTGTGTATGAGCTATACATCCACCAGCAGACCCAAGGCTTCTCAATGAATGGTTTTAATGAATGAATAACATGATTTTTTAAAAATCTCCTATATAAAGTCAAGGATATTAAATGTAGTCAAGGGATGGTATGAATGCACATATGAATAGCAATCATTATCCCTTGCATCAAACTGTTTTGAATATTTTTCTCAATGTGCTAGTATTTATATATTTGATTTCATCTAGCTTTTGGCATGTATATTTCCAGATTCTCATTTTGGGGAACACTGCTATACTCCATAAAACTCATTAATAATGTACAAGTCCAAGCATTTCAATTGTCCTGGAATTTCATTATATTTCCTAAAAGAGAGAGAATATGCAAGCAAGAGAATTTAAGCCTTTTCTAAAGACTTACTTTGCAGCTTTCTGCAGCTATTCTTTGGTCTTCATGGCTGGGGAATGTTTATCTATGTATTTATGTAATATGCAGTCCCACAGTATCCAAGCACCTGGAAAATCTAATTAGCTTGGTCTTGATTGACTGTGTGCAGGATAATGCCATAGTCCTCAGTCTGTTCTTCGTCTCCTACAGTGTGCTCACTGATATGAAAATGAAGACACAGTAAGAGTTTCCATGAACAGCTGCCCAACGGGCTTCTTATGGTATCTTGTCCGCACAGAATAATTGCCCATAAATAAGGAGATCTCTCCACCAATCAGGGGCTGGGAAGTAGACTGCACCCGAGGAGAAATCACAGCAGCAGGTTTTATGACTATAACCCAGTTACACCATTAGAGGCAGATCATTTTTCAGCCCTTGCTGGGGTGAGCCCACCAGCAAACCTCATTGCCTCGTTAGAGACTACAGCAAAAGCACCAGAAAGAGGAAATTTGAGGCATGTTTTGTTTTGTTTTCTTATCATTTAGCAAAACGCTGCCACCACTTTTGGCACTGGCTTGGAACGTTTATAAAATCTATCCTACAAAAAATGGTCTAAAGTGCCATTTGTACAAGTTGGGAGAATTTGATTGAGACAGTGACTCATGTACCTGAACAGAGGTAGGTTTACCACGAAGCTGACAAAGCTGAAGCTTTCTGGCCCCTTGCTAGAAAAGACCTCTTCCAAGGTCCTGTATTCATAATGTTGTGGTTATCAGTTTGCATTCTGTAACTAGAAGAGGGCTCCAAGAGTTGTATAAGCTTTAGGTCCTGTGAAATCTAGATCTCCCCCTGGGCTTGGGCCAAAAGTTGGTTCTTGCGGCCAAGCCCACTTGTTGTCTAGACTGCCCATCTAGTGACTATATTTTCCAGCCTCGTTAGAAGCCAGGAGAGGGCCATGGGATTAGGATTTTGTCAGTGGGATGTGAGCAGAAGTAATATGAGTAACTGCTGGGTTTTCCCTTTTCTAAGGATGCATACTCTCCTTTTTGTCATTCCCCTCTTTCTGCTGGCTGGAAAAAGACATTAAGAGGAGCAGCCATCTTGGGACCCAAAGAAGGAAGCCACATGCTATTGGTAGCAGGTAAGGATAGACCACTTACTTCTGGACCTGTTACTGGACCGTTACTTGGAAGAGATATAAAATCATATTTATTGAAGCCTCTGAACTTTTGAGGTCTCTTTGTTGCAGCAGCTTAGCCTGTACCCCTTCACTGCCAACAGGCCCCACTGGGTCAGGACTCAATTCCAAGGCAATATGAAACAGAGTTGGCACAATAAACCTGAGTCAAAGCCTTTGAGGGTTCTTGTAGAGTCAGAAGGCAATACAAATACAAGTGGCCAGGCATGGACTCACAATTAAGAGAGGACTCAGAGTCAAGAACCTGGTAGACACAGGATAAGAGTGAGAAGCAAGTTAGGGAGGTCCTGGAGAATTGCTTCTTGGTGTCCATGGCTTGAAACTGGGGCTTAGGGAGGTCAGAGAGAGGAATCTGTGTGAGCAAAGTTAGGCAATCAGGCTTTGTACCACTTGGCCCCCATCCACCAGCCTCAGCTGATAGAACCAAAGATGAGAAACTGATCCTAAGCCATAATTTATAGGCTCACTGGTAGTCCTGCAATGGTTCTTCACACAGATGTGTTTTACTCTTAGCAGGACTGACTATCCTAATCACACTCTCATATGGAGTGTAACGGAAAGAACTAGAAAGGGTTAGCAGTTGGCAGTGGGAGTAGAAGCCAAAAGACACTTAGGAAGAAGATAGTAAGAAAACGGTAAGACAAAGCCACCCCTCTTAGGTTCCCTGACCTTTGGAAGGAGGATCAGAACTACTACCGTATCCCGTACTTTGCTAGTTCTTCATGAGATTGTCTGCTTTGCATCTCTGAGAAGATATCTTGCCATCCTTACCTCCCTGTGTAACCTTCCAATAAGCCCCTTTAAATGAAATAAACTAACTGATTTAAAGGTACGAAGCTGAGATAGCCGGAAAAATCTGCACTGTATCGCCTATGGGTTTTCAATTTTGATCTCAATCTGGATTCACTAGCTTCATGACAGATCTACCAAATAAGAGTAAAAATAAAACCAGAGTCATTATCTTTTGGTCACAAGTATCCATCCCCTTCTTTTTTTTTTTTTTTTTTATCCATCCCCTTCTTCGTGATTTATCCAGATGAACCCCACAGCAGAATGACACTGGGTCATTGTTTGCGTTCACTGCAGATATAAATTTGCAATAGTTTGTGTGTATTTAGTCTCACTGCTGGAAGAGCTGATGGAACATTTCATGCTATTCTGGCTCCCTCTTGAGAACATCAACTCTGCTGGAGGGAGGGGGAGAGGTTTTACAAGGTGTTCCGAAGATGGCTACTTTAAGAAGCTATTTTCCTGAAAAGGAAAGATGATCGCCTCAGTAACACCTGGCAGGCGTCTATGAAGCTCACAGTCATTTTACCTTATCTGATTTGTCTCTTTGGAGAGAAAAATGAGTGAGCCGAAGAAGCATTCTTTCAATTTCAGAAAATGAGGTCCTCTAGCATTCCTGCCTTATCTATCACTTTTCTTCTGGCCTCATTCTCATCTTCTGCTCAATCAGCCTGTTCAACATCCTTGTTTGTGCTCTGGGGCTATGTGCTTTGGTGTCATGATCTCTGTGTCTGAACATCCATCCTCTGTCAGCCAAGACTCAGCTTCACTGCAGGTTCCTATTAGAGTTGAAAGGGAGTGGTGCAGTGGATACTCTTTCTTTGGCCGCTAGAAAATGCTGGCATGTACCACCACATTGCCCCCACAAGACATCTGCAGAGGTAACATGTTCCCAGCCAGGCGTTAAGTGCCTGGAGCAGGGGTCAGCAGACTTTGACCTGGTGGAGAAAATCTAACCTAATGCCTATTTTTGTAAGTCATGTTTTGTTGGAATACAGCCATACCTACTTGTTTCCATTTATGAATGCTCTTGTGGTTCAAAAGCAGAGTTGCGTGGTTGTTTGCAAAGCCTAAATTATGTACTCTCTGGTCTTTTCAACAAGTGTGCTGATCCCTGACAGAGAGGAAAGGGATCATGCCCAATCTAGCATCCAGCACAGTGGAAACACCCAGGAAATTCTTACAGAAGGAAGGATGGAAGGAGGCACAAAGGAGCTACAGTGAATTGCCCTCAAATCACATTTTGCATAATGAGATGTGAGGAAGAATGGGATTCAAATCAGAATATACTCAGGATTGGCAATCTCAGGTAAAGAGCCTGGCAATAAAGGGACTGGGATAAAAGGGGTTATTCTAGTTACTATTGCTGGGTTACAAACTATCCCCAAACCTAATGGCTTAAAATAACCATTTTATTGTATCTCACAATTTTATGGGTGGAAATTTGGACAGGGTTTGGCTAGGTGATCCTTCTGTTCCAGGTAGCATCAATAGAGGTCACTCTGGGTACGAGGCCTGGCAGTTGGGCTGGTTGGAAGGGGCCAATTCAGTGTTACTACTTGCCTGGTACCTTGGTGGGAGTGATCATAAGGCTGGGCTCAGCTGTGGTTGTCCACCAGAGCATCTACATGTGGGCTTTCCAGCACAGCAACCTCAGTGTGGTCAGGCTTCTTATGTGGTAGCTCAGGCCTCTGAGAGCAGGTGTTCTAGTGAATAAGCAAAATGCTGCATCATCTTTTATGACCACAGACGTCACATAATGACACTTCCACCCTATTCTATTGGTTGAAGTGGTCACAAGCCTGCCCAGATTCCAGGAAAGGGGACATAGACCCCACTTCTCAATGGAAAGAGTGTCAAAGAATTTGCAGCTATGGCTTAAAACCAGCCTGGGAGGGGAGAGGATGGAGTAGCTGGGGGCAGGTAACCAACATTTACTAAAGGCTTTCCACAGTCATTTCACCACAACCTTGTGAGAAAGGTATTATATTCTCATTTGACAGTTAAAAAACCCCTCCAAGACTAAATGATTTATAATTAACTTGCACAAAATCACTGAGCTATAGAATTGGGATTTCAACCCAGATTCATCTAATTCCAACTCTGGAACTTTTTCCATTATACCATGATGTCCATCATAAGAAGTAAAGGAGAGTTGATGATGGCAGTCAAGACAATGGTGAGGTTAAAGGCGGGGAAAAAACCCATGGTCACTGTTGACAGAAGGGGCCTGAGTGTCCTCCTCAGGAGATAGAACCCATAACGATACTCTTGCAACCCCCGTCCCAGAGGTGCCAGATGTCCCTATCTCTTCTCCAATTCCTGATCAGCTATGCCAGGCAGTCTCTGCCTAAGGTCACACACCTTTGATAGTTAAAGAGGGTGATGTTGATGGAACACATCTCCTGTGTAATAGCCAACTCTCACATCGCTGTCTTCAGTGCCAGCTTCTCACAAAGGCAGCTAAGGCCACCTCCACTTTGATGTTCCCCCTCCCACACACTTTCTTTTTTTTTTTTTTTTTAAGATTTTATTTATTTATTTATTCATGAAAGACAGAGAGATAGAGAGAAAGAGAGAGAGAGAGAGAGAGAGAGAGAGAGGCGGACACAGGCAGAGGCAGAAGCAGGCTCCATGCCAGGAGCCCAACATGGGACTCAATCCCGGGACTCCAGGATCACGCCCCGGGCCAAAGGCAGGCGCTAAACCACTGAGCCACCCAGGGATCCCCTCCCACACATTTTCTTAGAGCAAGCTTCCACCCCTCCTGCCCTCCTCAGATCCCATACCAGCAAGGAAGACTTCCAGTTTCCAACTCTGCCTGTCAAGAGCTTGGAAGCCACTACTCTGTTACTTTGTCCAACAAGTAAACCACTGAACAGATTGAAAAATCCACAACTATTCTTAGATCCTTGGAAGACACAGGGCAAACTTCTGCCCCCAGGGCTGGAGACACAAGGGTGTAGAGGGAGTCATGGTTTTCCAAAGCTGAGACTCACCCGTGGACAATGCCACAGAAACTGGTGCTGGGGAGGAGAACCTGAACTGTCATTGGAGTTGCTGCAGATTCACTGTGGACAAATCTGAGATTCAAAAACTCCAGAGGGGCCCTGCTTGGGGTCTCCACAATATTGTGAAATCGACCTCCAGGAGCTCAAATAGGTTCTCACAGTAAATATTGAGAAAAATCCCCCTGGGCTTCCAGCAGGAGGCAGTGAAAAGGAGTAATTTTGAAATAAACCAGAGCACTCTGGTGTGCCCTCAGGAGCCAGACCTGCCAGGGTATTATCAAAGCCTAACTCATCTAAGGGGGAAATACCCAACTCCAGGCCAGTCCAGCCATTCTGTCCCATCTAAAAGAGCAAAAAACTTCATGAGGTTCACAGTCCAGCAGCCCAGGTTCACTGAAAGACTGAGACCTAATCACAGGTCTGTAGAATGGTTCCCCTCCCCGACACTCAACACCACATTATGAAATGCCTATTTACAGCAGCAGTTCCTTTTACCTGGTACATCATGTCTGGCTATCAGGAAAAAATTACAAGGCATACTGAAAGGCAAAACAAAACAAAACAAACACCCCCCCCTCCCCCACAATATCAAGAGACAGAGCAAGCATCAGAATCAGACATGGCAGGGTTGTTGGAAATTCCAGACCAGCAAATCCTCACTATTTCCCTTCTTCTTCTCATGGTGAGAAGACGGTGTAGCATGATAGGTGAGCACCTGGGCTTTGGTACCGTGCTGCCTGAGTTTGAGTCATTTGGCTTTTTTCTTAGTTATTTGATTTTAGGCACATTATTTTTATCTCAGTGAGTGTTAGCTTTCTCAACTGTAAGATGGCAACAATAATAGTATCTTCTTATAGTGTTTTTAGGAGAATTGAGTGAATTGAATTAAAGTGCTTAGAATAGCACTTGGCACATAAGAGGCATGCAACAAATGATAACTCTCACTATGTCCAGTCAATCTCAGTTCTGGTAGTTTTTTTTTTTTATTATTCAAGGTCCTTTCTGTTACCACCATCACCATCTTAGCCTGGGTCCTAATGACCTTATCCTTATATAACTGTTATAACTTCAAAACAAAGGATGATTGTGTTCTCATTTCTATATTCTGAACATAGCTAGCTGAGAATCTGCACCATTTACTGACTGTACATACTGCACAGCACTAAGCATTTTAGAGACATCATCTATTACCTTTATGATACCTCTCTAAGCTGACTATTATCCCCCTTTTACAGATGGAAATATTAGACTCAGAGAAGTAACTTACACAAGGTCACACATCTGGTAAGTGGCAGAGTCAAGTGATACTTTATTACACCATACTTTACTCTTAATTACAGCATGAGACTTTGACATTCATTATGTCATCTCCCTGCTTCAGTAAATAAATGAACAAACAAACCAATCACTCAGAGGAAAGAGAGCTAGAAACCTTTCAAAGTTTTCTATTACATATAGGGCTTATTTTTTATTTTATTTTTTTAAATATTTTATTTATTTATTCATAAGAGACACAGAGAAAGGCAGAGACACAGGCAGAGGGAGAAGCAGTCTTCCTGCAGGGAGCCTGATGTGGGACTTGATCCCAGGACCCCAGGATCATGACGTGAGCCAAAGGCAGATGCTCAACCACTGAGCCACCCAGGTGTCCCCAAGATTTCTTTTAACCTAACATTTAAACACATGATAATTTAGCCCCTGAATAATTTTCAATCTAAGTTTTGGTACTTAGCCCGAACCCTCTATTATAGGCTAATCCTATTCACTACCTTACCACAGACCACAACCAATTTCCATTCCAAATATTTGTGACAATTATCCAAATGGAATGTCAGCTTCACATCCATTTAGCCAAATTGTATCCATCATTCAGATCATACGTCATGATGTGGTCAGCTTAACTGTCTAGAACCTCAGAAGGGTCTGAGATTTTTGCCTTACTTGAAAGCTAACAATTCAGCTAGCTACAGTTTCATGGTTATGTCAGGAGACATAGAACTCTTGGGTCAGAGACAAAGGATAGTTCTTTTACTCATAACAATAGTAGCAGCTAGAATATAAACCTTTTTGTTCTAGTTCCTCAAGTGTCAATATCCTTAGGGCAATGTGAAGAGGACCAGTATACACAGTATACTGCATACACAGTAGAAGAACACAGAGGTTAAGAAACATGAATCATTTATAATGGACAGTAAACATGCCTCCCTTTTATTCTCTTATCTTCCAACATTGTAAGCAAATCTACACTTTGCTTCAGAGAGACGTTGTCTCTCTGCCAATGCTGCTCACTCTACAAATAACCTTGAAGAGATAGTCCTGTACAAAGGTAGTGAATGTGTCTTCTCACAAGAGGCGCAGAAGCATGAGTCTCATGGAGAACAGTCTCAACACTGATAGCCTAGTCTACATTGGTATGGCCCTCCTCTTCAGCTCTAATGTGGTAATTCCCTAGGCTGAGTAATATGCAAAGCTCTTCTGAAAGGACGAAGTCTCATAGACTTCCCAGGGTTCACTTGAGCACTTTCACTGTAACATTAAGTACAAGTAAACCTAGGCATAGTCTCATTGTGCCCATAGCTCTTACACACTAGACAAAGGTGGAAAAATGTGCAAGTTGAATGTAAACCAAAATAAGAAAGCCAATCAATTTTCTATTTGTAATATTAAATTAACAATATAGAAATTACTGTTTGGCTAAAACTAAATTGTTGAGGTAGGCTTTAGTAGCAAAAAGACAACCAACTTTCAGTTCTACCCCCCAGGCCCCAGGGAGGGGAGAAGGGTTAGAGGTTGAATCAATTACTAATGGCCTGATTTAATCAAGCATGCCTATGTAATGAGGCCTCCTCAAAAACCCAAGAGAATGCAGTTCGAAGAGCTTCCAGGTTGGTGAATGAATCTACACTTTGGGAGGGTGGTGCATCCCAGTTCCATGGGGACAGATGTGCCTGGCTTTGGGACCCTTCCAAACCTTGCCCTAAGTATCCCTTTATCTGGTGGTTCTTCTGTATTCCTTTATAATGTTCTTACAATAAACTGGTAAACACACAAAAAAGTCCAGATATACATTAATCTGGCTCTTGATTTCTGTATCAGCAATACCAACGTGAATAATGTCTATTTGCAAAGTTTTTTTGCATAAAATCATATTAATAACAATGTTTTGTTTCATTAATTGAGGTTAATAATATATTTAATCAAAATTAAAAGGCAATTGCAATATTGCATTTCTTTATAAACTCTAAAAAGTTATCATACTCACTTAAAATTTGTTAGCTCTACCTGAATTACCAAAATCTGGACCAAATGCATTTCTCTAATTATTGGTGGCATCAATAGAAGAAAATAATATCTCAAGTATTTTTACCCAGCAGAGGCCAAAAACAAATTTCTGGTTTTATTAAAGAGTTAACTACCAGAGTGTTGACATAATCTGGTAAATATGAGAAATAGAATGTTTTAAAAACAATTTGATCTCAAGTCAAGTTTTCTTTATATCACAACCTCTATGATTTCAACCTAGGATGTTCAAACTCCTGTGAAACCTTCACTCGCACAGAGGAGTCACATGTCCTCCTCTGCTGATTCCTTAGCTCCAAAACCTTACTTACATTTTACACCTACTGGCAGCAATCACAATAGTACATTATTGCAAATCCTCAGTATTGTCATGATGGCCAACTTAAATCTCAATTAATGAAATAACAGAGGGACTAAAATCTTATCCTGGAGAAAGGTTTCCAATGACAAATTATGACCACCCAGGACTTTGACATGAGGACAGTGGCAGACACAGCACTATAACTGACCCACCTAACAGTGGCCAGACACTAAAAGTCAATAAAATTCAAATTCTCTAACTCGAGAATCGCTTAGCAATTACATACCCACAAATGCCATATTATGCAGAATGTACTTAAATCATTTACTGGGTTATCATATTAAGAAAAAAATAATATCTAAATATCCTTATTGAGCACTGAGAACCAAGAATCTGTCCACACATCTCTAGGGGTTCAAGGACTACAGTGAGAGACCAATTGCTCCAAAGCATCTTTGCCAGTAGCTTTCGCTGTCTGGTCTTTCCTTATCTTCACTTCCTTCTTGGCTATTTCCAATCTCCAGTTTCTGTTTCCTTTCTGCTTCTGCAGTGCTCACTGACCTTTCTCCTTCCTCTTTTTCACTTTTATCATTCCTGGTGGAGAACTTCTCAGTCTAATCTGGCCCTCCTCCTCCTGAGTAGATGTTCCCTTGGCAATTACCCGAGATGCTTCACAACAGCGAGTGATTTCCTTGACTTATGAGAAATGTTGGCAAAGAGACATCAAGGGATTTGCTTGAAGTCACTCCTAGGCCAGGGACCAATGCCACCCCTCTCACCTCTTTTTCCATATCCCGCCCCCCATAGACTTTGCTGAGTCCCTGAAGTCCTTACCACACAACATGGTGAGCACCAGTCTCTGAAAAGACCTAGTGCCAAAAAAAAAGACCTAGTGCCAATATGGGGGGGGGCGGGGGTGATGTACAGGTAATCACAGTACTTTTTTGGGTTGTTGTTTGTTGCGATGAGGGGCATTTAGACATTTTTTTGACAATTGTGGTAAGATATACGTAACCTAAAATTGATCATTTTAACCATTTTTAAGTGTATAACTCGATAGCAGTAAGAATATTCACATTGTTGAGCAACCATTCTCCAGAACTTTCATCTTGCAAAACTGAAATTCTATACCCATTGAACAACTCCCCTCGATTCTCAACTCCCCCCAACCCCTAGCAACCACTATCCTACATTTTGTCTTTATGAATTTGACTGCTTTAGGTATTTTATACAAATGGAATCATACAGTTTGTATCTTTTTGTGACTGGCCCTTCTCCCTTTAACATAAAATAACTCCCATTCCCACTCCACATACACACACCAGATTAGCCTTAGACAATCACCAGTCTTGGAAACATCACTTGAGGGCTGTATGTAAGATCTTTCCTGTTCTGAACTCCCACACATCCTGGTTCCCATCATGCCGATCTGTCAACAAGTTGAAATACTGACTCCATTCCCTTTGGTTTCCCAGGCTGAAAGAGATTTGATTAAACTTGAAGGAAATAACTCTTTTTATCCATAAAATGATGAACAATGTTTTTTACCCTTATTTGGGTTTTGGGTAAGAACTTTTGAGAACCTGATGAAAACTATATACCATTCCCAGAAAAATACACAGGCACACATACTTTTGCATAGAGTTTCCTGGGCTTGTATGCCCTGATTTATTTATTTTAAATATTTTATTTATTTATTCATGAGAGATACAGAGAGAGAGGGGCAGAGACACAGGCAGAGGGAGAAGCAGTCTCCCTGCGGGGAGCCTGATGCGGAACTCGATCCCAGGACCCTGGGATCATAACGTGAGCCAAGGGCAGAACCACTGAGCCATCCAGTTGTCCCTATGTGCTGTGATTTAAGTTTAGTCCCCTCAAGAGCAGACCCTAAGATAAGGATTTGGGTACAAGTAGTTTATTTGGGAGGTAATTTCAGGAAACATGAGGAAGTGAACCAGAGAAGGGAAGAAACCCAATAAAGGATGAGTTTGTTAATTAGCAGACACCACCGTGGCTAACAGAGGCTCAGTTTTACTGGAGACCCTCTGAGATGATGTGTAAAACATACCTTGGAATTGTGGAGTTAACCTTCCAGCTATCCCAGCCTGCTGTGCCCTTGAGTAAGCATGGTCCTCCAGCCACAGAAAGCCCTAAGGCAGAAGAGACAGGTGCTTGAGAAGGCTTCGGGGTATATGAAATTGTTCACTGAAGCTGAAGGTAACCTTTGGAAGATCCCAGGGCATGTGGGTGGGGTATTAACACTGACATACATCCTGGAAAGCTCATCCATGCATACTACTTCAGAGTCTTTGGAAAAGGTTTACTAATATGCCTTCCCGCTGCAACAGCCTGCTTTTCTGGTCAAGCAGTGGATAGCTTGCCTGCACTCTCAGGCCTAATTTTTTGAGCAGACATTCAAGTGAGCCTGCTCCCCAGCAGCCTATAATAGACATCCATCCTGAGATTGTACTCAGCCTGCACAGCTGAACACAGATTCATCTGCCCATGGGATCCAGCTATCATTAGGTCCATTTCAACAATAGTGAGCAACAAGGCCCTACCCAGTGGGTTCATTGCTTAATTCCACAGTTTACGAGAATGATGTGCATGGTGGGGATCTGCAAAAAGCTAAATGGAAATGGCCTCATTGCCATGTCAGATTGTATTTTCTGTTATTCATTTCCTCTGCCTTAAAGTTAAAGCAGGTGGTCAGTTTCATTAAGGAATGGACCAGCAACAACATGGGGACCTTAAAGATAAAATGCAAGTAAAAAAAAAACCAAAACTCCCAGGCATGAACATAAGGACTTTTTTGGTGGTGGTTTTCTGGACTGTCACCTTGTAGGAGGTGGAAGAGAGCAGAAAACTTAGACAAGAGCTGAGATCTTGGGTTCTGTTGAGGGTTGCACTGTATCCCTCCAAAAGATTTTGAAGTCCTAATCACAGTATCCCTGAATGTGACCTTATTTGGAAATAATCTTTGCAGATAGCCAAGTTAATGAGGTCATTAGGGTGGGCCCCAATGTAATATGATGGGATCCTTATAAAGAAAAGGAATTTAGACCTAGAGACAAACACATGGAATGAAAGCAATGTGAAGATGCAGGGAGAATGCCACCTACAAGCCAAAGAACACCTGAGAACAGATTCCCCATCACAGCCCTCAGAAAGAAGCAACCCTGTTGATACTTTGATCCCATACTTCTGCTTCTGGACTGTCAGACAGTAAATCTCCGTTATTTAAGCCACTGTTTGTGGTGCTTTGCTACAGCAGCTCTAGGAAATTAACAAAGGCTCAAATAAGAAAATTCAAGGTTAAGTCTAGGGAGAGAGATGGGCCGTGAGAAGAGTAAAGAAGATAACATAATATGGTTAAAGAACACAACAGGAAGTGATGTTGGGAGTCTGAACCATCACACCATGTATCTCAGAGTCACTAGGGGTCAGGGACCAGACTCAAGAAAGTTAAGACCAGGTATTGGCAGTCAGAGAAGGATACGCTATCCACAAATGGGGGTCTTGTTCTCCTTTCCTGGGAACGCCCTCTACCTTTCTCCACCACTTTATGGAGCTGATCTCTTGAAGAGTTCTGCATCCTCTCTCCCCCTTGCCCTGACTGTGCTTAAGGGCCTTCCATGAACCCATTATCCCACCAGAGTGTCCCTCTGCATTGTAATTGCCTCCGCAATGGTCTCCCAATTAGGCTGTTCATCTCTTTGAGATGAAGGACTGGGTCTTTTCCATTATTGCATCCCCAGCATCAGATACTATACCTGATGCATTATAGGGAGATTCCATAAATATTTGTTGGATAACTGGATGGATGGATGGATGGATGATGGATGGATGGGTGGGTGGATGAAGGCATGAAAGGCATGGACTTGATATTTTTTCCCATTTTAAAGTTTTATTTAAATTCAATTTGTCAACATATAATACCCACGGCTCATCTCATCGTTCACCCTTCTTAATGCCCATCACCCAGTTACCATATCTCCCCATCCACCTCCCCTTCTGCAACCCTTTGTTTCCCAGAGTTAGGAGTCTCTCATGGTTTGTCTTCCTCTCTAGTTTTTCCAACTCAGTTTCCCCATCTTAGCTTATGGTCCTTTTCACTATTTCTTACATTCCACATATGAGTGAAACCATATGATAATTGTCTTTCTCTGATTGACTTATTTCACTCAGCATCATACCCTCCAGTTCCATCCACATCAATGTAAATGGTAGGTACTCATCTTTTCTGATGGCTGAGTAATATTCCATTGTATATATATACCACATCTTTTTTTATCCATTCATCTGTTGAAAGACATCATGGCTCCTTCCACAGTTTGGCTATTGTGGACATTGCTGCTATGATCATGGGGGTGCAGGTGTCTCATTATTTCACTCCATCAGTATCTTTGGGGAAATAACTCAGTAGTGCAATTGCTGGTTCATAGGGTAGCTCTATTACTTCCAAAGGGAGGAACTAGATAGGATTGGCTACACAATTCTGCTTAAATGTGAAATAAGGTAGTCATATGGTATAACTGTATTTCTTCCTAATGCTAATCAGAAAATGACTGTATTTTATAGAGAGTCTGAAAAGTAAAAACAAAACAAAAAACTGGCTTCTACTTCTGGCAGAATGATCCATTAGTGTTCTGAAATACCTTTTATACAAAATTCTCAGATGCTGAGTAAATTGCAAAAAGCATGGCAATTAATGCATTCCTAAGCTTAAAGTAACAGAAATCTCTGCAGTCAAAAAAATGAAAAGCAGGTATATGATATATAAATATTTTCTGCCATTCTGTGGCTTGTCTACAAGCATTCTCTTAATGCTGCCTTTTGGATGAACTGATTTTTTTTTTTACAAAGCCCAACTTAATAATTTTTTTGTTTTATTGTTTGTGCTTTTTGTATTCTGGGCACAGACTTGATATTAAGACAAAAATTAGCTTGCATCTTGGGGCTGTTTAGATATCTTCTGGGCTTGAGATAGGATGGAGCTTCCTAGGTAAGAATTTGGTCAGCAGGACCAACAGTTGGGAATGGCTGACAGGTTGAACATTGCAATATTATGACTAGAGTCGTGTAGCATTCATTCATTTACCCATTCCTGCTCAAACATAGTTGGAACACTATAGTTTTCTAGACACTAGGGATATGAAGATGGGGACAGCAAAATTCCCTTTACATATTGCTGGAGGGAGAGATTTGTAAGTAAGGAAAGGGAAAGGATGTATTCCCAAAGATGTGTGTCTCATCATTTATATATAATATCTGAAAGTTGGAGTAAACCTCAGTGCCCATCCACAGAGATAAATGGTTAATTATAATGCGGTATATTAATCTGATGAAATATCATGCAGCAAATAAAAAGGGAAAAAGAAAATCTTCAGGTAATATTTCAATTAAAACTAATTTAGGCTATGACTAACAGAAAATTTGACATTAGGGTGGCTGTGACTGATATAAAACCAGAAATTAGAATAGTCTAAACAAATATATTTCTTTTCATGTAAACAAAGCCAGAGGTAAGCAGCTTGATAGGGTGGCTCAACCATCATCAACCTAGCTCCTTCTCTTGCTATTCCTCTATCCATAGAATGTGACTCCTCCTTCATGGCCCAAGAACTGCTGCTAGAGCCCCAGCTATCACCTCTGCATTCCAGGCACTAGGAAGAAGAAATGGATAAAGAAGGCAAAGTCTCTTTTATAGATACTTTCAAGAAGTTGCACGTGATGTTTCTTATTTCATCTGTATCAGAGTTCAGGTAGAAAGATGAATTGTTACAAGTGTTATGGGATAAAGGATCTATTATGGATAAATAGACTTTACACTGTATGGGAAGAGTTGTAGAGAGTTGGAGGGTCAGAGAAGCTGTCACCAACTGGTCATTTTGAAAAGCCAAGCATATCAAGCTACTGGAAGGGGGCTGAGAATGGGGAGTTCATGTAAAGGTCTGTAGGAAGCTGCTACCCCCTCTGGAGGATCCTAATTAAGCACCTGGAGGGGAACCAGTGGCTCTTGTTGGTCAGTAGGGCCAGAAGTTCAGAAGAGGAGCTGGACATACAATGGAAGAGAGTGAGTTACAGCTGGAAACTGTTGGACACCTCTGCATCCATCTGTCACCATATTGGAAAACAAAGAACAAAATGACGATTACAGACCAATGACCACTGCCTTACTTCTGCCTCCTAAATTTCATTCAAGATCCTTTTTTGGCCAACTACAACCTGGAACCACACACAAAATGTAATTCTGGGAACCAGCTCCTAGTTTAACCAAGGTGGTGCAGTACAAACCACCACGATTCCCTCTACATCACCCTGGCATGCATATACAAGTCTCTGTCTCTCTCTTCTTAAACCACATTTAATTTTTAAGTAGAGACGATGGTGCAATCATGCTTCCATATAACCCGATGCAGCTATCCCTCATACAGCTGGAAAATGTAAACCCTTCCCCCAAAAGAGGATACACAGAAGTTCATGTGTCACTTGTGTCCATCACTTGGATAATAGTCCAACCTCTGCTCACTCAGTTACACTTTGCCTTAAGCCCTTAACTTCAACACTGAGATATAAAGTTAAATGCTATTAACACATCCTATGTTAAAAGTAGGAGAATTAGAAAAGATTACAGTATGTAATGTTTATTATGAACACGTTCATATTAAAGCAAGGAGCACTCATAAAGACCCACAGTCCTCGTTTCTACAACTGGTCACATAGTCATAGCTGGTACTTAATACTTTTCTCTTTCATGACATAGTCTATATTTTCTCTTCCCTCAGCAAGCAGTGCAGCTGGTCATAATCTTGCATGATACAGTGAATCAAGCCTTCATTCCAGAAGGGTCTGGGCCATGAGCAATCCTAGTTGTATTGGATTTTGTAGTTTTCCATTAACATTTATCATAGGAGATAGGATGGCTACCAGGTAGCCTAAAAGATCTCCTATGTTTCAGACATACTCTTTCCCTGACCCCACCTTGATAGTCTCCTTGATGGTCATGATCAATCAATCACCCAAGCCAGTAAATACTGAGACTTTTTTTTTTTTTTTTTTTTTTTGTTAATTTGTTCTTTGGCATGAGTTGCCTAAAATGATCAGTAGAGCATGTCAGTTTCCGGTTAAAAACCCACTGCTGTGTTTCCTGATGGAAACATTATTGCCTTGGGATTTTTTTTTTCTAAACCAAGAGATCCCAAAGTTTTGGTGACAAAATCAAACATTTTACTAATGGATTATTAGGGATAGAAGAGAAAGGACCCACTCCCATTTCTATCCCTTAGACTTGCCTATAAGAGAAACATTGCCATATACTGGTTGGTAATTTAGAGCATATATTGCATTCTGGTGGATGTTACCCTGACTTTGAAAAGTGTCACCACATAGCTGACACCATAACTGAATCTTTTTTTTCAATCTGAGATATAGTTGACAATTAAAAATTATATATATTTAAGGTATACAACTTGATGATTTAATATATGTATACTTTGTAAAATATTTATTACAATCAAGCTAATTAACATATGTATCAGGGATCCCTTGATGACTCAGCTGTTTAGTGCCTGCCTTCGGCCCAGGGCGTGATCCTAGAGTCTCGGGATCAAGTCTCACATCAGGCTCCCTGCATGGAGCCTGCTTCTCCCTCTGCCTGTGTCTTTGTCTCTCTCTCTCTCTGTCTCTCATGAATAAATAAATAAAATCTTTAAAAAATATGTATCACCTCACAGGGTTATAATTATTAAGTGCACGGTGAGAACAGTTGAGATCTACCCTCTTAGCAAATTTCAATTATATGATGCAATACTGTTAATTATATAGCCACATTGTTGTGCATTAGATCTCCAGAATTTGTCTGACATAACTGAAACTTTGTACTCCTGAGCCAACATCTCCCCATAATCTCCTTCCCTTGGCCTCTGGTAACCACCATCTTCTGTTTCTGAGTCTGACATTTTTCAGTTCTGCATATAAGCAAGATCTGCAGTATTTGTCTTTTTGTGTCTGGTTTATTTCACATAGTGTATGTCCTCCAGGTTCATCCATGCTGCAAATGGCAGAATTTCCTTCTTTTTCAAGGGTGAATAATATTCCAATTATACTTACGTATATATGCATATAACATTTTCCCTCCATATATCTATCATATGAAATATACATATTTCTCCACATTTTCTTTATCCATGGATGCTTAGCTTGTTTTCATATTTTAGCTATTGTAAATAATGCTTACATCAACATGGAAGTGTAGATACCTCTTCAAGATAATGCTTTCATTTCCTTTAAATAAATATCCATAAGTTGGGTTGCCAGATCATATGATAGTCCTATTTTTAATTTTTGGAGCAGCCTCTTTTTTTCTTTCTTTTTTTTTTTTTAAAGATTGATTGATTGATTGATTGATTGATTTATGATAGACACAGAGAGAAAGAGAGAGGCAGAGACACAGGCAGAGGGAGAAGCAGGCTCCTTGCACCGGGAGCCTGATGCGGAACTCGATCCCGGGACTCCAGGATCTCACCCCGGGCCAAAGACAGGCGCCAAACCGCCAAGCCACCCAGGGATCCCCCTCAAAATTATTTTCCATAATAACTACGCCAATTTGCATTCCCACCAATGGCATACAAGAATTTCCTTTTTTCCACATCCCTACCAGTACCTGTTGTCTTTTGGTTTGTTTGTTTGATGACATAGTCTGGCAAGTATGCGGTAATATCTTATTGTGGCTTTGATCTGCATTTCCCTGACAATTAGAGATGTTCAACACCTCATCACATACCAGTTGGTCATTTTATGATTTTCTTTTGAGGAATGTACACTCAGTCCTTTGCCAATTTTTAAATGGGTTTTTTTTCTTGCCATTGAGTTGTATCCTTATAAATTTTGGATATTAACTCCTTATCCAAAATATATTGTTTGCAAGCATTTTCTCCCATTTCACAGGCTGTCTTCTGATTCTGTTGATGGTTTCCTTTGCTGTGCAGAAGCTTTTTCGTTTGATGCTACTTCATTTGCTACTTTTGTTTTAGTTGCCTGTACTTTAGTTGTATTCAAAAAGCCATTGCCCAGACCTATATCCAAAAGCTTTTCTCCATTTTTCTTCTGGAAGTTTTATGGTTTCATGTCTTATGTGTAAGTCCTTAATCCATTTAGAATTGATTTTTATATGTGGTATAAGGTAAGGATCCAATTTCATTCTTCTCCACGTGGATATCCAGTGTGCCTAACATTGTTTATCAAAGAGACTACTCTTTATTGTGTGCTCTTGGTACTTTTGTCAAAGATCAGATGACTATATATATATATATATATATATATATATATATATATATATACATGGCTTTATTTCTGGGTATTCTTTTTTAAATTTTTATTTATTTATGATAGTCACAGAGAGAGAGAGAGAGAGAGAGAGAGAGAGGCAGAGACACAGGCAGAGGGAGAAGCAGGCTCCATGCACCGGGAGCCCGACGTGGGATTCGATCCCGGGTCTCCAGGATCGCGCCCTGGGCCAAAGGCAGGCGCCAAACCGCTGCGCCACCCAGGGATCCCTATTTCTGGGTATTCTATTCTGTTCCATTGGTGTGTGTGTGTGTGTGTGTGTGTGTGTGTGTGTGTGTGTATTAATGCCACTTCCACATTATTTTGATTGCTTTAGTTTTATAATATATTTTGAAATCACGGAGTATGATGCCTCCAGCTATGTTCTTGATGAAGATTGCTTTGACTACTCAGGATCTTTGGTGATTTTATATGAATGTTAGGATTATTTTTTTTTCTATTTCTATAAAGAATGCCTGTGGGATTTTAGTAGGGATTGCCTTGAATCTGTAGATCACTTTGGGTACTATGGACATTTTAATAATATGAATTCTTCAATATATGAACATGGAATGTCTTTCTATTTATCTGTGTCTTTAATTTTCTTCATCAATGTTTAATTATTTTCAGGGTTTAAACCACTTTGGTAAAGTTTGCACCTAAGTATTTTATTCTCTTTTTTCTATTATGAATGAGACTGATTTCTTGATTTCTTTTTGATAGTTCATTGTTTTTATATAGAAATGCAACTGACTTTTGAATATTGATTTTGTATCCTTCAACTTCATTGAATATATTTATTAATTCTAATTTTTTGGTTGAATTTTTAGGCTTTTCTATGTATATGATCATATCATGTGCAAAGACAGATAGCTTTACTTCTTTCTTTCTGATTTAGATGCCTTTTATCTTTTCTTGTCTAATTGCCCTGACAAGAACTTCTAGTACTCTGTTGAAAAAAAGTGGCCAGGGTGAGCATCTTTTTTTTTTTAAATAATGATGTTCATGAGGGAGGCACTATTTTTAAAAAATTTTATTTATTTATTCATGATAGAAAGAGAGAGAGAAGGGCAGAGGCACAGGCAGAGGAAGAAGCAGGCTCCATGCAGGGAACCCGACGCGGGACTCAATCCTGGGTCTCCAGGATCACACCCTGGGCCAAAAGCAGGTGCTAAACTGCTGAGCCACCCAGGGATCCCAAGGGTGGGCATCTTTGCTTTGGATCTTAAAGGGAAATTTTTCAGTTTTCAGGCAGGTTGGCAATGCAGAACTAATGTCTATAGAGGTAGCTGGCTTAGAACTGGACTCCTTGGCTTTTCTTGGTTGAAGGGGCAACAAACTTTTCCTCCTATTTATTCCATGAACTTTGCTTCAGATAAGTTCTCAAATGAATTGACCTTAAGTATAGGTACATGGTCTCTTCTTTTTTTTTTTTTTTTTTTTTTATTTTATTTATGATAGTCACAGAGAGAGAGAGAGAGAGAGAGAGGCAGAGACATAGGCAGAGGGAGAAGCAGGCTCCATGCACCGGGAGCCCGATGTGGGACTCGATCCTGGGTCTCCAGGATCGCGCCCTGGGCCAAAGGCAGGAGCCAAACCGCTGCGCCACCCAGGGATCCCTGGTCTCTTCTTCTTAAAAATTTAAGAGATTATTTTTTAGACCACTTTTAGGTACACGGCAAAATCAAGCAGAAAGTACGCATATGCCCCCATATATGTGTAGTCTCCCCCATTGCCATATCCTTCATCAAAGATACATTTGTTACTGTTGATGAATCTACAATGACACATCATTATCACCTAAAGCCCATACTTTACTATGCTCCCTCATGAGAACCTCTGGCAACCACTGATCATTTTACCATCCCCAGAATTTTGCCTTTTTCAGAACGTTAGTTAATTGTATAATATATATATATAGTATTTTCAGATTGGCTTCTTTCACTTAGGAATATGCATTTAGGTTTCCTTCATGTCTCTTCATGGCTTGATACTTCACTTTTTTTTTAGTGCTGAATAACACTCCTTCGTCTGGATGGACCATGGTATATTTATAATCTATTTACCTACTAAAAGACATCTTGCTTGCTTCAAAGTTTTGGGAATTATGAATAAAGCTGCTATAGATATCCATGTGCAGTTTTCTGTGTAAAAATAAGTTTTCAACTACTTTGGGTAAATACCAGGGTACATTATTATTCAATAAGGGTATGTTTCATTTCCTAAGAAACCAGTAAACTATCTTCCAAAGTGGCCACACCATTTTACATTCCCACCAGCAATGAACGAGGATTCCTATCACTCTACATTGTGTCCCTAACATTGTTTATTAAAGAGACTACTCTTTGATAGTTGTTAGCATTCTGAATTTGGTGTTGTTAACGTTCTGAATTCTGGCCATTCTAACAGGTGCATAGTTGTCTCCCCCAACACACACACCCTCTTTAAATTAATATTGACTATTTCCCTTGTTATGGGCTATACGTAAACTCTCCTATTTCACATTGACCATTTTTCTATGAATGAAGGAATAATATTTTTATAACCCTGTTCCCCTCCCTCTGAATGTTTTATGAAAAGAAAATAAACATTACTAAAGAAAATTCAAGAAGTGAAAGGAAAATTGAATTTTCCTTCCTCAGAGAAGAAGTTTAAATCAATCATCCTTGAGAAAAATCTAAATGGTCCAAATTATCTGGAGCCATTTTTTGTAAGATTGGATTTGCCAGTTCCAATAATTGGTAAAACTCATTAGTAAAATTATTTGGATCCAGTTATGGTTCTTTGCTTTTTATTTCTCATTCTCTATCTTCTTCCCCTTCTTCTCCTTTTTGACATGGGGTGGGGGATGTTGGGTAGATTCTTAATACAGATTGAATTTCTCTAATGATTCTAAGTTCATTTGTGTTTCTATTTTTTTCTGAATCAATTCTACAAAATTATTTTTTCCTGGGAAATCCATTTTGTCTAAACTTTTAAATTTGTTTAAAGTTCACATTTTCCTTTATTTTAATATCTGTTTTATTCCCTGTTCCATCTTAATATACATATTTGTGCTCTACCTCTATTGAGAATCCATTGTTGGGACTCATTTCTTGATTGAGTGAATGTTCACCCTCAAAAATCTTAAACACCGGAATCCCTGGGTGGCGCAGCGGTTTGGCGCCTGCCTTTGGCCCAGGGCACGATCCTGGAGACCCGGGATCGAATCCCACATTGGGCTCCCGGTGCATGGAGCCTGCTTCTCCCTCTGCCTATGTCTCTGCCTCTCTCTCTCTCTCTCTCTCTGTGACTATAATAAATAAATAAAAATTAAAAAAAAAATCTTAAACACCAGGAAGTGAATCTCTTTCTACTCTCCAAACCATTGTAATATAACAATCCTAGGTGAGTGCATCTGGTTCTCTCTAGCATGTACTTCCAAGTTCTACAAATGGAGGCTGGACAGAGAGTACCAGTAGACTCATTTGGCTCTCACACTAAGTCATACCTTCTACGTAGTTTATTATTATTATTATTTTTTTTAATTTTTTTATTTATTTACGATAGTTACAGAGAGAGAGAGAGGCAGACACACAGGCAGAGGGAGAAGCAGGCTCCATGCACCGGGAGCCCGATGTGGGATTCAATCCCGGGTCTCCAGGATCGCGCCCTGGGCCAAAGGCAGGCGCCAAACCGCTGCGCCACCCAGGGATCCCCGTAGTTTATTATTAATAAAGGACATAATTTGATCTTCATATCTGTGACTTTTTGTTGATCTCTCAATGGATTCAGTAAGAGAGAACACTAAAGTCATTTATAGCTTTCTTAAACTTCATCATTTCTGTTTTTAATTTCATTAATTCGTGTTCTTTTGTATAATGTGCTCCCTTCTTTCTTTGGATTATTTCATATACAGTAGTCAGTGAAATTAAAACTCTAGTCTTTCATGTTTTTATTTAAATTCCAGCTAGTTAACATACAGTGTAACATTAGTTTCAGGTGTAGAATGTAGTGATTCATCACTTACATACAATACCCAGTGCTCATCACAACCAGTGCTCTCCTTAATAGTCATCACCCATTTAACCACTCCCCACCTCCCTTCCAATAACCCTCAGTTTGTTCTCTATAGTTAAGAAGAAATGGGAAATGGGAGAACATTCCATAGTCATGAACTGGAAGAACAAATATTATTAAAATTTCTATATAATCCAAAGCAATCTACATATGTAATGCAATCCCTATCAAAATACCACCAGCTCTTTTCACAGAGCTAGAACAAACAATCCTAAAATTTGTATGGCAGTGCAAAAGACCCTGAATAGCCAAAGCAATATGGAAAAAGAAAAAAGAAAGCTGGAGGCATCATAATTCCAGACTTTAAGTTATATTACAAAGCTCTTGTGATGAAGACAGTATGGTACTGACACAAAAACAGACAGAGATCAATGGAAGAGAAGAGAAAGCCCAGAAATGGACCCAACAATGATATGGTTAACTAATCTTTGACAAAGCAGTAAAGAATATTAAATGGGAAAAAGTCTCTTTAACAAATGGTGTTGCGAAAACTAGACAGCAACATGAAGAATGAAACTGGGCCACTTTCTTACAGCATACGCAAAAATAAATTCAACACAGATGAAAGACCTAAATATGAGACAGGAAACCATCAAAATCCTAGAGAACACAGGCAGTAACCTTTTTGGCCTAAGTCATATCAACTTCTTACTAGATACATTTTCGGAGGGAAGGGAAACAAAAGCAAACATGAACTATTGGGATTTCATCAAGATAAAAAGCTTCTGATCAGTGAAGGAGAAATAAACAAAACCAAAAAGCAACTTTTAGAATGGTAGAAGGTATTTGCAAATGACTAATGTTTCATTTCAAATAATTCTGATTTCCATTATAAGTTCCTCTTTGACCATGAATAAAAACATGTTCTTTAAAAATTATTTTTAAATTTTATTTATGAACAATGGCATATCATAAGGATGTGCTTTTTGGTAACTATAGAAAACACTTCAATTCAAAAAGGAAAATGCTCTTTATAAGACAGGAATATTTAAGGAAAAATCAAGAAAATAATCTTAAAATATGGCTGTTAATGTATCAACCTAAGATAATTTAAAGAGATGATATTAATATTTTTCTAACTCTGAGTCCTTTCCTTTTGGTACCATAATTTCTGCATTTGCATGTACTTTCTTGAATACTTTTTATTTATTTTTAAATTTTTAAAATTAGTTTCAGAGGTTGAATTTAGTGATTCACTAGTTGCATGTGACACCCAATGTTGGATCAAGTGCCCATGTTAATGCCCATCATTCAATATATCCTCCCCCACCCAACTCCCCTGTAGCAACCCTCAGTTTGTTTCCTAGAGTTCAGTGTCTCTTACGGTTTGCCTCTCTCTCAATTTTCATCTTATTTTTCCTTCCCTTCTCCTATGTTCATCTGCTTTGTTTTTCATATTCCACATATGAGTAAAATCATATGGTATTTGTTTTTCTTTAACTAGCTTATTTCACTTAGCACAATACTCTCTAGCTCCATCCACATTGTTGGAAATGGCAAGACTTCATTCTTTTTGATGGCTGAATAATATTCCATTGCATATATCAATCACATCTTCTTTATCCATTCATCTGTTGATGTCCACACACGCACAAATTTTTTTTAAGTAAGCTCTAGGCCCAATGTGGGGCTTGAACTCACAACTCTGAGATCAAGAGTCACATGCTCTACCAACTGAGCCAGCCAGGCACCCATGTTTGAATGCTTTTTAAATGGTATTTCCCCCATGATGATATCTCAAATGTAATATTTTAAATCATTCTAGTTTCTTAGTTAGCATTTTATACGAGGTTGAAAATGAAACAGATCAAAAGAGGATACTTTGCTGTAGGTTTGAAAACATAATTCGTATTCTTTTTTTCCCATGGCAAAAGATTCATTTAGCTTCAGAGGCTTATGATCATGCCTTCAAAGCTCTCCTGATCATGATTTGAAAGGATGTCAAGTTGAATGACACTTTCTTAATATGGGCTATCATTTTTTAAAAGCATCATTGTAATAAAACCCACTTAAAGTGTATTTTGATAAGTTTAAGAGATCTGTTCTAAATAATGATTTCTCCCCAGTAATCATGTTCCCAAGTAGTATAGAAAGCAGCTCCTCATTGCTGTTCCTAAACATGAGAATAGTTACTTTCACTGGTCATTATATGTTGCTCTGCTTAATTAATACATGTCATTCCCACTGCCTTCTGGGTTTCCTAAGTGTCTTTGATGTTTTTAACTAACAAGACAACAAAATATTTTATTTTAAGTACTGTGTGTGTGTGTGTGTGTGTGTATAACTTACCATGATAAATTAAGACACTAAAGTTAATAATAATCCCTTGATCTTGATATCACTAGACAGCCTGTGTTCACATTTTTCTGACTGTATATGTTTGTTGTTGTTGTGGGGTTTTTTGACACTTTGTATAAGGAATCAAATAACTTATAGCTATTGGTTCATAGGTCTTCTAAATTTCTTTTAATCTATAGATCCCTCCTCCTTTTGTCCCCCCCCCCCCCCCCCCCCCGCCGGAAACTTTTTTTTTTCCTGGAAACTTTTTTATTGGAGAACCTGGCTTGTTTATTCTGTACAAGGATGTGCTTTGACAATGTGAAGGTATCAAGAATTTCCCTTCTCCTTCATATTTCTTGTATATTGGTAGTTAATCTAGAGGCTTGCCTAGATTTGTGTTTTTATTTTGTTTTGTGTTTCGCAAGACTCTTCCGTCCTTGGTGTTGTGTGTTTACAGAAGGAGGTATATAACGTCTAGTTGTCAGTCTTTTTGTGAAATCAGCAGTTTTGGGTGAGCATTATCTAAATACATTATTTCCTTAAAGTATGTTAACTGATAATAGTCAAAGTATGTCTTTAAAGTGACAATTATTAGTTAACATACTTTTTAATCATTTGATAAATTTACTAATGATAAAGAAATTTTATCACTTCTTTTTCATTATTAGTTAAACTCCTCTATACATTCTTCTCTAAATACTTCTTGTTACCCTGAGTTTCAGTTCATGTAGCAGAGTTAGGATAAATGATGGGCTCTTTGTTTTTGTTCACCAGTTTTCAAAATAATGTGGTTGATACATATGCCTATCATCTTACCCTGGCACCTCCAGGGTGATCACTGAGGTATTTTGCAGTATTAGTATGAAATCACAGATTTTAACAAGTTTGACTTATTTTAACTATAATAATTTTAATTAATAGCCTTATTCTTGCTCAAATTGTCCTTTCTTGGACAATGGAAAAATATTCAGGTTGGCACTGAAGTCATACTGACATGATAATATTCTCTGGTCTCTATGAAAGTTATTCCAGGTTCGTTGTGAATATTTCCTGGAGAGATCTGGAGTTAGCTAAGTCTACAAAGAATCATGATTTATTTTGGTGCAAAGTGATATTTTTGCATTAAAAAAAAAACAAAACAAAAAGATGCTAGTTGCTTGATGGAATTTCATCATTGTTTCTTGGCACTTTTGGTCAACAATGTATTTCTGGTTTCTTTATTTTTGCCTTTGGTATTTTACAGTTACACTGTGGTGTGTCCCAGGGTCCTGCTTTGAATACGACCTTCCTATTTTGTCCTTCTGAAGCACCAATGACATGCATGTTAGACTTTCTCACTCTTTAAATGCTATTCTTACCCCCAAGTTTCATACTTTTAATTTCTTTCTCTATACTCTTTTCTAAATAATTTATTCTGATCTGTATTCCAATTTGTTCATGTTCTTTTTATCTGCATTTAACTTGTATTGTTCCCTTAAGTTTTAAAAAAATTTTATTGACTACATTTACATTTTTAGAAATTCTTTTTTGTCAATTTTTCAGTTCAGCTTATTCATTTTCATAGTTTTTCTTTTCATATATTTTTTTTCTTTCAAGTTTTAATTTTTTTAGAAACTGAGAGGCACTAACAGAGAATTCCATTATCTAAAACCCTGGGAGTCTCCTCTTGCTATGTGTCCCCCTAAAGAGGGTGTGAATGTACATTTACCAGTCACTAGAGAGGTATATGACTCACCAGAAACCACTTTGATTTTTATTTTTCAGCTGAAGGCTTCCTAAGTCATGTAGGTCATATGAATTTGAAATTCTAACTCATGCCTAACCATATGAGGACATCCTTGTGATTATAAATTTTTAGGTGTGATTTTTTTTCTCCCCCACTGGGACCTAGACTGAAACCAAGAAGTTTCCTGGTTGTTGCCTTATGCTACCAGGCAAGGTTAAAGCTCTTTAGAGATCTTGGCTTTATGCAGAAATTTCATTTTCAATTCTTCACTTTGCAGGGACACAAAGCCATTAAAAAACAAGACCCTAAGTAACTGAAACCCTTCTTCCCCAAGCTCCCAGTATCAATTTCCTTATCCCTCTGGTTGTCAATTTCCTGTTTACTTTTGGCCACTGATAATTTCCTTGATTTTTAAAAATTTACTTACTACTTTTTTATGTGTGTGTGTGAGAACTATCCAGTTAAGAGAATGTTTTTATAGTTTAACTAAAATTTCTATGTGTTCTGTATTAAAAGAGTTTTCTGTCTACATCACTTGGGAAAATGCCAGGCATAGAAATCCACAGTCTAATTCTACTTTTTCCAGTAACCTCATCTGAATCCCTACTCTTGTAAATGTCTAAATTCACAAGCTAGTCAAAACACTCAGCCTCGGGATCCCTGGGTGGCGCAGCGGTTTGGCGCCTGCCTTTGGCCCAGGGCGCGATCCTGGAGACCCGGGATCTAATCCCATGTCGGGCTCCCGGTGCATGGAGCCTGCTTCTCCCTCTGCCTGTGTCTCTGCCTCTCTCTCTCTCTCTCTCTCTCTCTCTCTCTCTGTGAGACTATCATAAATAAATAAAAGTTTATAAAAAAAAAAAACAAAAAACACTCAGCCTCTGACTGGAAAAATACTGGTGTGTCATGTGGATCAGATATTCTGATGGATGGTTGATAACATCATTAAACATTATGATTCCTCTGGAGAAAATAATTACAGGGATTCTTGATGAAAATGGTGGTTCTCAAAACATTTATATGATTAATGGTACATCAGTACCCGACTTCAACAGACACAGGTCCCAAAATGACATCTTTGTAACCACCTTTGTTCCTAGTTTGGTGGTTCTCATATGTTATTCCCAGAGAACACTAGTTCTCAGTGGCCAGAACCAAAATATTCTACCACCAATATATGATAATGGACCTCTAATTTTCAGAAACCTCTTTAGGTAATGATGATCAATTTTCTCAATCAAAAAAAATTTCCCCACAGTGGATTTCTAATTTTTGTGTACCCAGAATTACTTTTTGGCTATTACTTAAAAATGGATGAGGGCAGCCCAGGTGGCTCAGCGGTTTAGCACCTGCCTTCAGCCCAGTGTGTGATCCTGGAGACCCAGGATCGAGTCCCACATCGGGCTCCCTGCATGGAGCCTGCTTCTCCCTCTGCCTGTGTCTCTGCCTCTCTCTCTGTCTCTGTGTCTCTCATGAATAAATAAATAAAATCTTTAAAAAATAAAATAAATAACAATGAATAAAATAAAAATGGATGAATTAGTAGGAGATTTAGAGTAGCCTGAACACCCCATAAGCTTAATTTCTTAAAGATATTGTAAATGCTCTTATCAATGAAGATGCAGAGACTTGCAAAGAATTTATGTAATCAAGTCTTCATTGCTGGAAGTAAACTTTCCTATGAACCTGAGTGTTTCCATCTTTTTAAGGCTCTTTCCAGCTCTCAAATTCCATTAATCTATTTTCAGCTCACCTGATAACTTTGCTAAAGTTATTCTATGAGAAAATTAGACCTATCAATATTTCATGGCATTCTGCAAAGGGCAGTGTTATTTCTATGTGTTCTGACCCTTAAGAAAGGTAAGAAACAGTATCCCAGAACAAAGTTTCAAAATTTGTTGTCACCAATTATATGATATTGCAAACAATCACATTTGAAATATACCCCCATCCTATTTACAAGTTGTTCATCCATGTCATCTAGTTTCAAAGCATTCTCTCAATTAAGGAAGCCCAGACTGGCATCCAAAAAAGCCATTCAAAAAATAACTCAAGATATTTACTTGTCTTTTGAGAACACATTAGAATGCATAGCTCTCAAAATTCCTCTTTTATCTCGCACCCACTTTCGACATATACTGCAGCAACACCCACGCCTCTTTCCTCAATGCTCCTTGGACTACTCTCACACCCTAATGCAAGTCCCTTTCTCCCTCCGTCCATCTTACCCATTTTGCAGCACAGAAGTCTAACATATTGGACCACCTGGCCAGTTGAGAACTACCTCAGTGGTTGAAAGAAGAAATGAAGCAGATAGAACCAGAATCCTCTTCATTGTAAGATCTGGAACATGTACACACTTTATCTTTTTCTTCTGACACACATGTGTGAACAGGGCTGAAAAGTGCTATACATGTTTATAGTAAGAACCATGTGAAGTTTCGTGTGCTACTTAAACTCTCTGGGTATCTGTTTCCTTATCTGATGAAACTAGTATCTATTTCCTAATGTAGTCTTGAGGTTAAATGAGGTCATAGTTGCAAAGCATTTATGAATAATGCCTGGTACATGGTAAGCACTCAAAGTGTTAGTGGTTATTATTACTTGATGGTGGTAATAATCCTACATGTAGCAGATAGTAATGTCGTAAAGACACAACTTATACTGCTTTATAGGGGTGATCTACAGTACACCTTAAACAAAGCCTGGGGTAATCACATAACTAAATGTTAGAATGATAATGTTGGTAATGGGAGATGTAACAAAATTTTATACTTTCCTCTTTAGGTACTTTTAAATTCAAATTGTGATAAAGCCATGATAGTTTTGCCTATCAGTTGAAACATTGGTATTATTATCTTCCTACCTAGTTTGGTAACAACCAGCTTGTACCGAGTGTTTATGGTATACTGGCACTCTAGTAAAAATATGTATTACTTAATTTAACTACTAACAACTGCATAAGATAAGGGTTATTATTACCTTCATCTTCCAGGTGGGAAATGGACCTTTCAGAGAAGTTCCTTAAGGGTGCTGGAGATATTTATCTTTCTTGGTGTGTCTATTGCCTATCCTGGTATATCCCATAGCCTGGAACTTAATAAAGATTTGTTGGATGGATGAAAGAAATAGTTGAAATGAAGTAGACTTCATTTTGGTCCTGGACCTTATATCCAAAATCAGTTTTCAAAATCAGTTATAAAAGTAGACACAACCATACTTTGGAAATTGGAACAAACCAATTTCCCCCAGACTATGTTAGGAAGGAAATGGAGGATGAAAATGTGAAACAAGGTGAGCATGTTGATTGAAGAAACTGTAAAATGTGCAGATATTAGGATTGCCAAGGTTTTCAGGGGTTTTATGGCAGATGGCTAGGATCGCAGAGGAAACAGTTCCAATTTATGACCACCAGTAGAGTTACAATCTAAGATGCCATCCTGCTTGCTTCTTGCCATTTGTATTTCAAGGACCAGTACTTGTTAAGTGGCCTGGGCTCACAGAGTTGCTGAAATAGAAGCTGAAGTGCAGGCTGCCCATTAGCATGCAGAGTTACTGCAGTAATCTAAGGACCACAGTCTTGGGAGAAGGGTAGGTTCAGGAAACTGGGCAAGCTACCCACCCACTAGGGATTTCCCAGTGCAGGTTGATGGTGTCTCTTCCTCATTACCCATAGGGTGATATGCAACAGCTCAGTGGTTCTCAGGATTGTCATGACACTACTGTTTTGTTCTTGGTGAGCTAGAAATTATACCTAACTTGACATGTTCTGCAGGCTGCTGTAATATGCAGAGCAGCAAATCATCCACTGCCAGATTCCTTTAGAGAAATGCATCCTCTTTCCTTGAGGAGCCTCTATAACAGTGGTTCTCAAAGCATACCTGAAGCACCAGCATCAGCATCACCTGGGATCTGAGGTCAAGGGAATTGAATTGGACAAGAAAGCCATATTTGGATGGGAGGCAGGGAGAGGGGGTATGTTGTGAAGAGTTTATTGCCTAACTCGTCTTTTTTCAGTTTGAGTATATACATGGATGGCCCTAGACCAGTAGAAAAATTCTCAAAATTGCAATTTATTGCTGAGGTTCCAGATTTAAATGAGAGGGAATGAGGTCACAAACTTGGGTGACCCTTTAAACAGATCAGTAATGACTGATTTTACATTGAAAGGCTTGATAGGAAAAGATCTGCTACTCTCTAAGTATCTTACAGGGCTGTTGGAGAGACTGAAAATGAGATGATTTGTATGAAGGTATTCTGAAGCCATGAAACACTATGAAAGTGTTAGTGCAAGGTGATTGAAAATTTTAGCAAGAAACTGGTTAAGGCAAAAGAGAATTAGGAGTCCTGATACAGATTATGAAAAATGGACTAGAGATCTTCATTGATTTCTTCATTTCACAGTATTTATTAGGTGCCAAATACATACGCGCACACACACACACACACACACATACACGCATGCACACACACCCAAGGACTGTGCCAGAAGCTGGAAATAAAATGTCAGACAAAAACAGACTTAGCCCTTGCTTTCATGAAGTTCAAATCTAACAGGGGAAATATTTATCAAATAATTACATAGGTGAATGACTAATTACTAAAGCTAAGAATAGTATTCTGAAGCAAAATATAGTTCTGTGACAGCACCTAACACAGAATCTATCCTAGATTGATAGAATGAGGGAGTGAAGAGGAAAAGAGTTTTAGGGAGGACTCTCCTAAGAAAGTTCTGCACCAACTGCGACCTGAAGGATGATTAGACATAAATTAGGTGGGAGGACAAAGGGTCATGAAGGAAAGTCCTATGGACAGAGGGGAAAGTATAGAAAGGCCCTGGTCAGGAAAGCCCTGACCTGATGTATATGAAGAACTGAACTCAGGCCAGTGTGTATTGAAGAACATAAGGGTAAGTAAGAGTGGGGCGAAGGAAGCTGATAAGGTAAACACCAGCCACACAGGATGTTGTAAAGCCTGTGGCTAACAAGGAGACTGAGTTCAACTGCTAGAGCCAGAAATCCAGCAATAGTGAGTTTAATCCACTGAGGATTTTGTTCTCTCACATAGAAGCCCAGAAGTAGACCATCAAGTCTTACATGGTATGGTGGCTCTACAAAGTCACCAGGACACAAGCTTCCTTCACCTTACCATTCCTAATTCTAGCATCTATCCTCAAGGTCTCAAAATGGTTGCTGGAGCTTAAGCCATCATATCCACATTTCAGGCATGAAGATTTACAAGTCCTTTTAAAGGACTTTCCTAGCCACTCCATTTAACAGCTTCTGCTTACATCTTATAGGTTATATTCCTCTTTCTATAGGAGGTTAAAAGTATCTTGTGTGTGTGTGAGAGAAAGATACAATGCCATCCCAACATTATCAGATCTTTGTAAAGGGGGGGAAATGGATACTATGGAAAAGTAGTCTTTGCCATACTATATCAGGATTTTGGTTACTTTCTTGGGATCAATAGGAAGTCATTGACACATTTTCTCAAAGAACATGACATGATTGGCTGCAGTGGCAAAAGGAACTGGGCTGGGTTAGCAGAACAAATGGGGAAGAAGTCCAGGAAAACATATCATGATGGCAGAATAGGAATGGGATTGTTTTGAGAGATATTTCTGAAATGGAAGAGAAAGTAGGTCTTGGTGATAAATTAGCTATGGTGAATGAGGGAGAGGAAGACATAGGGGATGATACACACAGGATGGATTATGGTACCATTCCTTGAGCAGCATATAAAGGAAGAGGAGCAGATTGCTGGGAAAGATCATGAACTTGGTCTTAGACATTTTCATGAGGAATGCCTTCCAAATGGAGATGTAATAGGTAGTTGGGCATGTAGGTCTGGATGACAGAGGAGCAGTCTGTTATGGGACATATAAGTGGGTTTCCACTGACATGGAGAGGATAATTGAAACCATAACTGATAATAATTTCAGAAGAAAATTCCACAGTTAATGAAAGGGGGAGGAGAATGATCTGGAAACAGACAAAATAGGAGCAGTCAGAGAGGTGAGAGGGAAACCAAGATGCGAGATCCCAGAGCCAAGGAAGTCCAAAAAGAGAGGCCGCCACATCCAATGCTGGTGAGATGTCAATGAGATGAAACTGAAAACGTCTTTTGGATTTACAACATGGAGAGCGTGAGTGGTTTGAGGACTCCTGGAAGATTGGGCTGGAAATCAGATTATAATGCACAGAGGAGTGAATTGGGTCTGAAAAATGGCAGCAATGAATGCATAATTTGTTAAAAGGCTGATTCTGAAAGGAGGGGGAAAGTGGAGTAGGGACCAGAGTGGGGACGTGGCCAAGGGAGGTTACTTTCTAACATGGAGGCACTGAGAGGGGGTCAGATACTGGATTGGAAGGACCTAGTTGAGAGCAGAGAAGGGATCATTGATATATCTAAGGTTTCTTCCCAAGGAAGGTGGGAGAGTATGGGATCCAAAGTAGAGGTCATGTGGTGATCCTAATGAGGTTGAAGAGAAGGTGTGGTAAAAAGTGGAAGATGGATAGGGATTTGGGTGAGAAAGTAGGGTGCTGCAGCTCAGGATGGACTACATCTTGTCCTCATCCACCTCAAGGTAGATCACCTTGCAGGACGGGAAGTCATGAAAGCATTATAATTTTTAGGAAAAGTGCAGATCACGTTAAAGATGTCATAAGAGGGGATTCCCAGGTGGCTCAGCAGTTTAGTACCTGCCTTTGGCTCAAGGCGTGATCCTGGAGTCCTGGGATCGAGTCCCACATCGGGCTCCCTGCATGGAGCCTGCTTCTCCCTCTGCCTCTCTCTATCTCTCATGAATAAATAAATAATAAAAAAATTCTTTAAAAAAAAGATGTCATACTATGTTAAGCACATCTACTTCAATCTTCTGGGTCAGGTGTTTAGGTAAATGAGGCCTCAATAAACTACCACACTTGGACTTAGGGTTTATTGAAACTTTATAATATCTTGTAATCCTTAGAACATCCCTGCGAGGTGGATGCTACCGTCATCCCAACTTCAGAGACCAGGAAGCTGAGGTTTCCAGGGGTTAAGAGATGAAATGCTCGCTGGTAAGGACAGGATTCAAGGTGTCACCTGCCCCCCCATGTGGTCCTAACTGCCACACTGGGCTCCAAGCCTCCCCAGAGAAGGTGCTGACTGACACATCAGCTCAGAGCCAGTCTGAGCAGGCAGGCGGGTGTCCTCCCACTTAAGATGAACTCCTGCCTTTGTGGCCAGAAGGTGATCATGACATCATCCCCTAGGGAAAGGTTTTCTGCTCCCAAAGTGTCACAGAGGGAATGGGAATGATTATGAAACGTAAGGGGGAGAGAAATCAAGAGAAATGAAACAAGAAATGCCACCCAAAAAGAGAACAAGTTTATTTAAAGTTAATCTACACAAACAGAAGGACAAGTGTTGATACGAGCATAAAAATGCTCAGGCGAATGTGTAGCACGTGGGACTGCCAAGCTGCTGCTCTGGGATTTCCAGGCTTCTGCTGAGTCGCCTGAGGGCAAATATCTGCTGGGCCTGAAAGGCAATGTCTCCTTCTGCTTCACACACAAAGCACTTGCCTTCCTTCTGCCCAGTGCTCTCTTCCAGAGAGGTCTGCTGGTGTCAAGGCAATGCCACAAGCAACCAAGACACATCAGGAACTCTGTGCATTGGACTCGGGCAGCCTCCTTGACACAAAATGGCTGCTCAGGTTTTTTGAATTCTTTTTTTTACCAAGAGAAGAGTCTTTGGTCATTTTTAACAGACTGAGTGACATTGGTCCTGTGGCTTCAGGTTATCAGGATGTACGCTTGAATTCACTTACTTCCTCTTCTTTAACCTCCAGTGACTCTGGCCAGCAAAATGGAGGGTGGGATCACTACCATCTGTCTGCTTGGGGCTAGGCCCCGGGCTCTCCTGGGAAACACCAGGAGTGTTGTTTTTCTTGAGAGAAAGGAAGCCTCGAGGGTGGGGAGTGTCCATCACTACTTCTGGAAATCTGAGACTTGCTTTTTAGCTTTTCTTCTTCCCTCCTTCCTCTCCATTCGAAAAGAAAAACCTCCCCCAACCCTATAAATCCTGAAGACAGGTAATGACATTTGTGTTAACGTTCCTTTTGGAGGCTGAATCAGGAAGACTTGTGACTATTCAGTGTCCTTTTGTGAGGGGGATGTCGGGGGGCATGACTTTGGGATTAGGAAAGCCTAGAAATTGAAGGCAATTAATAGTAAATGACACTGACTGCCTTACCCCACCTCCAAAAGCTCTTTCTGGGACTCTCAACCAAAGGGATACACAATATAATATTCCTTCAATGTCACTGAGGCATAATCTTGTAAAGCAGATTATCTCTGCCTTAATTGGGGTTCTTAATTTGGATTATTGGGGGAAAAGCTGGATCCAGGGAAGGTGATGCTTCTGATTCTTTCCTTACAACTTTTTAGTGACTTTCAGTTCATTGATTTCACTAACCTTTACCAAGGGCCTTAAAATCTCTGTCTAGGATATTGAACTTTAATGGAAATGGGTGAGGTTGATAGAAGAAGATCAGGAATACGTAGTAGCCATAACTGTAAATGTAATAATAATATTCCTCATAGCCTATAATTCTTTCCCAGCTCCTGGGCTCAACACTTTATAGGAATTACCTCATTTAAATATTTTCAATAACTGGGCACTTGGGTGGCTCAGTGGTTGAGCTTCTGCCTTTGGCTCAGGTCATGATCCTGGGGTCCTGGGATCGAGTCCCACATCTGGCTCCCCGCACGGAGCCCGCTTCTCCCTCTGCCTGTGTCTCTGCCTCTCTCTGTGTCTCATGAATGAATAAATAAAATATTTAAAAATAAATAATTCAATAACCTTTTAAGGTGGATGCTATTATCTTTTCTTTCTGCTCAGATATGGTTTTAGAGTTGGTGAAGAACTCTGTTGTAGGAAGAACTCCCAATCGGGACCCTGAGTCCTGACCACTAGGCTTCCCTGCTCCTGGGGAGATGTCACTCCCGAGGTGCGGAAGCCAGCGGATCTTACAGGGAGAAACAATGGCAAGGCTACTGCCCCTGAATCAGAGCTGGACAGAATTTTGGATCCCATCCTTCACCCCTCCAGCCTTCAAACATATAATTATGATCTGCCCTGAAATGAGAACTCAGCAGTTTAAGGCTTCTAGAATCCAGAAGGCTGTGTGGCTTCATTTGCCCTTCTCCTCTATGGGGTCATCCCCAAGCACTCCATCCTCTGTAATATCCCCTCCTGCTTCCTGCAGTATTTCCAAGGAATAAAGCTCAATGAAGACATTTCTTACAGTGTTTTTACAGCGTGTTTATATAATCACTTTGATCTGCACAGAGCCTTGTCAAGTGGACCAGGGCATATGTTATATTTTCATTTTTTTATTATTCCTTTCCTGTAAACTAGGAAATTGGGTCCCCAAAGGGTGAGCTGTCTTACCCAGGGCACTGAGCTAGTGTGGTGTGGAGCTGGGACCCCAGCTCAGGACCGTAAGCCGCAAGCCCTGCTTTATTCTAGGACACCCAGCCCCTCCCTGCAGCATCAGGAGATGTTTCTCCAGAGCCTTCTAGGTACAGGCTGTTGGGCAGGGCACTCTGGATAGGGAGCAGATAGGGTATCCTCCCCAGGAAGGATTACGGTTCCCTTTGGGAGATGGCCCTTATTCTCATCCAATCAGTGACCACGCAAAGAACTCATTGTTTTTTGAGAACTTTCAGAGCTACGTTACAGGCACACTTGGTTTCGATTTTACCATGCCCCCTGCCCGGGGGTCTGTGCGCTGCCCACAGCAGGTGTGCAATATGTGTTGGTGTCAGCGAAGCCAGTGTTAGGGACTCACAGGGCTGGTATGGTGGAAGGAGCAGACTCTGAAATCAGACCGGTCTGCATTCAAGTCCTGCCTCTGAACTTTCTGGTCCAAGTAACTCTCTGGGCAGGTGTCTGACTTAGCACCTAGGGCAGATGCAAATGAGTGGAAGATCATAGTCCCTACGTCCCAGGGGGAGGAGGAGAACCAAGGTCACGCAGGTATGGTCCTGATCGCAGGGCACAGAGGGAGGAAGCTCTCTATACCGTTCTTGTTCGTTGGGCGTCTACCCTCTCACCTTCCTAGCTGTCAGCCCCTCTGCCATGAGCCTGCCAAGCTTCCCCTGTGTATTTCAACACGCTTCTGCCGAATCTGTCCTTGTAGGCGGTTCTCTTTTATCTTCATTCAGGCGAGGAGCACGATCACATCCAAAACCATAGTTCAACCAAGTGCAACTTAGCACTGCAACTTCCCCAGCTGTGGGGATGCATATCCATAGGATCCACCTGAGACCCTCTAGGCAGGTGTCCACCCCACCCCCCACCAAGTTCACCAAAAACACAGGTTAAATTTGGAACAGGAGCTTCTGAACCAGAACCCCCTTTTAGCTATTTGTGCCCTCACGGGAAGTGCAGCTGCTGGGGAGCTTCATTTTGTTGTTATAGGTGCTTCCAACAGGACCAGCAACCACCAGAAACCAAATCATTATGATTCAAAGGACTCCCAGACACCCCTTGGGGGAGACCAAAGGCATTCCCCCCCCCCCAAGAGCTGGTTTCCCCCTTCCTGTGTGCCACTGTTGGACACGACTGCTCCCAGAGCCAGGCAGCTGTGCCACAAGATGCCTCCAAAGCCAGATGATTCCAGCTCAAATCATCAAGTCTGCCTGCTTGTTGTCCTCAAAGCAGTCCTTAGAAAAAGGAAATGCTATCTATGTTAAAACAGGGCCTCTGCAAAAATAAGAGAAAAATGGAAAGGGAGGCAAACCATAAGAGACTCTTAACTCTAGGGAGAAACTAAGGGTTGCCGGAGGGGTGGGGAGTAGGAGTTGGGGTACCCGGATGATGGGCATTAAGGACAACACAGATGTCATGAGCACTGATGTCATAATATGCAACTGATAAACCACTGAATCCCACCCCTGAATGTATAATATATGGTACATTAATAAAATTGAATCTAAACAAATTTATTTATTTATTTATTTATTATTTTTTAATGGGGACTCTGTTGAAGAAAAGCGAACAGTTCCACTGTAGCTCAGTGAACTCCGCCACTCCTGCACTCATAATGGAATGTGCAGCAAGCAATTCTTCCAGGCTCATGACCTGGGACTCTGTTGTTTTATGTGTCACAATAAATGGCCATGACTTACAGAGGCACCTCCCATCTGCATCTTCCCAGACCCAGAAGTGAGCTCCCTTCCAATTCTTTAGCATTATTTCCCTCTCTCTGCTCCACTGCACAGAAATGGCATGGGCAGAAGTGTCTATTCCTACTGTGAGGTACATACTTAGCACAAAATGCCTTAAAAATAATTACACAGCAGCATGAGCTGTACCTGGAACATGTCCAGGTAATCCTCTTGAGTGTTTATTGTTTTACCTTGGCCTATTACTTTTCTCATTTCTAAACCTACCTATAGCCAACTTTGAACTCTTAGTATATGCCAAGCTCTGCACCGAGGTTGACTTGCATTATCTTGTTTAAGCCCAAAAAAGATCCTATAAAGTAGTTGCCACTATTATGTACATTTGAATGTTAAGAAAAGCAAGGGAAATTAACTAGAACTCATGCTGCTCAGCCCTTTGACACAGTGTCTTCCAGTTATGAGATGCTGTGAGCTTTGTTCTCTTTAGAGGTGAATGTTCCTTGAGGATGGGGGCCAAGTCTTAAATTCTGTGCCAAGTTCATAGTTCAGTCCACACTGCCAGGTGAGTGTTTCACAAAGGCGGAAACCAGTCCACTTCTCAACAAGAATTTATACAAAGCACGCCTCTATTTAGAGCCTCATGGCTTTTCAACTTAGTATCAAACCCTATGGAATAGACAAAGGAAGTACACAATCTATTTGAGGGAGTTTAGTTCATATGAAACAGAAAAATCAATTAAGTGTTAAACTAAAAATAAATGTATTGGCATCCAGAGAGAGGGGAGGTCTGGAAATCGTGGAGAGGTGATAGAATTTGGACTGGCTCTTAAAGAATGAGGTGATGTCAAAAGGTAGAAAAGGGAGAGAGAAAAGGGTGAATGTGTGTGAGAAAAAGTCTTGGGGAGGCGGGAAATGGGGAGTCCACCTGTACCAATAAAATATGTACATTGTAATTCCTCTTCATCATCAAGGCTGAGAATTCTAGAAGCCTTACAGAGTCTCTTCTTTTGTTAAAAACAAATATTTCTTAGCTCATCAAACAGATTTTTCTCTAATGCCTGGGATGGAAGTCAAAGGCCCCATGTAGGGTGTGTTCTGGAGATAGGAGGACTGTTTCTTTGCACTTCTCGTGTTCTCCCTATCCATCCTCTATGACCTCTGATTTTCTCCGAACTTGGTTTTAGAAAACTGGAGGAATGAAAGAATGAGAATACAACCACCCAAGGTATCTTGACTCTGCTGCCCCCCAGTTGTGCACGGTCATTGCAGATGGTGATGACACCCCATGATTCACCACGCCTCCTATGACAGGTGATGTGCCGGGTATCTTACAGGTATGAACTAGTTGAATCTTCACAGGAAGGGTAGTTCATTATCACCTCCCTTTTACAGAAGGCAAAATGGAGGTTCAGTGAGACAAGGGCTTTGTCCAAAATCACGCTTGCTGGTCATTAGCGGAGCTGGAGCTCCAACCTCAGGGGTTGTCCATGGGATCTCTCAGTCTATGTTCGCAGACTGCTAAGAACTAGTTCCCAAGTCACTGATCTTCCAGGGGTCTCAGTTTCCTCACTTGTAGAGTATTCATGGCGACAGTGATGGTGAAGAGTAGGAAGGAGTAACAGGGAATGCGAGTGGACCACCTAGCTGATGCGTGGACCTTGTGTGCACTCCTAGTTCTACCAGTGTCATCCCCGGAGACACTTGTCTTCAGTGCAAGTAAAATGATTAATTTTACCCCCTTAGTTTTTGCCACTCAAAAACCATTCATGTTTACATTAGCTTGTCTCATAATGTGACTTTACACTTCTCTTAGGGTTTCATAAGCGGTCAGGAAGTAGGGTGGGTGGTGGACTCTTACATAGTCTCCTGTCTTTCTCAATCTCTATGATATCACCTACAGAAATGGACCTTACCTTCTATTTTAGCTTCTCTCTCCTTCTCTTTTTCTCTTTTGCGTAGCTTTATAGGTCTCTTTGAAGGTGAAACTAGGAAAATACTTCCCCCAGAGGTGAGTCTATAGGTGATGAAATGTGTAACAAGGCTCTATTGTCCTTGGTGGCGGTGGGGAAGCCCACATGCCCTTAGCTCAGGCATTAAGTACTGTTCTACCAAATGCTCGCACACTGGGCAGGTGTTTGAGCAGGTGGGGTGGCCCCGGGGCAGTTGCCGAACAGGGTACACAAAAGGTTAGTGAATATAATTACACTTTCATAAAAATGAATGTTGGACTTTCTCCCCTGCTGCGTCTTAGCTACGGGGGCTAAAATAAATATTTTAATTAGTTTCAGCTTCCAAAAGTGTCTCAGCAGGCCAGACTTCCGAATCTGCCTCCCACAGGGAAAACACTTTCAAATCCCACCAGTTGGCAACAAATCCCTCCGAAACAAAACCCCAAAACCAAAAAACCACATTTCTAACTAAACAAGTAAGTACTTCTTAGATAGCTTCATTGTGCACTTGGCAGCTTGGAGTGACACAATCTTGAGCAAAAGCAGAACCTCCAGCTCTTTTGTCATTTACCATGAGCTGGAGAATGTCAACACTAAAGCACAACAGAGGTCCTGTAGCCCACCATCCCTTCATTTGATGCTTTTAGAAAAAACAGGTGCAACCCACGGAGTCCAGGTTACATAAGTAGATAAATAGTTCATAGTGGATCCAAGGTGAGGTTTTCTTTCCTTTTTCTACCCTCCCCCCCTTTTCTAAAGTGTTCACATGTTGTAATACTCATGCATGGCCATGTCAGCTTATGAGAGAGGCGCCAGTATTCCTCTTTTGCACAGGAGGGATGGGGGCTGAGACCGGACTACGGGACTTGCTCAGTGTCACGATGGGCAGGTGCTGGATCTGGAACCAAATGGTCTGACCAGCTGACTTCTAATTTCTGTGAAATGCCCCCAGGGCCACTTGAGAACAATCGAAGACAAAATGTAGCACAGACCTAAAGAAGAAAATGTTCTTAGAAAAAAACCTCTACAGTCTCTTAATGTAATGTCCTTTATTTTATTTTCATTCAGGGCCACTACCTCTGGGGGGAGAAGGGGCTACGTTTAGGAGGATAGTTGAAAATGATGGATGGACTGGAACGCACAGGGTAAAGAAAAGGGAAAAAGAGAGGTTAATGCCCTTCCACCCCCACCCTGCAGGGAAACCTGGCAGATCGTTTAGGTCAATTATGCTTTTGGGAACTAACCCTCTACATTGTAAAGCGCCTCTAGGCCTCTTCGCTTTTTCAAAGACCTTTCCACTCTACCCTCCTGTTGACATAAGTGATCGCAGGGAGTTTATCAAGGCCAGTTTTAGAAAAGAGTAAGTTCATGGATTTCTGGGATAAAGAAAGAATTTTTATTTTCTTCTGTTGCTTCAGGTAGCATTCGTTGTACAAATACTCCTCTTTCTCAAATCCCAGTAAAGCTTAACTAAACTTTCAAAACAGATTGGGGTATGCTGTTTTAATTATAAAAGGTATCCTCACAAAATTGTTCAAAGCGGTGGACTTTTTCTTGGTATTCACTTATTTGTGTGAACCTATTTTGAGCACCACGCCAGACACTACGCTCCTGCTAGGTGTCCGGCGGGGAAGCGGCAGGCTCTGGAGGAAACCCCTATGAGATAAACAGATACGGTTCCCCACGGTTGTACCCGGAATGAGCGAGCGTAGCAGCGGGGAGAAGACAGGGGCTTGATTTGGGGCAGTCAGGGAAAGCCCCTCCCAGGAAAGGACATTTATGGTGAGACCCGTTTGATACACGGGGGCCAGCTAGGTAAAGCCCGGGGAAACGGGGCAGCATGAGAGGGCGCACAGTCCTGGAACCGGGGGCAGGGTCTGCAGAGCCTGGGAGGTGGGGGAACGTCTGGCAAGCTTTCGTTGTTGTTTTTAAGATTTATTTATTTATTTTAGAGAAGAAGAGAGTGAGCGTGAGCGGGAGGGGCAGAGGGAGGGGGAGAGGGAATCCCAAGCAGACTCCCCCAAGAGTTGAGCAAGGATCTGCCCCAGGGCTCGATCCCAAGACCCTGAGATCACAGCCCGGGCAGACGCCAAGAGTCAGATGCCCACCCGGACTGCACTAAGGCACCCTCCTTTGGCACATTTTTAAAAATTATTTAAAAAAAGATTTTATTTATTCACAAGAGACAGAGAGAGAGAGAGAGAGAGAGAGAGGCAGAGACATAGGCAGAGGGAGCAGCAGGCTCCCCGCAGATGGGGACTCGATCCCAGGAGCCCATCATAATGACCTGAGCTGAAGGCAGACGCTGGGCCACTGAGGCGCCCCTCCTTTGGCAAGTCTGAGAAATAAGCAGGATGACCAGAGTGTCCGAGCCGGTGGGGAGGGGTCAAAGACGACAGGAGACGAAGACTGCATTTGAATGACCATTTCCTAAGTCAGTCAGGGAAGGACAAACATTATATGGTCTCATTCATTTGGGGAATATAAAAAATAGTGAAAGGGAATAAAGGGGAAAGGAGAAAAAATGGGTGGGAAATATCAGAAAGGGAGACAGAACATGAGAGTCTCCTAACTATGGGAAACGGACAAGGGGTGGTAGAAGGGGAGGAGGGCGGGGCGGGGGGGTGACTGGGTGACGGGCACTGAGGGGGGCACTTGATGGGATGAGCACTGGGTGTTATGCTATATGTTGGCAAATTGAACTCCAATAAAAAAAAAAGATTAAATAAATAAATAAATAAATAACTGACCATTTCCTTAGAGAGAGACAAACGCTTGGCAGGGAAGGCAGGAAGGAAGGGAAGCTATCACGTTGGGAGCCTCTGCTCACACAAGGGCTATCAGAGATGCAATTATTTTCTCCCTGAAATTGTAAAATCAGTCAGTGAAGAACCGATTTGATTCCCATACATTCATTTTATCACCCAACGCGGTAGAAGGTAGGACTCTTGCATCTGCAGAAGTGAAGAACTTGCTGGGTGGCTGACTTCTTAGCAACTTTTTTTTTCAATTTTTGGGACTCATGTGCGGGTGAGAACTTCCAAACTGGTGAGCAGCAAACCGACTGTGGCCCCCAGACACGGTTTCTTTCTTTTTTATTTTATTTTATTTTATTTATGATAGTCACAGAGAGAGAGAGAGAGAGAGAGAGAGAGAGAGAGAGGCAGACTCCACGCACCAGGAGCCCGATATGGGATTCGATCCCGGGTCTCCAGGATCGCGCCCTGGGCCAAAGGCAGGCGCTAAACCGCTGTGCCACCCAGGGATCCCCAGACATGGTTTCTTTAGCCTGGAACGTGCTTTGCTGAATCTTAAGCCGCCGAGAAAGATGCTTCCTGTGTAATGGCGCGGCGCTGCGGTGCTTTTCCCAGCTCCCCCCGCGGGGAGCAGGGGCCACGTGACTGAGTCCTGCCAATGGGAGCTGGGCTTCTAGGTGTCGTCACTGAAAATCCTTCTCCCAGCATTCCAGGCGCCGCCTCTCCATCTGGAGCTGAATGCGTGCAGAGAAACTCGCATGCAAGATGGAGATCCGCGTGTGGAAAAGAGCCTTTGTCCCTGAAGGATCTGACGGAGTCCCCACCACGATAGGAGGGCACATCAGAACGTCACCGAGTCCACCGCCGAGATGCTGAGTTTGTGTGTTACAGCTGCGTCTTTGTTCAGGTCCCTCTGGAATCGGGTGCCGAGATACGGAGTCAGGTGCAAGTCGTTTATTTGAAGGCGATCCCTGGAAATAATAGCTGAGATACAATGTCGTGTGCAAGTAATTTATTTGAAGATGATCCCTGGAGACACCCCCCTTTATCTGAAGGGGACTGTGGACTGGGAGGGGGTAGGGGTGGAAACCCGTGAATGATGCCCTGTCTCCCAGTCTCTACTGTGGGCAGCTGGTGCCCCGTCACACAGGGGAACTGTGGGGGGGAAACCCTGAAGAGCCCTCGGAGCTGTCTCAACGGAGAGGTGAGGGGACTGGGGTATTGATGCACTCCCTCCCCCTGCATCTGTCATTGGTGGAATGCAGCTTTCCAGAGCACAAATTCATCAACCTTCCAGGAGTGCCCTGCACAAACGCCAAGTGTGCACACGATGTCTTCAGCGAGAGATAAAGGTGTGTTCAGGAGGCAGCCTGGCGTGCAGGGACAAGTGAGCAGACACGAGGAGGGCACCAGTAGGGTCTGCTGAAAACATTTAGCTCATGCTGACTGGTACAGGTGCCAACATTCAAAACTAGGGGACAACATAAAAATCTGAATTTCTGACTTCTCTCAAAAAATAAGACAGTCACCATCACTGAGTCTGCATTTCTGTATGGCATTAACTGGCTGGAGCGGACTAGTAGACCAGTGACCAATGCTTTAGATAAGGTAGTGTCTCTAATTTCCCCTAGTCCCCACTGCACCCTACTGTTTCTTACCACTAACTTATTTCCCTTCCTTACATGACTTCCATGGTCCTTGCACTAGGTATTTAAATCTTAAACCTCTGGTGTTTGACTAGGACGAAGCTTTTGCTTTTCTTCTTTATTCATTCCAATTGCATTTTCTTCCTTCCCTATTCTACTTTGAAGCTGCTCAAAATATGTCTTAATGAAACCTTCCCTGATGACCCACACTATGATAGTCACCACACTTCTATGGCCAGTTGGAGCTGTAGCATCTGATATGGCAGTCACTGGCCACATGTAGCTATTTATGTTTAAATTTTAACTAATTAAAATTAACTGATTAACATTCATGAAAATTAAATTAAATATTTAGTCCCCTCTCCTACACTAGCTACATTTCAAGGGCTCAACAGCCATACCAGGTCAGTGGCTATTGTATTGGATGCCACAGATAGAATATATTTCCATAATCACAGAAAGTTCTTTTGCATAGTACTGATAGAATGAGCTGTAATTCTTAGCCTTGGCTTTTCTTGTAGGTGCTCTTCTGTTTCCCATAATTATTCACCCTTTAAGAAGAAATCCACTTCAGAAGTGAGAGAGCTTGCTCAGCATATCATACATTCTTTCTCACTCTCAGGTACCTACACAATTGTCTGCAGCAAAATCACAAATGTTTCTCAAGTTCCTGAGTGAGGTTCTGTACCAGGGTCCCCTGTGTCTCATTCAGAGAGACTTTTATTCTCCTGTCCCCTCAGGCTTTTGTGGAAAACTAGGGAAGTTGCTTAGGGTGGAAAGACAGGGAAGATCAGGTATGATTTCAACATTACACCCTTGTGGGATTGGAGAGAGGCTCATTAAGACCATTTATTGCTTTCTACTTTAAAAAAAAAAAAGTATAAGTTCCATACTTTGATGATTTAGGTTTTTTTTTTTCTTTTAAAAAAAATCCCCTAGTGACTGAGGCAGTGTAGCATCAAGTTAAAGCATTGTGACTTGTGGTAAAGTCTGACAAAATGGGGTTGAAATCCCAGCTCTGAAACTTGTTGCCTGCGGGCCCTTGCAACATAGTCTTGCCTTCCCTAAGCCTTGGGGAAATACTTCCTCCTGGAGGTTCTATGAGAATTCAGTGAGCAAAATCCCATGGGAAATGTTATAAATACTAGCTATTATTATTATTATTATTATTACCAGAAAAAAATCAGATGCAAAAGAAAAGGACTCAAGATAAGAGTACACTTTCAGTTATATCTCATGTTGGAAAGGGCCTAAGCAGGTAATGCATTCAGGAAACCCCTTCCAAGAGAAGAATGTGCTGAGTTGTAGGAGATGCATTTGACAAACACTCATTTTTTTTGGGGGGGGGGATATTAATATAGTTCCATTAGTGTAAAGACTCAGATTATCAGACAAGCCTTGCATTCTCCCCCTGTCACTTTGCAGCTATGATTTGGTGGCGGAAAAAAAAGAAGGAGAAGAAAGAAGGAAGAAGGAGAAGAAAGAAGGAAGAGGAAGAGGAAGAGAGAAAAGAAGGAGAAGAAGAGAAGAGGAGGCGAAGAAGAAAGAAGAGAAAGAAGAGGAGAACGAGCGGAGAGAGGGAGCTGAGGCAGAGGAGAGGACGACGAGGAGCAGCCAGACTCAGAAGAAAGTCCCGCCGCCGCCCCCCCGACCGAAACGAAGAAGAAAGATGATGTTGGAAATAGGATGACCAGAAAGAAAAGAACTGGAAAACTTTAATCACTCAGATTCTTTTTCAGAAAATAAAGTCACTATAGGAAATACCTCTTTTTCTGTCTTCTCCATCCCTGTCTTATCCTTTTGAAGAGAATGGAACACTTTGAATAAAAATTACTGCCTTATTTTTCCAAAGAGGTAAACAATGGCTGGAAATGTTAATGTTCCCTTAAGCACCTCTGAGGCATGACTGTGTCCTTCTCTTGGACATCAAACTGTGAAAAATCATTGTACTGTCCAATAATCTCACCAAACAAAGGCATTTCCTGCTGAATAGGTCAAGCTAGGCCTATCTAAGAACAGCATTTTGGCTAATGGGCATAATGTCATGATGGAAAAGGATTTGGGCAGAGGCTCAGAAGTGCCGTTTAGTAGATTTGCCTTGTTTACTAGGCCCAATTTATTGCTAGGGAAAGGTGCTCAAAATCAGTTGCTTAGGGAAATAGGTAGGCAAAAGAGGATATAGAGTATGATCATATTCCGGTAAAAGAATAGAAAGTGTCCATTTGAGTTATTTGTTTATAGCCACAGAAATTCACTCTGGCTCACAAGAGAAAGAATTTATTGGACAGATGTGGAAGTTCATGGAAGTATCAGCTATTGCTACATAACAAACCACCCCAAATGCAGTGGCTTAAAAAAATCAATTTATTCATCTCAGTAGTATAGACTGTTCCACACCATATATCATATATCTCAGGGCAGCCAGTTGACTGAGGCCTTGGGCTCTCCTCCAAATGTTTTATTATCCTCCAGCAGCATAGGCCCTTCTTGTCCTTATAGGGGAGTCAGGGTTCTGGGAGAGAGAGTGAAAGAGCGCACAAGGTCCCTGGAAACCTAAGCTCTGAGTTGGCACACTCGCCTCCCCTGCATTCAAGCCAAATCAAATCACAAGGCATCCCAGATCTGAGGGGTGTGGAACTAGATTCCCCCTCTTCATAGGATTCCACCTCTGGAATGGGCATGAGTAAGAAGGCCACCAATTGGGACCATCAATGCAATCAATTTACCATAAGAGAATTGAGGGCAAAGCTGAAGATTAGTTCTCAGAAGGCCCAGGACCCAGGGATGTACTATATGTTTGAGTGATGGGAACTAATGGGTGATCTCTTCACTGTTCTCCTTTCAGGAGGAAGGAAGGTGAGTATTTTCAGTCTGTGAGGCTCATTTAGTTGGAGATGGAAATATCACCCTAGCCACCTGCCTACTGCTTAGTCAGCAGAGGTCATGACATCCAGATTGGCAAGCCCACTAGAAATGATAGTCTATTGATTGAGGGGCCATCCGCGGAGCAAAATATGGTGTGTCTCCCTAAAGAAGGCAGAATGAAGGCTGGGCCATCCGTACCAATATGTTCTCTTCATACACTAAAATAGTAACAATAGTAATCCATGTGTGTGGGGTTTATAGAAGAGAGTTTTCTTTTTGTTTGCATGTATTTCTGAAATTTCTCCAAGGAATATGTATTAGTTACATAATATTTTAATTTTTTTTTAAGTTTAAGCTGCACAATGTGTTTATTTGATGTGATGACCACCATTAGCTTACACTCCAACCACTTAATTTTTCATTTATTTATTTTTTATTGGAGTTCAATTTGCCAACATCTAGCATATCACCCAGTGCTCATCCGATCAAGTGCCCCCCTCAGTGCCCATCATCCAGTCACCCCAACCCCCTGCCCAGCTCCCTTTCCACTACCCATTGTTCGTTGCTCAGACTCCAACCACTTAGTTACCATTTCTTTTTGTGTGGTGAGAACACTGAAGATCTACTCTCTTGGCAACTTTCAAGTGTATAATACAGTATTGTTAACTATAATCACAATATTGTACATTGGATCCCTAGAACTTATTCATCTTCTAACTGGAAGTTTGTACTCTTTGATGAACATCTCATCTTCTGTACCCCAAAGACCATGTAACCACCACTCTACTTCTGTGAATTTAGCTTTTTCAGATTCCACATAGGAACGATATCATATGATATTTGCCTTCCTCTAACATATTTCACTTAGCATAATGCCTTCAAGGTGTAGCCATGTTGTTACAAGTGGGAAGATTTCATTTTTTAGTTACATAGTAGTTTTAAAGTTATAGAAAAGCTATAGAAATGCACAAACTTGTAGCAGGACAGGTGCAGCAGGAAGGTATTTAGATGTCAGGTAGTTTTGCCTCAATTCTCCTCCTCTTCCTCTCCCTCCTCCTCCTTCTCTTCCCTGTTCTGCAACTCCTCCTTCTTCTCCTCTTCTCTTTCCTCCTCCTCCTCCTCTCCTGCCTTGTTCCACTACCACTCCTACCACTACACACATGCATATACACACATAGACACACACCCCTTCCATCTCATTCCAGAAAGGAATGTTCTTTGAGTCTCTGTCTTCTCATCTGTAACATGGCAGGAGAGGAGATGGCCTCCAAAATCATTTCCATTTGTGACTAATGAATACATACACAATTCTAATGTATCAGATAAATTGTTTTATATCTTGGTTGGTACTTTTTCTTTGTTCTAAAATACTGTATTTTATTTTAAAGATCCTATCTATCTATCTATCTATATATCTATCTATCTGAGAGAGAGAGATGGAGAGAGAGCGCACAAGCAGGGGAAACAGCAGAGGGAGAAGGAGAAGCAGGCTCCCGGCAGGGCAGGGAGCCTGACATGGGACTCCATCCCCTTACCCCAGGATCATGACCTGAGCTGAAGACAGATGCTTAACCTCCTGAGCCCCAGTATACTATATTTTAACTCTAAAACCTCAAACTTGCCCTAAAAGCACATGAGAGAAGATTTTTCTTCTGCTTCCCCTTCTTTGGTCCCCGTCACTAGATGCAAATATGACAGTCAGCTGAAGATAATAGAGCTCTAACAGATGCTACTTCATCCCTGGGGAATTTCAAGACTCAGGCCTCACGCATCAGGAATCAATCCCTGTGGGAAATACCTCCCCTCATCCTCTCTGCAATATCTAGACACTAATAAGGCGGGTGGCTGAAAGGGGACAAGGAAAAGTGTGTGGGAGCACTGGCGTGCTCTGTATGTGCTTACTGGGGCCACTGATGCATGGCTTTGACCTTGAGGGTTGGAATTAGGGTAGCCCCAAAACCCAAAACCGAAATAAAACCAGAGCATGCTGTTAAATCTGAGTTTCAGATGAACAAGAAGTCATGTGTCGGCACAGGTCTGTCCCGTGTTACAGATAGTACCGATCTGAATGGCACAGACATATACTAAAAATGTATTCATTTTTACCTGAGATTCAAATCCTCTTTGCTGAATCTGGCAACGGTAGGTAGTACAGATGTCTAATGTCATTTGTTCCTCTACACCGTCTCAGCCTCAGGCGCAGACAGAGTATATGACCCGAGCCAGACTTTGGCCAAAGAATGACCTAAAACTTCTGACTGTTTTTGAAGCATCTGAAAGAAATCAGGAGGGGAAGCGTTTTATGGAAGGATATTCCTCATTTCCTTGCGGTCATGACAGTCTGGAATAGGAATTAGAGTCTGGTTCTAAATTCAGAGCAAAAGGAGTGGTTTTTTTTTTTCTTGTTTTGTTTTCCTTCATAAAAATACCATATATATATATGTATATATTTAAAAGAAGCAAAATCTATAATCAGTCACAGACAGTAGTACGTGGAGGCCAAGTGAGATGTCTCCTTAGTACCTAAAAAAAGACACAAGGTCGACTCTTTAAGTGTTGAATTAATGAAATTGACTCATAATATCCTTGAAACTTCCCAGAACAGCCATATGACTAGGAAAATGTACAATATTAGCTCATGCATGAAGGGAAGGTAGGATAAGAAAGGGAGTAAATTAACTACTGGGCTTGAGAAAGCTGGCTTGAAGAGGAAGGTTGGGGCCATGCTGGCTTGTACTGCCAGGTGGTGGGGGGTCCAGCTATGGAAAGGAACAGCAAGAGAATGGGAGGAGCACTCAGACTCAGAAAAGATCCCATTCAAGAATAATTTATATATTGTTGATAAGGTCCAACATATTGAGAACTCCAGCTCTCTGAAACATCCCATCTGCCTCGTGCACAAACATTGATGATACATCACGGGAGAGAATGGCAAAGAAGTGTGTTCCCCTTGTGTGTCTCAGATAAACCTACTGACGCTTCATGTAAATGAAGCAATGTCAACAACTAGGCCTAGCTAGTGTTTCTTCCTGTGACATTGTGTCTTTGAACAGGATACAGTGTAGCAACCATTTAATTGTTTGTGTCCTCCCCGCAGTAATGAGGATGGCCTATTTTAGCCTCTATTGACATGGAGGAAATGGCAGGCAGGCAGGTGTCCAGAGCACTAATCTATAAAAGGACAATTTCCTCCATGTTTGCAATGGGTGGGAAGCTTCAGCTGATAAAACTCTATTCTTTGGTTATGTTTCCTAAACAGAGCCCAGTTGGATTCTCAAATTTCCCAAGCAGATCCACTCAGATAGTTCTTGTTTATATTCTTTTCTCTGACCATTCTAGTCTGAAATCATGTAGTGAAGGTCAAGTTATTCTATTTATCATTTGCCTAATGCTTATGTAGCACACGTTATGCATCAGGCACTGTTTTAAAATAATAACAAATCAAAACTACAATGAGCTATCACCTCACACCTGTCAGAATGGCTAAAATTAACAACACAAGAAACAGCAGGTGTTGGCGAGGATGCAGGAAAAGGGGAACCCTCTTCACGCTGTTGGTGGAACTGCAAACTGGTGCAGCTATTCTGGAAAACAGTAGGGAGGTTCCTCAAAGAGTTAAAAATAGAACTATCCTAAGATCCAGCAATTACACTGCTAGTTATTTACCCAAAGGACACAAAAATACTAATTCAAAGTGATACATGCCCCCTGATGTTCATAGCAGCATTATTAACGATAGCCAAATTATGGAAAGAGACCAAAAGTCCATCTAGTGATGCATAGATAAAGAAGATGTGGTATTTATACACAATGGGATATTACTCAGCCATAGAAAGGAATGAAATCATGCTGTTTGCAATGATAGGGATGGAAACAGAAAGCTAGAAAGTATTATCCTAAGCAAAATATGTCAGAGAAAGACAAATACCATATGATTTCACTCATATGTAGACTTTAAGAAACAAATGAACATAGGGGGGAAAGAAAGAAGAGAGAGGCAAACCATCAAAGACTCTCCATCAACAAACTGATGGTTACCAGAGGGGAGGTGGGGGGGGAGGAATGCATGAAATAGGTGATAGGGATTAAGGAGAGAGCACTGGTTGTGATGAACACCGGGTGTTGTAAGTAATGAATCACTAAATTCTACACCTGAAACTAATATTGTACTGCATATTAACTAGCCAGAATTTAAATAAAAACTTGAAAGACAAAAAAAACCCACCTCATTTAAACCTCCTGCCAGCTGTATGAAGTAGGACCACTGTCAACCTCATTTTACAGATGGTGAAGCTAAGGCACAGAGTAGTTAAGAAACCTGCCCGAGTTAAGTGGCCGAGTCCATGCTCTGGATCGCTCTGTTACGTGCTCTTGTCTTAGGTGTAGGCTGGCGTCACGTGCATCTCTTGGCTATACCACTGTTAATGCTCCTGATTCCAGGGGGAATACATTTTCCTGGGTGGAGAGGTGGGGATGGAGCATCAAGCAAATGCTTCTTGCTAAGTGGGCTGGGAAAGCTAACCAGGTAAAATCAGTTATCTCATGGAATCTAGTTCTTGGCTCCCCAGAATAAAGTTGGGGGGAGAGAGGGACCATTTCAAAGGTGGTTATGTAACCTCAGAGAGGAAAAGCCATGCTAGCAGCCATCTCATTTCCTGTAATTTGGCACCTATGAATCTGAAAGGTTTGCAAATGCATTGGATGTTGTTGCTGAAGCCAGGGAGAAATTTCTTCTTTAATGTTAAGAACACTTCTCTATGTGAAGGAGGTGTTATTACTATGATACGTGGTAAGTGGGGTGACCATATATCTCCTCATCCAAACCATAGGCCTTTTAAGAGTAAGGAGGACAGGGACACCTGGGTGACTCAAACGGTTGAGTGCCTGCCTTCGGCCCAGGGCATGATCCCGGGGTCCTGGGATCCAGTCCCACATCGGGCTCCCTGCAGGGAGCCTTCTTCTCCCTCTGCCTGTGTCTCTGCCTCTCTCTCTCTCTCTCTCTGTCTCATGAATAAATAAAACCTTAAAAAAAAAAAGAGTAAAGAGGACATTATCAATCATATGCAAGGATGAATCGGCATTAAGCCAGGACTCAACTGGGCAACAGAAGGCGTGGTCACTGCAATGATAAATGAACACAGAGCTAGCAGCTTCAGGCTCTGACACAGGTTTCATTCTGGATAAGTGAGACCAGGATATCATGTGACACCTCTGTTGTTCTTGTCCTGGCTTTGCATTGATAAGTCAGCCAGGTTTTATAAGTGCTGTAGGAGCTTGGGGTGGTATTGATAACAGGGGCCCGGCTTTTGTCCATCACTGATGCATCTCTCAATAGAGCACTGAGACCCCACAAAGTTAGGCCAAGTTAGTGGATGAACGCAGGGAACCACAGGCTTGCTAACTTTCAACAGATGACCAACTGCCATTTGACTTCCGAATGAATTTCTCTCTGTGCCCACTTGATCTGCTTTAGCTCAGTGGAGGGTGACAGGATGTCATGGAGACTTGAAACCTTGTCAACTGCACAACAGCCGAAGGAAATGGGAATACACAGTTTGGAGAAGAGAAACATGAGGTCCCCAAGGGGTGGCATCACATAGCTGACTTGCTGCCATGTGCAAGAAGGAAAAGGCTTATTTTGAGTTGCCCAAAGTGTGGTACAAAAATGCAAACTCCAGGCAATCAGATTTTAGCTCAATGTAAGCGATTTCTCTTTTGTGTTGTCTTTTAAAAATTTGAGAAACGTGTTATAATGATAAAAATAGCACATGCTCCTTGTTAAAAAATATTTAAACAATAACAAAACATATAAGGTGGAAAGTAAAAGCTTTCCTTTCTCCTTTGCCCATGCCCACTCCCCTGGAATGCCCTACTTATCCTCCCCACATCTTACCTCTGCACGTGCAAACATGCTATCTGAACACATACATATGCATATGCGTATGGTATGTGTACATATAATTTTGCCTGTGTTTTATTAAAAAATACACTCATAAAATGGACATGTCTCAGAAGGTGACGAAAAAGCACCGATACATAAATTTCTCTTATTTCTGAATGATGTTAATCAGAGATGCCTCGCTGAAGGATCTGAAATACACAGTCACCAGGACTTGAATTATTGACTATAAGTCAATTTTAGTTAACCTGTTTTGACATTTTTTTTTCATTAAAAATTGTTTACTAGGTGCCTTGACAGATTGAAGTAGACATTTTGTCCTGATGCTTCTTTTTAAGACAAATGATGTTCTAGTGACTTAAGCTTTTTGAAAATGGAGGGGCTGTCTGGGGATTTCAGCCCACTGGCTATGACTGTGCTTGGTAGATCGCTTGGTTGGGATGCTGTAGAGGAGATTGAAGCCACAGATGGGCAGGAGGGAGATGGCCTGGGTGCCTTCCAAGATGCATTTCAGAGCTCTGATTCCCTAACTTCCTGCACCAGCTCACCTGAGCAGCGAGAAAGATCCAGGAAAAGACCCCACCACCCCTACCTCCATCCCACCCCCACCATCCCACCAGCTCCCAGCAGGAACAGCCGGTGCTGCACAGCCTGCCTGGTTCCAGAGCCTGCCGTGGCCACGTGACTGGTGGACACGGATGCCTGCTGGCAGCAGCAGCACATGCTCCAGCTGCTCTTTGGACCTTGGGAGCTCTCAGTTGAGGTGCCTTGATTTAAAAGAAAACAAATTCCTCTCTAAACACTGCAGGTTCTAAATTGACAGCAAATACTGTACATTCTTAAGAGCCTGGCAGTGCAGGAAATTACTCCTTCACCTGTTTTCTATTTTGACATTTCATCAAGATGGAATTTGGTGGCTATAAAAGATAATATTATTTTGTATTTGACTTTAAAAAAAGACACACTGGTTAGATTTCTGTGTTTGGAATCCCCTCTACTTGTGTATGGGTTGGATAGATGTATTTCCTTTTTATCTTGAAAAAAAAGTAAGCCATAGAAACATTGCAAAAAGAGTACATGGAACATTATATACTCTTAATTCAACAGTTATTAATATTTTACCATTCTTGGTTTATCTCTCTATATACATTTGTTGTTGTTGTTATTATTATTATTAATATTATATGTATTTATTTGAGACAGAGCAAGAGAACACAAGGCAGGGAAGAGCAGAGGGGCAGGCAGAAGCAGACTCTGCACTGAGCAGGGAGCCCAACATGGGGCTCAATCATGGGACCCTGAGATTATGACCTGAGCCGAAGGCATAAGCTTAACCAACTGAGCCACCCAGGGGTCCCGCATATTAATATTGTCAGAGACTGCTGCATATTAATATTGTCAGAGGCTGAATATTTGTGCCCCACTCCCCAATTTATATGTTGAAATTTGAACCTCTAGTGGGATGTTCTGAGGAGGTGAGGCCTTTGTGAAGTATTAGGTGATGAAGACAGATGATGATGAGGGGTAGTTCCTTTATGAAAGAGACCCCCAGAGAACTCCCCAGCCCTTCCGCCACATAAGAATGTAAGAAGTCTGCTCCCTGGAAGAGGGACCTCACCCAACCATGTTGGCACAATGATCCTGGACTTCCACCCTCTAGAACTATGAGAAACAAATTTCTATTGTTTATAAGTCACCCCTGATCTATGGTATTTTGTTACAGTAGCCTGCATGGATTGAGACAGGAGATGTTTGAGGTAAATTGCAGACACCCTGACCCTTTCCATGTAAACTTGTGGACAAGCGTCTCCTAAGAACAAATGCACACTATAATGATCCGAGTGAGGACATTCGACATTAATGTAATACTATTACTAAACACAACCATATTCAAATTTCACCAGTCTGATATTTTCCTTTATAACATGTTTTCCCAATCTAGAAATACTTATTTACACTTTGCTGTCATGTTTCTTTAGTCTCTTTTATTCCAGAAAAGTTTCTCAACCTTTGTTTTTCATCGTACTGATATTCTTGAAGAGTATAGACCTGTGGTTTTCTAGCATGTCTGTTGAATTTGGTTTATGTGGTATTTCCTTTGGACAGGTTCAAATTATGCATCTGCCAGGTCCTTCTCAGCACATCACATTGGGAGGGACCTGTTGTCAGTTTGTCCTACTATTGATGACATTAACTTTGATCATGGGCTTAAAGTAGTATCCAGATGATTTACTTGTGAGAAATCCTTCCCTTTTTATAATTAATAATAATCTGTGGATGGACATTGGTGGTGTCAGTAGGTTTCTTCACTCTAAAGGTAACTATTTCCTGTTGTCATAATAAATCTATATAGAGATACTTTTAGACTGTGTAGATAATTTGTTTACAAACTGGTTTTAGCATCCATTGATGACTCTTGCCTGAGTTCATTACAGTATTACAACAGTGGATGCTTTTGGAAAAAAGAATATTGAAATATTGAGGTTTCCTCCTTGCACTCCTTCTCCATTATTCCTTCTCTAAGACCAAAAGGGATACCCAGGACAAATCATTTGGGCCAATAGGACTAAAAATCCTTGACAGCACCTTCTTCCCACCATTCCAGAGTTTGATCTCTGTCTGGAGGATGAGGCAGCCAAGCACAGCACAAAGAGCTTGGATCTAGAGTCAGATGAATAGGCGACCTGGCATTCCCTACCTGGCTATTCTATTGGTTCCTCTATAAGAACATGTCCTAAATTGAACTCTGAGGTGGTCCCTGCCTGAAATCTGGATCTCCCCCAGAGTTCTAATTTCATTGAATACTGCCACCATCTACCCACATGCCCAAGGCAAAAATCTGGGCAGCATTCTCTACTCCTGACTCTTTCTTACTCTCTACATATAATTAAGAGCCAAGTCTTTCATGATGCTACCTTCCAAACATCTCCAGGAATTCATCCTCTCCTCTTCAGCCCTGTTACACCACCTGGCCCAGACTATAATAATCTCAAACCCGCCCTTCTGCAATTTTTTCCCAAATGTCCTCTGGCCTCCAAGATTTTGTGCACTACTATCCATTCTTCTCACTTCAGCCAGAGCGACCTTTCTGCAGTATAAATTTGATCATGCCCCTTCCTCCTTCCCATTCATTAAACCTTTCAGTATCTCCTCATTGTCATAAGGATCATTTGATTAAAGTGTTATGTCTCAACTCCCTATCATGGTATACAAAGCCTCCACAGCCCACTTTGCCAGGGATATTTGTCATATGGTGCCACTTCTTACTTACTGGCTGCACTTCTGACCAGACAGATCAAGACAGGTACAAGGTGACATATATATGAAAGTGAAATGAATGTTGTTGAAAAACACTACTACTACTACTACTACTACTACTACTACTACTACTACTACTACTCATCAATGCACCCACAAGGCTATCTTCCCTTAGAAAATCATGGAAACAGATTTGACCGAGCCATTTTCAGGACTTTGACTATAGAAAGCAGCTCCCAAACTATAGATACTCCTTCTTTGTTGAAGAGAAAAGTACTCACCAGGAGGTAGTTCCTTCAAGTTTGCTCATCTGGGCGGGCAAAGCCATTGAAAAACCATTGAAAAGATGGACCACCAGAGGGCGCAACATGACCCCACAACAAGCTTGAGGAGAGCTGGGTTCCACGTTTACCTTGAAGATATTGGAAACATATCAGATGTATTTATTTATGCTTTCTGACTACCACATGCATCTCAAATCCCAGGGCAGCCACATTCTTTTATTTTTATTCTGTATCCATGGTTTCAGGACAAACAGGCTAAGAAAAACCTTTCCCATCACTGAATGAAAAAGGAAATATGAAAGCTCGGGTCTTTTTTTTTTTTTCCTCCAGAAAGACAACATTTTAAATAGTCTCCCCTTAGGCAAGAACTCTAGATTCATTGAAGAAATTTCTAAATCTTCATATGGCATATTACTCATAAATATTTGAAAATTCTCAAGAATTTTGAGGATTAGGCAAAAATGATAATAAAATATGATAAATAGCTCTCACTGAGCATTTACAATGTTCCAAATGCTGTACCAAGAGTTCGATGTATTATAAGTACGTAAGTATATTTTTCTTACATTATACACTTTGAGATTAAGATTTGTTCCTATTTCTCAAACAAGAGAACCAAGACTCCAAGCATTTCAGCAATTTGATAAGACCACAGATTTAGGATTTGAATTCAGGACTATGAGATGTCGAAATCCACGGTCCTACTCAGTCTGCTATGTGTCTTGGCACCCTCTCATCTTTCTCTCAGGAGCCCAGGGGCTCTATTTCAGAACTTTCCCCCTTTCATCCCTTTGTCTCAGGAATACTTTTAGTGCTAACTGGGACGCCACCAGCCATCCTCCATACTCTCCATTCCAACTGCCCTGTCATTCTCTTGACTTTACCTTCTACTCCCCATCAAAAGGTGGGTATCCTATGTGTCATTCCTTCAGAACCACTGTTTTCTTGCTAGAGCACCTTTTAGTGCCTGGTAATTAGGCAGTCAACAAATACTGATTGGACATCTCTGTGCTAGACCAGTATGATTCCTGCACACAAGGGGTTCAATAAATTATTATTGATGAATGAATAATGAATGAATGAATATTAATACCTAGTAACAATGGAGGAAATTTCAGGTAGAGGACAAAATATGAGTCTGGAATAAGAAAGATTTTGATCCTAACTCCAACATTTGGGTGGTACCTAGTACTATTTACTAAATATTTCTGAGTATGGTCATTTCAGGCTCTCAGTAGTTCTATCTCCCACTGCTTAGTACTTCCAGATTCCTAAGAGGCATCAGTCTTTGAGATTTGGGAATAAAAAATGGGAATTCCCAGGAATTCTGAAATCATAAATTATTCTGTATTTTTCATGACATTTAATTAATAATGTGCAACTATAATGGCCACCAGGTCATTCTTCTGTAATAGGAGCAAACTGCTGGAGGTTTTCACTAAAAAATAATAATAAATGCATGATTCATTATTATTATGAATAATTTTCTAATGATAAGATTATATATATTTCAATAACATGTAAAAACAGTCTTTCCTTAGATAGACATTTGACAATAGAACATATTAAAAGAAAGGAAAAGAGACATAGGATAAACGTCAAATGAAAATTGTTATAAAAATGGAATGTAGTGCAACAAATATTTCTATAAGGTATTATTATTAAAATGAAAATTTAAAACTCACAAGGCATTAACTGCCTGACCAATTTCCTTTTTTGCCTTGACATTTGGTCAACTGTTAGGAGTGCATCCAAAAGCACCTTTGAGTTGAGCTTTAGAGTACATATGGCTTCATATACATTTATTTCCTTTTTTAATGATGAATATTAAAAATATTTATTTTTCTTGTCTTCTTGCCCTGGCTTTGATTTTGCTGTTGAAAATGATACTGCTTTTACTCATTTAGATTTTTGTTCAGTTTCTAATTTCCCGTCAGAGTATTCCACAATATTTACATCATCTGCTCTTTGCATTTCTTCCATTAAATGTTTACAAAGACCTGTGGCCTGGAGGGAACATTCAAACACTGGGAAACACCAGTGAATGTTAGTGAGTTGTGTTCCAGTAACATAACATTCAGATCTCCTACCAAAGTTAACAACACTAAATAGAAGCATGTGTTGAAATTGCCAATTTAAGGGTATATTTTGTTTCCAAAACTGATTTCTTCAAACATAACTCATAGGACTTGCATGAAGTATATTATGCATAGCTTACTGATATTCATTTTATTTCTTTTTTTTTTTTCTGATATTCATTTTATTTCTAAGAATGACTCACTTAACAGACAGGGCCATGAAAACACATAACACAGCCAAAGCAGCTAGTAGGACTCATGCTCTTGGCTTCTGGGGTGGGTGGCCCTGTTCTGGTTCCTGGAAAAGTCACTTTAACCTTGATTCTGTGCATTAGCATTTCTTGGTCTTGCTTTCAACTTCTGAACTAGTGATTTCTCTGAACTAGTAACATCTCTATGTTGCTTCTTCCATTTTAAATCTTGCAGAAGAATCACAACTTTTTCCCATTTTTCCAATTTCTTGGCTAACTATTACTGGGACTTGGGATTTGGGGGGGAAAAAAAGTGCACTTCTGGAAAAATGCCAGGAAGGAATTCTCCCATGGAAATACTTCCACTGCCTTTGAAAGTAAGGTATAGCATGTGACAGCCTTTGGCCAATGGAACATGTTACTTCTAGGCAGAAACTGTGAGAACCATTATGAGATTTGTCATTTCCCTTCCTGTAGTGCAATTGATCCTGCAAGCACATATTTAGTTAGAGCTTCTGGATCTGGGGTCCATGAGTGACCGTGAGAAGCAGAGCCCACTGACAATCATGTAGGACACGTGATAGAGACAGAAGAAATTTCTTTGAGATTTTGCAGTTGGCACTACAGCATAGGTTACTATGATAGGCTCCATGTTTTGGGTAATTCACTTACCTTCTCTGAGTCTCAGTTACCTTATTTGAAAAGAGAAAAAGTAATTTCTATTTCAGGTTTGGTTGTTTATCTTTGGTGAGGACTGAACAAGGTTAGTGCATGTAAAGCTTCTAATAAAATGTCCAATCTCTAGTAGATGCTCAATATGTTCTTCCCCTGCAAAGGGATAAGGAGAACATCCCTAGAAATAGGTTGTATAAAAAAAATTAGAAGGCCAGGGTGGCATCAGATTTTCCCAATGTGAACCTGGGAAGACAGATGACAAAGGAGCAGTGCCTTCACGATTCTCAAGGAAAACCCTATACCCATCCAAACTATCAACTAAGTATGAGGGTAGAATGCAGCCATTTTCACAAAAATTTTTACCTCTTATACACTGCTTCTCTGAAAGTACTCCACCAAAATGACTAAGTTATTCATCCAGGAAAAATACATGGGGTTAGGAAACAGGGGACCCCAATACAAGACAGAGGATTTCCTGTGAAGGGCAGTGCCAGCTTGATGTCTGGGCAGAGCCTAAGGAGCTCCTGGCTACCTGGGAGCAGGAAGATGGGGCTCCAGGCAAGATCCGGCCAGGAATAAGATTTAACTGGAAGGAAACATGATGTGTGTGGGAAATAGGGCTGGTGGGAAAGTGCAGAATTCACGACAGTACCAGGATAAATAAGGAAAATTTAAAATATAAGGTGCTGGGATGCCTGGATGGCTCAGTGGTTGAGCATCTGCCTTTAGCTCAAGACATGATCCAGGGGTCCTGGGATTAAGTCCCGTATCTGGCTCCTAGCATGCAGCCTGCTTCTCCCTCTGCCTCTCTCTGTGTGTCTCTCATGAATAAATAAATAAAATCTTTTAAAAAAATACATAAAGTGACAATTAGCTCTAAGAACAAGAAAAGTTGGAAATAGAAAGGAAATAAAATCATGTTACTTGACTCAGCAGGAAAAAATATTCACATGATTGTAATGATTTACTTGCTGATTCTCAGTTTAATCAGAAATTTTATTTTTTAAAAGATTTTATTTATTTATTCTTGAGAGATACAGAGAGAGAGGCAGAGACATAGACAGAGGGAGAAGCAGGCTCCCTGTGAGGAGCCTGATGCGGGACTTAATCCCAGGATCCCAGGATCACACCCTGAGCCACCCGGGCGTCCCTAATCAGAAATTTAAAAATAAATGCCAAATATAGGTGGGATGGGATGAGGGGGTAGAAGTGCTAAACCTTCATCTTGCAAATTCAGAAATCAGTAGATTATGCCTTCAGTTGGTAACTCAAGAAATTTGGTGTTAGGGGTACATGGAGTGGTTCAGTCAGTTGAGCATCCAACTCTTGACTTCTGTTCAGGTCATGGTCTCAGGGCAATGGGATCAAGCCCTGCTTGGGGCTCCATGCTCAGCGGGGAGTCTGCTTGAGATTCTCTCTCTCTCCCTCTGCCCCTCCCTCTGCTCATACACTCAATCTATATAAGTAAATAACTTATTTTTTAAAAAAGAAATGTGACATTAGCAGATTATTTTTAAACATGGAGACACAAATCAGAGGAAGCAGGTGACAGGTTAGGAGGTAGCTCTTTCTGAGGAGCTGCATTCAAAGATTAGGGACCACTGTTTCCAGTTGTATATTGGGTAGTGCTACTGGGATCTTTAAAGTATGGACATGTATTATCATGAAATAAAGATTAGTTACTATTGGGGGGGGCAGGGGAGAAGATATTTGCAAATAACACATCTAATAAAGAAATTCTTTTTCTTATGATCTAGTATAAACTAGTCAATGCACACATAAATCCATCAATATTTGCATACAACCCTGGGCTCCAGTCCTGGGTCAACCACCAGCAACTTTTGTGACCCTGGATAAACGCTTTCACCTCTGAGTCTCAGTTCCCAGGTACGTTTAAAATCACTAGCTGTATGATCTCTGAAATCTCAAATGCACTATTATCAAAATGCAAATGTGGAAAATATATTTATTTTACAAATATACTCTTTTTCTTAGATGAAATACAGAAACACAGCAAAACATTTTAGGTGAAAAAAAGGAAGGGAGTCCACAGGCTCTGACTTTTGTCATGGAGTGTTTTTTGGTAGGCTGGTGAACTCTGTTGTAGGAGACCCACTTTCACTTCATGCAATGTGGGTAAATAAACATGACATTGAGAGTTCTCATCTTCACATGTCCCATGTTACCCTCCCCCCAATTCAGGACAATTTCAATGGCTATTGAACCAGAATTCATGTCCAAATAGGCAACCAAGACTACTCTACCCACAGAAGAGATCCCCTTATTTCTACTGCAGGACTGACGGGGTCTTATGTAGACTGAGTGAAGCACTTTGATAGTCCAGAAATGTTCATTGGAGAGAATTTATTCTCCACCTCACCTCAAGCTCCTATGAGCTGTTCCCTCACCCTGGGAAGAGCAAAGAATTCAATGTTTCCAAAGCTGCAGCTTCTCCTAGACAGAGGAATCCCTCCAGTGTCTGGCTCTGGTTGCTTTCTCTTTCTTCTCTTGTCCTATCTATCCCTCCCACTGCCCACAGAATCCTTCTGAATGGCAGTGCCCTTCAACTTACTTTCTTCTTTCATCCCCTGGGGCACAATTTGTCTTCCCCCAGAGCCAGAGCTCACTTCCCTGGCAGTAGGTGGTCCAGCTGTGAGCAGGTGAAGTTAGCTGGGTATAATTGTCAAAGAACCTTTTTTTTTTTTTTTTTTTTTTTTGGCAAGAGCAAGCCCTTGCAATCTGCCTCTATTAAAACCTCGATTCAGAAAAGTGACTCTGATGGCTCCAGAGCACTTAATTAATCTGGGTGCTCAGAGCCCAAGGTGAAGAGGGACCCTTCTGGTATTGTCACTCAGGAAGAGCCGACGTTTGCCCCACCTTGCATGAGCTAGCTCATTCAATGTCTTAAGTAGCCTTATCCCCATTTTACAAGTGAAGAAACAGGCACTAGGAGGTGGGAGAGCATGCCCAAAATTTCAAAGCTAGGAGTTGGCGGAGTCAATAGGTACTGAGATCTGGGTTACTCTAGAGCTGGTGGGTTTGGTTTCCATTGGAGTCACTTCTCTCATCTCCCCCAGTGTTGGGATGGATGCAGAAGGCCAGAATTGGTTGGGTTTGAGAGAGAAGCTCAGAGGTCTGGTGACTAAATGTATACTGTCAGAGTATATCTTGGCTGTTGAATGCCTTTTCTCCAGTATTGGCCAACTCTGGCCATTCTGGGTCTCCTTCATCCCTCTGAGTCCCAGGTATGGACTGAGAAGTGACCACACGTGATGCATGAGGTACAGCAGGATACAACTCCAGCCTGACATGGCCACGACATGTTATATGCTTCTGTGCCAAGTTACTACAAGGGTGCTGTGGGGGCACAGAGTGACCTTGATGCTTTTTATCTTTTTTTTCATGCCTTCCATTTCCATTCTTCCAGCCCTATCTTTTTGCTTGTGGTGTAGCCAGGGGTCCCTGGGTAACCCCTTTTCCTAGTCTGGTCTACAGTAATTCCTCTGTCTGCAAACTCTGAGAACAGGCTTAGAATCTGGTTTGTGCTGCCCTGACCTCTTTCTCTTCCCTTTGAGAAGAGAACTGATGGGTCACAGTCTTCTAAGTAGCAGGGGTAGCCTCCTCAGGTAGACCTGCTGGCATCACTGTGGGGCCCCTGGGTCCTCGTGATGCATGTGGGTGCAAGAGGCCCCAGCCTTGGAGGCTGCACCAGATTCCATCCTCACCTGAATGCCCTTGGTTTAAACTTCCATAAGAGTAAAACATTTTTGCTCTTAGTATTTACTTTTCAAAAAGCCCTGGTAAGAGCTGTAAATATTTTAAGATAACATTTCTTGAGGGTTTTTGTTCTTGTTCAAATTCATTACATATTCATCACAGAAAATTTGAGGGACAAAAGGAAAAACAGATATAAGAAAAACAAATACTCTCTGTAATTCTGCCAACTGGAGATAACATTTAAAAATGTATAGCATTTCACTCTTTCTTCTGGAGCCTATCTACATTCATTTTTATTTCTAAAAATGGAATTATATCACATTGACTGTTTGTGTTAGCTGGCGTTAGCCTAGCTAATAGCCATTTCTCTCCTTTTTGCTTTGCCAGCCAACCCTGATTTTTTATTCAGATATAGGCCAGCCTTGTGCCGGAGGGAAGGCTGGGATTTTCTCCAGCCTCAGGGAATAAAACTTAATTGGTCTAAGCCATTCCAGATAATTCCCCTGGTCTTGTCAGTGATTCGCTTGGGAATAAGCATGTGACATTATTTTGGCCAAAGAGACCTGAGGGAAGTCTGTCAGAAGCTTCTGGAAAATGTTCTTGTGTTCTTAAAAACAAAAACCAAAAACCTGACCTGCAAAAAGAAGCTTCTTCTCACGCAGGAGGTGTCGGAAACGAGGGCAGCCATTTTGCAGGCTGGCGAGGCGAAGGAGCGAGCCTGAGAGGATCAGCCAGTAAAGGAAAGATTGGCAGAACCAGCACTGCTTTTCCTTGCCAAGCTTCTGAGTGCACCAACCTCGCAACCATCCCTAAACTGGGCATCTTGTCACATGGTAAGATAAAAAGCTTTGCAATTCCTGCTGTTCAAAATCTCCTGCTACTTGTAACCAAAAGCATCCTATCTGACAGACTTTTTCTTGTCATTAGGTATTCTTCCACAGCATTATTTGAACCAGACCTACTCTATTCTGACTGGCATCCCATAACCCATGTGACTACTTCCCTCTAGACACTGAGTTCATTCAGTGTTTTGCTATTTCTAGCTCTGTGGCAATGGCACCCCTGAGCCCATTTCCTATTTCCTTAGTTTAAATTCCGAGTTGAGTGTTATCAACAGTTTTAAGGTTCTTAATACATATTGTAAATTGCCCCGGAGTCATTATTAATGTGTTTTGTACCAATCTTTAAAAATTCTTCATGGAAGGTTGAGCTATCAGAAGAATCATTAGCAAAAAATATTATTCCTGCAAGTACAAATTTATTTTCCAGAATGAGTTCCATTTAAGCAAAGTACATCTTCTAATGAACTTTAATACTTTATATTCTTTAGCTATGTTACGCTGGACTCAAGTTATTAGGAACAAAGGATATTAGATCCCAGGGCTAACTAAGGTCATATGTTTGGGCTGACGACTCTCAACTCCTCTACCCATATTCTTGGAATCACCTAGGGACCTTAAATAAAACCCCACCTAACCTTTACTGAGGTATAATTGATGTACAATAAATTGCATATGAGAAAAATGAACAATTTGGTGAGTTTTACTATATATATACATCCATGGAGCCATCACCAAAATTAAGATAATAAATACTTTATCACCCTCCAATTGCAGGGATAACCATCCTTGGTTGCCTGATGGCCAATGACATGAAACCTATTATATCATGTATTTTGTCTGTTTTTTTAGCTGTCTTAGGTGGGAAGGAAAAACCCACTCCCCGTTACTCCATCTTGGAGAGAAGCAGATACTCCCCATGTGAAGAGCTTTTATAAAACAATCACTGTGCTCCATCATGGAACAAATGAACTGTAATATTTTGGGGAAGGACTTGTATACCATAGTTATTTTTTGAGGAAGGTATAATTTACATGCAATAAAATTCATCCTTTTCTGTGTACAATTTTGTGGGTTTGGGCCAATGAATACAATCATGAAACTATCACCATACTCATGATACAGAATAATTCCATTCCCTCTTCCAAATTTTCTTCTGCTCCACCCCTTTGTAGTCAACCCCCACCTCCACTTCTAGCAACCCCTAGCTCCTGGCAACCACTGATTCCCCCCCACTCCCCATAGTGTTAGGGTACATGGACCAGAGTAGATGTTTGAGCAAGGGAGATTGGCAGATGGAGGGTCTAGAGTCAAAAACACGCATTTGCTCCCTTGAAGAAACACAGGAGCAAGTACACTTGGCCAAAGCTGTAGTTTATCCCTTAGCCTGATGAACAGCTCTGATCTTCATCTATATTTCTTGGGCACAGAACATATAGGGCCAGAAGGACCATCATCACTGGGGTTAATTTAAGGCCTCAAGAATACTGATTCTATCATGATTAGTAGATGTCTCTTGGTCCTTGTATTTTTCTCTATGTTCAGCATTCACCTGCTCTATATACTCTATTGTGTCCCTAGGTGACCAACTTATGTAGCCATACATCCCATTTGTTTTTGTCTTCTAACACAGGATTGATTTTTCTCTAATAATATACAAATACACATTATGTTGTAGTATGCATAAATGCCATCTTTCAGGTGTAGACACAGGAAGGTGAGGAGAGACATCACTCACAGGATTTGAGAGAAAGGGATTGGATCAGTGAAGGCAAATGTACAGCAACATCATAATTGTATGAAATCATAACAGTTATTTAAAGTTCCCTTGTCTGGGTCTCATAAAAGCCCTACAAATGGGATACTCTTATTTCCATCTTCCAGATGAGGACATAAGCACGTAGAAGGTAGTCTGGAACAAAGATTTCAAAGTAACAACCTGGTTCAGACTTATGGAGTTTTCAGCCATAGACCTGCATGGGGGATTGCATAGAAGCTTCTATCCACTTTGGAGTTCAGCCTCCTTCATTCTCTTCTCCTCTGTGTGTGTGTTGCACCTGTAAGTGGAGTCATTAGTTCTCTAAGTGTGGTCCCTGGACCAGCTGTCTCACTATCACCTAGGAAATTTTAAAAATTGAGCTAAAATTCACATCACTTCCAAGTGGCCATGTTAATGGTAAATGGTACAATTCATTCTCACTTAGTTATACTGTTGAGTGTTGTGCAACTGTCTCCTCTATCTGGCTGCTAACCATTTTCGTCACCGAAAGGAAATCCTGTACCCACTGAGCAGTCGCTCCTCATCCCCCACTCCCCCCGCCTCCCCCCTGCACCAGCCCCTGGCAACCACAGATCTTCTGTCTCTACAGAATCATACAATATATGGCCATTTGTGTCTGGCTCCTTTCACATACCATACTGTTTTTGAGGCTCACCCAAGCTGTAACAAGTATCAGGACTTCATTCCTGCCTATTATTCTAGGAACTTTTTAGAAATGTCAATACCTTGCCTCATTTGGACCAAGTGAATCAGAAACTCTGAATGTGGGGTCCAGCCATTTGTGTCCTTCTGGTTATTCGGATGCGTGCCAGAGTCTAAGAGCCACTGATTTAGGAGATGTCAGCCTATGCTGTTTAACCCAGAACGAAGATGTTGGGTTCCTAAATTCAGAATTGTGATATTCTGCCAAAAAGCCACAGTCGGTATAGATGTTTTAAAAACTAAATGTTTTTTGCCTTTTTCTTGAGTGGTAGCAGAGGGCTGTCAGGATCTGCCAGATTCATTTCTTGTCTTAGAAAACATATTGAAAAACTAGAGCATGGTCTTTCAAAATAATCCCAGACTATTTTTAATATCTCTCTGTTAACTTCAACCTTTTCCATTTCATTTCCATTCTATTTCTAGAATGTCTAATTGCTTCTCAAACATCTCCAGATGTGCCTTCCATTACCCAGGCTTTGTAGGTGGCTGCAAACAGGACCATCCCAGCAGACTCTTTTCTTCCTTCCCCTGTGGTACAGTACAGATTTGTCCTGTACACACGCACACCTAAACTCAAGAGCCTGCTTGGAAGGCCGTCAGCTGCAATGAACCTAAAGGAATTTCTGTAATTTGACACCCCAATCCCGTATTTCTTCTCTGGTATTTCCCCCTCGCGGTGGCTTGGACAACCCACCTGACCCTCTGCTAGTAGTTTGTAGACTTAGGAAGAATTGTCTAGGATGGAATGGGAACCTGTAGTAGTCCCTATAAGCAACCAGCTGTCAAATAATTTGGGTTCAAGTGCTGACTTGATTCATGCTCGTTTGTTCAACAAATACAGTATTCATTGAAAACCATATAAACTATCTATAGGGTGAGGAGACAGCAGTGAACAAGAAAGACACTGCCCCCCCCCATCCCCATTCTGGGGGGCTTAAAGTCTAGAGGGAGGTCAAAATAAGGAAAGAGGTGGTTTTAGCACTGTGTGAGGATGTCACAGGGGGAAGTTGCTATAAAATAGCAATGTATACTGGAGAGGCACATATTCCCGCAGAGATGGAGGTGGGGATGACAACTCTGAGGAGAAAGAGATGGGTAAATTTAGACATGAAGGATGAATAGAATTAGTTATCAAAATTTAGAGTTGGGTGGGGTGGGTGTGTTTTTATTGAGGAAAGCATTCCAAAAAGGAAATGGCATGGGCAGAGGTTGAGGGGAGAGAAGAGGCATGTATGATACTAGGAACGAAAAGGATCTCCAGCAATTGCACTACTAGGTATTTATCCTAAGTATATAAAAAAGTTGATTTGAAGGGTCACATGTACCCCAATGCTTATAGCAGCACTATCAACAATAGTCAAATTATGGAAAGAACGCAAATGTCTGTTGACTGATGAATGGATAAAGATGTGATACAGGGGCACCTGGTGGCTCAGTCAGTTGGGCATCTGCCTTTGGCTCAGGTCATGATCCCAGGGTCCTGGGATCAAGCCCCACATCAGGCTCCCTGCTCAGCAGGGAGTCTGCTTCTCCCTCTGCCCCTGCCCCCACTCATGCTTTCTCGATCACTCTCTCAAACAAATAAAATCTTTTTTTAAAAAAGGAAGATGTGTATATACAATGGAATATTATTACTCAGTGATCAAAATCAAGAAATTCAGGAATAAAATCTTGCCATTTGCAACAATGTGGATGGAACTAAACTGCATTATATTAAGCAACATAAGTCAGAAAAAGAGAAATATATGATTTTACTCATATATGGAATTTAAGAAACAAGACAAATGGACATAGGGGAAGGGAAGGAAAAATAAGAGAAAAACAGAGAGGAGGCAAACCATAAGAGACTTTAAACTATAGAGAACAGGGATCCCTGGGTGGTGCAGCGGTTTGGCGCCTGCCTTTGGCCCAGGGCGCGATCCTGGAGACCTAGGATCGAATCCCACGTCGGGCTCCCGGTGCATGGAGCCTGCTTCTCCCTCTGCCTGTGTCTCGGCCTCTCTCTCTCTCTCTGTGAGACTATCATAAATAAATAAAAATTAAAAAAAAAACTATAGAGAACAAACAGGGTTGCTGGGTGTGGGGGAAGGGGATGGGGTAACTGGGTGATGGGCATTAAGGAGGGTACTTGAGCACTGAGTGTTGTATATAAATGATGAATCACTAAATTCTACTCCTGAAACCAATAATATCCTATATGTTAACTAACTTGCATTTAAATAAATTAATTAAAATAAAATAAAAGGATCATTGAAGTTGCTGGATTGTAACATGGTGGTGGTGGTGGTGGATCCGATATGACATAGGGCTAACAAGAGAACTAAGAGCCAGGTAAGCCATGTGATCTTGTCAGGAAGCACAACTGAAATCCACCGAACGGTTTTGAGTGGAGCTGTGACTTGATCTATACTGTGTTTTAGGGGTCACTTGGACTATGTAGAGGAGTGAGTTGGAGGGATTCAGAGAGGAGATTGGGAGCCCAGTTAAGGCTTTCTTGCATTGGGACCTCTCACATGCTACTAGTGAGGCTGTGAGTCAGATAAATGCTTTGGATACCAATTTGGGAATATCTAGTAAGTGGAAGTTGTGTATGCTCTGGGATCCAGAAAGTCTGTTCACAAGAAAGAACAAGATGCTCATAACTGTATTTTTTGAAATAAAAAAACTGGACGCAATCTAAATTTCCCATCAATTGGAGATTGGGTAACAGGGACACATAGAACTTGCCTTATATATACAAGCGAATTTTATATAGCAGTTACGGTGAATGAATGGGGGATACATTTATCAGATTAAAAAATTTCAGAAACATAATGTTGAGCAAACAAGCATGGTTAGCAGAAATATAGGTGCAACGGGACACCCTGTACCTAAAGTTGATAAGATATACCATTATTTTGTGTACCGTTAAGACAAAAAATGCTGAGAATTAAACTGGAAAATGCCTTCTTGTCTCATAATTTGATAAGGTTATATCTGAGTAGAGGGTTTTTTTTAAACCATCTATTATTTTGCGTATGCAATAAAAAAGGAAAATGTAAGTGGAATAAATCAGTTAAGGAATTCCTCATTTAATTTCCACATTTAAACTCTTCTCTGGGCAGCCCGGGTGGCTCAGCAGTTTAGCGCTGCCTTCAGCCCAGGGTGTGATCCTGGAGACCGGGGATTGAGTCCCACGTCGGGTTCCCTGCGTGGAGCCTGCTTCTCCCTCTGCCTGTGTCTCTGCCTCTCTCTCTCTCTCTCTGTCTCTGATGAATAAATAAACAAAATCTTTAAAAAAAATAAACTCTTATCTCAGTCTTTTGACTTAATGTCACTGATACCTGTGTTTTCCCATCCTTCATCCAACCAGAGGATTGGTGATAATATTTCTGAAAACAAAACAAAACAAAACAAAACATAAAAGAACTAACAGTCATTGGCACTGAGTTCTTAAACTATTTTTGCAACTAGGTATAACTAATTTTTAGATTATCCTGGAACATTGCTAAACATTTCTGATTTACCACTTCGCCCACTCTCTCCTCACAACCATTTTGTTCCTAAGGGTAAACCAAGTGCCCTCCTACTGTCTCCGCAATTTTCTGCAAGCATTTTCCTGACACCTTTGATGTTAGTGGATGTGCAGGCAGTATGGCTCTGACACAGCTGCCACCTGGCTGACAGCTGTTATAAGACTTCATTAATTATAAAAGCATCCTGATTTCAGAGATACTGAAATGTGAAAAAAAAAGTGCCTTAGAAACAATAAAAAATGGTAGATACTATTTCTGAATAAAAATATATTTATAGGGGCACCTGAGTGGCTCAGTGGTTGAGCATCTGCCTTTGGGTCAGGTCGTGATCCTGGGGTCCTGGGATCGAGTCCCACATCAGACTCTCCACAGGGAGCCTGCTTCTTCTTCTGCCTATGTCTCTGCCTCTCTGTCTCTCATGAATAAATACATAAAATTTTAAGTATATACATATATATTCATAAAATGGGAGAAGTATGCACAGGAATGATAAACACCAAATTTGAGATGAACATTATTCCAGACAGACCATGGTTATGTAGAAATGAGGGGTACAGGGCTGGGCTGTGAGGCAAAGGGGGCTTAGGAGGAATGTCTAACATTCCAGTCTTCAAACTAGGTAGTAGTCACATGGGTTGGTGTTTCTATTATTCTCCATGCTTTTTGTGGGACAAATATTTCATAATAAAAAGAGGCAACAGTCCTAATAGTGCAATTCTGTTAATAACTGGTTGTGAGTCAGGAGAACCTGTATAACTGCAGCTTTCTAGTCTATGCTATGAAGATAATTCTTCTCCTTCTTGCGTCAGAGGAATTTTGCATTGCTGTGAACATCAAAACAGCAAATGGTCTTGAATACTTTTGTTGGACTATAAAGCACAACAGAGAGAGGTTATCGAGACTGTCATCTCACAAGTTCACCAAACCTCTTACTAGGGCTGTGAGTTCAACAGCCTACTGGCCTCCAATGGATCGGGCCTCCCTATGTCTACACTTTTTTGGCAATATGGCTGTGCCACTCCCCCTATCAAGTGGTGGGGTCTAATTCCCCACTCCTTGGATCTGGACTGGTCTTATGATCTTTAGAATATGACGAAAGTGATACTGGAAGTTGCAAAGCCTAGACCTTGAGGGTGATATAACTTTGACTAACTCTCTTAGATACCCTGCCTGACTTAGTTGCGGGGGGGGGGGGGTGCAAAGCCATGTACAGAAGAACCAAGAAGCTTAGCCAGCAGCCAGCACCAACCAATAGGCTAGAATGAGGCCATCTTGGACCTTCAAGCCTCACTGACCCTCCAACTGAATTCTGTAGACCAACAGAATTCCCCAGTCAAACCACACAACCATGAGAAATAATGAATCATTATTTTTAGGCCACCATGTATTAGGGTAGGGTTTTGTAGCAAGGTCTAACTGAAACAGGATACCTTTGAAAGTGACACACACTGACCCATAGCTCGCAGATTGGTATAATCTATTGGCAGACCACAAGACCCTGCTTTTGCCAATTTGTATTCTATGTCAAGCAGTAAGTAATTAATAACCCTCGACTGTGTGTACGTTACTGGCTGGGTGCTATGAAGACTACAAAAAGGCACAGGAGGTAGGTAGCTCAACCATAGCACCTAAAGTAATGCCAACAAGAAGACATTGACTGTAGAAAGTTAAACTAAAATATATGAAATTGAAAAATGTGTGCTATCCAGAGAAAAATGAACATTTATAAAGCTCTTAATATGTAGCAGGAACTAAGATCTAATTCATTTCATCCTTACTACCATCTGATGAGTTAGGTATGACAGGCTATTCCCATTTTGTAGATGAAGACACTGAGGAAGCTGCTGTCAAGTCCATGACTCAGAGTCACGGAGCCTGCAGGTGGTCAAGCCACCCCCAGGACCAAGCAGCCTGGCTGTCAAGCCTGGGTGCTTACACACACGGTGTGCCAGGCAACATGAACCCTAGTGAGAGCCAATGCTGTGCCATGGATGCTCTGGCAGTGGGAATGGTCGAGAAGAGCCCTAGGGGAGGGAGATCTTAGCTGGCCTTGAAGGATGGACAGGAGTTGGAATGGTATTAAGGTAGGGGGCTCCAGGCAGGGGTCATGGCATGTAAACTGGTGGAAAGACGGCACAGCAGGTGAAGTATTGGAGGAGGTGTGAGCAGCTAACCTCAGCTGGAGCAGAAGCTGCCTCCCTCCAACCCGGAATGTTGGGGACTGTTCTTACTGACCACTTCCATCCTAGAGAGACCCCCCCACACTGCCCGACTGAGGGGAGGCCCTAGAGAGGTAGGCTGGGATGAGCTGGGAAAATGAAGCCAGTGGTATTACTACTGGTCAGGCTGTGGGATAGAGCCAGAAAACAAGGATGGGAAGTCCCCCGGGGCCAGGGCCACTTGAACTTCTGTCGGTTGGTCTGGGGAGTCTGCAGGGACCTGGCTTCCAAATGCCCCATAGAGACCCATGTCCATGGGCCAGGACAGCAGCAGGCCAGGTGTGTGTTCCATCATGGGCCTGGAGGGTGGAGCTGCTCAATCATGGCCCTGCGTGTGACAGTGCCCAGACCATCTTGTCCCACTGTCCTACATTGGCAGCGATGACCATCTTTCCTTCTCCATAAATATACTCGTTGGCCTCCTTTAAGACGGCTGTTTATTATTTCATGTTGAAGAACGTCTTGAACCTTCTCCAATCTCCCACTGCTATTTGTATAAAACCCTTAAGTGTATCCATTCAAGCGATGTGTTCTTAGCCACATGTACAAAGAGGGCACTTGAAAAATAAATCCCAGAGTAATCATTATTGTCATTATGTTAATAACCACAGAGCCCTTTTCAATGCACACCCCAATGGAACATTCTGCAGTCTTCCAAAGGAGTCTTTAGGTGGTGCTATTAGTTGGTACACTTCCTTCAGAACATAGGTGACTCGCGGGCGAGCGTGTGGGCAATTTCTGTTCATACCTGCCCCCTCTTGGTGCCTCTATTCTGGGTTCATACAATTCCCTCAAAACGGAAATGACAAGTATCAGGTATTTTGCAGTTGTTTGTGATCAACACGAATTCCTGAACTGGGGCAAACTTTAATGGATTTAATATAGCCCGCAAATGCTCCAGACGGACGGAGCAGAAGAAAATGCCTTTTCTACCTGGGGCCTCCAGCAAAGTTACCTGCTGATATCAGACCAGGCCTGTTGAGCTGGAAATGAGGTGTCCTGATGGTTCGCAGAGCACGGTTTTCTTTGGCACCATCCACTCACGATCAAGTGTATCTCTTGGATGAAAGTGTCTTTAAAATGATGGCCTTAAAACCAACACAAATTTGAATCCCCCAGAAACATGAAGCATAAGGGCCTCCCTGCTTCCCTCTAGTGGTCACGTCCTGTCTTATCCTGTCGCCCTGGGTGCTGGTTGAGACCTGTCCTGAGAAACCCAGCGCTCTCTTGTGGAGGGCAGGAGGCAGAGATTGAGCTGTAGGGAAGAATCTAGGACAAAGGCAAAGGTGACCTGAAGGAGCGATAAAAACTGAGTCACGTCCACCAGAGTTTGTGGGATTTATCCCCCTCAGAGATTGCTTCTGTGCATAATCGAATTATTTCTCATTCTTTTGGAATGATGGAATTTTACATCCTTTTGATGTAACTTTTATTACTGTTCTATTTATCCTGTTAGGAACATCCTCTAGAAATTAGCTGGTTTAAGAAACAATGTTGCCCCATTTTTCAGACATGGTCTGTGGCTAGAGGGACCGCTCCAGAGGGCTGATGGTGTAACTCCTGAGCCACTAACCCGTTTGTGGGGCTCTGCATGCAGAGGACAGTGATCACAGGCATGGGCTATGACCAGACAGAGCTGGTTCCAGGCCTGGTTGTGCCACATGCCAACAGTGTGGCAGATGGGCACTGGACTTAGCCCCTCAAAGCCTCACTTTCCTCCTCTGTAAAATGAGGATGATCATAGTTTGGACTTCGCAGAGTTATCCCAATGGTTAAAGGAGAATATGAAAGTTACATTAGCATAGTCTCAGCCTCACACTACTTAGCAAATGTTCACTATTACTATCTAACCAGGAGGATAAACATTTTAAAAAGGTGCATTACACTCTTTACTGCCACCTTAGAGTACAATGACTTACATTAACAGTTTGCTTTGGGATTCCCATTTTTCCCTGAAAAAATCAGATCTGTGACCATAAATATGAGCAATCAAGTGCTGGGAAGCAGCCGAAATCTGAGTACAGTTCTCCTACTTTTTCTCCACGACAGAACCGGTGGTCTATGTGTGAGCTGCCTGCAGCCTGCAACCTTCCTGAGATCTTTCTATTCTCATTTCACCTGTTGGCTCACTATTTCACTGCCCATCCCTACCGCCACTGCTCCTACCCACCTTCTTTCTCATCTGCTGTGGAATCAGAAATGAGGTAACACAGCTTGTTAGAATTCGGGGGGGGGGGGGGGGGGTTAGAATTCTGCTTTATGCAAGCAATTAAATTCCATTCAAACTCCTGAACTATTCCCCTTTGCCAAACACCTAATCTCTCTAAACACTTGCATTCCTTTTGGTGCCTTATAATCCCTACCCAGTGGGTGGGAATGAGTTAAAAGAAAGGAAGTGTTAAAGGACTTTTCTTGGGGTGGGCAGCTGATCAAGTGAGGCTGGAGCTTTGGAAGCAGCCCTGGTTTCATTCTTGCCTTCTTGGGGTGGGGGGTGGGGTTGCTGGATTCTGCTCCCTGGGTGAGAAACACTGCTCCCTGCCAGTGGGGAGGGCAAAGTCCTGCTTATGGTGGTGGTTTCCCAGGAAAAGGCTCCCCAAAGTGAAAAAGGAGAGTACACTGGATAATACCTAGAACAACACAACTAGAGGAGAATGGGAACCGGAGACAAGGTGGGGGCACAGACCACAGAGAGGAGAGGCAAGGTAGGTCTATCATCTAGACTACAAATAACAGGGTGAGAAGTGTTCATAGGTTCAATACCAGTGATTCAGGATGAAGGCAGCAGATGCTTGCTATAGCAGTCTTAGTTGATGCAGGGTTTCTTGCATCAAAGAGAATAGACCCTATGACTTCAATATCTTGGACAGAGGCAGTGGGAAGTAGGATATTTGAAACAGGGAAATTCCACAGGCAAGAAGATGCTGTGTTTCTTAAGGGATTATTTTCAAATAGCGCTCACATCTAGTGCTTCCCCAACAGCATCTACAAGCCACCAGTGTTCCATGAGTTGTCATCCGGTGATCCATAAAAATGGTTTCCTATGTTCAAATCATTCTTGACAATGACACATCATTAAGCACTGAAAAGCTTATTCATTTACAACCAGGCCCCCTACTTGCCTCTTTTCCCTGGACTCGCTCGTATGTGGTCCCAGGGACTGGCTCTGTCTCTTGACCAATGGCCACAGTTCCCGTCAGGCAGCCTTTTGTCCCTGGAGGGAGTAATGCTAGCTGCTATTACCTGCTCTGGGACAGTGTGTTGTTCCTTGTCATATCCCTACACCCTGTCCATGCTTTATCAGCAGTCCTTTTATACAACTGTCATTAAATTACTCAAATTGGGTATATCATCTCTTTCCTTCTAGAACCCTGACTGGCACACCGTTTATTTTAGTAGAGATCCAGGATGCCCAATAATATCCAAAAACCTATTTATCTTATTTGTTAATTTCTTCACTGTGGTCATTTCCATGAGAATCTAATCATAGTGTCTGGCACCAAAAAAAAAAAAAAAAAAAAAAAGTCACACATGGGGCTTTCTTAGAAGCAGACCCTGAATCAAAAATGTAAATGCACATGATTTATTAAGGATCAGTTCCTGGAAGAAATTGCCCAGAAAGTAGGGAGTCCAGAGAAAACAAAGAAACCATGATGCCCGGAGAAAGTTTCAGTCATCCCTGGGTCCACTGGGGGAGCAAGAGAGCATAAACTGCTCAGCAGAGTTTGTTCTTGAGGGAAAGCAGTTGGTATTTTCAATCGTCCCTCCCACAGCCATCAGTCAGTCACTGGGTAGCAGAGGTCAGGGAGGGGACAGTAGGTCATCAGCTCCCAGGCGCTTCAAAGCTCTAGATGGGCAATGTAACGTCAGCGGTCACGGTCTAAGCTCAGAGAAGGAGCCACACTGGTAATGACAGGCAGGCAGCGAAGCACACAGTCTGGGCGATGGCACACAGAGCCCAGGGCCTGTGGGGATCCGGGGAGGTTATCAGTGGTGCCCCCTGGAGTTCTCATCAAATATGTGGCAAATCCGTCCATCTGTGAATGAGTGAAGCTCCCCCTGCCCCCGCGAAGTCCCTCTGTACAGACATGCAGAGCATCATTTTTTTTAATTAAATGTATTTATATTTCAATTACCTAGTGTTCTGTGGATTCGATTTTGCAAAGAAACATGGCTCAGTGAGAGAGCTGTTTTTCTTTATGCAGGACAATGGGGTTAGGGCAATAGAGCTCCTCAGGGCTGAGACAGCAGGACGGAGTCCTGTGCCGGGGTCAGCCCTTCTAAAGGACTGGAATAACCAGTACATGGCAAATGTAACTGGAGAAAAAAGTGTGACCAATGAAGTCATGAACATAGCATCAAAATAGACAGGATGGGGGATGTCTGGGTGGCTCAGTGGTTGAGCATCTGCCTTTGGCTCAGGTTGTGATCCCAGGGTCCTGGGATCGAGTCCCACATCTGGCACCCAGTGGAGGGTCTGCTTCTCCCTCTGCCTGTGTCTCTGCCTCTCTCTGTGTGTCTCTCATGAATAAATAAATAAAATCTTTAAAAAAATGGACGGGATGGAGTCTAAGATGACCCTGGGCATGTCACTAATTAGGTAGGTGACCAAAGAGAAAATGGGATGCTGGAAATCATACAAAGGGCAGCATGAGAAGGTGTTATCAGGTCATCATGGAGAGAGAGAGAGAAAGATCGATAAAAATATCCTGTGGAGGAGCAGGCACGTCAGCAGCAGTAATAAAAATAATCTTTATGGCAATAATTTTATGAAATCATTTTTAATGGCAATAAGTCTCTTGCATGATGATGAAGAGAACATATGGACATAGGAAAACCCCCAAACCCAAAATAAGATGGCGGCTCATGAACAGAGAGAGAGAGAGAGAGAGACATCATTACCTCCTACGCCACAGGAAGGAATAAAGATTAAAGCCAGAATGATTCCACATTCTTGATCTTTATTTTTGTTGAAATGTCTAAAGTTATTTAGTAGAAATTTTATGTTTGCCTATAGTGAGGTGGTTATGTTCAAATAAAGATACTCTTCTTTCTTATGTCCCTTCAAGGACCCCCCACACCCCACCCCCCCACACCCGGCGGCAGGGTGGCAGGCGTATGTGAATTGGAGGGATGAGCACATATAGCTCCTGTGTCGTCCAGTCCAGAAGACTGGCATAAATTGCTGTAGCTCTCATCCCCCCAATAAGATCCTTGTTACTCAAGTCTTGTGTGTTTTAGGGCCTTACAACAAACAAGGAAACAGAAAATAGTACATCCTGCTTCTAGCTAAGTTCCCAGGAGCTGAGGGTACAAGATAGTGGCTCTGGAAGCATGAGGAGCTACGGTGTTTGAAGGTCCAGCAGGAAACCCAGGCCATTTGCCTTCCACCATATTTGAAGGTGTCTGTGTCACGTGCTCTTTCAATGTGGACAGGTACATACCCATTTACAGGATTAAGACAAGAGCTGGTCTCACCCTTGTAATGCCCTTGAAAGGAAGCAGAAACAGAAGGGCTGACCGCAAACCCGAGCTGGCTTTTGCAGTTTGAAAAGGGACAGCCAATCCACACAACTCTTACTTCTCAGCTTTAATTCAGAGGTAATGTGCTATCACCAAGGGAACTTTGAGATTTTGTGGCCCTACCTGTAAGTAAAAAGAACAGAACTGAAAGTGACCCAGGCCCATCAACCACTCCTTGCCGCCCCCAGCATCCCTGCTCTGCATCTGGGAGGGCGCTGCTGGAGCAGGGGTGGCGGGCTCTGCTCCCAGGTGAATTAAGGCAAGGATCTGTGGTAGAAACGCTGGGTTAAAAATGAATTAGTACCATTCTCTGTGTTGAGAGTTTATGATAAAAGGTGTTAGTAGGTTCCCAGAAAGAGATTATCTACATATTCAGAAATACTGCAGTGGGTAGGAAAACCACAAACACCGGAGTCCACCCACACCTTCTGATTTTCTGCAAGGAAGTGAAGGCCCTGCCCCTGACCTTGGGAAATAGTTCTCATTGCCAACAAAGGCTGCTGGAGGAGGCCGGAAGCAACAACATTTTTGAGATCGTTGCTCAGACCCAACTCAGCGTACCAACCAGGGTCCAAAGACAGGTTTCCTTGGGGCGAGTTCCTCCTGTCTATCATCACCTAGCACCCTGGCCCTATGAGTGTTTTTAAAATTGATCCATCCTATGAGAACTCCTCCCCCTTGGGAATGGCCTGTCATGGAGTTGGGGCTGGAGCCCTACTCTAGTCACAAAAATGTGGCAATAAGGTAGAAACGCAGAGGAACGAGGAGTCATATTTTCAAATAGATTATCTGCACATTTTTTTTTAAATTTTTATTTATTCATGATAGGCACACAGTGAGAGAGAGAGAGGCAGAGACACAGGCAGAGGGAGAAGCAGGCTCCATGCACCGGGAGCCCGACGTGGGATTCGATCCCGGATCTCCAGGATCGCGCCCTGGGCCAAAGGCAGGCGCCAAACCGCTGCGCCACCCAGGGATCCCTATCTGCACATTTCTGATCCTCCTCTTGCCATCCTCCATCTCAAACCTCCTCACCTTTACACCCACGTCTTCACTCTCCCAACCCACCATTATTCCCACTGCTCTTCTCTATACTGGTCTCAGGAGACCAGAAGCTGCCAAACCAAATACCTACACAAGTCATACAAGCAACAAAAATCATAAAGGCCTGCTGTCAGGCCTCCTGAAAAGGCATTCAAATTTACGGCCTTTGTTTGTTTGCTTGCTTTTTGTTTTAACATTGTGTTTGCCAAGCAAAATACATCTGCAGTCCAAATTCTTTTTTTTTTTTTTTTTTTTTTTTTTTTTTAATATTTTTTTTTTCAATTTTTTATTTATTTATGATAGTCACAGAGAGAGAGAGAGAGAGAGGCAGAGACACAGGCAGAGTGAGAAGCAGGCTCCATGCACCGGGAGCCCGATGTGGGATTCGATCCTGGGTCTCCAGGATCGCGCCCTGGGCCAAAGGCAGGCACCAAACCGCTGCGCCACCCAGGGATCCCTGCAGTCCAAATTCTAACCACAGGCCACCAGGATACACCCTGGGATGCAGATTAGCCTTTTTTTTTTTGTGGACAGCTTTTAAAGTAAATATGTACTGTTGAGGTCCTAACGGAGTGATTCTCAATCTTAGTTGTACAGTTTAATCACCTGGGGAGTTTCAAAAATGTACCCATAAATTAGTTCCCAATTTTCCCTATGGACTGATTCTTCTAGAACCTCTGGGGCTAGGGACTGGGCATCAGTATTTTTCAACAGTTTCCCTAAAGAGTCTACTGTTCAGTGGGGTGGAGGATCACCAGGCTGCTTACTGCTGCTCTTCTGAACCCAAAGAAGTAGAGGCAGCCCTGAGAAACAAGCCTATAGGAAGTTCCCTCAAATATGCTTTGTGGGAGGCCCAATTTGGAGAAGGTACATCCATGGGTGTTACTGGTAGGCCTTTAGATTTCTCCAAACCTGCCTCCTTTCCTGGGACCCGGCTGGTGCCAATCTTAGACACTGCCTTGAGAACTCCATCTAGACATTTCTTTGTAACCTTTTGCCTCATTGAACTACCCACCTTCCAACAGTTCTATCTACCACCAAACCCAAATGATAAGAATTAGACCTTGACCTCCAGCAAGGCAGGACTCCAGCCCCCTCCGGACTCCAGGAGATGTGGTGGTTAAATAGAGCAAACAAAGGATTAGAGCCAGAAGAAATGACATATAAGGAAAGAGTAGAAGGATGAGAAGCCTGGCTAAGTGGCAGCTAAGGCCCTGGCCCAGCCACAACTCCCACTCAGACCTTAAAAGTACCACATGTTCATGCCCAAACATGGTCACAATGAACTGTGTATGACTGTCAAATTATTAATGCCACTTTATCAAAATAGAACATACTATCAGCTTAAGCCTCAAGTGAGTTACTTCTTAAAATGGTATATCCAGGGATCCCTGGGTGGCGCAGTGGTTTGGCACCTGCCTTTGGCCCAGGGCGCGATCCTGGAGACCCGAGATCGAATCCCACATCGCGCTCCCGGTGCATGGAGCCTGCTTCTCCCTCTGCCTGTGTCTCTGCCTCTCTCTCTCTCTCTGTGACTATCATGAATAAATAAATAAAAAAATCTTTTAAAAAAATGGTATATCCAGGGTCCTTTTTGTACCAGACTGTACAAGATGTAACTCAGATATGAATCTGCGATAGAAAAAAATACTCTGCATCTTATGTAGAAAAAGTACTCCCCACACTTAAAATTTGAATGTAAAGCTGAGAGGAAGAATAACCCAACTTCCGTTTTTCAAATATGAAGAAGCTGGGGTCTAGGAAGGTGAAATGACTTGTTCAAGGTCATAAAACTACCTCGTGGCAAAGCTAGAAGTGGTATCAAGGTCCACAAGCAACATGCACAGCTTATCAATCAAGACATTCATGTTTGCCAGTTCTTGACACAGCTGTGGAATCCTGCACGGTGGAGATTTCTGTAAAGCCAGCTAGTCTACAGATCAGAGTCGATACCTGAAACCTGTTTTCATCTCTGCTCTAGGGTATACATTGATGAGAAAGGGTGACCCTAAAATATACATTCTACTATACCTCATATCTGCACACGTAGAGTCCATGAGAGCATTCCTGTCATTGCTTAGACTATGTGGGTGGCTCAGAGTACTCTCTTGGGGGAGGAGTCTGGACACTAAATATCTGGAAGACAATGGCAAATTTCACTCATCCAAAATTTTAAATGTAGACAAATAACTGTATAATTGACTTAATAGCAACAACAAAAATGATCCACAATTGAATACTCTATCCACCAACTGCTGTAATTAAAGGATAAAAACCATTCTCATCCCAGCTCATCATTAACAATCAAGATAAAAAAGTAGAAGGCATTTTAATTCCCTCCTCCTATTTCTGGACACTCAGTCCCAATCCCTAACCTGTTTATTGTCCATCTAGAGGTTTAACTCTCCACCAAATGCTTCTGTCTCTCTCTTTCTCTCTCTCTCACACACACTCTCTCAAGCTTGGACACCACATTGTTCCTTAGGCTTTGTAGTGGTTTTTTTCCTTTTGTTCTCCTATAGATTCTCTTTGGCCCAAGTGAAATAGAAAATCGAGAAGCCGTAGATAGGATCTCGGTCCCAGGAGAATATTCTCTGCTCCTTCCTGCTATTCCCAATCTTTGCTTGGCTAATCCGAGCAACACCACTGCCTTGATGAGTCCCTCACTGCTCTATCCCCTCTCGTTGGGTCAATCCCTCATTTTCTCAGAATCATCTTTTCCCCCCCTCAAATAGGTTTCTCTACCGCATATTTTAGTAATTATTTATCCATCTGTCTTACCGAGCCAAATATGTACTTCCTGAGGACAGATTCGATGCTTCTGTCATTTTGTACTTTCTGGCATCCAGTAAGTGGTGTGGTCCATGAGTCATTACACAGATGGATGAAAGAAGGAAATAAAAGCAAAAATGGGAAAAAAAAACCCAGCTTTACTATCTTTGTTTATGTGGATAATTCTTTCCCTAAGGGAACTAGATGTTTTGTCCAACTGGGTATATAAAAGCACAATTAGAAAAGAAACATTTCAAAACATGGTTTTTCCAGGGTTTCTTCTTGCTGCTTATGCTCTAAACAAGAGCCTAAAGAACCTAAAGTTAACAATGATTTTAGATAGCATTTGACTGTTGGAGGTAGAATTAATTCACTGAGACTTGGCCCTAATGAGAATAGTGGTAAAAGAAAGTGCAAAATGCCCCAAATATCTCCTCTGCTGCTTTATTGCAGAGCCCTAAAGCTGCTGGCATCAGGAGACATTCTTTAAATTTTAGAAAACATTGATAATACAACAATCATACATTAAATACCTAGGAGTCATTAGATCTGGGCATTTTCCCCAGGATGTTTCTCACTTACGGACATAGAACATGGACTGGTTGATTCAGCAGCATGGAGTTGTTTACTTCATTAAGCAAAAGGAAACCCTCATCTCTTGGCAAAGATCAGGGGTCTTGGGGAAACAGGCAGGTGAGTTTTACTGGCCAGTGTCTTTCAGTTGGAAGCATTTACTTTGACACTGTCTTTTTTAGGTGATGCCTTCTATTGTCAGAGAAGATTTGCACAAGATTTTCACTTTCTTTAAGTGAATGGTACATTTTCGTAACAGAACAAGTCAGCCTTGTCATGTGCTGCTTAGCGAGTAAATATCCTGAACCATGGTGGTTGGTATTTCTGCATGTCTGTTAGGACTCTTGGGAAGGTGATACCATCTACACATTCCTCGAGGGGCATCTCTCATAGGATATCAAATAAGCATTTGCAACTCATTAAATAACTACTTGGATTTTTAAAAAGCTTAGTACAGAGAGTACATTTTTCTCATTCTCCCTAGATAGTATATGGCTAGGCTATATAACTTCTACTTTTCCCACTATGGAATCTTTGACTTCTTCTCAAACTCCAGAAGAGCCTTATGAAAAATCCCTTACCTTCTGATTCTATTACCAGAACATTTATCCTTAAGCAAGTTACATATTTCTACCCTGCCAAGTTTCTCACTCTAAAATGATTGTGGATTCTGGCTCTACTTTCTAAACAATCTCTAAGTAATATATGTACATAAAAATACATATCCATAATCAAACTCACATCGGAAGGGGCTTTATTCTATTAATAAGTTATAAATACAGACTCAATTCTCTTTGATCTAAAATCCAAGTAGGGATCCCTGGGTGGCGCAGCGGTTTGGCGCCTGCCTTTGGCCCAGGGCGCGATCCGGGTCTCCAGGATCGAGTCCCACGTCGGGCCCCCGGGGAATGGAGCCTGCTTCTCCCTCTGCCTATGTCTCTGCCTCTCTTTCTCTCTCTCTCTCTCTCTCTGTGTGACTATCATAAATTTAAAAAAATAAAATAAAATCCAAGTAGTTTGTTTGTTTGTTTATTTATTTATTTATTTATTTATTTATTTATTTATTTATTTAAATCCAAGTAGTTTAAATGACAGATTTGGCACTTTAAGCCCATGTAATAACAAGAAATTATTTACCTTCTCTGAAATTCATTGCTCTATCTATAAAATGGAAAGAAAACCAAAACGCCTTACACAGTCATTGTAAAGATAACATTAGATGACCCATAAAAACACACTTGGCATACGTTCTGGTACACTGAGTTTTTAAAATATTGGTTTTCTTTTTAAGTCCTGTTTATTATTTTTAAAAAATTTATATTTGTAGCTGTTGGGACATAATGTGAAAAAGGTATCATAAAACATAAAACTTACCAACATTGAATCAGGAAGATATAGGAAATATGAACAGGACAATTACTAATACAGAGATTGAATCAGACATTAAGAATTTACCACCAGGGGATCCCTGGGTGGCTCAGCAGTTTAGCGCCTGCCTTAGGCCCAGGGCATGATCCTGGAGTCCCAGGATCAGGTCCACATCGGGCTCCCTGCATGGGGCCTGCTTCTCCCTCTGCCTGTGTATCTGCCTCTCTCTCTCTCTCTCTCTCTCTGTCTCTCTCTCTGTCTCTCATGAATAAATAAAGAAAATCTTTAAAAAAAAAATCTACCACCAAAGAAAAGCTCTGGATGAAATGGTTTTACAGGTGAATTTTACAAAACATTTAAATAACAATTAATGTCAATAATTACCAGATTCTTACTCAAAAAATTAGAAGAGTAGGGAACACTCTCAAATTCATTTTAAGATGCTAGCACTTCCCTAATACCAAAGCCAAGTAAGGTGACTACCAGAAAAGACAACCACAGGACAATATCGCTGATGTAGATTTTTACATCTACATACTATATGTTGTCAAATTGAATTTAAATTAAAAAAATTTTTATATCTACAAACTATCAAATCAAATATAGCAGCACAATACAAGATCATTTACCATGACCTAGCGGGATTTATCCCTAGGATGCAAGGATGGTTCAATATACACAAATATATCTGCTACATCACATTCATAGAATAAAAGAAAATAATTATATAATCATCTCAATAGATGCAGAAAAAGTGTTTGACAAAATTCCACTTCTGTTCATGATAAGAACTCTTAACAAATTAGGTACAGAACAGATGTACCTCAATATAGTAAAGGCCATGTACAGTAAGCCCACAGCTAGCATCATTCTCAATGGTGAAAGTTTGAAAGCTTTTCCTCTAAGATCAAAACAAGACAAGGGCACCTACTTTCACACTCCTATGCTACATAGTTCTAGAAGTTCTAGCTAGAACAACCAGGCAAGAAATAAAAGGCATCAGAACTTAAAAAAAGAAATAAAATGGTCTCTATTAGCAGATGACATGAATATCTATCCAACCATCTATCTATATATCTACATAGACCTGAGGGCTATCAAAAAAGTGTTAGACCTAATCAAATTCAGCAAAGTTGCAGAATATAAAATTAACATGCAAAACTCGGTATCAATTCTTCACACTAACAATGAATTATTTGAAAAATAAAGAAAATTATATCACTTATGATAGCATCAAAAACAATAAAATACTTAGGAATAAATTTAACCAAGGGGGTGAAAGATATCTACACTGAAAACTGTAAGATAACAATCAAAGAAATCTAAGAAGACATAAGAAGATGGAAAGGTATTCCATATTAATGTATAGGAAGAATTAATAGTTTAAATGTCCACATTACCCAAAGCTATCTATAGCTTCAACGCAATTCCTATCAAAATTCCAGTTTCATTTATTACAGAAGTAAAAAAAGGTCCTAAGATTTATATGGAATTACCAAAGACCCCAAATAGCTAAAGCAATCCTGAGAAAGAACAACAAAGCAGGAGGTATCAACTTACAGACTTCAAGCTGTATTATCCAACTATAGTCATCAAAACAATATGGCACTGGCATAAAAATAGATACACAGACCAACAGAACAGAATCAAGAGCCCAGAAATAAACCCATGCATAGACATTCAACTAATACTTAACAAGGGAACCAAGGATACTCAGTAGGGAAAAGATGATCTCTTCAGCAAACGATGCTGGGAAAACGGGATATTCATATGCAAAAGATTGGGACTAGTCCACTCTCTCACAGGACTCACGAAAATTAACTTGAAATGGATTAAAGGTTTAAATGCAAGACAGGACTGGAAACCACAAAACTCCTAGAAGGAAGCAAAGGAAGAAAGTTCCTTGATATGGTCTTGGCAATGACTTTTTGGATAGGACACATAAAGCACACCAACAAAATAAAAAATAAACAAATAGGACCAGATCAAACTAAAAAGCTTCTGCACAGCAAAAGGAGTGATCAACAAAGTGGAAAGCAACCTATGGAATGGGAAAAAATATTTGCTAACCATATATCCAAAAAGGGGTTAACATACAAAAAATACAAAGAACATGGGACATCTGGGTGGCTCAGTGGTTGAGTGTCTGCCTTCAGCCTTGGGTGTGATCCTGGGGTCCCAGGATCTGGTCCCACATTGGGCTCCCTGTGTGGAGCCTGCTTCTCCGCCTCTCTCTCTCGGTGCCTCTCATGAATAAAAAAAAATCTAAAAAAAAAAATAAAGAACTCCTAGAACTCAGTAACAGAAAAACTCCAATAATCCAATCTAGAAAATGGGCAAAGGACCTGAATAGACATTTTTCCAAAGAAGATATATGAATGGCCAACAGATACATGAAAAGGTACTCTACATCACTAATTATTAGATCAAAATCACAATGAGGTATTATTCAACACTTGTTAGAATGACCATCATCAAAAAGACAAGAGATAGGGGCACTTCACTGACTCAGTCGGTTAAGCATCTGCCTTTGGCTTAGGTCATGATCCCAGGGTCCTGGGATCGAGCCCCTCACTGGGCTCCCTGCTCAGCGGGGATCCTGCTTCTCCCTCTCACTCTGCCTTTCCCCAACCGTGCTCTCTTTGTCAAAAATAAATAAATAAACAAACAAACAAACAAACCTTAAAAGATGAGAGAACAATTGCTGGTGAGGATGTGGAGACAAGGGAACTGTTGTGCACTGTTGGTGGGAATGTAAACTTATATAGCTACTTGGAGAACAGTATGGAGGCTCTTCAAAATAATTAATACTATTATATGGTCTGACAATTCCACTTCTGGGAATATAACCAAAGGAAATGAAAACACTGTGTCAAAGAGATTTCTGTACCTCTATGCTCTTAGTAGCATGATCTACAAAAACCACATCAGGGAAACAACCTAAGTGTCCAACAACGATGAATGGATAAAGAAGTTGTGGTAAATGTATACAATGGATTATTATTTAGCCACAAAAAGAAGAATTCCTGCCACTTGTGACAACAAGAATGGACCTTGAGGGCATTATGGTAAGTGAAGTAAATCAGAGAAAGACAAATATTGTCTCATCACACTTATATGTGGAATCTTAAGAAAAAAAGAAATCAAATTCATAGGAAAGCGGATCAAACTTGTTCCTGGAGGCAGAGGGTGGAGCAAGGGAGTCGGAGGAAGGTAGTAAAAAGGCACCAACTTCCAGTTATAACATAAGTAAGTCCTAAGGAGATAGTATACAACATGATGACTTAGAGCTGGCATTGCTGTATAGTATATTTGAAAATTGTTAAAAGAGTGGATACTAAGAATTTTTTATCACAAAGAAAGAAAACATTTTTCTCTTTGTATCTATATGGGACAATAGATGTTAACAAAACTTATTGTATTAACCATTTCACAATACAGATGAGTCATTATATTTTCCTCCTTAGACTTATGCAGTGTTATATCTCAATTAAACCAGGGAAAAAAGTATCTTAGAAGTTGGGTGGTCAAGGGTATTTCCTAGGCCACCTACTCCAACCACCTCATTTTACAAATGAGGACAACGAGTGTTAGCATGAACCCAAGGTTACAAACTCATTAGTAGCCAAACTCAAACTCAGTTTACTGGATCCCAAGTTCAGAGCTCTTGTGATTATATTGCCATAAAAGCTATATTGATAAATTCTCATGCCTCACTTATCAGAAATGTGTCATTTCTGGGCTCCGTATCATAAAACAGGATGTGCAACAGTACTTCACATGCTGGATTTGGGACCTAAAGTTACGGAGAAAGGAGTTGCTAAATGTCAAAGTCAATTCTAAGGGGAGAGAGCTGCAGGGGTGGATAGTACAAGGAGGGGGCCTGCAAAACTTTACCTATAACTGATGGCTGGGATTGTTGGGAGGAGACGACATGGGGTCAACATTACAAGGGGAGTTTTGAGAATGGTCAGTTTCCCAAAAGATTATCTTGCCTGTAGGGGAGGAATAAAATCCCAAAATATATTAGGTTGTGTCCTTTGTTCATTTGTTGTCTCCTTTTTGCTGAGGTGTTGTGAGACAGAGATTTTTGACGTTTATGAATAAACATACATAAATACCATCTAAATTCCATAGCCTGTAAATCCCAGGAAATGATTATTAAACTTCCTTCTCCCTCCCTACACACAAATTCTAAATACAGGTCAGATTTTGTTTTAAAACACTGAGAAACTGCCCCAAATTCTGCCTTTTACAGCTCTTCCCCCCCAACCTCCTCCTCTTTTTTTTACAGACTTTTAAAAAAAAAAAATATTTTATTTATTTATTCATGAGAGACAGAGAGAGAGGCAGAGACACAGGCAGAGGGAGAAGCAGGCTTCCTGCAGGGAGCCCGATGCAGAACTCGATCCTGGATCCTGGGATCACACCCTGGGCTGAAGGTGGAAGCTCAACCGCTGAGCCACCGAGGCATCCCTCTTTACAGACTTCTGTCTGAAATAAATGGATCATCTAGGCTTTATAATTTCAGCTATTTATTATGACTTAATGTCATATTAACTAAGAAGAAACCTCCCTAAAAGGACTACTTCACAGAGATATACGCAGACTTTAATAGCCCAAAGAGATGTTTTCCAGGGTTCCTTCTATGGAAGTTTATCCCTTGCTCTATGTACATAGTCATGGGCAGCCTGTTTTACGATGGCTGGTAACTGACCCTGACTACAGAAATAATTGTTGGTAACCACGAAACCTATTGCAAGACTAAGGCTCCACTTGCAAGCAAACACACACACACATGCTTTGAAGCTGGGAATACTGCACTTTGCAGTTTGTAAACCCTGAATCACTTACTTAAAGGGAGAAATGTGAATTTTACATGGTTGATGTTTTCATCTGTCACTTCAAAGTTTAACAGTCTTATTCAACTGCTTTCTAGAAAGGGGAGATTCAACTCAAACTCTCATCCTCTCAAAATTCTAATAAACCACTTTGGTGACCATAATTTATACAATAATTAAGCTTCTCTATAATGATTTATGTGTATTTCCGTAAGATCTCTTTTATATGAGTATGAGCAGAAAAATTAGAACAGCTTCAGAGGGATTAAGTACACAGAAATGAATACATTCCAGGCAACAATTTGGAAAGTTCTATTTGAATCTTTATGAAAACACGAAGTCCTAGAACTTATGTTAGCCTATAGAGTCCCTTCATATGAACCAATTCAGTGGGCTGCTGAAAAACTCAACAATGATTTTTTTATGTCATGATCAACCCTAGAAACCCTGAGCTACACCTTCCAAGTTTTCCCAAGTTCTCTCCTTTTATGAGAAAAAGAGCAAGTACTTAAAACAATTCCCTATCAAGTGGTCTCCCACAGGACAGTGGTTCTCAAACTTGGGTGAATCCCAGAAATACCCTGGCAGGCTGTTAAGGTTGCCACCCCAGGATTTCTGGTTTAGCAATTCTGGGGTAAATTCCAGGAATTTGCATGTCTAACTAGTACTCATCAGGTGATTTTGGTTCCCGGGAACCACACTTTAAGGATAACTAACATGTGTACATGTATAATTATATATGTGTATATGTGAGATTGTAAACAGGGAATGTGTGTGAGCACATGTGGCAAAGTGTGAATAATTGTTGAATCTGATAACGAGTGGTGGGGAATTATTTACTCTCAACACAACTTTTCTCTAAGTTTGAAATTACTTCAAACTAAGAATAAAAAAAAATTATACCATGAAACTAAAATTATTTTATATCTGGGGGAAAACAAGAAACCCAGAATGAATAAAGTCTCCTTGGGAACTTGTCTCGGGTTTGCGTCACACCCACCACTTAATAGCCAACTTCCTTCCTTCTTGACTCATAATTATCAACAAATTATCAACAATTATCAATACAAGACTCAGAGTCTGAACACATGTATGAATTTCTGAAGCAGATGCTTGCATAAGCGATTAGACCATGGGCTTTGGATCCTGATAGTCCTGGTGTGATTCCTGAATCTGCCATCTACCAGCTTTGTGAGGCTGGGAGTCACCAACCACAGAAGGTAGAGTGAATGACCTTCCATGCAGCTGTGCGAACCTGGGGCTCTGATTCAACCACTGTGAATCTTAATTTCCATACCTGAAGCATGGGGGAATAATGATACCCAGAGGGATCATGGAGATTAAATGGCAGTGCTGGTAAAGAGCTTAGACCAGTTGCTGGGTCCATAGTAAGTGCTCAAGATGTGGCAGCAGCACTGAAGATGGTGAAGAAGATGATGATGACTGAAATTGGAAACCATAGATTCTCCTGAAGGAGAAATCATCTCCACGGTCTCTTCGAGTACCAATGCTATCACCTGGAGCCTGTTCCATTTAACAAAGACAACATAGGCCTTTCTCCATTATTTTTTCTCCTGGAAGATCTGATGAATTTAGTTATTTAACTTCTGTCAGAGAGAGGGTTTATGATTGACATATGATTATGTCCCATTCCATGAACAAAAAGTGCTTTCTTTGAAGTGGATCACACGGAGTACCATTTTTTGGAGATATCAAGACCTAGAACCTTGCTAGTATGCTTCTGCGGCTTTATTTGTCCCAGAAGCATACATAAGCACTGGGAATTTTCAGGAAATAAACACGATTTATCTGCCTGAAGAGCAATGAGGATATTGTTGGAAAAATCTTTACTAGGCAGCAAATGCCACTGGCCAGATGAAAATAAAATCAGAGAAGACATTAGTAGACAAAAGAATGGATTTCAGGAAGGGGACTGAGAAAATATTTCAGAACTCTAAGTGGCAGATGTGCATTAACGTATTTCCAGCCTAAAAGATCAACGAGAGAGGATTAGGTTGGGGATTCCGAGAACTGTTCTACTCTTGGCCACACCTGAGTATCTCCTGAGCTCTTAGCAAATCACTTACCTTTCTGGCTTTCTATGTCCTCAAGTCTAAAATGAGGTAGCTGGACTATATCAGGAGTTTCTTGGATTATTTGTTAAAACCAATTTTTATGAGAATCCTCAGGTAACAACCAAATAAATATAGGGGTGTTCTGGGAAAGTGGGGTAGGTGGGTCTTGGGATGATTACACTCACCTCTTCCCTCTGGCAGCTCCAGAGGGAAATCAGAGGGAATCCAGGGGTTCCTTGGAGCACAGATTGAAATGCATCAACCTGAATGAAGTACCTTCCAATGCATACACTTCAGCCTCTAGCTTTGCTCTATCTCCTCCGAGGAGTAACCATATTTGACAGTTACATAAAGTTTTATTTCTCAAAGTCTTTCATCGGCTCCTTTATCTTCTGACAGCTCTGTGTTATTAGCTAGCTTTGTTCATGGGAAATGTTACAGCAATTAGGCCGAGGCTTTTGAGGGAGAGGAGGTCAAGGCCAAGATTTAAAAGCAGCTAACCCTGACTCCAGTACACAGACTGAAATAATGTGCACATCTGTGCCAATTCTTAGTAGTGTAATTTGTGTTGGTTTTCTTTCATAGTTTTTCCTGCCCTTCCAAATAACTAGGTTTCTAGAGCTAGTAGCCATATATGGTGAATCAACCATGAAAAATTTTGTACGATTTATTAGCTTCAGAGAAGTTGCTGGAAAGCCTAGAGGGGCAGCAGATGGTTTAAAAATATACATTTTCCTGGTGAATTTGGGGCTCTTTCCTATGAGAAATTACAAATTATTTTCCTTGCTATACATTTAGTCAAACAGATGGCACAAGACGGAGAACAAGGATTCTAGAGAGTTTCCATGGCAATGGCTGAAGAGTCTTGGCCAATTTGTAACGACGCGTAGCACAGTATGGGGGGTGGAGGTGAAATTGCAAGGACTTGCTCTGCGACACCCACTGATTTTAAGCTATTTAAATGGCATTTATTGAGCCCGCATTGTATAAAAAGCAACTTCTTCATTATTGGGGGCAAAGGAGAGGGATGTTAGTGACAACAAATAATTGGCTTTTCCTTCTAGAAGTTTCCAGTATTGAGGGAATATGTATGGATTCCCCTTGCACTAATGAAACCAGAGAATGTGTTATTAATATAGGGTTTCCTTAAAACATGTCCTGAAGCAGTGGCAAGAATACAACCCTTGTACACTGGGTTCATCATCAGCTCTTTTATTTGTATACCGTGTAAGAGGCATCGTAGCCCTGTGGCTAAGTGTACACAAAGCCTGGGTTCTGAGCCACAAAGCCCGGGTTCAAGTTCAAGCATCACTATTTCTTAGTGGGTTGAATTTGAATCAGTTAAGTGTGCTGCTACTCAGCTTCTTCATCTACAAAAATGGGAATAACAATGGTATTTAGCTCACAGAGGGGGTAAGAGGATGCTATGAGTTAATGCATAAAAAAAGACAAGAGACATACCTTGAGACAAGGTAGGTGTTAAATATTAGCAAGAGGTATGAGTCCTTGATGCAACATTGTACACTAATTTTCTTTTTTTTTTTTTTTTTTTTTAAGATTTTGAGAGAGAGAGAGAGAGAGAGAGAATCCTCAAGCAGATCCCCCATTGATTGTGGAGCCCAGGACCCTGAGATCATGACCTGAGCTAAAACCAAGAGTTAGATGCTTAAGCCACCCAGGTGCCCCTATACACTAATTCTCAAAAGGCAAAACTCATCTGACCTGAAGTAGGACAAGAGTAGACTGGTTAAGACCCAGTTATCTGGTTCTATAACCTCTAGCAAGCAGTTTCATCTCTGAGGCTCCACATTCTCATCTGCAAAACAGAGAGTGGTATATCCACCCCTTACCCAAAATTCGGTTTGGATATTGAGACTGATGATGCCACACAGATGCCCTGAGGCTCTAAAAAGGTTTATTAGTCACAGAACTTCTGGGGCTTTCTGGAGAGTGTAAGGGCGGGGGGTGGGGGGGGTGGGTAGCCAAGCAAGTATAAGAACATTTTAGGGGAACAGAGAAAGGACAGTGGTTTGAGTTTGGTGGGGGGGGATTTCCCCTTGCAACTGGAGTTTACCTGATTTAAACTTCCAACCAGAGCCAAAGGAGGGAACACCCAAGGTTTTTGTTTGTTTTGTTTTTTATAAGCTTGTCAAGATAGGAGGCAGAAGGGTGGACCTTCAAAGCTGTCAGCAGCTAAGCATCATAAATGGGCTCAGATTCTTTATTATGCATCTCAGAGGGTTATTGCGAAGACTGAGATTAAACACATACAGATTTAATTCAGTGGCCAATGAACAGTAAATAATGTCACCTTTTGAAATAAACATTGTTTCACAAAAAAAAAAAAATCACTTGATTAAAAAAAAAACCTCATCCCAAAATACAAGCAACATCTGCTTTTTCCTTGTTCTATTTGTTTATTCTAAATGCAATTTTTAAAAAACTTCAGTGTAATCTCTACATGTGAAGAAACAGTTACCAGCAGTTTTGCAGCAATGGAAAGGCTGGGATCTAAATATTCTTGAAATCCGTTGTCACTCGGAATACTTTTTCCCATAGAGATAATGTTATAAATAGAGTTAAGTTCCCAGAGGAATGCTCCAATTCTTCAACTGTAGTACAGCTGAGACAGTCCTTGATAGACCAGGGAATTCTGAGCCCTAGAAGAGCCCCTGGACCTGTTGGACCCCAGGTGAGACTGGCCTAAGAGTTTGGGAATCTTTGTTGAGAAACAGCTGGCTAAATAGCTGAAGGGTCTCCGGTCACGTGGAAAACGCTGGGACCAAGTCATGAGCCTACGTGGAAACCAACCCTAAGCCGGTATGCACCTGTGTGGGAGCGGGAAGGCCCCCTCTGTATGCTCTCTCCCTGGTCTATGCCTCTATGTGGAATGCCAGGGCTCAGCTCTCCTGGGCTACGGGTGAAGGGGGGCAGCGGGGAGATGCTCAGGGACACAAGGTGGTGGCCCTCAGCGCAGAAGAACAGTGTGAGGCTGCTGAGGGAGCAAAGGAAGCAAAGCCGGGCTGATGTGCAGGACAGAGCACAGTTAGTCCCTACACAGCACCTCCTGTGCATTAGAGACCACGCTCAGCACTTTATTAGCACACTCAAACCTCCCACCACCCTCTGATGCACTGTTACTAGGCCCCCCTCCCTTTACAGGTGGGGAAAATGAGGCATGCACAGGTAACTGGCTCAACACTAGACAGCTAGGAAGCAGCAGAGCCAGAAACTGAACCCGAGCAGCTTAGCTACGAAGCCCGGGCCCCTAACCACGACCAACCACTAGAGAACTTTGTTCTCACCCACACGCAAGCGTTTGCCAGGCACAGCCCCAGCAATACGTGGAAAGGGGAACACAGCGAGAGGCCGGATCTCCTGCTAGGAAGCAGAATGGGGGGCCAATTCTGAGTCCAAGTGCCTTTAAGTTCTTGTGTGATGAGAACATCCTGACTTCATGCACTTATTCCTTCAGTACAGGTGCATCAGAGGTTACTGTGGATGCCTGAGATAAAGAAACGGGATTTGGTCCTGCCCTCAAGACGTCCTCAGTCTTGTAAGGGAAACGAAGAAGCAACCAAAAGAGCCATTAGGCAGGGTCTGCGCAGCCAGAAACCCAGGGCACATCTTTGACTCCCCGTGGACTCAAAAACATCTCTCAGTGGGCTCTGTGCCTCCCAGCCACTCTCTTCCTCTCTGCCTGGTGGACACAGAACGTCCACCATCTGGGACTCACTCAAAGCCCCCCTTCTTCTCAGAGCCATCCTGGACTCCCCTGACTCCGTGAAAGTCCGTGACAGGCTCATGAATTTCCTTCCCTCTTGTCACAACTCTGAATACTTGAGATTTACGTGTCCGGGATCGGTCTTCCCACTGGACAATTAACTGCCCTGTCTCTTGTTTGCTGCTGTGTCCCCAGCACCCGGGACAGTACAGATGCCGTATAATCATCTGCCAACTTAATGGAGAACTGAAATTAGTTTAGCATAGCAAACTCTAGATGTAGAAGGTATGAGAAACAGTAAGAACCCCTGGAGAAAGCTGAAACTTTCTCAAAAACTTGACATTTATGAGTACTGTTGTGATACAGGCACAGTTGGCTGGAATATCTATCTATATGTATATTTTTAATCTCTTTATGGAAAGTTTTTACAGAAGAATATGTATGTATGTTTAGCTGTAAGGTGTTCTTTGGTAATCACCATCTGGCTGGAATTTTCAACTAAACTCATGTCAATTGGGTAGTCTTGTTTTTTTTATTAAGTCATTTTTGAGAATTTATAGTATTTTCACTGTTAATATTCTCCTGACAACACACCATGAAACATCTGATGTTTCTTCTAAGATCATTTTTTTAAACTTATTTTTCATATAAACAGCACCAAAAACTATTATTCCATTAAGTACAATAGGTAGCCAGCTCTAAGTGGGGAGGTGACTTGCCTACACATTAGTAGCCATGCTGAAATGCAACATCCCAGGCCACGAGTTCTGCCTTTGCTCACTCCCAAGGCCTGTACCCTGAAAAGTCGAGGTCTTAAGAATGACCCTGGGAAAAATGAGAGCTGGTCTAAGAACAGAAGCTCACCAACTACTTCCTTGGTGAAGTCTAAGTGAGCTGATGGTGACACAGCCTGGCAGGTGGTAATCAATCATTAATTGATATCCTTTTTCTTTTACTGTATTGTTATCATCATTCTTTTTAGCAGCTTTTATGTCCAGCATGGAACTCAATGCAGGGCTTGAACTCGTGACCCTAAGGATCAAGACTGGAGCAGAGATCAAGAGCTGGACACTCAACCAAATGAGCCACCCAGACACCCCCAACTGATATTAGATCATTAAGTAGCTATTACTAATATTCCCTCTGGAGCCAGTTGCTATCTGCTCCATGTGGATAGGGATTTCTGTCTACTGTAAAATCACAAGTGTCCCCAAATAGTACCTGGCACATAATTGGAACTTAATACTTATTGAATATTAGTTTTTTTTTAAGATTTATTTATTTATGATAGAGAGAGAGAAGCAGACTCCATGCCAGGAGCCCAATGTGGGACTCGATCCCGGGACTCCAGGATCACACCCTGGGCCAAAGGCAACACTAAACCGCCGAGCCACCCGGGGATCCCCTTGAATATTAGTTAACATAACTTTAAACCACCCTAATTTGCTTATATATAATTTATGGACTCTTGGACTCTCCTTACTCATTTTCTTCCCTTTCCTTTCTTACATGATCCCATGTAAGTTCGGTTCTGCCCAACTCCTGACCCCTGACTGCCAAACTTTTTTCCACACTTACCTAGATTTCCTTGGATAAACCAAGATGCTGTACAGGGAGTGTCAGCCTCTGGCTCTTTCCCACCTCATTGTCTAAAGGGGAAACATCCTGCCCTACCTTTCACTTTTTTAATACACTCTACCACCAGCCCCACTGATACTTTCAAGTATTTATCACCTCTGAGGTAGGTAGTATTCCAGGCCTGAAGACACCATGGTGAGGAAGAAAGGCAGGCTCCCTTTCCTTTGTGGGATTAAGCTAAAATCACCATGGTATCTGTTCTCTTAATGGATTGAGACCCAGAGATGAGAAGAGACAGACTAAATTTTATCCCATGAATTTTAGATCTTTTTAGCAGAGCCATAAAGATCTAAAACCATGGCTAAGCTGAGTAGGCACCCAGCCCTGGGCTCTTTGGAACACCCTTGTGAAAGCAAGGGAACCCCCGCGACACATTTCACCCTACCCCCACCAGCAACACATAGACACTCTCTGCTTCCCTTCTAGCGTGTCCCCCCTTGCCCATGCCAGGGTCTAGCTCTGTCTAGGAGATAATCAAGGAGCACCATTTTCTGAGGTAATCCTCTTCTGTGTCAGATCCTACATCTTAAGTTGCTAAAATAACAATCACAATGTTCTTATTCTTTACTTTCTGTGAGTCAAGCCCTGGGTTCTAGAACACTGTGGTTGCCCTAGAGAATTCAGTCAGGGTGGCAAAGTTGTCCTCTTCTAGTCTAGAAGAGGATTGTATTTATTTTCTTCAGCATGCAAAGGGAAGAGGTAAGGAGGAACTACTGCTCATTCTGTGTGTACTTATGTCTACGGTCAGCATGTGGCAGATTTTCAGACAGATGTGAGGTGTAAAATGGAAACTGCCTTTCCTTTGAACTGGTGGTTCCATTGACATTAGAGTATGCATCAGAATCACTTAGAAGGCTTGTTAAAACATAAGCTGGACCTTGTGTGGGACTTTGCTGGGACCTCTCCCCTGAGGTCCTGATTCAGTTGTTCTGGGGTGGGGCCTGGCAACCTGTCTTCCTGGGGAATGTGACTATGCTGGTCAGGAGACCATGCTGTCCTAAGTAATTCTACTGTTTCCAATTATTCCCTAATAGAAACACCAAGCCAACTGACTCTGTATGCTGGTCTTTTTGGAAAGCTGATACCATAAGTACCATGGAGTATGCTCCTTTACTTTTTAGGCTGAGGATCTAACTGTTGCTCTGACTATCAAGTATTCACACCTGAGCACCCAGGTAAGCTTCATTTCATTCTCCCGCGACCATCACCCCACAGGCTTTCACCTCTGAAATTACAGGCCACTTGTTGAAATTTCTGCTGAAATTCCATGATAACACTAAAATAGGTCCCAGGAGCTCTTTTGTTTTTTTTAAAGATTTTATTTATTTATTCATGAGAGACACACACACACACAGAGGCAGAGACACAGGCAGAGGGAAAAGCAGGCTCCATGCAGGGAACCCGATGTAGAACTCGATCCCGGGACCCCAGGATCACGCCCTGGGCTGAAGGCAGGCGCTAAACCACTGAGCCACCCAGGGATCCCCCAGGAGCTCTTTTTAAAAGGTTCACCCCTACACATAAATTCCAGTTTGTATTTCCAGATGTTTGCGTGTTCTAGAAGACACCAAAGTTTTACCACACGTCATCATGCCCCATGTGAATAAAATACGTGCCCTACAAGTCCCTGGACTTTTCTTAATAAGCTTTCTGCTTGGTAAATGATTACTGAAGCAGGCTCCAACATTTGACTGCTATTCTCAATGTCCTGTGGGTGTGTGGAGGAGGAGGCAGCAGGGGATGCATGTTAAAAATAAAGTACTTCAAAGGCTCTAAGCTCCTTATAGTAATAAACACAATTTGAATATTAAAGAAGAAAAATTGCATGGTAATAAGCAAAACTACAGTAAAATTTCCCCCCAAACTCTGCGATTTTACAGAGCAGTGGGAAACGAGGCACAGCTTTTTCCCCCAGTAAGTGTGCATTTGAAAGTTAGATGTGCCTGGTTGTCATGACTTGCCCAGCATGCCTCTCCTCAGGAGACCCACAGGAAGCAAATGACAATCTGCTCTACAATGTCATGCATCTGCATCACAAGGATGCTGTCTAAATGTTCAGAAAGGTTATCTAAGGTCATACCCTCAGGATATTTGCTACAACCAAGTACCACCTCAGTGATGAGGTACTCAAGTTTTGTTTTTGTTTTTGTTTTTGTTTTTTTTAAACCTGATGCAGGGTTTTGTTATTGTTGCTTTTGGTTTTAAGTAGGCTCCATGCCCAGTGTGGAGCTTGGGTGCAAGACTGAAATCAAGACCAGAGCTGAGGTCAAGAGTCAGACGCTTAAAAATGGGGCCCCTTATGCAGCTTTTAAAGTTTATTTTATAAGGAAACCATGTCTCTAACTGTAAATGGAAAATCTGTACATAGGAGGTAACTATGAAAACGTATACAGCAAAGGCAAAATGATGTCACTAATTTCCTGCATGATTCTCTTGCCTGCCAAAGTCAAAGATTTGCTCTCTCTCTGTGAAGAGGAAGTGGGGAGGGAAGAGAAGCAGGTATTATAGAGGTGTTAAAAAGTTACGTCAAAACCAGCATACAAAGACAAAACAAAGAACAAAAATAAAATATGCAATAGTGCCAGAGTGAGACTTCCTCAACATAATCCTGATGAATGAAAAGATTTTCAATATCATTTTCTTATGATGTGTTTTTTTTTAAGATTTTATTTAAAAAAATAAAGATTTCATTTATTTATGAGAGAGAGAGAGGCAGAGACACAGGCAGAGGGAGAAGCAGGCTCCATGCAGGGAGCCTGACGTGGGTCTCGATCCCGGGTCTCCAGGATCACACCCTGGGCTGAAGGCGGCGCTAAACCGCTGCGCCACCCAGGCTGCCCTTATGCTGTGCTTTGGATTCCAAATCCCACTTTGTCCCTTTCTTGCCCTGGGTCATCCGAGGGCCGTGAGGCTCGGTTTTGTATCTCAAAATGAGAACCAACCTCCAAGATTTAGTTAGAATGTACAGGAAGCCTGGCGCACAGTGGGTACTCAAGTCATTATGGTCAATGGTCACTTCTTGGGAGCAGAAAAAAGTCACACCTTGATATACCTTAGTTCTGTGCCTGATGTAAAGCACACATAGAGGCTCTCCCGTGTTCTTGCTTCAGCCGAGGACAGGCTGGGCGTTGGGTGACAAATCCTACGCAGCAGTGACAAGGTAAAGACACTTGGAGGGCTGATAGGAGGAAACTGCTCATCCATTAGGGGTCCTAAGTAGGTGGTAAGAAGAGAAGGAAACCTCAGATTTGAATATCTGAAGACTGTAGGAAAATAAGAGATCATAGAATCCATTGCCCCTTCGGTAGTGCCAGGTCAGAACTCTGAGCCTCGGGTGGCAGGACCCTGGCCATGGCCCACAAGCAGGGACGGGCAGCCCAACCCAGGCCCCTGCAGCCACACTGTGCTCTTCCCACCCCGTGCCCTCAGCCTCCTCCTCTACCAGCCAACCCAGGCCCTCAAGGTTGCAAGGCATGGACAACCTAGGACCCTTAGCTCCCTTCTCTGGGCTCCAGGATCTAATTTCCAAAATAAGTATTGGCTTCAGTGTTCTCTACTAATTTGTTAGGACAGTTGTGGCCTTTCTTAAAGGCCACAAAAATTTGACTTGTTTTGCCAAACCCCGATTACATCAATTCTCCCTCCCCCCATGCGCACCTCCCCCCAAATCCATATCAAGGGAAAATAGCCCCACTTAGTGCTTTGGTCTATCTCAGGGAATCAAAATTCCCTTGAGACAGCACTTGCTGGGCTGCCTGTGATGGAAAACAGCCTGACCTTCGCAGCCCCCTCCGCGTAGGAGAAAGAGGGGAACAAAACAGGAGCATGAGTGACAGGTTAGAATCCCAGGGCAGAGTGGTGCACGTAAATTCCAGAAAAATCAGGACTGGAAAACCCTCACACGTCTCTCATCAAGAGGGGCCTGGTGAGGGTGCCTGTGGACTGGGCGGGGAGACAGAGGAGAAATTTCGTTCCAGGCCAACAACACGAGGTGGTACTGGAGCCAATTAAAGTTTTCAGCATTAAATCTCATGCTCATTTCAGGATCAGTCTCAAAAAAGAAGCTAAATGAAGGAGACACTGGCCAGGTGGGGATCGGGGTCATGGAAGGCACCTGTCCTTTTTTTAAAAAGGTGGTGGAGGTGCGTCTCCTTGGTTGGTACTGTTCCCACCTGTGGATGCCATTGCCAGATGTGCCCCTTATTAAGACCTTATCTCCGCTTCTGGTGTTGCTCGGTGGTCTTGGGCGGGTCTCCTCTGTACCACCTTCCTGTTGGGTTCTGCCAGGAGGGGGCACCAGAGGGCACAGGGTGGCAGGAGGTGGGGCTCACGGCCTCCACTGGCTCCTTGGAACCACCAGCCTCACCCCAACAGTCCCCTTCACCCCAGCGGCAACAGCTGACATCAAATCCTAGCTCCCCTGTCCCCTGCAGACCCAGCCTGGCTGCCCCTGCAAAAGTGCCAACAGCTCCCAGGGCCGCCTTCTCAGGGGCTCCTGCTCCACAGACCCCATCTTTGAGCCTCTGGGTTTTGATAACCAGCTCCCCCTACTAGTCCCTCATGGGGGACCATCCAGCTCGGCCTGCAGGGTTGTCCAGATCCAGGGCTCCCTGCAGGCTTGGCTGAGGCCTCTGGGTAGAGAAGAGACAAGCCCTCGTGGGTCAGCTTCTCCCCCCGCCACTGCCGCCACCTGCGCTTCCCTCCAGGATACTCCTGAGACCTGCTCTGTGCAGCTTTCCATCTGAGTCTGTTCTTAGGGACCCCAACGTAAATAAGCCAAGGCCACTCTAGTTTGATATATAGAGCCCGGCGCTCCTACAGGCAGCATGTGAAGAAATAGAAATGCTATCCCACCAAAAAATACAGGAACAAGGGAGGAGAGACAGGAGAGCCGAAGAGTAAGGACCAAATAAAGAGAGGGAGAGTAAGTGAGGAAACCATGTGAAATACTAAGTGGAGGAAAGTAAATAGCACCCAGATGCAAAGTGGTCCTTAAGAGCTAGAGGATTTCCCTGGGAAGCAGGGCAAGGATGACCCGGCAGCCGCCTCAGGCTTTTGTTTCCCCAAAACTTACATGCACAGAGCAAGGACAATACCGCTGGGCACTTGATTGGAATACAATTTGAACTTGCTTTACCAAGAGGTCCCCCCATGGCCTCATTCAGGACTGAGGCTTTATTTTGCATTTACCTCCGGCAGGAGGTGGAATAAGAGCACAAGGGCCTGTGCTCCCTCTTTTTGAGCTGGGGCTTCAGGTTCAGAGATGCTTACAGAGTCTCAGCTCATGGTGGGGGGTGGTGAGGGGATGCCGGACTTCACCCCGTTCTTACACCTTGACAAAGTCTCAGCTCATGGTGGGAATGGGGAGTGAAAGGATGCCAGACCTCACCCCTTCCTGACACCCTGACAGCCTAGTTAGGAAGGAACCTTCACGGGACCAAGTCCATACCAGCCCTGATTACTGCATTGGCTGGAGAAGAGACCATGGGCCCTCAGGAGGTCTGGCCTTTGTAGTTTCTACAGGATGTAGTAGGTGAACCTCCAGCACCTGTCCCAAGCATTTGGGAACACAAAACTGCTTTTTTAATTAAAGTATAACATGTCCCCTTTCCTGCTACCTCCTCCTGCAGCTGGGCCACGTTTGTCGGGTCAGTAGGCCGGTCAGCACAAGGCAGATCACGTCAAAGGGGAGATGTAGGGGGGACAGGGGTCAACCTAACTGTAATATTTAACTATATTACTTAAAAGCAACTGGAGAAAACTCATTTTAACTTTCAACTTCAAAGAAAGGCCAAGGCGGTCATTGTGGCATCCCCTGGAGACCCAGTGAGGTATTGCATGTTGGACGGCATGACTAAGTGAAGCCTCGCTTATCAGAAGTCAGGAGCCTGACTTGTGTGCAGGCTTGGCACTGATGGCAGGGGGATGGGGGGGCAGAAGGGACAGGAAAAATGACAAATGGCCATGTAAGCGAGAAAGAATCACACTACTCCAGAGGTCACTAAGTCCCATCTTTGAATGAGCTCAGGCTAATAAAGATAGGTCAACTTGAGAGTGAACCATTGTAGGAATTGGATTAGCCTGGACCTTTCGGTCAGATAAGTAACAAAGACTCCCTATAAATATATATGCTTCTGTGAGATACGGGACCTTCAGTAGGGGGTGGACAGCCCCTATTCGGAACATTCAACAGGTCCAAACCTCCCAGAGCATTTCAATTGTTAACATCCCACTCTCAGGCAATCAGTTCTTTAAAAAAAATGGAACATCACAAGTGGTCCTCATGATTAATCAGAGAAGTGTCTTAAACACCTCTTTCATCTATTTGAACAACAAACTACTGTTGTATGCCAGCCCCTGGGTTTGGTGCTGTGGTTCCAGGGTAAGGAGACAAAGCAGATGCGGTCCTTGCTTGAATGAAGCTTATAGCCTCAGGGTGGAAAAGACCTTAGAACAAGTAAATAATTCTATTATGGTGTGCTTTATGCTGGAAGGACCTAACCTTACCCAGGAGCCAAGGAAGTCCTTGCTAAGGAGTTAATAGCCTTCTGAGACTTCAATAGGGGAGGTTTGATGAATTAAGAGATGAGGGGAGAAGAGAGTTCTGGAAGAACAAGGAACTCCAGGGTCCCAAATATGAGGCAATACTGTATGTATAAAAGGTTGAGGGCAGGGATCCCTGGGTGGCGCAGCGGTTTGGCGCCTGCCTTTGGCCCAGGGCGCGATCCTGAAGACCCAGGATCGAAGTCCCACATTGGGCTCCCGGTGCATGGAGCCTGCTTCTCCCTTTGCCTGTGTCTCTGCCTCTCTTTCTCTATCATAAATAAATAAAAATTTAAAAAAAAAAAAAAAAAAAAGGTTGAGGGCAGACCCAAATGGGAAGTATGAGGACCAGGCAGGAGAGATGGTTAGGGACCAGTTCTGGAGTTCCTTCCAGCCAGGCTATTGATTACTGGCTCCAACCTTCAATTTAATAGGAAAATGACATGGTTAATAGGTTCCTCTGGCTGCAGAGAATGGATTAGAAAGGGCTAAAACGAGGCACCTGGGTGGCTTAGTAGTTGAGCGTCTGCCTTTGGCTCAGGGCATAATCCCGGGATCAAGTCCCACATCAGGCTCCCCGCAGGGAGCCTGCCTATGTCTGTCTCTCTCATGAATAAGTATTTTTTTAAAAGGGCGGGGCTAAGAGAAGCTGTGGAGAGGCGGTTAGGTAGGGAGAGGACAGTGCTTTGGATCAGAACGGTAGCACTAACGGGGGAGTAGAAAAGGTACTTAAAAGATGCCTGTTTGTAAGAGACATAGGAGTGAAATAAGCTAAGTTCAAAGACAAAGTTGGGTGTGAAGGGCCAAGAATGATTCCCAAGGTTCAGTCGGCCTATGCAGGGGTGGGAGTGATAGTGCCCTTTCCCAACGCAAGAAACGAGGAGGAAGAGGCGGCTTGGAGTGGGTGGTGGGTGAGCATGGGTCAGGCTCAGAAAGCATGACGGCAAGTGTGGCTTTAATTGTGGAGTGCTGAGCTTTCGGAGTGCCCATGTTGAGTAGGCAGGGAAAGGTAGAGCTTTAAAACCGATAAAGATCTGCAGGTAGAGGTGGAGAAGTTTGAGAATCACAGAAAAAAATGAGAGCACAGAACCCTGTGGCTCTCAAACTTCACTGGTGAGGACCTACAATGAGAAATACATCTTATAGCACACATACCCCTGACCATTACTTCTGCCACGTGACGTTCAGACACTCTTGCCAGCGCAGCTCACAGCCTTCTGTGTGACTTAATGACCTGACAGTGCGTTCCCGCCCACAGTTTGAAAGCCATAGTTAAGAGAATGCCTGATGAGAAAAAAAGAGGATCCCAAACAGAGCCCGCTAAGATTCTAACAGTTCAAGGCTGAACTAGAGTAGGTGATGCCTACAAAAAAGATAGGATCCTATGGAGAGGTAGGTGGAAGGGGCCAGAGAGATCCCTTGCTACGCTTAGAAGATGAATACAGCAGCTCCAAGAACCCCATCCTCACCAGGTAATCTCCCAAGCCAGGAAGGGGCAAATTTCCACCTTGGATTGCTCTACCAGAGCAGGAAAACCCCATCTGAACATTTCTTCCCCTGACCCGCAGCCTTCTCTTTTATCTCATTGACCAGGGTGGGTCACATGACTCACCCCAAGCCAATCACTCACTGGCTTAGGGAGCACAATTACCATCATGGACTTAGGGCTGATTAACGCGCTCCTGTTCAAGCCATGAGGCTGGGGAGGGGTTACTCTCCCTGAACACAGATGGGGAAACACCTGACCTTTAAGGATCTACCAAGGTGAAGGCTAGGTGAAGCAGTTGCCCAGACTCCTTGCTACTTAAAGTGTGGTTCAGGGACCAGCAACATTAGCATCACCTGGGAGCCTGCAGAGCTACTGAGTTGCAAGCGCCACCCCAGACCCGATGAACCAGAATCTGCATGTTCTCGAGATTCTCAAGTGACTCGCATGGACTGGCCCTTTGAGAAGCACCGGCTGGGGCATCAGTAGGCCCTCAGCATCTACCATATTGCCTGCTGTTGTCCCGTTCTCTGTCCATTCCTTCTCTCACTCATTCTGCTGTCACGAGTCCCAGACCGCCACATATGCTTTGCAAGGTTTTGCTTCATTGACTCAACAGATCCTCTTTTTATTTTCTGCATAAGGAAGCAGAGCAGCATTTTAGCATAAACACAGAAAGCTTCCAGCTGTGACCCACTCAAGCCATTAACATTACTCCTCAGGTCACCCTGTTCTGTTCCCATGAGGTGTAAAATCCTAGCCCAGGGCTGACATGTCACTTGGCTGCTGGAGAGTTCTGTATTGTTTTACAGCCTTAGGCAGGTTGAGGGTTTTGTTGCTTTTTAAATTTGGTCTGTTTCCTAGTATAGCATCTTTTACCAAATCTACAGGATTGCGGGCTTGAGATGAAAACTCCTACACACAGGCAGTGAGTGTAACCCAGCAGATCTGAAGTGCTGGGGGACGTTCTCAGTGAGTACTGTCCAGAATTGGAGGCTCTGAGAAAAGACAATTTTGGTTAAAGAACTGGAGGACTGAACCTAAAAGGAAATGTTAGAAGAATTAATGTACCATAGGCTGGAGAAAGGTAGACAGAGAAGGCATTAAAGACGTAGAAGTGAATGACACTTTACTAAGGTTTCAAGTGAGCAGCTCTCTTCAGGAACTTTTATTTCTTGGTTAAAAAAATTAGGTGTCAGGATGCCTGGGTGGCTCAATTAGTTGAGCGTCTGACTCTTGATCTCAGGGTCATGAGTTCCAGAGCCCCTCACCTAGTAGAGCCTACTTAAAAAAAATCGATATGGATCCTCAAAATTTGATTATCAAAGGATTAATGTATAACACCTTTATCAAATTTCTTTCTATTCATTCATTCCTCCATTTTTATCGATTGCCTTTTTTGTGTCAGGTACTCTGCTCTGACAGTGTTATTTTACTCTATATATATTATATATATAATATATATTTATGCTAAGTGGCATGAATTTATATATTTTATAAATATAAAGATGTATTTTATATATACATATATTTTTATACATGTGTCAAGATGGTGATTCATTTGTGACAATATTGATTTATCTGAGAGTCTCCAAGACAGTTCTGATAATATGTAGCAACCTCAATATAAAGGCAGATTTCCTTGTGTGGTGCAGACACTTCAACCATCTGCCTCCAAGTGGCTTTCCTGTCTCTGATTCCATTGCTCATCTTACCCACCTGCCTCTCCTTTCCCACCACTATACCCATGTCTGCTTGAATGTGTTAACCCCTTTCACACAGTTCCCTTAATAGGAATAGCTTTCTCCCTAAAATATTTTTCGATGCTGTGAAATTCTTTGAGCTTTTAAAGCTCATCTGTATTCTCTGCAGAGGCTTCTTGCCATTTAAAATTAACAGTGAATCAAATCAATTAAAAATTAACTCTTTCCTCTGTATTCCTCTCACATGATGCTTATATTAGTCTGGCACTTATTCTTCTTTGAATCAGTTGCTTTTTTTTCCTGTCTCAACAGTAAGCTTTCTAAGAACAAAGGCCATGTCTTTTCTTTGTATTCCTCCCAGCACCTAGCTGGATACGTGTTTATAAAGTTAGTGCTGCTCACCAAATATTTCTATTACAGTCTTCTAGGCATAGTAGGTTTGCACTTCTTGGACTCCTGTGGTTGGTTAGGGACATGTGGTCCATAATCATCAATCAGTTGTATGTAAAGTGGTGCATGACACCTTGGGCCAAAATTCTAATCAGCAACGTAAGATCCTTCAGCGTCGTCTTTTCTCTTAGCTCCTGTGACTATAAATGTTCTGGAGAGTAGCTCCTCTCTCAGCTGAGATAATGTCAACTTATAGCAGAGCCCCAGCTGACCCATGATAAACATGTTGAGTGAACAAGAAATAAACTTTTGTTATTTAAACTCCCTGATATCTAGGGTTGTTTGCAAAGCCTAGCTCATCCTGAGTGATATAAATGGTAGGTGATCAAAAAATAATAATAAAATAAAATAAAATAAAAAATAAAAAATAAATGGTAGGTGATCAATAAATACTGCAAGTCCATAATTTAAAAAAAAAATCCATTAGAGATAGCGATTAATAATTTTATCAATTGTAACCTAACAAGTAAAATTACCAGCCTTAAAGTCAGCTGTCAAGAGAGGCGTTGTAAGGTAAGATGAAGAGTGTAGGATATGCAGCCAGGTAGCTGTTGGTTTGCAGACTGGCTCTAAATGACCTTGGTTGCTGGTCCTCTGCAGAATCGGCATCCTCCAAACCCAGTTGGAGCTTAGATTTATCTTGCAATGTTGTGAGAATTAAAGAGAGTAAATGAATGGTACCTGGCCCATGGTGGGACTCAATACATTACAATGACAATTGTTTTAGATATAGATATATTTTTCATGTCCAGCCATGTGAAAAGTGAGAGATATGAGAAACTAAGCATATTTCAATTTAAGCGAAGTTATTCCCTTCCTGTAGATCAGTGGCACATTGTCTCTTCCAGCCTTCTTTCACTCATCTTTCAAAAAATAAACAAATTTGGGCCCTTATTGATTTTTTTGAAAAGTGTAGGAGGCTACTGTATGAGTTGAGATAGTAATTTGTGACTAAATCTCAGTTTCTCATTGAAAAAATAGAGCTGTTTTTAATGAATTATTCATTTTTTCCCTTTGTACTAGACACTGGTGACTCAAATAAATAGATGTATTGAAAAAAAAAAAAAGAGAAAAAATAAGACCCTGGATTTGTTTTTCAGTTTTTGTGGATAGAAAATGGGAATCATTTGCTTCTGAATCTCAGTTATATTTATAAAATTTGAAAAATTATCCTGGGTTTGATGATAAATCTGCCCTGTGAATACAGTGTTGTCTTTTGCCTTTTTGTCTGGATTTCCAACACGTGCTCAAATGTACTGAACTCTTCATCCCAATACACCTAAACAAAGGCTTCTAACACTTCCTGTCATAATCCCATGAGAGCTTACAGTTACTGTCCTGGCATTTTCACAACTTGATTACACTCCCGGCTGTGAGCAGATATAACTTCAATCCCTCAGTGTAAACAGAGAATGACTCATCCTTCTGAGGCAGTAAATAGCAACTTGGGTAGATGAACACCATCTTTAGACTTGTTAATACACCTGTAAAGTAGAAACACATCTCCTCCGAAATACTTTATACATACTTTGATATGTGCTGAAAGAAACATTGTATTCTAAAGATAGGTTCCAATTTCTAGGGCTTTAATAAGAGGAAGGAAAATCTGAATATCCTTATTTTCCAACCCAACTAAGGACTGACTTCTGTGATTGCACCAAAAAGTAGGAGAGGGAAAATCAAGCCAGAAGATAGGAATGCCTGTATTAGTCTTCTCTGCTCCCAAACTAACCTTCTTTCCTGTGACTCCCTTCATCTCCTATCCCCAGTCTCTGCCTTGGTTCTGACCTATTCAAATGAAAGAAAAAAAAATCAAATTGAGTCAGGAGCACTTACAGATCTACTACATGGCAGACATTTCAGTTAGTCTTTAGGATAACATTTTTCTCTGTCTCCAAGGACCTAATTATTCAGTGCTGAAGAAATAAAAGAAAATTAATTATACTCCAGCCTGATGAACTGTGAAGGCTCATTCAAAACATGTAATCATGATGGGGCACCTGGGTGGTTCAGTTGGTTAAACATCCAACTCTTGATTTCGGTTCAGGTCATGATCTCAGAGTTGTGGGATCTAGCCCAGTGTCAGGCTCTGCACTCAGCGTGTAATGTGCTTGTGATTCTCTCTCTCTCTCATTCTTTCTCTGCTCCTTTCCCTGCTCAAGAACTCTTGCACTCTCTAAATAAATAAATAAAATCTTTAAAAAACAAAACAAAAACATGCAACATAAAAACACATGTTGTTCTAATGAAAAAAGTAAAATACACAGTTACATATATAGTCCGGTCCTAATTTTGTAAATAATATCCACTCACATCCTTAAACACTCAGAAAAAAATTGGGGATCAGATTGGCAGACTGAGCACACCCATCTACTTTTCCTCCCTCCCTGAATTCCACTGAAATGCCAAACAAGAAAATTTACAACTAAAGATCAGAAAATTTGAAAATTTCCTGAAAAATGGAACAAAGAGAATTGGATTGATAGAGCAATAAAAGTTTTCTTTTTTTTTAAAAGCCAGAAAAAGGATATTGCCAAGTAAGAGTTATTTGTACACTAACTAGAGGGACTTCAAGCTCAGGGTTAACCAGTACATTGCAGGGAGGGGCCTTGTCAATCATTATCTGGTCCATAAATTAAAAGACTGCATTATGAACTCCTGAGCTGGTCATGATCTTCCCATGCCCTTCATAGCAGAAGTTCTGGCGACAGTGGTGTTTGCTTCCATATTAAAGCCTCATAACTGTTTTAGACAGTGAACCGAGGGGCTGTTCTATCAGAAGGGCTGACTCTGGACAGAGAAGTAGAGCTAAATTTGATAACTCAAGGAATCAGGGTGTGAAGAGGTGACAAGAAAAAGAAACCAAGAGATGCTTCTGATATGAGTTTCCCAGATCTCATATGCTGGGGAGAGAAATCTCCCAAACCAAGATTATCTACCTGTACACCTGCAAGATTCTACTCAACACACCTGAAAAGTTGGCTCCTATTATCAGAACTTTCATTTGCTGGGACGATTATTGCAGCCATAAAACAGAAAAGCAGCCATCTGAAAGAAACACTCAGGCTTCTAGATTATTAAAAATATAATCACCATTCCTTAAAAATTGAGCTGAATAACAAAATGGGCAGAGATGAATATTAAATTAATGAGCTGGAACATTTGGCTAAGGGACTTTCCCAAAACACAGTGCAGAGATAAAGAAATTTCCAGAAGCTTTCACTTCCATCTAAAAAGTTGATAAAGGAGGGAACAAAGGGAATATATAGAAGGACGTTTTAAAAATTGGAGATGACTATTCTTTCGTGCTGAAGAGATATTATGCAAAAAATGAAGAGATATTATGGACTTGTGGATTTTTATGTATTTTATTTGTTTAAATTTATTTCAGTATCTGAACTTTTGGTGCTTAGGTTGTCCCATCTTGGGCTACTGCAGTGGTCCTCAACCAAGGGCAATTTTGATCCCCAGGAGACATCTAGAAATGTCAATAGACATTATTGATTTCCATGAGTAGGTAGCTAGTAGGTAGATGGAAGCCAGGGTTGCTACTCAACACTGCACAATGCACAAGACAGTCCCTATTGCACAGGATTATTTGGCTCAAAATGTGAATAGTGCTGAGGATAAGAAACCCTGGAGACCCCTTCAGGGTGGCTCCTCCACCTCTTAGGCATAGCTCCTGGAATGTTCGTTCACTTCCTTGCTTTCCAGTTCAACATTACATCTCTCAGGTCTTCTGCTTGAGCCCTAGAATCAGCCACTTCCACAAAGATATTTGGGTTTTTCAGTGGGATGGTAGATAGAGACGATAATTCTAGCACCACAGATGCTCATTGCTGCTGAGTTGTCATCGTTCTCAGAAGAAGTTCAATATTAAATAGAATTTCATGAGGTGGGACACAGAATCCATATCATATTTACAAGTCATTGACCACCATGCCAACTAGTGTAAAAGCAGGTCATCAGATTCTGCTCTGCCTTAAGCTTCTGCTCTGATCCGAAGTGGCTCTGGTCTCTTTTCAGCTTTCCAGAGATCTGCCAAGAAATGAAATATTTTCTGGCTTATTTGTGGATTAAGTTGGAAGCAGAGCTCCAAGAATTTGTCTTCTTGCTTGGTCCACAGACATGACTCAATTTCCTCAGCAAAACTTCCCTTATAGAAACAGGTGGCCAGCCCATGAGCCATAGTTTGCCAATGTGATTTTCTAAAACATATTGTTCAAAAATATGATTTATTTTGATTACTAAGTGTTTTGGCACCCCATAAGTTTTACACTCAGAGTACCTCACAGGCCTCACCAGTCCTAGCCTTGCGTGGCTTTCTCTTTCCTAGAAACACACTACGTTCTTTCCAAGGTGAGTATGAGCCTTGTGTGCTGGTCTAATATCACTTCACCACGTCATGCCACTCCTTTCCTGAGAAGCTGTTTATTCTCTGCCAACCTTAAAATGCCTTCGTGTAAATCTTCCTGAGTGAGTGAGGGGAAAAAGAGAGGTGGGGGGAAAAGTTCAAAAGCAAAGAAAACAAGGAGAAGGAAGTGACCAGTGCTCAGTGAACCCACACGTGTGAAAGGCTAATCCAGAAATCACTCAGTAATCACCACGAGGGTGACATGGCTGGCTACGCATATGCTCACCTTCCCCACCTCCCACAAGGCCTCACTTCCTAAACCAAAGTAACCTTCTGAAATCTGACCGCTCTCCCTCAACTCTTGACCTCTCCTATGCAACTGCTTCTACACACCATTAGCTTCCTTCCAAAGTCCCCATTGACTTCTCATCCAAAGCAATACGATGTTCCTGTTTTTAAGAGAAGGGTACTGGCCCATTTGCCCAGTAAACAAAGGCTGGAGTGCAGTTAGAAGCTTCAAGGCGTATTACGCAGAAGAGTCCAAAAGGAGGGTGAGGTGTCGGGGGGCTCTGACGTGAAACCAAAACAGTGCTTGGAACTGGCTGCACTCAATGTTCAGAAGTGCTCATGGGTCAGTCATGCTCAAAGGAACAGTGTTGAAAGAATGATTATGTTTTAAAATAGTTTGGCTGTTAACCAAATAACATGCTACTACTGCTTGTTGCCAGGTCAGGCACTTTTGCTGATTGGTGAATTTTTAAGAATTATAATAATGACTAAATAAACTGGTTTAAAAGCAAGACATTTCCCAGGTGGATATCTTGATGGGGAATTGGGACAAGGACTATGGCTTGGCTTCTACTGGGTCCCAGAACGTATCTCTATTGAAGGTGGGCCTCTGTCCATACTCCTCCAGGACATTCTCTTTCCCATCAGTCCCAAGATGTTTGTATGAACTTAGGTGACTCAGAAATCCCTCTCGCAGTTAGTTACTCCACCTTTAAATGAAGTCAATATAATTGGCCCCCCTCATTCTCACACTCAGTGCTGGGAGTGGTGAGGTGGACAGGAATAGGAACATTGGCCTGGGGGTTAAGGCAAATCTAGAAGGCAGGGCAGAGCTTAAGGAAGCCCAGCCAAAGGCTCAAAGCTCACTTGAAACTAACTCTTTAAGGTGAGGTTTTGGTGTGGGACTGGCTTTTTATTGGATTCTTTTCATTTTTCCCCAAACCTGAGGAGTTGACCTGCTTTTCTCTTCTGTTGTTACAACTGCCCTCTGCTTGGGGTTCTGTTCCTTCCAGACTGATGAAGTCCAGGGTGCTTTCTCTCCATGTTTGTTCTATGTCACTATCACCATATTTGAGGCATCAAAGGGGAATAATGTTCAGGGAGGCATAATGCATGTGCTTCAGGACGGAAGCAGAGTCACAGTAAAACATACGTAATTATTTAGTAATTTAAATATTTCATAATAATAAGCACAAACAGGCAAAAATAACTTCGACATTAATTTTTCATTAGGATGTCTCAACCATCATGAAGAAGACATGTGATTCCAAGCAATATTTCATATTTCCATACTGATTCTTTTCCTTTCTCATCCACTTTCTTCATAAACTACAGATCCTCCTGTACTTTCTCCCCAATGCCAAACCCCACCCCAGATAAACATCTCCACTGTTCTGAGCCCAGGATCTTGCTCTTTATTTTATATAAAGTATTGAAATCCTTCTATCTTCCTGTTATCTCCTGGATCTTGCTCTTTCCTACCCAATGTCTCACCAAAACAAACAAAAACCCACCACCAATAACAAATACACTGCTCTGAAACAACAGGGGACTCCATAAAAGGTACTGGAGGGGGAGAACCTACCTAACAAACTGTATGGCACTAGTTACCCTTCACTGGAATTGGAGGAGGGAAAGAACAGGGATACTTACTTCCTCAAACACTTGTGTGATCACAGGAAGTAGACCTGACCTGTCATAATGCCCAGTCTAGTTCATCTTTCAGTTTTGGTTTAAAACAAAGAAGCCCAACCCTATGGGTGGGCAGTCCTCCTCAAGAGTGCTACCCTCCTTACTCTACTATGTAGGGGTCGCTCTGGGGCTCCACCACTTACCTGCTCTTGGGACTCAACTCCCAAGAGTTTCCGACCTTTCAGTTGGAAATGCTGGTCTTTCTCAGCTCTTTGGAACTACAGCATTAATGACAATAACAATAATGGTGGGCATGACTATAGCTAACCTTCATAGGGCGAGTTCTATGGGCTAGATACTAGGCAAACACCTAACCTTGATTGTCCCCTTTGGATTCCAAGTCCCAAGGAGCTGTTTTAGTTATCTCTCACTGCCTAAAAATTGCCACAAAACATAGCAACTTAGAACAACACACACCCGCCTCTCAAAGTTTTTGTGGGGCAGGAATCTGGGTATGATATAGCTAGGTCCTTGACTTTGAGGTCTCTCAAGCAAGGTGTTGCTTAGGGTATAGTCATCCCAAGGCTCAACTGAGCGAGCATTTGATTTCAGGTTCCCATGATCATTGGCAGGATGTAGTTTCTCACTGGCTGATGGACTAAGGTCCTCAGTTCTTCACGGACTGTTGGGCACAAGCCACACTCAGTTCCTTGTCATATGGGCCTCTCCAACGTGGCAGCTTCCTTCTTCAAAGGTATAAGCCATCAATAGAAAGGACAATAGAAAGAGTGCTAGCAAGACAAAGTTACAATCTTTTGCAACCTAATCACAGAAGTGACATCCCACAATATTCTATTGGTTCGAATCAAGTCACTGTGTCCAGCCTACACTATGTCCAGCTCACATTCTGGGGGATACAGATACCAGAAGGCAAAAATCATCAGGGGCATCTTAGAAATCTGAAAACCTCACGACCAGTTGGAAAAGGAGGGAGAAAGGGTTGTTTTCAGATTGCAGGGATAGTATCAAGAGGAGAAGATGAAAGTAGATCAGGGTAAGTATTGAAGCTAATAAAGGTAGAGGTTAGGAGGTGAAATAGGGAAGTACCTTATATTATTTTTGATCCAGTGTCTTTGTCTCACTCTGACCCCATAACATGAGTTGGTAGGGATAAGGCTAAAGGGTGTACATAGCACCACTGGGGCACTACACAAAGAATTCCTTTTTCCACCGGGAAAGTAAATGGAATAAAAGTAATGGAGTAGTGGGGTAGAGGAGTGGCAAAGGACTGAAGATAATCTCCCTGCACAAAAGTGACCCAGAATCCCTGTGGGCAGGAGAATTTTGGCAGGGACATGCCCAAAGATCACATAAAAAAGGAAGGAATCAGGGCATGAATCAGATCTAGAATAGGGTGTCTATAACCAAAGACAGTCAAGATGGAGGAAACAAATTCCAGACAGGAAACAGAAGGCTGGTTCTGTAAAGATTTTTTGAGGCAATGCTACAGGGAAGCAGATGGTGCAGGGGAGAGGACAGGGAACATTTTTTTTAGCAGCATCTACCAAAACAAATTTTACTTCATATGTGTTTTATGAGGGGAAAAAGACTGTAGGACTTTTCAGAGTTTTTAATATACTAGTGTGCCTAGTGAAACTCTAAGCTGTGTGTATTAGGGAGGGTGGGGATTGAACAGGCAGCACTTTGCACATGTGTTTATTTTGCTTGGAGGTGGAAACATGCTACACATTTTAGGGAACACTCTTTTATTAAATACCTGTGGCTTTTCTTGAGAGTAGGAAAGGTAAGCCAAGAATGCTTGCCAGCAGTTGAGTAACAAGCAAAAATTTTTATCAAACACCTATGTGTTAGCCAGAAATGACCCCAGGACCCCAACATTTGGGCCCAACAATGGGAAAGATATAAAACCAGTATCAGGGACACCTGGGTGGCTCAGTGGTTGAGCGTCTGCCTTTGGCTCAGGGTGTGATCCCGGGGTCCTGGGATGGAGCCCCACATCGGGCTCCCCACAGACAGCCTGCATCTCCCTCTGCCTGTGTCTCTGCCTCTCTCTCTGTGTCTTTCATGAATACATAAATAAAATCTTAAAAAAAAAAAAAACAGGATAGAGAAGTCACCAGATCATCACCTCTTCTTTTTTAAAGAAGATTTTTACCTATTTATTTGAGGTAGAGAGAGCACAGGCTGGAAGGAGGGGCAGGGAGAGAAACAGACTCCCCGCTGAGCAGGGAGCCCAATGGGAAGGAGGGGCAGGGAGAGAAACAGACTCCCCGCTGAGCAGGGAGCCCAATGGGGGACTCAATCCCAGGATCCCGAGATCATGACCTGAGCCAAAGGCAGATGCGTAACTGAGCCTTCCAGGTGCCCCCAGATCATCGCCTTTTACGACCATCCCCAGAAACTTTTCCCCCAAATTCCCAAAGTGCTATTACAACCCTTCTCTCCAGAATTCTCTTTCCTTCTCCTGTGGATGCTCATTTTCTTAACAGAGAAGGGAGTTAACACCATGGGTATTTCTCTTGGGATTTTTCCAGTAGCATAGGGTGAAGGCCATAAAGGAAGTTTCATTGAGAAAAGAAAGATGAACTTAAGAGTTTAAAAATGTCTTCTTAGTACAGAGAAAGAAGAAATCAAGAAAGGATCCCCTGCCAAAGCACAAAGAAAATAGTTCATCAAAAAACAAACGTTAATTTCTCTAGCATTAGCAGGGAATTACCCACCATGGGGATTAATCAAAAGATGAGAGACTTCCCCTCAAATACCCGAGGTTGGCTAAGGGTCCTACCCAGCTCAGAAGAGCAAGCCAGCAAAGAGAAGCCACTCCTCCCTGCCTTACACAATGCTGTGTTTTTAGGTTAATCCTCCAAGGATATTACGGTAACTTTCAGTGGTTAATGAATAGCTTCTAAGTGCCTGCTTCACTTAATTGTCCAAAGGCCAGTTGGTCCCAGAGCATATAAAGCTCCAAGCTGGCTAATGAGAGCATTGTCTCTGAGCAAGGAAGCAGGGGAGTGGAAACGTTCCAAAGGAGCTGGGATGCAAAACAGAATGGGTTTAGTTTTCTGTGCCTTTGCCCTCTTGATGGGCTTCCTGATGATCTGCCTGGGGGCCTTCTTCATTTCCTCAGGATCAATATTCAACTGTCGAGGGAACCTGATCCTGGCCTATATGCTTCTGCCACTGGGGTTTGTGATCCTCCTGAGTGGAATTTTCTGGAGCACCTACCGCCAGGCAAGTAAAAGCAAAGGAGTGTTCACCCATGTGCTCAGAAGACATCTTTCTCATGGGGCACTGCCCCTGGCCACTGTCGACAGGTATGTGCTGAGAGGCCAGAGGATGGAGGAGGGTTGCAATGGGACTGAATTCTGGAAAAGCAGAATGAACCTAACCCCACTGTGGAGCAAGATGTGGAGCAATATGTGGAGCACGTCCTGCAGGGGGCTGTAGGTCTAGAACTGAAGCTTTCCTGTCGGGAAATTACTCTGGAGTTAGTCCTTAGGAAGAATGGTGCTGGGGAAAACCATGAACTGAGAGGGGATTTCTACCTGAAAAACAACATCTCCCTCCATTGAAAACCTACCTAAGCCAATAGAAGAGGCCCAACTCAGGTTCTCTTGTTGTATCGTGGAAGCTGTCTTTAGAAGCAGGTGGTGGCAAGTTATTTCCCATAACCCGGCTACCAGGTTATATGGAAAGCAAGTTCCAGACCAGGTTCTGGCCCACAACAAATGAACAAGCAGGTATTGCATTAGTCCTGCAATCTCTCCATGAACTCAGTGAGGTCCCAGCTTACCACCTTTCTAGCTGTTCTCATCACACCTTGCCTGAGAGATTTATTTAACGCAAGACAAGTCATATTCCAGAGGTAATTCAGTTAACCTGACCACCTCATACCCATTATGATGGCTCTTACTTAAAAAAAAAACAACCCCACAGAAACAGCAAGTGTTAGCAAGAATACACAAAATCCAAAACCTTGTGCGCTGCTGGTGAGAATGGAAAATAGTGCAATCATTTTATGGAAAATGGTATGGAGGTTAAATATAGAATTGCCATTTGATCTAGCAATTCTACTCCTGGGTAAGTGGACAAAAGAATTAAAAGTAGGAACTTATACAGATCTTTGTACACCAGTGTTCATAGCAATATTCTTCATGATAGCCAAAAGGTGTAAACAACCCATGGGTCGTCCAGTGGATGAATGGATAAACAAAGTGTGGTCTACCCATATGATGAAATATTATTTGGCCATGAGAAGGAAGGACATTCTGACACATGCTACAGCATGGGTGACCCCTGAAAACATTATACTGAGCAAAAGAAGCCAGACACAAAAAGACAAATACTGCATGATTCCACTTATAGGAGATAGCTAGAGTAGTGAAATTCAGAGCCAGAAAGCAAACCAGTTATTGGGGGCAGTGGGGAGGAGAGAATGGGAACTTATTGTTTACTGAGAGTTTCAATCTGGGGTAATGGAAAAGTTTTGGAGAGGGAGAATGGTGAAGGTTGCTTATCAGTGTGGATGTACTGAATGCTACTGATCTGTACCTTTAAAATGGCTACAGCAGTAAATCTAATGTCACACATATTTCATTACAATAAAACAAAATTCAGTTCACCTTATGGTCAGTATCAGACAACTGAAACCCTCCTAATTCTTGGCTGACCCAAGACATTTAGGGATAAAACTTCAGGCATCATCTTCCAGGTACAGGCTGCAGGACTCCTAAATTCTTTTGCCCTCTTCATCTAAAATATCTTAGCTACTCCATGTATCTTGAATGTAAATAATTTTACCCATGACAGTTGATTTTTGACATTATTATGCTCATTAATAAGATACTAATTACAATAACTAAACCCCATTTCCAATACTTACTATACTAACTAGCAAGATCTTTGGGTTTGATAAAAGATTAAGATGACTAAGGTGATTATGGATGATGCTTCTTGAGTGATTATTTTTTTTTCTTAAATGTTAAGATGATTGCCTTTAGAGTGTGAATTCCTGCTAAGAGTAGCTGATTGCCTCCTATAGGAGGAAGTTATTAAATTTACTAACACATGCATAGCTTCACACCGTGCTGAATTATTTCAAAGGGATCTGTGATATGGACATCTTCCTGCTGCATCTAGTAGATGCCTGGCCTACACAGAATGACCAGGAAGTCAGTTAGGGAAGAGTTGCATTTCTCAGAAACATTTGCATTCAAGATGGGAACCCACATTGAGGTATCAGAGCCAATGAGTCTGCAATGGTGGAACTCGGGCACTGAGAATATGAACTGGCATGTGCCAATGGGACTGGGAGAGCTGGATGGGATTTAGGGGCAGGCGGCAGTCACCCTGGAGCCTCTCAAGTCGCTCCAGGGAACAGCTCACCTTTCTGTCTTTAATGTCTTTACATGTGTGTCCCATGACACTGTCTTAGCTATTCTGAGGGAAGGCTGAGATTTATGCCGTACAGTAGACGGTTCCTTCAGCTATCTGGCTTTGCGCCTGGTAATATTTGGGATGGAGCTGTGGCTACAAGTGGCAGGCTCTGTTCTGTTGTGGTTACACACCACAAACACTCCCTGCGGGCACTAAGGAATTCACTCTATAAATACACAACTCCATCAAGCTCACCCTCTTTCTTCCTCATCTCACACCACCCCTGTCCCATTCATGACGGAGAGGCCAGAAGGATTTAGCAATTAGCAACATGGGGCAAGATGACCAGTGAATACATCACCTTTGGCACGAATGGCTCCTTTCATCATTGGCCTATTGGCCTGCAAAGAGCTGCAAGTGAAATCTATGTGAAGTTGTTGGTTGAAATGGTTTGAGAAATGAGTATGTTTTTTTGGAAACCAGTTGCTGAGACTTGAAAGAGTGAGAAGAAAGAGAGAAGCAGCTGATACATTTGAGGAGATAGCCCAGAGCTGGATTTTTGAGTAAATGTTTTATCGGTGTAGCTGACGCACAACATACATTAGGCTCAGGTATACACAGTGATTTTGACAAGCTTATACATTGGTTTTCATTCATTATTTTATTGGCTTGGAGGATATGAGACAGCACAACTGAGTCGAAAATGAGGTGCGTGTGAATGGGGTCATGGATGCGAATGGACTAACTGGGTGGAAGGAGGTTGCACAGCCTAGGCGCCCCCCGTGTCTCTCCCCCTGATAACGATCTCATGCTGAAAGTCCCTGGTTCCCATGAGTGAGAGAGAGGCAAGAGCTTGGAATAACCCACTGGGAAAAATAGGACGAGAGAGGCACATATCCAATGGCTGATAAGGAAGGTTTTGCTGGAAGAGCAGCACATTTAAAAAAAAAAAAAAAACTGGTGATGCCAGGGAAGAAGTACATCTGTTTCAAAATCAATGTTTCTTAACAGTTTCACTTCACACAATGTGATTTGAGAGAGGCAGGCATATGCCTCTTTGGCATTAACCACTTAAATAACACATGTATGTTTGTGGCATTTTGATCTCCAGGCCAGATTTCTACCCTCCTGCATATGAAGAGAGTCTTGATGCTGAGAAGCAACCCTGTCCTACAGAGGGAGAAGTCTCAGATATTCCTCCACCACTGTACACAGAGCCGGGCCTGGAATTTGAGGACGCAGCTGATGCCCACCCAGAGGCTCCCCCTTCCTATGAGGAGTCTGTAGCAGGTGGGGTGCCGGCAGCCACACCATTACAGGATGCTGAGAGGCAAAGCCGAGGATGCTGAAGCAGGGGACACTTCCTTGCGCTCGTGATGCACCCTCATGGGTTAGACTTGATAATAATAAATGCAGGCACCAGACTATGGGAGGGAAAGTGTCTTCCATGACCCCCAGGAGCACTTGCCGAGGAGATGCTGTGGATGTCATGCAGTTCCACAGATGTGCTAGGCCCATGGGGACCCCAGAAGGAGCCGGCGGCAGCCAACAACATTTCAACGGATTTGCGCTAATCCCAGCCCAGGTGGGCTTCGGGGACCAATTTTGTAGCTCTGCTCCAAGAGGCCTTTGACTTTCAACCCCCTCCCATCACCTCAGCCCCCATTGGGGAGGAACAGGTGCTGCTCTTGAGGCAGCCAGCCGTGCGTCTTCAGGTACCACATCACCCAACAATCACAAACGGAGAGTGTGCTGGAAACGAAGGATCAGTGTGGTTTAATTTGCAGCTTTTGTTGGCTGGTTTCATAGTTCTCTCCAGATTTACCAGAGTGACACTGTAGTTCGCGTTGTGGGAGATGTGCTCTTGGAAGCCATGAATATTACTTGTATTACTTTTTAAGTTATGTGTATTTTATTTCTATGTGGAAAACAACTGTAATATTTCCTTTCAAAATGGCTCGAACACAAAGTTTTCAATGAATATCTTAAAAACGGGATGGTTGTACAAGCAGAGATGATGAGATTTCTTAGAGACTCAAGTTGAACAGATAGAATACTTAAAAATTCATAAAAACACAGAATTTAGGGAGGGAAACTGTACTAGCCATAGGTGGCATTAATATAGATTTTGACATAAATCTTGAAAGACATTAAAATATATATGAAATGTATATTTCAAAAAATCCCCCACTGCAGATCTTTAGAAAGGAGACTGTATTGTAGTACTTTGATCCTTAACAGAAAATTCTTTGTGTCTCAAGATACAGACCCACACATTTGTAGACTTGGGACATTTATCTTAAGACCCACTGACTCTTCAGCTTTGTTATACTTTATTACATGTTTTAACACGAGAGGACATGTCAGGTAGAAACGTGGTGGGAAGAGATGCATTAGAGCTTGGACAAAAATCTTCACCTCTCTGAGCCTCAGTTTCTTCCTCAATCAAGTGAGGAATTTGTGCTGGGATTATTATTTAATAGCTATGGAATGTCTCTTATATGATGGGTTCTGTGCCATGAACCTTTTATGCTTTTTATTTAGCCCTCATCATACCCTTCAGAAATAAGTGCAATGGTTATTCCCCTTTTACAGATGTATAAACTGAGACTTTGAGGTGTTAAGAAGAAACTTTGCCCATAGCATATGGTTGTTGCCAGTAGGGTGAAGCAGCATCTACAGAAGGGCATGAGAGGATGTATTTACTTCAAACATTTGTGCTAGATTAACCCTGTCTTCCCTCCCTTCTCCCACGGAGCAGTTTGGTCTTCTCTCCAGCTTCAGAAAGTGGACCCTAACAGGAAGAGGAGCCCCAGCACTGTGCAATACCTTACAGCCCTTGGGGAAGCCAGAGATCTTCCTTTAAGATTCTCTTTTTATTTTTTCTTAATATAAAAAAAGGTTTTAAACTTTTTCATTAAGGTATAGTTGACATAGAATAGGGTTCTCTTTTAAAATGTAAATACTCCCTCCATGTTTTCTGCCTAGGAGCTTGGCCCTCACCTCTCTGCGGTTTCATTCTCTCTGATCATTCCATCTAAGATGAAAGGTGGCTCCTATTGGTAACAGGCAGCCCTCAGGGAAGGGGCAGAGGGGGGGTTTGGACAGTGATGGCAAGGATGAAGAGCTTTCAGGGAGGAAGAAAGTTGTCGAGATGGAATGAGACCTCCATGGCCTCCTCTTCCCATTTTTGCTGAGCACACAGATTACTCATATCCTGGCAAATACACAGGAAGCCACACAAAAGGAAGTCCTGGTCCCTTTATATGAAACATACATTTGGGCACCCATGATTTGAATCCTTGACATCAAAGGTATAATTGGATATGAAGGTCACTCATGGTTGTCCAATGGGAAGGTGATCATTTATTAGCAGTGCAATATATTATTTCTCTCTTGAACTCTCTTTCTATCCCTCTACCAAGACTGTTATCCTGAGATCTCTGGGGTCTCAGCACATCCACGGGCCAGAACAAATTCTGTCATTGGGCTTTCATCCAGAGTTTGCATTTGTAATAGGTGGTTTTTCCAACTTCTGGTAGTCATATAAGACATGTTAATTTTGGTTTACATACGAAAATTGTTTTGATCTTTTTACGGCAATAAATTTTGTACATAAACTTTCTTCTCTTTCATCTCTGTTTTGTATCAGAAAAAAAAATCAATAGGGGAACATAAGTCAAGGTTTGATTCTCCATGTGGAACTAACACAGCATCCAGATGAGTTAATCTTTTTGAAAACCCAAACATTACTGAGCATCAACTATTGATTCAGAAGATAAGCCAGGTGCTTTTTGAAAAGAAGTACTACTCCCAGACAGCTATTGCTTTTTAAAAAAACAGATGTACCCTGAAGCAAGCATCAAGGACGGGAGTGTCACTCCAAACAAATCCTACTTTTGAGAGGCCTAGCAATTAAAACCCGCTGGGCAAGTCAGAACAAAAGCATTCTGCTGTGCTTAATTCATTGGTCAGCCCTAGGGGACTTACTCCAGGAGGTAGACGTTGTATCCCATCTTCCTCCTTAAATTTATGGTAAAATTAGGGGTGAGGGACAGAGAACCATGATTCCCTGAATGGCAAGGAGAACACATCAATTACAAGTGAGTGGAGAAGAGGCAAACATTCACTACAGTCCTTGCTCATTCCCTTTTCTCAAATGGGATTGGTAGGCTCACCTGTCAATGATGAAGGGAAATTCTCAGAGATGACGGCCCTCCAGGATTTTAATCTTATAACATCTCTCTGACAGGCAGCTTTAAGTACTCCTTCCAACCCCCAGAAGGTGAGCAGGACAAGGTTAGTTATAAAATACATAATGCTGCATCCTTTGCATATCCAAGATGTAGCATGTGTATTTTTTACCTCTCTGCTCCGAAACTCACAAGTATTTTTTCTGGCAACTCTACTCATCCCTCAAGATCCTACTTAAACGCACAGTCTTTGATGAGGAATCTCCCCAGCTCACCTATATTGCAGGTCACGTACTAGGTGCTAAAAGACATGAAAAGATGATAAAGACTTGAGTTTATAATGCATATCTTCACCAGGTTCTATAATTTTCCATGACAGGTCAGACTGATTCACATACCAAATGGGCTGTCAACTGCATGAGCCATTTCCACCGATAAGGACTCCAGCTGGTTGGAGTGGAACAGGCATCTGCTAAGCTCTGCTGCCTCTGATAATCTCTTGCTGTTTGTAACCGTTGAAAGGCCAAACACTGATTTACTGGCAGTTACATCATTTCAAAAGGTACACGATTTCTCAGGCCCTTCTGCACTCAAGAAAGGACATTCCTCAAGGCAGGTGTCTGGGATGTCAGTGTGCACATGTTTCAAGAGTACCCAGTGCGTGATCAAGCAATAAAATGGAGTCACCTGTTATGTCACTATCAGTTCCCATAGGTGCTTTACAAATTCCCTCACATCTGCCATGGCTAGTGGATATTACTGCCGAAGTAAATCCCATGCCTTGCAATGACCCACAGCTGACCAATCAGAAGTCACCACACCACCATCCCTATCATTGACTGTATGATCTGCAGAGAACACAGGCTCAGCACAGCCAACTGTCAGCCCAATGTGCCACCGTGGGGCTGGTCATCAATCTGAGGTTTCCTGTGTGGAAAGCCTTCGGGTCATGTCCAAGCCCTTCAGTCTGAGATGCCACACAAAAACTATTTGTTCTGTAAATACTGTGGATATAGGCTGCACCTTGGATTAGTAAGACCTGATAAATGATCTCATTTTAATAATGGCTGCCTGCCATTTTCAAGTCAGTTAATAAACCCAAGAATCATGAATGAGCAAAACAATTTTTCATTCTAAGGGACTGGCTCACCTGGTAGGATATTTAGAATCCGTGGTCCCCTCCCTTAAATGCCTCTCTGGCATGTATACACACACATTTCTGAACACCCCCTGGGTGGGTAGAGGTGCTGCGCTGGTTAGAACCACTGGCCTATACATACTGTTGCTTGTCACCATCCTGGGGGCACATGGTATAGCGAATGAACCCTTCAATACTAGTCGATCACAAAAGTGGCTCTGACGATTGCCACATTCCATCCACGGTCTCCTCTATGATTGTCTCCTGTGGTCCCCACAAAATTCTCAGATCGTTCCAGTCATTTAAGAAACTCTGGTGGCTGGAGCTTCATCTTTAAGACATAAAGACCATTACATGCAGAAGAGTGACTTCCTGTCTTTCAACTCTCTTGAGAAGGCCAGAGGACATGCATGTATAGCTCAGCAAGAGAAGCTTGGATTTTACATAAAGCAGAAATAATACCTTGGCAATGTGCATTTGAGCAGGTTCCAGAGAGAAAGGCTGGATTCTAGAGCCACAACAGGACCTTCCCCTTGGCAACCTCGCTGAGAAAAAGCTCTGTAAAAATAGGTGGCCGTGCAGCTGCTTCTTTCCATAGCTGGACCCAAACATGTGCTCTGCTTGATATTTATAACACTGTGGCTTCTCCAACCTCTCATCCATGCCACCCTCTCACTAGACCCAGTGCAAGCCTCATCTCCAGCCATCCTACCTCTCAATTCCTAGTCTTTGGTCTGGCTACATTGACCCCTGGTAAAATAATGTAAATGATTACAAGTCCCAGGAAACTCCACTTGTTGGGAAACCCATCAAGTGCCTAGTGTCCTGCCATTTCAGAGTCAATACCTCTGTGTGTTCCCATAATATGTTGTTCATGCCTCTACAGTAACATTCATGTCCTCCTGCTTCTTTGAGTATGTTATAGTCTCCTGTTCCCAAATTACAAACTCCTAGGAGCAGGAATAGTGTTTTATACATCTCCTCGCTACACCAAAAACAGGACTCTGCATAGAGTAGTTGTTAAATCAGTGTTTGTTAAATGCATGCATGCATGCATGAATGAATGAATGAATGAATGAAGGTATACTCGGGCTGCTGGATGCACATGCTGGAAATAAAAAACAGAGTTTTTAAATGAGGATTACCTTATATTTGACCTTTGAAGTTAGAGGTGATTAAAAGTTCAGCAATTTAAGAAAAAAAATTCATATTTTCTGACTGAGAGCTAAGCCTGATAACGCATCCAGCTGTGTGGACCCACATAGAACCGAGTAGTGAAGGGATGGCTATCACAGACCACCACTTAAAGGTGTTGAGAACCAAAGCTTTAAGGAAAATTACATTCGTTGCTGATAAATTCCATGACTTTAGAATCTCTGCTCAAAGCCACCCTCTATGATTAGGAAACAAAGATACTTACGATCAAAGACCAGATGCCAATTTAGTTTCTGCTGACTCTCAAAGGCAGTTGTGAGTAATCTGCCTTTTCTGGTTCCATTTATATAATAAATTCCCAGGTCCTAACAACGAAAGCCAGCCCTTGCAAGTGTTCTGAAAGACAGACTTATCAAAATGTGACCACTAATGGCAAAACAATCAAACAAAAATCCACAGTCCATGCGTAGGGTTGAAATCAGGAATTTCTTTTTTATTGGCTACTACATATCCTAGTAAGTTTCTGACAGAAGCAGAGATAGAGAGTGGACACAGATTCCTTCCTGGGAACATCTCCCTGCTTGCGCTCATCCTGACTACAGCAGTACCACCTTGCTTCACAAAGAGCACCACGTCATCTGTGCTAACAACAGGGTAAGTGAGAGTGTCGTTCCCAAGGAAGCAAAACATACACAAACAGGTCCCACACCGAGTGTCCCGGCTGAGTGCAGATAAAGGCTGCTAGAGCTGCAGTATCCTTCTCCTGGGCAAAGAAAGCCAGTTGTGACCTTCTAGTTTCTCACAGGGGTCCCACCCTCCCTTCCCTCTTATCAAGCCCTTAACTACCACCAATAAGGTCTTCTTCCAACAAGTACTCTATTTTTCCAGCATTTCATCATCTCCTTCTACAGCCACTGCTATTAAGATCTGAACTGTGTCCAAATGATTACTTTAAACTTGGCCCTTACTGGGAGATAAGAGAGTGGAGAGAAAGTCAGAGAGACAGCAGATATGGTGGTATTTTGTCTTCGAGGGAGGAATTAATATAAACCCCTGTATCACCCTCCATGATGTCGTCAAGGGAGGGCTGCTGAAATGGGAGGCATTCATCTGCAGAGTCCTGCCAAGAAACTGCTTCCCACCTGTGCCCTGAATGGCTGAATCTGAAGGAATGCAGCCAGCTTAAGAGCTAAAATAATATTATTTACAAAATAAGAGAGGAAAACACCCTTTGATATGTTTCATTGAAAGTGTGCCATGGTGATCTGCAGAATGCTTCCAAAGATGTGAGGGAAGGTGGCACAGGGACTCCCAAGAGGTCAGAAGGTGGGGGAGTGGGCCCTCCAGTGGCTAGCAGCCATGAGGTGCGCCCTTAGGAGTTGCACAGCCTTCCCCCCCGGGACACCTGACCCAGGATGAAAAGCTAGGTCCTCCACCATGCCGAGGAGGACAGTCTTCCTTGGTCTGCCCAGCAGCACCCGTGGCTTGGGGTAAGCTTAATTCTGGTGCTGCGCTCTGTGCGTGAGTTCAGAACCTTTCTCACCTAATGCCAGCGATGCGCAGATGCCATGATGGACATGTTCCTGGCCTACTTACTCTTTCTCAAAAGGTGAGGTTCCATTGTGTGATAGAATATAGATACCAAATGATAGTGCAGCTTTAACAGGCAACTGAACACCCTGTTGCATTTGGAGGAATTGACCCAAACCTAAGAAAACAGATTTTTTTGTTCTCTTCCCTCCCCCCACCCACCACCAGCAAATTATCGTGTGTGTGTGTGTGTGTGTGTGTGTGTGTGTGTGTGTGTGTTTCAAAGTCATAAAAGGCACAAAAAGGTAGCAAGAAGGCATGGGTGAAGTGTCTCCCGCCAAGCGCTCTCTTTTGGCCCTGGTGACTGATCTTTCCTCCATTCAAGTGATGACGGTGGGGCCCCTCCGGCCAGTTCTCTCATGAATCTGGGATATTTTCAGCGCGATGGCAATAAGAGGACTCAGCACAGCCTGGAAAAGGAAGGGAAAAGTCTGTGAACAACTCACATCAGTCACAGGAGGGCCACTGGGATTGGTTTCTGTTGCAGTCATCTGGATTCAACTCCAATTTGCAGCTGAAAGGCAGAGTTACTGCTGGTGAGACACCTGTTCCCTAGACCCTGGTTCCTCATCCATAAAAGGAGAGAGAAATGGGTAGGGTGGGGTGGGGGGTGGTTAGGGGAGGAGATGGTCTCTGGAGGTTGTCCAGCAACCCCAAAACACTGATCTCAGATAGGAATCTAGCAACCCCGGCTGCCAGAGCATCGGGGCATTTCATGAACAAAGCTTTATGAACTAAGGAAGTCCAGAGAACCCCACAGGCTTCCTCTGCTACTCTACCCCCACAGTATGTACACCCCACCCACACATGTATATGCACAAGAACTTAAGGAAACACACTCATTCTCCAGCCTAGGACCAGAGGCCTGCAGAACCTACTATCTTGACTTTCAGAGAAAACAGACCAACCCATTGGCTAATGCTCAGAAATATCTACTCATTTCTTCCCATCAAATAACATTAGTGTTCCCCAGAAGGAGGGCAGTTTAGAGGCCTAAGGAGTAGATTCTCAAAAAAGCAAAGGACATGGAAAGAATAATTTCTTGCCCTCCAGTTGCTTCTCATTTCATGAGAGTAAAGCATTGTTTTTCAAAGTGTGGAACACATACACATACAAATTAATGATACAGGAGATTATTTTAGATGGTTCATGGACCTGGCATTACCTACAAAAGAATGAGAACGTCACCCCATTTTCCATTCTTCTTTCACCCTCCTAATTTCATCAAGGAGAAACTCTGTTGGTGGCCAATCTTTAACATATGAACCGGGGATCCCTGGGTGGCGCAGCGGTTTAGCGCCTGCCTTTGGCCCAGGGCGCGATCCTGGAGACCCGGGATTGAATCCCACGTCGGGCTCCCGGTGCATGGAGCCTGCTTCTCCCTCTGCCTATGTCTCTGCCTCTCTCTCTCTCTGTGACTATCATAAATAAATAAAAATTAAAAAAAATAAATAACACATGAACCAACACAGAGCATGCCACAGGCAAGCATCACCTAGCTAGAAGGTAATATCATTGTATATCTTATTGAATTCATTTTTTGTCGTGAGCTTTTATTTATCAAGGGATATCACGGTTTTTTTTTTTTCATGTACGTGCAGGCTTTCTATAATAAATAAATAGATTTAAGTGAAAACAATGTAAGTCCATTTAAAGACAAGGATACTGATGGAAGAGAAGTTTGGGAAATATAGCATAAGGGAAGAAACAAAGATATCATGTTGAGGAAAAGAAAGCCTGTTATTTTTGGAAGGGAGGGCGGGAGTGGAGTGTAGATACACGGCAGTCCTGAGTAATAAGTGAGCAAGCCTTGTCTGGAGAGATAGAAATGCCAGTGCAAAGCGTAAGGATTTAACTCATTAGGCAAGGAGAGATGCTGGAGTTTTCAGAGTTAAAAGGTGACACTGTGAGACCTGTGCTTTGGATAGATTGTTCTAGAGGCAAGCCCAGTAGTTTCACACATTAATGGCTAAATGTATGAAATCATCTTACTCTATGAAGATGACTAGATGGAGGAACTTGAATATAATCTTGGAAGCTAGAAGGGAGATGAGAATCTTGAGCCATTTCATTACAAGTGCACAAGCAAACTGTATTTCCCTCTGGTTCTGCATCCATGAACAGTATATACAGAAACAGAAAGTTTTATTTTCTTTTAATAACCCTCCTGGTGCCCAGAAAAATTTCCTATACACATTTTGCAAGGCCATATTCCATGTGATGCCTACATAGGGGCATCTGGATTCTTTAGGAGCCAAGCACTCATTGGGTGTGGAAATCAGATTATTGGCTTTCGTTCCCCATCCTCTCTTCTCTTCACCACCCCTGCCCCAGCTTTTGGGGGAGCTATATAACTCTTCATTAACATCTATAAAAGAGGTTAAATGAGGATGGAGAATGAGAATGAAGTTAAAAACCAATCACTTTAACTGAAGTTCTGGAGGGCAAATAAAAAGATGAACTTTATCCCATCTATTTAAGAAAATGCAATGAAATCGAACTTGAAACTTCAAGAACTGAAAATTAAGACACAATTTGTTTCACATCATTGTGTGTTTCAAGATCAAAGACTTTAAGTGGCGGTATCCATTGGCAAGAGGGTAAGGAAGCACAGTTTTTTTTTTTTTTTTAAAGATTTTATTTATTTATTTATGAGAGAGAGAGAGAGAGAGAGAGGCAGAGACACAGGCAGAGGGAGAAGCAGGCTCCATGCCAGGAGCCTAATGCGGGACTCAATCCCAGGACTTCAGAATCATGCCCTGGGCCAAAGGCAGGTGCTAAACCGCTGAGCCACCCAGGGATCCCCCTGGAAGCACAGTTAGTTAGTTAGTTAGTTAATTATTTACTTACTTACTTACTTACTTACTTACTTACTTACTTACTTACTTACTTATTATTTATTTATTTATTTATTTATTTATTTATTTATTTATTTATTTATTTATATTTTTTGGAAGCACAGTTTTAAACAATGTTGTAAACCCTGCAGAAGTTCTCTTAAAGGATTTCCACTGAACTTGGTAGATAAACCTCTGCTTTTCATTTCTTCTGTAAAACATCCTGATTGATGTCCACAGCACAGGAGCTGTCTGTGAACCAGTACATCACTTTCTAATACGCTCACCTACTTTTGCCTCCAGCAGTTATGTGCTTTCCAGGAGTCAGTTAAGTTTGTGCCTAAATATGTTAACACCTGTTACACTAGTTATTCAGAATATGTAATTAAATGATACATAAACCAATGAGATGTGAGTATACATAGGAAGAGTTCTTTCTATGGAAATTAAGTCGAATGTTCTGAAAAGAATCTAGATAATGGCAATTAGCTAATCCTGTGAAATTAATGTGAGATACAGTGAAATATTGAGGAGGAATAAAAAAATGTCTAGAAAATTCTTTCTTCAGATGACTTCCCAAATGTCTTTAAATTACCCACTCACTATAAAGACATTAAAGGTGAACATGACTGATGAAATATGAGTGGGAATCTATTCAAGAAAGACAATCACAATACCAAATAGTGTGCTCATATTCAAAGAAAAGGTCTTGGGTCAACATTAAAAGACTGACAAATAAGTATACATTTATATATGTTTTGTGCTGAAAATACAATGATCAAAATAGGCACTTAGTTACCTCTTTTAACTCTTTCTGGATTCATGAATCAAGCACTTGTCCTTTGCCCTGATCATGTCAGAGAAAAAGGTTTGGGTGGGACTTACGTCCATATGAGAAAGACTGAACATGGAACTTCTACTCTGAGCACAGAGCTCCAGGCCAACACAGCACAGAAGCTGTGGTGCCATCTGCCCTCCAGGGACCATGAGGGATTGAGAAGAAGGACATCATTGATGATCACCATGGAATGAACACTAGTGAGGTCTTTTCACCATTATCCAGCAACCTAGAAAGTCTTCAGATATTTGTTTGACCCTAAGGAGTTCTGGGACAGGTCCCTAAAAATGCCCAAGATTAAAATTTTCATCAGCCTTGTGGAATGGAAACTTCGAGTTAGAATTAAGTTAAGGATCATTAATCAATGTCTTTTTTTTTCTTGCCTGAGTATATAAAGTAAATACTAGAATATTTGCAAATGTATATAAATGCTAGAGTAAGTGGTTATGCCACCAGGGCAGGAATTTTGTTTAATTCAGGCCTTAGAAAGGTGCCTGCTACTTAGGAGGTATTCAATGGATATTGGTTGAATAAACGAATGCTATTTCAGCTTGGTAAAAAGAAGCTGAGGAGGCAGACAGAGACTTCTGTGACCATGCATGCAGGGTGTGCTGGGCAAGTGGAAGGGTCACTGGATTTTTGCTGTCCTGTTTTTCTTTAGAAATCACAGCTTTGGCGATCCCTGGGTGGCGCAGTGGTTTGGCGCCTGCCTTTGGCCCAGGGTGCGATCCTGGAGACCCGGGATCGAATCCCACGTCGGGCTCCCGGTGCATGGAGCCTACTTCTCCCTCTGCCTGTGTGTCTCTGCCTGTCTCTCTCTCTCTCTCTGTGTGACTATCATAAATAAATAATATAAAAAAAATAAAATCTTAAAAAAAAAAAAGAAATCACAGCTTTGGGGGCACCTGGGTGGTTCAGTGGTTGAGCATCTGCCTTTGGCTCAGGTCATGATCCCAGGGTCCTGGGACTGAGTCCCACATTGGGCTCCCAGCAGGGAGCCTGCTTCTCCCTCTGCCTATGTCTCTACCTCTCTCTCTCTCTGTGTCTCTCATGAATAAATAAATAAAATCTTAAAAAAAGAAATCACAGCTTTGAGTACACGTGAATCCCAGATGCTCCTTTCCTATCATTCACTACGCACCATGGAAAAAAGTGAGAGGAGATTAATTTCCCTGAAACAACTGGAAAGGCCCTCAGAATCCGGAGTGAGATGAGGAGCTAAAAATTAGAAACCCGTGGAAGTGAGCTTTCTGAGGTGGAACCGGAAGCACAGATCTTGAGAAGCAGAGAGGAAGCATGGGATGATCTAGTTTTGAGTTCTTCTTGTCACAGATGAGGAAACCGAAGCACCAAGAGTCATGATGAGCCCAGGACCACACGTCTGCTTGGCAGCTGAGCTCAGAACACACTATTACCTCCTCTACTGCTCTTTCCATCCCACAATCCTGAACTCGAGGAATGTCAGGACAAACAGAGTGGATAAAAGGAGCCAAGGAGGAGAAATGACAGAACAGTGGGATTGTCACCTGGGACACCAGGCAGGTCCCACCTCAGACAAGGGGTTAGACAGGACTGATTAAGAACAGAAGGACAGGAGGAAGGAGTGCATTCCTGGTTATGTGAATGTATTAGAAGTCCCAAGATGATTCTTCACAAATTAGGAGAATACACTAATAGAGACTTTAATCAATTAGGAATATAGCATCTTTTTTCTAGGAAGTACTTGACCTAGTTTTTCTACACTCAAGAGTAGGAAACAGTGAGCACCCCTCTTGGGGCAAACTGAGTTGGCAACGTATCCATCTGGCACTGTGCCTCTGATGTCCTTCCTCTGTCTTGGAGAGTCGGGTGGATATTTATTGTCATTTCAACTTAACAAGCCTAGCAGTCTGAATGAAGAGGGAATTGGAGCCTGCCTCTGTTTAAAATTTGGATACTTTGTTTATCATAGCTTTTAATTGTATGGATTTTGATTTTGATTTTATTTTAGTTTTTAAAGATTCTATTCATTCGAGAGAGAGAGAGAGAGAGAGAGAGAGAGGCAGAGACACAGGCAGAGGGAGAAGCAGGCTCCATGCAGGGAGCCCGATGTGGGACTCGATCCCGGGACTCCAGGATCACGCCCTGGGCCGAAGGCGACACTAAACCGCTGAACCACCCAGGCATCCCTGGATTTTGATTTTTTAATGGCAATACTTGTTTTGATTGCTGAGATTTTTTTTGGTGCCTCATTAAATTTTGTACCTAGCTGACCTCACCCTAAGCTCTGTCCTGTATTAGGTTTTAACCTGTTCCTGCTCCCTGGAAGGACAGAAAGAGTTCTTCCTTTCACTTTTTCTCCCATCTCCTCATACTTTATGTTGCTGTGGTGGTGGTTTTGATGCATGTGCATGTAAATTAGGGCCATAAAAACAAACTCCTAACCAACTGAACTTCTTCCCCTAATGGGCAATAGACAAGAGAGGTGTAAATGATCTGAATGTCACAAGACTCAAAGTCAATAGTTAACTGATTTTTTTTTTTTTTTGAGAAAAACAAAACCCTAACTGGAAACACAAAACACAATCACTTATTAAGCCAGATTTGTCAGAATTCGTGGAGGGAGCCCAGGGCTGGGCTGGTCTTGAGGAAGGATGACCATTTGGACAATCAAGGAAGTAAGGGTGTGGGGAGGCGGGCATGGGGATAACAGCACTTATCCCAGTTCCTTGTTTGGGGTAGGTAATACAAGCGAAGAGAATGCAGATCATTCACCAATAGAAGACATGAATCTCCTAGTATCAATAAAATAGGAATTTATAACAAATGCCACTTTCTTTAGATTCTTAGGGGCAGCTGGCATCAACACCCTTACAGAATGGGCTGACCTCCTCTAATGATTTCACTCCAACATTTGGTTTTAGTCCCTGTGCTATTTGCTTAGTTTAAGGCAATGGTTCTTGAACTTGAATGTGCATCAGAATCACTAGGAGGGTCTGTGAAAACCCAGACTGCTGGTCCCCTCCTCAAGTTCCTGATCCAAGAGGTCTGAGGTCGGGGCCCCAAAATGTGCATTTCTAACAAGTTGCAGGTGATGCTGTGTTGGGGGTATTGGGAACACACTTCGCAAACCCTGCTCTAAGGTGTGCTGATTCTTGTACCTGTCAAGCCCTTTGCTCCAGCTCAAGGCTTGGTTTTCTTGCTTGCATCACACACCCCCTTGCCCCTGCTGACTGGACCAGAAGTGGGTTCCTGACCTTCAGGCAGCCATCAAAGTCTGGCCAGCAACCTGCCAGACAGCCTGGGACAAAACCTGAACCAGCTGATCAGATTCTTTCCCTCAGGGATTAAACTGATAGGTAATGAAAGAACGAGCCAGTTAGCAGTGGGAAATTAACCACAAGGTTATAATTAATTAACCATGAGGGTATAAGGGGCCACGGTAATCCAGGGGTTGTAAGAAAGATCACAAAAAGTTACAAGAAACTATGAAAAATAAAAAATAAAGAGACCAGAGGGAAATAATAAAGAGTTGGTAGAGAGAAAAGAATGATGTGAATCCCAATAATCTCTCAAGTAACTATTCACTCACTCCTGCCAGGGGGGCCTGAATCTATAACTCTGCTCAAGGTCTGGTCTCTAGGACCTGGCCCTAAGACAGGACCCTCCCTTGGATTTCTTGAGCTAACCCCAGTCTCTTTGTGCTCTAAAATAAATCAAAATTTTAAAACAAATCAAGACAAAATTACATTAATCCAATAAACTTAGCCCAAATGATGTTTTTCTTGGACCATTTTGAGGGACTATGGCTCAGCTTTTACCACCAGTGAGAAAAAGCATCTTTCCTTATAAAACAAAACTTCTTGTGAACTAAAATTAATTTCCTCACCAACTCAGCTCACAGCTGCACCAGCACATCCTACTAATCTCTCCAATGGCTGGGCCAGAAGTGCTCTTCGGTGAGTCTTTCTGTCTCTCCCCCACATTCAAGCAGTGGCCAAACCCATCGGTCATATTTCCACAGTGGCTCCCCATCCATTCACTGCTCCTCTTCTCGTTGCTCCCTCCTTAACACAGTCACCTGCCATCTCTGACTAGCAGGAGACTCCTACCTGTTCCCAGTCTCACTACACTAAGCTTTTCAGACCAGACTCATTCATCTGGTGCCCTGATGTAAAAGTCTCAGAAGATTGTGATGCCTGGGTTGCTTGGTGGTTGAGTGTCTGCCTTTGGCTCAGCGCATGATCCTGGGGTCCGGATATCGAGTCCCACATCGGGCTCCCTGCATGGAACCTGCTTCTCCCTCTGCCTGTGTCTCTGCCTTTCTCTGTGTGTCTCTCATGAATAAATAAAATCTTAAAAAAAAAAAAAAGTCCCAGAAGATCCCTCCAAGGCTATTCTCAGGCCCTCTTGGCATGGCTGTCAGACTCTTGATGGTTGGGTCTCCCTCTCTGTGGTGGGCAAAATAACAGCCCCCCAAGATGTCAGGCCTTAGTTCCTGGAGTCTATACATGTGACCTTTGAGGGAAAAGAAAAGGTTCTTTGCAGATGTGATTAAGTTAAAGATCTTGAGATGAGATTTTCCTGGATTCTCCAGCTGGACCCTAAGTGCAATCACAGCTGTCCTCTTAAGAGAGTGCAAGATCACATACCCACACACAAGAGGATCAGAGAGAAGAGGAGCCAGAGGTGGGAGTAACACAACCACAAACCAGACAGTGTCAGCAGCTGCCAGAAAATGGAAGAGGCAAGAAGGTGTTCTCTCCTAGGGCCTTCAGAGGGAGTGTGGGTTGCCAGCACCGGGATTTCAGAACGCTAGCCCCCCAAACCAAGAGAGAGCCGTTGCTACTGTTGGAAGCCACCTGGTGTGTGGGACTGTTAGAGAAGCCACAGGAAATGATGACACCCTTCCCTCCCTCCTGAATCTGCTCTCTGCTCCTGTCTCACACTGCTGCACCCCTGAAACTGTGACGCCTTGGCCTGAGGCAGCCCACCTACCTCTCTTCTCCACTTGCACATGTGTTGTTCTATCAGTTTAGAACCATGTTGCAATCTCACCCATCTCTTGAGGCTTCCTTCCTGAGATCTTCTGACCATCCCACCTGCCCAGGTAGGCTCTTTCCAGTCTCCAGACACTCACTTGCTTCTTTGATGATTCCTTTTATCTTGATTTACAGGAATTTGTAGACTTTGTTTCCCCCTCTCTCTTTCTCTCCACACTTCCACTAAACTCTAAGCTCTTTACAAGAAGGCAAAGCTTTTCTTACATATGTCTGTTTCCTCCACAATATGTATTTTGCTCATAAGAGTTGCTGAAGAAAATAGCAGGTTTGGGAAATTAGGTAGTCAGGTGAGTTGTCCAGTGTTTAATGCAGTGAGTGATTACTGAGAAACCACCTCATGCTTTGTGTCCCCTTCATTAGGAAGATTCACCAGGAAAAAATGAGACTGTCCATCTATCCCCCCACCTGCCTCCTCCTCAACCCAAAGAAGAGTCCAGGCTTCATGTTTCTTAGGCTGGGAACCCCTCCCCATTTGGGAAGGGTTACTAGGTTCTTGGGGGATTCTAATTAGCACTAAGTACTAATGTAGAGCAAGGGCTGGGGTGACGGCATCATCATCCAGAGTTGAAAGGAAAGGAAAGCTGTCCAATCCAGGGAATGGCCTCTGTATTCTGAAAATGGTGGGAACCTAAATCTTGGATGCAGCAATGCTGAGGAGGGAGGGAGGCCTGTGGGCAGTGGCAAGGACCATCAAGGAAAAGAACCTGTGCCCCTGACCAGAGCAGTGCCCCAGATAGATGGCAGGAACAACACACAGACATGGTGCACAGAGCAGCAGAGGTACGGCCAACCACACAAATCTGCATTCCCCCCAGGATAGCATGCACCTCTCCATGCCTCTGTCCCTCCTGTGTGGTCTTTGATGCTCAGGAAAAGGGAGGGAGCTCCAAATAGGCACTATGGAGCTTTCTGGCAACTCAGGCTGAGATGACCAACTTAAAGATAGCCTGATCCATGCAATACAGAAATGCAACATTTCTTATGCATCCCAGGAGTCATAGAGCAACCCATACCTGTCAGGATTATAAACTCAGAGTCATCCTCTGACTTTGTTTCCAATATGTCTGGGCATTGGAGACAGTATCTGATTACAGTGCCCTTCAAATCCTGAACATGCACACAATGAACAGAGAGAGTTAAGTCAAGGACAAGGACCTGTCGCCCTCAAGTCCACTTTATAAGGGCTCCTGCCCAAAGCGGTGAGGGGAGTGGAAACCCATTCCAAGCCCATCTCAGAAGATGGCAAGGGGTGGCATCTTCCTAGAAGAAGGGGTGCCTGGTCTTCCCACAAAGATGCTGTCCACCAGCCTCATCATCCTGCCCATTCCCCAGACACTTTTTCCAGTTCTCACAAGGGTGCCCTATAGGCTAGATGCCACTCTGGTTACCATAAGCCACATTTTAGGTAAGAAGGATGACTGACTATTTTAAACGCATTTGGGAAGCATCTAGAATAGGAATTATTACTGAAAACAAAGTCAAATACTTTTTTGCTAATAAAAATTAAGTGAAAATGCTAAACGCTGCAGGATTCTACTCTTTATTACAATCCATACAACCACAGCCTTGACTTTTAAGTCCCTTTTCATGTGACACATATACCTGTCTTGACCTACAATATAACTAAAATTAGACAAAATGGAGACTATGAAAAATGACCACATAAATCTGAATTTTGAGCCCGCACTGAGGGAACCATCCATCTTGTCACTATCAGAAGCCCGGCCTCCAGAAAAGCTCTCTTCTGAGGGGTGGAGAGCCATCCCAATATATAAGCTGATGAAACGCTTCCAAAGAAGCTCAATCAAAACAAAAACTACTCCCAAAAACTTTGGGATGACAGCGACAAGCCTATTAAAAACCACACTGACCAGACAGGCCAGGCCCAGTTCTCCACCACCCTCCCCACTCCTGCCATTGACCAGGGACTTTAGGAGGTGAAAGGTAGTCCCTAGATTGCAAGTGCAAGATAGAACAGAAGTGTCATGAAGCCAATTTTCCTATTTGTTCAAATGTGAGCTCCTTTTGGGTCCACACTCAAAAATATCCTGGAAAGATGGGGAAGGGGACAGAGCAACTCCACTGGCCAGCACCTGCGGGCACCACTGATGGGCATCGGGCAGAGTCCCAGTGCCCTGTCATTGTCCTGTGGTGCAAACACAGACCAACCTGCAAGATGTGACAGCTTACTTTCATAGAACTGCCCCCTGGTCACTCTTTCCCTCCTCCTCTTCCCTCTCCTGTTCCTTTCTGGCCTTCCTTCTGTTGTCAAAAACATTGTAACAGGATGGGCAATGACTAGCTGGGTTCAGATCACCATAATTTCCGCCCACCCTCCTCAAATGTCCCTACTGTGTCTTCCACATTTCTCTTCATGGGTAGATTCACAGCAAACTTCAGAAGTTTCCTTGATGTGGAACACATCTGCCAATTCAGAGGGAAAGTATGGTCACCCACCCTGCTACCACCACTCGCAGAATTGTTAGCAGAAATACAACTGCACAATTGAAAGCAGAGGCTACAAAAAAGGACCACTGTCCAGGTGGTGTGGCTCAAAGGACTCTCCTTGAAAACATTGACCTCCTCTCTTTTTCCCTCTGTTCCAACCACTTCCAAAAGCCATGGTCTAGGGAATCAGTTACTTTTTAAAAACATGTTTCCTAGAGTTGGAACAATAATGAGATTCAGTTTGGCTTTCTGCATGTGGATCCCAGGAAACCTTGCTTCTTAAAAACAGGTTAAAAGCTTCAAAAGAACAATAGCCAAAACTGTGGAAGGAGCTTTGGTGTCCATCGAAAGATGAATGGATAAAGAAGATGTGGTTTATGTATACAATGGAATATTACTCAGCCATTAGAAACGACAAATACCCACCATTTGCTTCAACGTGGATGGAACTGGAGGGTATTATGCTGAGTGAAGTAAGTCAATCGGAGAAGGACAAACATTATATGTTCTCATTCATTTGGGGAATATAAATAATAGTGAAAGGGAATATAAGGGAAGGGGGAAGAAATGTGTGGGAAATATCAGAAAGGGAGACAGAATGTAAAGACTGCTAACTCTGGGAAACGAACTAGGGGTGGTGGAAGGGGAGGAGGGCGGGGGGTGGGGGTGAATGGGTGACGGGCACTGAGGGGGGCACTTGACGGGATGAGCACTGGGTGGTATTCTGTATGTTGGCAAATTGAACACCAATAAAAAATAAATTTATTATTAAAAAAATAATAAGATTTGAAAAAAAAAAAAAAGCTCCAAAAGAAATTTCCGAAAGGGTGGTCAGAAGACTGCTACCCTAAGGTTGAGGGAAGAATCGGAAGGATGTGACTGCAGGCTCCTGTCATGGTGATGCCGTTTCGGTGAATCTGGGGGAGCAGTCAGGGAGGGGATAGCCCTGACAAGCTCCCAGAGTGATTCTGATCCAGTTCAGGTATGAGAATCACACTTGCAAAGTACCATGCTACTTATTCTAGAAGCAGTGGTTCTAGAAGAGTAGTTACAAGCTTGGACTCTGAAGCTAAACTGCCAGGCCCTGTCCCTTGTGAGCTGTGTAAGCTTGGGTAAGCCACCTACCCTCCATGAGCCTTAATGCTCCCTACACAAAATAGGGGGACCTGACCTCATAGAGCCCCTGTGAGGATGAAATGAACTAACGAACAGGAAACATTCACAACATGCATGGCACACAGTGGGGGTGGGGGTGTGCAAGCACAGCTGTCATCCTACAAACCAGGAACTGAATGGAATTAACACTGAAGCACCTTCAATGCCTCTCACAAGGCTATATTGGGGTATGCAAAGTGGAGATCCATGGCCACCCAATCTACTCTGTCATCGCCTATTTTTGCTGGCACAGAATTTATTTATGTATTTTAAGGATTTTATGTATTTATTCATGAGAGACACAGAGAGAGAGAGAGGCACAGACATAGGTAGAGGGAGAAGCAGGTTCCATGCAGGGAGCCCGACATGGGACTTGATCCAGGGTCTCCAGGATCACACCCTGGGCTGAAGGCGGAGCTAAACCACTGAGCCACTGGGGCTGCCCACTGGCACAGAATTTAGATAGATAGATAGATAGATAGATAGATAGATAGATAGATAGATAGATAGATAGAATAGATAATTTTATTAAAAAAATATGAATTGAATGCCTTTAGATGGCACATCAGTTCTAATCAACAACTTCTGTTTTTGTTTTTATTTTTTAAGATTTTATTTGAGAGAGAGACAGAGACAGAGAAAGCACAAGCAGGGGGAGGGACAGAGGGAGATAGAGAAGGAGACTTCCTGCTGAGCAGGGAGTCTGATGTGGGGTTCAATCCCAAGACCCTGAGATCATGACCTGAACTGAAGGCAGACACTTTGAGCTATCCAGGTGCCCCAACTTCCCTCTGTTTTATGACTGGCTGTCCATTCACCTTGGTGAATGATTTGCCTGTCATTTGAATTTCTGACTCCAGGGTTCTTCTTTGCCATGGGGTGCATGCTCTGCAGTCATCTATGTTTTGTCACAGGAAGCTGGCTGCTATAAGTGATGTGGTGGGTGGTTGGTAGGTGTGTAGGTGTGAGGGTGAGGCACACCCACAAGGCTGCTTCTGAGCCTGGCTTTTGTTCCAGAGTGTGTCTTTACATGGAGAAGAGACCTATGGGTGCAAAAAAATTTACTTTTTTTGCAGAAAGCTTCCAACTGTGCTTCAAGGTACACTCCACCCAGATCTTATACCCTCTCCACCCTGCGTTTTATGGCTATACAACCTAAGGCCCAATATGGAACCTCTACCAGGACTATGAGAGTCTCCCTGAAAACCAGTGATTTCCTAGGGAAAGGCAGTCATGGGTTTTTCCTCAAGGTGCACTTTAGGATCATGAAAACCCAGCCAGCTGGGAACCCCACCTGGCCTCCCCACATCTCTTCAAATGTGTGGTGTTCGGTGGACTTTCAAATTTGGTTTATATAATAGAATCTGAACACATTCACATACTGGTTCATATTCATCCAAACTAGCTCACATTTATATGCTTCAAAAAGATTAGTTAACAAATATTTGGTTTCAAAGTCTTCACAGGTCTAGGCTCAGAAAAATTATTCAAAATAACAAATGTAAGCTCTTTTTCTTTCATGGCATTAATCAGACTTTGGTAGCCATTAATGCCACACACTAGTTCCTAGCATTCTTCTCCTCCCTGACCAGAAGGCTGAGCTTCCAGGTCCTTCTATGGCCAGGTGGGGCCTTTTGACAATTTCCAGTCATTGGGTTAAAAGTGGAGAAGATGTGGTCACTTTCAGCCAAAGCTCTTCTGATTGGAGTAACCAGCAATGTTCCAGATGCCTGGACACTAGAGGACAAGCAACATGGAGGAGAGCACCCAGCCAAGGTGTGGCACATATATAATGTGAATAAGAAATGAACCTTAGGGTTTTAAGACACTGAGATTTTCAAGTTACTGGTTATCATGACATTATCTAGCCCATTCTGACTGATAAAAACACTAGTCACTAATACGAAGTGGGGAATGCATTTCAAAAACAATTTCCAAATTAGAAGGTAGGAAGAAGCTGAGTGAAGTAAGTCAATCGGAGAAGGACAAACATTATATGTTCTCATTCATTTGGGGAATATAAATAATAGTGAAAGGGAATAGAAGGGAAGGGAGAAGAAATGTGTGGGAAATATCAGAAAGGGAGACAGAACGTAAAGACTGCTAACTCTGGGAAACGAACTAGGGGTGGTAGAAGGGGAGGAGGGCGGGGGGTGGGAGTGAATGGGTGACGGGCACTGGGGGTTATTCTGTATGTTGGTAAATTGAATACCAATAAAAATAAATTAAAAAAAAAGAGTGAGTGCTGAAGAATAAAAAAAAAAAAAAGAAGGTAGGAAGAAAAATAATATGCCTTGGAAACTCTATGCTGCTGAACCATCTTTAGCTTTTAGGTGTGAGACCATCTTCATTATATCTGATATCCTGAAGCCAATTAGGGTAAGAATGAGGTAGTGGTTTTAAACTATGACTGCAAATCCTTTGAAATTCTCTCCATTAATAGGTGGCAGGGTGGGGGCAGGGGGTCTAGTCCCTCTTCCCTTGAAACTTTGGCAGCCTTGTTCAGCCAATAGAATTTGCAGAAGGGCTAGTATGTGACTTCTGTGCGTGGATCACAGAAAGCCCTGCAGCTTTCCCGTACTGCCAGGAGTAACCCTATGTACAAGAAGTCTGACTCTTGTGGCCAAAAGGTGAAGAGGCCTCTAAAAGATTCCAGATCCCAGATATCTGTGTTCCTCTCAATCCTTCTAGCCTTCCCACGGAAGACCCCAGACATCACGGAGCAGGGGTAAGCATCCCACTATGCCATGTCCAAATTGCTGACCTATAGGGACTGTGAATGGGCTGAAATCAGTGTTGTAGGGTGCTGCTAAGTTTGGAGGTCATTTGTTTTTTTTTGTTTTTTTAATTTTTATTTACTTATGATAGTCACACACAGAGAGAGAGAGGCAGAGACACAGGCAGAGGGAGAAGCAGGCTCCATGCACCGGGAGCCCGATGTGGGATTTGATCCCAGGTCTCCAGGATCGCGCCCTGGGCCAAAGGCAGGCGCTAAACCGCTGTGCCACCCAGGGATCCCTGGAGGTCATTTGTTAAGCAATAACAGGTGACCAGAGCAAAAAGGGAACAGCCTAAACAGTGCTTCAGGCTGATTCGTTGCTTGACTATTCATTAAGTGGGGAAAGAAGCTCAGGTGTAAGTGAAAGGAGGCCCCACACAGCATGTGGGTTGGATGCATGAATATCAGGCTTGGGTTTAGTCCATTTCTGGCACTTACTAGACAAGGTTCTTTGTCTCTCTGTGCCTCCTGTTGGACATTGAGATGCTAATACCAATTCCTGATCCACAGGGTTGTAAGTAACCATGGAAGAGGATACCACACGGCCCTCGGCAGCATCCTCAGCCCTGCCTTCACAGCTCTGTCACCAAGGGTGGCCATGAGACCTCGCCTGCAAAGTACGCAGCTTGTACATGGGAACATCAAATCCATGCCTGCTCTTGCTTCAGCAGTCTTGGAAGCCAGAAAATCTTATGTTTCCCAGCTGGGTTTAGGTCACAGGCAATAGAATTGGCTGGACAGCCAGATGGAGAATTGAGTCAGTGGCTTTGCCTAAATCTTGGGAAGAGGAAATGTCTCCTTTTGCCTGCATCTATCTATAGTTTGTGTCTTGGGTTCTAAAGTTTTGATTCTTCTTCAGCAATTTTTTTTTTTTTTTTTTTTTTTTGGTAAGTAGGCTTCATGCCCAGCCTGGAGCCCCACACGGGGCTGAGGACCCTGAGATCATGACCTGAGCTGAGATCAAGAGTTGGACATTTAGCCAACTGAGCCATCAAGGCACCCCTAAGAGATTTTTCATAGCTGGCACTGAGTACCCACTACGTGCCGACCACGACTCCAATTCATGTTTTGAGTTAATTTTCTTTAAAGTCTATGAGGTAAGTGGTATGATCCCCATTTTACAGATGAGGAAACAGAGGCTCAGAGGCATTACATAATGTGCTCGAAGTCACAGAGCAGACAAGGGGCAGAGCTGAGATCTGAACCAAGTCAGTGCCTTGATTTTAACTGCAAAGGTGTGCTGTATCTCACTACCCTAGACTGAGCTTCTCATTTTCAAAACAATTTGTCTTTATGCCTTTAAAGTTTTCTCTTTACAGGTACACTATCTGAAAACTGCCTTTCTAAATCTTTGTTTTTTTTTTTTTAAGATTTTATTTATTTATTCATGAGAGACACACACAGAGAGAGGCAGAGACACAGGCAGAGGGAGAAGCAGGCTCCATGCAGGGAGCCTGATGTAGGATTCAATCCTGATCCCGACCTAAGCCAAAGGCAGATGCTCAACCACTGAGCCACCTTGGTGTCCCTGGAAACGGCCTTTTTAAAGAACAATGAAACATAACAGTCACAGGGAAGCACACACACAAATTATATGTAAAGCTAATGCTTGTATTTCTGGTGCCACAGCCTCTCTGAGCTCTAAGTGAATTCATCAAATTCACCATGCTTAGCGCACCTCCAAGATTTTTCTTTAGTTAAAGGACTCTCTCTGGATTCCTCTCTGCAAAATTTTTATCATGAATAGATGATTTAAAAGTGCATACTACCAAATGCCTTCTGCTATTTTAATTTTTTCCTGCTTTCTCATTTTAATTGCCCTTGTGATAGCACTCTGTATTATTTCATTCCTAGGCATATAGCTAATTTTTAGATGTGTTCTGCGGCATGCAAAAAATGTATGTGGTGATGCTGTTTGGTGTAGTATCTACATATGCCCATTAAGTTTGTAAACTATGCTGTCCAAATAGTCTATAGTTTTACCAATTTTTTTTAACCTACTTGTTCAGTAATGGCTAAGAGGAGTGTTAAAAATATTCCAGAGTGATTGTAGATTTCTCTATTTCTTCTTATGGTTTTGTTAATTTTTTGCTTTGGATTTTAAGATTGTAAGGTCTAACTGGGAGAATTAAATCTGGGTCATTATAACGAGTCCTTCTTTATCTTTATTTATTTATTTTTTTACGTTCTTTATCTTTAGCAATACTTTTGACCTTTATCAGGAACAAACAAAGCTAAGTTTTTGGTTATCATGCGTATATGCCTTATATTAAAGCACGGGGACAGGACCCATGGGCAGAAAGAGCTGCCCATTTGTATGTATCTTTTAACATGTTTTTGAACTTTCAAATTTTCTATTTTTTTAAGATGCATCTCTTATAATGAGCTTTTAGTTGTCTTTTTAAAAAATCCACACCCCATTTTTTTCCCTTGGGCATTTATTTCCTCTACATTTAAAGAAATAATTAATATAAAATCATTTAAATCTACCATCTTACATGCCTTTTGGGCCACCTGGTTTTCTTTCTTCTCTTGGACTGATTTTTTTTTACTGTTTTTTTTTTTGTGATTTCCTCTCTTAGGTTGGAAGTTAAGCCCTTCTCTTTTTATATTTTATGGATGGTTACCTAGAAATTGCAAGATGAATCCTTGACTTATCAAAGTCTAATGATCATCTGTGCCTTCACTTCCTCCCAGATAAGCAAATCCTCAACCAGGATTACTTCCATGATGCTTATAGCTATTCTGGTTCTATATTTTACTTCTCTATAATAGAACATGATAAATATTTTCAGCACCAGAAGGCATTATTATTAATGTTTTCTACAGCCAATGTTTATACAAATCAACCCGTCTATACAAATCAATTCAATCTTTTAAGATTGAATATTTGGACAACCCTATATGAACCCTTCTTTTGTATAAATCCTGTTTATACAATCAGCCTCTCTTTGCTTTTCACTCTTCCAACTGAAGGGTGTCCTTGAGAACTTGCTTTTGTGTGGGCCCGCTGGCAATTTTCTCAATTTTTCTTTGTCTGAGTGTCTTTATTTTGCTCTCACGTTAGAAAGACCATTTCTAATTGTCAGCTCTTTCTATCTTCTGATTTTCAGTGTTGCTGTTGAAAAATTAGTTGTCATACAACTGTGTCTTTGATTTTTCTACAGTTTTAGTCTGACATGTCTAGATGTGAATTGACATCTATTCATCCAGCTTGGGCTTCTAGAACCAGTGGGTTGATTTCTTTAACTGGTTCTGGAAATCTTTAGCCATGATCTTTTCCAGTTTTACCAACATCCCAGTCTCTCCTCTCTTTTTGAGCTTCCTTACCACATCCTTCAGGTGGCTTACCCTCTCTTCTGAATTTTCTATTGATTCTAGCACACATCACTTTGTCTCTTCAAGTGCCTAGTTGTCTGGCCATTTTGTTCAAACAATTACTTCTAGAAATAACGTGAAACTTAGAATAGCTTCCTTCATCTTCTGAGGGAGGTAGTAGTTCAGAGTTGTGGATTTATAACCCTCTGGACTGTGGTCTGCACGCTATGTACGGTTTTGGAATGATTCCTTTTGAGTTTGCAATGTAAAACAGGGCTTGGTGTGCTGGGATCTCTGCCATTGGTGAGTTTTTAACACTAACCATTTTTCCTTTAGCCACATGAATCTGCCACACGGGTGTGCCTCTTAGCTGGTTAAGTCCTTTGTGCAGAAGAGGCAGGTGGCAATAGACCAGGTTTTCCACCCGAACCTGAGGCCTGTCACCCACACCTTATCTAATTTGCCAAAAGCAGCTGTTCTTAGCACTTCTCCTAGATAGACAAATACCTTAGCATAGAAAGTGCTCTGGCTCATTTCCCAGAGCTCCAACCTCTTCTCTGTTCGTCTTACTAATTTATTAGGTCATTGGTCACTGATGCTTTTCACAAAATGCTTTTATCTATTTCTTTCAGCATCTTTTTTTTTCTACCCCAGAGGGAGGGTAAGATTGAATCACCTAGCTCACAAGTACTAGGAGCCCTTCACACAGGGTTTTTTGTTTTGTAATCATTTTCCTGCCAGTACTTAAAAGTCAAATTTCATCTGAAAACCCAGACTTCTAAAAATCCAGAAAATCTGGCCACCCCAGACTTATATATTAATAAGGCAATACCCAGAGAGAGCAGAGCATCATCAAAGTTCCTACTGTGCTCTGAGGTCTTAAACTAGCCCTAAACTAAGATTTGCTGCCTATTCTGGTAGCATCTGAATTTGCTACCCCTGAACAAGCAATAATGGAGCAGAAGCAGTGAAACTATTTTGATATCCATGAGTATACGTTTTACCTGGATAGTTACATATCCAGGAATCTAGAACATTCTAATTTAAATTTTCTCTTTTTCTGAAATAGAGATTCTCATGGTGAGGAGCTTGAAGATGGTGAGGGAAGGCTGGCAGATTTGCACGAGAAGCCCAGGAAACTTATGGGGAGTGAAGGGGCTGAGGTCCCCTCACCACCACTCCTCCTTACTCCTTGAGACTAGGTTATTCAAATTCTCAGCATGGACTGTACTGATCAGGGCTAAGATGAAGGAACTGTCTATAATCTAGGAACTGTCTCCTCTCAAGCCAGTCCTCACAGGCTACCCCAGGGCCTGGCAAAGCAGCCGTGTGAAGGAAGCTACAGAGCAGAGCCGCTGAGACGCCAGGCTGATTTGGGCAGGAAGAACTCCCAGATGAGGGAGCCTGGAAAGGATGAGTTCTTGTCCTCTCCCTGCTGGGGAGCCGCCATGGCCTAGGAAGCTAGATGGTGGAGCCCAGTGCCACCCCAACTTCCAGGCCCACCCATGCCCACAGTGAGGCCCACCCTGAGGTGATGATACTGTTTCTCCTGGGAAAAGTGAAAGTCTCTCTGCACTTTCCATAGCTGCCACTGCACACCCCACTGGATGAAACTGGTTCCAGGTATTCCTTAGCTTCTAGAAGGTAAGCCTTCTAAGAGAGGACTAGCCCCTTGGAAAGGATTTGGGGACATTATACGGGATAGGAAGTCGGAAAGAGAGACCAGACTTCCCACTACTCTGGAGCTGTGAGACTCAAGGATTGCATTTGAGAACTCTCAGAGGACACACTGGGCCGGGGGGTGGGGTGGGGTGGGCAGGGACATTGAGGGTATGCCAGACCAAGGATGGGTGCCCTGGTTACTCTATTTTACATAGATGGGTGTGCATCCCCAAAGTTTTGGACAGCACATAGTATAGCACCCCAGTGAAGACTGTGGTCTCGGGGGACAGAGTCTAGGTTCAAATACCAGCCATACTCCTTAGAAATAGTAGGTTATTCAAATTCTCGGGGCTAAAGTCTTCTCATTTGTAAGACATGGATGAATGAGTACCCATCACATTGGATTATGGTGAGAATAAGACATCAGATACACCAATACATACCTTTCTACCTAACCTTTGTATGTGATACACGGGATACATATAATGAGTGCTATTATTATTTCTGAAGCAGGAAGCCTGGCTTGCTAGAACAAGATGGAAGTGAGTGAGTGGACCAGCATCTAGCCCCAAAAGGTTGACCTCTGGTAGGAAGACAATCATCTCTCTGACTTCTGCTTCCTTGCCCATAAAATGAAATTCATATTATCTTTCCTGATGGAAGATCAGATTAAAAACAAAGGATTAAGAATATCAGAAGTGTCCTCAGCTCTTTGAAAGAAAGGCACCCAAAGTCACTCCAGTCAGAAGTAATATTTCTCTGCCTTAGGGAGCCAGCCCAGCCCCAGGAAAGCTTGCCTTGCCTGTGTTTGTGTCCTCCATGGCCCCATCTATGCAGCCAGGGGGAAGGCAATCAGCCTGCAGTTGGACAAGATGATGCTGAAAGCAGAAGGAACAGACGTCACTGTGCTTGGAACATACTCCTCAAGGGTGTATTGGTTTCCAAAGCAGCTAGTTTGCAAGGACTGCCACACTGAGCGTGAACAGCAGAAGTAAAGTGGAAAGAAAATTTCTATGAGGCTGCCTGAGTCATATAGTAGAGGCAGTATAGAAGAAAAACCAATGCCAAGCACTAAAAAACTAGGAATGACCCTCTAGAGACACCTGGGTGGCTCAGTGGGTTAAGCGTCTGTCTTTAGCTCAGGTCATGATCACAAGGTCCTGGTATCGAGCCCCACATCAGGCTCCCTGCTCAGCAGGGAACCTACTTCTCTCTCTGCCCCTCCCCCTGTTCATGCTCTCTCTCTTGCTCTCAAATAACTAAATAAAATCATTAAAAAAAAGACCCACTAACTTAAGATTCTTTTTCGTGTTATAAAGACTTCTCAGTGGAATTTATGGACAGCTAATATACATTTTATGAGCTCAGTGACTGAGCATTTCTTCTACTTTTGACAAAAGAACATGTTCTTTTGGACTTTGCCTGCAAGACATAGCTGCCATATAACCCTTAAGTATTTTAAGTACATTATTGACCTTTACCTAGTAATTGAAATGGTGCTAGACTGTCTACCCACACTTTTAGCAAGTCTCCCTATCTTGGTAAAATCAAATTAGAACTTTCTTTAGTTCAGCCCTGGGTTATTTTGAATCGTTCAGTTCCACTGGTATAACTGTGTGAAGAAAACATAGTCTAACACTGTGGAGTTGATACTGAGGCAGTGTTTCTATGGAGATGCAAAGCGAAACTGATTTTCTTAGTTCTCTTTTTTGTTAATTATCTGAGGAGCAGAAACAGGTCTTCAAAGGTCTTGGGATATTTATCTGAGTTCTATTCTGTACTTTTTGTAACTTTCTAGAAGGAGGAGAGAAAAGCAGAGGTGAGTCACTCTGCTTCCTAGTAGTTCGGCATGAGGGATCTTTCTGCTCTAGCAGAGGTGGAAATAAGCATCATGAAGGTCTTCCTAGCAGGACTTCTAAAACTTGACTGTGCACCGGATTACCTGGGAAGCTTGTTAAAATGCAGAACCAGATTCAGCAGGTGTGGCGGAGGGTAGAGGGTGGGCAGTGAGTCTGCATTTTAAGAAGCAACCAAGTGATACTGATGCGGCTGGTCCTTTGGGTAGCAAGAGTTTGAAATGCTGATAGAAACAGTCTACATTATAGCTGCTTTTAAGCTTTTTATCAAATCTTGTCCATTAAAAGGATGATGACTGCAAATTCTGAGCAATATCGGAATGAAACATACCATGTGACTGTAAGTCGAAATTGGGGGTTTGGATTCACCAATATCAAAATGCCCACATGGCTAAACATAGTATAAAATATACAGTTGGAAAATCGTAGTAAATCATCCAAGCATCTTAAGTTTTGTTGAACACCCATACCTGCCATCCTAAATGTAATTTCTAGAGATGTAACTAACAGCAAACAAAGAATAAAAAGTAACAATAGACTGGTTGCTTCCTATGGGATGTGGGACTTCTTTGGAGAGTGGATTGGAGGATCACTGATAAAGCACCTCAAGTGCAAGAGCACCTCTGACCAACTCCTGGAAGCCCGTTCAGCCCCAGGATACAAAGTCCAAGCTCTCCTGGCTTTGTGCACCTGTGGAAATGCTTCTCGTATGTTCCAGCTATTCACCAGGGCTCTCTCTTGTGCTTTTCTTTTTTATCCCATTTCTCCACAAGTTCTTCCTTTATATTTTTCCTTTTTCTTCCAAAATATAATGCTGCTCATCTGAAAATCATTTGTAAGCAACTGCTTTTAATAGGAAAAAGAAACTTCCTTCAAAAAAATCAAAATCCTAAAAAAAAGGAATTTAATTTCATGAACACAAACATGTTCTAAGTAAGACATTTTCCTCTCATGTTTCACTGCAACCAAAAGCCAGGGAGTTCAATCTCAGTACGTCAAATTGGGGGATTTCCAGAGATACTTGATACTTTTTCTGAAAACTTGAAAATTCATCTCCACATATAAGCAAACACACACAGGAATATAAATGTAACTTTACTTTTTACAACATGTATTGTTTAGCCAAACTCATTTTGATGTATGCTTCACTGAATGTAATCAGAAATCATGCGTAATGTTTTAAAACCTCTAAGGCAAGGGTCAGCAAACTATCGTCCTTGTCTGGCCCATGACCTGTTTTTTTTCAGCCTGTGAACATGAATGGTTTTTGTGTTTTTAAACAGTTGGAAAATATCAGAATATTTTGTGACATGTGAAAGTTACATGAAATTCAAATTTCAGTTTATGAATAAATTTACTAAATGATTTACACATCGTCTAGGCTGCTTTTGTGCTACAATGGCAGTTGAGAAATTGCAACACCGACTAATATATTATGACTAATGTTATGAGTTTGTGACCCCCTCTCAAAATTCATATGTTGGAGTCCTGAATCCCCCAGTCCCTCAGTAAGTGATCTTCTTTGGAGATAGGGTCTTTACAAAGGCAATCAGGTTAAAATAAGGTCATCGGTGTGCACCCTAATCCAATATGACTGGTGTCCTTCTAAGAAGGAATAGTTCGGACACAGACATGTATGGAGGGAAGATGATGTGAAGAGATAGAGTAGATGGCCATCCACAAACCAAGAAGCAAAGTCACAGATCTTTCTCTCTCAGCTCGCAGAAGGAATCAACTCTGCTCACACCTGGTTCTTGGACTTCTAGCCTCCAGAACTGGAAGAGAGTCACTTTCTATTGATTAAGCCACCCAGTCTTTGATACTTTGTAATGTCAGCCCTAGCAAACACATAAAACGGGGAAACTTAAAAGTACTTACTACCTAGCCTCTGATAGAAAAAAGCTTGTTAACACCTCTTCCATAGGACTAATGTTTCTCATTTAATACCTTGAAGCCAATAAGCACCTCATAACCAGCAACAGAGATTCCAGAATCTTCTCTCCAATAAGCCTACACTTTGTCTCACACTTGTTCTTGTCTTTAAATCATTTCTCTCTGGAAAATGAGCTGGGAACAGCCAGCCAGTTGTATACCATCTTGGATAAAATAGGATTAATAAATAACTCCAACTCAGTATCTTGTTTCAAACCAGGAGGACAGCAAATTTTTTCCATGAGCCCCATCAGGGTAGGGATTCTAAAGAATGGGAGGAGTAAGAGGAGGGATTAGAAAGACAGGTAGAGAATCTCAACTTCATTTTTTAACCTTTCTAGAAAGTATGGCATATCTAAAATACCATGTCATAAGGGCCTGGGAACCCTCTTATAAGACCAAGTCTTTAGAAGCTGACATTTCTCTTAAGACATCATCTCCCAGCAATACAGGTGGCCTTCAGAGAATTTAATGGGAAAAGATAGGACAAGACAGGTTAATTCCATTATAAAACAAGTTACTAATTAGTCTGAGACTTTTTGATCCTCAGGTGATTAGAAAATTGGTCTACACTGCGAGTAATAAAAATAATGACAAGAACAATGGTATTAATAACAACTAACATTGAGCACTTTGTATGTGCCAGGCGTTGTCCAAAACACTTTGTATGAATGATCTCATTTAATCATCACAACGATTCTATGAAATAAAAAGTATTTTGATCTCCATATAATTGGAGAGTAACTGAAACTTACAGAAGTTGTCCAAGATCACAGAATACCTAGGGCCCAAGACCAAGGATGTAGGATACCAAAGCCTAACCTTTGAACAATTGGACATCGTGCCAAAATCTTGGAGCAATTTTATCCACCTGAGAAAGTGACTACAGTTTTCTTTTTTCCTCTCCATATTATGCATGTCTTTTATTGTGATGCTTTGACATCTTAGGGCCTTGCTGATACTGCAAGGAACTGCCCTGTCCAGAGTTAGCTAATTTCTAGAGATAGCAAATAAGTACCCTAGGAACATGCCTTTCATGTGCAGACCAACCAATCCAAAGTCCAATCTCCAACCATCTCCCCATGGGGCCCTCACATTCTAGGCCACTCTCCACCATCCCTAATCACTCATGGGCCAGGTATCAGATAACCAGGGACAGCCTCTCTGCCCCAGAGCCTGCTGAAATTATTCAAACTAATTAATCCTAAACCTAATTACACTGTCTCATGTGTTCCTCTCTATATAAACCACAATAAAATCTCTTGCCCACATTTCCCCCCACTCTTCCAGCCTCAAAACTAATCACAGTGTTTCCCATGTGGCCCTGCATAGAGTGGCATGCCTCTCCTCTTGGGAACAGTGACTAACAAGCTATCCTTTCAAGCCCAATCGTCTCCTGTTCTGTTGGCCTCACCATACCTGAATAATAACAAAACCTACGTATTAAAATACTCCCATGGCCTCCTTACGTCCCATACCGCTATGATTAAGTCTAGAAACACAGGCCCCAACAAATATCTCACACGATGATTTCTTTCTTTTTTCATTTTAAGATTTTATTTATTTGAGACAGAGAGACAAAACAGGAGAAGAGAGAACACAGAGGGAGAGGCAGACTCCCTGCTGAGCCGGGAGTCAGACATGCGGCTCAATCCCAGGATCCTGGAATCATGACCTGAGCCAAAGGCAGACAGACACCTAATAAACTTAGCCACCCAGGTGCCCCTCAATATGATGATTTATATGAACCAAAATGTTTGGAAATAAAACCCAAGGCAAAAACAAACAAACAAAAACCCATAAAGCAATTTCATAAAATCTTTCACTGTTTTTTCTCCTGCCTAAGATCTAAGCATTCTGTACTGAAATGCTGCCCTTCTGGAGGTTGCCATACCTCCTAGCTTTCCTGGAAGGCAAAAAACAAAGGAACGGGGAACTCCCTCACCTGCGTCTGAAACAGGGTTTCTCTTCCTGGGATCAGGAAGTCAAACTTAGGGACACCTGGGTGGCTCAGCAGTTGAGTGTCTGTCTTTAGCTCAGGGCATGGTCTAAGAGTCCTGGGATCGAGTCCCACATGGGACTCCCCTTGAGGAGCCTGCTTCTCCCTCTGCCTGTGTCTCTGCCTCTCTCTCCATGTCTCTCAAGAATAAATAAAATCTTTTTTTTAAAAAAGGGATGTCAAAATTATCCAAGAACAGACAGGAAAGCTAAAACAGCCACATTCCTTCCCTCAACCACCCAGATCGTATGTTCCCCAGGAAAAATGCATGAACCATGGTGGCCAGCCTAGGCAGTGTCTCCTCCTGATGCTGCTTGAGTGCATGGTCTAGTCTAGAGCCTTCTCCTGAAGGTCACAGCCAGTCTCCATCTTCACCATCAGTATTCATTTACCAAGATACACTCTTATTTATGAGCAAAGGAAATGATTTACTCTCCACCAGAGAAGGGCACTGCTTCAAAGGAAGCCTGAATCACCGCCAGCTGATGAGCTTTGAGGAGCTTTCTGCTGAAGGGCATGGAAACGTGGTCGGGCTGTGTTTCTGGGGTGGAACAAAGAGGATGCTGGGAAAGCCAGACTGTGCTTGCCACAGTTGTCAAACCCATTCATCTGGTGAGAGGAGTTATGGCCAGTGACCCTCTGTACTTGTGTGACCAAGGCAAATTCATTCATGCTCCCTTTTCAGGCTGAGTAAACAAGATCCAGCAAGACTCTGTGATTTGTGGACATAAACAGTGCCAGGTTAACCAGTAGCTGGTTAGGCATGTGCTTTGGGCACAGCAAAATAAACAGCATCATAAGGAAAAAAACAAGAATTGTGTTGGATTTCTTTACCTTTATTAACAAAGTTAATTTTGTTTTTTTGGGGGGCACCTGGGTGGCTCAGTCGGTTGAGCTGTCTGCCTTCAGCTGGGGTCATGATCCCTGGTCCTGGGATTGAGTCCCATGAGGCTCCCTGCTCAGTGGGGAGCCTGCTTCTCTGTCTCCCTCTGCTGTTCCCCAGCTTGTGTTCTCTGTGTGTGTTGTGTGTGTGAAATAAATAAAATCTTTTTTAAGTTTTTGTTTATATTTTTAATTATGTATAGGGAAGTAGGGAGGGGAAATATACATTTTTTCAGAGTTTGGGGTCTCTAAACCTTAATTTAAAATTTACTCAAAGCCAGGATCAAGGCACAACTTTTAGTTCTTCTGCTTCTTAGGGCCACCAGCTTCTTGGGATAAATTGGTAATGTCAGATAGCCTTAAAATATTTGGAGTAAGGGTCTCTTTTGTGCTTACTGCCAAAAAGAGGGATTTGAACTAAACTCTATGGGTTCAACATGAGTGGTTTATAGCAGCAGTCAGATCTCATCAGGCACACACTTTCCCACAAATGCTAGAACACCCACTCAGGACCGTGAAGGGAGTTCTGATCCCAGCAGAGGCAGGGAAAGGCCCATTGTCATCAAAACCCTAATCATCCCTGTACCATGACAGACACTAGCCCCTGCGAAACACCTGCCAAACTTCCAGTCCAAGGGAGTTTTTTCACACACCAACAGATGATCATCCCCAGTTCTCAGTTCCAAGGAAAAAACAATCCATAGTAATAGACCGTGAGTCCAGATTGCAATAGCTAAGGGAGAAAAAGAAGAATTGTTCTGCTCACCCTTTTTAGGAGGCTAGTCACCTAGGTGAGCAGAAATAAAGAAAATCCCTACATCTTTGCTTCTTTCTCAAGTTTCATCCCGCTCCAAGTGACACTGATTTGTGAACACACAGCTGTACTAAATTCCTTTCTACGCCACTAGAGGGAAATCTAACCCACCTGACCAGACCTGTTCTGTTTGCACAGAACCCAATTTTAAGATTCTAGAAAATGTTGAGACATTACCTTGTTCCATTCTTTCCATGCCTGCCTATATTTAAAAATTATTTGAATCTATGTGATCATAGAGACTTGTAGAAAAGCACAGACCAGCCATCTTAATTGGGCAGGCGCCCTCACAGTTGAGAAATTGTCCTAACAGTCAATCTGAATCCCTTCCAGTTCAGCTTGAGTTTATTTCATCAAATTACATATTCATTAGTTATGGAGAACAGCTGGTCATCTTTCTCAGCATATTATTCTTTAAATTCCTCAAGACCTCCAGGTCATGCCTCTCTTACAAGCAAAATGAGCCAGCTCTTTAACTTGTCCAGAGAGTGTACATCCCAACCTTTTAACCACGTGTTTCTTTTCTAAATTCTCTCTACATCACTCCACCCTCCGCCATGTTTTAAAATTACAGCAAATACAGACTAAACTCTGAGGCGAAAAAAAATGAACTATTTCCTCATCTTTTTTGTGTATGGCTATTAATAAAATCTCTGTGCAGATTTTCTTTTTAAATAACAGCATAATGTTTTATATATATATTTAGTATGAATCCAAAATCATGTGTGTATATACATATGTGTGTATATACAGACACATGTACATATGTAAGTATATGTAAGTATATATATATACATATATACATTTTCATCTGGTCATGAGAATTGAATACCTGAGTATCCAGTTATGTGTCATTTTTGAATTCCATTATTTCTAGCTCTTCTCCATTACATATATGATTTCAATTTCTAATTTTATTCTCCTAGTTAACTACTAACTTTAGAATCCCTGTTGAGTATAAATCCTAATAAGTATGTATTTAGAAAATTGTTTTTAAAATAACTTTTAAAACCCATTCACTGTTAAGGGAGAGAGAAATAGTTATTTTCAAAGCACTCACATGTATCTACATCCGTAAGTGTGCTCTAAAAAAACCTATATATTTTTGGTCTTTCTGTCTGGTTCCAGGCACAGAGCTCCCCAAATCCTTTGAACTTCCTAAGTGATAGGAGTGGATTCATTCATCATAAGTCCCTTTCAACCACACCTGATTTTATGCTGATGAGGTGACTCTTGTGAACCTCTAGTGGCTTCAAAATGAGGGCTGTAGCCTGAGGAACCAATCAGGGGATTGGAGGGCTGGAAATCCCCACTTCCCAGGAAGGGAGAAGGTCTGGAGGTTGGGTTCAATCACCAATGCCCAGTGATTGAATCAATCATAGCTATGCGCTGAAACCTCAAAAGAAAACTCCTAAATGGGGTTCAGAGAGCTTCTGAGTTGGTGAAGACTTTAACATGCTGGAAGGGTGGCTGGCATGCCAGGAGAAGCCATGGGAGCCCTGAGCGCTCTTCCCTCTATACTTTGTGCTATGAATCTCTTCCATTTGGCCATTCTTGAATAGTATCTTTTATAATAAACTACCAATAATAAGGAAAGTACTTTCCTGGGTTCTTTAAGTCATTCCAGCTAATTACCAAACCTGAGGAGATCATGGGAACCCCTACATTTGTATTCTAATGGGTAGAAATGTGGGGAGCCTGGACGCTCCATCTTCCACTGGTATCTTCTTTATTTTAAGATTTTTAAAAATTTATTTATTCATGAGACACAGAGAGAGAGAGAGAGAGAGAGAGAGGCAGAGACACAGGTGGAGGGAGAAGCAGGCTCCTGCAGGGAGCCCGACATGGGACTCGATCCTGGGTCTCCAGGATCAGTGCCTGGGCTGAAGGTGGCGCTAAACCACTGAGCCACCCGGGCTGCCCCTTTTTTTATTTTCTTTATTTTTAATTCCACTAGTATCTTAGGTGGGAGTAGTCTTGTGGGACTGAGCCCTTCATCTGTGGGGCCTGTGCTAACGCCAGGTAGTTAGTGTCAGAACCGAATTTAACTGTTTGTTATCCAGTGGTATATAGAATGAGGAAGTTGGTTGATGTGAGAAAATATATATCTCAATAAGTAAACACTGAACTAAGGCTCCAGGGTTCAAGCACAGGTAAGAGGAAATCCTCTCTCCTTGGACCTCAAGGATTAGCAGGTTTTATTAAGACCTAATTTGACTCTCCAATCTAGAAATTACCTGCTCTCTGAGTATTAATGGCTCCCCAAATCAGTTTACTCACCTGCCAAAGCAGGATGGTAAACCTACTGGATGGGGGGTGGTATTAGAATGATAAGCACAATAATGATGCATCAAAAAGAATCTAGAATGGTGCCTGGCACAGAACCTTACAAATGACAACAGATTTTATTCAAACTCTCAAGCATAGGAGAAAACCCAATAGTAACCAAGGTTCATACTGAGTACAGAATATTTCAGTCTCCCATGTGATATAATCAGTCTGAGATATTCCAAAGTAATTAACACTGAATATTTTACTCATTTGGCAAAATTATATTGGGCATTTACCATCTGCCAGGTAGTACTGTATGTACTAGGGATACAGTGAAAAATACTAAGAAAGTCCTAGCCTCCTGGTGTTTACATTCTACTGGGAGAGACACAATAAAACAAGTAAATATATGTGTGAGGCAGGGATAAGCACTATGGGGAAAGTAAACCTGGGTGAGAAAGATAAGTGCTACTTGAGTGTCAGGGTTATTTTATGCAGGGTGAAAAGGGGAGTCCTCACTGAGAAGTGGGAGGGCAAGCCATGCAGATATTGCAGGGAAAGGCATTCCGGGCAGGGGAAATAGACATTGTAAGTGTCCTGAGGCAGAGTGTTCTTGGCACATACACAGAACAATGGCTGAAGCACAGAAATAGGACAAGAGATAGGAGATGTGGTCAGAAAGAGAAGGGGGCCATTTCCAGTTGGGGGCTTGATACCACGGTAAGAGTTCTGGCTCTTCTCTGAGTGAGCTGGGGAGCCACTAAAGGATTTTAGCAGAGCAATGAAGGGAATCTATCTTTTTTTAAAAAAAGAATCATTCCGGTTGCTGTGCTAAGACTAGGGTATGGGCAGGGAGTGGGCAAGTGTGGAAGGAGAGAAACCAGGTAGGACACCAAGGCAATAATCTGGAGGCCAGAACACTAGCTTGGCCCTGGATAAAAACAGTAGGGGTGGCAAGGTGGGGCCAGGCTCTGGTCGTGCTTTGAAGGTCATGTTGGTAGGCTTTGCGGTTGGGGGTGGGATGTGAGATAAGGGAAAAAAAAAAAAAAGAATAATGATGATTCTTAGCTTTTCAGCCACTTACTGAGTTGAGGATGCTGAAAGAGGCAGGGGTCTTCTGGAGGGAGTAGGAACAAGGGGGAGGCTGACAGGCGATCACTTTTACACAAGTCAAGTTGGGTGAGCTACCAGAGAGAGATCCAGAGGATAGAGGCCCATGCACGCAAGGGCTCTAAATACAGGTGTTGCTTTTACAATTTTAGATTAATTCAATGACGTGTCATTAGGGGTTAGCAATTCATCTAACTCTTTGCTATTCCAAGTATGGCTCCAAGGAGTCTATTAGAAATGCAGACTCCTCTGGCCTTCCCCAGTCATAATCTGCATTTTTTAGCAAGATCCCCAGGCAAAGTAAATAAACACTAAAGTTTATGAGCACTCACCTAATTAGAATCATCTGGGAAGCTGTTCAAAAATGCAGTCCCTACCCCAGAATAATTAAGGTAGACTCTGGGAGTGAGGCCCAGGCCCAGATATCTTTACCAAAGCCCCCAAGTGGTCCTGGTATGTAGCCTGGGTTAGAACCACAGATCCAACTCTTCATTCCTGGCATTCCCTCTGTACTACTAGACTTATACTACTAGTGCTCTCGGAAGCCCATCTCTAAAGAAATGGGAAGATCTAGCATAGCATGAGGTATGTAAGTAGAATAACCCAATGTTCTGGTTTACTGGGGACAGTCTCAACATAATTATTATTGGTGCCCCCCTTTCACTCTCAGATGTATCCTGGTTTAGGTGAGAAATTATGTTCTCCCAGCATAACACAAAATGGCTCTGTACTTAACATTTCTGGATTATAAAGTCATAATAAGAACAAGTAGAGCAAGATGGCCACCAGCCCTTGGTTGGATAGATGAATTCCATATATGACTCTCGGTGCTGAGATATTGGTCCTTAAAGTATTCTATATACAGCTTATCAGAAATACATAAATTCCCTCAACTGTAAGGAGGGTTGGGGAAAACTGGTCTCCTTCCAAAGCTTGGGGTGAGATAGGGTGTGGCTTTATTCTGCAATTAAAGTACCAAAGCCAACTGTTGATTAGCCATGAGCTGATTATCAGGCTGTGATTATCCAGCCCTTAACAAAACTTCTCCTTCCTTTTCCTTTTGGATCTTTTATTGTTCATTAGCTACTCCACCCTCAGGTTCAAAAGGAAAAGGAGACAAGGTAAATAAAAAGTTAATTGAGCAGTCCTGCTAATAAGCTTGGTGGGAAAGAAAGTTGAAAACAAATAGACTATTTCTGGTCACCGGTGAACTTAAATCCTTTGGCTCATCCCTTTTTCCAAATTATTACCAGCTGGTTTGAGGGCTGTTGAAGGAAGGCCTACTGATTGCCAGTAAAATTAAAGTAATCTTGTATTTTCAAAACTATGTGATCCTCCTGAAACAGGCCTTGAAGGCTTTCCTTCCTGATTAACCAAGGACCAGAGCAAGGGCAAGGCAAGTACCTTCTCCCCTGTCTAGGGCCCCCATCTTCTTCCTCCCCTCACCACCCAGTCCTAGGTCTAGATGGATAGAATTCTTAAAAAACATTTTTGATGTAATTAAGAAATTATTTTACATCATTTAAAACAAATAGCATAGTAAATATTGTAAAAATGGACTCAAATCCACAGGCAGGAGCAGGGATTTTTATGGATATGGATTATACTACAGGTTTTCCTAGGTACATCCCTAGGATGGTTACAAATGCTTTTACAAAGCTACCACAGTATTAATGCTTAAAATATGTTCACATATCTTTAAAATGTCTGGACAAGGGATGCCTGGGTAGCTAAGCGGGTGAGCGGCTGCCTTTGGCTCAGGTTGTGATCTCAGGTCTGGGGGATCAAGTCCCACATCGGGCTTCCTGCATGGAGCCTGCTTCTCCCTCTGCCTACGTCTCTGCCTCCCTCTTCCTGTGTATCTCATGAATAAATAAATAAAACATTTTTAAAATGTTAGGACAAAAGTGTCCATCAATTGATGAATGGATAAAGAAGATGTGGTGTATATATAGACACACCGAACACTACTCAGCCATCAAAAATAATGAAATCTTGCCATTTGCAATGACTGGATGGAGCTAGTGAGTATCATGCTAAGTGAAATAAGTCAGGGAAAGACAAATACCGTATGATTTCACTCATATGAATTTAAGAAATAAAGTAGCAAAGGGATAAAAGAAAGAGAGAGGAGAGGCGAACCAAGAAACAGGCTCTTAACTATAAATAACAAATTGATGATCACCAGAAGAGAGAGAGGGGGGAGGGGGGGAGGGGGGAATAGGTGATGGGGATTAAGGGGAGGACTTGGATGAACCCCAGGTGATGTATGGATTTGTTGAATCACTATATTGCTTAATCACTATATATTTGTTGAATCACTAATATAACACTCCATGTTAACTAACTAGAACTTAAATAAAAACTTTTAAAAAGATATATAGACAAGGAACTACCCATCCAAAGTAAAATAGCCAGATGCTGAGAAGCCAGTTGAAGAGAACTCTCTACTCCTCTTGCTATTAACTGGAATGCAGTGGGTCTCAAGTTAAGGCAAGTTAAACATTAATATCTGTTGAATTGGATAAATTTATCAATGGAATCTCTAGACATTCGAGAAGTACTTGACTGGGTGTCTGAGTGTGTGGGGTCGGGGGAGATGGGTATTTGTTCCTGCTTTCTGGGCTGCAAATCAGAACAAGCTAGAATGGAGGAAGAGGTCTCTGCAGCTGAGGAAGCAACATAGCTGGTCTTTTGCCATCAGGCCCCGGATTATTAATACCCTGAGGAGCAAGCATGCCTTATCTTTGATCTCTGTTAACAGTTGGCCAAAGGCTTTTTCTTCCAGAGCTCTTCAAAGGCAGAAGCTGGGGTCCTGGGAAGCAAGGCAATAAGGAGGCCCCAACAGTCAAACTTAAGTTCCTAGGAATGATTCAGCAGTATTGAGACAGGTGAGCCTGCTGAGCATCTTCTTCTTCCTTAGGGGTATAGATGTCTTTTAAAACCTCATTCTAAATGATACCTTGACTTAAATGTATTATGCAATAGGCTGTCAGTTGGTGAGTCAATGATACAAGCTATTTCAATGAAGAGTTCTATTTTAATGTAACATTATGAGCTGGATCATGAGCTAAATATGGCAAGGCCCACCCAGCCAGGTTTGGGAAGACCCTCGCTCATGATTAAAAATGGAGGGCCAATTACTGATCAGAAGAACAAGATCAATGAAAGGATTCCCCAACCATTCAAAATGGCAAATTCTTTAAGCCAACAGGATGGAAAATACCCCGTATGGGCTGCTGAAACAAGCATTACTTATGTTTTCTTCACCCACAGATTGAAGTATATACTTAACACACAATCCTCTAGCAGGAGGCCTATGGAGGTTTTCAGCTTCAAAGGAAGCTTTGGGGGAAAAAAAAAGTGGTACCACTTGGCTTTTGCGGAACATAGATCGTTTTCATACGTGTCTAAAGGCCTGGACATCATATGCCTGCAGTCAGTGTGGAAGGTAAATAAAAATAAGCAAATAATCATAACCACTTACCCTGTGCAAATAGGGAAAAGAATGTTGAGAAAAAATAGCCTCAAGTCAGAGTGAGTCAGAGTTGGTGAGGCCAGGAATATCATTCCTCACCCTGTATGTAGCTCTGGACTTTTAGGCTCTTGCTTCAATCTGGTTTCCCAACATGAGAAGTAGAAGGGTTTTTATATGGAAAGAGAGGGTAAGCCTCCAATTCTTACATGATTTGGTACTATCTTGGGTGAAATGTACTCACTGACAAATTATGTTGGCAGAGCATGGCCCGTCCTTGCATGGAAAGCCTGTGATTCTGATGGGGAAGGGCTGAGGACTTTATACTAGCCTCATGCTCTGCTGCTTCATGCTCTTGGTGACACTGACAATAGCTCTCAGCCTCCCAGGCCTCTCCTTCTGCATCTAAGATGATGTGACTTCAAATGGATCTTCTGGTTACAGCATCAGCTGTAAGGATCAATGGCACCCTATCTGTCAAGTTCTTTGCGATGCTCCCAAGAAAGATACCATTTTAAGAAAAACACACTAAACCACTGACAAAGAAAACCCTTACTTATATCATTCTAGGGCACAAGGATGGCAGATTATTATTGGAACTCTAAAATGAGCAGCAGCGAGTTTTTCTTTGCTTCTCTACTTCTCCACAAAAGAAGCATTGCATATAGAACTACTGGTTTCACCTCAAGAAATCACTTCATCAAGGACTGTGCTTCAAACCCCAGGGTGAAGTAGAGACCAGGGGGCCAGGGTCAGCCAGCAGTGTAGTTTGGTGGGTCCTTTCTGCTATTAATTAACGTTGCCTGCAGCTTTAATGAATGTGAGAGTGGGGATGCTTACGGTTGAGCTATTTATAATTTTTTTCTGAGTTCTTAATTAGCTCTATTGTTGACAACATAAGGGGCTTTGCCAAACACAAGGCAGCCCGGCCTTGGCTGGTCTACCTCAGCCTCCCTTAAATTTAAATACAGACCAGCCGTCGCCCCTCAAGAGAAGCTGGGCTCTGCAGTGATCTCAGACAGGAGGCCCATCCACGTTCACACCTCAAGGTCATGATCCAACTCAGAGTCTGCCAAACACCTGGAGATTCATTATCTACAAGCGCAGAGTCAAGGCTCTGAGGAATTGGACCAGCTTGGCTCTCACCAGAAATTTCTTTATCTGTACAAGGTGCTTTTTCTTGATGTCACCCCGATTAACAAACTGCAAAACCATCAAGAAGGGAAAGTCATTTGGGAAATGCTGGTCTACACTCATCAAAGAATCCAGAGCCGAACTTTTCTGTTCCAAACACTGTAATGAATGAATGAATACAATCTGCCTGGAGTTACTGCAAGCTTGTCCTTCAGCTGGATCTATCAGTACAGAACTTACTTTCCAGAACTTAACTACGAGCTCACAAGAGCTCCCTAAATTTTCCAGAAGTGATAGGACACACAGGGCTGAAGATACCTGGGGCTCCTGGTCATGACCGCTGGGGTCCCTCTCATAGCTCTCTGCATACAGTCTGATGGTGGCCCGCATGCCGCTGGAGGAGCTGAGCCGGAAGATGAGCCGTGATGCGTCCGAGAAAATGATCCTCAGGCCCTGGAACACCCAGAATGGATCAGTGAGCCAATGAACACATAGGGAGTCACAATGAATACCTACTTGTGGTTAATGCTGGGGGAGACCTAGGGGCCAAACTATGAGCAGGTGCTCAAGTTTCTTTGGTCTGGAGATGTGGGAGCCAGAAAGAGGTGGAGGGACAAGGAGTAGATGATATTTAATAAATGTCCCTTAGAAGCCTACTGGATGCAATGGGAGTAGGCAGTTTCTCTATTACAGTAAAGCAAATTACCTGTGATAAGCTTACCCCCATGTGACCTTAGGCTTAGCAAAGTTAAGTTCATCTGTTCTGATTCACCTGACGCCCACATTCAACTGAAGCCTACAATGAAAGGCTCAGGTCTGGAGCCTCAGCTGGGTTCTGGGGTTCCTGGGTACAACCTCATCCCCTTGGCTCTGTCCTTCCTTCTTGCTCTATGACCTGGCCACCAGGGTGGCATGGGGGCAGAGCTGTGGCAGCATTAATTTGCTTTTGGCTCACAGTATCTCCATTCTCTACGGATCTGTTTTCATCAGTGGTGGGGATATTTGAAAAATAAAACGACCATAAGATCATATTGTAACATTTGTTGAAGGAAATGTGTTTTCTTAAGTCAACTGATAAAGCCCTTGTTATAAATAAGCATACTGGCAGGGGCCAGAGGAAAGAAGAGGAGGAAACAAAATAATTAAGCCTGGCCACTTATTTCTGAAAAAGGAGAAGTCTCAGGCAGCTCTGACATCAGACATTTTCCCTAAGAAATTTGCCCTTGAAACTTGTCTGGCCTTAAATCTTGGTTGTTAAGAATAAGCCATGATTAAAAATATACCTGCCATATAAATCTGACTGCCAGTCCCTTACCCTACTCCCATATCTGCTGGGGTGGGGTGGGGGCCACTGTGATTCTATCTGAATGGTTTTCTGCTTTTTACATCTTGTAGACATATTTTGTTCCAATCCCAAAACAATAGCCTTAGTCTCTTTTGGAGTGATTCAATGTCTGCCACGATTTGTGTAACAAAAAAAGGAGCCAGCTCCCTTCCTGGCAGCTCCTCTCTCTAGGATACTAGCTTTGCAAACAGGATGATACTGACCAGGATTCATTCACTGGGCAAACATTTTAGAGCAGCCCCTGGGGATTGGGTCCTGGGTTAAGCCCTGGGGATAGGGAGATAAAGACACAGTCCTTGCTCTCCATAAGCCTGGACTAGTCATTGCAATATATTACAAGCAGCAACCATTTTCCTAACCACTTCCTGCTGCTGGAGGAGTGAACAGTTAGGAAATTCCAAATGGAGTAAATGCCCCAATTCCCTACTACTCAGGAAGGGTTCTAGACCAAATTATGTTCAGACGACGAGGTCCCAAAGGTTCCACAACTATACCCACAGTCATGTTTTTGCAAACTCTTTCGAAGCTGTGTCTTCTTAATAAGCTTCCACTCACCTTGTCACCATATATGGGACACATGAGTAGGTAATTGGTCGCTCAGGACTATGGTTTATGCATAAGTTGGTTAAAGCAATATTGAAGGCTAAAGTCCTGAGCCACCTGTTCTTGTAGATTCCAAACCACTTGAGGCCCCCTTTTTCTGATGACCTCTCAAACTCAACCCTTTCCTGTAGCTCCCATGACACCTATTAATGTAATTAACCAAGAATTAATTAATAATCCCAGATTTGTATACACCCAGTGGGAGGTATTCCAGAATTCAGGCCATAACAAACTGTCAACATGTATTATTAGGGACACCTGGGTGGCTCAGTCATTAAAGGGTCTGCCTTTGGCTCAGGTCATGATCCCAGGGTCCTGGGATTGAGCCCCACATTGGGCTCCCTGTTCTACTTTTCCCTCTTCCTCTGTTACTCCCTCTGCTTGTGCTCTCCCTCTGGTGTGCACTCTCTCTCAAATAAATAAACAATATGTATTATCAGCTCACAACTAAGCTTTTTTATACAGCAAAATCATGTTATTTTTTTCCCTTGTGGGTCACCATATCTTTGGCTGTACTTCTAGAAGACTAGTTGGAATCTACATGTAGTAGCCTGGAACAGATTTTGCGCTTGAACAGCCGATAAAGGCACACATGAGGTGCTGCTGATAATTCCACCTCTCCCCTTCTTAAGAAACCACCCCTAAGATCTTACCAGAGAAATCCTGTTGCTTTGTGAGACCTCCACGTGAGAACCACCCCATGTCTCCTCCACATGAGAGGACAAAAGTTCTAGACTCAGTTCTGTGCTGCAGAACTGTGCCCCAGATCCATGCCTGTTGAGTGTCACTCTGATGTATGAAGTTGTATTGGATTGCTTTGGCATCTGCATGTTCCTTCAATGAATTTAATGAACTTCAATGAACTACAATTAATACGTACCCTGAAAGGGAGCCATATTCTTGCCAGCGTGCATAATCACCTACTTTCAATTAAATTACGAGGTCAGAGTCACCACTGGCCAAGACCTGCCAAGTTTCTCAATGTTCTGTGATTCCAACAAAAGCATCCCAAGAATCCATTTTGCTTTTTTTTAGTTTTCAGGTTAAATCAGGGGTTGGCAATATAGTTTGTCAGCCAAATTTGACCTGCCACCTATTTTTATAAATCAGGTGTTACCAGAACCCAGCCAGCCCTGTTCACTTATGTTTTCTCCACGTCTGCTTTTGTGTTATAACCGAAGAGCTGAATCATTAGGACAAAGACAGTCTGGCTCATAGGGGCTAAAATATTTACTATTTATTATCTTTTATGGGAAATGTTAGCTAACCCCTGTAATAAACCATTACATTATCCACAACACAAAATACTTACCCTTCAACTCTACCCCAGGAAAATATTTTATCTATGTGACTTACCAAAATCCCAATTAGAGAAAAATAATGAAGAGTATCCAATCCATGCACTTCTCTGGGTATTTTAGCCATAGATTCATCTGGACCTATATGTGACCTGATTCAACTTACTTCTGACCAACCACTCATGACAAAAAATAGATTTATTAAATTGCATTTTCATTTCACATCCTCCCTTTCCTTGTAGGGCCTACAAGGTACTGCCTTATTCCTACAGTGACTGCAAAAACAGGTTTTATATTATTGGAGATTGTATAAAATTCCACATGAGACATTTCCTTAAGAGCCAAGTGTTAGGAAAGCCTTTCCTTCCCTGAGGAGCTGGCATTTTTTGTCTTTCTGACAATAATAATTAACCATAGTTCCCCTTTCCAATATGGCTGCCAGAACACTTAATGCCAAATTTGAGGTTCAGCCCAAGCGGATCCTTATGATTTGCATAACTATGAATTTTTCTTCTGTTCTTGACTTTCTACTCTTATTTATATTTTCTCTAGTCTTGATTTCTGTTTCTTATTTACATCCTAACAACTTCATTATGTGTGTTTTTGCTGCCACAAATCCTCCTCAAGAAACAAGGCCCAGTTAAAAATGAATAAAATAAGTTCCCATCTCAGCCTTAACCCTAAAGTGTTGGAATTGCTGAATTATGTCTTTGGGTCCTTCATTAGCTGATAAGCTCTGGTAGGGCAAAGCCTTCTGTTCCTTGTTCACCATTTATCCCCACAGCCCAGGAAAATGCCTGGCACACAATAGGCCCCCTGCAAACACTTGAGTGAATGTCACTGTGTGTTTACAACTAGAGTGAGCATTCACTGGAATGAATGCCTCCTTCCACATTTAAGGAGGGGCCACAGGCCAAATGAAAACATACTTATGTTCTCTGTCTGTGAACTGGGGTAAACATATTACCCTGAAGTGTAGTCATGAATGATGCTGTATCTACTCATCCTTCATTTTTAAGGCAAGGGTTAGTTTTGGCTAAAAACAATGGAGTTTAACCATTGTAGGTTCCTGTCCCCACTTGTGTGATGTTAGATAAATCATAAGCCCATTAGTTGCAAAAGGTGCAATGCACTGGAATCAGCTGGGGTCTTTAAAAAATATTGCTATCTGACTCTTAGCCCCAACACTGTAATTTAATTTGAATAGGTTATGACTTGGGCACTGGGATCGTAAAAGCTCTCCAGGTGATTCTACTGTGTAGCCATATGTGGACACCCTAGTAGTAGCCACTTTTGTCTGGGTCATCTGCCTCATGTATCAAGTGACTGACTATAGTACATGTCAGTCTTAAGGAAGATCCCTTTGAGATTTAAGGTTTCACCCATATACTCCCAATGGACTGGAACCTCAGGAGAGCCATAACACAGTGAGGGGGTGCCAATAAAACACCTTGCTGCTGTGTCCTGAAAGCCTCCTCCTACCACCTTGCCAATAGCAGAACTATTACAAGAATCTCCTCTTGAACCATTTGACACTAAGAACCTTTAGCACAAGTCTCCTAGGGAATTCCTAAAGCAACTGTAAAGGAATCCATGGCACCTCTGTAGTCACTGCAGCAAGAGTGGCCTGAATGTCCAGGATGACACAACAGCCACAAACCCAAAGAAGGGCTTCGAAGAGATGCCCTCTTCTGTGCTAAGATAATGTTAATCACAGAGTAGGGTATCAAAGGGGCACTTTCAGTTCCAGCCTAGCATTTTCTTCCCATTGGGTGCCTGTTGTTGTATGCCTCAAAGATAAGAGCTCTGTTTTGCTCACCCTAGCCTCGTCCCAGTGCTGTTAAAAGGCCACATTTTTTGCAGGTATCTCCACCCCAAAATCCACCAATGTGCTTCCATTTATCACTAGATCTTTTCTTTTTATCCCCACATTTGCCCCTCTTTGCTTTGGACATGATAAAAGGATAACAACTGGAGAACCCCGGGCTGGCGTTCTGGCTCAACTAATCAGGAGGGGTCTTGAGCAAGTCACTTTGAGCTCTATAAGTCTTAGTTTCCTAAAAAGGGATGAAAAACAATGCAGCCTGGCTTACTTGGTTGTTGTGAGCATCAGATCAGAGAATATATGTGAAAAGTGCTTTGAAAATAATAAATCAGGGCAGCCCCCGTGGCGCAGCGGTTTAGCACCACCTGCAGCGCAGGGTGTGATCCTGGAGACCCTGGATCAAGTCCCACATCAGGCTCTCTGTATGATGTCTGCTTCTCCCTCTGCCTGTGTCTCTGCCTCTCTCTCTCTGTCTCTATGAATAAATAAATAAAATCTTAAAAAAAAAGAAAATCATAAATCAGTCTATAAATACTATTCGTATGTTAAGCTTTTAATGAAAATGGTACTATGCTCTAAGGCATCCAGCCTTCCAGATTTTTCAGAAGACTGCCAAAGAAAGCCTAAATGGTGATGGTTTATGGCATATTTATTTTTAAATTAGGTGGAATTAAGATTAACTTTATTTTAAGGACTATGCCACGTTCTCTGAAATCACTACTAAACTCACAGATCTGTTACCATTTATCTTCTCCACGACTCCCACTGAACTGGCTTCTTTGACCATGAAATGTCCCTTCTAATTTGGTCTATTTAGACCATTAGGTCCTGAATGAAGGACCTCAGAGTCATCCTGGCCACTTTCTCCCTTTGCTGGAAAGAAAGGGAAGAGTTAAAAACCACTTAAGGTAATAGCTGGTCACAAGAGGAGCCAGAACTTTAGGTCTTCTGACCCCAGGTTTGTAATTTTAGGTTCAACCATATGAGACTGCTGATTGTCACACACTGCTTCTCATGAACTCTTTAAACAATATCTCATATGCCTTGTATGGTGCCCCAAATGGGTACAGGGCCTTTTGTACAGCAGGTATTTGATAAATGTTGGATAAATACATGTTGGGTTATTTTTTTAAGCCCTTGTGTAAATCGATGCAGGGAAATCTGCAAGTTGCTAAATACACACAGAGCTGCCAGATGTTCATTTGGAGACTATAGGACATGTTGCAGCCAGGCGGGGAAGGAGGAACTGTACATTACCAACAGTTATTTGGCAGCACCCAATCCAGTCAAATAAGAACTTAGGATGAATTCCAGGGGGAAAACGGCATGTGGCCCCAAAATCTAGTAGAATGTCACATATACAGTCAGTTGGCCACACCAGGTATGTGAACCTAGAGACAAGATAGGCACGGAAGAGAGAGACTCGAAGCCTAACTCACAACTTATCTCCCATAGGAGATCCCAATGATTTATGGAAAGCTTCAAGGTGAAAATACTGCTGTGTAACATCTGAACCATATTTTGTGGAAGAAAGCATGCAGCATATAAAGCAGAGGATTTGGATTGGACAGACATCTCTCTCCATAAAAAAAAATTAACTAGAATTACCCATTTTTCTTTGTTTAAGTCATAGAGTTAGCTGCAAGCATGAGTTCAAAAGAGGTTGAGCAGGGCAGCAGCTAACTAGTCCATACTGTGCCCTTATAGAGATTACGAGCAGGAAGACAAATTAGAGAAAAGTATCTTTTCTCTTGGCTAGCCTGGACTTGAGTTTCTCCTCCCCCATTAGGCCGGGTGCCTTTGTGCAGTGCACTGACTGCACAGCCACGACTGCCTTACTTTGGGGAGCAAATTCTCATCTAGTCTTTTTCACAACCAACCCAGCTCGCTTGGAGACCAATAACTGCAAATAATTATTTGGGGGGAATCAAGATCCAATGGCTTCCTAAGTGCTCTTTTAAAAACACATATCCAGCAAAAGCCACATTAGGTGTTGAGAGTGCTGCTTAGAGAGTGAAGGCTTAAAAATTATCCGGATTCCAACTATCAAATTTGGAACAATGGAACTAGGTCACACATGTTCCATTTTCCCTCATCTTTGGCCAAAATGGCTGTTGATCCCCATTCACTCAACACCAGCCCCAGTTCTGGGATATTTTGGAATCAGACACACTTTACCCAGACAACAGGGGTGGCTTCCTCCCTCAGTTCCTGTGATAGTCCACAGTTTTTTCCTTTAATATTTATTTTTCCTGGTGACGGTCACCCTCCTGACTATACACAGACATTAGTAGTTCAGTAGGAAGTACCTGTGATGTCATTCATTCCAGAATGCTTAGATTCTTATCACACATCTTAGCAGGATTCAACTACCAGCATTTTAGAAAATAGTCCCAAAGCCTTCATATGATGCCTCCAGAAACAAGGGCTAAGGATACTTCTATCTGTTGACCAGGAGTTAGTAGCACTGCAGTATATATTAAAGCATTAATTTCAAGATTGCCAATTTACTTGCTTCATTATTTCTGAATACTGAAATTAAAAAGGTCAGACACCTTCCTATATATTAAAACAACAACTCCAAAAGCCTAATTGACTTTGCAATCAGTCTTCAAAGTGTGCTTTTTCTCTGAACTAATTTCAAATGGTTCTTTTTTCCAGGTTGAGGACAACATCAAAATGTTTCCACACAGCCTGCATAACTTGAAGAGGTATTAATAAGCTCAGAGTTAGCCTGACATAATCAAATTGGATTTGGTTTTCCACATCAGCTAACTGGTATGCTTTTATTTACATCAGGTTTTTTAATATCAGCTGAACTGTTACTGGCAAATGACTTCAGCACTGGTGGAATTTCACGATTTTTTATCCTGTTAAATAGAAATACAGGCATGGGACGAATCATGAGGAGAGACTCAGTTCCTTAAATTTTGCTCCTGGTGTCAAGATTTCATTCATTTGAGAAATATAAAAAATAGTGAAAGGGGAATAAAGGGGAAAGGAGAAAAAATGAGTGGGAAATATCAGAAAGGGAGACAGAATGTGAGAGACTCCTAACTCTGGGAAACAAACAAGTGGTGGTAGAAAGGGAGGTGGGTGGGGCATGGGGGTGACTGGGCGATGGGCACTGAGGGGGGCACTTGGTGGGATGAGCACTGGGTGTTATTCTATATGTTGGCAAATTGAACACCAATAAAAAATAAATTTAAAAAAAAGAAAGCTAATTTTCAAAATACAAGTCATGGTTCTGGATCGATGCCCATCCTAGTGGCAATATGCCATCCCTTGATGCTGGTACCATCTGTCATATCATCCTTCTTTCACACCACCAGGATTGGAGTATTCCTTCTATCAGAGCTGGGAGAGTCTCATAATCAAGGTGTACTGACTCCAGGAGATTTGGGCTACAAGGAGATGGGGACGATAATGCTAAGGGGTAATCTGGTGCTGATGATGTTCCTTGGGATGCTAATGGTTAAGGAAGAGACAGAGCACCTTGCACCATGGAAAATCTTCATGTTTGTACAAGGAACTCGTCCTTGAGAAAGAGTGGTCCACCAAGTGAAGCCTTAAGGAACTGCCTACCTTTCCCTCATCTTTCCCATATCCTTGCAAGGCATAAAGTGAGAACATCTTAAATTAGTCAGCAACTGGATCAAACTGCTTCCTACTCTCAGAGGAGCTACTGGCTTATTTTTCCCACTCATATTTGAAGAAGCCATCATCATTCATTCATGTGACTAGACTTTTACCTGAAAATAACAGTGACATACCCTCATGGGACAAGGATGAGAGGATGAACTGCAATTGTTGAACTGTGCCTCACTAAATTGGTATTTCTAAATCAGAGTTTCTCTTAGGTCCTGTTTAACAGAAGACACACATCAACTTTTCTCTTGGTACCTGACACCACAAAAGTATCAGCCACTTGGAGGCAGCCACAGTAAATTCCATGAGACCTGGACAGGCATGGGAAGGCCAGTGAGGTCCTTGGGAATTCACGTCAGGGACTGAATACTTCAGGGTCCTTAAATGACCTTCACAGGGTCTCACAGGCAGGACCGACTTTGCTGAACACTTCCACAGCCGTGAAGGGGATGGGGGTGGGGTTTATCACCAGAATAGGATTTTAATTTCATTTTGGATGGACGAGCATTTCTTCTTTATCTCTAGAGATATATGTGAAACTGCTTTTTTTTTTTTTTCCAGTCTGTTTCCTGACTCTGACCCCAAATCAAGGACAAAAAAGGAGATGGAGTTGCCTTAAAAAACCTTTTCCTTTCTGAAGCAAAGTGGGATGGAAGAGATGGGGGAGGAGGAGACTTAGGGAAGGCAGAGAAATGTGACTTTGAATCAACTCAGGAACTGAAGAGGCCTTCCTGTGTCTCCACATGACACCCTGCAAAGTTGTATGCCATTCAGCATTGTGTTCCTTGCTTTTCTCATCATATAGAGTTCGTTAAATGTCAAAATCCTTCTTTCCAAAGGATGCTCTTTTAACATAACTTCTTTTAGCTAACCATTTATTAGTGGTTATTACATGTCAGGATTTTATGTGTAAGTGAATTCTCCCAATAGCTGTATGAGGTTGCCACAATGATTATTCCTATTTTCACAGATAAGGAAAGCCACAGGGAAGTTGAGTAACTTCCTAAGATCACCCATCAATGAGAGAGTAATGCTGATTCAAACCCAAGACTTTCTGGTCTCAAGCCTGTACACTTGAACACCACTCACACTGTTTCCTCAAACTGATATGCAGTCAGGTTGAGGATTCTGGTAAGGGAGAAACAACCGATATTTCTTGAATATCAGATGGATACCAGCCATTGTGCCTGACACTTTATAGGACTTTCTCCTCAAACCTCTGTAACCCTACATGATGATTATTACCAACATGCCACCTGCCTGACCCAATAAGTTGAGAAAAGAGGAGTTAAGTAATATGCCCAAAGTCACAAATCTAGGCAGTGACAAAGCCAGCCTTCAAATCTATGTCTGCTTGACTCCAACATAATACAACACTTAAGAGGCCATAGCAATCTGCTTCCCACAGCAAACAGAGACGTTGCCTTGTTATGTTTCCTTTGGGTTTTGCTAGGCAAGGCGTACTTTGTTTGTCCTTATAGATCAAATCTCTTCCATCTTAATTTTAAAATGACACATAATTTAGTAGATTATTTTAAATTACAGTGTTCTCTAACCAAAAAGACAGATAATAACAAAGGTTGGCAAAAGTGTGCAGAAATTGGAACCCTCCTACACTGCCGGTGGGAATGCAAAACAGTGCAATTGCTTTTGAAGACCATGTGGCCATTTCTTTAAAGATTAAACCTAGAGTTACCATTTGACCTAGCAACCCCTCGCCTAGCTACACACCCAAGATAACTGGAAATCTATGTCTGTAAAAGAAAACTTTATGTGAATATGCACAGCAGCGCTGTTCATAATAATCAAAGACTGGAAACAGCATGAGGCTCCTGGGTGGCTCAGTTGGTTAATTGGCCAACTCTTGATTTCTGCTCAGGTCATGATCTCAGGGTCCTGTGATGGAGCCCTGCATCAGGCTCCCTGCTCAGTGGAGAGGTCTACTTTAGGATTCTCTCTCTCCCTTTCCCTCTGCCCTTCCCCCTACTCATGCACACTCTCTTTCTCTAAAGATATATATATATCTTTTTTTTTTTTAAGTAGAAACAGTGCAAATGTCCACCAACTGAAGAATGGATAAACAAAATGTGGTCTAGCCACTGATGAGACATTATTCATCAGTAAGAAAGAAAGAAATATCGATATGTGGTATCACATGGATGAACTCTAAAAACACTCTGCTTAGTGAAAGAAGCCAGTCACAAAAGACAACATAGTGTATGGTTCCATTTATGTGAAATACCCAGAATAGGCAAATCCTGTGAAATACCCAGAATAGGCAAATCCAGAGAAACAGAAAGTAGGTCAGGGATTGCTGGGAAATGGAGATTATAGCTAACAAGTACAAGTTGCTTTTGGGGGGTGACAAAAATGTTTTGCAATTGATTGTGGTAATGATGGCACAACTTTATAAATATACTACAAACCATTGAATTGTACACTTGACATGGTGAATTATATGGTGTGTGAATGATATCTTGGTAAAGCTGTTATACATTTATATTTGAAAACTGTTCCAGGGCACCTGGGTGGCTCAATCAGTTAATTTCAGCTCAGGTTGTGATCTCAGGGTCATGAGATCGAGCCCCATGTCGGGCCCATGCTGGGAATGGAGACTGCTTAAGATTCTCTCCCTCAGCCCCTGACCCCCCTTCTCCCTCTCAAAAAAACAAACAAAACTTCATGACAAAAACCAATTACACATTTGGCATGCTCTTCAGAAATATCTGTTGAGGGACATCTGGGTGGCTCAGTGGTTGAGCTTCTGCCTTTGGCTCAGGTTGTGATCCCGGGATCCTGGGATTGAGTACTGTACCAGGCTCCTCACAGGGAGCCCACTTCTCCTTCTGCCTATGTCTCTGTCTCTCTCTCTCTCTCTGTGTCTTTCATGAATAAATAAGTAAAAATCTTTAAAAAAGAAATATCTATTGAATGAAGTGCCAAAGTACTTTATGGCTATTTAAAAATAATACATGTTCATTTAAATTCAAATATATCTTTCAGGAGTAGATGGTGCTTGCTTTGCAACAGTATCACATGAAATGTGCCCAGACTCAACCATCCCTGGAACAGAATGCTGATGACTACTGACTTCATAGGAGTGCTGAGATGTGGGCCTCGGTGGTGGAAGTTTACCAGCAGCCCCACGATGCAGGAACTCCCTACTCTGCACTGACAGGGCCAATGGTGGTACAAAAACCATCCATGACTCGCTGACAATGTGGATGCCACTGAATGTCAACTGTCTCCCCAAACCCTCAGTGAGCCAAACCGAGTGTATGGAAAAGTTCTGGGGTGACTCAGGACCACCAGCTAATAAACTGTCACTTGGGTCCTGGGATCTGGGAAGATGAATGACAACCTTCCTTTCTTTCTAGAGAAGCTCCCCAGAACAGCTTCTGGCAGCATTTACTATTTATGGCCACATTGGAGCTAATATGAAAGAATATGGAAAGAAAAAAATAATAAGTTCCAGAGTAAAAATGGAAACCAATATTCAGGGTTGCAGGGGAGTGGACATGGAATAAATAGATGTCTGAACTTGAGATCTAGCTGAGGAATTAGCGTGATGTGAACTATTAAAAGAGCCAAGAAAAAGGGATACAAATGGTGAATGCTTTGGGGAAGAAACAAGGTAAGGTATTAGTGGATTTAACAGCAAAACAAATTAGCTCAACAGACAAGCTTCTTTTGAGCAAATAAAGTCCAGAACCTAGCATCGACTAGATAATCTTTTCAGGGAATGGTTTTCAAGCCTTCCCCACCAGGGAACAAAAACCTCCCAAGAATAATTTAGAAAGCACATATTTTATGAGACTTGGATTTGCAAAATGTTTGTTCTGCGGTTCCTTTGCAAAATGGAAGTAGGAATATGGGACCCAATTGGAAAAGATTCATCTAAGGCCCTGAGGCTCTAAGATGCCATGTGCTGAGCTACCGACTTCATATCTCCGGAGATCACTAGTGTAATTTTGGAAAGGATTCAATCTCATCTACCAAGAAAAAAAAAAAAAAAAAAAAAAAAATCCTCATGTGAAACAAAACACAACTACCAAAAACGTAGTGTATACTCTCTGTGTAAAGGATAGCTGGGCTTCTGTATCTTTTATTTCATTGCCTTTCTAAAACAGTTCTGTGAAAAAAATTAAAAATAAAAATAAATAAAACAGTTCTGTGAGATTTTTACAAACAAGGAAGAAATCAGGCAACTTTCCTGAAGTCATATAACTGGCAAGTGAGACAGGGAGAGGATTTGATTCTGGGTCTTCAAAATTATTTTTAACTTTTAAAAAAAAATATTTATTTGGGAGAGAGAAAGCATGAGCAGGGGGAAGGGGAGAGGCAGAGGGAGAAGAAGAATCTCTGCTGAGCAGGGAGCCCAACATGGGCCTCGATCCCAGGACCCCAAGATCATGACCTGAGCTGAAGGCAGACCCTTCACTGACTGAGCTACCCAGACACCCTTGCATCTTTATTTTTTTTTAATTTTTTTTTTTACCCTTGCATCTTTAAACTTCTTAACCACTCTTATCTCCAGTACCCCACATCTTCCCAAAGTAAAACAGTAATCAATTTGTCCAGCCATAGAAGGCCTTCTATAATGAAAGAATAATGACATTTTGACAGAGATTCCAGATCACCATGAAACTCAGCAGACAAGGAGAATACTAAGAAAATAATAGGGCTTCAGGCTTTGGAACATCTGCAAGTCAGGGACCCTAGGATAAGGACAGTGTGTGAAATATTAGTCAAAATAAAAATATCAGTAACTACCACTATATCTAGTCTACCAAACCCTATAGCTTATGATTTATTTTGTTGTCTGTTCTTGGTGAAGAATGTCTATGAAGGGGGATCCCTGGGTGGCGCGGCAGTTTGGCGCCTGCCTTTGGCCCAGGGCGCAATCCTGGAGACCCGGGATCGAATCCCACGTTGGGCTCCCAGTGCATGGAGCCTGTTTCTCCCTCTGCCTATGTCTCTGCCTCTCTCTCTCTCTCTGTGACTATCATAAACAAATAAAAAATTTTTAAAAATGTGTATGAAGATAAGAATTTGGGTATTTTAGAATGGAACTTTTCTTAATATTACTCAGTGTCTTATTTGAACTATAAATGTTGAATTGTGCTCCTAGAGTGGTCAATTTTTGCCATAGTCAATAAATATACAAAATCAAAAAGATAAATGAATGTAATAGGTTCCAACCTCTCTTGCACAATTCACAAAGATGAGACTGTGATAGAAATTGTTAAACTTGTCACTTACCTTTTGTAATAATTCTCAACCATAAATCTTCCTTTTGGGTTTTGTGGGACATATTTTCTAACTGTTTTTTCCCCCATAACCCATCTGGTTAAGCTCCTATCATTCTCAATTACATAAGGTAAGAAAAGGTGAAACATGCCTGCACCTGAGGGGGGTGCCAAGGAAAAGGGATATTTTGCCCTTGGAACCTTTTCTGAATCTGTAATGACCACCATGCAGAGGGCCTGCAGGTTGCAAACATTTCAGAAGGAAATACTGGTTTATATGTAGTATTGGCCTGTCAGTTACAAGTATAAAGAATGCTGGACAGACAGTCAGGGCCCTGTGTTCAAATGCATCCTCTACCATTAGTTAACTAGGTAGGCAACCTTCACCAAGGGCTTTCTTCTCTCCTGGCTGCAAGGCTCTCATCTGTATGATGAAGCCCTCAGAGTAGATCATCCCTAAAGACCTCTCCAACTGCTGGATACTTCAGCCCCTGGCTTTGCCTGTTCTGGTGATTTCCTAGCCAAGTACCTGTTTCTTGGTCACTGTGCCATCCACAGGGTCCACATACTCAAAGCAGTCTGTCTTTGCCACACTGTAGACATGGTTTCCCACGGCGAACTGCTGGCCGATGAAGGACTTGTCTGTAACCAGGGCCTCCAGGTCCCTCATGATGTAATATGTTGTCTTGGGCTCTAGTCCTTCGTAGTCAAACCTGGGGAGGGAAGGCAGGACACAGGGTGAAGACAAACCTAATCAGAGAGCCAGTAACTGGGTGCCCCCTCAAGATCATCGAATCATCGGTTTGGTTTTCATGGAAGAACTGCACAGAAAAGCACTGGTCCCTACTCTCTCCTACCTGGCCCATATAAGCCAGGTCCTGCACAGGAGCCAGAGTGAACTTGTAAAAATCGTATCAAATCATATACTTTCTTTTAAATCCCTCCCCAAGGGCCCATCACATTGAGAACAAGACTCTAGACCCAGGCCATAAGGCACCATGGGATCCTGGCCCCACCCACCCCCTTCAACTTTGTCCCTCTCTCACCCTTATTCCCTATGCTCCAGCCACATGGGCCTCCTGTCCAGTCCTCAAAGACAGTTTGCCCTGTCCTGCCTTTGAGCCTTTGGCATTGCTGTCTCTACCCTCAACCTGGGATACTCTTCCCTCTGACTACTCAATACCTGGCACAGTCTCTTCCATCACCTTTCAAACTTAGTGTCACCTCCAGAAAGTGCTCTTCTCTGACCATCCATTCAAGATACTTCCCTCTGTCTGCCCCTCTCTCACACCACTCTTAATATTTTGTTTGTGTATTTGTTTACTTATTTCTTATCTGCCTTTGTCCACAAGAACCATGAGCTCCAGGAGGGCAGAGACCTTATCTGTTTTGTTCTCTGCTGCTTCTAGTAAGTGATTTCTAAGCAGAGGGATGAAAGATGGGAGGAAGGAAGGAGAGAGAGGAATCAAGGGAGGTGAAGAGAGAAGGAGGAAGGGAACTCAGTGTATCATAAATCTCTCTTGGAAACTTGGAAGAAATACCACCATTGTTCCATTTTAAAAAGGTCCTTCCAGCCAAGATCATCAAATGTAACAATGGGGCTGGGAGGTGATTAGAAAAAAAAAGACTAAAAATAACACCTATCTCATTTGTTGTTGTAGGGTTAAAACACCATAATGCATATCAAGTAGTCAGTCCAGTTCCAGACACCGTTGCTTAAACCTATTAATTGATTTTATTCTTAGTCACAACCACAAAGAAATTGTAGAGTCTTTCCCAATGTCAGAGAGTCTTGACCAAGACCTAATAGCACACTTGGGCAGGGTGGGGTGCTCCTCGAGAAGGAAGTCCTCAAGGGGTATCTGTGCCCAAATGGCTACAGTGGGATCTCACACTGGGCTCCATGTAACCCAAGGACAAGATGTGGGTTCCCAGCAAACTGGAAGAAGGAAGACTTGCATCATTGTTACTACTTTCTCTTCACCCAAGATCTCTTAAGACTTTTAGTAAACATCAGGGTGTTAGCCAAAATGGGAAACATGGAATGATGCCATTTCTAGCAGTGGGTCCCCTGTCTCTGTATCGTTTAACCTCTCCCTCCTACCCAGATGTGCCCTCTTCAGCCTCAGGAACAAAATAACCAAGAATTCTCTCAGAACATTCTCCGTAGTGGATGTGTTCTGAGCCTAAATTCTCTTTAACACTAGTCTTTTGGGGGAAGATAAAGACCCAACCAAGCCAAGAGGGGGAGGAGGCTAGGATAAGAGGATTTATTAGGATACAGAGAGGTCCTGAAAGAGAACAAGAAGTTGAGGAAATCCACTAACGTGACAGATCACATTTGGTCTCTGGCTGATGGTCATCAGACCAGCCTGCCCAAATGCTCATCTTCATATACAAGCAGACTCGGGCATTTCTACCCCTTTCCTACCATGAACCACATCCCCTGACCCACCACCACAATACACTTTCAAGAAATCTTTCAATGGAGAGTTCCTTCTGGGGTCCACTCATACAAGGAAAATCATCTGGGTTCCCAGCTATGACTTTAGGCTCAGAAATAGTTAAACCAAAACTGTTTTATTATCTCTTCCTCCCCACCCCCAAAAAAACTGGATAGGAGGCATTTTATTTCACAAGGATCTCTCAACTTGTATCTGCTGGAGACTGAAAAAAAGTATTTACCTTTCATTCTACCTATTCCCTCCTCCCTTTTTATCTCTGTGATCTTTTTGGACAGAAATCTGAAACATTAGTCAATGTTCTACAAGAATTTAAATCTCCATTGCATTATATTCTCTAATATGGTATTTGTTATGAACAAAGTAATTATCATGTAAGCTCTTGGCCACAAAAAAAATGAACTATATTATAAATACACTTATCATAACACCATGTCTTCAAAACACTGGCAGAAAGCTAGATAATCATTGCACACATTATGAGGAACACATCCCTAACTCAAAGTGATCTCACTAAGCCAGAGATTGGCAATCATAACATATTTTATCAGGTTGGACTTTTTTGGAACTGCTTTGTGCAATAGAAAGGTTTGTTGTGCCAATTAGTTCCCTGGTATGCCAAAAAGGCCCACAAGAATCAGGATTTTTTTGGCACTTGTTAGAAATACTAGTACGTAAAACAAATTCCCACCTGCCTTGAGAGTATTTTATGATACAAGGAATAAGTTGAGGTGGTTTTCAGGCTATTACAACCTTTGTCTTCTTGACAAATGAGGAGCAAAGAACATGATGGCACTGTCAGCATTTCCTAGAGTACTGCAAACTGTTTTGAGCCCTATCACAGGCTTTCTTATTCTCTGATATTTATCTAAGTAAATGAGTTTTTTTAAGAGAAGAAACAATCACCTTATAAGGGAAGTCTAAAACATTCTTTCTGTGTCTTAAGCTCTTGAAATATAACCAAACATCCAAAGTAGTTAGCTGTTCATAAACAAAAGGAGGCACAATTTCTGTTTTCAATATGTAGAGAGTCTCTGAGAATACTCAAGAATTCCTTTGTCCCATAGCTATTTTCTCTACAGTTGACATCCTTTCCTACTATTGCTTCCCTCACAATCGTGGCTTGGTACTAGGAACACAAACCTAGCATATCTAGGTATATGTTTCTAGCAGGCAACCATGCCCCCCTCCCTTACTTCAAAAACAGGAAAGTGATATAAACCCCCAACGTTGAGCTCTTAGCCAATAAGCTTTTCCCTTCCTCCCTCCCAGGATAACAATTCCTTATTCTAGTCTCCTTTCACAGGGACAAATCTTTAGCAAAATCTGGGGCTCTTGAACCATGTGGCCCCTTCAGAGGGCACCTTAGACATTGCTGGGCCATTAGTGGGAAAGTAAAACAGAGGTAAGGAGAGGATGACAAAAGCAGACTGACCTGTCACAGCTTTGTCTCTGCCTCTCTTCCTTGATAATTATGGGTGCAGAACTAATAAGCAAAGCCTCTGGTTGGACTATACAACTCTCAGGGGCACCAAAGGGCTTTTAAGGTTCTTCAGTTCAGATTCCCTCTTGGAATGGCTGCCCACCTTACAGTCACTGATGAAAATATTACAGAGGAATGTCGCTAGGGGAGGGGAAATTGATGCCTTCTGGTTTGGACGTCCTTCACAGGACCCCCAACCACATCTCAGGGGTTCCAGCCTCTCTGTTCCTCAGATCGTTCTGAATGATGCCTCCTTCTGAAGGTTCTAGTCTGCCAGTTTTCTCTAAGAGCAGTTCCCCAGGGTCCTCACCCTTCTCACCTGCAATAATAGTGGCGGCCAAATTTGGCCCAGTGATCTCGGACGATTTCCTCCACACTCTGCTTCCGGGCAGCCAGAATGGAAAGCCAGACCAAGACAGCCCAGAGGCCATCTTTTTCACGAAGGTGATCAGAGCCTAAGAAAGAAAAAAATATTCTTGTATTCTTCTGAGGATCTGTTTTCTGGGTGAAAAGTAAAAGCTAAATGAACTATGAAGACCAGTTAGCAATTGAATGTTGAAATGGTTGGATATATTTATCCGTTGTGATAAATATATGTCCCATAATATGCTTGCATTTCCAAAAATTTCCAACTAAAATTCAAATAACACAAAATTACATCAAAAAATAAAATCCTGGAGGTTGTTGAAAGTACCAAAGAGCCAAGCTGACATCACATTTGCCCAGTGGTATCATTCATTCAGTCAGTATTTGGGGATCCTTAAAATATTCCAAGTGTTGGTCTAGGTGCTAGGAATACAGCACAGTGAACAAGAGAGCTCTTTATTTGTAAAGCTTGAATGCAAGTAGGTAGGGATAGGCAACAGAAAAGTACACAAGAGGAAAAGATGCATTAAATAATAACAAAGGCTGTGAAAAAAAATAAACTAGGTGATAGTGTCACAGAGTATGACAGCAGCAAAAACTATTACCTAGAGTAGTGTAGTTTATCTACAGCAGGGCTGGTGGTGGCTTTCCCAAAAGACATGTTCACCCACAACCTGTGAATGTGACCTTTTTTGGAGAAATAGTCTTGTAGATATAATTAAGGATCTTGAGATGAGATCATCCTGGATTATCAAGGTGGACCTTAAATCCAATGACAAGTGTTCCCCAAAGGATAAGAGAAGACACAGAGAAGAGAAATACAAAGGATTGGCTTATGTAAAGACAGAGATGAAGATTGGAATTATGCTGCCACTAGCCAGGGAACGTATGCAGCCACCAGAAGTTGAAAGAGGCAAGTAGGTCTTCTCCCCTAGAGTTTTTAGAGGAAGAATGACCCCACCAACACCGTTACTTTTGGATTTCTAGCCTCTAGAACTATGGGAGAATAAATTTCTGTTGTTTTAAGCCACCCAGTTTATGGTAATTTGCTATGGTAGCCTTAGGAAATGAATACAGGTAGTCGTGGTCAGCTCCACTGTGATGATGACATCTGAGCTGACAAGTGAGAGTCAGCCATGCTGAGATGTAGGGACAAAGCATTCCAAGCCAAGGAACAGCAACTGCAAAGTCCTTGATGCAGGTAAAATTGGGAAACTTAATCCTATAGCTACTCTATAGAAAGAGAGGCAGTTTATATTGTGACATTCAAACGAATGATGAGTGCCAGCTGGACAGGTAGGTTTCTGTGCAAAAAGAACCAGAAGAAAGTATGGGAGGCCCACTTAAGCACCTGTCTGTTGGCCAACTCTAAGCTCTCTTAGAAGTGAAGAAGGCCCTGAATACAAGGCACTTGCAGCAGTGTGGGGAATATGGTGCAATGGGAAAGCATGGGAAGGCTTTGGAACGAGGGTTTGAAACCAAGCTCTGCTACTTCCCACCTGTGTGAGAAGTTGTTGCAAAGTTATTAACCTTTCTGAGCCTCGACTTCTCATCTGTAAAATGAGGATATGATCAACAATCTTGTGGAGTTGTCCTACCAATTTAACCCAGTTCAGAGGGCAGGCTCGTGAGTCAGTTTGCTTATGTTCAAGTTCTAGCTCAACTACTTCCCTTTGTGTGACTTTTGCCATTCTCATTAGCAACACAGAGACGATGATGGCTCCTACCCCACAGAGTCACTGTCTGGATGAAGAGATAAAACATGATTATGTATTTAGAACACTGACTGGGTTGTCACGAGTGGTTGTTGTTGCTGTTAATCTTCTCTTTGGTAATTCACACAATAGGCCAACATGGTGCTGATTCCTTAATGCACACTGTAAAGCAGATTATTCTCCGTTATTCATATAATTTTATCCTGTGACACTAGCAATAACCATTAACATGAGAAAGGGGACTGGGACCAGGCGGTGGACCATCTCTTCTTGCAATAGAGCAATGAGAATGGACAAGAGCACTCTTCAGCTTCGGGTCTATGAAACACATATAGAAAATCAAAACGGGAGATGTGATGTCACAAAGCTGTTTAAACCTTGGAAATGGGATGAAATAACACATTCGTTAAGTTAAACATTTTTGACAACCACTCAGTGAAGCTATGAACCACTTACTCCTCTTGTAACATTGACAGTATTAAATGTTAAATGCTTTTCCTTGAAAACGAAAACACATACAACCTTGACAGGGCAGTGAAGATATTTAAAAGGAAAAATGATCAGTTTTTGGTTCTTCCTATATGCTGATCAATGATCTGCTGACGACACTTTTAGATGTCTGGTTGCAGCTGCCTCTAGGTTGAGAGGACCCTAGGCATTAATCATCACACCATGGGGTGACTCTCATCTTATCCAGCGAACTTTTCACACTGCTACAAAAATGGAAGAAGTTTGGAAGATGCTAGGTTGGCTCCATGGCTAAGTGCCAAAAAAACAAGTCTAGGAAACCCTGCCCAGTGGGATAATTTCAAAACCTTTTGTCCTTTTATAGCTAAAAAATCACTTTTATTTACTGGCTAGAGAAAAATACTCTTTTGTTTCAAAACATGGGCTTCACATACCTTGCATTTCCAGCTGGATTACATTACCTGGAGATAGAACCATTAGGTGCTATTAACTCTGTGAGATAAGATGTCATAATTCAGTGGTAGAAGAGACATAAAGTTCTTTTAGCAGGATTTAAAAAAATCTCAACCATTTGTAGCCAACTTCATAGTAGATTTGTGAGTTGGCTTGGATATACTTGCCTACAAGTTAAACATTTGCCAAAATTCATAAGGACCAATGGTCTAATAAAATGAATTGTGAAAAAGAAAAAGAAAAATAAATAAAATGAATTGTGCTCTTCACAGCTCTTGGAGGTAAGGATAGAAACACTGAGGATATAGCATTTAGATACATTTCCATCAGATGCTTATAGTATGTTGTAGAGAGAGTTTGGAGGATACAACCTTCCTTTCAATAATTCTTTAAAGCAAATGAACTATAATGCTATATCAGTGACAGGTAAATTAAATAAGAAATGCAGAAAACACAAAGGTATCAAATGAATAAACCTCACCATAAACAGTAAAAACAGAGGGGAGAGATGTTCACATTATATATTACAGGCTAATATATTTCATATTTACAAATATTTTATGAGCCAATAAGAAAAAGAGACACCCCCACAGAAAATCGTGGAAGGGCACAAATGGATAATTTTCAAGAGAAAAATATTAATAATTAAAAACATGAACAAATCTTCAGTCTGTGGTCAAAATTCATAAAATGGGGTAATATTTAGAGACTGCCAAATTAGCAAAGATCAGTTAGGAGAAGGGGAATACCTAGTACCAGTAAAGTATTAGTATAATTGTGTAGAATTTGATAACATAATCTGGCAGTAATAATCAATAGTCTTTAAAATGCCACTCAGCTTTGGTCCGAGCTCTTCTATTTTTTTAACCTTTTAGCCATAAAGACTGAAGTAGCTAAGGGAAGAGAGGAAAATTGGAAAAATAAAGGCTAATCGTTAAACATCAGGATAATTGTGGAAAATCCATCCAAAATCTTGTTTAGATGCTCATCCAATTTTCACAAATGGAATAAATCAGTTTTCCAAGGAGGAATTTTCAGTATGTTTTTGTAGCAAAATATATGTAGGTATGTCTATCTGTATGTGCACAGGTGAACAAGAGGAGGACCACCTAACCACTACCAATAGTTATCTCTGAAATGATAGAATCACAGGAGTTTTCTTCTTCTTTTGATCTATTTCCAGAAGACACATGTATTTTTTCACTATAAGACAAAAAGTTGGAGATCCTTGGGTGGCTCAGCGGTTTAGTACCTGCCTTCAGCCCAGAGTGTGATCCTGGAGACCTGGGATCGAGTCCTGCATCGGGCTCCCTGCATGGAGCCTGCTTCTCCCTCTGCCTGTGTCTCTGCCTCTCTCTCTCTCTTTCTCTCTTTGTCTCTCTCTCTCTCTCTGTCTCTCATGAATAAATAAATAAAATCTTTAAAAAAAAGACAAAAAGTTTTCAGTGGTGGGTAGAAGTTCCCATTTGAGGCCATTCAATTCCATTTATCAAAGAGCTAGTTGGGATATTAAAAGGATCGCTACCACTTATAAACAGGTGATGAACTTTGAATCTATCAATCATCTCATTTCTTCCACTGAGTAATAGCTTTTTAGAGCATAGAGACTGAATATGACCCCCATCCTTGTGGGTCTCACAGGACTTGCGATTAGGATCAGGAATGTCCTGTAAGGTTTTAGTAACTAACAAAAGGTGAGAAAAGGAAGAAGATGTGCAGCTGAACTGTCAACTTTGGCCTTGGGGGAAGCTTATTTTGTAGCCTACCTTTAGCTTCACAGCAAAATGGAATGAAAAGTATGGGGAGTCCCTGATACTCCGTGTCGTCACACAAATACAACTTCCCCCACCATCAACATTCCCCACTGGAGTGGGACATTTGTTATAACTGCTGAACCTACACTGACGCATGATTAATTCCTGAAGTCCATAGTTTATGCTAGGGTTCGCTCTTGGTGTACATGCAATGATTTTGACAAACATGACAAACTACTCTACTTTTTCCATCTTCATAGTTATGCCTTTTCCAAATTATTATATAGTTGGACTCACACAGTATGGAGCCTTTGCAGTCTGGCATCTTTCACTTAGTAATACGCATTCGAGTTTCTTCCATGAATTTTCATGGCTTGATAGCTTATTTATTTTTAGCACTGAGTAATACCAGTACAATTTTTGAAGCTTGTTCCTCTGGAAACCTGGCCACCTGGTTGAGGACCTCGCCAGGAGCTTTTAGCCATATTCCCAAAGCTCAGAAGTACCACTCTCCTTGCCTTCCTCCATCCAGGCCAGCCCAGCCCAAAGATTGGAGAAGTTGCCATCCCCACCCAGATACTAGAAAGAGGGCACTCAGGTCTATTTTTTTCTCATCAGAAATATCCCTATCCTCTCCTCCACTCCACTCAAATTCAACTTTGAATTTTCTCATTTTAAAACCATACTGCTACTTTCAGGTAGGCAGACACCAGTAAGACTAGTGGCTTCATGAAAGACAAGGGGGAACTAAAGAGCATACTCAGTCTTAAAGGGATTGTCTTTGAATGGAAATCCCAGCATAGGCAAATCAACTCAATAAAACGTCACACAAGTTCCTAACAGATTAAGTCATCTCAGCTGAGACTCAGATCAGGAACGTCCGAACTTGTCAATTAGGAAAATAGATATCATTTGCAATTTGCTGCAGGCCCCAAGCTAAAACGGCTGTTATGATTCTTAATCCAGGCTGCAAATTAGAATCACCTAACTTAAAAAAAAAAAAAAAAAAACCAAGTACCAATGCACAGGCGTCGTTCCTGACCACTAAAATGAGAATTTTTGGCAATGGGACCCAGGCATCAGTATTTTTTTTAAAGTTCCTCAAGTGATTCTCATGGGTGGCTGGGATTGAGAGCCACTATTTTAGGAGAAGAATAGTCAAAATAGGACCATGTTAGGGGCAGATTGCTTAGGGGTAGTGGATTAGGCCTCTTCCTCTATTTGTTCAAATTTGGTCCTAAATGAAAGTGACCACTGGTCTGTAGTTTGGCGGGTACCACAGGCCTTGCTCGGGTGGGTGGCTCTTGCTGAAGCATGTCAGGGATTTTCGTTTCTCCCTGCCCTTTTTGTCTGGAAAACATGTGAGGGTTTTGCCAATTTTGGGGTAACCAACTCGTCCCAGTTTGCCCAAGATCTTTTATAGCAGTAAATGTCCCACTCCCCAGAAAACCTCTCAGTCCCAGGCACGCCAGGATGGGTGGTCATCTCCTAAGAAGGGCCACTCACTTAAATAGGTCCCTGATGGTTTTTAGGATTTGTGCAGGTTCAGTACATGCACCGTTCCCGGAATCATAAATGACAGGAGGTATATGCCCTTGCTCTTGAAGGAGGATTATGAAGCACGATAAATTCCAAAATGGAATAGCAGCAAGGCACCAGACACTACTAAGTATCTCACACATCTATCATCCAATTTTCACAACTGCATAACTCCTTTTATACAAATAAGAGATGGTAGTTAGACCATTTGTATGAGGTCACACAGCAACTAGTGGCCAACCCTGTGCAGTTTGACTCTGACACCTGATGGACTTCGCTACAATCAGCAAGCCCAGGTACGATGGTGGTTCTCAGGGCTGCAGTACGCCAGAGAAAACACCCCATGTGGCCAAACTCAGGCAACCATCCTGAGGATGTGGGTCATGAATGTGCACTTCCTCCTTCTCACACAGTCAGGAAAAGTTGCCAATTTCCCTTTGCTTCTTTTCTCAGATCAATTCATCCTTCCCATTTACAAACAAAGTTTCCACTAGTTTGCCATGAAATTCTTCCCATCCTCTTTTCAGCCACTCAAGACAAGGATTTGTCTTTTTTTTTTTTTTTAAATAGTGGAGTTATAAGGGAAAATTGGGAGACACTGCCTAAAGGTGAATCTGAGATTTGAAAACCTGCTGTTGAATTGTGATGGGTTGGTTTTGGGGTTTTGCTTTTCTTCATGTCTCAAATCGCTTACTTTCAGCTTTTTAAATCTTGCCCAAAAGCAAGTCTCATGGAAAAATATCACTTTCCAATGCTTAAAAAATAAATGCTTTCAAAAAACAAATGCTCTAAAATTTTCACCAGGTGGAGAACAAAATAATTCTGTATATAAGCAGGCCAGGATATGTATATCCAGTAACAGGCCAGCTGTCTGCTCAAAAATGTAGGATGGCAGTAACTGACAAGTATAGCTCATCTTGTGCTGTGGCCAACATAGATCCCAATGACTAATACTATGTGGCAATAAATTGGATGATGATGATGATGGTGGTGGTGGTGGTGATGACAACAATGACAGTCTTTGACACAAATATACTGCAGGGCATTTGACTAATACCCTAACCATGGCAATACTCAATAAGCTCCATGAGGGAAAAGACTGTGTCTGAAATTATTCATCATTCTCTCCCTTGCCCTGGCTCATAGAAGGCATCCGATAAATATCCGCTGAATGAACAAATCAATGACTGAGTGAAACTCTAGTATGTAGCTAGATCTAATTCATCAGATTCACTTCTCACTAAAAGTAGCTAGCTAACTAGAAGCAACCTGGAAGGTTATATTGGGAAAAAAAAGTGACAGATCATCTGACTGAACACTCATGTTATAAATGAGGAAACTGAGGTCCAGAAAAGTTAAACAATCTAAGGTGGCTCAACCACATATAGAGGGGGTCAAGGTTGGAGCTAGGCTTGTCAAGTCCTAGGATTGTGCTGTTCACATGACACCATTCTCCCAAGTTCCTCGGTATTCATCCCATTCCCATCTAAAAGAATAACCTCAGGGGAGTAAATGATCCCTCTGCCTGTCTTCAAACAGGGGTAGCAGGGTCTGTGGAGCCAGTGAGATTGGGCTTGAATCCTGACTTTGTTACCTTGATCATTGGCTTGATCTTCTTCCCTAAGCCTCAGTAAGCTTTTCTGGAAAATGAAAGACCATAATGGTCCTTACTTCACTGTTGAGAAGTCTCCATGGAATAATATATAGGAGGGGTATCTATCACTTGGGAGGTGCTCAATAAATCATACATACCAGCAATATTTCATTAACATGTGCCCCCAGGGCAATCAAGCCATTCATCCGGACAAGGTGAAAGTGTAAACAATATGGTGGCCAGCCAGCTGACACAACTCCCTCACATGAGCACACCAGCACTGGAAGGTAAGGGACAATGGGACCTCCTAACTCATACATCCCACCTGTTTTTTTGTCACCGGCGCTGATGAAAACAACATGACTCCCTGAGAACTGCTCCTTGACAGGTCATAAGTTGAACCAGAAATCTCTCCAGTGGATTTAAGGTTGGCACCATATCACTCCAGGTGAGTGAGGACCTGTCACTCCAGAGTCATTACACTTTGTTTCCGTGGGGTTACCTAGTAACTAGGAGATAGCAGTTGGGGAAGCCTCCAAACACAAGTCTAAGAATTGCATCTTAAATGCCAACGGATGGGCCCCCTTGTAAGAAGTCCTTTGTAGACCTTGTGGACAAAGAAACTTGGAGTCTGTCTGTGATCCTTCATCTGTGGCTAAGTACCAGGATTTCCCGAGGATTCTCGGTCTCAAAGTGCCCTCGTTTAAGCATGCACACAGCCTCCGAGGCCCACTCTGCAGACTCAGGCATTCACACGCACCCTCTCTCACCACTTTTCAACAGCTTGGAGGATGAATTGAAGGGTCAGTGCAACTAAAACTGAGGAGGCCCCAAGAAAAGGATTTTATGTGCTGGAGACATTCTTCCCACTCCAGGTGGAGCTCTGTTTTTCCAGCACAGGGATAAGATAGTTTGTGGAGGGCCCAGAAGGGAATCTCAGTTTTCAGACTTTATGAGGAGGCTCTTGGGGATGCCAATCATGGCACCTCTGCACTCTGGCCTAGCCTAGATTGAATTGCACATGTGCACATAGCCTGTCTCAACTAGCTGGGCAGAGAAACTGCTCTCCCAGCACTGATAATGCTGTCACCACAGCCTTCTCACATCACATCTGCTACCCAGACAAATTTACACAAATTGGCCATGAATAGGAGAAAGAAATGTGATAGAACCTCAATAATCTGCAATTCACATGTCCATGGGCCTCTTTCTCTGCCCTAGAGAACAAATGTAGAGTTAGTGATCATCTAGATAGGGAATTGGCTAAAGTTTTCCTTTATTTCATCTTTTTAAAAATATACAATATTTAGTGAAATCATTATATAAAAAAGGGACAGTTAAATCTATTCAATATTTGCTCAACAGCAGTCCTGTGAACCCAATCTTGAGTTAGGAGGTACGTGGGTCACATGTAAAATATAAACAAAGGAAAAAGCATGGCTGTGAAAAATGTTATAAATTATATAACTATTAGGGGAAATAAAATGTCCTTTCATAAAGCAACTGGAGAATAAGTCAATAATATAAAACATAAGACTATACAGCAGAGAATGCCTATGTTGAAGGCTGTACGAATTTAGTACACACAAAAGATCCCTAAAGCTAGAATCTGGCCCACTATTGAACATGTGGCTCTTTACAGGTAATTGTCAGAAACTACACACACAGGAAATGAACAGGTAAATAAAACAAATTACAAATCCTTAACAGTACTTAAAATTTAAAATCTGCTCATTAACACAGACTTTGGGAAGGAATCTTCCTAGAAGCACTTTGTTAGCTATTTTTTTAATATTTTATCTATTTATTCATGAGAGATACACAGAGAGACAGGCAGAGACACAGGCAGAGGGAGAAGCAGGCCTCCTGTGGGGAGCCTGATGCGGGACTGGATCCCAGGACCCCAGGATTGTGACCTGAGCCAAAGTCAGATGCTCAACCACTGAACCACTCAGGTGCCCCAACTTTGTCAGCTATTAATTTTTTTTTGTTAGCTATTAGTTTGAGCTAGTAACTGCATGATGACTGAAAATATTAAAACTTTAGTTTAAATTTTATGTAACTCTGATTTTACTATAATTCATAACATCCCTCCTCACTCCCTTCCAATTGGTCTATATTTGTGTGGGTGGGTTTGTCTTTATAAATCCTCCCAAATCCTGGGATAGAAATATCCAGATCTCCAGAAATATATCGACTCAAAAATGCCAAAAATATAACTACTAATAATGCAAAGAAGAAATAGCAAAATGGAAATTCTTTGTTTCTTCCTTACTTTCCTTCTATCCATCCACTTTCCATCTTTCCAGCCTTCCTTCATTTCCTCTTCTACCTTAACTTACCTCCATTCTACCATCCCTCCCTCTCTCCTTCCATCTATCCAGCAAATAGTTACTCAAGACCTGCCATATATCAAAGAAACAAAGCTGAACAAAATAGTCATGGCTCTTGTCCTCAGGGCATTGATGATTTCTGCACAGCAAGCAGAAAGATCTAACCAATCTCAAAAATTTGAAATTTCTTGTGACATGGAATGCATGCATACACTTGGTCTCTCCCTTTTGTACTAGAGACTGGGCAGATGTAAAAATAGCCAGCTTCAAGAGTACCAGGCTGTGCTCCAAAGTTGACAGTGGAAAAAGTTGGTGTGACAATGATGGACAAGTCATGTTGGTGCCAGGAGACGTGGATTCAATTCCAAATCTTCAGAGAGAGATGGACATATACAGAAGGTTTAGCAATGCCCTGGCACATACTAAGTACTCATTCAAAGAGATTATTATTGTGAAAAACTCAGCAGGGAGTACTTTCTTGTCATGTTGCTTGATTTTATTCAACACATTTGTATGGCTATTAACATGAGCTTTTTAAGAATACGTGATAAAAGTAATAGTAATACTCAAGGTGATGGTCAAGCTTAGAGTTCATCCAGGCTTTCACAAACACGCCAATTCTTCAGTGTTGCCTGTAAAGGAAGACTCTTTGGGCTGTGACAATTCATACAGTCCCAAAATGGTATGACTTAGAAAACTGATGTCAATAATGGAAACCAGAAGAGCGTCATCCACCAATGTCAAACTGCCTCCCCCCCACCCCCCCCAAAAAAGGAACTTCAACATTTTTGGTTTATAGATCTAAGGTTTAGCTGTTTCATATATCCTCTTTTGTGTATGGGAACAAGTCCAGATCCCTTCAAATTTGGAACCTTAGAAAAGTAGCCAGAATGCCATTTAGATGACCAGTTTTCTTCTTTTTATATCTGAGAATTTATAAAACCTTCTTCTTTCTCTCTGTAAGGTAGTTTTCCAAGGCTCTTCCCAGGAAGTAGGTGAATACCTGGTCCTAGCACAAAAGATGATCTGGCTTCTTAAGTGATTTTGGTTCTTTGACAGAACCATAAATACAGGTTTCCTATTGTTCAGGATCTGAACCTTTCCTAGGAGAGAAGTCTGAACTCTGATCCTATAACTGGCTTATTACCTTGGAAAGTTCTAGGAGCTCAAGAAGCTGGCAAGGGAAACTTCCACTCAGGATATATCTTGCCTGTCTTGGAAAAAAAGCTTGACATTTTTAGGCCTGAGTCAGATCCATATTTTCAAGCTTTCTTGGCACTCAACAATGCATTCCTAGTTGGTACACAGCTTCATGCCCTAGGGATGCGGGAAAAGGCCTCCACTCAAGAAGCTTGGGTACATTTTAGGAGCACTTCCCCAGTTTCAGATCTAAAACCTTCCTATCTGTCCTTTCCACTTTCTCTTCCCTTAGTGAGCTCACTTGCCTCTGAAAATCATATTTCAAGATAGATAGGGAGCTCCTATAATCAGCTGACTTTTACAGATTGGAACTGGGGGTCACAGAGGTCATGAGGCTTGACCTTGAAGCTGGCAGTTAAGAATTTTGTACATACTCATCAGCCTCACGTTTCTAGGCCTCTGGACTTCCCATACCATATCCCATGGCACCTCAAGGATACTCTCTTTACCACTTTCTTTTTTTTTTTTTATTTCTTAAAGATTTTATCTATTTATTCATGAGAGACACACAGAGAGAGGCAGAGACACGGACAGATGGAGAAGAAGGCTCCCTGCAGGGAGCCCAATGTGGGACTTGATCCCAGGACCCCAGGATCACACCCTGAGCCAAAGGCAGACACTCAACCACTGAGCCCAGGTGCCCCTCTCTACCACTCTCAATGAAAAAAAATTAGAAATGACAAATACCCACCATTTGCTTCAACGTGGATGGAACTGGAGGGTATTATGCTGAGTGAAGTAAGTCAGTCGGAGAAGGACAAACATTATATGTTCTCATTCATTTGGGGAATATAAATAATAGTGAAAGGGAAAATAAGGGAAGGGAGAAGAAATGTGTGGGAAATATCAGAAAGGGAGACAGAACGTAAAGACTGCTAACTCTGGGAAACGAACTAGGGGTGGTAGAAGGGGAGGAGGGCGGGGGGTGGGAGTGAATGGGTGACGGGCACTGGGTGTTATACTGTATGTTAGTAAATTGAACACCAATAAAAAAAAATGAATATAAAAAAAAAAAAATACCTGGTTTTCACCAGAGCAATATTTCCTACTTCTGAATGCACATCAAAATCACACAGGGGGACCCTGGGTAGCACAATCGGTTGAGTGTCTGAATCTTGGTTTTGGCTTGGGTTGTGATCTGAGTCATGAGATCAAGCCCTGCATGGGGCTCCAAGCTCAGTGAGGAGTCTGCTAAAGTTTCTCTCTCCCTCTCCCTCTGCCCCTTTTTGTGCTTGCTCACACTTTCTCTCAAATAAATAAATAAATAAATAAATAAATAAATAAATAAATAAATAATTTTTTTTTAAAAAATCACACAATCCTTATATAAAATGCAGATTTTTCAGGCTGGGCCCTTCCAGAGATTCCAAGTAAGGATAGGATAGAAAACATGTATATTTTTAGCAAGTTTCCCAGGCGATTCTGACACACCAGCTCAGCACTACTCAGGAACTGGCACTAAAGCCCAGAATAAGAGCAGGATGAAGCTACTTTTCTCTTTGCAAGACTGAGTGGTCCAGCTTTGCTGGCCTTCTAACAGTCCCTTACTATTGAATGTCTGAAAGATGGAGTTAATCACTTCTTTCATTGGAAAAGACTGATGATCAGCATGGTGGAAAAACAGCACACAGTGTAAGGCAGGAGACCAGTCTTTAAGTTCAATGGTAAGGTAATTCAAGTGGGGACCTTTGCTAAGCCGTGAGGCCCTGCGTGAGTCACTCAACTACTTCTTGGGCTCAGGAGCTTCATCTGTCAAATCAGGCTAATAAAGCAAATGTTACCTGAACCAGAAGAACAGTGAAAGACATTACCTGGTACTCCTTTAAAGGAAAATGATAAACAAGTAAAAATGGTGAGACTTAAAATTTCCACCTAGGCCAACCTACAAGTTGCCATTAGCATCACTGTCTGAGAGCAAAGTTTGCTGAAAGGTGTTTGCGAGCAGACCTCCCTCCAGTGCAGACTATGGTCCCCTAGGTCCCCGTGAATCATATACCCATGTCAAAGCTAGACAGGTGAAGGGCTTCACAAACTGTCCCCTGCTCACTTATATCTCTGGCACTGCTTCTTGATAATCCCTCCTCTAACTTACCCTATATGTTAGTAAACTTTGGCCCATGGACCAAATTTGGACTTAGGTTTATTTTTGTAAATAAATTTTTATTGAGGGACTCCTGGGTGGCTCCGTGGTTAAGCATCTGCCTTTGGCTCAGGTCATAATCCCAGGGTCCTGGGATTGAGTCCCACATCAGGCTCCCATCTGGGAGCCTGCTCCTCCCTATGCCCATGTCTCTGCCTCTCTCTGTGTGTGTCTCTCATATATCAATTAAACAATCAATATTTTTAAAAATAAAAATAAATTTTTATTCAAACACTGCCATTCTCATTCACTGACATATTATCTATGGCTGCATTTGTGCTACAGTGGCAGAACTGAGTGTGAAGGAGACAGTACATATTCTCTTGGTCTGCAAAACCCAAAGTATTTATTATCCAACCCTTTACAGAAAAAGTTTGCTGACCTCTGTCTGCTTTTTCAGACATTTTTGGCCATCACCCACAATAAACACACTTGACAATGAGACCTAGTACACACATAGATACTTGTGTGCACATTTATATGTACATATTTCTCAGAAACATTACCTTTACTAAACACAATGCATTCTAAGAGGTTTCCGGTCTAATCAATTTGTTTTTCAAAAGTTGCTCATGACATTTAATTAATCTCATGACTCCAGAGGAGTCTTGATTTAGAAAATACTGCTTTAGACAAACTGAACAACTGGCTACTTGCAACACATGTCCCCTGCTCTCCAACCTCTATTTCTTTCTTGGCATTGTTCCCTCCATCTGGCATGGTCCAGTCCTTTCATCTCTTATGAGATGTTTTATGTTTATGTGTCATAAAACACATAAACATTTTTTTCTTTTCTTTTCTTTATGTTTCTGTGTCATAAAACAGTCATCTATGCATCTTTCTAATGATGTATCCAGAGATCTTGAGTTCCTTAAGAGTACATCATAGCATTTTGTATTCTAAGTATCATGCAGTATAATATCCTGTACTCTGTAAATACTGAATAAGTGTTTATTAAATTGAAGTAAGCAAATATTTGTTACTAATGGTATAATATGGTTTATGCATGTAATATTTTATCCTGCAATGTTAAAGCCTATAAATATATGACATATTGTAATGCTCAATAAATGCTTCTAAAGACAAAGAGAGAGGGAGGGATAACCTGAGCTCACCACTTTCCATTCCACTTGTTAGATCTGTGTTATTTTAATAACCAGAAGAATTACTATAAATTAAATATAATCCCTGATTTTTTGAGTCACAGTCACTGGTTTAGACATGTAGAATACCAAAAAGGCAAGAGCCTGTTGTATGTGTTAGGGCCTCAACAGGAAGAAGGTATCACACTGGACTGACTCTGGACTGACCTTAGCACAACTACCAGCCATACATTCTGAGTCTAAACAGTAGCACTTGAGAGAGCTTGATATGGTCTCTCCTTTCCCAAGGAAACAAAAATACACACCATCTACCCACTAGAGGGAGTAAGGAAGAAAATTCTCCAGAATGAAATTTCTTCAGGAATCCTGAAATATCTCGAAATGCTATCTTATAACCAGTTAAAGTGGTTTTACTATATTCTGTTTAAGCATAGCCAAACAGGACTCATTTTCAGGAATTCAAGGATGGTTTGATATCAGCAAATCAATCATATTTCATTACATTCATAATAAAAGAGAAAAAAAAGACTACCATATCACCTGATTCTGAAAGGACACCTGATAAATCCAGCAATGGTTTCTAACAAGGTTCTGAGTAAAATGAAAATAGGAAAAAAATACATAGACCTGATAAAGATTTCACCAACAGTAAAAAGCAATCACCGGGGCGCCTGGTTAGCTCAGTGGGTTGAGTGTCTGTCTGACTCTTTCTCAATTTCTCTCAGGTCATGATCGCAGTGTCATGAGATCAAGCCCAGGATAGGGCTCCTTATTCAGCATGGAATCTGCTTGAAATTCCCTCTCCTTTTACCCCTCTCCCTCCCAAATGAATAAAATATTTTTAAAATTTTTTGAAAAGCAATCACCAAAACAGACAGTAAAATATTAAGTCCATTTCCATTAAAATCATGAATTATAACAATTATTGTTATACCTAATGCAATAAGAATATGACATAAAGGGTGTAAATATTAGAAAAGGAAACATAAAAAATCTTTTAGTCACAAATCATATGACCATTTACCTTTTAAAAATCACAAGAGATTATAATTTTTAAAAAAGAAAATGCTGTAATTAATACTAGAATGTGCTAAGGTGGTTGCAAAGAAGAGAAAAGGCATATTAATCAATAGCTTCACCTGATGTAAGCACCAAATATTTTAGAAAGAAAAATGGAAATATCAACATTAAAATCAAAGCTTTATAGGACATATGACCCAATTTCCTTAGTTAATAAATTAGAAAAAGAACATGTAAAAGGGAGATTTGCAGGTAAAAAGATACTTAGGAGACATCAACCAGTTATAAAGTAAAATCTTTTGGATCCCAAATGGAAAAAAACTATCAAGGATGGAGTGAGAATAGGAGAAATTATTTAAAAATTACTCTTGGAATTCTACTTCTGCATTTCTCTTTAGGGTATGGAAATCTATAAGAGAATACCATTCCTTTCCCAGTAATAAGCAAAGGCCAGGAAACTTACAAAATCATAGCTTTTCTTGAACTCATTAGAAATATGAAGTCATAAGGCAATAAAGTAAGTAAATTCCAAAAAGTGACAGGCCTCTTCAAGGAGAAACAGGACACAAAACCATCTCCCCTTTGGTAGATCAGAGAAAAAGAGGATGCTTCCATACAAGTAAAAAATAAGTTGCTTAAAAGTTTCAAAAATTGTTAAAGGCCAAGTATAGCTTATCATATTAGTCTAAAATTGCTTAGAGTCCTGAATATAAGGAACACATTTCCAAGTTATTTCCCACAAACCTTCACTGGGTGCTTATAGAAAAGATCGGAAAACAGAGAAGGAGACTTTCTGGTGCTGGCATGCAGGCAATGATCAGTTGCTGAAAGACAAGCATGAAGCCCTTCCAGCTCCCCAAATCCTTCTTTGATAGAAAACAAAAGGCTTAAACTTTTGGATGTATGACTTGCAAACTTTCTCATCCTAAGAGCCCATGCAAAAATCCATTGCTAATGAAATAGGGATTGAAGTAAAAACCCTCTGCCCTTGGAAATAGCATAGGTAGCAAACACCAATACTAAGCAGATGTCTGCTGCCATTGGAGAAGGGTCAAGCACCTGACCATAGAGGTCTATCTTGTATCACAGACATGCAGTAACTTTGAAAGCTGCAGATGAAACAGACACACTGAAAAATCTCTTCTAGCACCCTTTGCTTTTGGCACACAGTAAAAATATACCACTTCTGGAAGAATTTGAACCCTATGCAACACTAAAAATTATAATAGAAACAATAAAATCCAAGCCCAGTTCAACTTCTAACTACATTAATTTAACCTTGCACAGTAGTGGCCTGATAAAAGAGGTGTGCCCATTTCTGTGTATAAATATTGCTTACCTGAGTCTCTACTATTCTTATATACATACTGTCCAGCATTCAATGAAAAATCGTGAGATGCATAAAAAGCAAGAAAGAGTAAGCCACTGCTTTATCAAGAAATAAAACAATCAAGAGAACCAGAATCAGAGATAAACCAGATTTTAGAAATAACAGGGAGGGAGTTTGGAATAACTATGTTTGAATGTTAAAATGATCCAATAGAAAAGATAAGCAACATATATAAACATATGGAGAATTTTTTCACCAAGATAAAAATTATAGGAAGAGTTAAAGAGAAATGCTAGAAATAAAAAAGAATATCAGAGATGAAGAATTCCTTCATTAGGCTCACCAGAAGATTGAACATAGCTAAGGAAAGAATGATTTAAAGACAATGACAATAGACACTATCTAAACTGAAACACAAAAGAAAAAGGAAAACAAAACAAACAGAACGTGTAAAGAGCTCTGAGACAGCCTATGGTCACAAATCAACTAACGTGTATAATCAAAACCCCAGAAGAAGAGAGAGACAATGGGGAAGGAGAAATATTTAAAAAGGTAATGGTTGAGAATTTTCTAAAATTAATGAAAGACAATAAGCAATATATCCAAGAATCCCTAAAACCCCAAGCAAGGTTAAAAAAAAAAAAAACTAGATATATTATCATTAAACTGTTGAAAACAAAACATAAAAAGAAAATATTGAAGGCAGCTGGAGGTAGAGGTTGGGAAGAGTTTAAACATAGAGGAACAAGGACATGAACTGAAGCATCCTTCTTGGAAAATATGCAAGCCAGAAGACAATGAAATAACATCTTTAAAATACTGAAAAAAGAATAATTCTTAACATCTTAGGTGTGACAATGGTAATGTGGTATTATATATTTTTTTCTCAATAGCTTGTATACTTAATGATTCACACTAGGGCTTGTTTCACACACTAGAGAGGGGCACTCACCTTGCAGATGAAGGTAAAGATAAAGTAAGACTGATCATGAGTTGATGAAGATTGAAACTAGGTGATAGGCCCATGGGAATTCAATATGATATAGTCTCTACTATCATAACATTTTTTTAAGGGGCACCTGTGTGGTTCAGTGGTTGAGCGTCTGTCTTCAACTCAGGGCATTATCCTGGGGTCCTGGGATCGAGTCCTGCATTGGGCTCCCTGCACAGAGCCTTCTTCTCCCTCTGCCTATGCCTCTGCCTCTCTCGTTGTATCTCTCATAAATAAATACCTCTCTCGTTGTATCTCTCATAAATAAATAAATAAAATCTTAGAAGAAAAAAATTTTTAATTGCCATAATAGATAAAGAAATGGAAACTTTAAAATATTTTTTATTTGAGTACAGTTGACACACAATGTTACATTAGTTGCAGGTATACAACATAGTGATTCAACTTCTCTATACATAATGTAATGCTCACCACAAGTGTAGCTACTATCTGTCACCATATAACACTAGCACAATACCATTGACTACATTCCCTGTGCTATGCCTTTCATTCCCATGACTTATTCATTCCATAACTAGAAACTTGGATCTCCTACTCCTCTTCACTTATTTTGCCTATCTCTCCCCCGACCCCCATTGGCAACCATCAGTTTTTTTCTTTGTATTTAAGAGCCGATTTTTGTTTGTCTCTTTTTTCTTTGTTCATTTTGTTGTTGTTGTTCCTTAAATTCCACATATGAGTGAAATCATATATTACCTGTTCTTCTCTACTGATCTATTTGACTTAATGCTCTACCCTCTGGGTCCATCCATATTGCTGCAAATGGCGAGATCTCATTCTTATTATGGCTGAGTAATATTCCACTGTGTATATATACCACATTTTTAATTTTAAAAAAATTTTTTATTGGAGTTCAATTTGCCAACATATAGCATAACACCCAGTGCTCATCCCGCCAAGTGCTCCCCTCAGTGCCAATCACCCAGTGACCCCCATCCCCCACCCACCTCCCTTTCCACTACCTCTTGTTCGTTTCCCAGAGTTAGGTATCTCTCGTGTTTTGTCACCTTCACTGATATTTTCACTCATTTTCTCTCATTTCCCCTTTATTCCCTTTCACTAATTCTTATATTCCCCAAATGAATGAGACCATATAATGTTTGTCCTTCTCCGATTGACTTATTTCACTCAGCATAATACCCTCCAGTTCCATCCACGTCGAAGCAAATGGTGGGTATTTGTCGTTTCTAATGGCTGAGTAATATTCCATTGTATACATAGACCACATCTTCTTTATCCATTCATCTTTCGATGGACACCGAGGCTCCTTCCACAGTTTGGCTATTGTGGACATTGCTGCTATAAACATCGGGGTGCAGGTATCCCGGTGTTTCACTGCATCTGTATCTTTGGGGTAAATCCCCAGCAGTGCAATTGCTGGGTCATAGAGAAGTTCTATTTTTAACTCTTTGAGGAACCTCCACACCGTTTTCCAGAGTGGCTGCACCAGTTCACATTCCCACCACCAACAGCGCAAGAGGGTTCCCCTTTCTCCACACCCTCCACACCTTTATTGAAGAGACTGTGGATAGTCTTTCCTGCTTTGTCTAATATTAGTTGACCATAAAGTTGAGGGTTCACTTCTGGATTCTCTATTCTGTTCCAGTGGATAGGCTTTCCTGCTTTGTCTAATATTAGTTGACCATAAAGTTGAGGGTCCATTTCTGGATTCTCTATTCTGTTCCATTGATCTATGTGTCTGTTTTTGTGCCAGTACCACACTGTCTTGATGACCACAACTTTGTAGTACAACCTGAAATCTGGCATTGTGATGCCCCCGGCTCTGGTTTTCTTCTTTATTTTATTTTATTTTTTTTTAATATTTTTTTTTTCAATTTTTATTTATTTATGATAGTCACAGAGAGAGAGAGAGAGAGGCAGAGACACAGGCAGAGTGAGAAGCAGGCTCCATGCACCGGGAGCCCGATGTGGGATTCGATCCTGGGTCTCCAGGATCGCGCCCTGGGCCAAAGGCAGGCACCAAACCGCTGCGCCACCCAGGGATCCCTGGTTTTCTTCTTTAATATTCCCTTGGCTATTTGGGGTCTTTTCTGATTCCACACAAATCTTAAGATGATTTGTTCCAACTCTCTGAAGAAAATCCATGGTATTTTGATAGGGATTGCATGAAATGTGTAAATTGCCCTGGGTAGCATTGATATTTCACAATATTAATTCTTTCAGTCCATAAGCATGGAGTATTTTTCCATCTCTTTGTGTCTTCCTCTATTTCTTTCAGAAGTGTTCTGTAGTTTTTAGAGTATAGGTCCTTTACCTCTTTGGTTAGGTTTATTCCTAGGTATCTTATGCTTTTGGGTGCAATTGTAAATGGGATTAACTCCTTAATTTCTCTTTCTTCAGTCTCATTGTTAGTGTATAGAAATGTCACTAATTTCTGGGCATTGATTTTGTATCCTGCCACACTGCCGAATTGCTGTGTGAGTTCTAGCAATCTTGGGGTGGAGTTTTTTGGGTTTTCTATGTACAGTATCATGTCATCTGGGAAGAGGGAGAGTTTGACTTCTTCTTCGCCAGTTTGAATGCCTTTTATTTCTTTTTGTTGCCTGATTGCTAAGGCTAGGACTCTAAGGACCTCTAGTACTATGTTGAATAGCAGTGTATACCACATTTTCTTTATCCATTCATCTATGGATAGATGTTTGGGTGATTTTGCTTTTTGTCTATTCATTTGTTTTTTATATTCTACATATGAATTAAATCATATTTATTTATGTTTCTCAGTCTGACATTTCACTTAGCATAATGCTCTTTAATTCTGTCCATGTTGTTGCACATAGAATAATTTCATCCTTTTTATGGCTGTGTAATATTCCAACACACACACACACACACACACACACACACACCTGATATCTTCCTTATCCATTCATCTGTCAATGGTCACTTAGTTGCTTCCATATCTTAGCTATTGTAAATAATGCTGCAATGAACATAGAGGTGCATATATCTTTTCAAATTAGCATTTTCATCTTCTTAGGGTAAATACCCACCATGGACAAAAATAAACTTCAAATGGATTAAAGAACTGAAACCATAAAAATGTGACATTGGCTACAGCAACATTTTTCTAGATATGTCTCCTAATGCAAGGGAAACAAACACAAAAATAAGCTATTGAGGCTACATAAAAATAAAAAGTGTTTGCACAGGAAAGGAAACCATGAACAAAATGAAAAAGGCAACCTACTGAATGGGAGAAGATATTTGCAAATAATATGTCTAATAAGGGGTTAATATCCAAAATATATAAAGAACTTACGCAACTCAACACCAAAAAACCCCCAAACAATCTGATTTTAAAATGGGCAGAGGACCTAAATAGACATTTTCCAAAGAAGTACAGATGGCCAACAGACACATGAAAGAATACTCAACATCACCAATCATCAGGGAAATGCAAATCAAAACCACAATGAGATACCACCTCACACCAGTCAGAATGACTAAAATCAACAACATTCAAAAAAACAGGTGTTGGTGAAGATGTGGAGAAAGGGGAACCCTTGTGCAATGTTGGTAGAAATGTAAACTGGTAGAGTCATTATGGAAAATAGTGTAGAGGTTCAACAAAAAATTCAAAACAGAATTACCATATGATCCAAAACTGGAATTTTTTTTAAAAAAAAGAAAAAAATGGACATAAGAGATAAATGTATGATAGCACATATCCCACCAGGTTTCTCTGATTTTTTCCTCTAATTATCTCTTCCTGTAGCCTTTGATTCACGGTGGGGTCATAGGCCTCCAAACTGGGGCCACTCAGTGCTGCAGCCACAGCCACCCTCTCCAGTGACATCACCCCAGCAAAACCTACCAGTGCCAAAACTCTCTTCTCCACACAGAGAGCATCGTCCCGAGTCCATCAGATTTGAGAAAAATCTCCATCCCGCTGGGGTCTCATATACAGGGACCTTCATTGATTTGGCCACTCTGAAAAATTAAATTCAAAGCAACAGTCAACTCATGTATCTCTTTTCCTTTCTTTTATCAGCACAGAAGGAAATCTTTAGAACTTAATAACTCCATAACTAGATTTCAGAACATTCTGGACAGTGTTGACATTTTTCAGGATGTTAAGCCATAGGCAGAAAATGGTATATAGTCTATTCCAGTGGTTCTTAGTTTTGCTCTCCCCATAATATAGAAAATATTAAGTTAATATATAGGATATTCTCACATATCTGTTTCCCTTCTATTAATGTTCCTTTATCTTCATGGTAAGATCCTACTTGGGGATCTCAGAATCTTTTTTTTTTTAAGATTTTATTTATTTATTCATGAGAGACACACAGAGAGTGAGAGAGAGAGAGAGAGAGAGAGAGAGAGAGAGGCAGAGACACAGGCAGAGGGAGAAGCAGGCCCCATGCAGGGAGCCTGACGCAGGACTTGATCCTGGGACTCCAGGATCACTCCCTGGGCCGAGAGCAGGTGCTAAACCACTGAGCCACCCAGAGATCCCCTCTCAGAATCTAAATTAAGAGGGAGTTTGGGTACAAACGCTTTGGAATATTGTTTGACAATATCTATTAAAGATGAATATGCACATATCTCATGAATCAGCAATTCACCTCCTAGAAATTACTATTAACATGTAGTAGACACTGAGGTGCACATCTCTGCTTCACTGTCAACACGCACACACACAGTAGGACTTTTAGGATTGGAATACTCATTCTACCAGTTCCTAGAAATGTTGATGGCTAACAGTTCACAGATGTGGCCTGCACTCTCTGCCAAAGAGAGATGTCATACTCAAAATCATGCTTTCTTTCCTGGGTCAATCCACATCCAATGACTGGTAAATGAAGGGTGTATAAAGGTCTAGCTTCCTTGCCCCTATTTGGCACAACTCTGTGGGACCATTTCAGCTCTAAAGCTCCCTACAGGTTGGCTGAGTCCTTTGCTGTGACTGTACTGCAGTTCAATTTCTCTCTGTGTGTCCAATTCCTCCTTTGCGTCCATATAGGTGCTGCTCTTGAGGACAACTTCGGCCTTGATGGCAAAAAAGGAACAAATTTCTTGCAAACAAAATCTCTCTGACGGCTGATACCTGGGAACCCAGTGTGTGACATTACTCAACAGAGAATGTACACAAGATTTTACAAAAATGATCATAGCATCACAATTCATAAGAACTGAACAAAGCAAACATCCACTGAGTAGAAAAGGACAGATGATTTGTGACATACAATGCACTCTCATAAATTTTATTGAACAAACTATTGCTACATGCAACAACTTGGATGAATCTCACAAACATTATAGCAAGTAAAAGAAAGTGGGAACAAGAAAATATACACTGTAGGGGCACCTGGATGGTTCAGCTGGTTAAACATCTGCCTTTGGCAGGTCATGATCCCAGAGTCCTGGGACAGAGCCCCACATCAGGCTCCCTGCTCAGTGGGGAGTCTGCTTCTCCCTCTCCATCTGCCTCTTCCCCACTCATGCTTTCTCTTTCTCTCTCTCTGTCTCTCTCAAATAAATAAATAAATAAAATCTTAAGGAAAATAAATACTGCATTGTGCCACTGAGATAAACTTCAGGAACAGCTAAAACTAATCAGTGCTGTCTCCTTTCAGGCTCAGAGGATCAGAGAGGTCAAGTGTTCCGTTTACGGTTTCACAGAGGTAAGAGGCAAAGCTAGAATTTGGACACAAATCTGCTTAATTGCTGCTCATGTTCCACTCCACTATACCATGTTGTCTCCCCAAACGTTGTAAGAGGTATGTAGATCTCAGGGAGTATGTTGGGGAACAATCTAGTACTGTACCATTGACCTAAAGAGCTTCCTCTTCTCCACATGCAAGCAGCCAAAACGCAAAACACCAAATGCCTGCCACCAGCAAAATTTAGTTTTTCCAAGGCTGTAAGTGCAGCTGATGGCCAGGGAGAGGAACCAATGAGGGTACCTTGGTGAAGAAGAGGAAAAAAAGTATACAGAGGACAAAGGACACAATGAAATAATGATTTCTTTAGCTTTGCTTAGTGGCCAGCTAGAGAAAAAAAAATACCAAGAAACTCTTGCCACAGGAAAGCGAACACCTTCCTTTCCATAATATCCAAATATAGCCAATGTGTTCAGGACTTTGAAAAATTATATACTAAATCTCTTTCAAGTTTGCTTTGAAAAGAAGCACTTTTTAGATATTCGGATATTATATCAAAGGCTTTGTTGTTGTTGTTGTTTAATGGTCTAAGAAATATATGCAATCATACTTATATCCTGGTAGGAACAATGAAAGAAATCCTTCCCAAATTTTAGATCAAAGGTGCATTTTCATAGCCATCAATTTCATAGTCAGAAGCTGAGGGAAAGAGGATTAATTCACACAGAAACTTCCAGAGTCAGCAGATAGTGAAGCCTAGGTCAAAACTAATTTAGCAAATATGAATGCATATTATTAGAATGTGCAACATGGAGCAGATGTAAGGGTAAGAAAAAGGGTAGAGAGTGTGGGGACACATATTTTCTGGCTAAAACATTCTTGTAGGTTCAAAGCCAAGTTGGCAGATCTGAAGGGAGGGGAAAGGATTTCCCTCGCTCCCACCCTTCTCCATTAATCACTGTCAGGAGGTCACTGGGCTGAGGGTTGAGGCTGGATTTTAAAGGACCGGATACTTCTATAACTATAAGCCACAGTTGCAGCTATGCAAGCTAAGAAAACAATGTGGGTAATTAAGTTCAGGGATCCTGAGCATGAGTCGATTGTGCCCTAGAGTCAGAAAGGAATTCCCCTCCCTCCTCCCTCTACTGAACTTGGGATCCATCCCAAACACAGCACTCAGCAGATACCATGCTCTAGACTGGTTTTTGGCAGGAGATCCCCTGGAGAGTTTCTGAAAGCTTAAAATGAAGCTGCTCATGCTGAGGGTCTTCACCTCTCTTAACCACTGCCACCATGTGCTGGAGACAAACAGAAACTCACTTTCTAGGGAAGACTAGAGTATAAAGAAAAAGAAAGAAAACAAGTCTCAACAACCATTTTCCAGCAAGTGGGGGGTTGAGATCTGGAGTTAAAAAAAGAAAAAAGAACAGGGATGCCTGGACAGTACCCTCATTAAGTCTCCAAATTTTGGTTTCAGCTTAGGTGTCAGGGTCTGCACACAGCATGGAGTCTGCTTAAGACTCTCCCTTGGCAGGATCCCTGGGTGGTGCAGCGGTGTGGCGCCTGCCTTTGGCCCAGGGTGCGATCCTGGAGACCCGGGATCGAATCCCACATCGGGCTCCCGGTGCATGGAGCCTGCTTCTCCCTCTGCCTATGTCTCTGCCTCTCTCTCTCTGTGACTATCATAAATAAATAAAAATTTGAAAAAAAAAAAAAAAGACTCTCCCTTGGCCCCTCTCCTTATGTGCACATGCACATGCACACTCTCTCTCACACATAAACAAATCTTTAAAAAAGAAACAAAAAAACCCCATAGTGGATGTAAGCTTCTCAGTTTGATTTTTAAAACCTCTAAAAATGTGCTTCAGGTTGGAAACAGCCTCAACCTATCTTTCCAACAATTTCTCTCATGAAAGTCACTATAAGTTCCTAATATCTGGACCATCTCTTATTTTCCAAATTTGCTCTTTCATTTTTGCTGTTGTTGACTGCTCCTGAGTCCTTCTTCATGCTTTTCATTTTACCTGGATTAATCCTTTCCAATCTCTGTCAAAATACTTCATGTTGTTTCAAGACCTTTCTTTCTTTCTTCTTTCTTTCTTTCTTTTTTCTTTTGTTTTCTTTTGTTTTCTTTTCTTTCCTTCCTTCCTTCCTTCCTTCCTTCCTTCCTTCCTTCCTTTCTTTTAGATTTTATTTATTTATTTGAGAGAGAGAGACTGTGTGTGTGTGTGTATGAGAGAGAGAGAGAGAAAGAGAGCACAAGCACGGGGAGGGGCAGAGGAAGAGGGAGAAGCAGGCTCCCTGGGGAGCATGGAGCCTGACATGGGGCTCAATCCCAGGACCCTGGGATCATGACCTGAGCCAAAGACAGATGCTTAACTGACTGAGCTGCCCAGGAGCCCTGTTTAGACCTATCTCAAATGCCCTGCCACCATGAAGCCTGTGGCAAAGGCTGCTAGGTGACCAACAAATCCATCTCTTCTCCTGGACACACGGTGGACTACACTTCCCACCCTCCCTCCCAGTCAGCTATGGCCACATGGTGGAGTTCCAGCCAGTGGAACTTGAGTGGAAATGACATATACCCTTTTTAGATCTGGCTATGAAAACTTCCCATCCCCCATGTTCTTTCTTCTTCTGCCAGCTTCAAGTGGACAAGCCCAGCAAACCTGGAAGCTATACACTGAAGACAGCAGACTCACAATGTGGAAGAATCTAGGTCTCTAAATTGCCAGTTGGAGCAGAATCAACCATCAATCAGGAACACCTATTTTTAACTTTTGATGACTGAGAATATTGTATTGTAGTAGCAGCTCTATTTTCTTAATCAATATGACCCTTCCTCATTATTACAATCAAACCAAAGTAACCCTTCCTGCTATTATGTTTCCTTTCACTTAGCATAGGTCTTTATGTTCATGTTGTCATTGATGTTGTCACATCCTTAACACTTTTCTTCTACACACAGATGCACACTACCATCACTACCAATGTATTAGACGTTCTTTGATGCAGAAACTAAATCTTACATACTTTTATAGCTCTTCAGTGTTTAAAATAATATAACAGCTTATCAGATCTGCCCTTAATAAATTCTGTATGATTTCAGTTGACTAATTCCTATTATTTAATGGCTGTTATTGGATAGCAGGGAATAAAGTATCTCTATTTTATGGTCTTTTTATCTTGTAGTTTCCTAAAAATAAAAATATAAAAAAATGTCATTTCTGCATGTTTCATTTATTTTAAAAGATTATTTATTTATTTATTTTTCAGAGAGAGTGTGAGAAGGGGAAGGGGCAGAGAGAGAGGGAGAGAGAATTCCAAGCAGACTCTGTGCTGAGTGCAGAGCCCCACGTGAGGCTCAATCTCATAACCCTGAGATCATGACCTGAACCAAAATCAAGAGTCAGAGACTCACCAACTGAGCCACTCTAGGTGCCCCATTGCATGTTTTATTTAAAGTAATCATTTTAAGAAAGAGAATTTCACAAGATATTAATTAGTAGGGTTATCAAGATGAGACAAAGGCATTTCTTAGAAATAAAGATCTCATATAATTAAGGCAGTGACTGACTGAAAACCAAAGGTTTGAGGATCAGGAGAATATCTTTTTCTATTTCATCTGGTCATCACCCTACCCACATATGATCAAACAAGATAACAGATACAAAAGCATCCTAACAGTGCCCTACAAGCTCACCAAATTAAGTGGTGCTGACATATCCATCTTTGTGTCTCCAACACAGTGCATGGCCAGAGTAGTTATTCAAATATCTATTAACTCAATTATACAGTATTACATCATTATGTGTGATATACTCTACTGGAATATCAATGATTAATGACTCCCTTTTAGCACGTGAGAGAACAGCCAAATAAACAATGATTGATTATATCAAGCATATGAAGCATATTCAGCTGCTCTTAGAATTCTACTTCAAGAAAGCTACAGTAGACTTAAAGAGAACAAGATCCAGATTCCTCTTCCTTCGATTTCCCTTCAAATGTTCACTTTCTTGAGAGCCTAGTAGGGCTCATGATCCTATTTTCTACACTCTGAATTCTCAGCTCCCTTTTTAAAAGCCCCCAACAGCATGGAGTAGAAGATATTTGCCTTCCATATATCCAACAAAAGGCTTACATGCAGTTTACATTTTATTTTATTATTTTTATTTTTTAAATATTTTATTTATTTATCCACAAGAGACACAGAGAGAGGCAGAGACATAGACAGAGGGAGGAGAAGCAGGCTTCATGCAGGGAGCCCGATGTGGGACTTGATCCCTTGACTCCAGGATCAGGCGATGTTCAGTCACTCTGCCACCTAGGCATCCCTGCAGTTTACATTTTAAAACTCTAAACCAAAATGAGATACCACCTCACACCAGTGAGAATGGGGGAAAATTAACAAGGCAGGAAACCACAATTGTTGGAGAGGATGCGGAGAAAAGGGAACCCTCTTACACTGTTGGTGGGAATGTGAACTGGTGCAGCCACTCTGGAAAACTGTGTGGAGGTTCCTCAAAGAGTTAAAAATAGAACTGCCTTACAACCCAGCAGTTGCACTGCTGGGGATTTACCCCAAAGATACAGATGCAATGAAACGCCGGGACACCTGCACCCCAATGTTTCTAGCAGCAATGTCCACAATAGCCAAACTGTGGAAGGAGCCTCGGTGTCCATCGAAAGATGAATGGATAAAGAAGCTGTGGTCTATGTATACAATGGAATATTACTCAGCCATTAGAAACGACAAATACCCACCATTTGCTTCAACATGGATGGAACTGGAGGGTATTATGCTGAGTGAAATAAGTCAATCGGAGAAGGACAAACATTATATGGTCTCATTCATTTAGGGAATATAAAAATTAGTGAAAGGGAATAAAGGGGAAAGGAGAAAAAAATAAGTGGGAAATATCAGAAAGGGAGACAGAACATGAAAGACTCCTAACTCTGGGAAACGAACTAGGGGTGGTGGAAGGGGAGGTGGGCAGGGGTGGGGGGGTGACTGGGTGGCGGGCACTGAGGTGGGCACTTGATGGGATGAGCACTGGGTGTTATTCTACATGTTGACAAATTGAACACCAATAAAAAATAAATTTATTTAAAAAAAACTCATACAAAAAAAAACCTCATACATCAGTTAAAAAGGCAGATAACCTTTTTAAAAGTCTTGAGCAAAAATTTTGAACAAGCACTTTATAAAAAAGGATATCCGGGATCCCTGGGTGGCGCAGCGGTTTGGCGCCTGCCTTTGGCCCAGGGCGCGATCCTGGAGACCCGGGATCGAATCCCACGTCGGGCTCCCGGTGCATGGAGCCTGCTTCTCCCTCTGCCTGTGTCTCTGCCTCTCTCTCTCTTTCTGTGTGTGTGTGTGTGACTATCATAAATAAATAAAAAATTAAAAAAAAAAAGAATGTAAAAAAAAAAAAAAAAAAAAAAAAAGGATATCCAATTGACCAATTAGCATATGAAAGGATGTTCAGGATCAGTAGAGATATTTAACTGCAAATTAAAAACACAATGAGATAATACTACACACCCATAAGATTAGCTGAAAAGAGTGGTATTGCCAAGTGCTGGTGAAGATAGGGAATTCATGTATTGCTAAAGGAATGCAAATCAGTACTGACAATGGTATATTTATTTATGTGACATATTTCCACAAAACAGAAGCATAGAAAAGAGAAAATGAACAAACTATCACTACACAGAAAAATATGAATGCATCACATAAATATAACATTGAGTTAAAAAAGTCAGCATAGATGAATATATACTGTATGATTCAATTTTACATGTAGTTCAAAATAGACAAAACTAACCATTGACATTGGTCTAGGCAATTTTTTTAATATAACACTAAAAGTACAGGCAACAAAACCCAAAATAAACAAGTGGGACTACATAAACCAAAGAGTTACTGCACAGCAAAGGAAACTACCAACAAAATGAAAAGACAACCTCAGAACAGGAGAAAATATTCACACACCCTATATCCAATGAAGGATTAATATTCAAAATACATAAGGAACTCTTACAACTCAACAACCAGAAAACAAACAATCCAATAAAAAAAAATATGTGAAGGATCTAAATAGACATTTTTCTGAAGAACACATACAAATGGCCAACAGATATACTGAAAGATACTCAATATTACTAATTATCTGGGAAATGCAAATGAAAACCACAATGAGATATCACCTCACATCTGTTAGAATGGCTATTATTAAAAAAGACAATAGACACTGGGGGTTATTCTGTATGTTAGTAAATTGAACACCAATAAAAAATAAATTAAAAAATAAAAGACAATAGATAAGAGCTGGCAAGGAGGTAGAGAGAAGGGAATCCTTGTGCACTGTTGATGGGAATGTAAATTGGTACAGCCCCCATGGAAAATAGTATGAAAGTTCCTCAAAAAATTAAAAAATAGTTAACTACCATATGATCTATCAATCTGACTTCTGGGTATATACCCAAAAGCAATGAAAATAGGATCTCAAAAAGATATCTGCATGTCCATGTTCATTACACGATTGTTTACAACAGTCAAAATATGGAAACAACCTACATGTCTGTCAATGGATAAACGGATAAAGAAGATGCAGTATATATGAATATGTATATATACAATGAATATTATTCGGCCACAAATAAAAGGAAATCCTGCCATTTGTGACAACATACATGAACCTAGAGGGCATTCTGCTAAGTGAAATAAGCCAGGCAGAAAACAAAAACTCCCTTATACATGGAGTCTAAAAAAAAAGCAGACTGATAGAGAATAGATTAGTGGTTGCCAGGGCCTAGGGGATGGGGATAATGGGAAGACATTGGCCAAAGGGCACAAATTTTCAGTCAAGATGAGTAAGTTCTGAGGATCTAAGGTACAGCACGGTGATTATAGTTAGGAATACATACGGTATACTGGAAATCTGCTGACAGTAGCATTCTCATAAAAAAAAAAAAAGCAATTATGTGCTGTGGTGAATGAGTTAATTAACTATGGTAATGTTTGTGATCATCATCGGTGACAGAAGTCAGGATAGCAGTTGTCTCTGGGGAGGGAGGGAGGAAGTAGTACTTGACACAGAAAACAGGCTTCAGGAGGGCTGCTCGGCTACTTGATCTAGATATGAGTTACGTGGGAATGTTCCCTTTGTGAAAAGTCCTTGGGTGACTTAAAAGCTGTCCTTTTCTTTATATACATTTATACTTCAACAAACATTTATTTAAAAGAAAAAGCCCGCTGTAGTAGTTATGACTAAATACATGTTTGAGTCAGCCATGTTTACACAATCCCAAGAAATAAACTACTGAAGATGGAGTTTAATAGCATTCTGGATACCTTGGGTAACGTCTAGCAGACATTTAACAAAACTACCCTAGAATTAGCCCTTTAGTATTTTCACATCGATGAGTTCACTCCCAGATCCCTTCTTTGATGTCTGGCACTGCTGGCTGGAGCTGCTCTGAGGTAAAAAGCTTATGTGAAGTTTGCATTTTAAAAGCATTTCTATTTCATGATTGGACAAACAATCCAATCATGAAATGGGCAAAAGACATGAACAGAAATCTCACAGAGAAAGACATAGACATGGCCAACATGCACATGAGAAAATGCTCCACATCATTTGCCTTCAGGGAAATACACATCAAAACCACAATGAGATATCACCTCACACCAGTGAGAATGGGGAAAATTAACAAGGCAGGAAACAACAAATGCTGGAGAGGATGTGGAGAAAGGGGAACCCTCTTGCACTGTTGGTGGGAATGTGAACTGGTGCAGCCACTCTGGAAAACTGTGTGGAGGTTCCTCAAAGAGTTAAAAATAGATCTGCCCTATGACCCAGCAATTGCACTGCTGAGGATTTACCCCAAAGATACAGATGCAATGAAATGCCGAGACACCTGCACCCCAATGTTTCTAGCAGCAATGTCCACAATAGCCAAACTGTGGAAGGAGCCTCGGTGTCCATCGAAAGATGAATGGATAAAGAAGATGTGGTTTATGTATACGATGGAATATTACTCAGCCATTAGAAACGACAAATACCCACCATTTGCTTCAACATGGATGGAACTGGAGGGTATTATGCTGAGTGAAATAAGTCAATCGGAGAAGGACAAACATTATATGGTCTCATTCATTTAGGGAATATAAGAATTAGTGAAAGGGAATAAAGGGGAGAGGAGGAAAAAAATGAGTGGGAAATATCAGAAAGGGAGACAGAACATGAAAGACTCCTAACTCTGGGAAACGAACAAGAGGTGGTGGAAAGGGAGGTGGGCGGGGGGTGGGGGTGACTGGGTGATGGGCACTGAGGGGGGCACTTGATGGGATGAGCAATGGGTGTTATGCTATATGTTGGCAAATTGAACTCCAATTAAAAAAATATGTTTAAAAAAAAGGCATTTCTAAGGCAGCCTACTCAACTCACAAATACGAATTAGTCAGAATTCAGCTAGGCCTGGTTTTCTAATAACCATCTTAAAGTCTACACTTTTTTTTTGTTGTCTGTTTAGTAAATCTTGATTGATTGTTCTTAAGCTACTATGCCAAGCCCTAGGGACAGAGTGATAAGTCAAACACGCGTGGCCCCTGCCTTATGTGGCTTATGGTCAAAGACTAACCAATGTATATAAAGTTGTTATTGGAATGTTCTATGAAGGAAAGGCTCTCACCAAGTGAAATGGAAGGAGAACTTTCCATAGTTAGGAATTCCTAAGAAGTGACATTTGACCTGAGATCTAGAGAATGAGGACTAGCAGTCTAGGTGTCTTAGATGGGAATTCCTTAGAGGCGGCTCTGAGACACAGATTCCTCTACTAGAGATTTAACAAGGAGAGATGGGTAAGGGCTAGGAGGGTAGCATGGAGAAGGGGAGGAAGCCAAGCCATGGTGTGATCTCAGGCTCCACTGTGCAGACAGTAGTTGCAGCCAGACCCTTCCCTGGGACTTTGGATTATAATCCTTGCCTCAGAGTTGTCCTGATCTATGACAAGTTTGCTGGTCTTTCAAATTCTCACTTAGAGCTATTGGTTAAAAGCCCCTGTGGGAGAAGAGCTGAAACTCATGGGCATTAAAGTCTACTCTTAAACTCATCTTTTGGATGGAGCAACTCACACTTTCAGGTAAAATAAATATTAAGTGGGAGGCTGTCATAGTAAGAGGACCATAAAAAGGTTTCCGACTATATATAAACTTGAGCAAAATGCTGCTTGTCCCTGAGCCCTGCAATTTCTCAGCCTGGTCTAAACCCCAAAACTCACTTATTAAATAACACCTTTCTTGCTTATCCTATGAGGGAGGTTGTAAAGATCAAATAAGATGGTCAATGATGAAAAGAAGGGGCTCTAACAACCAAAAAATGCCCTACAGAGCTACCACATGATCACTGTTCTTCATATGGGATCTTTCATTTAATTCAAAGGGAAATGGACGTTTCATTTAAAGAATATTTATAGGGAAAAAAACCCAAAAGATATCTACATGTCTCATGTTCCCTTTAAACTTCTAGATTTTGGCCAACTATAAAACAAACAAAGGTGGAACCCAAACCCAAGGGCCTTTGCTGCTTTATCTAGAAGCTTCTGCACTTTGATTTTAGGTTAAATGTTACAGTGGAAGAATAGACTCTTAATTAGATTTTAAATTTTGTTAAGAAACATAAGGCAGGCATATTTCTGAGGATCTTGACATCGTTTAAAAGAAAAAATTTTGGCTTTGAGAAATTGACCAAAGATCCAAGAGAAAAATATGTAAAACTGAAAAAATCACAGGTTCACTCTCCTAAGCTAGGAAATTATCTGGAACCCTATGTCTGGGAATTAACAAGTGTCTGTTTACAATCTTGATGCTTGAGCACTTTGATGTAAACTGCTTCTGGTTCTAATTATTTTCAAAGAAGAAAAATTGTTGAAAGGCAAGGGCTGGTGAATTTTAAGCCCCAAGAGTTCCAGCTAAGCTGAGGGATAAAGAGACAATTGTCAGCAGTCCTTCAGATTCCCATGAGATTGTTCCCCGAACACCAAAAAGTGAATTATCTCGTCTTTTTGTTTTGCTTTGAATTTTTGGTTATGTAGACACCTTCCTGAAGCATTTTAAAATGTCTATATAATACACTTGGAAGATTTAGAATCAATCCACTCACTCCTATAGATAAACAGTAATAAGAAATGATGTGACAGCTCAAACGCAGGAGATAACATATCTCAGTAAACAAAACTTGTTCTCTTTCTCAAAGCCTTTTCTTTCTTTTCTCTTCTGGATTCAACTAGTATCTTTTCCTGGAGGATATTATACAAATCTTATCGATCCCATGTCATAAAACAGGAGAGAAGAGATATCTGGATTTTGGACATTAAATAAATACACAGTGACTGTAAATGGATAGTCATTCCAAAGGGAGACCAAAACCTAGAGTAAACTAGTATTTGTACAATGCTGCATCACCATTCTGTGGATAATGCCATGAGCACAGGTAAACACTGAAATAGGAAGGCATTATCAGTTTTCTCAAAGCAAACAACCTATTCCTTGCTCTGGTATTTCATGCTGGATTCACTTTCAGCAACACCACTGGGACCTCAGTGCTTGTCCCCAGTGTCCTATGAGCCTATTTTGACCCTAAGATGGTTAATTTAAACCTTTTCAGTCTAACTTTGACAGAAGAGTTTTGGCAATCTATCCCCATAGGTAATATCCCCATTCTTCATAAGAATGAGCAGAATATTCCATGTGTTGGGGCTAAATACAAGGAAAAGATTAATAAACTTAATTGCATTAAAATCCATAAAAATTTCTATTAGTCAAGGACACCAAAAAAAGGAGGCAAGCCTTAGACTGAGATAAGATATTCGCAATACATAACACTGAAAGATCAGTAGCCAACCTAAATAAAGAAGTCGTGTAAACCAATATGAAAAACTCAACTGACCTAAGCCATTCACAGAAAAGGAAGATTAATTGGCCAGTATGAAAATATACAGTAGGTACGCCTGGGTGGCTCCACGGTTGAGCATCTGCCTTTGGCTTAGGGTGTGATCCCGGGGTCCTAAGATCGAGTCTCGCATCAGGTTCCCTGCAGAGGATCCTGCTTCTCCCTCTGCCTATGTCTCTGCCTCTCTCTTTCTGTGTTTCTAACGAATGAATAAATAAAACCTTTTAAAAGAAAGAAAATACACAGCAGGGAAATGAAAATTTTAAAACAGCCAGACATAAAATCAAGCTCATTGTGTAAAAAAAGAAAAAGATCTTATAATACCAAGTGTTGGTGGGAATGTTACAGGAAAATGGAAACCTACACATTGATGGCAGAATTATAAATTAGTACACTCACTTTATAGGGGAATTGAGATATCCTAGTGGGAGTTAATCATACTCCAAGACCCAGCAAGCCCATCTCTTGGTATCTATTTTAGAGAAACTGGTATAAGTACGCACAAGGAGACATGGTTCAAGGATGTCTATCACAGCACTGTTGGTGAGAGAGAAAAAGAGCAAAACCAGAAGCTACTCAGTGGTCCATCAGTAGGGGACCTTGACAAGCTGTGGCTTGTTTATACAGCAGCAAATAAACAGCTGTGATTCAAGGGTCCCAATGCATAGGTTGCAAAAACATCACAAAGTAGGAATTAAATGTGTATTTCTGCCTTGCAATATTATCTTGGATCCCTAGTATTCCAATTACTATTTCTCCCTCACTAGTTCTAATTGAAAACCTAATGGGATAGCATTCCTACTTCTAATAATAGGTTTCAGATATTTGTAACCAGGAAGAATGAATGGAACTGAATTACTAAATGAAGAGCCCCTACATCATCAGGTTCAGAGAATCATCCAGAACCTGCCAATGCTACCAGAGCACGGCATAACTAGGAAGATCTTCCTTGACCCATAACTATGCCTCTGAAGGCAGAGAGCAAGTCCACATACACCAGCAGCAGCCTGCCATAATTAAGTGGCTTGCACATTTCCCAAGATTCTTATTCAGAGCTTTCCACTTGCGTGGATAGAACACAGAACCAAGCCAACTTCCTTTCTCCCTCCTTTTTTTTCTTCCTTTTTAATTAAGAGATGGGGCTTATATTCTGTGTAGTATAAGCATTTCCCCCTCCCTTTTCGCTTGCTAACCCATCCATCAACATCACAGAGAAGATTCTACTGGTTCTGCATGTGTTTCTTAATAGAGATTGCCATTTTCAGCTCCCTGTAGGGACTTAGTTCTTGGTTCTTTGACAGAAGGAAGACAAAGAACCTTCTGGACCACAGCACTCAAAGTTCCAAGAGGCAATGCCTGCTCTGAAACACAAAGACCTTTAGATTTGGTGGGTTTCCCTTTGGGAATGTGAGCTGCAGCTGCCCATGCTGGTTTTAAAATATAATAGACCACACAAGACATTCCTCTGGTGTGTTAGCCCATGGGGAACTCTGACCTGTGGATAATGGATGACCCAGGTTGAAGTTTCCTGGGAAGCCAGAACAAGTCATGGGACAGCCCTCTCTAAATGGGCTCTGAGAAAATAAGCACTCATCAAAGGACACATAGGCAGCCACCCACCTAACGAGTACCCCGTATTGGAGACTGTGCTTATCCTTCCAGCATTTCCATCCTTTCCTCAGGACTGAGTTTAATTTTGCCAATAAGTATAAGGCAAGTCCATGCCATGTTCATTCTGCTCTAACACTAATTTGTCCTTAAAAATGTTTTTGGCTTAATGAGAAATGGTCATGAGGAAAGAAATGACTGAAAAAGTTCCTTTTGTGGGAAATAAGTTTCATGGCATGGGGTAAAACTGAGTAGACATGAAAGGTAGGCAAACACGTGCTGCCTATGTGATCAAGTCCAAACACCTTCCCAGGGATGAGAGGTGGGCTCTGAGTTGTGACTGCCTGGGTCCCCACCCAGCTCCATCCTTCTTGGTCCTGTGACCATGGCCAACTTACCATAATTCCACAAGCCCAGCTCTTTCACCTATGAAATGGAGTAACAGTAAAACTCCTTACTTAGAGAGGCCTGAATGGGGTGATGTTTGGGAAGCCCCAAACATCCAAAGGAGTGCATGGACATCAGCAACAGCTTCTAGCCTTGTAAGCTCTACAGCTGCTGCTTCTCCCTCCCCCCTCATCTTCCTGCCATACCAAACTAGTATTCTGCTAGTGCCTCCCAAAAATACCTTGCAGCTTTGGATCCTTGCATACATCCCTCACTTGGGTGCAGATACTCTTTGTATCAGTCAGAGTCCCAACAGGAACAGATGACCCACTCACGTGGCATACAGGAACTATTTACACAGGTGTGGGAAGTGGAGAGGGGGAACATAATGAACAGTACAGCACCCCCAGGGCAAGTAACACAGCATTGCCCCACCCTCAGATCCATTCCTGGAATCCAGACCCAGAGACAGAGCTGGATGGACAGGACTGCTTGACAGGAGCCATGACCTTCAGAAGAGGCACGTTGCCAGCACACAGACTCCTTGTGCACTCTCTTACTCTCTCTCTCTCTCTCTCTCTGTCAAACAAATAATAAATTTTTAAGAAGGTTCGGGATAAGATTAAGTCATAGTGGATGAATTTCCAAAGGGAATTGCATATGGAGGGTTGGCTGAAAAGACTGATTATCTTACTTCTAATCAAATGTCTGTTAGTTTAGCAAGTCCAAAGCTCTAAGTGTACTGTGAACAGGTAGGAGATTATAGTAAAAGTGGCCAGTCTTTCCTTTTGTGGGATTTCTCAGAACTAAAGCCTTATTTTACTGTGACACTTCAAAGAGGGAGTAGGATACCCATTTCTCATGTTTACAAGGAGCACCTCATGGGGCTGATGTCTCATTTAGCATCTGTTGGAAAACACTAGTTGAGATGAACCAAGAAATATATTCCTTACATGACGGTCACAGGGCTGTCTTTCAAAAGCATATACTCCCACTGAACACTTTTGAAGAGCAAAGGAGAAGGAACATGTCAAACGGCCTTGAGTCATGTCAAGGATCCGCAGCAAGATGCCTTTCCCAAAGAAGCCTGAGAGATGAGAAGTTGGAGAGGCATCCAGGGAAGCAGAGACACTGGTTCTCTAGGTCTTGGATTACAAAAAGCTTGGAGCTGGGCAGAGAGAGGTAGCCCAGGGGCATGGCTAGTGCATGTGGTTGACAGCAGGGATCATGGGGATCTCAGGGAGTCCTGGGCTCATCCCCTGAGCAGTCAGTCCCAGGGAGCCAGTGGGGGAAGAGGAAGGAGGAAGGAAAAGCAGCTGTTAGCATTCAGGGTGTCCCATGCAGTGCCGGCTGTAGCTGAGATGAACTCTCCCCTCAGAGAGTTGTCTCTAGGGGGCAGAGACCAAAATAGGTTGGCGAGAACACACAGTTCCTGAAATTAATTGGAAAAGCAGAGACTACCCCAGGGAAACAAGGAGGCCAGTCAACTTCTCCCGAAGGGGGGCCTTGTCCCCGCCACTTCTCTGAGTTCAAGTCGCGGGCATATTTACTGTTGATGTGTGTGGATCCGTTCTGTATGAAGGCCCCTGCTGGGCCTACCTGGGGGCTTCGAAACTTCATCACAGAGGAAGGGCAGGGTCAAGAGAAGACAGGATGGCTTCTGGGCACTGAAACCACTGCAGGGGCACAATCTTGTGGGAGAGGAACAGTTCTCTTCGGGTCAAGATCCCACAACCTACGGCAAAGGGATGACAAAGATGAATGGAGCAGTAGGAGCACCACTCTCTGTGTCAGCCCAGAGCCATAGCCCAGGAAGTGCCCTTGTGCTAAAAACACACCCCCTTAAAAATACAATCATTTCCAGCTGTCAAAAGTGTTGTAGTACACTGCTTTTCTTAGAAAAGAGCACTTTAGGGATCCCTGGGTGGCGCAGCGGTTTGGCGCCTGCCTTTGGCCCAGGGCGTGATCCTGGAGACCCGGGATCGAATCCCACGTCGGGCTCCCGGTGCGTGGAGCCTGCTTCTCCCTCTGCCTGTGTCTCTGCCTCTCTCTCTCTCTCTCTCTCTCTCTCTGTGCAAATATCATAAATAATAAAATTAAAAAAAAGAGCACTTTAATGCCATCTGCTGAAACACTGTCATAACATATATTCAAAAGGAGGTATCCTCAATATGAACACTGCTGCCTCGGACTGTGGAGTCCTTACACAGTGCACATCTTGTGCAACTGTATGCAGCAGCTGTCCATCAACCTCACCTGAATTTAGGCAGAGTAGAAGCAACTGTTATTAAGTCCCTTAAACCACGTTCCTGGTGTAGCAGGAGGGCGAGGAGTACATCATACCCTGATCAATGGTCATATGACTGGGAGTAGACCTAAAAGCCTTTCACAGTCTTGGCATAGTTGAAGACACAGCTTTGAATGGCACATTTTATTTGTCTCCAACCATATGGCCTGCCCAATAGCATTTGATGTGAGGAACTCTGGGAATGTATATGTGTGTATGAGGCCTCACTCCATATAATACCAAACATATTAACATACACCCACATCTCATATAAAAATCTTTTTGCTCCGAAAGAATCTTGAAAGGATTTTTCTAATTCTGTTTTTGAAATGATGAGGCAACAAGTCACTCATTTAATTAGCTATTGACAATCCTTTCTCATTGATCATGCACATTCAGGAATCCTTTCAAAAGGAGAAGATACACTCTACAAATGATTCTTCAAGCATTAGGATGATTTCTTGGATACTGAGTTTGATGACAAAGTGACAATATGTCGCATTTTCTACACGTTACACTAGGCAGTTAATCATGTTGATGCAGCAGTTTTCTTGATTTTGGAGCTAATAATTGCTTTCAGGTCTGTAACTTTAGGCTCACAAAGGCTGAAGGCCTGAGGACTGGGACTGGGACTGAGAATGCTGGGACTGAGAATGCTGAAGAGGGATGACATGACCCTGGGGTACGTGGGCATGTGTGTGTATGTGAGCGTGTATAGGCATGTATACTGTGTGTATGTGTGCAAGTGTGTATGAGTGTGTGTATGCATACATGTGCGTATGTGTGTATGCATGTGTGTGTGTGTGTATGTGTGTGTGTTAGGAGTAAGGGATCTGGAAAACTGTGTGGAGGTTCCTCAAAGAGTTAAAAATAGATCTGCCCTATGACCCAGCAGTTGCACTGCTGGGGATTTACCCCAAAGATACAGATGCAGTGAAACACCGGGACACCTGCACCCCGATGTTTCTAGCAGCAATGTCCACAATAGCCAAACTGTGGAAGGAGCCTCGGTGTCCATCAAAAGATGAATGGATAAAGAAGATGTGGTTTATGTATACAATGGAATATTACTCAGCCATTAGAAACGACAAATACCCACCATCTGCTTTGACGTGGATGGAACTGGAGGGTATTATGCTGAGTGAAATAAGTCAATCAGACTTATTACAATTATATGGTCTCATTCATTTGGGGAATATAAAAAGTAGTGAAAGGGAATAAAGGGGAAAAGATAAAAAATGAGTGGGAAATATCAGAGAGGGAGACAGAACATGAGAGACTTCTAACTCTGGGAAATGAACTAGGGGTGGTGGAAGGGGAGGTGGGTGGGGGGTTGGGTGACTGGGTGATGGGCACTGAGGGGGGCACTTGATGAGATGAGCACTGGGTGTTATTCTATATGTTGGAAAATTGAACACCAATAAAAAATAAATGTATAAAAAAAAGAATAAAAAAATAGGAGTAAGGGAGGGCACTGTAACTTATCAGAACCATAGGTAGTTTCCTGCATAATAAGGTTTCAAGAACAATCCTTCATCTTGTCTTCCACTCAACCCCTACAACAGTCTGTAACCCCAAGGGTCCCAGCCAGTTGCCTCCTAATTGTCCTTCAAGTCTCAGCTCCTGGGAAACACCTGCATGGCCCCTGGAGGAGGAAAGTCCCCTCCTGAGGCTCCTTAAGGGCAGCATGAGCACCCACCATGGAAGTCCTCTTGTGCTCTCCCATCCTGCCAGGTAACCCCTCCCTCACAGCCCTCTCCACAAAGTGGTCTGTGTCTGTTTCCTCCATGGACAAGGGCTGTGTCTTTCTCTGAATTTCGACTCCTAGCATAAGACCACATATGATTATCAGAAACTCAGGGGAACCTGGGTGGCTCAGTGGTTGAGTATCTGCCTTTGCCTCAGGTCGTGATCCTGGGGTCCTGGGATGGAGTTCCACATCAGACTCCCCAGAGGAAACCTGCTTCTCCCTCTGCCTATGACTCTGCCTCTCTCTCTCTGTGTCTCTCATGAATAAATAAATAAAATCTTTTTTTAAAAAAGGAAACTCCGAAGTGGGGAGATTCTAATATGCAGACCCCCACCTGCTTTGAGAATCCCTGCAGGTAGCAGCAGATGTTCCTCATGGAGAGGGCTATGCCTATGAACAGGAAAACACTTTGAGAACCCATGACCTTACCAAGACAAAGAGGGAAGTCCCAACCGACACAGGTGTCTTAATGAAATCACTGGGAGGCTCCTGGGTGCCAGGTGGAAACCGTGAGTGAGACCAGGGCTCTACCTGAAGGTGTGGGGACCTGGAGGAAGGTCACATACAAACTTCCCTAAGGGTCTCCCCCAAGTCTTCTTGGCCTAGAGGATTCAGCAGCACGGCTGCTGCTGGACCTGCCAGAACAGAAGGACAGGACTCATTCTGACCTGTCGTGCAGGACTTTTGTCTTGTTCACTGGGAAATAAAGCTCAAGAAGGTGGAATTCAAAGAAGGGAGTGAGTGTAGGATAAGAAGTCACTAGAGGAGACAACCTCCGTACCTATAGGGAGAAGCCCCTTCACCCTTCGAAGCCTTTCCTTTTCCCTATTCCCCAGCTCAGCTGTCCCTCTCCCTTTGGATTTTAACCCAGAATTGACAACAATGCTCTCTTTCTGCTCCCCCTTTCTGGTGCTATAGCTCTAGGAGGGGATATTCACTCTCAAGGAAGGGAGAAGAGAAGGAACATGACTCAGGTTTGGTGAGCATCTACCTAGTGCCAGGCACGGGCTGGGTGTGTTCCCACATTGATGCATGCATGGACACGTCCCGGCCAGGCCCCCAGGTCAGCTTTACTATAATCCTCCTGGGGCTCTATTCCTGTTGCCCAGCCCAGGGAAGTACCCCTGCCCAGAGGCCCCACGACAGGGAAGGATCTGAAGGCTAGATGGGGGTGTCCTCCAGGGAAACTGAGCCATACCAGACCTGAGAGAGCACAAGGGCTGCTATGTCACTCATGGATGGCACTGAGCAGCCTTAGAACCACAGGTCATGTCCATGGACCCTCTACAGGTTTGCAATAAACCCTTTGTTTGCCTTTGCTCTAACGTGATTCATTTCCACCCCTGGCAACCAAAATGCCTGGTTTTACTTTATTTTGTTAATATTTAATTTATTTGAGAGAGAGAGAGAGCACAAGTAGGCAGAATGGCAGACAGAGGAAGAGGGAGAAGCAGACTCCCCACTGAGCAGGGAGCCTGACATAGGGCTCGATTCCAGGATCCTGAGATCATGACCTAAGCCGAAGGCAGACGCTGAACGAACTGAGCCACCCAAAATGCCTGGTTTTAAACAGCCATTATCACCAGACTACAGACTACAAAACTGAGGTACCAACAGATTAAGCAGTTCATCCAAAATGCCGTAAACTGATAAATGGCCAGTCAGGGATTCAGGCCCCGACTTGCCTGATTCCAGAACCCATTCCCTATACAATGAATTGTGCCAAGACATTCTTCGGGGCCTTCTGGATGTGTTTTGCCTATTGAAGAAAATCTGTTCATAAAGCCTACTGGATTCAGAGCAGCGGGAATCATTGAAATGCCGCAAAGAGCAAAAGTATAGCGCTCTTCTGACAGTAACAGTAATGATCGCAACAGCTAACATTTAGTAAGTGTTTACTATGTGCCAAGTACTGTGCTAAACACTTTAAGGTGGATTTGATCCCACTGATGTTGCCTGTTTTTGGATGAAGACATTGGGGCTCTGAGAGGCTATGTCACTTGTCCAAGATCTCAAAGCTAGGAAGAGAAAGCCCTGTGGTTCCAAGCCAGCTCTCTCCAGACTCGAGACCTCCCACAGTACCAAGCCAAATGCTACAGCCAGACAAGACTCATCTGAAAACTTCAGGAGGCCGTGGTCACCTCGCTGCAGCCATCGTAAGTATTTATAACCAGGAGGGGGGCTAGGCAGGTGAACACCAAGGTGCTTTAGTGGTGAAGTTCTCATTATAAGTCTGCAGGCCAAGCTGTGAGATGGGCTTTTAGGGAAAACAAAGATGCCAACAGCTCTAGGCAGCAAGCATGGTTGTCTGAGGCTTCCTCCCTCAAGCTCGGTGCCAGCAACCCCCTGTGATTTATGCTTCCCAGTGACACGCAGCTTGCAGGCACCGAGTCTGCAGTAGCAGAGAAAATGGATGGGCTGCCTGGGGATGTTTTCACTGCACGCACCATGTTCCCTTAAAAGGCCTGGAGTGTATATACAGTTCTGATATGCGGGCAAAACCACATAACGGCGGGGCCTCTCTTCCCCTTATATGGTCAAGTATTACAATGGCACCCTCCCTGCTAATTTATGAAGCACAAGAGTGGAGGAATGTCGATCAGGAGATGTGGGGATGTTTCAGCAGGGAGTAAAATCTAAAGCTCATCTCACTGGCAAAAGACTTACAAGAGCAAGTGGAATAGAATGCATACTTGCTGAGGGTTTTTTGTTTTTTGTTTTTTAACTCTGAAGAATAAACATTTTTGTTCCTCTCTCAAATATCAACACGTTTTGAAGCCAAGAGTATGCAGAGCCCTACCGCCCCCCCTCCAAGTATTGGAGAAAGAGAAAAAGAAAGCAAGAATAAAAACATGTAGAATTTATCCTTCATACATTTGCCCTCTCTCCTGGCCTAGGCTTTGTTTCCCCAGTACACACACACACACACACACACACACACACACACACACACATACACCCATACTGCATATACACAACCAGTTGAGCATCTGAGAAGAAAGGACAATTTCGTTTGAAATATAATGTAGAAATAGGACAGAGGACCAGTCAGCTATGATGAGTTCCTATCTCCTATCTATAAAAGGACTTAGCCATGTTGTTAGAAGCCACAGATCAGTTTTTCCCATCAGGCCTCTGTCCTGAGCCTGGAACCAGCAAGGACAAGAGGGTGTATCAGATTAGAATGTACAGGAAAATGCTTTGTACATTATAAATCATACGTTTACAGTTAAACACTATGGTAATGTCCTCTTAGACTGGTTGTTTTTAAGTTACATTTTTTAATTTATTTATTACACGGGTAAGTTTCTTGGATATATCCAAGTATAAGTTATATCACTACTTAAACTATGTTCACCCTTGCTATAATTCACTTCATTGGGTCAGGACTGTGAATTTATCCAAAGTGCATGCTGGTCCAAATGACCGAATTCCTCTATCCAGCCTCAGAATGCCAAGGAATGCTTGAGTGGCCACTATGGTTTTTATTTTTTTTTTATTTTTAAAGATTTATTTATTTATGATAGACAGAGAGAGAGAGAGAAGCAGAGACACAGGAGGAGGGAGAAGCAGGCTCCATGTCGGGAGCCTGACGTGGGACTCGATCCCGGGACTCCAGGATCACGCCCTGGGCCAAAGGCAGGCGCCAAACCGCCAAGCCACCCAGAGATCCCCACCACTATGGTTTTTAATGGCACATTATACAAGCTAGTAGAGAAAGATTCAGGCTCATCATGCAAGCACGTAGACCTTCACGATTTACAAAATGCACATGTGCATGGAGATCCCTGAGTGAAACGAAATACTTTAAAAAAGCAGTAAGATGAATCAGGAAGGGAAACAAACCATAGGAGACTCTTAACTCCAGAAAACACTGAGGGTTGCTAGAGGGGACAGGGGTGGGGAAATGGGGTAACTGAGTGATGGGCATTAAGGAGGGACATGATGTGATGAGCACTGGGTGTTGTATGCAACTGATGAATCACTGAACTCTACTTCTGAAACTAATAATACACTGTATGTTAATAAATTGAATTTAAGCTTTGCGCAGTGGCAGTATCGTAGCCAATGAGGTTTATCCGAGGCACGATTATTGCTAATAAATTGAATTTAAATTAAAAAAAGAAAAACACTTGGAGATCCCAGACAGAAAGTGCAGTACAAATAACACTCCAGAAAACAGTGGACCACACTTCCTTCAACATAACTCCCCAGATGAGATGTATTTAATGTGAAAGTGTAGCCCAGAGGTTCAACTTCTTGAAACCAGAAATTTAGAAACCACACCCTACTGATACCAAGTATGTGTACTCACCTGAAAAGGTTCTATTTAAGATCCTCATGTAGCTCACATAATAAAGGAAAGCTGTCAAGGTACACATGGCAGTCTCTCTACCCCACAGCTTTGTCACATGGCCACATTTGAGGCAGAAAGAGTAAGCAGAGATGAGGAGAAAATGCAAGAGTCCTGGGGTGTTGTGTCTTTGTGTGTGTGTGTGTGTGTCTTAATACATGGGCAAACAAGCACCTGGCTACCATAGCGTCCAGTGTCTCCCTAGCATCTCCACATTGCCTATGGGGCTGAAGCGGGAGCTTTTAGAAGCATGCGGATTACCCAACTTTACACATTTCTAAGTACCTGTGGCTTCCACTGAAGAAGTTCCCTTCAGAGATTGAGAACCAAACAGGTAAGCAAGTCTGTAGGCTTGACCACCTGCAGCAGAATTACCTGGCCATTTTGTTTGAAATGCAGATTCTTGGGCTCCCTTTAGCCTAACTAAATCCAAATCTGGGGATGATGCCATGGAATCTGCATTTTAACAAGGACCTCTCTACCCACCCAACCCCCATAAGATTCCTATGCACATTTGAGAACCAATGCTATAAAAACTCAAAAAATAAAATAAAATAAAATCCTGATGTCCTGAACACTACCTTATACCCAAGTAAAAAATATAATCCCAAAGTATACTTCTCCTAACGTTTGTAACAAAAGGGGATCTTAGGCTACAGTTAGTACAACTTCATTCTTTAAAAAAAGCAAGCAGAGCTCCTGGAAGAGTAACTGACTTGCCCTGGGGTCTCAATACCAGCTGATGGCAGGGCCCTCAGGGACCTCCTGTCCAGGCTCTGCCGTCACACCCAACATCTTTCTCCACCTCTCCCTGCATCACACCCATACCCACCCACACATTCTCCAGGGGTGATCTGGAAACTGCTGTTTCTACCCGTCCAATATCCAGCCCCTTTTCAAGGAAACAGAACTTTGCTTTTGCAGAACCACCCCCTTCTCCACTGCATGGTCACTCAAGGTGATAGATCCCCACTTCCCTGGCCAAAGAGCAAGCATGTGACTGAACAAAGAATGAGCACAGGCTGAATCTTACTAATGTGAAAATGGGGACAATGGATTGAGTTTCTTCCTTAATCCAGAGAGAAATTCTCTGAAAGAGATTGCCCATACATAATTCCCACCACCCAGGTTCCTATTATTTTTAAGACTAGTTCTTCCTCGGATTCTGATAATTACCCCTTATCCTTCCAGGGCATTCTTTTTCAGTAACCTAAAATTGGTTTTTTTACTTATATGCCAAGAACCCTTCTTGACCTCTGCTTCCTTAACCCCAAACCTTGCATGTGTAAGCATTTGATTCAATTTGATAGAAAGGGAAGCTGGGGTTAAGTATCTCCTTTTCGGGAGCAGAGAATTTGTTTGACTTTGCAGTTGGATGCGTGGGGATACGTTTCCAAAAACCCGGTCTCCATCAATACCCACCACTCTACTCGTTCCAAAAAGCCAAGTATTTTGCTTTTGATCCCCAAACACCTCATCCCCAAACTAAAAGGCTTAAGATACTATCTGTGCAGCTGAAAACAGAAATAGTCATGAACCCACAACAGCAAAGTAATCCAAACGACGCTTCTAAGTAGTGTACGCAATCTCAAGATCCAGTGCCAAGAAGTTATTGGGCTCACCCCCTCTGCACAAGTAGACAGATTCGCCTCCTTGTCAGTCTGGGTTTTATCTTTAATGTCCTCTCCCCTAGGCAGCACTGTGGTCCCTGACATGCAGTACATCTGTGTGCAATTTCCACATAATAGAAGCAAGGCTCAGTTATTTTAAAGCCACAAGTGCCATTAAGAGGTCTTTCTGCCAAAACACATATGGCTCTTTTGTTACAAAGCTATACAAATATTTGTGTTTTCTATTTGACTTGGCAGCCATGCAACATTTAAGACCCTTTACTTCTCTTGCTTTGAAACCATTGCCTATCTCCTGCTGCAAGTTATTTACTCCTTATTGTGATTCTTCAAAATAAGTTCTTTTTGGAGGGGTGTTCCAGAACTCTGTTCCTTAAGAGGCCTACCATTGGGTAGTTGCTGCAGAGATGTGGTATGCAGCCCAGACAGCACCTTAATGGTAAGGGTGAAATTTTAAAATGTGTTTTAATGTTCTAAAAACTTACAGTAAAATGGGACGTTTTTGGTATGTTCTGTTCTATGAATTTTAATTTATGTATAAATTCATGTAAACTAGCTTCACAATCAGGAGACAAACATTTCCATCACTCTCAAGAAACTCACACAGACACACTTAATACACGGGCAAATCAGCACCTGGCCACCGAGGCATCCACGTAGTCCCCCACTCCCAGCCCTGAGTAGCCACTGCTCTGGTTTCATCTCTAGACTTTTGTCTTTTTGAGTACCGTATAAATGGAGTCACACAGTTATATGACATTTTGAGGCAGGCACCTTTCACTCAGAATAATCCCTTGAGATTCATGCAAGTTGTGTATAGTAGGGGTTCCATTTTATTGTCAAGTAGTATTTCATTGTAGAGGTATATCACACTTTGTTTATCCATTCACCTGTTGAAGGACTTTGGGGTGTTTCCTGTTTGGTCAATATTATGAATAGAGCTGCGATAAATATCTGTGTCCAGGTTTTTGTGTGAACCTAAGGTTTCATTCTCTAGGGTAAATACATAGCAGTGGGATTATAGAATCATATGCTAATAATCTCTTTAATAAGCAACTTACAAACTGTTTTCCAGAGTGGCAGTACGTCCCATTTTGCATTCCCACCAGCAGTATATGAGATGCTGCTCCAAATGATGTACATCTTCATCAGCACTTGGTATTTGCAGTATGTTTTATTTTAGCCATTCATTCAAATTATTATGTAGTTATAGCTCATTCTGGTTTCAGTTGGCAGCTCCGAAAAGCTAATGATGTTGAATATCATTTCATGTCCTTATCTGACATCCATATATCCTCTTTGGATCCAATTTTTAATTGTATTCACAGTTCCGACTCTTCTAATACATTGAAAATATTATTGTTTCTCCTAGGAGTTACTCAGCACTTTGGTCAAAAATCAACTGGTCATATTTATTCAGTTCTATTTCTGGACTCTCTATTCTGTTTCATTCATCTATATGTCTATCCCTTTGCCAATACCTACTGCTTTCTGCTAATCAAAAAATGTGACTCCTCCTGCTTTATCTTCTTTTTCAAAATTGTTTTACTTGCTCTAGTTCCTTTGCCTTTCCATATAAATTCTAGACTTCATCTGTCTGCATCTACCAAAATCTTATGGGAATGTTTATTGGAATTGCATTACATCTGTGGATCAACCATAATCAGAAGATGACACTTTTGCTACATTGAGTCTTCCAAACCATGGACATGGTATATCCCTTCATTTTGGTGTTTTGTTTTGTTTTTTTAACAATGTTTAGTAGTTTTCAGAATATAGATCCTATGTTTAGTTAGGTTTATAGCCAAGCTTTTCACTTTCTTTGAGCAATTGTAAATAGTATTGCTTTTTCTCATTTCAGGTCTCATTTCAACTAAATATTGATAGCATACAGAAATACAATTGGTGGGGTGCTTAGGTAGCTCAGTCAGTTATATGTCTGCCTTCAGCTCAGGTCATGATCTGAGTCCTGGGATCGAGCCCTGCATAAGGCTCCCTGCTTAGCGGGGTGTCATCTTCACTCCTCAACCCCTATCCCCATTCTGTGTTCTCTCTCTCAAATAACAACAAAAAAAAAACCTTATCCTTAAAAAAATAAAAAAAGAAGTATAATTGGCTTTTGAGTGTTCACTTTGTATCTTCTGATTTTCCTTTACTAGTTTTAGGACTTTTTGGGGGATTCCTCAGGATTTTCTATGTAGACAATCATATCAACTGTGAATAAAAATTGCCTTATTTCTTCCTTTCCACTCTGTATATGCCTTTTAACTCCTTTTCATGCCTTGTCATATTGGCTGTTACTTCCAGTATAATGTTAGATAGTAGTGATGAGAGTGGACAAACTTCTTTTGTTCCTGATCATAAGGGGGAAGCATTGAGTGTTTCACCATGAAAAATAATTTTAGCTGTACGGTTTTTTTGTAAATGCCCTTTAGTAGATTGAAGAACTAGTTGAAATGATTTTGTCTCAATTCATATATGAGTGTGTGGTTTTTCTTCTTTAAATTGCTAAGATAGTGGATTGCCTTGGTTGGTTTGTGAATATTAAACCAGTCTCATATTCTTAGATAAACCCCAGATTTTTTATTTTATATATTGCTGGATTTGTTAATATTTTGTTAAGGATTTTTACACATGTTTATAAAGGATATTGATCTATATATTTCTCTTCTTATACCATATTTGTCTGCTTTTAGTGTCAGAATAATGCTGGCTTCATGAAAGAAGTTTGGAGTATTTCACCCTTTTCTGTTTTCTGGAAGAGATTGTGTAGAATTTATTTTAATATTTGGAAAATTCACCAGTGTATCTGTCTGCACTTACAAGTTTATTTTGGGGGAGGTTTTAAATTATAGATTCAATTTATTTAGTGGCCATAAAAATGTCCAAATTATCTACTTCATTTTGGATATTGACAATGTGTATTTTTTGAGAAATCAGTCATTTCATCTAAGTTGTTGAATTTATTTACGAAGAGTAATTTGTAGCACTTCCTTTTCATCCTTTAATGTCTAAAATCTCTGTAGTGATTTTTCTTCCTGATACTCATAATTTGTATATTCTCTTTTTCTCTTTGTCAATCTTGCTGTATTATCAATTTTATTCATCTTTTCATATAACTAACTTTGGGGTTATTTAATTTTTCTTATTGTTTTACTGTTTTCAATATCATTGATTTCTGCTGTGATCTTTTTACCCCTTACCTTTGTATTTATTTTGCTGTCTTTTTTCTAGTGGAAAAATGTGGAAGTATAGATTACCGATTTAAAAATTGTCTTCTTGAAATGGGTAGGAAGTATCAGAAAGGGAGACAGAACATGAAGACTCCTAACTCTGGGAAACAAACTAGGGGTGGTGGAAGGGGAGGAGGGCGGGGGGGTGGGGGTGAATGGGTGACGGGCACTGAGGGGGGCACTTGGGATGAGCACTGGGTGTTATTCTGTATGTTGGCAAATTGAACACCAGTAAAAAATAAATTTATTATTAAAAAATAATAATAATAAATAAATAAATGCAAATAAAATAAAATAAAAATTGTCTTCTTTTTCAATGTAAACATTTGTTGCTATAATTTCCCCCCCTCAGTACTGCTATATCTGCATCCCACAAATTTTTATGAGTTGTATTTTCACTCTCATTTAGTCCAAAATATTTTCTAATTTTCCTTGAAAGTTTCTTTTTGACTCACAGATTGCTGAGAAGCATGTTGTTTAATTTCCACATGTTTAGAGATTTTTGTTATTTTTCTCATCAATATTTAGTCTAATTCCTTTACAGTATGGGAACATATTTTGCATGACTTCAGTTCTTTTACATTTTGTTATTTTTGTTTGTTTTAATGACCAACTCGGGATATGATTTACCTTGGTAAATGTTCCATGCACTTGAAAAGAATACATATTCTGCTGATGATTAGAGTGTTCTATAAATGTCGATTAGATCCAGTTGATAATGTTGTTCAGTATTTCCATACCCTTGCTGATTTTCTATCTAACATATCTGTCTTTGTCTGTTTTATAGGTTTCTGAGAGATCACTAATATCTCCAACTATAATTCTAGATTCTCTATTTCTTCCTCCTGTTCTCTCCATTGTTGCTTCATGTACTTTGAAGTTCTGTTATTAGGAGCATATACATTTAGGAATGTTATATCTTCTTAGTAAATTAACCCAATATAATTTTGGTTTTCAAAGACTTTACAGTAGAGTTCTCAAAGTCTATATATACAATTTAGGGTCAGATCCATGCATGCTCAGCTAAGGAATAAGCCCAGTAGTTCATAAATAACTTTCATAATTTCCCCTGATTCCACCCTCTCTTTTGATACTTTCCAGCTTCCCTGGGGTTCTTTTTGGTTCTCTGACATGAAAGTTGGGGCTTTATTTGCTCTATTCTGTCATACACTTCCCATACCTGCCCCTTTCTGTGAGGATGGAGAGTCAAGTAGTGGGAAGACGGGGGAGGGTGGGGGGAAGCAATGATGTTTTTCCCGACTGTCTCACAGCCACTTCAAGTTTGGGGTTCCTGCCAGCCATCTTACCCCTACTGCTACTACTACCCCAGGACTGCTTGAGATCTATGGCACAACAGATGGAAAAAAAGAAAGGGGAAAAAATGGGAAATCTCCTGACATATTCTCTCTAGGAACTACAGAACTTCTCCTGGAGTTCTATCCATGCTGGTGTTGACTTTTAGGTTTCAGATCACACTGACGTCAAGCTGGAAGATGGCAGACACACATATAAGGTGAACTCACCACTAGTTTGATGGTACTTTAAGTCCTGGACTTCTTCCCCTATCTGCTACTATTTGTTCTTCAAAATCTCAAAATCCTCAAACAGCTACTCCATGTGTCCTGTCCAGGTTTTATAGCTGCATTCAGCAGAAAGCAGAGGGGATGAGGTGGGCTTTTTCCATCTTACTCAAAACCAAGGGGAACCAAGAGGGTTGTTTTTTAAACATTCAGATTCCCTGGCTCCACACCAGACTTACTGGATCTACCCCCAGTTGGGGAGCTGGGAAGTAGGAGACCAAATGTAGATTTGGGGGAAGCACCCCAGGAGATATTAGATGCACATCTGCAGTTGGGAGAAATTTCTCAGAATAAAATCAAGCAGCTGAAGATTACCCGCAGCTGCTCAGATTCTATCCTAGATCACTCTGATAATGGCCAACACTGAAGAACTCTGGGTTCTTATAAATCAAAACCACAATGAGATAACACCTCATCCCAGTGAGAATGGTGAAAATTAACAAGACAGGAAACAAATGTTGCAGAGGATGTGGAGAAAGGGGAGCCCTCTTACACTGTTGGTGGGAACGCAAACTGGTGCAGCCACTCTGGAAAACTGTGTGGAGGTTCCTCAGGAAGTTAAAAATAGACCTACTCTACAACCCAGCAATTGCACTACTGGGTATTTTACCCCAAAGATACTGATGTAGTGAAACACCACGATACCTGCACCCCAATGTTCGTAGCAGCAATGTCCACAATAGCTAAACTGTGAAAGGAGCCATGATGTCCTTTGATAGATTAATGGATAAGGAAGATGGGGTATGTAGATACTATGGAATATTATTCAACCATCACAAGAGATGAATACCCACCATTTGCTTCAACGTGGATGGAACTGGAGGGTATTATGCTGAGTGAAATAAGTCAATCGAAGGACAATCATCATATAGTTTCACTCATACATGGAATATAAGAAATAGTGAAAGGGGTTATAAGGGAGAGGAGGGGAACTGACTAGGAAATATTAGAGAGGAAGACAAACCATGAGAGACTCTTAACTCTGGGAAACAAACTGAGGGTTGCTGAAGGGGAGGGAGGGGATAAGCAACTGGGAGTGTTACACTATATGATGGCAAATTGAATTTAAATTTTAAAAATGTAAAAAAGAAAAAAAAGAAGTCTGGGTTCTTAATCAGAGATTACAAACTCAAATGCCTCCACTGGCCACATATGTAATGTATATGTTAAGCATCAGTTGGACCTATGACACCAGGAAATGATGGGGACAGTGGTGAGCTAGAGAGTCTATGTTTGTTGGAGGCAGCCTCCACTATGCTCCAAACAACTATTCCTATAGGAGAATACAAGCCCAGTAGCGCCAGATGGCAATTTTTCAATAAAACATTAACAATATCTTTTTTAATATAAAGTCTCTCAATTTCTAAATGTCAGAAAAATAATTCAAAAATAAAACTGCAGGACACCATTTTGCTATTTTTGGTCTGGAGAAAAACTGGTAGCCCTTCTAGAATTTGGTTGTGCACATATAGTATACACATTCATGTGTAGAAAAGCCTCTTCTTTCAACAAGAACCAGAGTAAATGAAACAAGAGAAGGAAATTAGTAAAAGAGAGATAAATCTCAAAATTTATGATTAATTTCTGTTGCCAAGAATTTTTAACTTGCAAGTTACTGAAGAGTATGTGACATGTCTCATTTGATTTTAATTTCAAAGTGATCTGACCTCATGGGGATAATGAAATGAATGCTGTAAACATTTCATATACAAACCAGTTCTTAATTATTATCAATAATAGGAAATCATAAGTTAGTTATGCATATATACAATACCATATTTTAATTTTAGTGAAGAAATTCATTAATACAGATGGAATATCATTTAATTTACACTTAGTTCCAAAGTAGTTCACTTAACTGGTGAGAGCGTATTGCTGTCAAAGTTAAACACCTGAATGTGTCTGAAAATATATCATGTATGCCACAGAGTTAAAAAGTTTGGGCCTTTGAGTCATATAAACACAGACTTGAATTCCAGCCCCTTAAGCAACTAGAATATGACCTTAAGCCTTGGTTTCTTCACAGTTAATAATGTAAGTTTTTAACTTAGCTTTTCCAGTTGCAAGGAACAAAGTCTTGACTCAAGTTACCTCAAATAATAAGGTAGGATTTTGCAGGATGAAGTAGCTTGTAAGAATACACTTGAGAATGAGAACACAGAAATTTCAACCATGAGGCCAAGGCCTAACAGAAATCTAGGGAAATACTGACCACCTAGACTTCAGGAACTTGTGTTGTTCAGAATCCAAGGAGGGTATACAGCTAGTCATGACTCGTCACCACCCTAACCCAGCCTCTCCTTCTCACTGACTTCCTCATCTTCTATTCTATATGCATATTTAAATTTTACCTTTGTAGGTTCTGTTTTCTCATTATTCTGGCTTACTTGCAACTTCCACTCACTTATGACCATCATTACTCCACTAGATTCCTTCTATCTCAGAACCTACAAACTGTTCCTGCTCAAGGAAGATTCTTATCTGGTTCTCACATATTGAAATGACGAAACTCAAGATCATTAAAAAAAAATCTGATAGTGTTGGTAATTCCCTGCTTGCGAAGAGCTTTTTGCTCTATTTCGAAGGATAATGACTAGTCTGTGAATAGGCCACATTGAACTGGTTGTCCATCCTTTAGCTAATCTATTAGGCCTCAAGTTCATTTATAAAAATCAAATTACTACCACTCTTTGGCACAGAAGTAGTAATAACTTATTTGTGATGCGTACTCACCCTGATTAGGATGTGATATCACAGAGGGATCAAAATATAACACCAGGTTTTGTACATTGGCTAATAGCACAAATTATTTATATAATCTTTTGTATAGTTGACCTAAAAGTAATCTGCCAATGCATATTCTAAACCATTCTTGTATTGGTTTGAATAGATTTCAGATTTGCACTTTGATATTTACTGTATTGAACCAGGATTGTTTTCTTAAGAGACTCTTAAGAGCTGGTAAATACTATATTTTACAGAGAATGGTTCCAGACATCTACAGACCTGTTCAGCTATGCAAGTAAATAGTAAAATCCCTATTGCTCTATGTTTCTCCTTTTCAGTAAGCAGAGGTTGAAAGAAACCAAAACAAGTTCTTTCCCAATCTCTTCATTTTATTTATATATTTGATTTTCCCAAGGTTCAGTAAGGAAAACGTAGACTTTAAATGAAAGAGCACTATCACATGAATGCTATATCTTACTTGGAACCTGATTAAACCAAATCTGTTAATTGGCCAACAGGTCAAATGTACCCTATCCAAATACTGGGGAATGTTTAAGTGCACACGTAAACATGCAGCCATCAAATTGATGTGAACTGGACACATAAACAAAATCTGGTCAAATTGAAGTTTGTTCAGTAGTGTCTTTCAGCTTTCAAAAAATCCTACAAGAAAATTTTATAGGGGGTGTCTATGTGGCTCCATTGGTTAAGTGGCTGCCTTTGGCTCAGGTCATGATCTTGGGGTCTTGAGATTGAGCCCCACCTCTGGCTCTCTGCTCCGTGGGGAGTCTGCTTCTGCCTCCCTCTCTGTCTCCCCCCGCCCCTCCCCCTGCTCAAATGTGCATGTGCTCTCTCCCTCTCTCTCAAATAAATAAATACAATCGTTAAAAAAAGGAAAAAAAAGAAAAGAAATTACAGCTTAAATGTCTCAAAAGAATCTTCCATGGGTCAATGGATTGTCCATTAATCAAACTCAATCAGGACAACTTAAATCAGTTTGTTGCTAGTAATCTTTTGAAGAGCAGATTTTTATATTGGTTTGGAACAGCCCTAAATCTCTGAAACTGGGCAACATCAATTTGTCAATGTAAGATTCATGGTCCATTGGAACTCAGAAATCATCATCTGTTCCACTTTCCTCACTTCACAGGGTATTCACTGCACCATTATTTGTAAAATGAAAAGTTGGAAGTAACCTACATATCCAACAATAGGGGAATTATTGAGTACAAGATTCTACAATCATGCAATGAAATAAACAGTTGTTAAAAGGAATTCAGTATACTTAAATATTCTGACATGGATATTCACGACAACTATAAAATGAAAGCAAAGAAATTTTCAAGTCTAAGAGTGGGTATGATCTCATTTTTTGTTTGTTTAAAACACAAATTAAACCTCTGTGTATGTTTGAAAGGCCACAGACCACTCTTAATAGTGCTTATATAGAGAGAAAGGGATTTTTAAAAACAAAAGCATCACAACAAAAAGACTCCCTCAAGGATAATAAAATAACCCATGCAGTATGCCAATAACCTGAGGCACAATGCATGCAAGAAAGGTTCTTGGGCTGCAAACAGCTCATACATGAGCAATGGGAGTTCCCAGGGGTGCACTAGATGGGGAGGCTCTGGCGTTCTGTGGACCTCCAGCAGCCACCACCACCCCTCTACTCTTTGATGTGGAAAATGTTTTTCTCTCCATCTTCCATAAAGTGCTGTTCAAACCCAATTTTCATTCTCCCTAGCACTTCCTTTCCAACCAGCTGCCTCTTTTAGCTATTCCTAGAGGGAAATTCTGGAAAACCACAGCAACATCCTGGAAAATCCACTCTCCTCATGAAGTAGAATAGACTCAGACTCTTCATTGTGCATTTTGTCCCTATATCTGTTATAATTGTAGAAGAATATTCTAAGTGTATTATCTGAGTTTTCTCCAAGCTCACATTCCAATGCCATGGGCTTGAGAACTATGGACAGGTTGCCTCCTTTGAAAAGCTTACACTAAGTTAAATAAAGCAAAAAAGAACTTTAACAACTGCATTAAACTGTCATGTTCTTTTTTAAAATGCTTTTGAGATACATGCAAAATGTATTATTATTTGAGTATTTTTAGTCTCACTTGAACACTTGAGGTCTCTGCTCCCCAATAAAAATAATATTGGCCCTGCCTGCTTGGTGTCTCCTCTTTGCCCCCCCTCCAAGGGATCTTTTTTCTCTTGCCAAATTAATTGCTGGGTTCCTATGATGCAGAATCAAGACTAGAAGGACTGAACCCAACAGGTGAAAAAGGAATGGAGAACAGTGGGAAGTAGTGGAAGAGAGAAAGTGGAGAAGAAAAGCTCCTTATTCCCCAGCAATAAGGAAGTAGTAGGGCAATAAGAATCTTACGCAAGATGGCTACGATCTGTTTACTGATCCCTTTTAATGTGTTCTGAGAACTGCAAGCAAAATTTAGAACCCCCACTTTTCATTTGCTTTTTGTTATTTCTTTGAATGTCACACTGCCCTAACACTTAGTCATATAAGGACAAAATTTATTCAGGCTCTAATACATTCTAGGAGAATAGGCAGGTATGATACTCACAAAACTGTCTTTAAAAGAGCCAAGGTAAGGATCAGTATGAAAACAGCACATTTGAACACAACTGTAGACCAAATGGACCTCACAGATATATATAGAACATCTGATCTAACAGCAGTAGAATACATAGTCTTTTAAAGCACACACAGAACACTTTCTAGGACAGATCGTGTTAGGCCACAAAACAAGTCACAATAAATTTAAGAAGATAGAAATCATATCAAGTATATTTTCCACAGTCACATGGAATTCTAATGAATAAAATAAGGAAAGCTGGAAAATCCATAAATACAAGGAAATTAAACATACTTTTGAACAACCACTAGATCAAAGAATAAATCAAAAGAAAAACTTAAAAATGTCTTGAGACAAACAAAAATAGAAACAACACATAACAAAATTTATGGGAAGCAAAAAGAGCATTTCTAAGAGGTAAGTTTATAGTTATAAATGTACACAACTAAGGAAGAAGAAAGCTCTCAAATAAAAAACTTAACATTATGCCTCAAGGAACTAGAAAAAGAAGAGCAAAGAAGCCCAAAGTTAGCAGAAGGAAGGAAATAATAAAAATTAAAGCAGAAATACCTGAAATAGAGAATAGGAAAACAATGGAGAAGATGAACAAAACTAAGAGTTGCTTCTTTGAAAAGATAAACAAAATTGACAAACCTTTAGCTAGACTCACTAAGAAAACAAGAAAGAGGACTCAAAGTCCGAAATGAAAGAAGTGTGGGAAATTGAGTGGGAAATATCAGAGAGGGTGACAGAACACGAGAGACTCCTAACTCTGGGAAATGAACAAGGGGTAGTGGAAAGGGAGGTAGGTGGGGGGATTCGGTAACTGGGTGACGGGCACTGAGGGGGGCACTTGACGGGATGAGCACTGGGTGTTATACTATATGTTGGCAAATCAAACTCCAATAAAAAAAATTTTAATACCAAAAAAATGAAATGAAAAGAGAGACATAACACCTGATACCATAGAAATACAAAGGATCCTAAAAGACTACTGTGAATAATTTTTTTTAAGATTTTGTTTATTTATTATTAGAGGCACACACAGAGAGAGAGGCAGAGACACAGGCAGAGACACAGGCAGAGAGAGAAGCAGGCCCCATGCAGGGAGCCTGACGTGGGACTCGATCCTGGGTCTCCAGGATCAGGTCCTGGGCTGAAGGCAGGTGTTTAACCGCTGAGCCACCCAGGCTGCCCTACTGTGAATAATTTTATGCCAGCAAATTGGACCACTTAGAAGAAACTCCTAGAAACATACAACCTACTGAGACTGATCCATGAAGTCATAAAAAAATGTGAACAGACCAACAAGTAAGGAGATTGACTCAGTAATCAAAAGCCTTCCAACAAAGAAAGCCTAGGATCAGATGATTTCACTGGTGAATTCCATCAAACATTTAAAGAAGAATTAATACTAATCCTTCTTAAAGTCTTCCAAAAAACTAAAGAAATGGGAATACTTCCAAATTCATTTTATGACGCAAGCAGTGCCCTGATGCCAAAGATGGAAAAGGACACTACGAGAAATAAAACCTCAAAGAGCCCCTATTAAAACAGATATAAAAATTTTCAACAAAATGTTAGCAACCCAAAATCAACAGCACATTGAAAGGATCTACACCTTGATCAACTGGGATTCATCCCTGGGATGCAAATGCAAATCAATCAATATGATACATCACACTTAAATAACGAAAGATAAAAAATAATGTGAACGTCTCAATAGATACAGAAAAAGCATTTGGCAAAATTCAACATCCTTTCATGATAAAAAAAACTCTTAACAAGTTGAGTATAGAAGAAATATAGTTCAACATAATACAAATAAAAAAGGAAGAAATAACATTGTCTCTACAAATAACATGATCTTATATATCTAGGAAACTCTGAAGAGTCAAAAAACTATTAATCAAAAAAACTACTAGAACTAATCAATGAGTTCCGTAGAACTGCAAGATACAAGATTAACATGCAAAACTCAGTTGTGTTTCTACATATTAACAACAAATTATCTGAAAAATAAAGAAAACAATTTGTTTATAATAGCATCAAAAGGAATAAAATTCTTAGAAACAAAATTTTAACCCGGCAAGTAAAAACTATAAACGAGTACACTGAAAACTATTAAACAATGATGAAAAAATTGAAGAAGATACAAAAAGAAAGATATTCCATGATCATAGATCTGGAGAATTAGTATTGTTAAAATATCCATACAACCCAAAGCCATCTGTCGACTCAGTGAAATCCCTGTCAAAATTCCAATAGAATTTTTCAAAGGAATAGAAAAAACAATCATAAAATTCTTTAAAAAAAAAAAAAAAAAAAAACACAAAATACCCTGAGGAGCCAAATAATCTTGAGGGGGGAAAAAATCCACAAAGATGGATGCAGCACACTTTTTGATTTCAAACTATATTACAAAGCTATAGTAATCAAAACAGTATGGTCCTGGCATAAAAACAGACACATTAGATCAAAGGAACAGAAGCAAGAGCCTAGAAGCCCAGAAATAAACCCATGCATATATGGCCAACTAATATTGGACAAGAGAGCCAAAAATACTCAATGTGAAAAAGACAATCCCTTCAATAAAAGTACTGGGAAAATTAGAAATTTACATGCAAAAGAATGAAACTGGACACCTATTGTAAAACACTCACAAAAATACACTTGAAATAGAAGACATGAAACCAAAAGGGAGACAGAACATGGAAGACTCCTAACTCTGGGAACGAACTAGGGGTGGTGGGAGGGGCGGGGGGTGGGGGTGACTGGGTGGCAGGCACTGAGGTGGGCACTTGACGGGATGAGCACTGGGTGTTATTCTGTATGTTGGCAAATTGAACACCAATAAAAAATAAATTTATTAAAAAAAAGAATAAAAAAGAAGACATGAAACCATAAAATTCCTAGAATAAAACACAAGGAAAATGTTCCTTTACATTGGTCTTGGCAATGATTTTTTTTTTTAACTATGACACCAAGAGCATAAACAACACAAGCAAAAATAAACAAATGAGAATACAGCAAATCAAACCATTTCTGCACAGCAAAAAACAAACAAAAAACCCATGAACAAACTGGAAAGGGAACCTATGGAATAAAAGAAAATGCTTGCAAACTATGTATCTGATACTGTGTTAATATCCAAAATATGTAAGGCTCTCATAAACTTTGATAGCAAGAGAGAAAATAGCCCCATTAAAAACTGGGTAGAGGCGCTGAATAGACATTTTTCCCAAGAAGATATACAAATGCCAACAGGTACATGAAAAGTTGCTTGACAGATACCACTAATCATCAAGAAAATGCAAATCAAAACTACAGTGAGATATTACCTCATACTTGGTAGAACTGCTGTTATCAAAAAGACCATAGATAACAGGTGCTGGGAAGAATGTGGAGAAAAGGGAACCCCTGTACTCTACTGGTGGGAAGGTTAACTGGTATGTCTACTATGGAAAACAGAATGGAGTTTCCTCAAAAAAATAAAAATAGAAATACCATCTGATCTAGCAATTCCACTTCTGGGTATTAATTGGAAGGAAATGGAATCACTATCTTGAAGAGATATCTGCACTCCTATGTTCATGGCAGCACAACACATGGGAACAATCTAAGGGTCTAATGACAGATACATGGATCGAGAAAATACACACACATGCAATGGAATATTATTCAATCATAAAAAAGTAGGAAACCCTGCCAGTTGCAGTAAGATGTATAAAACTTGAGGATGTTATGCTGAGTGAAGTAAGTCAGAGAAAGATAAATATTGTATGATCTGACTTATACATGGAATCTAAAAAAACTGATCTCATAGAAACAGAGATAGATTGGTAATTGCCAGGGGTGGGAGGGGTGAGGAGGTGGGATGGGTGAAGGTGGTCAAAGGGTACAAACATTCCAGTTATAAGATGCATAAGAGGGATCCCTGGGTGGCGCAGCGGTTTGGCGCCTGCCTTTGGCCCAGGGCGCGATCCTGGAGACCCGGGATCGAATCCCACATCGGGCTCCCTGCATGGAGCCTGCTTCTCCCTCTGCCTGTGTCTCTGCCTCTCTCTCTCTGTGTGTGTGACTATCATGAATAAATAAATAAAATCTTTAAAAAAAAAAAAGATGCATAAGATCTGAGGATATAATGTACAGCGTGGTGACAATGGTTACCAATACTCTGTTATATATTTGAAAGTTGCTAAGTGAACAGATCTTAAAAGTTCTCACCACATACACAAAAAGTGGAAAGTATGTGAGGTCATAGATGTGTTAACCTTATTGTGGTCATCATTTCTCTATATATATGGATATCAAATCATCACTCTGTATACCTTAAGCTTACACAATATTACATGTCAATTATATCCCTATAAAACTGGAGGAAAAAAAGAGCCACTGTATAAAATTTATTGCAAAAAAACAATATAATGAGCAGGTTTAAATTTTTGATGCATACATGCAAATTAAGGTTGACTACTCTAATTTCAATTAGCAATAATCATGCCTCAAATAAACCTCATTGGGGCAGCCCAGGTGGCTCAGCGGTTTAGCGCTGCCTTCAGCCCAGGGCCTAATCCTGGAGACCCGGGATCAAGTCCCACGGCAGGCTTCCTGCATGGAGTCTGCTTCTCCCTCTGCCTGTGTCTCTGTCTCTCTTTCTCTCTCTGTGTCTTTCATGAATAAATAAATAAAAATGTTCTTTAAAAAATAAAAATAAACCTCATTGGTTATGATGCTACCTCTGTGCCAAGCTGAATACTCTTAAGTTCAAAAGACAAATTCAAAGAAAAAATTAAGTGAGAAAGTAATCTTCTGATTAGAAATTGCCTAAAAGTTTTCAAACTTTCTGGCTGTCTTTGCTTCTGATCATAAAGAAGAACCCAAGTACATACACTTCTAGATATAGGAAAGGAAATCTGAGAATTCCTTTATAAAAAGAAAATTGGGGCACCAAACTGGGTGGCTCAGTTGGTTAAGCATCTGACTCTTGATTTTGGCTCAGGTCATGATCTCAGGATAATGAGATGGAACCATATCAGGCTCTGCACTGGGCATGAAGCCTGTTTAAGATTCTCTCTCTCTCCCTCTCCCTCTGCTTCTCCTCCCTTTCTCTCTCTTTCTCTCTCTCTCTCTCTCTCCCCCTAACTAAAAAAAAGAGAGAGAGAGATAATAACAGAAGTTTTTCAGTTGGGTTTTGTCTTTCAAGTAAAGCCCAAAGGTATTAGGAGAATAAAACCAACAATAACCAACCCAGATACTGTTCATCCTCCCAGCAACACAAATACTGAGTGGCAGTCTAGATCACTGGCATTCTTTGTGTGACAGGATTATGAGGTTCACGTCCATACTGGGCTCTTATCCATAGGATGAGTGGAAAATAGGATAAAAGGAAACTGTCTTAAATTGCAACAACACAGATTATCTGTAAGAAAGATTTTAAGCAGGGACAGCTATTAAACTCTGGGAGAAAAAAATAAAAAAATAAACTCTGGGAGAGAGGCCTGAAAAAAACTGTGGCCTGTTCTTCTCCAGATGTAGGGACAACCAGAATGAGTGCTCTTTAATATAAGACAGTGTAACTCATAGGAACCAATGAAAATTGTACATGGAGGCCATTTTTCACCACATTGTATATTATTCATTCCAAGATACACTTGTTTCTTTTAACTTTAAAAAATACTATCAAAAACCGTTGTCAGGGATCCCTGGGTGGCGCAGCGGTTTGGCGCCTGCCTTTGGCCCAGGGCGCGATCCTGGGGACCCGGGATCGAATCCCACGTCGGGCTCCCTGCATGGAGCCTGCTTCTCCCTCTGCCTGTGTCTCTGCCTCTCTCTCTCTCTCTCTCTCTGTGTGTGACTATCATAAATAATAAATAAAAATTTAAAAAAAAAAACCGTTGTCAGGCACTGAGTTTTGCCTTTTGTGGGATATAAGAGCAACAGATACTTCTTCAAGAGAGAATATTAACTGGAAGTTTGGATCAACTCCCTGAAATAAGTTTGTGTTTTATGAATTTTGTGTTTGCTTTAGAACCTGAATTGATATTTTGGTTGGTTGATTGGTTATTTGATTGGTTGGCTGTTTTTGACATGCAATTGTATTTACTGCTCTAGAAATGAAAACAAAACAAAACTTCACACAGTGGGCATGCATTTAGCTTAATTAGAGCTCAGTCTCCTATCAGAGGCAGAGAATTAATATTTTCTTGAGATTCTTAAGGTAATAATGGTAAATAATGCACATTAGAAGCTTGCTATGTGCAAGGAACTGTTCAAAAAGCTTTAGAGTATTAACTTCACAAAAAACTTATAACAAGGCTGCTATAATCCTTATAATAGTACAATTACTAGAGCAGACACTGAAATATTGCACCCATATGCCCTTGGATCACTGGAAGAACTGAAACCAAGACAATTTTCATCCTCATTTTACATATGAGGAAAGCAAAAGACAGAAAGGTTAGATTTGCCCAAGATCACCCAACCAGTATTTAACAGAGTTGGCATCTGAACCCAGCCCTGTACCATGGACGCCACCTTCCCAGTAATGCAGCAATGATTTTATGGGGAGCACTCCCCAAAACACAAAGACTCATAGAAATTCCATAAGTTTCAATGGATGCATGTGCATATGAGATTGTAGAAGGTGAAAAGATAGAGAAAGCAACTTCCAGAGGAACCTGGGTCTCTTGCAGTTGATTTGAATGAACATTAAGAGCCAACATTTAAACATGAGAAGCATGGAGCAGAGTTTCCTCTCTCAGGCGCTCTTAGAAATCCTGATTCTGTGCAGAATCACAAACTCCAGATATATATTTCCATACTCCTGACAGGTTATTAGCTTGCAGCTGAAACAGAAGACATGATCTTGGCTCAGGGGAAATGGGAATTAGCGTGCCTGCCTAAAAGCCAGTCGACAGAGGCAAAGTAAAAATTACACCCAGGCACTTTTTAAAGAGGAGCTGAAATGGAAAAATTTGAAAGAATTTGGTCTTCAATATAAATTTGGGATAATGAAACCAGCTATGGGTGGCCAAAAATAAATCAAACACTTACCAAAACTCTAACTATATGTGCGCATGTGGAATTATGACCAATAACCCATGCAACACAACTGTGCTAGATCCATCTCCTGGTTGACATTTAAAACTTGTGGATCATTCACACTGTGTCTGAAATAGAAAAATTCCTTAGTCCCCGAGATGATTCACTGGTCAAGTGGCCATGGTGGGCAGATAATATTTTTATGATCAAATAAGAACAATTAGGGCAGCCCGGGTGGCTCAGCGGCTTAGCGCCGCCTTCAGCCCGGAGTGGGGGTGGGGGTTGTGATCCTGGAGACCTGGGATCTAGTCCCACATCAGGCTCCCTGCATGGAAGCCTGCTTCTCCCTCTGCCTGTGTCTGTACCTCTCTCTGTGTCTTTCATGAATACATAAATAAAATCTTTAAAAAAATAAGAACAATTAATAAATGCTAACAAATTGAGTTTCATCTCTTGGTAGGTTCAAGTGCATTTATTTTTACTAAACTATGCAGATAGGTTCAAGTCCATTTATTTTTACTGCAATGCACACCAAAAAGTGTGTAGATTTTTAGCCAAATGTGGGGAACTCTTTAACAAACCATTGTAAAAGGAAAGCCACAGCGTTCTAACTCATAGAGCAAACTCCAAGTCATTGCTCAATAGCGCAATGGCCAACATAAAACAATCTGGGATCTGAAAAACTTGTCAGGGTTCTCTGAGAATTTCTACAGAAAACAACAGTAATTAGAATTTTGGATCAGAGCTGCCCTATTTGACAATCTCTTCTCTCAGACTTCAAGCTTAGCCAACACTACAAGAGGCTTCATAGTAGAACCAAGATTGGCTTTCAGTCAACCTTCAATAAATTACATAGACTCCCAAGGAATCAGTTGCAAAACAACCCAGAGTTTGAGGCCAAGGAAAACTTTTCAGAACTATTTGCTCAGTTTCTGTTCCCCTTATCAAAGTTGTGCAGCAAGAGGCAAGGAGGATACATAGAGTGTTTAGACATGGATTCATTCATATGCAAGTCAAAACCTCAGAACTCAGATCTTTCCTGAATTGGCCAGTGGCCCCTAGCATCCATGCCCACAGCAGGTGGCCTCATGATGCTCAATAGGATCAAACAGGGATTTTCTGCTCCAGAGGGGATTTGGAAACCCTCCCTACCCCTGTTGTGTCAAGGAACTCTGTTTTCACATCCTGGCTCTTACAACACAGTCTGGAGTTTTTTGACATGGGATATAGTTATCCAACAACATAGCAGAGACCCCTTCTGTCATCCCAGCCTCTGTTACATGATCTTGGTTACAGAATGACAGATATTCCAGGGTGGATGATAAAAATATTTGACCAAAGGGAGAGCCTTCCCTGAAATCACATTACATGAGTCAAGCCAGCTCCACCCTTTAACTCCAGATTGAAGACCAAATTGAAGAGCAAAGTCTTGTACTCCCACTGGGGACTCAGCTCTTAGGGCAATGAGACCACCTATGCTCCATCTGCCTCTTTGTCTCCAGTTTCTAAGACCAGGGCCTAGCATGTTTAATAACTCTTTGATGAATGAAGGTTTCAGTGAGTCAGGTGACTATAAGGAGACTATCCTGTACTAGCCATCTGTTCAGATTATCTGCACTGAACAACCACTCATTGAGATCTTATGACAGGCCAGACCACAGGAAGATGCAAAGGTGACTGGTAGTCTTGACCCAGAGGACCATGCAGTCTAAAGGGAGGCCTCGTGGTTTGTTAGAGCTTGAAGATGGAAATATGGCCACCAAATGCAGATGCTGAATCTTGCTGGATGCCTTCAAGAAGGCATTTAAGCATTCTGTGACAGTCTAGGAAAGTTACCAAAGGGAAGGGTTTTTGGATGAAGGGGAAAGCTCAAAAACCAGGATAGATAAAAAATGTTCATTCACTTTGACTGCATAATCTCTCCTCTGGAACTCGTCCCAGAGAAATTGGTCCAAAAAAAAAACAAAGGCCTAAATGTACAAAGACATTTTTCAATGTATTATTATAATAGGGAACAACTGTAAACCATTTAAATGTCCATCAATAGGGGGAAGGCTGGTAAATTATAGCATAGCCATAATGTCAGATGGAAAAAGTAGAACACAAATTTGAATGAGGTACTGTGATTGGAACCATATATATGTGAACAAAGATCAGAAAGGAGCGAAAAATAATTGCATGTATGTGTAAGGAATCTGAAGGTTATGAGTTTCTTTCACATATTTTCTTACTGGATACTTATAACCACCCTGGGAAATAAGTATGATAGTATGACAGTGAAGGCACATTTTTTTTTATACATGAGGAATGGAGATTCAGGAGAATAAGTGACTTGTTCAAGGGCAGTAGAAAATGTAAACCCAAGAAAGACATTTGATCTCAAATTCTTTCTTTCCATCATACTACTCTGCTTCTGGAGAATGAAAATAGTTTGGGGCTAGTGCAGATGAAACTTTTCCTGTTTTTTGAGTTTTTAAAAAATATTTTATGTATTTATTTGACAGAGAGAAAGAGCACAAGCAAGGGCAACAGAAAGCAGAGGGAGAGGAAGAAGCAGGCTCCCCACCAACAAAGGAGACCGACTTGGGGCTCAATTCCAGAACCCTGGGATTATGACCTGAGCCAAAGGTAAACACTTAATCGACTGAGCCACCCAGGTGCCCCACGTTTCCTAGTTTTTAAACATCAATATGCTTCTTTAAATATTTTAAAATGCTTTCACCAATTTTTTTAAAATATAGCTTGAGTAGGACAGAGAGGGTTTACACAGCAAACATAAAAATAACCTTTGCTGCGAACCAAGTGTTATTTTTTGTTTGTGTGTATGTTTATCTAAAACAGAAAATCAAGAAAATGTGAATCTTAGTCTGTTTGCAATGCAAATTCATTTTGATCTCAGCTATAGAAAGCCTATTAGACATCCCTTGTCACTTTTTGTGAACTAATTTTACTCACAGAAGTCAAAACTTTTAGTTTATTAATCAAAAAGGTGTTATCGTACTGCTTGACCTTTGAACACAATTGCTTCAAGATGGTTTGCCTCGTACATGCCAAGCAAACAAGCATTTAATCAGAATGTTCAGCACTGAGCTATTCCAGATTAAAGATACTGCTAAAATTTAGGTATCATAACTCCAAAATAGGACCATGCTTAGGACAGTATTTGATCCAACCCCAACATTCCCTGAGAGTTCTCTCTTGATTTGCTTTCTCTCCACGATGCATATTAAGAAATACAATAGCAAACGTATATTTGCAAAATGCCAAGGTTACTTCCTCCAAGATAGCTAAACAACAGAAAGCCGCCACAACTCTCCATTTATCAGTAATAAAACCCTGAAATCTCCATTACTCTAAAATGTACCCCTCTCTCCCCTTTTCATAGTGGATTGGACTGTTACATTCTCACCAACCAGATGGGACACTTTGGCCATGAGCCTTGCTGGCCATTATTTGAAAACAATTCTGCTACTTGGGTGTCAGCAGGCAGGGGTTGGGGGGAGTGCCTCCTTTGCCTTCTTCTTGTTCTCTTTTTTTCCCACTACTATGGAAGTTTTGATAATTCCTGCTTGTTACTGAACCTGTCGTTTTGCCTGCCAAAGGACAGAAAACAAGGCTGAGGTTACTTACACTAGAAGGCGCATAAAGAAAAATTCTCAGGAAAGATCCATTATAATTCTTAAATTATTTCTTTTGAATAAGAAACTTCACTTTTTTAATGAACAGCAAATGAATAGCTAGAGACTTATATAAAATTGGCCTTGCTAGAAATGTATTTAATCACATAATTATATTAATTTCAGATAAGAGGGAAGAAAGTCAATTTTGAACATCATAAGACAGGTCTGAGCAGGGATTGTAACTCGAAATAGTATCAGATTTGGAAGAGATCTTTAAAATCAAATAACTTCAACCTCCTTCCTAATATAAAATCCCTTCTGTAAAATCTATAACAATGGAGCTGACTGGCTTCTCTGGGCTTCTGAGCTTCCTTTTCAAGGATGCCCATTTAATCCCTTTGCAGAGCAGCATTAATAGTTAAAGTTTCTCTTATATTGAATCAAATTTTCTCTCTCTGTCTCTGTCTCTCTCTCTCTCAAACTTCTACCAGCATGCACCCTCTAATTAAATACAGAATAAACCCATTGTTTTTCTGTTTGATGGCTTAGGTTAAGATTTGGTTCCCAAGGAACCCTAGTGCTCTAGGAGATGTTAGGAGGTGCACCTGGGTTGGGGTTCTTTGTTCATGCAAGTATGAGAAAGACTTCATTCAATAGCCCTCAACTGGAGAATCACAGTTCAAGGTTGTGAAAAGTTTTAAAGGAAAACGATCTTTATTTCATCCCTCTTCAAATGTATTTTGTCTATGGGACCCCTGTGCCTTGTTTTAGAACATATTAACATTTCTTTTTTAAAAGATTTTTATTTATTTGTTTGTTTATTTATTTATTCATGAGAGACACAGAGAGAGAGGCAGAGACACAGGCAGAGGGAGAAGCAGGCTTCCAATAGGGAGGACTTGATCCCAGGACCCCAGGATCATGCTCTGAGTCCAAGGTAGATGCTCAACCACTAAGCCACCCAGGTGTCCCATCCATTAACAGTTCTCAACAACAGCATTCTGAGAAACACTTTGTGGGAAATGCAACACTGATTTTTTTTTTCTAGCCTCAACCTCTCAGGTATTGTCAACAGCTCTGCACAGGAAAAATTTTCAGGCACTTCCCCATCCCTGTTCATCATGAGGTCAGGAGTGGCTGAAGGGTGAGCCTGGGAGAGCAGACAGGAGAAGAAGAGCTCTGAAATGAAGTGAGAAGAAAATGGCCACAGATTGTGTCTGCTTCTTATTTTGTCAAGGGACATGACATCTGCATGGGTTCGAAAGGAAAGCTCAGCTCCTGAAATTCAGCCAAGGCTTCTCCTTCGAGGCTAATTCTGGGTCCCTAAGGCTATCCTGTTTCCCTACTGGGTCCCTGTTTCTCCCATGCCCGGGGAGAAGAAGGAGAAGAAGGAGTGATGTATATGCACCTGCACTCCTCCCACTCAGACTGTGAGGTGGTATTGCAGGCTGTCTCTTCGTTTTCATGGAATGCTCAGGAGTCTTTAAGGACCTCAGCCTCCAAAGAGCAGAGAGAGAGAAGTGGCCCTGCCTGAAACTGCTGTCATTTCCCTGACTGTCCCCACTACAAACAGAGACTGTGCAGAGCTTCCTGGATCCTGTGCCTTCCAGCTGTCTCCCTTCACGGCGGCTCCTCCAGCCTAGGACGTTTACTCTTTGAAATTCAGATTACTGTGTGCTCTTCTATATTTTTGCCTTTGCAAAATGCTTTTATCCTGCTATTTATTTTCCTGTGAGTGTGCCAATTTATTTTATTTCCCTTCATTATCTCATCTACATGTTTGCTTTTCTCTTCTTTTCTAAATGGGACAGAGGGAGCATGGGGAGAACCTTGAGGATCAGTGGTGTAACCAAGAGGAAGGAGGTGGAGGCCTGTAGCCCCACTCATCACCGGCTTCAATCTCTCCCCACAAACTGAACCAAACATAGAAACTGAGTCCCTGCTACACAAACACGGTTTCAAGACAATTCCTCTAGACCACCTCCAAAAAGATTATGATGCCTAAAACCCCCCTAACAAAAACACTTTGGAACCAATTAATGTTATTAAATATCTCATCAAATCCTCAAATCATTATTTTATTGTTGTTGGGGATTTTTCCTCTTACTTGCTCTGTCAAAAGTTAGGAGAATTGCAGTAAGTTCTTTCAATACTATAGAGTTTCTTTTAAAAAAATGAATTATTTCTTTATATATTTTGATACTGTTATTTGATACAGAAATATCCATGAGTTATAAGAATTAATTAAGATTATCTTCCTGGATTTATCTGACATTTTCTCACCTTGATTTTGCTTTTTTATTTTTGCTCGTAAGTTTTCTGTTTCCTTGCCTGATTTTTTTTTATATTTATTTATTTATGATAGACATAGAGAGAGAAAGAGGCAGAGATACAGGAGGAGGAAGAAGCAGGTTCCATGCCAGGAGCCCAACGTGGGACTCGATCCCAGGACTCCAGGATCGTGCCCTGGGCCAAAGGCAGACGCTAAACTGCTGAGCCACCCAGGGATCCCCTCCCCCCTTTTTTTTTTACTTTTAATCATTTAAACTCCATTCTGAGAGCCTTTGCTTTTACTGAAATATTTTAATTCATTTATGTTTTTAATATATGAACACAAATCAGGGACTTTTTTCTGTCATTTTACTCTGTACTTCCTGTACTTTATACTTCCTTGCTAATTCTGCCTCTTGCTATAGTGTCTTAGTTTTATTGTTTTTATTTTCTTCGGTGACTTAGAACAAATGCATACAATTCTTATTCTACTTATGGTTCATTCATTCAGTACATATTTGTTTAGTGCTTAGCAAATGCAGGTATTGGACAACTCACTTTGAACTCCAAACAAATTATCAGAGTGTGATGTTTTATATACCGCTAAGAATAATTTTGCTTACACACTAACATTTTAAAAGGTTGGTGTTTTGCTCACTTAATCAACGGCCTTTTATTGTTTGTTTCCATCCTTAATATAGATAGTGCAAACTAAGTTAAAGCTCATCACTTGACTCTCATACTCATTCTGAACCTCAATACAGATGTTTCTAAGTCTTTCCACAGATGTAACGGAAATGTTAAGATCTGATGGACAAATAGGCAAATGGAACTTTGACATCTCCAATCCTTTGACTAACTTCCTAAGATCCAAAGAATTCTTAACATGAAATTACAACTGCCTTTTGGAACTGGAAAGCCCTTTGTTTACCTAATACAATGCAGTCATTTAAAATCACCCCTGACCTTCCATGATTGAGAATTTAGGAAATTATATCCTACCCTTAATTTTATCAAGACAAACAATGACTCAAATAAGATAACACACATAGGAGAACTCAGAATTAATCACATGGAAATGTAATAGCAATGAACCCAGATTTAGATTCCAGCCTCTCTCCATATGCTTTCTGTAAAAGCAAGCTTGCGTTTCTTTCACTCATGTTTATTGCATGATGATAATGATCTTATCCCATTTTATATGCCAGGACCTGGCAAACTCAGACACTATAAAACATCTGGTTGGTTACTCTAAGATTTAAAAAAGGATTTTAGGAAGAAAAAGCTTTTGTTAAACAAACTTTTTAAAAATTTTCCTTCAGAATATTAGATCTCAAACTTTACTGAACTGCTTATTTTTTTTTAAGATTTATTTATTTAAAAAAAGATTTATTTATTTATCCGAGAGAGAGAGAGAGAGAGAGAGAGAGACCAAGCATATGTGAACAGGGTGAGGGGGTGGGGGCGAGGGGAAGGGCAGAGAGAGAGGAAGAGAAGCAGACTCCCTACTGAGACCAGAACCTCACATGGGACTCAATCTGATGAATCTGAGATCATGCCCTGAGCTGAAATTAAGAGTCAGATGCTTAAATGACTGAGCCACCCTTGCACTGCTCATTTTAAGTGCTCAAGTAGATTCAGTGTACACTCAAAATATAGCTACTTTGTTTTAAAATAAAGTAACCAAATTTACAGGCCTTTAAGTTTGCTCAACATTTGTTTAAAATTCTCTATCATCTGGCAGCCCAGGTGGCTCAGCAGTTTAGCGCCACCTTCAGCTCAGGGCCTGATCCTGGAGACCGGGGATCAAGTCCCACGTCAGGCTCCCTGAATAGAGCCTGCTCTCCCTCTGCCTATGTCTCTGCGTCTCTCTGTCTCTGTCTCTCTCTCTCTCTCATGAATAAATAAAAATCTTTTAAAAAAAATTCTCTATCATCTTTTATCTCTATAAATTGCTGGTAGCCATGTCTCCATCTAATACCTACCTATGAAGTAAACATCTTGTATCAGCCCGGGTCCAGTGAAGAAAGCAGGATCAATTCTAGGTATTTCAAACAGAAGGAATTTAATGCAGAATTTAACGTAGAATCAGTTCTCCAGGAGACAGAAGAGTAAGCAGCCAAACAGAAGAGGTGAGACCACAAAGAGATTTGCAAAGTCAGGAAATGGTCAGAACCTCCAGAGCTGCAGGGACAAGAGAAGCCCAGATGCCTGTACCATCTGATGGAAAGTAGTTCCACATCTCTGGGGTAAGTGACAAAGCTGGCAGGAGACAGGGACGTGGGAGGGGGTGATGCTCTCTGAGACAAAGGGCAGGGAAAAAGTAAGGCAGAGACAATCTAAATGCAAAAGAAAATGACCATAACACATCTAACATCACACATGTCACACTATGCACCCCAACGTGGGCACTGGTGCTCCCACCTGAGCACATTGTTCATTCAGCTACCTTTCCTTACCCTCGCCTTCCAGAGAAGAAGCTACCTGTGACCAAAGCATGGATCCCAAGTTCATATTACTTCTTTCAGAATGTTTATGTCATCATCATACCTTATGCTTTTATAACAGTGTACTGTTTCACAGCACATTCAAAACCATTCATGCATTTTTATGTTAGTGTCACAACCACCACACAGAGGGAATCCATGTATGAGTGTCCTCGTTTTACAAATAAGGACATTCAGAGAGATTGAGGCACCCAATGCATGTATCACAGAGTCAGGTCCAAAGTTTCAAAGACTCTTCAGGCACCAAGACCAGACCTGTTCTGTCCTGCCTACTGGCGAATGCCTGAAGGTCACAGCTGTGCAGACTAATCCCTCAAGGCTTTAAGTCGCCACATCTGGCCATAGACTAATAAATGAGGCAACACTAAATTAATCACGGGCAATAGTCTCTCAATCAGCTTTGTGGCTTCAAGTTACCCATTTAAAAAACAATTCATCACAGCAATAATGCGTATAGTGCATGATGGCTTACAAAGTGCCTCCCTTCCCCCCATTTGATCTAATTATATTCCTGAAATACATCATAATAACAACCAGGTATCCAACTTAACCGCACTGTGAGTGACTAAGCTCAAGGTCAGTGGGGTCCCTTTTTCATTCCTCATCGATAATATGAACCTGGAGGCCCGTGGCATGAGTTCAAAGGAGTCTGTTACCCTCATTTGCGTTCAGGATCACAACTGGAGGACTCTTCTCCAGATGTGACCTATTTCTCTTTGCCCAACCACAAAATCACAGACAGCAAAGTAGCTCTGACTCTACATTTGGAGCATGGCACACTTCAGAGGTTTGCTGCTGAGAATCACACAGTTCCAGGGCTCCTAGAGTTCTGAGCTATGCCTGCCCCCAGTACAGAGGGAACAGCCAATTCCTATTAAATAGCTGGGATTCCTCTAGGGGTACTTTTGCATAAAGAGCTTGATGGTCACTTGATTTGGCCTGCAAGTAGTGACAGCTCCAAACGCTGGGGTCAAGGCACTTTCCCCACATTTGGCAACTGTCTTTAACTGGGACTACAGATCAAAGACAGCCAGGCCCTTCAGGATGGAGCATCACAGCCTAACTGGAATTTGACTGCAACCATCATCCAGCAGAGATGGTGCTCAGAAGAATGAATAGGATTTCTCAACAATGACAGGCGTTCACAGAATTCTCACGAGGGGGGAAAGGCATCTCCAAAGAGACATAAAGCCTGCCCTAGGAGTGACACTAAAAATGCTCTCCTTTCTACCACGAGAATGTTTCTGTTTTGGCTCAGAGAGTATGCATATGGGTGATGACCTCTCTAGACTGGGAACATTTAAATGGGAATTTCGAAAACCAATAGAGACTAGTTCCCATGAAATGCTTCTAAGGAAAGCTAAGTGTGCAGGAGAAGGATGTGCAGAAGAGCTTAGGGACATTGTCTCTGGTCCCACCCTCATCCCCTCACATACAGCTTTTCTTCCCCCACAGCTTCAAAATGCCCAGCTGCATCCGAAGCAACAGCCCCCTCTGGCCACGGCCAGGTCTCCCCAGGAGCATCTGTGCCTACCACCTGCTCTTCCCAAACAGGATCCCCTTCTCTTTCTAGACATCTGGCTGGTGGTGGAAAGGGAGAAAAAGGAGCAAACAAGTCTTGGAGCTAATCATTAAGCCTATTTGTATTTGCTGTTTTGTCTATAAAATGTCCAGTAATGGGCACTCTATGAATTTACTGAAAATTACCAGCAACCACATAAATTTAAAACTTAGGAAAAAAAACCTCACAGGGGCACCTGTGAGTCTGCCTTCAGCTCAGGGTATGATCCCAGAGTCCTGGGATGGAGTCCTGCATCACGTTCCCCGCAGGGAGCCTGCTTCTCCCTCTGCCTATGTCTCTGCCTCTCTCTGTGTGTCTCTCAGGAATAAATAAAAATAAAATCTTAAAAACAAAAACTTAAAAAAACACAAAACTCAAAACATATTACCTTCTATTTACCTTCTCCCTCAGACAACTGAATGTTCATGCCCCAGCATCTGTATCTCCCACTTAATGCAATAATAATAATAAGCTATGGGATTGAGATCCATGGTGTTTTATTAAATCAAATTGATTTCATAAGACTTCTTTAATCTGACTTTTCCATCAAAATTCCAAAGTGCAAGGTCATTCCTACACATACATAGGGGTGGAGGAGGAACTTGGAAAAGTATTAAAAGCAGAAGTTACAACCATATAAAAGAGGCCACCTGTTCCTTACCATGTTCTCTTTTTTTCGATTGACCCTAAAGCTCCCATAAGCCTGGTTCCCCACACAGTATTGATTTCCCCCCTGAACTTTATCCCAACACCTCCTTCCTCCCTTCCATGCTGACACCCAAGCACAGATGCTCTGGGGCCGTAGGAGGAGTTCAGATGGGTGCCAGCAGGAGGGTGCTGGGGGAGCAGCGGGGGACCTGCCAGGGTGCAGGGTCATATCAGAGGCCCAGGCTCATATCAACTCCCAGGGCTCAGCAGGGGTTAGTGAGGTGCCAGCAAAGGCGCAGGCCCTCACGGGCTAGGTGAGGCATCTGGACAGAGTGGAGGCAAGGTGAGAACACAGAAGCCTGCCACAAGAACCCAGGGCCTGAGTTTTCTTCTTTCCTGGATACAAAGCATCCTTTCTCCTCTTGTCCTTTTGGTCTAGGATGAGCTATCAGTGACGGGGTCTGATTTCCAAAGAGCTTCTCTCTCACACCCTCAATGCGGCAGGATGTGAGCGGAAAGGTCTGCAAGCTAAAAATAACAGCGCTTGTGTGTACTTGGGCAGAGTCAGGTGCAGGATGCCTCTGCGTGAGCCCCAGCACAGAGGGAGGCGACAGAGAGCCCCCCCTGACCTCGGGCAAATTCTCAGGGGACTCCTTCCTGCCAGTTCACAGAGGTAAATACAAAAGCATTCCAATTCTTTGGCCCAGGGAAATAGGGGCACTTGGACTGAGCAGACGCCTTTGGTCAAACCCAATAAACGAAATACAGGATCCTACAAGCAGGAGAGTGTGAGAAAACTGTAACATGGGGATATAAGGGGAAAAGGACAACGTGGACAGAAAGGCCCTCGGTGACCCCCTAGAAGAGCTCTGGCTCTTGTCAGGATACAAACAGCAAAAAGGAGACTGAAGGCAGGAAAATGAAGTTGCCTGCTCCCTGGTGGTACCAGACGGGGCTGTGGCAACCGTGTGTCCCAAGTGACGTGTGAGCCAGGCAGGGACAGCTACTGCCAGAGGCTTCCAAAACACAAACATGAAACTGAAGTATCCCAAGAGGCCAGCAACAGGGAAGAGACCTGGTCCAACTGAGGCAGAGCTAAGAGGCTTTTCTTGGCTTCCTCCCAGGTCTGGAGCGGGCCACTGAGCCAGGGAAGATGTGGGCGGCCACACAGTAGAAAAGTCTTTCCTGACAGCCAGGAAAGGTAAAGAGTCTGAGGTGAATAGGTTTTGAAGACAGGTGTTGGCCCAAAATCTGGCAGCCTTTACATGCTGTCTGGCCTCTTCCTGCTTGACCAGGTGTAAAATGTTCTTCTTTCCAGCATTAATTTCTCTTCCTCATACAATTGTGTGCTCAAAGAGGTCTGTCGTATAGTTTGGATATTGTCATGAATGATGGAACTGAGAGGACGTGTCTCTCAGTGTCCCATGAAATGGATCACGCAGGGCACGTGAGCCAACGTTTTCACAAGTGGAGACACAGCACAAGCATTTCACTCTGTCCTCAGGGCTCCCTGTTCTCTGACTCTCAATACTGCTCTCTGAAGGTCCCTTGGGTTTGGCAAGGGTCTAGGGGAGAGAGAAGAGGAGTTTCATGGGGCCTTACCACTTGTGCTTCTCAGCATGATTCGTCTAAAAGCTGAAAGCACAAACCACTTTCAATCAAGGAACCGCCAAATAGAATCCTGTCACTATCTCTCACTTTTTATTTTGGCCAAGAAAACTGTATTGCATGGGACCTTCTGCTAGCCCTAATTTAATGAAGCTGAACCTCCATCAGCCAGCTTTGCTGCAGACACTCTAAAGATACCCAGCAGACCCGTATCCATCAAGAGGGTGGCTGCCTTATCAGGCTGAAGAACTTAGCAAAGGAATGGTGTCCTCATTGGATCTGAGCTTGCCTGGTCTTCACACTTCCTGCTGGTATTTGCTCTTGGCTTTCCAGCCAATCTGCTAAACCCCACGAGGACAGAAAGAATCTGTCAACATTCAGAGCTGAGGAGGAAACAGCATTTTTGAGATAAAATTCCCTTTGTGGCAGATGTTTACTTAGCCTTATCAAGTGTCTTGCCCCAACAGGGTTGCACTGCAGATTTCATAAAATAACAAAATCACACATAATCGTGAAAGCTAGAAACACCTCCTTTCAGATTTCCTGCTTAGAGGGGCCCAAGATAATGCCGTAAAGCTGGACACATTTTTGGACACGCATGTAAAGTTTCTCTGCGTGCCTTAATTTTCTTATTACCTACTTTTCATAAGCCAGGCACAAATAATTGGATCTGCATGTTACGGGGAAATTGTTGGGGCCTTAAAATATATCCACACCAAATGAGAAGAAAGAGAATAAATGTACTGGATGGCTTAGTTTGGTTTCCCTAAAAACAGACAGAATCTGCTTGACAAGGAGTCAGGTGCACATGGTTGGGTCTGTGGGGAAAAGAAGGAAGAGGAAGGAGCCTAAGTAGGGGAGAAAGAAAGGAAGACAAGGTAGGGGAGAAAGCTAATAAAGGCCAAGCTCTCAAGCCAGTTACCACTGTAGGTGACTGAAACTTAATCCTGCACAGATACTGGGAGACTGTGAAAACACATGCCCTCAGGATCCTACGGAGATGCAAGGGAGCTGGGGTACTTATGCAACACTTCTCCTCAGGCACTCACGTAGGAATCCCAATAGAGTTATCCATAACTCCTTGGGACTCAAAGCATTTCACCTAATATTTCATTTTCTTTTATTATTTCAGGGTTTTTTTGCATGTGTGATAGGAGGGCATCACTGGTTAGCCAGTAATCAGATAGGCAGAGCATTTGTGAAAGGAATTCTCCAGATCCTGCATCTCCCCATAAGCATGGACAATTTACTTCTGCTCTGATAGCAGTTCCACTCACTTTGGGTGTGGACACCATTCAATGCACACCAGCCCACATCTGCATCTGCCAATGCTATGACCTGAATGTTTGTGTCTACTCCAAACTTATATACTGAAATCTCAATGCCCAAAGTGATGGTATTAGGAATTGGGGCCTTTGAGAGGTGCATCAGTCATGAGGGTGGAACCTTCATGAATGGGATTATTGCTCTTATAAGAGACCCAGTGAGCTCCTTAGCCCTTTTCCCCAGGCGAGGACACAGTGAGAAGTCCACACTCTGGAAGGGGGCCCTCACCTGACCATGCTAGCACCCTGCTCTCAGACTTCCAGCCTCCAGAACTGTGAGAAATAAATTTCTGTTGCTCAGGGTGCCTGGATGGCTCAGTTGGTTAATTGTTCGCCTTCAGCTCAGGTCATGATCCTGGGGTCCAGGGATCGAGTCCCGTATCATCGGGCTCCCTGCTCAGCGAGGAGTCTGCTTCTCCCTATCCCTCTGCCTGCAGCTCCCCCTGCTTGTGCTCTGTGTCAAATAAATAAATAAATAAATAAATAAATAAATAAATAAATAAATAAATAAAATCTTTAAAACAAATTTTGTTGTTCATAAGCCACCCAGTGTGTATATTTTGTTATAGCAGACTGAATGGAATAAGGCAATCAGTCATTTTAAGATCTTAGCAACAATACTGACTTCTTCTGTAATCACTTCTAGGTACCAGAAAACACAATTTCTATTCAGAAAGATGAGGGGGCAACAAAAGTGTATCTATGTATTTATGTATTCTCTGTCCAAAATACTATTTAAAGCATAATAGAAATAAAGTTGAAAAAAACATATTCCCTGACTTAACAAATTTATAATCAAGAGTTGACTCAGAAATGTACAGAAATACTGTGAAACAAGGCATGACAAAATTACTTCAACGCATAAATAGAGGGGCACCTTGGTGGCTCAGTTAAGAATCTGCCTTCAGCTTAGGTCGTGATCTCAGGGTTCTCGGACTGAGCCCCATATTGGGCTTCCTGCTTAGTGGGAAGCCTGTTTCTCTCTCTTTCCCTCTGCCCCTCCTCCCTGCTTGTTCTCTCTCTCTCTCTCAAATAAATAAATAATGTCTTTAAAAAAAAAAAAAAAGCACAAATAGAATGTTCTATACCACCAAGGAGGAAGCAATAAATTCCAACTGGGTGGAAATGAAGGAAATGTTCTGGAAAAATTAATATGAGTCATGTGTAAGCCAAGTTGTTTCCTGCATCTAACAACGACCTCTCTGCCTGTGGTCTAGGGCATGGCCTCAGAGGCCCACATTCATGTGGCTCAGAGGATTCCTCCAGGTTCTAGACTGTGCTCTGAATGCCCCAACTCTGGCCAAGTGAGTCTAGTTCCAATCCTAAAGCTCTTACCTGAATTCCCTTGAAGGACTTTATCCAGTTGGATACCTACCTGCTAGTCTTTGGGTTCAGTGTCTCGCTTACCACTACCTCTTGGAACAAGCACCTCAGTTGCTCTCCCTGAGGGCTGTCACACATCCCACACTTCCCAGAGGTCAGCCTGGGTCCCTAGGTCTTCACATTTGATTTGGCCCATGGTTTTCCATTCAGGCCCCAGGTTTTGCATGTGAGGAGTAACTGGATACTAGACAGTGGTAGGTCTTGAATAACCAGCAAATAAGTGGACAAGAAGCCAGACAGACTTCATAAGGAACATAAGAAGGTCCAGAGAACTGTTTCTCCACTACAGAATGAGGCCCCAGCACACAAGATAGTGGCCTTTCCTTATCCAGACCTTTGGCTACATTTCCAGCATTATTCTTTACCATTGGTTTATTTCTGCATACCTCCCTGAGTCCTGCAACAAATGCTCCAGAAACATCGTGCTTATCAGTCTCCTCATGTGTCTTGATTATTTATGCCTCACACCCTTTTACTGATTGCTGTCCACTGTCTGGAATGTCCTTCCAATTCTCCTTCCTTCCTGTCCACCAGACAAACTCCTGTTCTCCAAACCTTCTATTCAACCTTCAAAACACTCTCCAAGCACCTCTGCCTCTCTGAAGACCTCTTCCCAGCATCCTCCAGTCTCAAGCAAAGTTGATTCATCACTTCTTTGTGTCATCAATGTGCCTTGTACCGCTCATTTCCATGATTATTAGTTTAGTCATCTGTATCTCCTCTCAGGCTTTGCGATTCTTTAAGGCAGAGAATGTGTCTTATCATTTCCTTGGGGACTTCCCCTCCATGCTATACACAGTACCTGACACAGAGCAGTGCAGACACCGGCCTGGCCAGGGAATAAGATGCTGGAAAGAGAAAGGAAGTGAATCCGTCCACATGGGATGGGACCAACATCTGGAATACATATACCATCAGATCATCAGGTAGAAAATAGGAGAGAGATAGAAGAGAAAGTAACCAACCACAGATCTTTTCATTGACCTTCATTTGGGCCCACTGCCAGAGTCAACAAAAAAGAACTTGGAAGCTCCTGGATTTATTACAACTGGTGGTGTGAGTGGGCTCTAGCAATATCTTTGATTAATCAACACCAGAATGGGTATAAAAGGACCTTGATTATATCTGAATGTAACTGAGGCTTTGTTGTTATTGTTGTTGTCGTTGTTGTTGTTGTTACAAAGATTATCAACACTAATGTTCCTTTATTAGTTGTTCACAATGCCTAGGACTTTATGGCAGTAGAATTTAAAAATAATCATGGAGAAAATGTGGGCTCAGCTCTATGAATCCACACTCCACATCTTATTACCAGTGCAATAATTTTTTGAGTATTAGTATTACAGCTGCACTGATACAAGAAGTGTACTTTGAATTCCCTGAATTCTCCAGAGGCAAATTTTAGGTGTCAGGTACCACCTTTACTCTTTCAAAAAATGAAAAATGAGGGGCACCTAGGTGGTCCAGTCAGTTAAGCATCTGACTCTTGATTTCAGCTCAGGTCATGATCTTGGGGTCATGGGGTTGAGCCCCGAGCTCTGGAGTCAGAGTCAGGCTCCATGCTCAGCAGGGAGTCTGCTAGAGATTCTCTCTCCCTCTGCCCCTCCCCACACGTGCATGCACTCTCTCAAATAAGTAAAATAAATCTAAAAAATGAAAGAAAAAAAAAAATAAATAAAAATAAAAAATGAAAGAAAGAAAAGAAAAATGAGGCAGGTTTCTCTACAAACCAATTCTATAATGCTAATGTAACAGAATCTTTCATTAATTCTAGGTAGTGACTCTGGAGGTAGGGAGAGGAGGAAGATAGGCCTTCAGGATTAGATGACAATCTCTAAGGTTTTGTGAGTGTGAGTGTGTGAGAATCTGCATGTTTGCACACTTGTTTCCCAGATATTCTGATACCCGTGGGGAGAATCATCCTCCACAGGAAGCTATTCTCACTCATGGGAGAGGATGCAGTGATAGAGTTAAGGTTGAGAAGTGTTCACTCATAATTGAAATCCAGAATGGAAATGTGCCAAGAGAGAGAAAACATAAAGGAAAAGAGATAGAGAGACAGGTTTGGAAGGAAAATAATTCCCTCTATATAGAGAAATAGCCCCAGGATACTCTCAAATAATGCTGCCTGTTATGTCCATATTTTGACAAATGGGACCATATTGTGTTGCCTGTCCAAACAGCCCTGATCTCAGGCACAGCTCTGGCTGGAGAAATGGAACCCACACAGTAACAACAGGCTTCCTACCACATCGATCGTGTTGATGTTGGAGCAAATTAAAGCAGATGTTTCCTGTCTGAATCTCTCCCCAAAGAACACATCAGCATCCTCAATCTCTTCAAGCCACACATAAGACCAGGGGCCTCCATGAGACTGGATTTCTCCCTAACCTCACAGTTCCATTTGTTAGGTCAGTTATCCCAAAATAACTTCACGTGCTCTGGAATATTGTGTTCTTCTCATAAATGGAACATGGCATATAGTTTTATAAAAGGAAGAAACTATTAAGAAAATGGTCCCTCAGGCCAATTAGAGGAAATATCACCTCTGACATGCGGCTGCTATGACTGTCAGGATACCTCACATCACTTGTTGAAGGGAGACTCCAGAATGCGAGCCCTGAGAAGACCTAGAAGTTCCCATGTATGCGGGTCCCATCAACACAGGATGACTCATCAATTAAGGAAAACCCAGCCAGCCACTTGTAAAGAAAATTTGGCAACGCTTCAACAGTGCACCCTTTCCTATTTTAGGAAGTAGAGAACACAGAGTAAACGGAATGTAGGAAATACTAACATGTGAGATTCGTCAGAATCAGACTATAAATGTCTGTTAACTCTAGAGATTCTCAACCAAGACACCATGAAGTATCATCTGTGTGAGGTTCACTTTGAGTTGCCAGAGACTCTGTGACTTAGAGAAAGCACTTTCTTCAACAAACAACTTCATAAAATTGAAGTTTAGGGGCGCCTGGGTGGCTCAGTCTGTTAAGTGTCCAACTTTTGGTTTTGGCTTAGGTCACCCTCTCAGGGTCCTGGGATCAAACCCTGCACTGGGCTCCATACTGAGAAGGCACAAGTGAGAAGCCTGCTTGTGCCTCTCCCTCTGCTCCACCCCCCCCCCCCCAGCTCTCTCTCTCTCTCAAATAAAATATTTTTTAAAATTTGAAGATTGAGAAAAGGTACAAGTGAGAAGCCTGCTTGTGCCTCTCCCTCTGCTCCACCCCCCCCCACCCAGCTCTCTCTCTCTCTCAAATAAAATATTTTTTAAAATTTGAAGATTGAGAAAAGGGAGGGGAAAATTAGGTAGACTATAAAATAGCTAATATCCATTGAATGCTTATTCTGTGCTGATCGCTTGACCAGTTGCATGACAACCTGATGAGGTTAAGAACTCTAATTTTCATTTAACAGATGAGAAAACAGACACAGAGAGGTTAGATAACTTCCCTACATTTGCACAGCTACATAACAGCAGATCTCACACTTGAACTCAGGTCTTTGTGAATCCAAAACTCACGGTCTTTTCCACCACACTGGAGCACTTTCTTGCACACAATGGGTAGTTTTTCCAGAATGTTTTCTCTTTTCCTGACCTGACTCATCCTCCTTACCACACTGAACCACTGTGATTAAGCATTATATTCAGTTTAAAACAACAGAGGTATGGGCAGCCTGGGTGGCTCAGTGGTTTAGCACCGCCTTTGGCCCAGGGCCTGATCCTGGAGACCTGGGATAGAGTCCCACGTTGGGCTCCCTGCATGGAGCCTGCTTCTCCCTCTTCCTGTGTCTCTGCCTCTCTCTCTCTCTGTGTCTCTCATGAATAAATAAATAAAATCTTTTAAAAAAAATAACAACAACAGAGGTAAAGAATAAAAGGTGCCCCTGTTCTCAAGGAGCTCATTCAAAGGCTTCCCATGAGCAACACTTATAACCCAAAAGAATAAAAATTCTATTAAAGCCACAAGTCCTGATCCCAATCCAGATCAATGTAAATGCTTCCCTCTCAGCACCTTCATGGCCCCTATTACTGCATTCCTCACACTGTATCATAAGTGTAGCTCAGGATATTGGTCTTTCTCACTAAACCATAAAATTTTTTTGAGGGTAAGCATGAACTGTATTCCATAAATGTTTGTTGATGAGTAAGAGAAAAACTCACTGACGTCAAAGACAATGGCATCTTCAGGGAAACATCCATAATTCTAGAATGTTCTTTAATGGTGGGCAATAATTTAGGGAACCCTGGGTGGCGCAGCGGTTTGGCGCCTGCCTTTGGCCCAGGGCACGATCCTGGAGACCCGGGATCGAGTCCCACATCGGGCTCCCTGCATGGAGCCTGCTTCTCCCTCTGCCTGTGTCTCTGCCTCTCTCTCTCTCTCTCTCTCTCTCTCTGTGTGACTATCATGAATAAATAAAAATTTTTAAAAAATGGTGGGCAATAATTTAAATGAATTAGCAGGTACTGACAGTTGCCCACTCGAAGTCATTCACACTGATTTCCTCATTAACAGAACCATGACTTCATTACTCATCATCAGTGAAGGTGAACTTGAGTATTGTACTGGACAGCTTCACAGAAAAGATTTTTTTTTACCTCAAAAAGGCACATAAATAAAAGACTCCCTTTTTTGCAGTTTTGTCTTGCAGTTAGGCATATAATTTAAGTTCTGGCTAGTAGGATATAAGCAAAAGTATCAGGTGTCTGCTTCATGAACCTCTTTCAAAGATAGAGGGTATATCTATCTTTGCTCTTCTCTTTACCCTTCTTCTATATCCTTTGCTCCAGTAGCTGCCTAACATGTAAACACGGTGGCTGGAGCTCTTACTATCCTAAAACATGAAGGCAAGGGCTATCCCCAAAGGAGGCACAACAATGACCTAGGAGGAATGTGGGCCCCTGAAAGCTCTGTGGGGATGAGCCACTATCCCAGCCCTGACCATTTCCTTTCTAGATGGGGCAAGCCAGGCTTTGAAAAGTAACAAGGACTCATGGGTAAAGTCAGATGTACCAGACCCTCAGACATTTACATTTCCTTTTTTGTTCTTTTTCTTCCATGAGCTATCTCTCTCTAGTCAGCCACACCCTGGCTCAATGTCAAGCTGACCCAGAGCCACAACCCAGTCTGCCTCTGAAAGTGGTCCTCAGATGGAAGTTTCCTCTACAAATCCAATGACCTTGTCCAAATCAACTCTCATTCTAAAATTTCTCCTGGCAGCTATCAGCTTTGGTAAAATTCATGTAAACAAACCTCATTTGGGGAAGAATATCTGCCCTTCCTCCTCCTAAGTCTCTCCCTAGATACCAGAGAAATTAGTGGCTTTGCAAATAAAGGGACTACAGAGGAGTTAATGATTTTTTAAAAATGATTTTACCTATTTATTTGCAAGAGAAAGAGTGAAAGCATGCATTGGAGAGAGAGCATGAGCCAGGGAGAGGAGAGGGCAGAGAGAGAGGGAGAAGCAGCCTCCCCACTGAGCAGGGAGCCCAAGTCGGGGCTCAGGACTTGACCCCAAACTCTGGGATCATTACCTGAACTGAAGTCAGATGCTTAACCAACTGAGCCACCCAGAAGTCCTAGAGCTTATGACTTTTTAAAAAGTCACTATAAAAGCTTGAAAAGACCATGACAACAGTAAATCAGGATTGAATACTATTTGAAAAGGAAATGGCTGATGTTACATTAATTTTAAAATAGCCATTTTTTGTGAATCTCTCTTCTGTCCTCTCATCCCCATGCATGGGTATATCACAGGACAATTCATTTGGTAATGGTGGCTTTTTTTATTTTACCTTTTTAGCTTTTGGCTGAACTACTGAATAGATTATGGAATGGACAAGCACTTACAATATGCACAGAAATCACATTATATGCTTTAATGGGATGTGTATACAATGCAAAGTCAAAATCCTATCATCAGAATTAGTGGCAGAGAAAAAAACTTGAGCTGTGTATGGGGATTTAATGGTTTGGGCCAGGATACAGAGAGTCACAGGTGTGTTTTCAAAGAAGAAAAAGAAACTCTATGTTTTCCCAAAAGGACAATTTTTCTAAAGAAATAAGGCTTCTGGGGATCCCTGGGTGGCTTAGCGGTTTAGCACCTGCCTTCAGCCCAGGGCATGATCCTGGAGTCCCAGGATCGAGTCCCACATCGGGCTCCCTGCATGGAGCCTGCTTCTCTCTGCCTGTGTCTCTGCCTCTCTCTCTCTCTCTCTTCCTCTCTCTCTGTCTCTGATGAATAAATAAATAAAATCTTAAAAAAAAAAAAAAGAAAGAAGGCTTCTAGGGTCCAATATGTATTCTAGAGAAGCACTTGAGAGCGTGAACAAAGATCTTCCAATTTTTAACAGCTTTAAAGGATCTTAATAAGCTGCCTATAAGAGACTCACTTTAGACCTGAAAACACACACAAACTGAAAGTGAAAGGATGGAAAAAGGATATTCCATGCCAAAAGAAGTGGACAAAGGCCACAGCTGCAATATTTACATCAGACAATATTGACTTTAAAATAAAGACTGGGGGGCAGCCCTGGTGGCGCAGCGGTTTGGCGCCGCCTGCGGCCTGGGGTGTGATCCTGGAGACCTGGGATCAAGTCCCACATCAGGCTCCCTATGTGGAGCCTGCTTCTCCCTCTGCCTGTGTCTCTGCCTCTCTCTCTCTGTGTCTATGAATAAATAAATAAAATATTTTTAAAATAAAATAAAATAAAATAAAATAAAATAAAAAATAAAATAAAATAAATAAAATAAAATAAAATAAAATAAAATAAAATAAAATAAAATAAAATAAAATAAAGACTGGGGCAGCCTGGGTGGCTCAGCAGTTTAATGCCGCCTTCAGCCCAGGGCATGATCCTGGCGACCTGGGATCGAGTCCCAAGTCAGGCTCCCTGCATGGAGCCTGCTTCCCTCTGCCTGTGTCTCTGCCTCTCTTTCTCTCTGTGTCTCTCATTAATAAATAAATAAAATCTTTAAAAAATAAAATAAAATAAAATAAAATAAAGACTGTCAGAAGAGACAAAGAAGGGCACTGCATTATGATAAAAGAGTCAATCCAACAAGAGTATATAACAATTGTAAATACCTATGCACTCAACATTAGGCCACCTAAATAAATACATAAAGCAAATATCAACAGACACAGAGGGAGAAATTGAGAGTAAGACAATAATATTAGGAGACCTTAACACCTTATTTACAACAATAGATAGATCTATGCAGAAAATCAATAACAAAACCATATCTTTGAATAACACATTAGACCAGATGGACTTAACTAATATATATATATATATATATATATACATATATATATATATATGCAGAATATTCCATCCAAAAACAACAGAACACACACATTTTTTTCAAGTGCACATGGAAAATTCTCCAGGATAGATCACATGATAAGCCACAAAACAAATTTCAATAAGTTTAAGAAAACTGAAATCATAATGGTATTTCATCTTTTAAGACCACAATGTTGGGCAGCCCCGGTGGCTCAGCAGTTTAGCGCCTGCCTTTGGCCCAGGGCCTGATCCTGGAGACCCAGGATCGAGTCCCGCATCGGGCTCCCTGCGTGGAGCCTGCTTCTCTCTCTGCCTGTGTCTCTGCCTCTCTCTCTCTCTCTCTCTCTCTCTGTCTCTCATGAATAAATAAATAAATAAATCTTTAAAGAAAATAAGACCACAATGATATGAAACTAGAAATCAATCATAAGAAAAAACTGGAAAAATACAAACAAATGGAGGCTAAACAACATGCTACTAAACAGCCAGTGGGTCAGTGAAGAAATCAAAGAGGAAATAAAGGATGCTAATACAAAGGCAAAAAATCAAAAGCAATGGGTCTAATCCTGGATACCTACTTAAAAGTTTCCATATACACATAAGAAAGACCTAAAGAAAGTTAACAATCATTAGGGGCACCTGCTGGCTCAGTTGGTGGAGCATGAGACTGTTGATTTCAGGATTATAAATTCAAGCCCCATGTTGGGTGCAGAGATTACTTAAAATCTTTCTTAGAAAAAGAAAATTAACAACCATTACTTAGAAAATATTCTGAAAAACACCAAATACACATACTTAAAGCTCATAGAGCAGTCTTCTAAAAGCTTTGTTGTACTGGGAAATGTGAGGTACCCACAACAAGGAGCACCACCTAATCACTGTTACTTGATGAGTCAGATAGGATCTAAGTGTAGCCACTGATTAAGTCCTACCCTCTTAGTAGAAGAACTGGAGACTGATCATTAGAATCCACTGTTCATTCTTGAGTTTGTTATCTATAAAACTCCACCATTGTGTTAATAATAGCTAACATTCATTGAGCTCCTACTGTAGACTGGCACTGCTCTAAGCACTACCCATATATTATCTCATTTAATCCTTAATAAGAGAGATGCTCTTATATTCTCATTTAGTGATGAGACCCTGATCAGGGAACCAGCCCAAGGTCACAGCCAGAGTAAAGGAGTCAGAATTCAAAGTTGGATAAGTCTGAACATAGAGGCCAATCAAAGTCAGAAAGTACCATGTTCCATTTTGTGCATGAGCTCATTTAAGTATGCTGGCAGGCATACATGTTTGCACTCCTTAACTTATGTTCTCTCTCTCCTTCCTACTCCAAAATATAGGTAGTAGAATCTATGTAAGGCAATCTGCAGGATATGTCATCATCAATTATTTAAAGACTCTCCAAATCTACCATAACATCAGATTAAAGTCATGAATTTCTCTAAATCCAGCAGAATACTTTACACGGAGAATTTTTATAAATTTTGTTGACAATGAAGTTTGACAGAAAAAGAATGGAGGCAGAAGAGAAGGTGAACTCCATTAGTTATATCCAGAACCCAGCAGTGTGCCTGGCATACAGCCGGTACTAAAAAATGTTGTTTGAAAAATGGCAAAATAGAAGGCAGGTGAAGAGAAAGGGAGGGGCAGTCAGAAAGAAAAGAAAGAGGGAGAGGTCAAAAGAAATGGAGAAAAGAAGGGAGGAAGAGGGAGAGAAGAAGAGGAGAAAGAAGGAGGAAGGAAGGAAGGAAGGAAAGAAGGAAGGAAGGAGGAAGGGAGGGAGGGAGGGAGGATGGATGGGAGAGAAGGGCAGATGAATCCATGAGTATATTATACAAGGATCATAGGCAAGCACTGCCGTTCTAATTCCAATACCATTGTCAGTTACTGGCAGGGGATTGGCAGGGGCATGAGGGATAACAAGAAGGGCACCTTGAGTTCTTAGCTGGGTCCTGAGTTCTCCTTCCAGAACTGTACCCCAATGCCCTCACCTAGCTTCCATCATTCTGTATCATGAATGGGGTCCCAAATGGCTGCAGTTACTACCCCCTTTTGGAAGGAGAAAAGAAACATCCTGCTTTTGAGAACAACTACATCCATTCTTGGTCATTTGGTTTGGGAAAGAATGACGGTCCTCCCAGCTCCACCTGATAAGGAGGAAGGGGCTTAAGACCGTCAGCCTATCCTACCAGTCATGGGCTGGTGAGTCAATGGGTCAGAGGTAGTACAAATCCCAAACAAAGTCAAGACTCCAGGAGATGTTTTTGGTTGTTTCTTTCTCAAAAAGCTTTGTCTCCTGGACAGGAAAGAAAAGAAACAAAGAAAGAAAAAGAAATAGAGAGAGAGAGTGGGAGAGAGAGGAGGGGAGAGGAAAGAAGGAAATCCTTCTCCTCATAGACAAGATTGTATAAGAGTGAGAAGTCTAGAATCCTGCAGGTATTTGCTCCCCAATAGGGAAAGCCTGGAGAGCCAGAGGCAGGGAGCCTGAGGATGAGAGTGATACCTTCTCTCTCTGACAGTTAACAGCGATATCCAGGTCAAGTGGAGGTATCATTTGAGCTGCTGGAGAGAGGTTCACCTGTGGCCACCTCTACTTATGTGGGCCAACACATTCCCTTTATTATTTAGGCCCTACTTCAGCTAGTTTTCTCTCATTTGCAGCACAAAGATCCTGACTGATAGAATCTCTCTGTGAGTCCTGGATAGAGATCTTGCATTCTTAAACACAAGCAACAGCTCACCAAAGAGTTTTCCTGCATGCTAGAATATAAAACCACTGATGCAACTGAGAACTCTAAGAGAATTTCGAATTCCAAATGACAACTTTAAACCTCATGCAGAAACCTGATCAGAGGCAAGATGAACAGATACTCAGATCTAGATTCCACCCTCACCTGTATAGGGCACACAGGGGCTGACAAGATTTCTTGTCTTGTTTTTTCTTCTAAGCACTGACATCATATACCCAACCCCTGACACATTATTTACTAAAAGAACCCATTTTACCTAGTTGGTATATTTTATGTCTCTGGTCATCGGTGTTTTCTGTCTGAGATCAAAAACTCTTAGAGAATTGTTATCTGCTTAACCCACTTTATCGAGAATGTGATAGAGGAAAGCTGTTGAAACCTGATAAATGTTTTTTCATGTAGCCACTGCTGATCTTACTACTTCAAGCAGATCCTGAGGCTATAAAATTCAAACCTTACTTTGAATGCCAGTCAACATTTTCCTGGAAGTCTTAAGTTAAAGCCAGGGACTGCTTCTTCCAGAGCTTTCCTAAACAGTAGTGATGTTCAAGGTTGAAATCAAGAGACAACTTGGGGTTGACATTAATTATGCTTATCTGATGTCATCTACCACTTTTTGAGCAACAAAGATTCTCTCACACACACCCCAACCTGCACAAATGATTTTCACTCAAGATACAATCAGAATGGGGCACCTGGGTGACTCAGCAGTTGAGCATCTGCCTTCAGCTCAGATTGTGATCCTGGGGTCCTGGGATCGAGTCCCGCACTGGGCTCCCTGCAGGGAGCCTGCTTCTCCCTCTGCTTATGTCTCTGCCTCTCTCTGTGGGTCTCTCATGAATAAATAAATAAAATCTATTTTTTTTAAAGATACAATCAGAACACCTTCCTGTTCTCAACAATTAGGATTAGTAAAAAAAAATGATTAGATTTAGAATTAGACAATCTGGTACCAGTATTCACTGCTTCTTTCTTGATGGGTGACCTTGGGCAAATTGCTTAACCTTTCAATGTGATACCTCCCTCAAAAATAAAATGTCAATAATAGCACCTGACAAATACTTCTGAGGATTTGGCAAAAATTGAACAAGATATTTTAATAAATTACATTGTAAATAAAAATGCATTTATCCTTTTACTCTATGCTGAGCTGGCAAAACTTTTGAGTAGCTTCTTGATTCACCCTGTGCATCTTTCTTAGATACTATTGTTCCTTTAGCTCAATGGGTAAAGTAAAATTGGTGATATTTAACAATCCATGTAAGCAGTATTCCAACAGGGCCAGCTTAACACTACCCTATGAGGTTGGGGTTTAAAATCCATTTTAAAACTTTTTGGCTTTTTTGGTTAGAGCTCAAAATCTATTTCAAAATATAAAGCACATAAAAAAGTACACAGCTTTTTCCTTCAACAGAATCTTCAGGTCTAGGACAATTGATCATTATGCCCCTTCATTTAAAATCATTGTTAAGTGCCAAACCTCTCTGACAGCTTGGCAAAGCATATGGCTCAGAATTATGGTGGGCTATCCTATCTTTCTTATACCTTTTATGTCAATAAATTTGACCAATGACCTTGAAATCTAAGAACCTCCAACTCCAAATATAAGTTGAGTCTTTTCCAAAGCAGACAACAATTGCGGGTAGTATATTGACATTCTGGCTTGCCAGAGAAAAGAGCAATGGGCAGAGATTCCAAAGGCCACTTGAGTCACCTGAATCTGGCCAATCTATGAAATGCCAGCCTCAATGCTGAGAGCAAGAGTTGATTTCTGACCCCAATGGTAAGTAAAGACCCAAGAGAGGTGCTTTGTTTTGTTTTTTTAAATAAATAGGGTTTGATTATTTTTATCAATTTTATCAGGTATAATTTACATAAAATAAAATTTATCAATTGTACAGATCCAAGAGTCTCGACATATACATAGTGTTTAATGATGTATGTATAACTACCACCATAATTAAGATATAGAGTCACCTCATGCCTCTCTGTAGAAATGAATGGGACAAGGGGCACTTGGGTGTCTCAGTCGTTAAGCATTTGACTCCTGATTTCGGCTCAGGTCATGATCGCAGGATTCTGGGACTGAGCTCTGTGTTAGACTCCACACTCAGCAGGGAGTCTGCTTGAGTCTTCTCTCTCCTTCTTCCTTTGCCCCTCCCCCGGCTCATGCTTTATTTCAAAATAAATAAATAAATATTGTTTAAAAAAAGAAATGAATGGGACTGATTTTAAAATCATATTAATATTTTAAGTCACAAAGGAGAAAAATGGAAGGAGGTTATTTAACCACACAAGCCCTCCAAAACCAAAACTGAGATTATAAATAAAGGCAGGCCATGAAGTCAATGTTCCCATTGCAAAGCAACTGCATGCCACTTAGTTACATGCTCCAGACCAGATGGAATTGAAATCCCTGCTTAAAATGGTCTTTAATCCCCAAATACCCAGGGTGGTGTTAAGGGGCTTCTTTCAGTACTGGATGGGTCCACCAGTGGTCAAAGTGACTAGCCAAAGGCCAAAGAGGGCCAAGAAGTGGAAGGGCTGAGGATAAGATGCTGGACACCCTTGGCAATGACCATGCCTTTCTAGAGATGATGCCAAAGAATGGCAAAGAGTCCTTGCAAATGTAGCAGGCAAGAGAGAGCCGACTTCTAAATATGGCTTGTCTTCCAGTTCACAAGGGAGGGTAATGATGACTATATATTTTGGAACTCAGGTCACTTAATGCTTATCCAAAATTGTTTTTCTGACCAACTCTAACAGCAAAAACTAAAGATGGCTCTGAACAACTGAACAAAAGATAGTTTATCCAACATCTCCAAAGCTCTTGCAGCTTCTAGTCTTAAAATGTTAACAATTTATTCCTTTCTCCTTAGCCAATTAATTCATAAATGCCCTTTACTAAATGTACATGTTATTGTGTGTTTATCAGGCATTAACACTTAGAAACACAAAAATGGACTTGAATCATTGTCTGCCTCCTTTCCAGTAAGTGAACACAAAAGCCATACAGGGGGGTAATACTAGGCATCTTCTAAATTCCTAGGGGAAAAAAAATCCATTCCTCATCCTACTCACTAGGGCAAGAAATAAATAAATAATACTGAGCTTTTGTTCAGGCTGTAGTGAGTTTTTAATTATTGAGTAGGAAATAACTACTACGTGATTGCTTCCTTTTTTTTTTTTTAATTTTTATTTATTTATGATAGTCACAGAGAGAGAGAGGCAGAGACACAGGCAGAGGGAGAAGCAGGCTCCATGCACCGGGAGCCCGACGTGGGATTCGATCCCGGGTCTCCAGGATCGCGCCCTGGGCCAAAGGCAGGCGCTAAACCGCTGTGCCACCCAGGGATCCCTGATTGCTTCCTTTTATCTCACCTTGATGAAGTTGTAATCAATACCTCTGTATCATTATTAAAAATCTGACTCACTACAAATTTACCTAGATGCAAATGAAAACCATAAATCAGGCACAGTTTTATTATACTCAAAGACCTCTGTGTAATTATACATCATTTATTTGCTCCTTATCATTCAGATACACTTCCTCATGCCACCAGGTGATAGCATCAACAAGCTTACGTTGTACAAAAGTCAAAAGAAATGTGTTGGTAGTTCACAGTCCTTAACTTTGAGAACTCTGTGATTAGATCTGTGGAGTTCTAGTTATTTTTTTTTCTTTCAAACAAAAGGTATCAAGGGAAAAAAATCCCATTCATTTAAGAAGTGTTTATTAAGAACTATTCTGTGCCAGGCACTGGATAAAAACGTTGCCCCTCAGGGGGCTCATTGGACATTAGGAAACAGACAAGTATATGTTTTCAATGCCTGTGACATTTGTGATAAAGCGATCTATGAAGAACAAGTTCCATACGCTGCTTCGGGGTGGCAAGAACACAACACCAAAGGAGGACTTATCAAGGAGGTGATACTTGACTTAAGCCTTAAAAAATAAGGAAGGATGGGGTGGAACAAAGGGAACATGTAAAAACATGGATTCAAGGAAAGACAGTAGCATGTGCAAAGATCCAGCAGTGTAAGAGGCCACTGAATTTGGGGGATTGTAAGCAACAGGACATACCTAGGAGGCAGAGTAAAAAATGGAGGCAGGAGCAAAATATTCATAATCAGGAAATTATGCACACTTTAGAATCCAGAAATGAGATATCATTGGGCAGGCATTTGATGCTAACAACAGATTTTAAGCAAGGCAGGGAGAAGCATGGCTTTCTTCATGGGGTGGTCCAGAATATGAATGTAGAAGAAGAGGTCTGGAGGCAGGGAGACCAGTTCATCTACTGAACTATTGCAATAGTTCAAGCAAAAGATTATGGGAACCTGAACTAGGAAAGTAAAAGCAAGTATGGAGAAGAAAGAATAGTTCAGGAGACATTTAAGTACCTTTTCTGACAGAACTCTGTTCTGACAGAACTCAGTGACTAATGGTACCTTGGGAATAAGGAGGAAGTAGAAGTCTAGGATTATTCCAAGATGTATAATTTGGGTGATAGATGATTCACACAGATAGTATCCATAAAAAAAAACAAGAGCAATTTTCAGGGAAAATCAGAAAAGTTGCTATTGATACATATGAAATTTGAGTTGTCCACATAGAGCTGTTTATTAACAGCAAATCTGGGTATAGAGCTCAGTAGCATAATTTTCTGTGAAGGAAAAAAAGTGAAAATTAGAAGTGCTTAAAGTTGACAAGGGTCTAATATCTCAATATGTAATGATCTCCTATAAATCCATAAAAAAAGAGGAACCCAAAATATAAAGATGAGCAAAGGACAGGAATGGGCAATTAATAAAAATACCCCCCAAATCTCTTAAGCATTTGAAGAAATGCTCAAATTCATTGCTAATATGAGATATGAAAAATTAAAACACCAGTAGGATATTTGACTATACAGTGGAAGGGGCAAACCAACAATAACCAGCATAACCAGTACACTGGCCAGTCATTTTAGTAATCTCTACTTGCTTAAATACCAGTCTCATCCTCTCCCCTCTTTCTATGCCTCAACTGAGGCATAGAGTTGAATTAATCATATTCACCCTCGAAATATCTTTTAAAAATTTGTCCACTGGAAGACCCATTTCATTCCATGGCGATCTTTGCCCTACTCTCTTCCTGTGGAGGCTAAACATCACAGATTTGCACTCCTGCTTCCAGTTGGGTTTCATCAAGAGGAATCATCAGCAGGAGATAGGAGGGAGAAAAAAGAGAGAAGTTGGGGTATTATACCTACGTGACAGGTTCAGTTCCTGTCCAACAGCCCACCTTCCACAACTCCAGATCTCATAAGAGGCTTATGGTTACTTAATCCCTCCCCCTTTGACACTTCAGTCCTGGAGGAACTAACAACTTTCTATTATTCTGAGTCATGGGTACTTCTCCATCTCTTCATTGTTTTGCTTTCCTTAACTTTGTCCATAATTTTGTATTAAGTTACTATTATTAAGTTCTCTTTAGTAAATCTCTTTTGAGGGTGCCATCCCTTTTCTGCCTTAACTCTGACTAAATCAGCTATGGAGAGTTTCAGGGAATAACTCCTATGATAAAGAGCTTGCCCCCCCCCCCCATTTTTTCCTTTAATTTTAATACAGGATGCACTTGAATATATTTATCTGCTGAAGCAAAATAATTCCCATTATTCTGTAGCAGAAACAATGTATGGGAGACTGAGTAATTAGACACTAGCTCAGATCACTATCTCTCCCACTACTCTGATCCATCATGACTGATCTTAGAGATAAAAGAGCACAGATCCAAAGGATGCAGTAAAAACCAATGTCATTGTAGATCAGTAGATACTTGCATACTTATAGGATTAACACTGTCTGGATTCCAACAAGCAGCTGAATATGTTCAAGATAAAGCTACAGTCCATATTTCAGATTGGGGATTGGCAACAAATAGCTATGGACTACATTCTGAAAAATAAGCATTTTCACATGTATCATGGGTCATTTCTAATCCTAGCATCATAGCCAGGTCCAGCTGAATGTTTCTGATCTTTGATCCTACCCATAACCTCCTCGGGGAGTCCTTGCCTGGCTATACCATCTAAGCAGCATGCTCCATACCCACCAATTATTACTGAGCCAAGTTCATTTCCCATGAGCATGTGCTACAATTTGTATTTATATTTTTCCTTTTACTTCCTGTTGTTTGTTTTCTCCATGAGATTGAAGTTCCCTCAGGGCAAGGGACCCTGTCTAGGACACAAAAGGCCCTTAATAAATATTCTTGAGTAAGTAAATAGTGAACAACAGGGGTGGCACAAATAGCCCATAGAAGGTAGAAAAGGATTGATTCCCTTCCCTACCACATTTATGGGTGGTGCGCCTCACATGGCCTCCCTTGTAGTCAAAACATACTTTTCAGATCTGGATCCCTTGCAGTGCACTCAAGGATGCTGCTAGCATTGGGTGAGGCTGTAAATATCTCTAACGAGAAGGGCTCAAGTCTGCGTGTGTTTGCCTTCTTTTGCACAGCACTCGGCACACTCCCAAGTGCAGATGGGCTCTTCATAAATATTATTAAAGGATGATGACACAGAGGATTATTTAATACTTCTGCATGGGGTGGAGACAGACCTCGGGCCACAAATCTACTTTGAATGTGCTTTACTTCTCAAATCATTTGAACTAAAATGATTTCAGCAACACCGACTTCTCTGCAACTACAAATCAGGCACATTCAGAGTGACAAAGCTTAAAAAGAATGCCATTTTCAAGGCTGAAACTGTATTATTCTGAAGTAAATGGAATCCTTGTTTCAGTGACACTGTAAGAGTAGAAATTAAAGAAACTGAAAGTCTTCCCTCAGGGAGCAATGATTATCTGCAAACAATGAAATTTTGCCCTGAATAATTCATCAGTTTCAAGGGTGCAGGGCCCCTCACACCCACCTCTGATTCGGAATCCCAAGAGTTTAGGCAAGTGCACCATTTAATGCATCTCAACTACTGAGTTGTCATTCTTCTGGGTCCTGGCACTAAAGGGCACATTCCAATAATTTTTTTCATAAAAAAAATAAAACTTATATGGCAAACCATGGTTAAGATAAAAGTTTGAAGCTGTATTTATTTTACCAAAGAAAAAAGAAGCTCATAAAGTGTCCATCATGAGAATCCACCTGGGAACTACACAACAGATCAAATACCCAAAACAAATCACCACGTCAGAGCCCCACAGGATTCTGGATCCCAACCAGCAAGCATGAATAATCCTTTTAAATGGTCACTTACATATCAGAACAAGCTCTTTGTGAAATTTCTAAGCAAGGACTCCGGTTTCCGACTGAAACAGAGTTTTATTGGGAGGGAGGGGACAAAGTGAAATCAAGAACCACCAGGAAATGTCCGGGAGAAAAGAGGACAAATGGTTTTTGTTGTCAGAATGAAACCTGCCTCTCCTGGCCAGCATTTGGAAAGTTGCTGGCTATCCCCCAGGAGAGTTGGGCAATATTCTCCACTAGTTTCTCAGGGATCATCTTGATCTAGTGGTAGTTACTGGGCAGATGCAATTGTAAACTAGAAGACCTAGTTTCAAATCCTGGGTCACTTTCTGATTAGCTGTATAACTTTGTACAAGTCACTTAGCCTCTCTGATACTTGATTCAATATCTTTAAGATGGTGAGAATAAAAAATAAAAAAAAAAGATGATGAGAATAATGCCTCCCCAATTACCCACTAAATTCGTGCAAAGATCAAGTGAAATCAGATGTACCCAACTTCTTTCTACATTTTAATATCCTGTGTAAGTAAGGGAAAAGTATTATTAAATACATTCCCATAATATTAAGTAGCCTACATAGTAATCAGGTTTCTGTATGACCCTGAGTCCTCAATGTCTAAAGATGGCTCAATTTTGCACTATTCACAGTTTTACTGAATCCTTTTTTTTTTCTTTTTTTTTAAGGAAGGTTATGAGCAAAGGCAAATGGAAAAAAAATTCATTTTTTCAATGTGGGATTGAGTCCCATGTTGGGCTCCCTGCATGGAGCCTGTTTCTCCCTTCCGCCTGTGTCTCTGCCTCTATGTGTGTGTGTGTGTGTGTGTGTGTGTGTGTGTGTGTGTGTCTCATGAATAAATAAATAAAATCTTATAAAAAGAAAAGAAAATTCTTTTCAATGAACAAGGTTGGAACAATTAGATTTAGGAAGAGGTAAACCTTTCTCCCTGCTTTCACCATATACAAAAATTAATTGCAATAATATACCCTACTCTTTGGTGCTGCCCTGCACTGAGGTTGGATCATCACCATAAGCCTAAGGGAGAGAAGTAAAGTGGGGTCATCCAAAAGACTCTTCCTGGTCGAAGAATCCAAGGTCAAGTTACAGAAACCAGTTGTATTTTCAACTGTTAGCAGCACACAACTGGAAATTAAACTTATAAAACTATTCCATTTATCATAGCATCAGAAACATAAAAAATACTCAGAAATAAATTCAATAAAAAATGTGTGCGACCTCTACAGCAAACCACAAAATATACATAAGAGAAATTATACTACAAAGTATGTAAGGGAAACTGAAGAAAACTAAAATGAAGAGATAAACCACATTCATGAACTGGAGAGCTCAGTATTATTGAAATGCAATTCTTCTCAAATTATTCTATAATTCCACCCAATTCCAATCAAAACTGTAACAACTGGTAGATATTGACAAGCTGATTTGAAATGTGTATAGAAATACAAAAGACCAAGGATGTATCATCTTTTTAAATTTGGCCAAGAAGAAAAAAACACTTGGGGGATCTGATTTCAGTACGACTTTAAAAGTTTAATAATCAAGTCAGTGTAATATTGGCATAAGGATAGGAAAAAAGATCAATGAAAGAAAATAGAGAATCCTGAAATAGACCCAAACACATACGGCCAACTTATTTTTAACAAAGGTACCAAGGGGAAAGAAAAGTCTTCTCATGGGCAGCCCGGGTGGCTCAGCAGTTTAGCACCGCCTTCAGCCCAGGGCATGATCCTGGGGACCCAGGATCGAGTCCCACATCAGACTCCCTGCATGGAGCCTGCTTCTCCCTCTGCCTGTGTCTCTGCCTCTCTCTCTCTGTGTGTGTGTGTGTGTGTGTGTGTCTCATGAATAAATAAATAAAATCTTAAAAAAAAAAGAAAAGAAAATTCTTTTCAATGAACAAGGTTGGAACAATTGGATTTAGGAAGAAGTAAACCTTTCTCTCTGCCTTTCACCATACACAAAAATTAATTCAAAATCATCATAGACTGAAATGTGAAAATTAAAATTATAACAATTCTAGGGAACACATGTTTCTGACTTTTGGGATAAGCAGAGACTTCTTGCAGAGAACAAAAAGTACACACTAACTATACAAGAAAATATTAATAAACTAAACTTCATCAAAATGTAAAACATCTGGTCATCAAAAGGCACCACTAACAATATGAAAAGACAAGCAAGAAGCCAGGAGAAAATATTTGCAATACATATATCAGACAAAAGACATTATCCAGAATATATAAAGAACTTCTATAAGTCAATAACAAAAGACAACCTAATTTTTTAATTGAGCAAATGCATTATGAATAGCTATATAACAAAAAAAGTTACACAAATGGAGAATAAGCATATGAAAATGAGTTCAACATCACTAGCTATTACAATGATGCGAATCTCAGCCAAAAGAAAAGAGAAAATTTCAACACAAGTTTCGCTTGGCAGGAGCCTCCCAAGATATGTGTGCATTTGGGGCGTTTGTTTTAAGGACTACAGTATCTTTTTTACTTTTGAGGCCTGTGCAAAGCGCTTTTCCCCTTACCTTCATCAAAATGGAACCACAAACAGCCAGCCACTGCTTAGAGTGGATATCAAAGACTCAAGGAATCTCAGAGTGAGGTTCAAGAGATGCCTCTCCAGCCCATCCCATCAGATTTTGCATTATTTCCCTCTTCCGAAAGGTCTCCTTCTCAACAAGCTGCTGACACCCAGGGTCTTAACACACTGGCTGCATTCAGAGTCAAAGTGTACAAAGATTGCCAGGATATAAGCAATACGGGACTGGTTTCTCTAGTTGATCCTGAACCACAGAGTGATTAGACTGTGTCCACAATGCCCCTTCAACTCAGCTAGTGTCAACACCCAAATGCCACTTGCATTATAGAGAGAGGCCAGCAAAAGCATGTAAATGTCAAATTGATACCAAGGGAATTTGAGTGTAAGCATGCCAAAGGATGGGCTCTACTTGTTAAAAATGGGTAAGAAGCTTGAAGTGGAGCTCCAGTTTCAGCCTTAATCCCTGAGAATCTTTAGGAGAAAGATGAAGTTCCACTAAAAAAAAAAAAAAAAAAAAAAAAAAAAAATCAAGATCGATTAAATCTATATGAGGTGGCGAGAGAAACCTGTACATCACAACACCTCCTAGGAGGAGCAGCACCCCTAGTCACAGAAGCCAAAGGTTGAGGAGCAGGCCTGGGAAGCCCTAGAGAGCTCATGAGGACTCCTGAGGTGCTGGCTGAGAGCAGAGGTTCTCAGAGGGCAACAGACAAGTGCACACCCTTTATTCAACTGCCTGAAGCATCTGCCCCAACTTCTCTGGCTCCTCCTGCCTGGACAACCTCATGCTCCTCTTTTGTCTTCTCTCCTGAGGCCTGGAGCAGAATGGCCTAGAGCCCATGCCCTGCTCCACTGCCTGAGAAGCTTCATTTGCACTCCACCCCCAGGGGAAGGCTTGGCCAGTGGTCAGCCCGCTAGCCCACAGGCAGGCAAAAAGAGGAATGGATCCCTTGTCCTGCCTTCTCATTCTTCCCATGAAGGCTCCACTTCCTGGTGTGGAGACTGTGCTGTGGGCCCCTCTACTCATCCTTGTCCAGTCTCATCTCCTCCCTCCTGAAGATGGGACCAAGGACAACATGAAACAAGAGGGAGGACTTGAGGTTTGAGGGCATGGCCAGCATAGGCTCCCCCAGGGAGCTGTCACCTGGAGACCTGGGCAGCTGGGGTGCCACAGCTGAGAGAAAAAGGAACCCTCACACACTGTTGATAGGAATGGAGATCGATGCAGCCACTGTGGAAAACAGTATGGAGGTTCCTCAAAAAAATTGAAAATGCAATTGCCATATGATCCAGTAATTCCACTATTGTGTGTTTACTCCAAGAAAATGAAAACACTAATTTGAAAAGATACATGCACCTATTTATTTATTTAGAAGATTTTATTTATTTATTCATGAGAGACACACACAGAGAGAGAGGCAGAGACACAGGCAGAGGGATAAGCAGGCTCCATGCAGGGAGCCCGACATGGACTTGATTCTGGGTCCCCAGGATCATGCCCTAGGCTGAAGGTAGCACCAAACCGCTGAACTACCAGGGCTGCCCAACACCTCTATATTTATTGTAGCATTATTTATAAGAGCCAAGATATGGAAGCAACCCAAGTGTCCATCCACAAATGAGTGGATAAAGAAGTGGTATACATATAAATGGAGTGTTACTCAGCTATTAAATATAATACGATATAATGCCAAGTGAAGTAAGTCGATCAAAGAAAATCAAGTGCCATATGATTTCACTCATATGTGGAATTTAAGAAATAAAACAAGAAAATCATCACTTTTGCCCTTACTTATATTACTATAATAAATTATAATAATGGGTTTCTTAATATTGAATTATTTTTGTATTACTAGAGTAAATCTCATTTGAGCACATGTTTTGGATTCTGTTTGCTTTTATTAAGGATTTCTGCATTAAAATTCCTAAGTAAGAAAAAAAAAGAAATACTGGAAATATATATAGCAAAATTGATTACCACTGCATATTATAACTTGTTTTCTACTTTTTGTTTATCTGTGATTTCTAATTTTAATAATGCATATATATTTTTACCATTTAATGAAAAATGTTAAGAAACTACTGATATGCTTCGATTGAATTAAATAATCATTTTAGATTGTTTTTAGAAAGAAAGAGAGAAAGAAAGAAAGAAAGAAAGAAAGAAAGAAAGAAAGAAAGAAAGAAAGAAAGAAAGAAAACAAACAAGAGACAAACAGAAAAGCCGACTCTTAAAAGCAGAGAACAAAGTGATGGTTACCAGAGGGAAGGTTGGTGGGGTGATGGGTGGGAAAGGTGAAGGGGGCAGCCCAGGTGGCTCAGTGGTTTAGCACTGCCTTCATCCCAGGGTGTGACCCTGAAGACCCAGGATTGAGTCCCAAGTCAGGCTCCCTGCATGGAGCCTGCTTCTCCCTCTGCCTGTGTCTCTGCTTCTCTCTGTCTCTGCGTAGCTTGTGACATAAAATCAAGAAAAGAAAGAAAGAAAGAAAGAAAGAAAGAAAGAAAGAAAGAAAGAAAGAAAGAAAGAAAGAAAGAAAGAAAGAAGGAAGGAAGGAAGGAAGGAAGGAAGGAAGGAAGGAAGGAAGGAAGGAAGGAAGGAAGGGTGAAGGGAATCAAAAAGCACACTCATCATGATGAGCACCGAGTAATGTACAGATGTTGAAATCACATTGTACACCTGACACTAACAGAACACTGTATGTTAATGACACTTCCATTTTTTAAAAAGGAAATAATATTTTGCACACACTAGCATTGCTAAAATTAAAAAGACTGGCAAAAAAAGAATGAGGCTCAGAGATCAAATAAGTCTCTCGAGTTCCCACAGCTAAGAGGCAGAACCAAGAATGGAGTTCAGGCCGCCAGATTCTCCATGCTCCATACCAAGTGCACTATACATGCCTCTAAGTTCTCATACTTCCAACCATTCCCACCGGAGGAGGGGAGAATGAGCTACAGCTAATGACAAAGGAGACACTGATGTCAGAAACCTACCACACACACACAGTTTTTCACGGTGATATCATTGCTTACCTGTCCAGGGCCATGCTGGTGGGCATACTCCTCCCAAACCCTCGGACCCCCATCTGACGGAAATATGGAATGCAAGGGAGGTTGGCAGCAATGATGGCCAGGGAGTCGGAAGGGCTCACAAAGAAGCCATTTCGGCCTAGGATCATATAACGGTCCTGTCAGAAGGAAAGCGTGAAAATGATCGGACAGAGGCATGTGCTGCTGGCAATGCCATTCCCATAATCATCACAAGCTACTTTACTGCCATTCTGTATTTCAACAATCTAAAACAACTTGAATGAAGCCAAAGAGGACATGGGAAGCCTTATTTTAAATTCCTGAGTATAGTGGTGCTCAGCAGTTGTTGGCTCAGTTGGTTAAGCGTCTGCTTTCGGCTCAGGTCATGATCCCAGTCCTAGGATCGAGTCCTACATCGGGCTCTCTGCTCAGTAGGGAGCCTGCTTCTCCCTCTCCCCCAGCCTGCCACTCCACCTACTTGTATTTGCTCTTTCTCTCAATCAAATAAACAAAATCTTTTTTTTAACTAACTAAATAAATAAGTTCATTCCTGAGTACTGTAGGGCCCAGGACCTTGACACTGTTAAGAATGTATCCCACCTGTTGAAAGGTGGATGACTACCTCAGGCTTTAGTAGTCTCCATATACTTATCTCATACTTTCCCCAAAATATAATAGAGAACAAGAATTATTGTTGAACTACCTACCTACCTAGCTCCTTAATGCAGTTTTAACAAAACCAACTATAAATAAAGATTTATTGCATGAGTATTTTTTAAAAGAAATAACCTTTTAATAACATAATGCACTCTGGAACTAAGAAACATAAAGGCTGTTTAATTGCAGTACAGGAGAGCCAGTAAAAAGAAGAGCAGATGCGGAGCCAATTAGGGTTCAAATGCTGCATACATGTCAGCCAGCCCCATGAATTCTCTGGCTTCCAATGCTTGGCTTATGATATGGTAAAGGGGTTAGAAGGCAGGAAACATTCCTACTTACCCCATCAGCATCAAATGCAGCTCCAAATCCATATTCTCCTCCTTTCATTGCTTCCAGAAGGGTTGTTGCATATGTCAGGTTTGGGTCAGGATGCTGCCCTCCAAAATCTTCCAGGGGGACACAGTTTATTGCAGAATTGGCTGGAGCTCCCAGCTCATCACACAAGACTTTTCTCACGTAGGGTCCCATAACTGAAAAGAAATATGCAGCAATATGAAATCTTTGCAGAAACCCACAAGTGTGTTCTGTTCTGGTTAGAACAAGAGAGGCCATTTAATAGCAGAGAGAAAAAAAATTCTACAAGCCCTTTCAAGACACAACACAGAGTAACACTTACTTCAACTACTATCCATTGAGTATCTAGCATCCCTGACAGGCAAAATCAAAAGATGTTCACTGTTTGAGGGTTGTGTTGTATCAGTGAAAATTAAATGGAAAGCAATGCTTTACATATATTTCAGCCAACAGGATTACATAGTGGTCCCTAAATGTGCTGTAAGTTCTACCTCAGGCTCCATTCCCTTGTCTATAATGTCCTTTCCATTTGGGTGGCATCTCTACTCCCCATCTCTATCTAATTTATATTCTTTCTAAGAAATGCAGATCCTCCAGAAATGCTACCTCCTTCTTGAAACTTTACCTGTGGTAGTTTCTTCTTGTAAGCCATTGGACCTAATTATTTCATAAATATACATTACATAGCACCAGTCTTACCATCACTCACTCACTCACTCACCTATAGATTTGACTCATGCTGCTATTGTATTAAGAGCCCAATAATGCAGAAACTATGTGCTTTGCATCCCTTGATTATGATGTTTTTGTTCCTAACATATGATGATTCTGTTCCTAACACAGGAATTTATTTAGGCGCTCCATAAATGTGTGTTGAACCGGAAAATACCACTCCTTAGCACTTATTTTGTAAAACATGCTTAGTTTTATATACTTCAGTGGTTTACAGCATCTAATTATATAGTTGGTAGAGTTAAAATGATTGCAGACACAAAGAACATTGCTGTCCGGCACTTATTTCCCCTTCCTCTAGTAGCAATACTTTGGGTTTCCTCTGGAGAATAAATTCCTTCCCCATCTTAGTTATTATCAGGTGGATATGGCTAAATCCCACTTGCCCCAAGGCTGAGAAGGTGACCTAAGTCTGCCCAATCAACATCTTCCATCCCTCAGACAGAGTGATTGATTGGAGGATGGATATACAGTACAAACAAGGCAGTGAGGCTCAAAACCAGATATACTGCTCAAACTGTTAAAAAAGAGAAGTTGTCTTCCCTCTAGGCCAGATAATGCTAGGGCAAGAACCTGAAAGATCCCTTTCTGGGGAATATGATTGGGGCAATAAGAAAGAACAAAACAGCCCAACCAGATGACCTTAGAGTAAAGCCATGGAGGATGAGTGCTACACATGGGCTCAGACCTCCTAACAAAATTTTCAGTGCCCCATTCTCAAACATGCCAGACAGCCAAGGATTGCCAAACTTTTGAAAAATGCAGTCAATGTGAGACCAAAACAAAAAGAATAAAAAGCAACCTGGAAGAAACAGAAACTATACAGGGAGGGGACACCTGGGTGGCTCAGCGGTTGAACATCTGCCTTTGGCTCAGGGCATGATCCCGGGATCTGGGATTGAGTCCCGCATCAGGGTCCCCATACAGAGCCCGCTTTTCCCTCTGCCTGTGTCTCTGCCTCTCTCTGTGTGTCTCTTATGAATACATAAATCTTTAAAAAAAAGAAACCATATAGGGTGAAGAAAACTTTTAAAATATACAGTAATAGGGGCACCTCGGTGGCTCAGTCAGTTAAGCATCTCCTTCAGCTCAGGTCAGGATCCCAGGGTCCCCGGATCGAGTCCCTCATTGAGCTCCCTGCTCAGTGGAGAGCCTGCTTCTCCCTCTCTCTCTGCTCCTTCCCCAACTTGTGCATGCTCTCTCTCTCAAATAAATAAAATCTTTAAAAAAATAAAATATATATCGGTAATATTTTAATAGAAATCAACAAGATATGGTAGAATGGCTAAAATTAAAAAGACTGACAATGCCAAGTGTTGGTGAGGACATGGAAAAACTGAAGCCCTCATACACTATTAGCAGTGCAAATGGTACAGCCAATTTGGACAAGAGCTTGGCAGTTTCTTTTAAAGTGAAATGTGGACTTGACCTATGGTTCAGCAATCCCAGTCCTAGGTATTTATCTAAGACAAACAAAATCATGTAACCTATAAAGACTTATTTACAAATGTTTATGACAACTTTGTTTGTAGTAGTCAAACCCTAGAAATAACCATAATTATTTCAACTGATGAATAGATAAACAAACTGTAGTACATCCATTCCATGAAATACTCAGTGGTAACAAGAAATCACTATTGATATGGTCAACACCATGAACCCATCTCTAAAACTTTATGTGAGTGAAAGTAGCCTGAAGAAGAGGGCTACATATTTATGCTTTGATTTAGGTAGTTTTACAGAAAATGGCAAAATTATGCAGGCAAAAGCAGAAGAGTGATTGCCAGGAGCTAGGGGTTAAGATGTGGGGTATGATTACAAAGGGCCACAAGGAACTTGAAAGAGAGCAATATTCTATATCTACATTGTCAATAGTCATTACATGTATATATATGCTTATCAAGCCTCATCAAACTGCATGCCTAAAAGATGTCAGTTTTACTGCATATAAATTATATCTCAGTAAACCTGACTTATTTTTTAAAATATGGCATTCATGAAACATGAATATTTTAAAAAGTGATTATTTGGGGGTGCCTAGGTAGTTCAATCAGTTAAACGTCCAACTTTTTATTTCAGCTCAGGTTATGATCTCAGGATCCTGTGATTGATTTCCATGTCAGGCTCCAGCTGGCCATGGAGCCTGCTTAAGATTCTCTCTCTCCCTCTCCCACCACCCCTCTCCCCAACTCCCATGCATGCTTGTATAACCTCTAAAAAAGAGAGAGAGAGATTATTTGGAAAAGAAAAAAGTTTTAGGAAATTAGAAATATGATATGGAACTGAAAAACATAATGGAAGGACCTGGAGATAAAGTTGAGGAAATCTCAGAACACAGCACAAAACAAAGAAAAGGAAAATGGGTGGTGAGGGCAGAGGAGAGAATAGGGATAACTAAGGAATTAATCCAGTACGTTCAATACTTAAGCAATAACCATTCTGGAAAGAAAAAGAGACAATAAAAAAAAAAAAAAGAAAAAGAGACAATAATAGAGGAAATAACTCAAGAAGTAATACAAGAAAATTTCCCAGGATTTAAGGATGCAAGTTTCCAGATTAAGAGGATCCCCCAAGTTCCCAGCATAATAGAGGAAAATAGCCCCACAGTAAGACTCATCTTTCCAAAAGGAAGAAACACTGATAATAAACCAAAGGCCCTAAAGTCTCCAGAGAAGAAAAAAGAAAGATTTCATACCATGGACTAAAATCAGAATAGCATCAGACTTCTCAAGTTCAATATGATGGCTATAAGGCAATGTGGCAATGCCCTCAAACTTCTAAAGAAAAATAATATTCATCTTAGATTTCTGTATCCAGATAAATATCAGTTAAGAGCAAGGAGAAAAAAAAAAGGCATTTTCAGATATGCAATAACTAAACACATTTACTTCCCATCAATTTTCTCTCAGAGCTCCTGGAGAATGGGTTCCTCCAAAACACAGGAGTAAATCACAAAAATGGAAGACAAAGGATCCAGAAATAAGGATAGCCAACACCAGAAATTGTACAGAGAATATCTAGAATGATGATAAGAGCAACTCAGAGAACAACCAGTGCAGAGCAGAACAGAGCAGATCAGAGATTTCCAGGAACACAAGGCAGGAGGACTTAGACCCCTAGAGAGTATGGGGGCTAATACTGGTAAATCCATCTAATGAAAACTAAGCAATGAGAAAACAAGATGAAGAAAATTAAAATTTTCTGTGAGAAAATATAACTATAGTATGTTGCACGGCTTAGCAGGGATCTGATAATATAGACACTGCATACTGATCTCACCAAAATCAGAATATAATTAGTTGAGAGAAGTGTGCTTGGATTTAGTGAATGGAGAGGGTGAAAAAAAGCTATGACCTCATCTTCCATCGTCAAGTCAGTAAGACCCAAACTGAAACTCAGTACATTCATAGTATTTAATAATAGGGAGATATATACTTCCCCCAAAAAAAGTTAAAACTGTTATTTAAAAAAAAGTTCCCTTTGTAGAAAATTGGGGGGAACAGAGGGGTAGACTTTTTTATAATGAACTTTTAACTACTTGACTGTTTAAATTATATGCATGTACACTGATCAAAATATATTTTATCAAAATAGATTTTTTTAGTTTTTTTATTTTAATTTTTTTTTTAACTTACTTATGATAGTCACAGAGAGAGAGAGAGAGAGGCAGAGACATAGGCAGAGGGAGAAGCAGGCTCCATGTACCGGGAGCCTGACGTGGTATTCAATCCCGGGTCTCCAGGATCGCGCCCTGGGCCAAAGGCAGGCGCCAAACTGCTGCGCCACCCAGGGATCCCAAAATAGATTTTTTTAAATGATTACAGTTAACTATCCTTCCCAAATAGGCTCCAACTCATTTGTTCACCACTATTTTCATTTGCATCAAGAGAGAAAGTGCCAGAGGGAGAGGGATCAAGGAGATGGGCAAAATGGAGGAAGGAGAGTGGGAGATCCAGGATTCCAGTTACAGAATGAACAAGTAATGGGGACGAAAGATACAGGATAGGAAATAGAGTCAATAGTATTATAATAGCATTGTATGGTGACAGATGGTAGCTACTAGACTCATGGTGCGCAGAGCATAACATGTAGAGCTGTCAAATAACTATGTTGCACACCTTAAATTATTATAACATTGCATGTCAACTACACTTCAATTAAAAAATGATATACATTTTTTTAAAAAACTAAGTAAGAAAAAAAGAGAGAAGAACTCTGAAATTTTCCAGAACATTCCAAATATCTGAACATCCACACATTGTGTGAATATCTATGAATCCAATCTTCCTCATAATCCAGAAACCCACCATGGGTAGAGCTCTCCTTAATATTTCTTTTTTTTTTAAGATTTTATTTATTTATTCATGAAAGACCAGAGAAAGAGAGAGGCAGAAACACAGGCAAAGGGAGAAGCAGGCTCTATGCAGAGAGTCTGACATGGGACTTGATCCCAGATCTCCAGGATCATGCCCTGGGCTGAAGGCAGTGCTAACTCGCTGAGCCACCCAGGCTGCCCTCCTTAACATTTCCTGTCCACCAACTGGGAGAAGACCACAAACTTACCTCCGTGCATCGCGTCAACCCGGATCTTCAGTTGGCCAGGCCCTGTCAGCAAACTCTTGATGGCATTAAAGTCAAAGATGGTCCGAAGAAGGTTGAGATAGATGTCTACTGGGTCCACTATCTCCACTAAGGATATGAAAGCAAAAGGAAACATCATTGACCATATCCATGAAGTCTACCTGGAAGTATAAAATGAATCACCACCCTCATAGGGTGACGTTCTGTTCACAATCCCATCATAACCCTACACATCATGCAGGAAGCCAAGTATCCATTTGTAGGCTAAGTCACAAATTAAGGCACAATCAAGATCCCACAGACTTTTCCAGTCATCTGTAGGTGTACTTAATACAAGTTATACACTCCTCTTAGCAAATGAAGAATCAACCACAGAATAAAGGTGTTAAAACTGTACCCTTTTATCCCACCTTTCTTCCACCACCTCTCTCCCAAAAAATGCACACACCTCAATGTCAAGAGGCATCTTGACACACTCATTCACTGTGGGGGTTAGACAAAGAACCACTCAGTGAGCTTGAAACAAATCAAGGAGTGACCTCAGTAGTGACCCTTATTTTCTAAACACCATTGGGGTCCACCAAATCTAGGGTTAGAATTGGTGATGAAGAATATAATCCTGAGTTTGTATGACGTCTCTGGTGTGCCCAATCCAGTACAGATTTCAGGGTGAATGCCAGATATTTACAAATCTTCATTAAACACAAATGTTCTTCAGTGTCTGGCACCACCCAGTGACCAGGAATCCAAAACTAGTCTTTTCCAGTTATCTGACATACACAAAACCCAAAAGACATTACATTTTTTAAACTTCACCATCAGCATATAATACTAAGAAAGTATTTTCCTAGAATAGTAAATATTTGACTCTTTAGACACTAAAATTTGTTCATAAGCCCTGCTTTTAAATTCATAGTTAAGTTTCGAAGCATATGTATGTTGTTTTTCAAATTTTTCAAATACCTACTACTTGGGAATTCTGAAATACTTAAACCTGCACTAAAGATATTACCAATCCACCTTTAATAATTTTCAGTAAATCCAGGTATAATAGTTAACAGATGGAATTTTAATATGTTATATGAAACTATCCCTTTGGTCAAATACACATCTAAAAATATTCTTCTTTACACCTAAATCAGTGTAGTATGTGTACTCATTCAAATATAATGCAACTATTTTTTGATGAACACAAATCATTTTTAATCCTTTGGCTTAAAAAAAAAATCCTTTGGCCTGAGGGAGATATTGATTTATACAATAAATTAGGAATTAATCTACATGAAATGTATACCTAAAAATGGTTAAAATGTTCAATTTTATGTTATATACATTATACCACAGTAAAAAATAACCTATAAAATAAAAGATTATATCCTGAATATGTTAGAAGACTTACTCACTCTACAATATAGGATAATTTTGGCAATTTCATTCTGGTTCTTTAGCCCTTGAACCATTTGCCTAAATGTACTTAGTATTCATAGAAGATAATACATAGTAAACAGAAATGTAAAAAACAAGGAAGTAGAATTCAGTGAAAATTGAAAGTTCACATCAAATAGTTCATGGTCTTGACCCTGTAAAGTGAAATGCCAAGGAATGATGTGTGTCCAGTTAACTCAAACCTTGCTCAACATTTAAAACAGCAAGAACATAGAATATAAACTATCCCCAGCGATTATTTCCAAATTCTTCTTAGGAACCAGGGAATTCTTCTAGCCGCTTCCTGGTATCCATAGCATTTTAGAAAACTCATCAAACTAGCAATGTGCCTGCAGAAAGAGCCTTAATCTGAACTCACCAAAGATGTGGGTCTCTTAGACAAGTATAAAAATTGTGAAAATGACCAAAAGTAAATAAGGCACTCATAACTTCTTCCTCATAGTAACGCCTAATTTTTCCCAGTCATCTTATTGTCCAATTTTTCCAAAATATGTAAATAAGCATATTTAAATACATTTGTTTCATATAATATATCCCTTGTTTATAGTTGTCAAACCACTGTGTGTACATGTGTGCGCATGCTTGCAACTAGATTAATAAAAGGAGGCACCATCGTTTCCAGTATCACATGGCTTTCAATTAGTTTCTGCTGATTAAACAAGCAATTGACTCAAAATTCTTCAAGAAAATGGTAGTAGTGTTGGCTTCATAGTGTGACCCCTCAACAATCCATTTCAGGCTCTTCCCTGTCCCTCAAATAGCATGTGGCTGTGAGCCTGGTACTTAATCTTTTTAGCTAAATTCATTGTCAAATAAGGATAACATCTTAACACCAATTGTATTTAAGCTAATAGGGAACTAACAGAGTAAAAAGTTGGTTTATGGCTAATTGTATACATTCTAGGAAAAAGCAATAAGACAAAAGAGAGGGGGAAATAACATGCATGATATTAATGATGTTATATGGTTCAATATTAATCTGTAAAGTTAAAGGTTATAATCTGAGTACTTTAAAGTTTCAGTCACTCTATAGTAAAGGCTAGTTGGGGGCAATTTCATTCTGTTCTTTGCCTAAATCCATTTGGTATGTACTGGAATCCTAGGAAAATCTCCTAACATAGTGCTTGGTATAGAAGAGGTGATCATTGGCACACTGAATCAAGTTGAACAGCGCTTTAGTGGCTTGGGAAAAAAAATGCCTACATTCCATGGGAAATTTTAATGATTCCATTATCTTGTTGGTTCTCTTCTTAATTGTATAAGATATTCCAGCTTTTTCACCTTAGTTAATTAAAAAAGTGAAGACATATCCTGGCGATTCACAATCTATTCTTGGAATGGAGTCAGCTATGACATTTTTCCTATGTTGAAAATGATCCTGGGCTTGGGAAGTCATTTTTGAAAGTTGCCAGTTCTGAGTATCTTGGCTTCTCTCACCTTCCTTTGCACTACAGTCATACTACATCTGTTTATGAAGTCACTCCCAAAATAGATAATCCAATCACTTTAATGTGCGCTCTCCCCTGCGGAAAGCAGTCACTCCCACCCACGGAGTTATTCCAACTTCTTCAAAATATAATCTATTACCTCTAAATGGTTTGAATTTGTTCTCCAGGTCAAATTCTTGTCTTCCAAGCCGAGATAGGTCAATTCGAAGATCAGGGCATATGGCGTATTCCTCGATTGTTTTGCTGATCTGATAGATTTTGTCTGAGACCACATCTGGTGCAGGACCTGCATTTGGAAGTAGCATACCACCAAAAATAAGTTTTTTAAAAAGTGCCTGCAACTTCAATCAAGGGAATGTTACCTCCTTCACCACCAAGCAAAAGAATGATTCAATCGTCTTCCAAACAATGGACAACAGTTGACAGTTCAATTAGCTTCCATTTTCCTTGTGCTGTATTCATCCAGTATGGAAGAAATTTGGTCAGCCTCACCTGTTTTATGTAGGCTAATAACCCACATGTTTGTTTGTCTGAATCCACTTCTGAGCAATGATACATCTTCCCTAAAAATAGTTTCACACCTGCTGGGGAGACCCGATTATGTAATCAGCTTTATTCAGGATATGAGACACCAACAGGATATGCACTTGACAGAAGTAAGGGATTCCAGATTTAAACTGCAGCCTCCCAAGTGCACCTAGAGAAAGAAAATACAACTTCTACTCCCTGATCGGCTGCCTTGTGGAGGCAGGAGCTTACCAGGGTAAACTATTTTCCCCAACTCACTCTCTCGAGTGACTTCCAAGGTTTTAAAATGAGGTTTAGCCAAAAATATTTGATGTGTTCCCTCACAAGGTCAAGAGGATAATTGTGCTGAGAGAGACTTTAAATGAACATAAAATCAACAGTTGTCCTCCTTTCACTTTCTTTTTAATTTTTATATCTTACTGCAAATCACTTTTGATTTTTTGCAACAAGTTTGGGAATCAAATGAATACACTGAAAGATCTGAAATATAAATGTTAGCCAATAGGTGGGTTTTGTATGAATTATACTCACCAACTCTATTGTAACTTTCAACTAAAAAGAAATCAAGAAATAATTTCTTTTCTATCCCAATCCTTCAAGTTCCCTATAGCCAGTACAGTAGTCATTGGCTATATGCAGCTATTGAGCACTTGATATTGGCTAGTGAAATTGAGAAGTATTGTAATTGCAAAATATACATCAAATTTTGAACAGTTCCTAGAAAAAAAACATAATAGATTGTACTTAATTTTTACAGTAACATGCTGAAATGATAGTATTTTCAGTATACTAGGTTCAAAATGGCATTGTTCATCTTTTTTTTTTTTTTACTTTTTCATGTAGCTACTAGAAAGTTGAAAATCATCTCCAACTCACAATATATTTCTATTAGACCTGTGCCTTGAAGCACAGCATGGTTTTTGTATCCCAATAAATGCTCATGGAATGTATAAAAAAAGGAACAGCACCCAAACACATTAAACTGTACATATTAAATATGTGCAGATCTTTTGTATATAAATTAAACCTCAAGAAAGCTATTTTAAAAATAAAGGAATAGCAATAGCCCCACTCTAGTGCATAAGAAAGAAGCCTAGTAGATTTTACCCATATTTCCTTGTCCTATAGGAAAACCAAAGACCGAAAAAAAAAATGACCCTCCTCCTCCACTCCTTAACATTTTTTGAACTTTTGCAAAACTTAAAGCAGTAAGTAGTCTTGTTCATGTCCGATTAGAGAATGCATGACTATCTCCCTGCTCCCTTAGGGGCCACCCTACGTTCTTTGGCTGTGTCCCTCACTTTTAAAAAGTCTGATTTCATGACCACATACACTGATTTCTAAATGTTAAACAACTTTAGCATGGTAGTTTTCTAGGATGCCACTCAACCACTCATGTTGTTAACTTCACAGTTCCTCAACAGCCTCTGCATCCATTGACAACTTCCAAGTTCTTTGACATCTTCCACTCCCATGACTTTCCTCTCCATTTTAGTCAGGGGCTGGTAGAGTCATATCTTAAGTATTACTGTCTCTTGCAATCCTTTCAAAAATGTCAAATTTGAGTGCCTTCAACCCACAAATTCCTTACCTGCCAGCTACCCTCTTTCATACCTCTGCTGAACCTGCTCATTCCTAGACTGATGCTCATCATCACTTGATTAATCCCAGGCTATCAGCCCATTCTAGTTTCACTGGTCTCCTATCCCAGGCAGGACGCTATGGGCCACCATTTGAGCCATTCCCTTGTTAGCATCATCACATGAGCCTATAATTATTGAAATTTACATATACCACATTTCACACTTTACTTGGTGTTCAACACTCACAAAAAGCAGATGAAGTAGGAATTAATATTACCCTCATTTTCCAAATGGGGAAACTGAAATTTGAGGAGGTGGAGATCCTTAATCAAAGTCCCCTCACTGGTGACAGACAGAGGCTGGATTCTGAATCCTAACTGTCTGAAGTCAGTCCAGACACCCAAAAAAAGCACAAGCCTCCTTGAGGCTGTGCCATGCCCACCCTGGGACATTGCCATCATCAGCCCCCATTGCTGCCATTTCTAGACTCCATCATATTGCTGGAGATAGTCACAAAATTACACCCCTTGGCTCCCCCTAAGAATGAATCTGCTTATTAGCTTTACAATGTGTTAGGCATGAATCCTCAACACATTTCCCAGTGTACCTCTTACAAAACATGTCCCAAGTCCCTCCTCTATCCTTGTCAAATTATCTCAGCAGACAACCTATCTTTTTACTTTCTTTTTGAACAGACACAGCAACTATTTCCCCAAACTTTCAATCCGCACCCCTTAGAGTTTCTTCTTTCCCCATCTTCACCTTCTTATTCAGAAGTTCTGCCCTCTTGCCAGTGGAATCTGGGCTCTAATTGAGCTTCCACAGCTTACTCATTCTGCAACACTGGTCAAATTTTCTAAACCAAAAAAAAAAAAAAACAAATTTTCTAAACCATTTTATTCCTCAGTGACTTCATCAGATTGGGATAAGGATTAAATGAGATAATACATGTAAAGTTCTGAGTATAGTGCAAGCACACTGTAAGATTCTGGAAAATCCAGTGTTTTTATTATGAATTCCATGTCCCCTCTAGCATCTTCCCCTCTACTTAAAAAAACATGCTCAGAATGGTCCTGTCCTCTAAATCCCTTTTAAAAACAACATAGTTCCAGATATGTTCCATATCCCTGAATGTGCCTACTAATTCTGTAGACACTTAGCCTTTTGCTTTTTTTTTTTTAAAGATTTATTTATTTGAGAGAGAAAGCATGAGTGGGGTGAGGGGCAGAGGAAGAGAGAGAGAGAGAGAAAGAGGTAAAACCATCTGCTGAGTGCAGAGCCTGATGTGGGGTTGACGTGGGGCTCAATCCCATGACCCCAAGATCACAAGCTGAGCTGAAATCAAGAGTTTGATGCCCAAACGACTGAGTCACCCAGGCACCCCAAGATACTTGGCCTTTTAATTCATTACAAAATGTATCTATATGACACACAATAAAAGAGAGGAATACCTCTTCAGGAAAAGAAATTATGATAAAGATTTATTCTACTTTCAGTAGGAAGAAACCAAGTGAATCTTTCTAGGCTATTAAGAATGTTAGCTTCATGAAGAATGCTGAGACATGCAAATATGAAGAATTAAGCACAAGAAAGGGACTTTCAAAACAGTTAAAGGCCAAATGATAAATTCAATGCCCCACTCTATGGCTGAATAGGTCTCATTTCCTCCTTTAATTTGGTCTACAAAATGGGTATTTAAAGAATATCTTCTCTCCTATGCTTCACAGGATATCATAGAGATGACTGAGATGTTCTCATAAGATATGAAATCAAATATAAATTCCAAATGCTTACTTGAAATCCATTGTTTAACTTGGCAACTTTTATATCCCATTTCTCTACAAATTCCCATTTTCTGAGCCCATTCGGTTTCCTGTGTTAACAGCATATAGAATACCTGAATATTGCCAATTTTTTCCTAAAATCCTCAGTAGCAAGACTAGACATGGGTCCTAAGTGTGCTTTTTAATGAAGCAGAACATCTCTAAGTATGGGACACTTCATAAGGTGTTTTTCTTTTTTAAACAGTTGACATGAGTGAAGTTCATTTGTTTGGATAGTGTCCAAAATGACTGCAAGGAGAAGGAAATAATGAATATTCTGGCCCAGGCCAGAAATAATTCATAAAGGTAACTGCTAATGGTTAAAATTTGCTCCTACCCACATATAAATGCAGACTCAGTGTTCTAGATTAAGATTAAGAGAATTAACAACCAAATGTAATGCATAGTTCTGGGATGAATCCTGGTTTAAATAAAACATTTATAAATAACATGTTGGAGGCAACTGGAAAAATCTGAGTATGGATTAGGTTTTAGATGATATTAGAGAATTAGGTGTGATAATGTAGTTATGTTGGAATATGTCTTCCTTTTTAAGAGATGTATTCAGAAAGATTTGTGTAAAATGTCTTCATGCTGTAATTTATCTTAAAATCCTTTAGGAAAATAAAGTGCAAAATGGAAAACCAAGATGATGGACACAGGCTACCCATTTATTTTCCCCCTTAACTTTATGTAGGTTTAAAAATTTGTTCATTTCACCCCTATACACATCTCCCACCCCACAAAGACCTCCAAACTATACATTTCTGTAACTGTAAGGAAAAGTGAAATAATTCTAAGCATGTCAGTGAGAGAAAGTCAACACTATAGGAAAGAGGGATGTCTACAAGTTATGCTAAAAAATCATCTGTCTGGCCTTGGGCAGCCATGTGAACTTGAGCAAATAACAGCCTCTTGGGGATTTGATTTCTTCATCTATACAATGACAGGAAGGGTCTAAATATTTTAGGGGGTATGTTCCAACTTTAAATCCAAAGTCTTTCCAGGTCAGAGAAGCATCAATTATTCAACCATTTCACTGTGCTAAGGAGGGAAGAGGACCAAGAGACCAAATGGTTTCAAGATCCCATCAGGCCACTCCTTTGTCATGTCACCTCAAGGGTTGTGATGGTTAATTTTATATGTCAACCTGACCGGGCCACGGGGTGCCCAGACATTTGGTGAAACCTTATTCCCATGTGTCTGTAGGGCTGTTTCTGGATAAGATTAGCATTTGAATCAGTAGACTGAGTGAAGGAGAGTGTTCTCTCCAGTGTGATAGCCTCATCCAACCCACTGAAAGCCTGGACAGAATAAGGGGCTGAATAAAGGAGAATTCACACTCTCTGCATGGCTTCAAACTAAGACACTGGTCCTCTCCTGCCTTCAAAGCTGGACTCACAGTGGAACTTACACCACCAGCTCTGCTGTTTCTCAGGCCTTGGGACTCAGAACAGAATTCTGCCATCAACTTTCCTGGGTCTATAGGTCTCAGGACTTTTCAGCCTCCATCATCACCCAAGCCAACTCCCTCTCTGGGCCCCAGTGCAGACAAGGAGGCTGTGTGTGGGCCCTTTAAAAGCCATCCCTCAGATCACCACAGCCCTGTGGGTCAAGGGTATGAACCAGTTGGTCTTCAAAGCAAATGTTTTGGGGGCTCACATCTCGGATGCCAGTCTTAAAAGCTGGAGTACTCAATGTAGAAGACGAACCCTCTCTTCCTCGGAGAGTAGCTCAGGGTTTTTACATTCTCTCCAAATAGTGAATTATTTCACCAGCAGTGAGGTTTATGGTAAGGTTGTATCCCAGCCTCTCCTACCCACTTGGACATTTTCCTCTCATGTGCCCTTTCTCTGTGTAAAGGGGCTGCTCTGCTAGTTTCTAGAGTTTTTTCAGAGGAAATTAATCCATATATCTGTAGATTCGGTGTGCCCATGAGGAGGTGAGTTCTGATATTCCTACATCACCATCTGGAACCAGAACCCAGCCAATTCCTTATTTTTTTTTTCAGCCAATTCCTTATTTTAAAAATCTCTTTGTAAGCCTACTGGCTCTGTTCCTCTGAAGAAACCTGTCTAATACAGCACCTCACTGGAACTTTCTGAGCCATTTCCCCTCCACTTTGCTTGTCTATATATCGGAGGATCATTGTAAGACTATAATAATAGGGCCACATGGGTGGCACAGTCAGTTAAGTGTCAGACTCTTGGTTTCGGCTCAGATCGTGATCTCAGGGTCATGAGATGGAGCCCCACATCAGGCTCCATGCTCAACCCAAGTCTGTTCAAGATTCTCCCTCTCCTCCCTCTGCCCCTTCTCTTGCTCTTGTGTTCTTGCTTCTCTCTCTCTCTCTCTCTCTCAAATATTTTTTTAAAAAAAGACTATGATAACATAAGAGAACAGAAATTATTATGATTAAGGTATATTCTAAGCTACATACCTCCATTGGCAACATTGAACTTCACTCCAAATTCTCCCCCTGGTCCTCCAGGGCAGTGGCTGGCTGTTAGGATGATCCCACCAGCTGCCTTGATCTTCCTGATAATGCAGGAAACAGCAGGTGTTGACAAGATGCCATTCTGTCCAATTATCAGGCGTCCAATCTAGATTGGCCAAGGAAAAAAAAAATCAATCCAGTCACATGGGATCGAAGCCTCTGTTAATACACAGTAAATCACTTGGCAAAAGGAACTGAGTGGGCTTTGGCTTAGGGGGTAAAGGAGAGCTCTGGCATTGTCTCTCCTGTCCTGTATCTCCAACACCATTGGGGCACCCACATCTAGCAGTCAATTATCAAGTTGTAAATTGGATCTGCTTCACTGATTTTTAGTCATTTGAAACATCCATGTTTGATGACCAAAGGGGTAGCTTGAACTACACAAGAAGTTCTTAATTTGTTACTGGCTTAGAAACTCTACACTCGAACATGCTAGAAATTATAAGAAAAAAGAAATGGAGGCTTCTTTGTTTCACCCACTTCTTCTCTCTTCCTCAGCACGAGCTCATACAGGAGGGACATGGCTTACTGAGCCTCAGCAGCAGCAGGTGTATTTAACCACACTCGGAATGACCACTCTTAAAAGGCAAGAATTTTATTTCTGCCACTGGTAACATGTGTTGGGGATACAGGGAAAACCATCCAGCCATGGTAAGCAGAGACCTGGAAGTCATCCATGGGTGTGGCCAGAGTCTTTCTATAGCTACAAAACTGACTTTTAAAAAAGAAAGCCACATAGCCCTGCAGAGTATTACCCAGGATGCTTCATCTTAAAATAGAGACCAATGTCATCCAGTCCAATGGTTCTCGAATGTTACTACAATTCAGAATCCTAATGAAGCCTTAAAATTACCAATATTCAGACTAATTATACTGGAATATCTCGGGGTAAAATCAAGGCTTTGTGGTCTTTAAAGCCCTATGGGTGATTTCAAATTTGGTGATCAAATCTCCTTGTTTCACAAAGAATTACAGCAGCATGGGCATCACTAAAGAGCATGGCAGAAATGCAGAACCTCAAGGTCCACTCAGGACCCACTGAGGAAGAATCAGTAAGTACCTTAACAAGACCCTCTCCCCCCCTTCCAGCTAATTCATTTATCCATTAAAATTTGAGAAGTACTGCTGTAGCCCATAAGCCAAGGCGAGCTCTAGCATCCAGCCCAAACAAAAATTACCCTGGCACCAACTAGAGCATTGCTAGAAGTAGGTAACTGACCAAACATGACAATGAGGGAACATACAGGAAAAAATGTACAAAAAGCAAACACAAGAGCTCCAAGAATAAAGCCGTCCTGGGATGATTTAGTATGGAAAGACCCAGAACATCCCCAGAGTATACATTTTCAAGTGATGGAGGCAGACTATAAACAAATAAGCCTAATAATAATATTTACTAGTTAGATACATATTAGGAAGGAGATGAGCAGGGTTCTGTGAAATAGAATAATGAAGTGTCAATTTTAATAATAAAACAAACAATAATAATAATAACAAAGCAAGCTTGGATTTTATCCTAAACACAATGGGAATTCATGGAAGAGCTTGAAGTAGTGGAAATGAGCATTTACATTCTAAAAGATCACAGAATGAGCAGTCCAAATGATCTGTTCAGAAAGCAAGTCATATCACATCAGCAAAATATATGTCAACAACAAAGCCAAAGTAAAGCCAAAGTCATCATTGTCCTAATCTACAAGGCCCCAACATGACCTAACCCCATGACCTGACATCTTCCACATCCCTCCTTCCTCTGCTCCAGCTGCACTGGTTGGTTTACTGTTCCTCAAACCTGTCAAGCATGATGAGGGACCTTTGCATTTTCTCTTTCCTCTGCTTCAGATACATTTACCCAGATATTTATATGCCTGCCTCCTCCTATCCTTTGGGTTTCTGTCCCAAAGTCAACTAATCAGAGAGAGCACCACTGACTGACCTGTATAACACAGCACCCACACATCCCTAGGAATAGGAAGTTTCCTATTTCCTGTTTTAATCATCCCTATTATACATATTACCATCTAACATTTTCCATATTTGTTTATTTCCCAACTATGTAGAAGCTCTAACGGCTTTGTTTTATCAACCACTATATTTCAAGAACCTAGAACAAACCTGGTACATGGTAAGACCACAGTATTGAACTGATTCATTGAGAAAAATGAATCAGTGGTTAGTTTGTGAGAAATGTGTTAGAGAGACAAGAGCCAAAAGAGGAAGATCAGATGGAAGGCTAGCAGAGCTGAGTGTGGACGGTGTCTTGGATGAGGCTAGAGACAAGAGAAATGAAGAGAAGGGATTCTATTTGAGGTGGTTTGGTTTTTTTTTTTTTTTTTTTTTTTTTTTTTTTTTTTTGAAGGAGAATGAAAAGAATACATAGTTAGAATGAAATGTGGAAGAAAGAAACTCTGGTAGCCTGCCTTCAAGATGGCCCCCGATGATCCTTGCCTTCTGGCATTTGTGCATTCCCGCCGTTCCCACCCACACTGAACAAGGCAGGACGAGGTGATTAGTAGAACACTGTACAACAGAGAGTGTGTCACTTCCAAGGTGAAGCCATAAGTGACACTGTTGCTTCTGCATTGCTGTCCTGGATGGTTGACTCTGAAGGAGACCAAGCCACTCTGTCAGGAAAACACACAAGGAGCCCTACGTAGGTACCCAAAGGGAGAGGAACTGAGGCCTCCAACAGCCCACAGCAACTTTTTAGCTGTGTGAGTGGGCCATCTCCTGATGGATCCTCCAGCCCCCACCAAACCTTCATATGACAAAGCCCCCACCAACCCGCGACTGTGACCTCATGAGAGTCTCCAGGTCAGAACAACCTATCCCCTTGAGTAAAACAAATTTTTGTTGTCATGTTTGGCCATAAGTTTTGTCTTAATTTCCTGCACAGTAATGAACAACTAATACAAGGGCAGCGAGGAAAAGAATCTACTCCCAGATTTCCACCTTTAATATCTTAATGGATGATGGTGTCATTTATCAAGATGGGAAAGGCATAGGACAATAATTACACTCATATTGTTTTCCATAGCCATAATAAATTATGTTTCACATGCTCTTGTTAAAATTTATTTACTCATTCAACTCATTTTATTGAGTATTACCATGAAACAGGTATGTCAAAGACCCTGCAGATATAGTAATGAAGATGGTTTAGTCAATGCCCTCAGAGAATAGGTTTGTAGGTTCATGAATCTGAAAAAAATATTTGTAACTTTCAGTGATATTTTTCTGTATTTCCCATTTTTTTTTAAATTTTTTTTTTTAATTTTTATTTATTTATGATAGTCACAGAGAGAGAGAGAGAGAGAGAGGCAGAGACACAGGCAGAGGGAGAAGCAGGCTCCATGCACCAGGAGCCCGATGTGGGATTCGATCCCGGATCTCCAGGATCGCGCCCTGGGCCAAAGGCAGGCGCCAAACCGCTGCGCCACCCAGGGATCCCATGTATTTCCCATTTTTTACAATTGCTTGTAGAGAAACAGGCACCTAGGTGGCTCATCCACCTAGGCATCCAGCTCTTGGTTTTGGCTCAGGTCATGATCCCAGTGTCCCGGGATCAAACCTCACATTGGGCTTGTCCCTCTCCCTCTGCTCCTTCCCTCTCTTTCTCTCTCTCTGGAATAAATAAATAAAACCTTTAAAAAAAATAAAGGGGGAAGAGGTATGTGTGTGTAGATAATTCCTACAGCAGTATTCATTAAAAGTGAAAAATCCAAAGCAATCTTTATAAATAAGGAACAATAATAGAAAGACCTGTTACATGGAGTGTGATGTACCAACTTATAGAATACTCCTCAGCCATTTTATTTTTTAAAAAATGTTATTTGTTTATTCATGATAGAGAGAGAGAGAGAGGCAGAGACACAGGCAGAGGGAGAAGCAGGCTCCATGCTGGGAGCCTGACATGGGACTCGATCCCGGGACTCCAGGATCATGCCCTGGGCCGAAGGCAGGCACTGAGCCGCTGAGCCACCCAGGGATCCCTCCTCAGTCATTTTAAAGGATACTTAAGAAAATGATTTGGGGACCTGGATCCAGTCCCACATCGGGCTCCCTGCATGGAGCCTGCTTCTCCCTCTGCCTGTGTCTCTGCTTCTCTCTGTGTCTCTCATGAATAAATAAATAAATAAAATCTCTAAAAAAAAAAAAAGAAAAAGAAAAGAATGCACCTGTGGCACACTTGGTTCAAAGTCCACAAAGAGCACTGATCCCCCCCCCTTCCAAGTGCAGACTTCTCATTGAGGAGCAACCTCTAGCCCCCAACCAGAGGCCACATTTCCCAGCCCACCCTTGCATCTAGTGGGGCCGCATGACTAATTTCACAACAGATGATGAACGTGAGAATGCGGACAGAAATACTGCATGTAAGAAGCAGATGTGCCTCCTCTACACTGTGTATTTCCTCTTCCACAAACTCAGTACAGGGCAAATCACTTCACTTTTCTGAGACTTTGTGTCTTCATTGGCAAAGCCAAGAATCTTAAGATGAGATCCCATAAATAAAAACCCTTTGTGAAATTAAGCATGACATAAGTTATGTTACTGCTCCCCAAATTCCATCACTCTCCTCAAACATTTGAAATTCATTTTTTAAAAAGATTTATTTCTCTATTTTGAGAAAGATAGAGCAAGCATCTGGGGGGTGAGCAGGAGGAGGGGTGGGGGAGAGGGAGAGAGAATCTCAAGCAGACTCCCCACTAAATGCAGATCCTGGAGTGGTGCTCCATCTGATGACCCTGAGATCACAACCTGAGCCAAAATCAAGAGTCAAACGCTTAACTGTGTCACCCAGATTCCCCTAAATTCCCTTTTTAGACAATAGTTTATCCCTTAAACTACCATTTCACTCTCCGAAAAAGTCTCAGAAGTACTACCCCTTGCCTATGTAGCAGACTGCTACCTTGCAAGGAGAAGATGGTCTACTTGCACAATCAGTGTGGGTCTTGGTTAGGGCATTGCAGCAGGCAGCCTCTGCCTTTCATTCCTGAGTGAACCCCAGGCTGAGACCCAGGGGGGCCCAGGGCAAGGCACCCTGTGACCTCCTCCCTGACCCTCCCACGGGGCCACCAGAGGAATTGCCGTTCCTTTCCCATTCAGTCCGGCTTTGGCTGTTGGAAGGGGAAACAGGGTGGCCTTCACCACCACTGAGGAACATTGTCATTCCGTTCCCACTCGTGGAGAGGGGTTAGGTGGCCCCTAGTGCCCTGTTACTACACACACAGTAGGTGGTATACAAGTACGGATCCACAGGTAGCCACATAAAAACTATCACACAGGCACCTGCAGACACCCGCAAGGCCGACACTTTCCCAGACCCACAGATACGCCGACAGACCCAGCTTGAGCTTGTTCTTCCCTGGTCAGCACTTGTACACACTTGGGAAAGAGTGGACATAGCAGGGGCCAGTGTGCAATTAGGCACATTTTGCAGGGTGCCATCACTTAATCGATCCTCTGTGTCTGGTCTAATTTGATGTTGGTACCTCCCATCGACTCTTAAACCTCACCTGGATTGCATCATTACTGCTTGACCCCTAAATGGGCATAGCAGGTGCGAGGGAATCAGTGTGCCCCTCCACATGCCACACACCAGTGTCCTGAGAAGAGAACATTTTATTTCGTAAAGCTTTCTCCCAGCCCTGCCATTTCTTTACATTGCGTACCAATAAAGCTAATTTTTAAAATGATTTTCTTTCTCAGGGCACGGGGGTGGCTCAGTCTGACTCTTGATTTTGGCTGACTCTTGATTTTGCATCTGACTCTTGATTTTGGCTCAGGTCATGATCTCAGGATCTTGAGATTGAGCCCCACATTGGGCTTTGTGTTCAGTGGAGAATCTTCTTGAGATTCTCTCTCTCTTTCTCCCTCTGCTCCCCCCTCAAAATAAATAAATAAAATTTTTAAAAAGTAATAATTTGGGCAGCTTGGGTGGCTCAGTGGTTTAGTGCCACCTTCAGCCCAGGGCCTGGTCCTGGAGTTCAGGGATCAAGTCCCACGTCGGGCTCCATGCATGGGGCCTGCTTCTCCCTCTGCCTGTGTCTCTGCCTCTCTCTCTCTCTCTGTCTGTCTCTCATGAATAAATAAAATCTTTTTTTTAAAGTAATAATTTTCTTTTTCATGGCTCCCTCTCTTCAGAACACTAACAACTATTCTTCTAAATTAGATTTAGCAGTGAGTTCGGTTTCTAACTAGCTCAAAGCCCTACAGACCAGTGACGTGCAGTTTAAACCCCCAGGCTAGGGTCTCAGAGGAGAGGCAGATATTTTACTCCAACTGAGTTCTTCCCAGTAACATAACACTAATGAACCAGGATTGTTTTCATCTGTGAACTCCCTTAAATATGACTCCCCCTCCCCCACCCCCACCGATGATTTCCTTTTGGCTTTAAATAAGTCTTTTTTTTTTTTTTTTTAAAGAGTCCCAAAGAGCTAGAAAAAGTAAGCCTGGCATTCCCCAATATCCTCCACTCACTGTATCCTATCCCTGTAATTCCCAAAGTGGATCAGAAAGAAAAGAGAGCAATAAACAGAAGCTTCCTTGATCGTTCCCAGAAAGAGTGTTCTGCAGGACCACACAGCCACCACCATGGCCATCTCCAAAGTGCACAGAAAGCCATATACACAAAGATGCCTGTTTCCTGTCTTCTCAATTAAACAAAAACCCAAACCCACAAGGAAATCCCAAAGCCAAGCTGCCATGATGGGAGGGACTCAATCTCTCAGCCCCCACTGTCAGGGAGACATCCCAGGCTTTGCACAGTGCGGCTCATGAGTAAGCAGGAGATGGCTAAGTGGAATTTTGAGAAATCACAAACTCAAGTCATGGATGTGGTTATCCAAACATCAAGGGAATTCTCCATTTGCACATAGATAATGATGAGATTGGTTATAGGCTTTGTTATGTGGAGACCAGATGGGAGCAAGTGAGCCCATCCTCAGCTTCATGTCCCCCTGGAAGTCTCTGTGCACACATTTCGGGGCTGGAAGGAGAGATGGGAGTGCACTAGAATCCAACCAGGATGGATTTCACATTCAGTCCCTGATGTCTGAGCAGGTGCAGAAACGTCACAGGCATGCAGAAGTTTGGCCTAAGTTCTATCCCTCAACCAGCTCACCAATTCTCAAGATCTCATTGAGAATCAGGCAGTCTAGCTCTCCTCGAGTGCAAAATGGGAGTGGTGATATTAGAACCTGTGTCCCTCCTGGTAATTAGGTAATTCAGCACTTGGAAAATCCTGAAATCTTTGAGGTTCAGAACTTGGCACACTGAAACAAGAAAGGGCCTGTCTGCTGCTATTTTATGAGGTGCTCAACCCAACTGAAGACGCTAATAGGAAACACTGGATCTACCTGGGTCAAGAAAGCAGTTGAGTGCCCTGAGATAAAAGCTGAAATTCCAGGGATGGCTGGGTGGCTCAGTGGTTGAGTGTTTGCCCTTGGCTCAGGTTGAGATCTTGGGGTCCTGAGATTGAGTCCCACATCAGTCTCCCCACAGGGAGCCTGCTTCTCCCTCTGCCTATGTCTCTGCCTCTCTCTCTGTGTCTCTCATGAGTAAATAAATAAAATCTTAATTTAAAAAAAAAGCTGATATTCTGGTATCTAATGGGCAAGGATATAGAAACTGACTTTGCCACCTACTGGCTATGTGACTTCAGGCAAGATCCCTCTGTGTCTCAGTTTTGTTATCTAAAAGATGGAAGGTAAGAGGAGGTAATGTAAGCAAGCTGTAGTTCAGTGTCTGGCACCAAATAAATACTCAAGGAGCTTCCTTTGCCTTTCTTCCTCTTCCCCCAGGCCATTTCTTAATTCTTAAATATGAGTTCCATAATTCATAGTAATTGAATGAATCTTTTGTTGTTTGCTAACCTACAGTGGTTTTTCTATCTACAAATATATATATGTGTGTGTGTGTGTGTTCCTCTTTTGAATATTTAGGGAGTACACATAAACAAGAAGAAAATAAGAGTCATCTCTAAAACTGAAAATGAGCACTGTTCACATTACTGTGTGTAAACTTTGTGTCTTGGTATCTCTGTTTCTCTGTCTCTGTCACTCATTTACATACGTCCATATTTTTACAAAAGGGATTGTTGTGTCACCTATGTCTTTCACTTAATATATCCAGGCCTTCCCTGGTGTCTACATTTCTATGTCACTGAATATCCTTCCACAACATGATTCTAGTATGTGTATAGTCTTCCCTTATTTAAATGTACCATCATTACTGATCAATATAAAAGAGTTCTTTTGGGGAACTTGGGTGGTACAGTCAATTGAGTGTCAGACTCTTAATTTTGGCTCAGGTCATGATCTCAGGGTCATGAGATTGAGCCTGCATCTGGCTCTGTGCTTACCACAGAGTCTGCTTGCGAGTCTCTCTCTCTCTCCTCCCTGCCTGCCCCCATTTGCATACATACATTCATGCTCTCTTTCTCTCACTCTCTCTCTTTAAAATAAATAAATTTTTTTAAAGTGTCCTTTTACTCAAAGTGAAACTAAAAACTGAGGACTAAACACAAGCTATCAAATAAATTAAACTGAATATAGTTTGGCAGCAATGAAATAGCAAATTGGTTTTAACATGCCTACATAAAAACAATGTCTTCTTCCTTCTTTAACCACCAAGCCTGTTCACTGAGAACCACTGAAGTCCATGGTAAGGAGTGACAGGATCACATCTGTACCCTCGTCTTGACCTGGATCATTTCATTTTCATATCCATGCCTCTGATCTGTACTATCTGTTGGTATGTGCTATGCCGACCTGCTGACTTACCCATGTTGTTGAGCTCACTGCAGAGAGCTGTCCTTGCAAGACAGACTCCTGCCTAGAACAGTATGATTTCTTCTACTTATATTTCTTAATATCAGCCCATCCAACTCCAACACAATTCTATTTATTACCATAGAAACATAGGTCACTGGGGAACATTTAGCCACCTCCTTTGGTTCTACGTAGCCTTCAAACATTTCTGACATCTGGTCTACTCTTCTTTTGACTATGTCCAGGAAGAAGATATATATTTGGGGGAGGGAGTATCCTGTGCATATGTGTGCATAAATATGTTACTTGATAAACTCTCTAAATGCTTAAAAACACTTTCCATCTGGCACCTTTATAGGTAGACAGAAAAAAAAAGTTATATATAAAAATATATACACACACACATAAACAAAGCTATATATATATATAAACTCAGTATCTTTGGAATCTTTATAGATAGAATATATATATATATATATATATATATATATATATATATATATATATATATATATATATAGCAGCCCGGGTGGCTCAGCGGTTTAGTGCCACCTTCGGCCCAGGGCCTGATCCTGGAGATCTGGGATTGAGTCCCGCGTCAGGCTCCCTGCATGGAGCCTGCTTCTCCCTCTGCCTGTGTCTCTGCCTCTCTGTGTCTCTCATGAGTCAATAAATAAAATCTTAAAAAAAAAAAAAAAAAAAAAAACAGGGCAGGCCCAGTGGCTCAGCGGTTTAGCACTGCCTTCAGCCCAGGGCGTGATCCTGGAGATCTGGGATCGAGTCCCACGTCAGGCTCCCTGCATGGAGCCTGTTTCTCCCTCTGCCTGCCTGTCTCTCTCTCTCTCTAATAAATAAATAAAATCTTAAAAAATATATATATACTTATACACACGTATTTATGTGTATGCCTATATATTCCCCCCAAAAAAAACTCAGTCTCTACAGCCATGTGTTTTTTCCTGAGTAGTTGTCGCAATCAATTAAAATGCATTTACGTGGCTTTTTAAATGAATTCCATTAGGCCCATTCCTGTCTGGTGGGGAAATAATCACTGCCCATTTGCAAAGTGCCCCCACTCCTTAGACTGTGTTCCACTGAACTAAAGACCTCTGGCAACAATAGATTTACAACTCAGCAAGATTAAACAATTTACCATTATTTATGACAGTAAGGCTGGGTCTTCTGTATTATATTCCACATTAGCATCTGTCACTTTACATTTGGGAGATCCTGTCCAAAAAAAGATTATGCCTCCGAACCAAACATTCAGCAAGGCTGCAGGAACAGGCACCCTGACAAACATCCTGACAAAATACTTTAATGCATTTCCAGTGCTTGCAGCTGTGCATTTTCAGACGACTCAGCAGATTAGTGTGGAGTCTCTTAGCCTCTGCTGGTCTGTTCCTCCCAGTAATCTCTCACATGGCCCAGTCCATTAGGCTTGAAAATCCTCGTGAAATGAGCAGATTAAGATCTGGCTTCAGAAGGGGGGGGGGGGGGGAGCTGCTTAGACAGCCGGAGCTGCAGAAAGGTTTAAGGTGGAAAAGCATGGCATTGACTCAGCTCATTCGTACCAGGGAATAATGCATAGACCGTGCAGAAAAGTCCTTTGAGTTAAAGTGTATGTCAGAACAGCTGTTGCCACCTCAAGTACCATGGCAGGGTGTGTGCGCATGAGTGAGAGTGTGTGTGCGTGTGTGTGTGCCTGTGGAAATGACAAGACAAACCTCAGAAAGCCAGGTGACGACTCCATGCTCACACATGTTGCAAATGGTAGAATCATAATTCACATCCAGAGCTTGGATCCTGGTGTGCTTAATCATCAAAGCAATGTGTATGTGTGTATGAATATTTAATAAAGAGAAGTATATGAAGTAGAAAGGGAAAGGATTCTCCTTCCCCACCATACATACAACAGACGTATTCACTGTTGACTAGAGTATGTTCTTCCAACACTATGGCTACATTATAGATTTGTTTAATGTGTCCAGAGGCCCAGAGGACATTTTTAACTAAGCTGCTTTATTAAATCTTGTGATACAGCACAACAATGTTTACAGAAAAGACAGACACACATCAGCAACATTATGTGTGAAACCTGCCCTAAGAATTTTCTATAAAACATCTGTTCCCTTTGAGCCCTTCATGAACTCTGGAAGTTTGATCGTTTCTCTTCAGACTTGAGGGATAGAAATTGGAACCATATTCTTCTTATTCTATTAATTGCTTTGTTTCACTGAACAACCTATCATTCACATCTTTTTCATGTACCATATAGATCCACCTCCTCTGTTTATGGGTTTTGATGCATCGGCGGTATGGTTGTGTCATAAGTTAGGTACCCGTTCACCACTGAACATATACACTATTTCAACATTTTTCTTTTGCAAATGCTGTGGCAAGTATTCTTGTACACAGACGTTTCCACATTTGTCTTAGGAAATTTACAAGACAGATTCTTGGATTAAGGGATTCCTGGATTATTGGACAGGTACTTCATTAACTTCAATACACACTGCCGAACTGCCTGGACAAAAGGTTATATCAATTTAACTTCCAATAACATGACAATTTTCAAACATTCACACCAACTCTGAGTACTTTAGAGTTTTTTCAAACTGATGGATTTTGTTTATATTTCTTCAGTTATTACTGAGGATGATCTCCAGTTCATGTGTTTGTTATTGTAATTGACAATATTTCTTTTGAATTTTTTACTAATTTGGAAAAGGTTTTCATATATTGCAGATATTAACTATTCGTTATAAAACTCTTCCCTGTATTCCATGGCATCTTTTGTCAAATAGAATAAACTCTGGTCTTCTGGTTTCAACTTCTTTTCTCTTTCTGTTAGAAAGCCCTGAATACGAAACTAGATACCCCTAGCTACAAAAGAGGACTCTTATCAGAGGAAAACAAAACAAAAAAAAAAAGGCAATAGTTAAATGTAACATTAAAAACACCTAGAAGTAGCAACTTGGAAAGGGAAAGAAAAATTTCTGTGACTTGGTGTCAAGAAGAATTTCTTTGAATCTCCTGAACATTTTCTCTTCATACAAATACAATGCAACCCTCCAAAATATGACGTCACTAAAAATATAGATGAAAGATAAAGATTCAGAAAATGTGGATTTTAACAAGTCTTGTGTATATGCTAGATATCCTCTTATTCATAACTAATGAGAGTCAAGTCAGATGAAAGGACCTAAAATTTCTCTCTTGGCTCCCCCAGTATAAACATTAAGGGCATACTGGCCAAATCTCAAGTGTTTGCAAGTAACTGTCAAAGCTGTAGGCTAACAAGAGACATTGAGTTTTCTACCTTCAACTTAAAAATCGTGGGAAATTCAGACCTTCCTCTCTACCCCACCTATTATTTTTAAATAATCCCATCCAAAACCTATCACAGTATTTGTTTACATTACTCTTGTCTAACATAAGAGTGGTTAGAGCCCAAAACATGAAGGTTAAGGTCAGCGAAGCCATTACCTATGCTTAGATTCCTCAAAAATAGGTTCCAACTTCTACCCCTCAAGTCTGTACAGAAACGATCAAACTTCCAGAGTTCACAAAGGACTCAAAGGGAACAGATGTTTTATAGAAAATTCTTAGGGCAAGTTTCACATATAACGTTGCTGATGTGTGTCTGTCTTTTCCATAAACATCGTTATGCTTTATCACAAGATTTAATAAAGCAGCTTAGTTAAAAATGTCATCTGGGTCTCTGGACACATTAAACAAAGCTTAAAATAACCCACCCCAGCAACTGGGAGGGCCCAGCTGTTCCTAAAACCTCTCCCATTCCTTTTCCTTCCCCATAAAAACAGTGAATGACAACGTGAGGCTAAAAGTTTCAAGAATGAACTGACCGGACAGAGAGACAGAACCACGGGGAACCTAAACTTTGCTGTTGCTCATGTAATGGATTTCCCATTTCCACAGTTCAGGGATGGGGATTTGTGAAGGGAAGCAAGACAAAGTTATGGCAGGCTCTCTAGGGCTTTTTTGTGTATTACAAACCTGCCCTTCCTAATGTCTGGGCCATAGAACTCATTCCATTCACCTATTCTGTAGTGAACACCAGTAGAAAATACAGAACAATCACCACCCAGTTCTTTTTCCCTTTTAGAGATGAGACCTGAAGTCAGCCAATCCCAGACTTCCAGATCCATCCCAGAAAAGAAGCCTTATGTGTTCAAACACAGGCTAGCCTCCTTCTTCTTCCCTATGTTCCACACCCCACCATATCCCACTCTGCCTCCCTTCCAAACCTGTTCCTTCTCTTTGGGATCACATCAAAATTTGATCCCCAGATAGCTCTAGTAAATGTCAAGCCAAGTGCACTCCCATTCTTTGGAACAACCACCTCTGCATGGCCCATTGGAATCAGACAAAACTGGTACAAGCATCCGTCTGGAAGGCGCACCCAAGTCCCTTGCTGACTCAGCCTTCTTCATACCATTGCCCTTTGACCTCTATCTCCAGAAGACTTCATAAGGCATTGAGGAGTTCTTGTAAGCTGAACTGATTCTGTAAGCTGAACTGTATGTTAATAATATTATTACCACTGCTGATCATCATATGGCCAGTAGAGTGTGTGGCTCATCAGCAAATGGATTTTCTCTTGGCTAAAACTTGCAACAGAGTTATAAGTTGTTTTATTCAATACATGCAGCCAAATAATTATTTTATGATACATAATCAGTTGACCATAATAATATTCCTTTACATTTCTTAATGGTATGGATGTTACATAATGCTTTCATCTGATTGCCAGGATAATTCAGCCATGCTGTCATACCCAATTTATAGGTGAGGAAACAAGTGGTTTTTAGGTATTTCAAGAGGCGAAGCATTTGCTCTGTGGCTTATGTGGCAGAGCTAGGAAAAGAAAGCAAGCCTTCCAGCTGCTGAGAGATGCAGTGCTTTTTCTACCATACCTCACTGTCTCTTGGGCTGAAGTCAAAAGAGAGTGTGGTTATCACATGAAGAAATCTGGTTTGCCTTTGCCAAATATGCATTTGTAGTGTTTGGTGATTTACTTTTATTTAACTTATAATTGCTTTTGGTTGAACAATCTGGCCCCATAAAAAAAAAAATTCTACTTTTTAAATGCTAAATTATAGAGCTGTGTTATCCAGTATGGTAGCTATTAATCACTTGTAACTATTTAAATGTAAATTTTAATTAATTAAAATTAAATAAAATATAGGATTCAGTTCTTCAGTCACATTTTGTACATTTCAAGAACGTTTCAGGAGTTTGATAATCACATGTGGCTAGTGGCCAGGGTAGATTACAGAACCTTTCCATCATCTCAAAAAGTTCTATTGGACACTGATAGTATATAGTGTCATCTCCAGAGATAAAAAAGACTTTGGAAAAAGTCAACTTCAGGCAGACACAGTGCTGCCATCTGCCCAATATTAAAGGTATTTTAGGAAAAAATAAAAACAAAAAAGACTAGAACAAAGAGGAGTAAGAGAGAGATACCCTTAGTCACAGATAGATCCACCCAGAAGAAAGCAAAGGCATTTTTTCATAATGTAGCCATTATTTGCATTGAGACCCTGAAATCTTTAAGAGATTAAAATAAATGTATACGTAGAGAATCTAAACCTCTGGAAAGGATCTGAAGCAGATGTGGAAAAAACAGGATAAAAAATCACTTAGTTACAAACTAAGTTTAAATTAGTAACAAATCACATTTCACAATTCATTTAAACCATGCTATTTACTCTCCTACTTAGTAGTTTTCTTTTGCTCTATATGGGATGATACAGTTTGTATCTTTAAAGAAGCATTAAAATACTTCTGGGGACTTTTTAGATAAGTTCACACAGCTATATAAACATCACAAAAACAGGTAAAAATATCTTCTCATTTATTTATGAATCCACTCAAACTTATTATATAAATATTCAAGATTCCACAGTGATACACAAAAGAGCATAAGCAAAGCAAAACAAAACTCATGTGTCAGCGGTGGACGTGGCTATTTCACCAAATCCTTACTTTGAAAATTGATAATTTAAAAAGAGAGAAATAAACATATTTTCTTCTATATTCTGCTAATATAGAAGAAACTATACTCCAAGATAGCCCAATAGTGAGGGAAATGCCCAATCTTTAGAAAAATGCTAGCTGAAGCATGTAGATGGAACTAAAGAATCCAAAAATCATCTGAAACCCCTAACGAAATAATCCATTCAAGCCAGGATCACTAATGGATGCTAAAACAACTGAAGAAAGGTTGACAGGAACTGAATATTCACATGGTACAAAGCTCACCCCACAGGCTACTGACCAGTTCCAAGGGAGAAAATACTGGAAGACAGAGGCAATCACCACAACAGCCCTATAATCCTCTCAGCATCACGAACAATGGATCACCCAGAGATTGTTCTCTAACATGATACAACATGAATATACACCATCACCTGTGAAATAGTCTTGCAAAAATAAAAAATAAATAAATAAGTTGAGCCTGAATCTGATTAAGCCTCTAGAACTAATTCCTAGTACATACATATATACACAGAAAATTTAGCGAAAAGTTAAATGACACCATAAAAAGAAAATCAGAAAATTTCAGAAAGGCAAGTAGAGGGGGAGCATTCATTCTATAGGACAGCCAATCAACCTAGTCTCTTCAACGAGTCGATTTCATTAACAAAAAATAAAAATAAAGAGGAAGAGATTTTCTAGGTTAAAGGAGACTTAAGACAACCAAATCCAATGTGTGCTCCTTGATCAGAAGAAACTGGTTTGAAAAAACAGCTATAAAAGACATTTCAGAATAACTGAGGAAATCTGAATGTGGACTGGGTAATAGATGTATGAAGAAATCCTTTTTTATTTTGTTTGGGATGATAATGATATAACTATCAAGAAAGTTGTTCTTAGTTTTTAGAGATCCATACTGAATTTAGGGATAAAATGTCACTTTTAATATATTTCAAAATACTTTAGAACTCAAAGAGGAAACAAATACAGAAAAAAATGTTAAGTCTAAAGTATGGGCACATGGATGCCATTTATCTATTCTCTCCACTTTTTTGGAAGTTTGAAATTTTCATAATTTTACAATAAAAAAATTTTTTGCCCAAATTGTACAGGTATATATCTGAGAATCTATTTCAAACTCTATGACATATTAGAACATAAGTAGCGCAGTTCATCATTTTGGAAATTCCAAACTTCTGTTCTCCTCCAGCAATTATATAATCAAAGAGCAGCTACAGTTTTCTTTTATATTAAACTGCTTAGTAAAATCAACTTTTTCTATCACAACACAACCAAGATTTTTCAGATATAGAGATGCAGCCCACCCAGATTCAAGTCAGTTTGAAGAGCATAATTCTATTTTTCTCCCATTTTTCTAGCCTGTTTATGAATATCCAGTGGGAAGTCAAAAGAGGCAAAGTTTTTGGAATAAAGCAGTTTCTCACTCCTGAGTATAACTCCACAGGTTAAGTGAGAAGAAAAGTGCATTCCTATCAATTTACCATCATTCAAGACCAATTTTGCTCATGGTAAAACCACCTGTCTCCTGAAGCCAGCCTTCTGATTATCCATGTGCTTTAGCAAAAGCCCTCAAGAAGGCAAATGAAATGAGGAAAATATTGGTTAAAATTGGCTGCCTGAAACTTTGGTAGATGTTGACCATTCCCTTCACCCATACCCACCCATTTTAGAAATAATACTTTCAGATTATTTAAGAGATGGTGCCTCCCTGTGGATTGTAACTTGTCATTCTGTCTCTTGCAACAACTGTGAGGTTAAGCGTGATTCTACTTTAACCATTTATTAACATATGCTATTTCCCAAAATAAAGTCCACCCTTAAAGTTAATAAAATGTGTTTATCAAAGAAGATCCACTGAAGTAAGAAGTTGATGGTAACGGGTGCCAAGAAATAAGTAAACATAATAATACCTTGACCATGCAAATCGACAACTGGAGCTTCAAAAATATCCTCACCCACAAAAAAATAAGTGGATGTTTCTCTCACTCCGTGGAAAAACTGGCCCAGGAAGGAGTACGAGAGCTGCCATAGCCTCCCAAGGCCCATTATTCTCCATCAGTCCATGGGAACAGCTTTGTCAGACAAGAGTAAAAGACCATTTGTCAACCTCTCTCCAACTCTCCAATTCAAGCCAGTTTTTATCAATCTCAAATAAGGAGCCAGAGAGAAACACAAGTCTTGTATCTCCAGCAGCATTGTCTGCAGGGGTTGGAAATCACAGCTCCACCACCACCAAAGTCAGCCCTCGGCTCTTTTTTCCCAATTGCTTTTGGGTTATTTTATTTGGGGGGAAAAAAAAAACAAAAAACAAAAAAAAAAATATCCACTTTCCCCATCCCTAAAACACTGAGAGAGGGGAATCAGAATACACAATTATAGAGCATGGACAACTCTAAAGATTAAAAAAAAAAAAAAAAAAAAAGGAAGGAAGGGAGAAAATTAAAAGAAGGGGATTGGGAAGGAGAAAGGGAATCCGTATGCCAGACAGTTGATCAGTTTCACTTTTTTTAAATGTTCACACTTATTTACACATATGCAGAGATTTTGCTTAAATGTGCTACATGTGTGAATCTGACTGTCCGCACAAGGCTGAAATGACTCTTTTAGACGCTTCCCACCAAGACCACTGAGGTGAGGTGTCCTGCTTGCAGAAGTCCTTGAGAGGCTGGGGGATTTGGGAAGGAGGGCCCTGGGGTACAGGGTGATGCCAGAAGGGGTTTCTAGTTGTAGGACAGAAACAAAAGAGGTAGAAAGAGGAAAAACCCAAAGTCTGGGTAGAAAGAGGAAAAACCCAAAGTCTGAGGAAATGAGGATGAAAAGTGAAAGGGAGAAGAGGCACAAAATGCTGTCAACCACCAGCCTCCTGCAGAGAAGTTAGGAATTGCTTTAAGAAAGGCATGGCAAGGGGGATCCCTGGGTGGCTCAGCGATTTAGCACCTGCCTTTGGCCCAGGGCGCCATCCTGGGGTCCTGGGATCGAGTCCCACATCAGGCTGGAGCCTGCTTCTCCCTCTGCCTGTGTCTCTGCCCACCCCCCTCTCTCTATGTCTAACATGAATAAATAAAATCTTAAAAAAAAAAAAAAAAGAGGAAAGGCATGGCAAGTCTCATTCCAGATCATGGAGGGATAACCCCTCCAGGGCCCCCCACAAGGAGACCCCAGGCTGTGTGGCATCAGATTGATCTCCACCCCACCCCTACCTGAATCAAATTAATAGTAAAGTAATTCCACTGGGTTAAGGAATCACCTTATATTAAAAATCTTTAGGGGCCACTTTGCCAAACGTGCCAAGGATCAACAGCGGAGCCTCGTGTGTGTGTGTGTGTGTGTGTGTGTGTGTGTGTACAGGGTGGGATGCACGCCCGTGCTGGAGACAACACTACCGTTAAGTCTGGCCAAGCCCAAATCTAGGGGGGGAAGAAGAGGAGTACAAGTAGGACACGGGAGAAAAGGGGGGGGCCCCACGATGTTGGTAGCCTAGGAAAGAAGGGTGGGGGGCAGTGAACGGGGTCAGGACAGACGGTTCTGAGGGCTGGGGAGGAGAAGGCCCGGAAGGAAGGCGGGCAGGTGCGGCCGGGGAGCTGGGGAGCGCTCGGGGCGCCGGGGCGGGCTCCCGGGAGGGGGCGGCCCCCGGGGGCGGCAGGCCCGAGGCGCCCGGGCGGGGGCGGCGGGGGCGGCGGGGGCGGCGGGGGCGGCGGGCACTCACCCCGTTGGCCGCGGCCATCTGCACCACGATCTCGGTGGCCGTCCTGCTGAAGTACCTGCCGTCGCTGCCCACCACCATGGTGCAGCCCTGGCGGTCGCGCAGGTCGATGGACGACAGCACGCTCTGGATGAAGTTGGGCAGGTAGTTGCGCTGGCCCTCGAAGAGCCCGGTGGGCCGCCGCAGCCCCCCGCCGCCGGCCGGCCGCTGGTCCTCGTAGGGCACCGTGGGCACCGTCAGCACCGGGATGGGGCTCCCCTCCATGGCGCCTGCTGGCCGGTCCTGCGCGGCTCCCGCGAGCCCAGGGGATCCGCGGCCGCCGGGCCCCCTCCCCGCCCCCCGGCCGGCCCCGCCCCGCCCCGCCCCGGCCCCCGGCGCCCTGCGCCCGCCCCGCCCCGCCCCGCGCCGCCGCCGCCGCCCGCCCGAGCCCGGCCTCTACCTTCCCAGAAACTTAGCTCCGCCCGACTCCCTCCGCCGCGCGACCGCCCGAGGCGCCGGCAGTCCCGCGCCCCAGCTGGGCTCCCTCGGGGTGAGCCCCGAACCCCGCTCCCGCGGCCGGGAGCCCGACCCCGGCCACCCCGGCGCCCCCCGCGCGCGCCCGCCCGAGCCTCCCCCGCGCCCGCGGCGCCCCGGAGCGCACCCTCGGCTCCGAACCAGACCCCCGAGTCCCCGGCCCTCCCGCCGCAGCCCCGCGCCCCGCGCCCCGCAAGTGAGCGCTTTAGGAGCCCGAGTTTCTCTTCTGGAGGAGGAGGAGGAGGAGGAGGAGGAGGGAGGGGGGACGGGGCTGAACCCTTGGCCGCCGGCGAACAGCCCCGGCCAAAAATAACCCTGGAGCGGCGAACTGCGAATCGTCCCCCCCGCGGGGCCGCCACTGGAGGCCGAGCGTCGCCTGCGCCCGCCCGCGCCCCCACCCCCACCCCCACCCCCACCGCTTGCTGCCCCGAGTCACGCGCCGCCCGGCCCTCCCGCGGCCGCCCCCGCCCCCGCCCCCGCCCGGCCCCGCGCAGCGCCGAGAGGTCCTTTCCCCTGGTCTTGCAACAACAGCAACGTAGACGACGCGTGTTTCTTTATCCTTCCTCCTCCTCTCCTCCCCCAAGCCCAGTCCATGCTTCCGACGGGCTGGTCCCACACGGTGTTTGTCCACACTGCTGAGCTCCTACTCGGGTTGATCACTTTCAGAGGAGAAGGGCAGAGCCCTCTCCAATATCCCACCAGGAATGAATGAATGAATGAATGAATGAATGAACGAACGAACGAACCCAAACAAGAGCAGGGTACCAGGACCCGTTCTGGGTCCTTTCCCTGCAACTTCTCGTTCTGCCCTGTGTCTCGATAAAGCCCATCTAAAATCCCAAACCAAGAAATCCCCCCCCCCCCCATAGAAAACAGAACTGAAGAGACAATGGACCAAAAGGATAAAACCCAAAGAAAGAAGGGACTATTTTTTTTTTTCATCTATCACCTTTCACCTTCCAAGCATTTTTTAACACCCTCTAAGGCTCCTGGCCTGAAATCTCCTCCTCCGTCTTCTCCTCCCCCAAATACTGTCCACTTGCTGGGACTGAGTTTGACCTCCTGCAGGGTTATAAAGTGTTTGATCCCAGTAAGAGGACTGTGAAACGGACTCACAACTTGCATGCTGTTCTGCAGTTGACAAAAGGCTTTGCATCTGTTTTCTCTGTGGAGGCTCAAAACGAAAGAAGGAGGAACGACATTCATATCATTCTGATTTTACAGATGAGGAAAGGGAAGCTTTCTGTGAGATTCAAGAATGGCTAAGGTGGCATTTGCAGTAGGTCTGAATTCTTGTATGGCCCCTCCTGTTTTTATTAATATCACTGAAGTGTGATGGGGAAACCACTGAAGCCATCAACTGAATCCTGTTGGACATTTTAGTTATTCTCTTAAACACCAAAGTTAGGTTATTGTTGTATCTTTTTAAAAATAGTTCTGTCTTTGTTTCTCCTTGGGCCCCCAAGAGCCCATTCCCCTGTAGCACCCAACAGACAGAACCTCAACACATCTAAGGATCTGTGTATATCCCCTATAGTGTAGGTTTTTTAAATCACTGTCTAGGCTTCCTTTCCAACTAGGGTCCAGCAGAATGGCTCCCGCAAAGAAGGGTGGCGAGAAGAAGAAGGGCCGTTCTGCCATCAACGAGGTAGTGACCAGAGAATACACCATCAACATTCACAAATGTATCCATGGAGTGGGTTTCCAGAAGCGTGCCCCTCGGGCACTCAAAGAGATCCGGAAATTTGCCATGAAGGAGATGGGAACTCCAGATGTGCGCATGGACACCAGGCTCAACAAAGCTGTCTGGGCCAAAGGAATAAGGAATGTTCCATACCGTATCCGTGTGCGGTTGTCCAGAAAACACAACGAGGATGAAGATTCACCAAACAAGCTCTACATGCTGGTTACCTACGTACCTGTCACCACTTTCAAAAATCTACAGACTGTTAATGTGGATGAGAACTAATCGCTGATTGTCAAATAAAGATATAAAACTGGAAAAAAAAAATCACTGTCTAGTAACTTTTCTTTTTTTTTTTTTTTGCAAGGAAGAACAGTGTCATTCCCAGAAGAAGAGAGGGTAGTAAATTCTCTGCCCCAATAAAGAGGAGGACTCAGCCTCCAAGCCTCAGAGTTAACCAGAAGATCTACTACTCCATCTCTCCACCTCCAACACCGATTCTCCTACCAAAGCCTAGCTCTTCCGCAGGGCTGCGGAAAAGGCATGAACATCTCAGAAAAGCTTCTACAGTTTTACCAGCCAAGGGGAAAAACCTCTTCCCTTGCTTCTTCTTCTTTTTTTTTTTTTTAAGATTTTATCTATTTATTCATGAGAGACAGAGACAGACAGACAGACAGAGACACGGGCAGAGGGAGAAGCAGGCTCCATGCAGGGAGCCCGACGTGGGACTCGATCCCAGGTCTCCAGGATCAGGCCCTGGGCCGAAGGTGGCGCTAAACCGCTGAGCCACCCGGTGGCCCTCTTCCCTTGCTTCTAATCGCCAAATTCCCAAAGACTCCAACTGGTCCAGCTTAACGCAATGTGCCCACCCACGGAGCCAGACCCCACAGTGAAACGCAAAAGAGTTCCTCCAAAGGAAGGGGGTGTTGTTCCCCAGAGGGAAGAGAGACCGGTGACCAACCATAATTGTCCACCACATAATTGATCAAGTCTTTCAAAACTTATTTTTCTTTTCACTAAATTCATACAGCACTTTGCATCACTCATAAGGAATGCTTCATGTGCTGCTACAACTTTCTATGTACATCTTCTCTCCTCCAGCTGTGTATGACCTTGGAATAATTCCTTAACCTCTCCTCACCTGGTTATCCTCAGCGCAAAATAAGAATTATTATAATCCTCACCTCATCAATTGTTGGGAGGATTAAAATACCTGGTATAGTGCCTGACAAACAGAAAGGCCTTCGATAAATGTTAGGTGTTCATGGTATCACCATCAATATCGTATTTATCATGATTATCGATGTCCTCTTTGGCAAGAACTATTTTATATCTTTGTAGACCACCACTCTACATAAAGGGTCTTTGGACATAGGTGATATTCCATATATGTTGTTGGTTGAATTCATCTGCGTTTTTTGACAATGGAAATTCAAGATATATATAGAGAGATTTCCCCTTGAACAAAAAAAGCAAAAAAAAAAAAGTTTATGAACTAAAGAAATCTCTCCAAAGCTGCCCTCAAAGTTGGTCAAGTTAGTTCCAATAAATGTGTTACAGTGATGGAGAAAGAAACCCGAGAGGGCCCCACAAGAAATGCCTTGTCCTTAGCTGCTCACTGGTAAAATGAGAAGGTTGGATTAGATCAGTGTTTCCCAAAGGGCTTTCCTCAGAACATGAGTGCCTCCCACATGCCACACAAAGCAAGAGCTGCATGGTCAAGCAACTTTAAAAATCCTGCACACACTACCTCATTCTTGAGCTTTATGGTGCACATTTTCGTATGAAAAGCTCTGAGAGCTTTCAAACTGGTGCTTCTCAACCTAAACTCAGGTGCCCAGTTTGTCTAGGGAAAGACTCAGATCAGCTTTGTGACTGTAGCCTGGAGACAGCCCCCTTCCACCTTTATATGTCCCCCGTGGGCTGGGTCAGAGATAAAGACGCTCTCCTGATTTTAAGAGGCTGGTCACCCCTTTGTGCTGGGTTCACACTTCTCTGCGGTGTGGCTCACAGTGAAGGGGAGGAGCCCCATTTGCCGGGGTGTCTTTCAGCTTTCACTGAGAATTCCTGCTCTGTAACAGGAACACCCCATCTATCCTTCCTTTACCTTGGGACTTCCTTGCCCTCAAAAAGGTGTCCACTACCATCTTCATAGATTGCAAGAGCTGCCTCAGCTAGACCTGCATTTCCCACAAAAGGAATTTGGGGTGGGGGGGTCAAATGAGTGTTGAAACACTTTACACTCTATCTTGTAGATTCACAAAGCACGTTACCATATTAAAGACCATAGAGGTCCACAGGAAAGAAACCTATTTAACTTTAAATTTCCAAATTTTGCCTGACCACGGTAAAGTAAGGTCTTTTGCAAGGACATGAAGAGCCCACGAAGCACTTTAGATCTCTGGGGTCCCTTCCAGCTACATCATTCTATAATTTGCATTTTTGCTTGTGAGGCATTAAAAGATTAATTTCTATCAGGCTTCTATGTTTGGACTTATCAGAATATGCAAAGGGGAACAGGTAAAATTGCCCAATTAAAAAAACATACCCTTGAGTGATTTTGAGACTTAAAATGAATTAAATATACTCATAGATAATTTTATTTTATATGTCCTATTCCTCTATATGCCCCCCCACACACACACATCCACATACCACCACCCCTGCCCCTGACCCCTGCTGGCAGGAAAAACTGGCACACATCTTTGACCCCTGGTAATTACACACTCCTGTTCAGTCAGAGGACTTCTGGCACATAGGGAGTGCTAAAAACATGCCGTTGGCTCACTAACGCTAAGAGTAGAAGAAATACCAATAGTACAAGACAAGAGGCAGAAAAGCAGGTAGAAAATCTCATGAGTGGACATCTCAGAAGCATGAATACTCTTTTTCATCTGACCAAAAAGCTCTGGTCATGGGGAAGTCAATTATATATTTCTCCTAAAACACACCACCTTCCACTGAGCCTTCTGTCCCCCAGCAAATGAAATCACACAGAATAATTCCAACAGAACTTGCTGCTTCTCCACATCTTTCACTAGAAGGCCACTAAGTGAGTGTTCAAGTGATGGAAAGGTGAAAGGTACTTGTAGCACGTGTGTCTTGCAAATGTTTGTGCGCAGCAGATCTCTATGTACTTGTATCTCAGGTTTCAAAACTGTTTCCTACCTTCATGGATGACTGCCTGTATGGCCTTGGACAAGTTGCTTACCCTCTTTAAAGCTCAGTTTCTGCATCTATAAAATGGGCATAATGCTACCACCTACCTCCCAGGGTTGATGATCATATTCAGAGAGCAAATATGTACAAATTGCTTAGCACGGCAATTTTTTCGTATTATGTAATTATTATTATTAAATTATTATAAGTAATTATTACTAATTATTAAAATGGTATTAACATAATTCCTATTACTATAATAATAATGATTCTGAATCTTCAGCCAGTATTATCCTTGATGGCAGCAATTATGTCTAATTAACCTTTTCAGCACAATATCCAGCATGACATCACTTGCAAATTAGTGAACTCGTATTAAGGGTGAAAAAAAATTAATTTTTTGTCCTAAATTTTTATCTTATTTTAAGTTCATTTAATTCACATATAGTGTATCATTAGTTTCCAATGAAGAGTTCAGTTATTATTCAATTGCATATAACGCCTAGTGCTCATAACATCAAGTGCCCTCCTTATTGTCCATCACAATCTACCCCATACGCTACCTACCTGCCCTCCAGCAACCCTCCCTTTCCTAGAGTTAAGAGTCTCTTATCCTTTGCCTCCCTCTCTGATTATGTCTTATTGTAACCCTTAAATACTTTGTAAACAATTGTGCAAAAAGAGCCATCAGCCTAATACATGAAAGCTCCAGTTCCACTGGAGTTTGTTTGTTGTTTTGGGTTTTTTTTCAAAGACTTTATTTATTTATTCATGAGAAACACAGAGAGAGGCAGAGACATAGGCAGAGGGAAAAGCAGACTCCCTGATATGGGACTTGATCCCAGGACCCCAGATCATGACCTCAGCCAAAGGCAGGCCTTCAACCACTGAGCCACTCAGGTGCCCCTGGGGTTTGCTTTTGGTGGTAGCCACGGGAAGCTTCGAAGCTATTAGGAATACTGAAGTGCTATTAGGAATCCCCTGAGGCCAGCAGGAGAAGTTGATGGAAAACTCTTGCAGGTGTGGTTTCCTGACTACTGCAGTGCTCTGGCCCCAACTCTGAGAAGTATTTAATGTTAATTGACTAACTTGTAAAAATTGTGGTTCTGGGAAAGCAAAAGGTTTCATCTTAATTCAGTTTTATGTAAAAATAATAGGCCACTGATCTGCCAAAAATGAATATTCCATTTCCAGGAGTCCCCCACAGCATCTAGAAGCATCAATGATACACCAATAACAGAATATTGACAGGCTTATAAGCAATCTTATAAAAGTCCTTTATTTCATAAAATGCAAAAGGTTGTAAAGCTATCTCTACACTTTTTTAATAGTTGAAATTTGTTTTTAAGGCTTCAAAAAGAAACACAATCTAAGTCTTTATTATAAAGGAAATGTATTTTCCATATTTCATTAAACTTACATTTGCAATCATAGCCTACATGGAATTTTTCTTGGGTGGTTTTTATGTCTTGGGTTTTAGGATCCCCTTCCCCCAATATATGGCCAATCTCTGAATAAATATTTAGCATTTCTATGTAATGTCATTTTTTTAAAGCTATTTATATCCATCTACATCATGGAGCTAAATACCAAGTATGTCATACTAGCAAGTATTCCTGCCTTATGAGTGGATTTTTTTAGCCATAAAGGCTGGGTCAATTTGCATGACTCATAGTGAAATACTGTCTTACAATAGCCAAGATATGGAAACAATGAAATGTCCATCACTGGATGAATGGACAAAGAAGATGTGATATATATGGATATATCCATATATATATATATATCACCTATATATTGCAATACACACACACACACACACACACACGAGAATATTATTCAGCCATAAAAATGACATCTCACTATTTGTGACAACATGGATGATCTAAACAGTATAATGCTAAGTGAAATAAGTCAGCCAGATATATATGATTTCAACCATATGTGGAATAAATAAAACAAAGAAAAAAAGAGACAAACAAACAAAAAACAAACTCTTAAAAAGAGAGAACAAACCAGTGGTTACTAGAAGGGGGATGGTTGAGATAAAGAAGATTAAAAGTACACTGAGCAATGAACAGAATTGTTGAAACATTAGATCCTACACCTGAAACTAATATAACACTCTATGTTAATTATACTTAAATTAAAAAAAAAATGCTAAGGCCCCAGGGTGTCTCAGTCAGTTGAGGGGCCAACTCTTGATTTCAGCTCACATCTTAGGATCCTGGGATCAAGCCCGAATCCAGCTCCACACTCAGCAGGGAGTCTGCTTGCAGATTCTCCCTCTCCCTCTGTCCCTTCCCCTGCTCATTCTCTCTCTCTCTCAATAAATGAGTAAACCTTTAAAAAAAAAAAAAAAAGGAAGAATAAATACTATGTCATCAGGACCAATCCCTTCTAGGTCTGGGAGCCGATGACATTGTCAGCCCCTCTAGGCCAGCCCAGGCCCAGCTCAGCTCTTACTTGTACATGTGTCAGGAACCACTGTCCCCAACAATTCTACATGCCTTGCCCATGCAGATGAGTTTCTCCCCAAGATTCCCTCTCGATTATTCCCTGGGAGCACGCCTACAAAGGGCGCACTGATTTGAAAATTAACTCAAGCAAATAGAGAAACAATACACACAACTGCCTTCTAACCTGGGGTTTTCTGAACACAATGTTTTAACCCCAAAGTGATGCTGATGATCAGGGTTTCTCGGTTAATTAAAATATAGCCATCAACTTCAACAGGAAGCCTATGGGCACCTTCATTGGTTAGCATTTTTCTCCTTCTTTGTTTCTAATGTTTCCTTGGAAGCCAGAAAAAGGTCATCTCATTTCTCATGGAATTGATTTTTCCAAGTTTCAGCAGGAGCTGAAATCAACCAGGTTTTTACCCAGTAGCAGTTGTCTCCATGTATCTTAGTGCCCCAAGGAGTGGGGACATCATTAGTGAGAGCAGCTCAGAGATAAATAACCTGCCACCATTAACCCTGCCAGGTATCCAATATAGGATGCTAGTCCCTTACGCTGCATCCAAACTTTTGATGGATATTAATAATAGTACTCAAGAATGAGGAAATGGAATTTCTGAGAATTCTCAGGGATTCCAGAATTCATGTTATTCCACAGGTTTCATAACACTTTATTTAGATGCTTTTGAAAAATAAGTAGTCACAGAGCGCCTGAGTGGCTCGGTCAGTTAAGGAGCTGACTCTTGATTTTGGCTCAGGTCATGATCTCAGGGTCATGAGATCAAGCCCTGCATCTGGCTCCATGCTCAGCCAGGAGTCTGCTTGGGATTCTCTTTCTCCTCTCTCCCTCTGCCCCTGCCCCCACTTGTATATATGCAGTCTCTCTCAAATAAATAAATCTTAAAAAGAATAATAATAATAATAAGCAGAGAACTATTTTTTCTATAGTAGGATTATATGAAAAGTTTCTGTGGTCCTCTTTTTATTTTTTTTTTAAAGATTTATTTATTTATTCATTCAGAGAGAATGAATAGCGCTGCAGGCGGCGCTAAACTGCTACACCACCAGGGCTGCCCTCTGTGGTCCTCTTTTTAAAAAAAGATATAATAGCAAATGCATGGCTTATTATTATGAACCTATATGTTATGACAAGATTATAAAATCCAGTAATATAAAAATGGTCTCTACCTAATACAGATGCAGGATAATAGAAAACATTCAAAAGAAATGAACATTCACACAAAATAAATGCTAAATAAAAACTGTTTAAAAATTGGAAAGTAGGGATACCTGGGTGGCTCAGTGGTTGAGCATCTGCCTTCGGCTCAGGGTGTGATCCCAGGGTCCTGGGATCAAGTCCCACATTGGGCTCCCCGCAGGGAGCCTGCTTCTCCCTCTGCCTATGTCTCTGCCTCTCTCTGTCTCTCATGAATAAATAAATAACATCTTTTTTAAAAATTGGAAAGTGATACCAAAATAGTTCAATGTTATCCTTTTCTTTAAATGAAATTTTTAGCACCACAAAGCATCAACTGTTCTCTCCAGTAGAATTCAAATAATTTAATATTCTGGATCTTCTGGTAAGGTTAAGAGCACTTCAGAGAGGCAAATGTCAGAATAGTTGACTTAAGGACATATTCTGCTTCCAAAAGCTGGTGTTTCTTAGCACAACATGCATGTAAAAAGTACTAGCTCATGAACTTATTAATGTTTATCTCTAAGACTGACTCACTATCAGCAAAGCCCTGAATGTCCACTTAGAGCAACAGATACAAGAAAGTCTCACTGATGCTTCTCTTCTACGGCTCCTGTCCTCAGCCCCAGAAATGTCAACCTTGACCTTTGATTCCATGCATCAATGTTTTCTGCTTTTGCTTTCAACTTGAGGTCAGTGGATTTCTTCAAACCAGTAAGGTCTCTATATGGACTATTAAGCTTTCATTCTCTCAGGAGAATTATAACACTTGTTCCAATTTTCCTGACTTCTCAATTGACTTTTCTCAGAATCCAGAATTCGAGAGTCCATGTAAATTTCCCAAGGAGTTCCAGGAAGGAATTCCCAAATGGAAACCCTTTCTTTGTTCTTTTTCAGAAGAAATCATCAACACAGAGCTTTCCTTCTCATCTCCACATTTTCTCTGCTCACTTATGATTATCACCTCTCTAGGTGCCCAGCTCACAATTTCCCCTCTGCAGGGAATAGCCCCAGCACTGTGGGATGGGTTCTCTGTGGTTATGGACTTACTACATAATCCTGCATTCCTGACCAAATATAGGGGGTTGGCCCAGGGAGGGCTATCTAGCCCAACTGGATTCTCTCACTGTCTCTGGAATTTGACTCCTGGAATCCAGACAGAGAGAGATTGGGGGTCACTGTGACTTGGCCATGTTGATAATGTGTGAGGGAAGGATTGAACCCATCGCTACCTGGTGCTCATGTCCCAAAGAGCTGCCCTGAACCTCCTGTTTTCCAGTCATGGATAGATAATTAAGATGCCTCAATATTCATCATTAAATCCTCCTCTGGTTTAAGCTAGCTAGAAGTAGTTTCTGTTGCTTTCCATCAAAAGAACCTTAGCTAATACATCATCATTCCCTGGTCAAGTTCCTTCAATTTTCCAGGAACAAGAGGGGAAAAAAATGCCTTACTGATTTAGGGATTTCATTTAAGTAACATTTAGAAACACATAATGGAATACTCTGTACAGTTTATGACATACACCCATGGAGTCCACGCACAGATCATGAACAGGTGTACATTTACATCAAGATGGTGGCTCCCTTGAGGGGCACGGGTAACATGGACCAGGAAGAAAGGCCCAAGTGGGGACTTCAACAGTCATGGTAACACTTAATTTCCAACTGACCCTCCAACCTAGTTTACCTGGGGCTGTTGAGTTTACATTTGCTACTCCAGCGTGATCCTCACCAGTATCCCAGTTTGGATAATAAATTCTATAGCCACCCCTAAGAGCATTTTATTTTATTTTTTTTTCCTAAGAGCATTTTAAATAATTATAGACAAAGACTTTTATTTTCTCATATGTTTGAAATGCTGTGTAACAAAAACGCTTTTTAAAGTTACTACATAGGAAAAAAAATTAAAAATAAAAAATTAAGTTATTACATAGGGATGCCTGGGTGGCTCAATGGTTGAATGTCTGCCTTTGGCTCAGGGTGTGATTCTGGAGTCATGGAATCAAGTCCCCCAACGGACTCCCCGCAGGGAGCCTGCTTCTCTCTCTGCCTATATCATTGCCTCTCTCTGTGTGTCTCTTATGAATAAATAAGATCTTAAAAAATAATAAAAACAAAGTTATTACATATATATAAGATAGCTGCCAAACCATCACAGTCTGATATCCCAACTATGAATCTCTCCAGAGCATCTTCTTCACATTAATACTCATCAGGATCAAGTGAAGTAAGTTCTAAAAAGCACTCATCAGTGGCCTGCACTGAGTACAAGAGAGCCGCTAGCAAAGTGACATGTCTTTATGTGAACCAAATTCCTAGTAAGTTATTTAGGAATGTTTTAATTTTAATATTTTATGTGCCTTACACATTTGTGTGGTCCAAAATTCCAAAAATAGGGAAGAGAATAACAATGAAAAGTTTTCCATCCCTATGCCTGTTTAACTCCCTGGAGGCAATCAAATGTTTCCAGATTTTTTTATTATCTTTAAAGAATATCCTATGTACATAAGAACAAGGGGATTGTGTGTGTGTGTGTGTGTGTGTGTGTGTGTGTGTGTGTTACCCATTTGAAGCTCACAAAAACTCTTTCAAAAGACTCTGAAAAGGGGCACCTGGGTGATTCAGTCAGCTAGGAGCAAGCTCTGATTTTGGCTCAGGTCATGATCTCAGGGTCCTGGGATGGAGTCCCCCATTGGCTCCAAGCTCAGCAGGGAGTCTGTTAGAGGATTCTCTCTCTCTCCTTCTGCCCCACTCCTTCCACTCGCACACATGTGTATGCTCTCTCTCTAAAAAACTAAATCTTAAAAAAAAGACTCTTTGAAAAGATATCATTATTACTTCTATTTTACAGAATGAAATTGAGGTTTGGAGAGATTAAATGACTTGCCCAAGGTCACACAGCTAGTAAACAGCAAAACTCTGATTCCATTCTAACCACTACATATCTTGTTCCAGATACTGGAGAAAGTGGGAGAAGAATTAATCCAGTAAACTGAAAGCATATTTGAAGCACTGAAGAAGTGGTCATTCACATGTCAGGCTCACTTGGAAAGCTAAGTTGCCCAAAACTATCTCTCCCTGTCATATGAAATTCCACCATTTCAAATTTTTGACTTAGGATCTTAGAATGGTCTGCTCTTACTGAAGAACTCCCTAATTAAAATAAAAACAGAACTCTTGGAAGGTTAAGCATATGCCAACAACCAAGAAACTTGCCAGCCACCCCTCTTCCTAAAGGCAAGGCACTGAAATAGAGGGTCAGAGTGAGCAGGGCCACCCTTGAACCATGGGGACAAGAAACCGAAAGGCCAGACAGGATGTGACAAAGAAAACCTACCTGGTGCCTTTCCCTTGAACCTCCCTAACTTTGTTCCACTAGGTTCAGCCACTGATTGGCCATCAGAAGACCAGTCCATCAAACTTCAATTAAAAAATAAATAAATAAATAAATAAATATAAAATAAAATAAGAAGATCAACCCATCTGTTTTTAATATGATGATGACTATTGATTTGGTTTCTTCATCCAACATGCGTCTAGCCCTTCTTTGGACACACATTGCCAGTCAGATGGTGGGTGGTTTTTTTCTCCCACGTGGGAACCTGAAAGTTCTGAGTTTCCCAGGATCAACCCACATTAACACCTGCCAGCTTGTATCCCAAGTCCTGGGCAGTCCTGCCCTGCCCCCCATGCCTCCAGCTCTTGGTATAACCCAGCCCTTAATACAACAACATCCAAGAAAGTCCCCAGTATCAGTATCCACAGGCAAGAAAACCCATGTGTGAACCCAGAAACAATGAGCCAAACTGTGTTTCCTGTCTAAAAAGGGTGTGAAGAACCTTGTTCAGGTTATATCAGAGCCAATCCACAGAACCAACAGGAAGTGGATTCCAACAAACAGAAATTACAAATGAATGGAGGGAAAAGAAAGGTCAGGCCTTACTTTGGAAAGGGCTGGTGATTGGCTCAATATGGTATAAAATATTTGTTTCAGAGACAAATATTTGCCTGATAATTTGGATATTGCCTGGACAACCAGAAAAATCAGTTATCAGTCAGGCGGGGAGAAATGCATTGCTGTGTGAGACTCAGCACGAAGCCATCTATAATTGCAAGGGAAGGCAACATTTTCATCCAGAGCGAGTGCCTTTGTCTTGGCTGGTTATAATAAAACAAACAGCTTTTAATAAAGTGGTGAGGTCCATAACCACCTCTTTCTGCATCTTTCCCATCCTCCCATAGGGTTTCCACTGCACAAAATCCACCATTAACAACCCTTTCTGCTAAAACCTGCCTCCCTGATGGAGAATATCCAGAAAGAGAAGACCCAGCTCAGGGAGGCTTTTCCTACTAAAAGTGCTTTAACTTGAAAAAGCTCACAACCAGCTCCTAATGAAAAACATCTGAACCCCCAGGTCTTCCCACAAGCAAGACAATGCTTACGCTCCCTGCTCGCTCCATTCTGCATGCAACCCACAGCTCACTTGCAAGAAACAGAGCCCGCCAGGAGAGCAACATTCCACCAGACCCCCAATTTAGCAAGACATTTCCATATCATACCCCCAGCCAGCTGGAAATCCTCCACTGCTTTTGTGCAAAGATCTAACTCATCTCGCTCAAGTTCCTGATTTAAAAGTCTAATTCATTTCACCAAAAGTGCGACAGAAGGAAACCAAGTGTACCAGCCCTCTCCTGCCAGACTGCCCCAGATCAAAACTCCTGCATTTTCATTCCGTTTTAAAAAAAAGGTACCGATGATACATTATGCAGGAGGTGCCAGTCCAGTGGTCACCCCCTTCCTAGGCCCACAGAACGTCTACTGATGGCACAAAGGAAAAACAACCTTATCAGTTACATCCACCACTGAGCTCCCTCCTCTTCGGAAAAAATAAAATAACAAGTCTAATGTCTCATGGTCTCATGAAATAAGTGCCACAGAATACTAAGTTTAAAAACGTGACACACACACACAAAAAAAAAATTTAAAAAAAAAAAAAAACCGTGACACACTTTCTCTAAGAGGCGAGCTACTTAGAGATCCAATGTTTACATGGCATAACCCTCCCTGAGCCAGGGTCATGAAGCTCAGCTGTCCTCTGGCATTCTGGAAAGAGGGAGAAGGTAACTAGGGCTGCCAGGGGTCAGTGACTTGGGGAAGGAGCCGCTGAGAGAGAAGGAAGTAAATCCATTTGCTGATTATAAAAGTAATACATACCTGCAGCTATTCTAAAATACGTGCATACCTACAAATGTTTTTTAAGTAAAAAAGCTTTAAAAATTGGACACATGGACTCAGCCCATAATGGTCTCTCTGGCTCATCATCAAAGCAAATCTTCTTTTTTCCTTTTCGTGCACTTTTCTGGGCTCCATCCCTTTATCCCCCCTCTTTTTCTTACTTCTTTTTTTTTTACATTTTTTATTCAAATTCAATTTGCCAACATATAATATCCAGAGCTCATCCCATCAAGTGCCCTCCTCATTGCCCGTCACCCTCTTACTTCTTTTATATAAAAATGATCATTCACTTTTTGCCATGTGTGATCCCCTCCCACACTTCTACACTGTCTGGTTACATCACCGGCTGCCGCTGCTGCCAGGGAAGCCTCAAAACCTTCCACTACCCTCTCAGTTTCCACTAGACAGGCATGTCCAGAAGGCACCACTACATCACCCAACCTGCTTTATTTAATTTTTTTAATCACAACAGGGTTGCAAGCTAAGAGGAGTCAGAGCTGCCTCCACGTAGGCTCAAAGTATCATAGGAAGAAAGTTCCTTTTAGTCATGAAGACTAGGCCTTTTGATAGCAAATCAGACTCTGAAGGCGGTGAGGGTACCGATGGCAAGTGCACACGAGGAAGGTGGTCCAACAGCTCCACTTACAGTGGAGAGATGTTAAGTGCAACGGAGCCCGTCTGCGTTAGCAGAGAAATGCAAGCTGGGGACCCGGCTCATTGGAAAGACTGACTCCTCCCTTCCCCCTGTCACCCTCCACCCCATCTCTGCAGGAAGATTGTGCTGGTGACAGGAAGCCAGTGCAATTAGTTTGTCATCACTTGAAGGGAACGCACGGATGCCAGCAAATCCTGGGGAGGAAATGGTAATATCAGGTTCTGCCCAACACGGAAAGACTCCTAATTGAGACGACTGATTCTCATCAAGAGGTTCCTGGTGCCTGGAAAGACGGAGCAGGGACCCCTGCATTCCATCTGGCATATATAAATAAAGCATTTCTTCTTTTCTAATCAAGGCCCTCCCCAAAACGCAAACAAATCCAGACCTGAGGAACTGCCTCTTCCAGCTTGTGACTGAACTGCTTTCAGGGTTTCCAGGTCAGAAAGAAATATAGCACAAAGACACTTTCCCCTTCGGGATCAGACACAAATTCACCCCGTCTGTTTCTCCTCCACACGGAGCAACAGAGCCAGCAGACTTCCAGCCTCCCTTTGGCTCCTCCTTGGTGCAAGTGAGATAAATCTCAGACCCCTGTCTCCAGATGGCAGGTTAGAGACGCGGGAGGCTTGGCAAGGGAGGCTGGCCTGACAGGGTCCTCTCCCTGCCTCTGGGTCTGAGCAAGCCACAATCGAGGGGCGAGAGGCGAGAGGCGCAAGCAAGGATGGCTGCATTCCAGTTCCCCAATCCCTACAATTAAAAATGGAGAATTTTTCTCCGTCCCTTTCTACACATATGTTGATGAAAGGGAGGGGGCTTATGTCACTCTTTTTATTGGCTACTTATTTAAACTCATCAGGTGGGGATCCCTGGGTGGCTGAGCGGTTTAGCGCCTGCCTTCAACCCAGGGTATGATCCTGGAGACCCGGGATCAAGTCCCACCTCAGCTCCCTGCATGGAGCCTGCTCCTCCCTCTGCCTGTGTCTCTGCCTCTCTCTCTCTCTCTCTCTCTCTCTCATAAATAAATAAAATCTTAAGAAAAAAAAAACTCATCAGGCATTGACTCCACCTTCACTTTCCCTAGATAGACCCAATTCAGGGCATGTTTTCAAAGCTTTCACACCCTCAGATTAAAGAGAAAAATCAGCATTATGAAGAAGTTCAAATAAAGTTGAGTTTTACCTCATTTTTATTTATTTTTGTAATCAATGGTTTTAGGAGATTAGCTTTTTAAAAAAATGTTATTTATTTATTCATGAGAGACACACAGAGAGAGGCAGAGACACAGGCAGAGGGAGAAGCAGGCTCCCTGCGGGGAGGGAGGGAGCCTGATCAGGGAGCCTGATGTGGGGCTCTATCCCAGGGCCCTGGAATCACAACCTGAGCCAAAGGAAGACGCTCAACCCTGAGTCACCCAGGTGCCCCCTCATTTTTATTTTTAACACACTCATTCCTCCAGGCACTATAATCAGGTAGGATCAGAAACCAGGGATCCCTGGGTGGCTCAGCGGTTTGGTGCCTGCCTTTGGCCCGGGCGCAATCCTGGAGTCTCAGGATCGAGTCCTGCATCGGGCTCCCTGCATGGGGCCTGCTTCTCCTTCTGCCTGTGTCTTTGCCTCTGTCTCTCTCTATGTCTATCATGAATAAATAAATAAATAAATAAATAAATAAATAAATAAATAAATAAATCTTAAAAAAAAAAAAAGAAACCTCGATTGGACAAAGACATTATTAGAAAATGCTATTCTTACAATTCATCGTCTAACTAAACCTTTCATAAGCCCTTGACTCCTCCCCTGTGTATTCTCCATTAGATATCCCTCCTCAAATGTAAAATCATAGATACCAAAATGTTATGTCTAAAGAGAACCTGGTGACTGTCCAATCCTGTCATTTCATGGGTGAGGACATTGAAACCCAGAGGAGGTTAAGTCATTTGTTCCCAAAGTGTTAAACAAATAAAACAGGAAATGACCTGTGGAAAATCCCCACACATGCTCAGGGGCAGAGGCCAAGGACCACAGGTATGGGTCAAATCATACTAGATTCCTTCCTGCCTCCTTATTTAGGAATCTTAGAAATTCTTATTTTGAGTCAGAGCCAGTGACTAGATTCATGGAGCTCTGTCCTCATGGGCTGTCACAAGGCATCCTTATAACATAACTACACAAAGACCATTGAGTTAGTTCAAGAAATCAGCCTGGCTCCTTTCCCTACATCTGGTAAACATGGCCAATCCATTAGAATTTGTCAGAATTAAAAAAAAAAAAAAGAATTTGTCAGAATTGAGACTTTTGACTTTTCCTGATTTTGATTTGTACATGAATGAATTATTATGTTAGGGCAACTTTCCTAGCTGTTAGTGAGCAAGACTTTTTTTTTTCATATGAAATATTAAATTAAAAAGAACATATTGGTTTATTTCATGACCTCTTATCCTCCTATAATTTCCTTGTAGACAGAGATGATTTGTTGTCTCTCTCCCCAGTGACCAAAAGAGTGAGTATCCAGTGCAAAGCAAGCACTCAATAAATATTTTTTGAATAATGAGTCCATCACCCCTGAGTGCAACATGAGTGTTGCAGAATGCCTATTCCATAAATGATCTAACATATAATCAAAATCAAGAGTTTTTTTGTTTTTTAGCTCTCATAGTTCTATATCTGCTTTCTCAGCATTTCCCAAACTTGACTCATTCCCATCCTGTCTTTATTTTGCTCTGTCAATGACCTCTACTATTATTTATTTAAATGGCCACACTTTCTAAGGGCAGATACATGTCTTTTAAAAGGTAGTTTTAGGGCCACTATATACTGAAGGCCATTATCACTGGTAAAGTGATAAGTAAAGTACTCTAAGTACTAATACTTTAGTACTCTAAGTACTCATAACAATAAACTCACAACTATTAAAAAATATTAAATGTTTCTCCACACACTCTCTAAATTCATGGGGTACGTGCACACACTTGGGAAACAATTCTGTGTTAGTCATTCAGTGTTCTCAACATCCCTATGAGATAGATAAGGAAGACAAACGTTGGCCCAGAGAACTGAAGTGGCAGTCCAAGCTGGATGACAGCCAGATAAAAGTAAACATGACCAGGAAGCCAGGTATAGGAGTGTCGACAGTATCAACCCCATCTTTGGCCTGCCGTCTTGGTTATGTGCTCTCTCGGAGCTACTTGTTCTGGGCCCCTTAGTGATAAATATATGTATCTTAGAAATGCCCACCAAGGGCAGCCCGGGTGGCTCAGGGTTTAGCACCGCCTTCAGCCCAGGGCCTGATCCTGGAGACCAGGGATCGAGTCCCACATCAGGCTCCCTGTATGGAGCCTGCCTCTCTCTCTGCCTATGTCTCTGCCTCTCTGCCTCTCTCTTTCTCTCTCTCTCTGTCTCTCATGAATAAATAAACAAAACCTTTAAAAAGAAAGAAAGAAAGAAAGAAAGAAATGCCCACCAAGGCTGGGATTGGGGGAGTCTCGCTTTGGCCTGCTATAAATTTGTTTAAAATGACATGGTGTTTCTTCTTCTTGACACAGAGACTGTGCCACAAGATCTAATGAAAGATTAACTGTCAATTAGGTGCACATGAACCCTTTGATCTCACTACAACACCCTTCTGCATGTCCCATTGCTCTATAACATCTGTGGACTAAGGTTCAGACTTTTTGAGAATAGCTGCATAGCTCTGGGTTGTCGCCCACATGATTCCCTCATCAGTAACTTACTCATTCAGTAAGTTATCCTGAATAAAACTACTCTACATATCCTGTAGGGAGTCGTCAGCTTTGTTTTCTGGTCTCAAAGTGCCTTCTCATTGAGAAGACTATCCCTCCTCTCCCACCTCCTAACACCAGATCTACTAACCCTCAGTTAATGCTCTTTCCTCTGCACACCAGATCCTTGTTTCTCCAAATGTGGTTGGCAATCCAGAAGTGGTGGTGTGCCCTGGAGACTTGTAAAAAATGCAGTAGCTCAGACCCCATCCCAGGCCTACCCACTCACAACTTGTAACATGACTTCCGTTGATTCAAATGGACAGTAAGGTTTGAGAAGGCCTGGTCCAGATCATTGGTTCTCTAACTTGGCAGCACATTAGAACCATCTGGAGAAATAAAAAATACTGATGTCTGGGCCCTACCTCCTAGATTCCAATGTAGTCCAATGCGGGACTTGATCCCAGGACCCCGGGATCACACCTGAACCACTGAAAAGGCAGATGCTCAACTGCTGAGCCATCCAGGCATCCTGGCCTGGGAGTTTTTAAAAACCCCTCAAGCTTATAAAAAGCTGGCAGGTTACTATGAGGAAAGTCTATACAGCCAAGTTTAAGACTTAGGGATCTAGATCAATGGTTCTAATGCTTTAACTGCCTCAGAACCACCTGGAGGGCTAGTGAAACCACAGGTGGTCTGGCCCCATCCCCAGAGTCTGTGGTTCAAGACATCCCCAAGGGGCCTTGGAATTTGCATTTCTAACAAGTTCCATGCTGGTGCTCCGAGGTCCAGGGACTGCATATTGAGAATCCCTGCTAGCAAGATGGACCATACAAGATCACACTTGATCTTAGCCAAAAGGCCGAGAAGCGATGACCATACAAGATCAAAGCTCAAACTCATTCCAAGAACTCTTCTAGGCCAATATACATGCTGAAGCTGAAGCAAGCAGACTAAGAGTGGGGGGAAAAAAGTCATAAAATATTTAAGGTATTCCATCTGTGCTCTCCTATATTCCTATTTCTCTCAATGTAAAAATGCCACGACGTAGTTCCCAGCTTGCTTGTTTTCATCCTTATCATTTCCACCAGAGCAGGGTCTAAGGGAAAGTTGTAAAGATATCCTGGGAGACAGCCCCCGAAAAATGCAGTAGGACCCAGGATTGCAGCCCAGGTGGGCCGGGGGCAGCCGTGTCCGCCCGTGTGAGGAGCGCCCCCTGAAGGCCAGACGCAGGTGGTGCCCTGCTTCTGACACTAGGCTGAAACCGAAGTTCTTTGGTTTTACCCTCTGGAAGCCAACACAACACGATCTCAGGAATCCCTTGAACCCCTTGAACCCCGTCACCCTTAGGACAGCATGTTTGCCTGAAATTTCTTTGCCTTTGCATCAGACTGACTATACAGCCAGAAGGAGAAGACCAATGGCTACAAGATTTCCATTTTTTTTTTTTTTAATCACAGTTAAGGGGCACCTGGGGATTCAGTTGGTTAAGCATCTGCCTTTCGGCTCAGGTGATGATCCCAGCGTCCTGGCATCAAGCCCCAGGTCAGGCTCTCTGCTCAGTGGGGGGTCTGCTTCTCCTTTTCCCCCTGCTTGTGCTCTCTGTCAAATAAAATCTTCAAAAAACTAAAATCATAGTTAGTTCATGGCTCTTTATAATTATCAATCTGTGCAAAGCCCTTCTCTTATTTTTTTCTTCCCCTCTTAACTCTGATCCTCACATACCTCTCCCCTACCTGTTAGGCAACCTCTCCAATATGTCAGATACATGTCCTTAAATGCATGCATCTCTGTAGAAGTTGGTAGGGCTATTGTCTATGCACATGTGGCTTTAAATTACATAATAGCATTAAATCAAGTCTTTTTTTTAATACCATTGCACTCACCATCATGTTTTTAAGACCTACTGATGTGCTTTATGTCCACCTAAGATGCACCCAACACACTTTGCTTATTGAGAAGTCATCTTCACACATCCATTTCTAACGCTGAAATCAGCGTGCTTTTGAGTTGGAGCATTTGGGACGAAGCAAGTCTGTTTGCTAGAGTTAATCTGACACCAGATGCATTTATCCCTCTTTTAGGGCTGTAACTAATCCCTTTCCGCCCCATGTGGCCGTGCTCACTGGCTGGCGTCACAGGTGTCTTCTTTAAAAAGAAAAAGATTTTGTCCCTTGGTTTCCTGACCATACCCCCACCCCACCTCCATTTTTTAGCTCTTTTTTTTTAAATGAAGTTTGCTCAAAAAAGCATAGCAATGGAGTACTTCAAGAGAAAAGTCTATCATCTGTGATTTACCCTTGCTTAAACATCATTCCAGCCTACCAAAAGAGTTTTCTTTTAATAAATAAAAATAGTTACCCCAATCTTGAATTACAGATCAAAATGAAAAACAAAACAAAACAAAACAAAAAACACCAAGCAGGGAATCCCTGGGTGACTCAGCAGTTTAGCACCTGCCTTTGGCCCAGGGTGTGATCCTGGAGACCCGGGATCGAGTCCCGCGTCGGGCTCCCTGCATGGAGCCTGCTTCTTCCTCTGCCTGTGTCTCTGCCTCTCTCTCTCTGTCTCTGACTCTTGTGAATAAATAAATAAAATATTAAAAAAAAAACACCAAGCAGCCAAATTGCTTATCAGAGTGTCCTGTTCTTGCTCTTCCTTACTCCTTTTGCAGATGTAAGTAATAAGTCCAAAACCAAATTCTCCCTCCAGAAAGGGAAACTCCCACCAACACCCATGAGGATGGAAGTTGGCTCATATAATAGCACTTAATTAAAATGTATAATTTCCACATGTACATGAGAGATTAAAAAAAATAATGCTTCTCTGGGCCTGTTTCCAGACCAATCTTTCAAAATATGTGAAATCTTATTTATTTATTTATCAACTTTACCCCCATAAAGTATTAACTATAAGATACCAAGATTTAAAATGTAAGCAATATTTTCCTCAAAATTCTGGAATGAGTCCTTCACAAATCTGTAGCGATAAAATATTTAAAATAACTACCACGTGTTATGTGTTTATAATGTTCCAGGCATCGTACTAAGCATTATTTGTGCATTTTACCCATTTAATCCTCATAAACCTATGACAAATTCTTTCTAATCCCTGCTTTAAAGATGATAAGAAGGAAGCCTCAGAGATGAAAGCAAAAGAAAACTTTAATCCCATTATGCAAGATTAGCTCATTCCCCCAAACCAAACAAGACTCCCTCCTAAAGACATACTCTGACTTGTCTCCCCTTCCAGGGTCCAGCCTCCCTCTCCTCCCAGACTCTGGCCAACATCTGGAATTATCCTCTGTGCCCACCGGCTCCACGTTGTCTCCTCCCCTTCTTGTCCCTGCTCTGCAGCCGTGACCATCACCAACTCAAACTCTGGGGGGATCCCTGGGTGGCTCAGCGGTAAAGTGCCTGCCTTTGGCCCAGGGCTAGTCCTAGGATCAAGTCCCACGTTGGGCTCCCTGCATGGAGCCTGCTTCTCTCTCTGCCTGTGTCTCTGCCTCTCTCTCTCTCTCTGTCTCTCATGAATAAATAAATAAAATAAAATCTTTAAAAAAAAAAAAACTCTGAAACTCCTTGAGCCCCCCTTTAAATCCTCTCCTGCCTTGGCTTCTCTGGCACCAGATGCTCTCACCCTCTACTGTCTCTTTTCTCACCTTCCTGGCTGCTCTGCTAATTCCTCTTCCTTTGTCACCTTCACACATCCAGGCAGAGCACAGCTCCTGCCTCAGTTTCTTTCCTTCATTCCAGTGGGTATCCCATGAGCTCCCTGGCCCCCAGACTGGAGCCTGTGTCCGGAGTAGTTCCCTTCCCCATCCATAGATCCCTAGCTCCTGCCACCAGTGGTTATCACAGGTGCCTGCCCGGTCCTCAGATCTGTCCCTCACATGATTTCCCAACATTGGCCATTTGTTACCTGTGTGAACCTGAGCTTCAGTTTCCTCCTGTATAAAGCCAGGCAGCATGAACCAGATTTCTCTCTAGGGTCGCCTCCAGGTGTGCCATGCTTGTGCTTAGAAACCTTTCCCCTCCCATTGCACGTGAGTGCTCTATCACAGCACTTGTGATGGTCTTCGGAGTGGCAGGGTCTGGTGGGTGTGTGCGTGCCCAGGCCACTTACCTGGGACACACTGAAGGCACTCACCTTTCAGAACATGTCATCTTTCAGCCACTGTAGCCTGGTCCAGATGTTCCTGAAGTCAAGAACACAATCCCATGCAAGCCTGTGACACTGGCATATCTGCTGAGAGAGAAACACACAAATAATTAGAGTCAGAGCAGGACCAGGAGAGACTCCTAAGGCCTATGGAAAACCGTAGAAGATTGAACACAGCTCTTTGTGTCAACTTTGTTCCAAAACCATGAAGGGGAGATTTGATTTGATTTTTGTATTGTTTTATTTTATTTTATTTTATTTTATTTTATTTTATTTTATTTTATTAAGATTTTATTTGGGCAGCCCAGGTGGCTCAGCGGTTTAGCATCGCCTTCAGCCCAGGGCCTGATCCTGGAGACCCTGGATCGAGTCCCAGGTAGGGCTCCCTGCATGGAGCCTGCTTCTCCCTCTGCCTGTGTCTCTGTCTCTGTCTCTCTCTCTCTCTCTCTGTGTTCTACCGAATGTCTTGAGGTCATCAAGACATCTGACTGTCGTCTTCTGATTCCGTATCTCACAGTGGTGGTATTCCAGGATGTCTGAGGTACTCTAGACCCTCATAACCTCCAGGGACCTGCTCCCAAAGTCACCCCAAATAAATACATGAAGGGGGTCAAAATGGTGCACCTGCTACACAGACACAGCTCTGAGACTACTCCCCAACCCTCCAGCCCTCCACACGAAATCACAGCTGTAAGCCCCTCTCCCTCCTGCATAAAGTCTGAAGTGACCACTGGGGTCACAGCTACTGATTCTTACTCCTTATTATTCTGCCTCAAGTTAGAATGAGAGCATCCTTCCCTTCTTTGAAAATCATTCTCATGCCCACTCTGAGGAATCATGCCCCTCGACGTTGTTAAAAGCTATCCCTCAGGCCCCCTGTCTCAGCCCTTCGTGGTACTTGCCATGGGAAGAGTACCTGGTGATACCATTTAAGGCCTCCTCTCGATTCAAGTGGAGGGCATCATTGTTAACATTTATTCTTGGGAAGGCTTTTCTAGAGTTGTATCTGACGTAACTTCATCAGAGATATGCCTTCTGAGGCTGTTGCAGCCTAGTCGGGGCTTAGGGAAACTGGAAGCCTAGAAGGTTAATACATCTATCAGACTGTCTCTCTCAGAAGTGTGGTGGCCGAGGGCTTGATTGCCGTCAGAGGGCCCCAAATGCTCCCGGAAGTGCTGCTGAGTAAATAGGAAGCCATGAACATTGTGCTAGGAAATGCAAACCTCAGAACTTAGATTTTGGTGGGAAAGTTTTGACTCCAAATTGTGCTAAGTTGCAGTGAGCTTATGCTGCATGATATGATAAAAAGAGCAAGAATTTTTTAAAATTTCTGGATAGGTCTTTGAAGCCCAAGTCTGCAAATTACAACCTGTGTGATTTGCTTAGCCTTCCCGGATTATAGTTTCCTTGGCTGCAAAGCCACAGGCAATAAAAGTACCAGCCTTGCAAGCTTGTGCCAAGAGTCAAGAGTTAAGGGGCGCCTGGGTGGCCCAGTCAATTGGGGGGCCAACACTTGGTTTCCGCTCAGGTCATGATCTCAGGGTCATTAGATCAAGCCCCACATTGGGCTCCATGCTTAGCAGGGAGGCTGCTTGAGATTCTCACTCCTTCTCCTTCTGCCCCTCCTAATATTAGTGCGCACACACTCATGCTCTCTTTCTCTCTAAATAAGTTCTTTAAAAAAAGAATCAATGGGGTGCCTGGGTGGCTCAGTCGGTTAGGTGTCTGCCTTCAGCTCAGGTCATGATCCCAGAGTCCTGGGATTGGGCCCCATGTCGGCCTCTTTGCTCAGCAGAGAGTCTGCTTCTTCCTCTCCCTCTGCTGTTCCCTCTCCTTGTGCTCTCTCTCACTCTCTCTCTCTCTGTGTCAAATAAATACATAAAATCTTTTAAAAAAAGAATCAAAAGTTATCATCATAAGAAAAAAATGCTAACTATGTATGGTGGTGGCTGTTAACAGGACATATTGTGGTGATCATCTCACAGTATATACAAATTGAATCATTACACTGTATACCTGAAACTAATGCAATGCTATTGTATTACCTTGACATGACATTTTTAATAAGTTAAAAATAGAAAATATATATGGGTCTTAGGAAAATAAATTTCCAGATTTAATAGCAAGGTAAAAACAAAACAAAACAAAAAAAAAAACCCAAAAAAACAAAAAAACAAAAACAAAAACAAAAACCTTTCTCCTACTTTATATAAACTTCCAAATGAATTATCACACTGATAATGGATGAAGACTGGATTGAAAAAAAAAAAAAAAAAAAGAATGTTAGGTACGCCTAGGTGGCTCAGTGGTTTAGCACCTGCTTTCAGCCCAGGGCGTGATCCTAGGGTCCTGGGATTGAGTCCCATACCAGGCTCCCTGCATGGAGCCTGCTTCTCCCTCTGCCTGTGTCTCTGCCTCTCTCTGTGTGTGTCTCTCATGAAAAAAATAAATAAATAAAATCTTTAAAAAATAAAGTTTTAAAAAAGAATGTTAAATATTATATGCAAAAGTGTTCAGTCCAATATGCATTGCACAGTAACTGCTCAGTGATGGTTTTTGTTTGTTTGTTTGTTTAGGGAACAGGGAGAGAGAATGTCAATCAGGCTCCATACCCAGCCCAGAGCCCAATGCGGGGCTCCATCTCACTACCCTGAGATCATGACCTGAGCCAAAAATTAAGAATCAGATGCTTAATCGACTGAGCCATCCAGGTACCCCACTACTGTTTTTATGCTCACTTGGCAAGTAAGCTTCAAGAGCACTTCCAGCAAAGTCAAAATTTTCACCAAAAAAATAGCTTAAAATCTTCTCATGCAGTTGAATGAATTTTGTTTCTACTGAGGTCCCTATAGTTCTAGTTCATAGCACAGAGAAAGGCAAAAAGTTAAAGGATCAAGAGTAGTCATCACTTGCCTTATCAAAACAGAGTCTCTGATTTCTTTCTTTCTTTTTTTTTTTTTAAGATTTTATTTATTCATGAGAGACAGAGAGGGAGAAGCAGACTCCCTTCAGGGAGCCTGATGCGGGACTCAATCCCAGGACTCCAGGATCACGCCCTAGGTCGAAGGCAGGTGCTGAACCACTGAGCCACCCAGGGATCTCCGAGTCTCCAATTTCTAAGGAGACTGATACCAACCAGGATGAGTTCTGTGCAAATGACTTTCAATCTTGGCTGCACCTAGAAAATACAAACAATTAATTTAGTATCGCTTGAAATGGAACCCAGCATCAGAGTACTTTTAAGAGCTCTTCTGTGACTCTAGTGCAGCCAGGATAGAATCCCACCAATCTTTTATTTTTTTTTTAAAGATTTTGTTTATTTATTCATGAGAGAGAGAGAGAGAGAGGCAGAGAAGCAGGCTCCATGCCAGGAGCCTGACACGGGACCTGATCCCAGGACTCCAGGATCACGCCCTGGGCCAAAGGCAGGCGCTGAACCGCTGAGCCACCCAGGGATCCCCCCCACCAATCTTTAAAAAAAAAAATGACCTACGATGAAAACTAAGAATTTACTCCTCTAGGGGCACCTGGATGGCTCAGCTGGTTAAGTGTCTGCCTTTGGCTCAGGTCATGGTCCCAGGGTCCTGGGATGGAGTTCCACATCAGGCTCCCTGCAGAGTCTGCTTCTCCCTCTCCTTCTGCCCCTCCCTCCTGCTCATTCTCTCTCTTTCTCTCTCTCTCTCTCTCCAATAAATAAATAAAATCTTTAAAAAAAAGAATTTACTCCTTTAAATATTTGAAATTTCCTCCAAATCACCTGAGTCTCAGAGTATTTGCCGTTAAATCACTTTCTGAAAAGTGGCCAACAACCTGGAACCAACAAACTCGTCCTTCAGTTGGGTGAGTGGATAAACTTCAGTCCATCCAGGCAATGGAATATGATTCAGCACTATAAAGAAACAAGCTGCCAAGCCATGAAAAGACAAGGAAGCACTCTAGATGCATATTACTGTGCTCACTTTGGCCCCACATATTCTAGATGCATATTACTAAGTGGAAGAAGCCCACATGAAAAGGCTGTATACTGGATGATTCCAATGTTCCAATGTCATACTATATGACATTCTTTAAAAAGGCAAAACTATGGAAGCAATACAAAGACCAGTTGTCACCAGGGGCCGGGGCAGGGAGAGGTAAATAGAGCACAGAGGATTTTCAGGGCAGTGAAACTATTCTGTGATACTATAAAGGTGGATACATATCCTTACATATTTGCCAAAACAATCTATAACACCAAGAGTGGACCCTCCTGTAATCTATGAACTTTGGGTGATGATGATGTGTCAGGGGAGGTTCACTGGAACAGAGGTCGACAGAAAAATCTGGAAGTAGAGCAGAGGCCAGTCTGACAGCAAGGCCTGAAGAGGGCGAGTAAGGAGGCCCAGCTGATGCCCCTGCCTGCTCAGCATCAGCGGCCCGAGCACTGCGGCCCGAGCACTGCCGCGGAGCAGACGACACCATGAACTTTAGTTTTAACTGCTAAGTGGTGGTTGTCTCTCTCCCAGGCACACAACAAACATGCACTTCCTTGCTTCCTCTGAAATGAGGCATGGGCGTGTGATTTGATTGGGCCGATAAACCATGGATGAGAGTGATGTGGCCACTTCCAACAGAAGCTTTCAAAGCCATCACATGCTTCACCACCCTGGGCCGCCAATGATGCCCCATGTTGAGAGCAAAAACTAAACTTGTTGTGACATCACAGGTCTCCAGATGCTTTATTACTGTGGCACAACTGGTATCTGCTGACTAATATGCTACAGCTTGAGACTAGACCTCTTTGGTCTCAGGGTTTCCCAAGCTCAGGACGAGTGACACCTGGGGTTGGGTGACACTGTGTGGTGGGAGTTGTTCTGTGCGTTGTAGGAGGTTGAGGGGCACCCTTGGCCCGCATGCCCTGGGGGCCCGCAGCACCCCCTCCCCAGCTGTGACTGTCATCACACAGTGTGTTCACTTGTGTGAGGGGCCTAGAGAAGTCCAATTCACAGAGGCACAGAAAGAAGAATGCGGGTTCCCAGAGGCTGGAGGGAGGAAAGAACGGAGAGTTACCTCTGATCATGTAGAGTTTCAGTTTTATGAAGATGTAAAGGGGTCTGGAGATGGACAGCGGTGATGGATGCACCACAGTGTGAATGCTCTTAGGCCACAGAGCCAACCACCAAAATGCGGTCAGAACGCTAAATTTTATATTATCTGTCGTCTGCCATGATTTTCAAAAATAGAAGGGGTGAAATATTCTCTGGACATTGCCAAATGTCCCTTGGGGGGACAGCATTTGCCCCTGATTGGGAATCATGGTTCTAGCTGTAGAGGCAGCTTGTTGAAATCCATGTGTGAAAACACAGGGCCAGGGCTCAGCTGCTTTACACCACCAAGGATTAGGACTTCAACTCCCCTAAAATGGTTTTCATCTGCTCAGATTTAAGGCCAGAGTTTCCACAACAATTAAAGAGCATGATCCAGAAAAGGCTCCTTCCTATGGACCCAAAACTTGATGCAGTGGGAATAAGCTCTGTGAAAACCCTTACACTGTTTCCAATTTTTCCCTGCACTTGATAAACACAACACATTTGGGATTTCCTTCGGAATAATTATTCCTCAAGCCTCCTGGCTCCTCTCACAGACTCTGAGATGAAGGAGCCAAGGGGGGTGGGGGTTGAAGCAAAAGAGAGATTGCAGGGCTCCCAGGTGTGGGATGCTGGCCTGTGACAGGTGTTCGTGAATTTCACGTCCGGAGCTGGTCCTAGGGACTGTCCCCTAAGGCTGCTGGTGGCTCTGCTCTCCGGGAACTGAAGGCCAGGCTGTCCTGGGGGCTGCACACAGCCTGTCCCACCGCTGCCAGCCCCTCCCGACCTGAGCTGTCTCACATCCCAGCCCTGGGGCTCCGCCCCGCCCCCCCCCCCCCATTCTTTGCCATAAGGACACCTCCAGATCGCCAAACCCGGGAGGGACCTTTAGGACGGGGAAGGCAGCAAGAGCAGGGGGTGGAGACTTGTCTTCGAGCCCCGGGCTGGCACCTCGATGGCAGGGCCTCTCCCCTCCCGCGTCCACGCACATTTTCCCAGTTGACGCCAAAGCTGTTCCCCTAAACCTGTGTAATAGGCACGAACAGACTCCCCTCCTCTTCTGGGTTCCCATGGCCAGAATCCTTAACTAATCCTCTCCCCACAGAGTAGGCCCAGTTTCTCAAGCTGTTGTTTCAGCTGCTCGCTTCAACATCTGCTCTTGATTTGCTGAACGAAGCCACCCCAACAGGCCGCGTGGTCACGCTGCACCCGCCCCGCTGGGTCCTCTCGGCCCCAAACGTGTCCCCATCTGGCTGCGGCACCTCGCCCCCCTTCTGCCCCTGCCTGCCCACCCTGGACTTACCTCCTGGGCTCCAGCCCCAGCCCCAGGGCCTTGCATCACCCATGACTTGCTCTCAGCTGCGAATCCTTGACCTCCCATCCCCAGGCTCCTTCGGTTATTCAACACAGTAGCATGTTGAAGACTCTCCTTTTGGGGAAAGAAAAGAATAATCTTCCCCTTATTCCTGTCTTTCTCCAACTTTTTTTTTTTAAGATCTTATTTATATATTAATGAGAGACACGCAGAGAGGCAGAGACACAGGCAGAGGGAGAAGCAGGCTCATGCAGGGAGCCCGAGGTGGGACTCGATCCCGGGTCTCCAGGATCACGCCCTGGGCTGAAGGCGGCGCTAAACCGCTGAGCCACCCAGGCTGCCCTCTCTCCAACTTCTTGAAGCAAAGTCCACACTCTTTTCCTTGATACTTGAAGATCAAGGAACTGCTCCAACTCCCCCAACACACAGTTTATGTTTTTCCCGGGAACCTCAGAGCGTGACCTTATTTGAAAATAGGGTTTTGCAGATATAATTAGTTAAGTTAGTAAATTAATGAAGACACTGGTCCAACATGACCAGTGTCTTTTTTTTTTTTTAAGATTTGATTTATTTATTCATGAGAGACACAGAGAGAGGCAGAGACCTAGGCAGAGAAGCAGGCTCCCCGTGGGAAGCCCGGTGCGGGACTCCATCTCACCACCCCGGGATCAGGCTCTGAGGTGAAGGCAGACGCTCCACCACTGAGCCACCCAGGCATCCCAGACCAGTGTCTGTCTTTCTTTCTTTCTTTCTCTTTCTTCCTTCCTTCCTTCCTTCCTTCCTTCCTTCCTTCCTTCCTTTCTTTCTTTTTCTTTCTTTCTTTCTTTCTTTCTTTCTTTCTTTCTTTCTTTCTTTCTTTCTTTTCTTTCTTTCTTTCTTTCTTTCTTTCTTTCTTTCTTTCTTTCTTTCTTTCTATCCCTCTTACATTTTTTAAAATTTAAATTCAATTTGCCAACATATAGTATAACACCCAGTGCTCATCCTGTCAAGTGCCCTCCTCAGTGCCTGTCACCCAGTCACCCTATCCCCCCACCCCCCTCCCCTTCCACAACCCTTTGTTTCCCAGAGTTCGGGATCTCTCCTGGTTTGTCTCCCTCTCTAATTGTTCCCCAGTCAGACCAGTGTCTTTCTAAGAAGAGGCCAGGAGTCGCACACAGCACTCAGGGAGAATGTCTCATGACGATGAAGGCATAGATTGGGACATGGTGTCCACAAACCAAGGAACCCCAAGGATTGCTGGCAGCACCAGAAACTAAAACAAAGGCATGGAAGAGACCTTTCTTAGAGCATTAAGAGGCCCTTTGGGCACCTTGACTTCAGACTTCTAGCCTCCGGGACTCAGAGAGAGGAAATGGCTTTGGTTTTAAGCCACCTGGCTTGAGGTGCTTTGTGGTGGCAGCCCCAAGAAACTGAGACACCCTATATGTCACGCTTATCTTCCTCTGGCTCCGAGAGTCTTCTGCATGTGACCTGCTAGTGCCAAATCCAGTGAACAGACTTCAAGACTTGGCTCCTGGGGATGCCTGGGTGGCTCCATGGTTGGGCATCTGCCTTTGGCTCAAGTTGTGATCCCGGGGTCCTGGGATCCAGTCCCATATCGGGCTCCCCGCACGTAGCCTGCTTCTCCCTCTGCCTGTGTCTCTGCCTCTCTCTGTGTGCCTCTCATGAATAAATAAATAAAATCTTAAAAAATAATAATAATAAACCTGTAAACCACCATGGAAGTGACAGCCACAGATGCAGACCATGGCAGGAGGTGTTACACCATGAATTTTTATTCAAATACCATACGTGGTTTTTTTTCTGGGGTGGGACTGTCTGGTATATTTCGGGATGTTCACTAACCCTAAATATCACCCAGGGGCACCTGGGTGGATCAGTCATTTAAGCATCTGACTCCTGATTTTGGCTCAGGTGAGGATCTCAGTGTTGTGAGATGGAGCCCTGCATTAGGCTTGGTGCTGGATGTGAAGCCTGCTTGAGATTCTCTCTCTCCCCCCCTCTCTGCCCCTCCCCACTCATGCTCTCTCTCTCTCTCAAAAAAAAAAAAGAAGACCTAAATATCACCTCCCAAAATTTTAGTAATGCCTCCCAATCACTGTGCCCAAAAAACAAAAATCACTCCATGAGTGAGGTTCCACTTCTTTGATAACCATTGGTCTGGAAAAGACCAGGGGCAGCAAACTCTATGGTCTGCCGTGGGTTGCCTTGGTATAGCCTATGAGCCAAGAATGGCTTCCCCTTTTAAAAGGGTTGTGAAGAGGTGGAGAAGAAAGAGGAGGGAGAGGAAGAGGAGAGGAGAGGAGAGGAGAGGAGAGGAGAGGAGAGGAGAGGAGAGGAGAGGAGAGGAGAGGAGAGGAGAGGAGAGGAGAGGAGAGGGGAGGAGAAGAGAAGAGAAGAGAAAAGAGAAGAGAAGGAAAAGTGGCAGATTACACATGACCCACGATGCTGAAGACAGGATTTTGCTGACCCCTGGTCTAGGCTCCAGAGGAGAAATGATGCCATATGGTCCATTTCCACCAGCAGTTTATAACCTAATGGGGAGTGCATCGCCTGGATTCAGAGAAGCAGAACCCCTGTAAGGGATTTATGATAGTGGCCAGGCCTTATACAATTATGAGAGCTGGTGACGAAGTCCACAGTAGGCAGATGCCTTAGCGTCTGGTGGTGGCTGGAAGTTCCTGCAGGGTGACGGAGCCATCAGTCAGGGAGCAAAGCTGCACCTGAAGCGTGGGGTGGGGGGTGCAGAATGGAACCCACCAGAACCAACTGGACCTGATGAAGATAAACCAGAACCCATGTCTCTCACCACCTCCAATCTCAGCGGGGAGAGTGACCTGCGCCCTCTGCCACAGGGCTGCACACATGCCCTCAACCCGTCTCCGTGTTCTCACAATACCCAGCATAGCATGGTCACCTGTGTCCTGGTCTGTGACCTCGGCCGGACACAGAGGCCCGAGGCTTCATCTGTCTTGCTCATCCCCGCATCCCGTGCTCCAAGCAAAACACTTCACACAGTCACTGCTCAATCAATATTTGAGGAATTATTGGGGAAAAAAATCCAGGAAAATATTGGGAAAAAAAATCTTCCTATGCAGTGCCAGTGAGTCTGGGCAGAAATGAGGCAGGTGATTCACTCAAGAGAAGGATGCCTCTGTCACTTCACGTGTGCTAATTCTAATTCTAGAGGTTGTGTACTTCACGTGACCATGCCAGGCTTGAGTGGTAGACAGGAGCAACTCCCTAGGCCAACAGGGAGAGCCCGCCCAAGGGGTGTCCTGGACTCTGCTCTCCTCGGGAAGTGGTGGTACACATGCTGGGTCCTCACACAGGAAGGCTGACCTCACCTGGCAGGAGCCTTGCGCTGGGCACCTTCTGGAAGGGAAGTAACAGGTGCACCACCCCTGTACGGCTGCAAATAAAGGATGCCCGCCCGTGTGAAGAGTGACCGGCACACAAAGAAAACGTCAGGCAAAATTCCACCAGGACTTTGCGACACATCATAGTTATTATCATCACTAAAGAACAGCTGACTTTTCTAGAGCATTTTATGCACCACTCTGCTAAGTGCTCCAGGTGCATTATTTCAGGTAAGCCTCGCAATGAAATCTACAATTATCACCACTGTACAGATGGGGACATTGAGGCTTTGAGAGGTTAGGTTGTTTGCCCAAGATCATAGAGCTAGAAGGAGGTAGAGCTGGAATGCAAACCAACGTATGCTTCGTCCAGAGACTGCAGACCTGGCTGCCACCTAGCCTCAGTCGCTGAGAAAACAGGAGCCTGGTGTTTTGGGGTTTTGTTTTTTGTTTTTAAGAAATAAAAACTGTTTTCTTGCAGTGGGTATGTAAACAGTTTTAGTAAACATTGGAAATGTATTCCAGGATTAAAGTTCCAAAGCTACTAAATATACACATCTAATATACACAAATATACACATCTAATAAACACATACACGTATATAATATACATATATTATATCATATCATATTAAGTGACAAATGCAGTGAATCAGGAAATTCAAGCAAACAAAAAATACCCAACCACATCATATAGAGCATCAACTGCTTACCAAACAGATATTGAATGGTCTGGAAATGTGACTTATTAGTTAAGGTCTTATACAGATCCAGCCTTATCTAAAATCCCTATCTGGGGATCCCTGGGTGGCGCAGCGGTTTGGCGCCTGCCTTTGGCCCAGGGCGCGATCCTGGGGACCCGGGATCGAGTCCCACATCGGGCCCCCCGGGCATGGAGCCTGCTTCTCCCTCTGCCTATGTCTCTGCCTCTCTCTCTCTCTGTGACTATCATAAATAAAAATAAAATAAATTTAAAAAAATAAATAAAATCCCTATCTGTTCTGGATGAATAATAATTTTCAAACACTGTTGGTAATTTGAATATTTAGATCCACCTAAGCTCAAATCAGAGCCCAATACTTCTGAACACTTATCAATATTATAGATACAACTGATTTAGATTAATTTAACATGTGTTTTTGACAATGTGCTGGGAATTGTTTGAAATATAAAGATCAATAAGACTCATAGGGATTTCAGAGAATGTATAACATAGAAACATCTGCAAAGAACTGCAGAATGAGACAAATGGGTAATAGAAGTCCAATACCCAATATCTTCTTCTTTTCCAGAAGAATGGAAATGGAAATTTTATTTAGTGTGTATACCTGTGAAAGTAAAAGAAACTCCCAAAAAGTTGGTTAGGTTCCTTTTTTTATGGATTTATTTACTTATTTGTAAGAGAGAGTGGGGGGAGGGGCAGAGGGAGAGAGAGAGAGAGAGAGGATCTCAAGCAGACTCCCCACTGAGTGCAGGGGTGGGGGTTCGAACCAAGGACCCTGAGATCATGACCTGAGCCCAAACCAAGAGTCAGAAATTCAACCAACTATGCCTTTCAGGCGCCCAGTTATTTTCCATTTTTATTAAACTTTTTATTCATTTTTTCCTGTCCAATCTAATTTCTTTCACACCCTGAGTCCCTTCAATTTAGAATTATCCTAAAATGAATTTTCTTCTCATGAGCACAAAATTTATGTTCCATAGTATCCTACCTGGGGCCTCATTGATTGTTACTACTTCTCATTCTAAAATACAAAACAATATAAAACAAAGTTTTGACACAAAGTGTCTTTGGGACTTGAAGGCATAAAGAGATTCATTCATGCCAGAAGAAGACCTGATTCTAATTTATTAGGTTAAAATTTTAGATTTAGAAATATTTGATTGGTAATTTTATATTTCTGTAAGTACATGGGAAATAATCTCTCTTATTTAACACTTTTAAAAGATTTTATTTATGAAAGAGACAGCACACACACGCATGTGTATGTGTGCACACGTGCACGGGTGAGTGGGGGCAGAGGGAGAGGAAGGACAAGTAGATCCCCACTGAGCCATTGAGCTTGGAACCCAACCCACGGCTGGATCCCAGGACACTTAGATCATGACCTGAGCCACCCAGGTGCCCCTGGGTTTTACTTATTTTTTATTTTTTAATTTTTATTTATTTTTATTTTTTAGTGATCTCCAAGACTTTATTTTTATTTATTTTTAAGTAATCTCTAAGATTTTATTTTTTAAGTAATCTCTATATCCAATGTGGGATTTGAACTCACAGCCCCAAGATCAAGAATCCTATGATCTATCGACCCAGCCAGCTAGACATCCTGGAATATAATCTCTTTTTAAAAATTATACATTTGGGAAAATTTAATATAAGCCGCCCCAGACCCATGCTTCCCCTAACAAAAATGTATTCTCTCAACAGCTGACTCTTCGAGGTATCTTGACGACTCCCTGCCCCTCTACAAACAGTACTATTATCTGCAAATATTCAAAAGTCTAAATAAATAACCTTGTACTTGAGAATATCTTACCAGAAACACGTTGCCTGTAACCACAAGATCCAGAATGTCAAATTCTTTAGGAGAAACAGTCCGGTTTCTGCAACAATGAAAATGCAGCACAATATAGGCGATGGAAGCCTCCTCACCGACACAGAAGAGATGGTATCAACCATGTATATGCAGCCCTTGTGTGTGTCCTAATCCAAACCAACCAACTATACAAAAAGTTTTGAGATGATTCAGAATATGTAAATACTGCCTGGAGAAGTTGACACCATTAGTGAGTTGCTCAGGTGTGCTAATGGTATCCCGGTTACATGCCACCATATGGAATTCTTATCTTTTTGAGAAATGTTCAAAAATATTTATGGATGAAATGACAGGATATCCAGGATTTGATTTAAAATAATCCAGTGGGGCAGAGAACTGTCAGAGGGTAAAGATGAAACCTGGTTAGCCTTGGGGAGGGGCGCGTGCAGGTTAATTATACTAATCTCCCTAACTTTGTGGATGTTTGAAAGTTTCCATTATATATATTTCAAAAAGACTTGAAATTTAAGGGAAAAATAGTCAGTGCTTGAAATATGGCACAATATCTTATAAAAGATGTTTCAGATCACACAGTACTAGTCATGCTAATTTTAAAAACTGTTGGTCAGGGGATCCCCGGGTTGCTCAGCGGTTTAGTGCCGCTTTCAGCCCAGGGCGTGATCCTGGAGACTCGGGATCCAGTCCCACATCGGGCTCCCTGCATGGAGCCTGCTTCTCCCTCTGCCTGTGTCTCTGCCTCTCTCTGTCTTTCATGAGTAAATAAATAAAATTTAAAAAATAAATAAAAACTGTTGGTCATAAATTTGACTTTAAATATAGACATAGCTATTCATAGCAAAATTATCTGGGAAAAAAAAGGATATCTCTTATGCTTAATTTAATCTCATTATTCTCTTTGCCTGTATTTTGGGAATAGAAACCCCTTCACTGGCTAAATAAGGTATAACTATCCCAAAATGTTCTTGACTACTGGTTTCAATAAACATACTCCTGCATCCCAAGAACAGATAATAAAATGAGGTCTATCTCCAGATACTTCTTTTATAAGCACCCATTTTGACATATAAACCTTGATTATGTTAAAGTAGTTGAGCAACAGGGAACTGATGTTGAACCGAATTTCAGGCAGGATTCTCAAACCCTTTTGCTTCTCCTACACCTATTTCTACGTGGTGGTTTTTTTTTGGGGGGGTGGTGGTGGTGGCAGATTTGGACATTACTAACTATCATCTATTGAAGTTCTTCGAATGGTGCATATGGAATCAATGGATCCATGAAACACACTTAAATTATTTCAGTGCTGATAATCAGGACAAAACAGCCATCAAGCCTAACCCATTTTTGTAGGAATTACAGGTAGTCTGGGTAAGATTACATACAGTTCGGGCTCGAGTCAGAGGTTCCTGGGGAAGACGTTCTGCTTTCTTCCTAAACGCTGGGGGGAAGGAGAGCCGAGGCCCTCCACCCCCCACCCCAGGCTTTCAGTGAAATGTGGAGGATCGGGGCAAAATCTCAAAGGATGAAATTCGCGTCGTCTCGTTCCCAGTCGTGTTCTTTTTTTTTTTTTTTTTCGTGTTAGTTCTTATTCCCGTTTTGCCCATATTCGCTTTCTCTCTTACTCGTTTCTGCTGTTTCTCTAGATTTTCTGTGCTCGTGGCTTCCACGGCCCAGGGACGGAGCAGGGGCGTCTGGTTCAGGCGACTGGAGACGACAGGCTCCTGACTCGCCATCCGTTCCCCCCGACGTTTCTGCGACCTTGGGCGCCCCAAGCATGCGGGAGCAGGACGCGAGCACCGGCACCCCGCCCCCAGCACCTGCCCGGGGTCCCCCGACGCCCCGCTCCGGGCCCGCGGGGGCTCCCACCCCACCGCCGCGCCGGGGCCCGCGCCTTCCGACCGCAGGGCGGGTTGAGCGCCCGCAGTCCCAGCGCGGCCTCGCAGCCCTCCCGGCTCCCCCCCGCGGGCGCCCGGCTCCCCCGACCCGCCGCGAACCCAGAGCCCCGCGCGGGTCCAGATTCCCGGGGCTGCGGCCCAGGGCGCTGCAGGCACCGGGCGGCGCGCGCAGGTGCACCGGGCTGCCTGGGTGCTCGGGCTCACCCGAGAGGGAGGACGGGGACCCCAGTGCCGAGCGGAACGCACTCTCCGACTGCTCTGCGTCCCCGCTGCCCGAGGACGGACCCTCGGGCGTAGCCGGGTGAGGCCCCAGCGCACACGCGGGGGGCGCACGGCCCGGCACACACGCGGGGGGCGCACGGCCCCGGCACACGCGCGGGGGGCGCACGGCCCCGGCACACACGCGGGGAGCGCACGGCCCCAGCACACGCACCGGGGGCGCACGGCCCCAGCACACACGCGGGGGGCGCACGGCCCCGGCACACACGCGGGGGGCGCACGGCCCCAGCACACGCACCGGGGGCGCACGGCCCCAGCACACACGCGGGGGGCGCACGGCCCCGGCACACACGGGGGGGGGGCGCACGGCCCGGCACACACACGGGGGGCGCACGGCCCCGGCACACGCGCGGGGGGCGCACGGCCCCGGCACACACACGGGGGGGGGCGCACGGCCCGGCACACACACGGGGGGCGCACGGCCCCGGCACACACGCGGGGGGCGCACGGCCCCAGCACACGCACCGGGGGCGCACGGCCCCAGCACACACGCGGGGGGCGCACGGCCCCAGCACACACGCGGGGGGCGCACGGCCCCGGCACACACGCGGGGGGCGCACGGCCCGGCACACGCACCGGGGGCGCACGGCGCGGGGACAGATGCGCTTTCCCGCACGCCCGGCCTGGGGCAGGGGGCAGGGGGCCGGGGGCCGGGGCCGGGGCTTGGGGAACCCGCTCGGTCTCCGCCACCCACCCGGGGCCCAGGCAGGAGAAGGTCGCGGGCGTCCTTAGGGTTAGTGGAAACCAAATGGGGCCCCGAGGCCACAGCCTAAGAGTCTCGGGGCGAGCGTCTCGCTTTCCCTAAGTCGCAAACTCCTAATCTGTGCGACGGGGATTCCAGGGTGTCTTCCCCCTGGGTGCTGGAGGGTGCTAAACCTGGCACACAGGGGGCAGAGGAGGACGGGGAGCCACTGTGGTTACTGTCATGGGACCCGACGGTGGAGTCGCTTTCCCCGGCCTCCGTCGCCCCAGCCGCCCTGCAAGCGTCCAGGGGGCCCGGCCTCAGAGGACGAGCGGGAGGAGGAGGCGACCCCGTCTCTCCGTGGCTCTGCCCACCTGGCAAGCGCTGTGCCCTGCGCGCCGGTGTGGCCCTGTCGGCAGCGGGGACCCGGGGGGGGGGGGCGCAGGACCCCCGATCCCCCTGACGCCCCCGTCACCACCACCGCCCACCCCTACCCCGCGCGCCCCACCGCGGGCTGGGAGGGCCTGGCCAGGGCCAGTCCTGGGCCGGGAGGGGCACCCCGCGAGCCCCATGTGAGGCCAGACCTGTCCCGCTGCGGCCAAGTTCGACTGGAGCCCAAGGTTTAATGTACCCTTCCACCCAATGGAGGCCTTTCTTGAAAATTCACGTTCGTATGGTTTCACTCATACGTGAAATATAAGAAACAGTGAAAGGGACTATAAGGGAAAGGAGGGGAACTGAGCAGGAACAATTAGGGAGACAAACCATGAGAGACCCTAACTCTGGGAAACAAACCAAGGGTTGTGGAAGGGGAGGTGGGGGGGGGGGGTCGGGGTTGGGGTAACTGGGTGATGGGCACGGAGGTTGAAGGGTTGAGCACTTGAGGTTATACTATATGTTGGCAAATTGAATTGAAATAAAAAATGAATTAAGAAGAAGAAAAAATTCATGTTGGGTATGGTTTCATCAGTAGGAGCAGGGCGGGTGGCTTGGGCCAGTTTCTGCCCCTCAGACACCCGAACGGGGGAGCTGGGGGTTCTGGACCCTAAAAGGGATTGTACTTGGCAGGAAACAAGCTCTCTTTATTAAGGCTTGTAGCCAAACAAAGGTAGCCCCAGATCTGCAGAACATGCTACATGGATCTGGATCTTAAAGCTGGGTGCGGAGGGTCTGGCAAAGTGAGAAGGGAAGGTGGCTGGATGGGGGGGTGGTGGGAGGGTAGAGGGGCTTTTGGGTCTCCCACAGTCAGAGCACAGGGGCCCTTGCAGGAAACTGGAGGAGGGAGAATGTAAGTTCAGTCTAGGTGGCCGTCGAGGGTTGGGCTTGAAAACTTTCCAGAAGGTCCTCAGAACTGCACTACTGCAAGCCTGGAGAAGGTGAGGATTGCAGCCAGGACTTGGGAAGAAGTTGCTTTTTTTTTTTTTTTTTTTTTTTTTTTTAAGATTTTACTTATTTATTCATGAGAGACACACAGAGAGAGGCAGAGACACAGGCAGAGGGAGAGGCAGGCTCCCTGCGGGGAGCCCAATGCGGAACTCGATCTCAGGACCTACAGTGGGATGATGCCCTGAGCCAAAGGCAGACGCTCAACAGCTGAGCCACCCAGGTGCCCTTGGGAAGCTCTAAGTGATGGGGAGGAGGGGAGACACGGGGGTAAAGGTGGACCAAATAAACAGCTATAAAAATGTGTTTGTCTTCTGTCCCGCCTGTAACTAGAAATGCACAGCTGGAACAGCTGTGGATGAAGGGGAAGGACCTTCTCACACTTACCAAGTGACTTTTCCTAAAGTGGCAGGGATGCAATTCTTTTGAAACACAATCCAGAGTATGGCAGAGTCTCTAGAAACTTGCTTTCTCTTGGGAGTATTTCCTGTTGGGCATCTTCCTCTGGTTTCCTTCCCATCTGGTCACCTGAAGCCCAATGACAGTGAAACTTTTCTGATTGCAAAGTTCTTTCAGAAATTCTTTTTGAGGGATCCCTGGGTGGCGCAGCGGTTTGGCGCCTGCCTTTGGCCCAGGGCTCGATCCTGGAGACCCGGGATCGAATCCCACGTCGGGCTCCCGGTGCATGGAGCCTGCTTCTCCCTCTGCCTATGTCTCTGCCTCTCTCTCTTTCTCTCTCTGTGACTATCATAAATCAATAAAAATTAAAAAAAAATTTAAAAAAAAGAAATTCTTTTTGAAATAACAACAGCAAAGTTCTTTCTGTTCTAAACAAAGGGACAATAAGCCCTTAGATGGCAACCATCTGGGGATAAAACTGATTTAATTGTAAATGTCCAGAACACAAATGCTTCATTTGATGCTTCCTTTTTAACCTGGCTTTTAAAATTCTAATGCTTTTTAAAAATTGCCTTTTATTTTCTCCTAGTAAATGTTGCCCACTACATTCTAAATTGATCTCAAATGATGCTCCACTTTATTCATATGAAAAACCAACGTATTTAGAAAAGTGAAGAATAGGGGATCCCTGGGTGGCTCAGTAGTTTAGCGCCTGCCTCCCGGCCCAGGAGTCCTGGAGTCCCTGGATGGAGTCCTGCATAGGGCTCCCGGCATGGAGCCTGCTTCTCCTGCCTGTGTCTCTGCCTCTGTCTCTCTATGTCTATCATGAATAAATAAATAAAAGCTTTAAAAAAAAATGAAGAACAAATGGAGAATATATTTACATTCCCCGCCAATTCTTTTTCTTCTGTAGGTTTCATTAAATACTGAATCTCATGTTTTAAAACCCAGGACTTTTTCAACTTCAACTATTTGGAAGGGTCCCCCCCCCCCCCCAACTATCTGGAAGTTTGAAAGCCATTTTGAACAGTTTCTGATACCTTTAAAGAACATGAACTGTAAAACTACATTATTTAACTGGGAGGAAAGAACTATGTTTTAAAAGAAGTTCCATTTTGACACCTGGGTGGCTCAGTGGTTGAGCATCTGCCTTCAGCTCAAGGGTGTGAGTATTGAGTCCCATATTGGGCTCCCTGGAGGAGCCTGCTTCTCCCTCTGCCTAGGTCTCTGCCTCTCTCTCTCTCTCTCTCTTTTACATTTATATACAGACTTTATTAGAGATCTAATGCATCACTGAGGCATTGCATCGACACCAGATTCATATTAAGCCGGATATAGAAAATAAGTTAATGCCAGATTAAGACCACCTAGCAGGGCAACTTGCAATTGCCATAAATGTTACAGCAAGTTTATAGCACTCTAGTCAATTAGTATTTAGTCCAAAATACAGGCTTTGCATTCTGTTTGCAAAGCCAGGTTATATTCAGTAATAAATAAGCTTTCTTAAAACTCTAGAAATTGAACAAGTTACAAAAGAATGTCCTCATAATGTTGTAGTTCATAGATCTGGGGGAACCAGAGGGGAGAGGGTGGGGTGTGGGGAGGGGACCGGCAAGGAGGAGAAGGAATAAAGAAATAAATCTTTAAAAATAAATAAAAGAAGTTCTATTTAGAGAGAAATCGAGAAGTGATATGAAACAATGTTACCGTAGTGATCTAGCATTTTATTTAGTCTATATAGCTAGCTTTAATTTTAACATCTTTCCACGGAAGATGGCACATCAAACACACAGATGGGAAACAAATGTCTTGCAATTAAAGTTCTATATTACACGCCGATTTCAGGAAAACATAAAGAACGTGAGTATTTTGCACTTGACTTGGGACCAGTATTTACGATTGCTAGGGAGCCAACAAGGGGAAACAAGTTGTGCATCATCGGACATTGTCTATGTGTTTTTGACCAGAACGAAATGCCCCACTCACGTTCCTCAGCCTCTGGACCCTGTCCCGGGAAAGGTGCTGGAAGCCACACCCGGAGGCTGGCAAAGAAAGGGCGAGAGTGGGCGCGATCCGGGGTGCACGTTCCGGTGGTCCGAGCCCGCTCCAGCTGCAGCCTTGTAGATACTTCGCGGCGACCCAAACGGCGGTTGGGGTAGTGGCGGTTCCGAGGGTTCCGCGTCGCCGCGTCCGCGCAGGGCCCCTGGGGACTCCCCGCCCGTCTGCGCTGCGGCTTGGCCGGTCACGCCCGGCGCAGGTGCGCTCCTCAGGATGAGGCTGGCCAGGTGCGGTCCCCGCCGGCAAGGCTGGCCGCGGCGGGGGCTCCGGGCTGGCACCCCAGCAGCGCCGCGGGGCCGGGCAGGTGTTGGCCCAGCACAGCGCGGGTGCCGTCCCGGGGCGGCGGGGGCGGCTGCTCTAACCGCGTCCGGGCGGCGGCGGCGGCGGCGGCGGCGGCGGCGGACACCTGCAGCAGGTGGCAGTAGCCCCACGGGGGCGGGGGCGGGGGCGGGGCGGGGCGGGCTCTGCGCGGCCCCGGGGGCCCCTCCGCGGACGCCGTGCATGATGCTGTCGATGCTGAAGGGGCTGCGTGGGTCTCCCGGCCCCCGGCCCTCCTGGCGAGGCCGGGCGCGCAGAGGGGGCTGCAGCTGGACGGCCGGCGCTGTCCGGGGCGCCTCGGCGGCGGCCGGGGCCGACAGCAGCAGGTAGCGCAGCGGGAGCGGGTGCAGCAGCGGCCCCGGGACGGGCTGCGGCGGGGCCGGGGGCCCGAGCAGCAGGCCGGGGAGCGCGCCGTGCAGGGCGGCGGGCGCGGCGGGCGCGGCGGGCGGCGGGAGCGCGGCGTGCAGGGGCGCCCCCGGGGGCGGCGGGGGGCGCTTGAAGCGCTTCCTGCGCCGGAGGAAGCTGCCGTTGTCAAACATGTCCTGGGAGGCGGGGTCCAGGCTCCAGTAGTTGCCCTTGCCCGGGTGGCCCGGCTCGCGGGGGATCTTGACGAAGCAGTCGTTGAGCGACAGGTTGTGGCGGATGCTGTTCTGCCAGGCGGGGAACTTGCGGCGGTAGTAGGGGAAGCGGCCGCGGATGAAGGCGCAGATGCCGCTGAGCGTGAGGCGCTTGTGCGGGCTCTGCAGGATGGCCATGGTGATGAGCGCGATGTACGAGTAGGGCGGCTTGGCGGGCGGCGGGGCCCCCGAGGCCGGCGCGGCCCCGAGCCTGGGGAGCCGCGGGCCCCCCTCCTCCCCCGGGGCGTCGGCCCGGCCGCCTCCGGGGTCCGCGCGCCCGAGGCCGTCGGGCTGGGGCAAGTTCATGGAGGCCCCGCTGCTCCTCTCTGCCGGCGCCTCGGTGTCCAACAGTGTCCAGCGAAGATGCGCGTCGCCTGTTACCGCGGCTTCCTCGCGCCCTCCTCCCCTTTATACCCCTTCTCCCCCACCTCCAGACTCCCACTTCCCCCCGACGCAGTCCAATGAAGAGGGTCCTCGGCGCGTTCCCGACAGGGCCAGAACCTTCCGCCGCCTCCTCCTCCTCCTCCTCCTCACGCCCACCCGCCCCCAGGGAAGATGCGCCCCTAAAGCGCTTCGAAAACGTGCGAAGGAAGAAGAGGTAGGAAGATACGGGACCCAACCACCTGCGGCCACCTTGACACCCAGGCCTCCCCCCTGGAGGATAGAAATGGGGGAGGGGGGGTCCTATAATCTACGGTGTTTGACTCTGAAAGAATGTTTAAATGCTTTAGTGTGTCATAGCTGGTGATTCACTCATTTTCACTGGTGGATTCCATCCTCATCCGGAATGAATGAAATATTCTTAATGTTCTTGGGGGTGGGGGGTGGGAGCGAGGCTGGCATGGTCCCATCTACTCCCTACCTTAGCTCCCCCAAATGTTCTCCTGCTCAGCTTTTCAGAAAAGGACGAAATGTCCTTGGCGTGAAGTTATGGAAGTTCAGGGTGAAAGGAAAGCAGGAGAGCTAAGGAGAAGTCCCCTTGCATCACTGATTCTCCAACTTCTTTGAACATTTGACATTAAATGTAGGATGTATATTTTACATCACTATTTTAGATAGACTTTGGTAACTAAAATAGATTTCATAAAACAAGTGACCACTGTTTTGCTTTTTTATTTTTAATATCCACAACCAACTACACTGATTTTGCCACATCCTAACCAGTACAGAGCCAGTGTGAAAAATCCTGTTTTCAGAAAAATAGCCTCACAACACCAAGGGATGCACCAGTCTGACGGTCAATCTCTCACACATGTATTCTCTCCCTCCTCCTCCCTCCCTTTTCAAAATCCAACATTAAGCACTTTTACTATAATAATAAATACTAAAGTTGAAACCTTAAATAAGGCAAAGGGGAGGTGCGGTTCTGGAGGAGTGACAGGGCAGACAAAGCTGTTTAACTCATCTGATGTCCTTGAAAGTCAAGGATTTTTAAATGGGGTTCATTTAAATCTGCTCAGAGACTAGAGTGGTGGGACATAGTATGTGTTATCTAAGGGGATCTTATGGTGAAATGCTGAGCAACAGCGCATATTCATAATTTAATATCCACCCACTAGTGAAAAGAATTTGAGAAGGCATCTAATAAAAACACAGTGTGAGGTGGAAGGGGAGAAGGGCGGGGGGTGGGAGTGAATGGGTGACGGGCACTGGGGGTTATTCTGTATGTTAGTAAATTGAACACCAATAAAAAATAAATTAAAAAAAAAACACAGTGTGAAAATATTGTATCATGCCACTGATTGTCACTGAGTGAATCTTTCATTTGTGCTTGTAAATGATAATGAATTTTCAGCAAGAAATCAGAGGTCAGCTAAAAGGGCAAAATATGACAAAAAAAAAAAAAAAGTAGCTCGAAGTAGCTAGTCCTTTCAGGATAAAATTTTGAAAACCGCTTCCTCTCGTGTCTTTTAAAAGCTTATCCTGTACTCCTGAGGTTCTCACCCTCAGGCCTCTCAGTCAAATGTAGCCTAACCTGGGACAAATGACCCAAGCTTCTGAGCCTAACAGATTTGTGTTTGAATCCCAGATTCACCAATTACTACTAGTGTGATCTACTAAACTAAGGCTCCAGGAGGGCTGACAGGTGTTGCATTCAAATTCAGACTCCCAGCTGCCTCCCCGTCAACCCCCTGCAGGTAAGGCACAGTTTGGCCAGCAGCAGAGGAATCTGAAGACCTGGAAAGGGAGTATTGTTAGTTTTCCTAGAGTCAACTTCTGTGGGGATTTGCGTTATTTAAAAATGAAAGGAGGAAAGGAAAGACAGGCAAAAACAAAACAACTGAAACCACCCCCATTGGTGGAGGTGTGTCAAAGGGGGCACAGGAGACAAAGAGCCCGTCCCCCACCCCAACCTCCGTGGCCCCAGCTTGGACAATTTGAGGAAGGAGTATTAGATTATAACTCAAAGTATAAGGTAAATATTCATGTGTCCATACTGATAAAAATGAAATGATCAAGTAAATTAATAAATGGGGGAAAGAGGGATACCTGGGTGGCTCAGCCAGTAGAGCATGTGACTCTTGATCTCAGGGTCCTGAGTTCAAGACCCACACTGGGCACTGGGCATAGAGCTCATTTAAACAAAACAACCCCCCCCCCCAAAAAAAAATAAATTAACAAAACAAAACCCAAAAAAATAAGCAGAGGAAAAGAAGCAAATCGCCCATGAAGAAGAATTCCAAATAATGTAGATACTCCTCAGGGAGGAAGAGCATATTTCCTTACTCCTTTACTGTGGTGGGCAGTGCTGAGTGGCTTCCTTCCAAAGAGTACAGTCTGGGGCAGGGGAGGGAAGGGGAATAATCTTACAAGTGGAGAAACTGGACAAACACTTCAGCCAGGTCATCAGGTGACCACTGTTAACATTAATAGTCATAAACCATGTTAATAGCATCTTGAGATGTGATAAAAATAGCACCCTGTGATCTCGCTCCCCAAAACCCATCTAAATCAGGAGAAAAACAGACAAATTCCAATAGAGGAGCATCTTATGTACCTAAGCAAAACCATTCTCAAACTATCAAGGTAACCAAAACAAGGGAAGTCTAAGAAACTGTCATAGCCAAGAAGAGTCTACAAAGACATGACAACTAACTTGTCTATCCAATTATCTTGCATGGCATTCTGGAAAAGATAAAGGAAACTATGTAAAAATTAAGGATATCTGAATAAACTATGGACTTTGGTTAATAATGTATCAATATTGGTTCACTAATTTTAACAAATGTGCCATACTATTTAACACCTTAAGTGTGTGTGTGTTGTGGGGGGGTGGTAGGTGATATGGGAACTTGTACCATCTGTACTTGTATCTTGTACGATCTGCTCAATTTTCCTGTAAATCTAAAACTGTTCTGAAAATTACATTCTATTAGTTTAAAAAATTAAACATGGGAAAAAAGGCCCGATAGCCAAAAAGTAGAAACTCAAAATGTCCATCGGCTGATGAACGAACAAAATGTGGTATATAGATTTTTGTTCAGGAACAAAAAGATACGAAGGGTTGATACATACATACTACACCACAAGGATGAATCTTGAAAACATTATGGTGGTGAAAGAGTCCGAGTAGACCAGTTATAGAAACAGAAAGTAGATCAGCAGTTGCTGGGGGCTAGGAGCAGGGACTAACTGCTGATCTGATGGATGGATAGTTTCTTTGCGGAGTGAGGAAAATGTTCTGGAATGAGATAGCAGTGCTAGTACTTGCTGCTACTTGTGGATATACTAAAGCCATGAATTGTACACTTTAAGAAGGTTAAGTTTAGGGATGCTTGGGTGTCTGCCTTTGGCTCAGGTCCTGATCCCAGGGTCACAAGGATAGAGCTCCGCATTGGGCTCCCTGCTCACGGGGAGGAGGGGTCAGCTTCTCCCTCTCCCTCTGCCATTCCCACCCTTCACTTGTGCTCTCTCAAATAATTAAAATCTAAAAAAATAAAAATAAAAATAACATAAAATATAGTACAAAATATAAATTAAAACAGTGAGATGCCATTCCACCCAGACCGCCAAAGATGAAGTGTATTAACTAGGTTTGGAAAAATGGGTACTTTCATACCCTGCTGTATAAACGCAAAAAGTTGCAGCCATTTGGAAGAGCAGTTTATCAGTTCTATTAAGCATTTCACATGTGCACATGCCGGAAGCTAGTGATTCCGCCTGAACCTTTTTTTTTTTTTTTTTTTTTAAGATTTTTATTTATTTATTCATGAGAGTCACACACAGAGAGAGGCAGAGACACAGGCAGAGGGAGAAGCAGGTTCCATGCAGGGAGCCCGATGAGGGACTCGATCCCCAGACTCCAGGATCATGGCCTGGGCCAAAGGCAGGCGCTAAACCACTGAGCCACCCAGGGATCCCTGAATCTCTGTATTCTAGAGAAACATTACATTCTCACCTGACAACAGAGAGACACGCTAGACAATGATGTTCACTGCAGCACTGTTTGTAGTTTTGAAGGCAGGAAAGGACTGGTTCATCTGTCACAAGATCACAAACCACAGGACTTCTCCAGCTACAACCCTTCAGCCACTTCCCAGGGCATTCAGAATAAAGCACATGTTGGCTGCTCCACAGGGAGCAATGAGGCTGGCCCTAGCTCACAAGTCCAACTGCACCTCATACCCTGGCTTTCCACCCTCTATGGCCCTGGCCTCCCGCCTGGTCTTGCATGGCGCTGCGTGGACTCCCACCTCAGAGGCTGTTCTACTGCTTGCTCTCTCTGTGTGGAACCTTCTTCCCTTCCAATGTACATCTCCTTTCAGCTCCATTCTCAACTCAGAAACCATCTCTTCTCTGGGAAGCTTTTCAACCACGCCCAGTCCTTTTATCAGCCTACTTATTTTCCTCATATTTTCTAATTTATTTATATCCTTCCACCAAAATGTAAACAGTGTAAGAACCTGGCCCTCATCTGTCCTGTGCAGCATCAGTCTAGCACTCACATGTGGGTGACTGGAAGCCTCAATAAATGATTTTTTAAATGAATGTATTCTATGCTATACAATTAATTTCTGTGCAGCAATTACAGAATAAGACATATTATATGCACTGCCATAGAAAAATCTAACACTAATAATTGAGTTTAGAAAAAGAAAAAAAAAAAGAAAAGCCAAGCTGCAGGGGTGCTTGGTGGCTCAGTTGGTTGAGTGGCTGGCTCTTGATTTCAGCTCAGGTCATGACATCATGGTCCAGGGATCAAACCCTGCGTAAGGCTCTGCCCTGAGTTTGGAGTCTGCTTCTCCCTCTCCCTCTGTTTCTCCCCTCTCCCAGGTGCACATGCACTCACACTCTCACTCTCTCCGTAAAATAAATAAAAATTTTAAAAGCAAACTGCATTATAATATATAAAGAATGATATTTTATCTAAAACACACACATTATAAAAATAAGACCCTTCCTTGAGGATATATTTATGGCAAGCTCCTCAATCTCCTGAAGCAGCAGCTTAAATTATGACTCTAATCACTGAAAATAATTCACTTTGGACGACAGTGTAAGCCATGTGTGTGTAAGTGAAAAGAAACACGTAAAAGGGCAGACATGAAGCTGACAACATTGCTTACCCCCAAGGAGTGACAGTGACAGAAGGAGAAAGGTCAGGGGAGACTTCATCTGCAACATTTGCATTTTTACAACACAAATGTATTCAGTCAATACTTACATAATAAAAAATATTTAAAGATTAATACATTTTAAAGAAAAGACAAGTATTTGTGAGTTTGATAAAGACAGACAGTTTGATAAAGACTATAGATTAATATTACTTCAGGCTTTTCTCCCACAACAGGACAAATAAAGTAAGCTTTTTTCATGGCCTAGAACAGATGAATCTAGATTCTTATTATTTGCCAAAGAACATTATGGAGTATTAGTGTAGCAACATTAACTATAAACAAATCAATTTAAATTGTTAGAAATAAGAAAAAATTTATTCAGGCTCTGCTGTGTGCCAGGGGCTGAGCTGGGTGTGTTAGAAACCTATTCAATCCTCACAACAACCTTGAATGATTGATATTATCACCACCCACCTTATAAATACAGAAACCAATCTCAAGGAAACACTTTGCCCAAGATTACTCAGCCAAGAAGCAAAAGAACTGCAATTAAAAGCCCAGATCAGACTCAAAAATCAGCTGAGTTTCTATTGGGCAATCTGCTGCCACCTTAAGTAAGCTTATTCTCTCAACCATGAATTTAAGAGAATGGATTCAGGAGGCAAATGGATAAATATAGAGAACTTTTATAAAAAAGGGACAGAGTGCAGGGAAAGAGACAGATAATCTTTTTATTTTTAAAGATTATATTTATTCATTGAGAGAGAGAGAGGGAGAGAGCATGAGTGGGAGGAGCAGAGGGGGAGAGAGAAGCAGACTCCCCACTGAGCATAGAGCCCAACATGGGCCTCCATCCCAGGACCCTGGGGTCATGACCTGAGCCAAAGGCAGAGGCTAAACCACTGAGCCACCCAGGTGCCCTGAAAGACAAATAATCTAATCAGTCAGCCTGTCTCCAAACAATGGAACCATTCAAGGTACAGAGATAGAACTCTTAAAATTCTGGGGAAAAAATATTCCAAAACATTTCGATAGCCTGATATTTAATGATCATTAGTTTGGGAAAGTTCTTCTTTAAATCCCATCTCATGCTTTTCTCTTACAATCTGAATACAGTTACAGTGACCTGACCTTTAGCAGGAATAGGAAGTAAGTAAGCCACACTTATACACCAACGACTGATACAAAGATGGTTAATATTCCTAAATTATTTGCAGTTATATCTGAAATTTTGCACCTCATCTTTTTGCTTATGTTGAAAATTAAAAGTTCAAAGAAATCAAGATGAATATGTTATCAACAGCAAATTCTACTTAACGTTAAAAGCTCTCAAATTGGAATCATCTAAATATATTACCAAGTAAATGGCTGATGTTCCATTAATCTACCAGCTTAGAATTGACTAAGAATAAGAGATAGCTTTAATTTTTTAACTCAGATTTCTTTCACTTTTAAGTCTCTAGCCACAAGACTTCAAATTCATTTAACAAAAAGAGTGATGGTATTTGTTTTTAAATAGTTTTTGTTGGGCAGCCCTGGTGACTCAGCGGTTTAGCGCCTGCCTTCAGCCCAGGGTGTGATCCTGGAGACCCGGGATCGAGTCCCACATCGGGCTCCCTGCATGGAGCCTGCTTCTCCCTCTGCCTGTGTTTCTGCCTCTCTGTCTCTCTCTGTGTCTCTAATAGATAAATAAGTAAAATCTTAAAAAAAAAAAGTTTTTGTTAATAACAGTAAAAAAATCATACCTATATCATCAGTGTAAGTGTTGTTCTAAGGGAAAAAGTTACAGTGTGAAAGTAAGTTTTATCATCAAGATTATAGGGATGCCTGGGTGGCTCAGTGGTTGAGCATCTGCCTTTAGCTCAGGGCCTAATCCTGGAGTCCCAGGATTGAGTCCCACATCAGGCTCTCTGCATAGAGCCTGCTTCTCCTCTGCCTACGTCTCTGTCTCTCTCTTTCTGTGTCTCTCATGAATAAATAAATAAAAATGTTAAAAAAAAAAAAGATTATAAATAACTTCCATGGGTGAAAAGTTTAGCATATGGAAGTCCCAAAGTAATTCTGACAAATATTTTGTGAAATATCTATTAAAAAAAACAAAAACAAAAACAAAACTCTGGGTGTCTGGGGTGGCTCAGTGGGTTGAGTGTCTGTCTCTTGATTCTGGCTCAGGTCATGATCTCAGGGTTGTGGGATCAAGCCCTAGGTCAGGCTCTGTGTGAAGCATGGAGCCTGCTTAGGATTCTCTCCTTCCCCCACATGCACACCTCCCACATACTCTCAAACAAACAAACAAACAAACAACAACAAAAAAAAACAAAATAAAAAGCAATTCAGAAGACATTAATTTTATTGTATGAATGTCAAATGTTTGAAGTACTTACTACATCTTATGTGTTCCATAAAATAAACACTATTTTAAAGTACACTGGAATCCACAGCAGAAGAAATACATAGAAGAAATGCTTGAAATACACTCAGTAGGAAACTTACTCCTGATTTATCACCTAATTTCTGTGATGCTTCTAATGTTATAGGCAAACTTGATCTTCTTTGAAATGTGTTGTCCACCGCTTCTCTGCTTCAGTCACAGTAGCTACAAACAGTTGCCTTAGGATCTCCTTATCTAAATTCCTGCCTGCAAACAGAATAAAACATGGTGTGATTATATTATGCTTATTAAAGATGACAGTTTGCCTATCAATTCCAAATCATTAACGGCCTTGATAATCTTCAGAAATTTACACAAGCTAAATAATTAGTGATTCTTTCCCTTAACTTCCTACTTCTAGGTAAGTCCCTAGAACCAAATTGGCATTTTAATTACTTTCCTAAATTTGAAGAAGAACAAAACCTCTAACAAGTTCTTATGAATATTATCACATCATGAAGACAAATACATTCACCACAGGCTTAGTTAGGTTGACAAAGGGGTTGAGATTGGTTAATACTGGTTAAGTAGCATATTATATCACTTTCAAATATACATTTTACTTTCCTTTAGAAATTTAACTGTCACTTACCAATAAGAACCAATCGATTTGTTCTCTCGGTGTCATCTTTCCAGCTCAGTGGAGTCTCCTCCAGATCATAGAGCTCATGGACACCCTGGACAATCACCTGCTTTGCTTTGTCTTTGATCGACACCAGCCCCTGCTCAGAGGAGAGGGATCAATCAGCCTCAGTTCAAATTTAAAGCAGAAACTGAGTATCAGTGTTATGGATTATTCCTATTCCATTTTAAAGACAAACCCATGAAGATGCTGTTAAAATTACTTGAATCCAGTTATTTGTGCATTATAGAAAGAGTTTCTTAAAGCTTCTTTTATTTTTTATTGATTTATCTGAGAAAGTGAGAGGGAGTGAGAGAAAGAGCATGAGCAGGGGGAGCAGCAGAGGGAGGGGGAGAAGCAGACTCCCCACCAACCAGGGAGCCCAATGCAGGGCTCCATCCCAGGACCCTGAGATCATGACCTGAGCTGGAGGCAGCCGCTTAACAAACTCAGCCACCCAGGTGCTCCTAAAACCTCCAATTTTGTAAAAAAAAAAAAAAAAAAAAAAAAAAAAAATGTGCAAAAGTCCCTTTTTCTAATGATAAAATTAATATGTTAGGCTGTCCTTTCAGCATTACAATAAAAAAACTGAAACAACCAAATGATAAAATATGCATTTAATTCCTTTTTTTTTTTAAAGATTTTATTTATTTATTCATGAGAGACATAGAGAGAGAGAAAGAGAGAGAGGCAGAGACACAGGCAGAGGGAGAAGCAGGCTCCTTATAGGGAGCACCACATGGGACTCGATCCCAGGTCTCCAGGATCACGCCCTGGGCTGAAAGCAGCGCTAAACCGCTGAGCCACCAGGGGTGCCCAAATATGAATCTAATTCTATTGATGTTTCTAAGGATTTTATCCTTGTTTCACAGTTTTAGTGGGAAAATTTGAGGTATTAAAGAAAGGACTCCGGTGATAATTTTGACTGGGTTGCAATGAGCAGTGCAGGGAATGACGGTATAAAGGAAAGGAAACAATCTGGATAAAGTTCATTTTTTTAATTGATATGCCAAAATGAGAAATGAATTATCTCATAAACTGGTCCCTCAGAGGAGAAAATTTCTCTAAAATAATGTTTATCATATTTGTTATAACAAATATAATATAATATATATAGAGGGAATATAATATATATAGACGGAATATAATATATATAGAGGGAATAATATAGAGGGAATCCCTGGGTGGCTCAGCGGTTTGGCGCCTGCCTTCAGCCCAGGGTGTGATCCTAGAGTCCCGGGATTGAGTCACGCATCGGGCTCCCTGCTTCTTCCACTGCCTGTGTCTCTGCCTCTCTCCCTGTGTCTGTCCTGAATAAATAAATAAATAAAATTAAAAAAAATTAATATAGACATTGCAAAAACAATAAGAGACAAATGACTCATAGTCACGCCTGCACATAACCATGTATTTTAGGTATATGTTCTTCCTGTTTTCCTTTGCCCACTTCTGTTTTCTTTTTTTTTTTTTCTAGTTTTACTGATAAAATTGACATACAGCATTGTATTAGAGTGTACAGTATGATTTGATTTCTGCTTTTAAAATCTGAATATGTAATAACTCCTCAGAAAGAATGATCTAAACATCAATTTTCTATTACTTGTATAAAGACTTGGAAGTGTTAGCTATTACCTGAGTGAACATTTTAAACATGTTTATCATTAGCACACTAACATTTTGTAGCCAGAAAAGAAGGAAGTCTATGAAGGTGAAGGCTGTGTTGCCCCAGATCTCCCAGTGTTGTTGTGATAGAGGAAGGCCAAGGGAAGAACCAAGGAGGACAGACGACTGCAGACAAACTGTCACGCTGGGATGGTGCAGGAGGAACCACTGAACTCTGTGTGGAGGACTTCGTGGTAGCATTCATATAAATGCCCAATGGGCTGCTTTTGTACTGAGTACCCCATTCAATAGCAGGAGATAAAAGCAGTTACAGAATGAAATACAATCTCTCAGTTTAGGATCATGGGATATGGATGGTGCTCCAGTCATTAAAGCAGCAGTAGGATCACGCTTAGTTCCTCTGGGTGGGAATGACCTGTGAACAGACTGAGTGTCACCCACGTTGCTCTGAACAGGATCCCAGGCAGAGCCAGCACAGGAAGTAAAGAAATCTAAACCTGGATGGCTTCTCGACAGTCACTTTGTCATTCTATGACCCCCGTGAGTTAGCTAACTGGAAAATCCCGTTACTAATAGTAATAACAACAAATAGTAAGAATAAAAACTTCATGCATACTTCTGGAAACGAGAGTAGACAAATGACTACTGATCGGTTAAGCACACAACTAGAACCATTGCCCCCTCAGAAAAAACTTTCCGTGACATAAATACCCAAACACCAAGTAACACGAGTGGGTTTCCAAACACAGAGCAAGAATTCCAGTCTTCTCTAACTCTTTATAGTATGATAACTGTTTAGTGTCTGCTAAATGCACCAAGCAACACAGATTTAGCTGCAGCAAGATTTCTGATGTTATTTCTCTGTTAATGAAGCTTTCTTGGAAAATTAAATGAAAAAAATATTCAAAGGGCGCCTGGGTGGCTCAGTTGGTTAAGTGTCTGACTCTTGATTTCAGCTCAGGTCATGATCTCAGGGTCGTGAGACTGAGCCCCACATGGGGCTCACACTGGGGACAGAACCTGCTTAAAATTCTGTCTCCTTCCCAATCTCTCCCTCCCCACTGTTCCCTAACAACAACAACAAAGATGTTCATTCAGTTTTCTCTAACTGACCATGCTACGTGCCAAGGAAAGGAGTTCCAGCAAGTCAAGCTCATCAGCCACATAGCTGCTCAGAACACTTGGGAGGAGAAAACAGGAGGTGATGTTTCAAAGCACACAGGTTGTTTTAGCTGCAACACTAAATGAAGCTATGCAAATAAACCACGCTTTACACAGTGATTTTCAAAGCTTCTTTTCAGCAATGGAAATAAGAAAAATGAAAACAAACAAAAGTTATTTGTTCTAAAACCAGTGCTTGTGTTTAAATACAGTTTAACAGTCAGGAAAGGAAAGGGCCTTTGTCCAAAAGTATAAAGGTAGAGACTGAACACTGTACCTTTAGCCGTATGACCTCCATGCAGTCATCATCCTTGTTTCTTATATTCTTCTCCCACAGAAGATTCTGCATCAAGTGACATATTTTAATAAGACTAACCATTGCTGCCAGCAACCACCATGTAACACAACAGGTGGCAAATCATTATCAGTTAAATACTGCATTCACCTGAATAAATACATTCAGACTTTCTTCCTTTGCATTTCCTGGTACTTCAAATGTCACCGTAATAATGCTCTAGAAATCAAGAGATAATCAATCATGTTTTTTTTTAATAGTAATGTTGACATATTTTATAGCAATGTTGGTACATTTTAAGACAAAAGTAAGGAATACATTCATGAACATGTATGCTGCCTAACAACTATAGTGGGTCTATCTTTTTCACTATCTCGCTGAGTTCTAGTGGCAGTAATTCCATTTTTAGTATTCTGCAGAGGTGATCAGTGGGTTCATATTTAAACAGAAACTTTTATGAAAGGATATTCATGGTTTAATTCATTCCTTCCAGGACTCTCAGCACTAAGTGGGAAGGTAGTATCTACAGTGTACTTGACTATCTACCAAGCCAGGTACTATTGCCTGGGTCACTTCATCTTTTCATTTACTCTGTGACAACAATCCTATGGAATAAAGAGAATTACTTTCCTTTTATAAATTGGGGGGGAATAAGGCTCAGAAAAATTAAACTACTTAGAGCTGGGAAACTCAAAAACAAAAGTATAATTCTGTTCTCTGGAAAAAATACAAAGGAAAAATTCAGCTTATCTCTGACCAAGCATGTGCCAAAGGGAAAAAGAGTATCTGGAGATGAGAATAAGAGTAGAATGTCACCTTTGGTTTGAGAAGGTTGACATCATTTAGAATGTTAACGCTGAGATTTATTTTTCCTCCTGCTCCTGATAAATATCTCACTGTCCACTCTAAGGAACCAGAAGCTCAAAATTTTCTGTAGCTGGTCACATAACTAAAATCCAAAGCTCCATTTGTTCCTGTAACCAAAATTTCAACTTAATGATGAAAATACACAAGGGCTAAACATAAGATGATGATAACAGAACCCCCCCCCCCTTGAATAATTAGGATAAGATGCTCAAGCCAAGCTTTAGAACAGGAAGGAGAAACATAGTAAAGCACGGCTTTCAATAATTTCCTAAAACTTCATATATTAACGGCAATTTTATTCACAAACAGAAAAGCACAAGGCTTTTTTTTTTTTTTTTTTAAGATTTCATTTATTTATTCATGAGAGACACACAGAGAGAGGCAGAGACATAGGCAGAGGGAGAAGCAGGCTCCCTGCAGGGAGCCTGATGCAGGACTCAATCCCAGGACCCTGGGCTCATGCCCTGAGCCAAAGGCAGATGCTCAACTGCTGAGCCACTCAGGTGCCCCAGCAGACAGGCTTATAGCAGAGAATATGAAAAGACCAAGTTGTTTTTTATCCAAACATATAGGACTGCAAAAGGTCAGTACTAAAGACCAATCTAAGGACAAAATATACTGACATTTAGTCTCCACTGTTGCTAGCAACAGGAAAAGCAGAAAGCACTTTCTTGTGAGACATGAAAGCCAACTAAAATCGACTTTAAAATGTCAGCTTTTTTTTTGGGATCCCTGGGTGGCGCAGCGGTTTGGCACCTGCCTTTGGCCCAGGGCGCGATCCTGGAGACCCGGGATCGAATCCCACGTCGGGCTCCCGGTGCATGGAGCCTGCTTCTCCCTCTGCCTATGTCTCTGCCTCTCTCTCTCTCTGTGACTATCATAAATAAATAAAAATTAAAAAAAAATAAATAAATAAAATGTCAGCTTTTTAAAAGTACTTATTTTGTCACCATAGCCAAGAGATGGAAACAGTATAACACTAACAGACGGATAAAGACAATGTAGTATAATAGTTTGGTACTAACATGTGGCATATTAGTGAACCATTATTCATCTTAAAGAAAAGGAAATTCTGCCCATGTGCTACAAACATGGATGAGCCTTGAGGACACCATGCTAAGTGATGTAAGCCAGTCACAGAAGGACAAATACTGCATGATTCCACTTAAGCGAGGTATCTACATGGTCAAACTTACAGAAGTAAAAAGTAGAAGGGTGGTTGCCAGGGTTAGGTGGTGAGGGAAATGGGGAGCTGCTGTCCAATGAACACAGTTTCAGTCATGCAAGATGAAAAAGTCCTAGAGATCTGCTGTACAAGACTACGCAGAGAGTATCAGCTAATGATACCGTACTTAAACATTTATCAAGAGCAGGGATCCCGGGCAGCCCAGGTGGCTCAGCGGTTTAGCGCTGCCTTCAGTCCAGGGCATGATCCTGGAGACCCGGGATCGAGTCCCACGTCGGGCTCCCTGCACGGAGCCTACTTCTCCCTCTGCCTGTGTCTCTGCTTCTCTCTCTCTCTCTCTGTATGTGTCTCTCATGAATAAATAAAATCTTAAAAAAAAAATTTATCAAGAGGGTAGGTCACATGTGTTTGCCATAATCTTTTTTTTTTTTTTTGCCATAATCTTTTTTTAAAAGATTTATTTATTAGAGACAGAGAGAGAGAGAGAGAGGCAGAGACACAGGCAGAGGGAGAAGCAGGCTCCGTGCAGGAAGCCCGACGTGGGACTCGATCCCAGGTCTCCAGGATCACGCCCTGGGCTGAAGGTGGCACTAAACCACTAAGCCACGGGGGCTGGCCGCCATAATTTTTTTAAAGCACTTATTTTTAAATCTAAATAAACACACTCTGCTTTTAAACTATTTGTTTTATAAGTTTAATAGTATGCATTTAAATAGTTTTCTTTCCCTCTTAAAGCAATCACTACAAATACCTAAAAGTCCACATCAAAATGTACAGCAATTATATAACATATCAAAATATATAGTAAAACACCCATAATTTGTCATTTTCAAAAGACCGTAGCAATTCAACCTTTCAAACTGCTTAAAATGGGCAACCTAGGTGGCTTAGTGGTTTAGCGACACCTTCGGCCTGGGGCGTGATCCTGGGGACCTGGGATCGAGTCCCATGTCAGGCTCCCTGCATGGGGCCTGCTTCTCCCTCTGCCTGTGTCTGTGCCTCTCTCTGTGTGTCTCTCATGAATAAAAAAATAAAACCTTAAAAAAAAACTGCTTAAAATGTATTTTATTCAGTTGGATAACTTGGGTTTTAATATTGGAAAGGTCTCAACATGGAACTCAATACTGCTTTATCCTAGCTTAAAGAATTCTTACTGGGAATGACATTGCTTTTGGCAGGTTAGAGATATGACAATATTTCTAAGGGGTACAATTAACTCCAGTATGAGATTAAATGGGTTTTAAAAATTATGACAATGTATCAGGGGGCTCAAGGAGTGAGATACACATTTTAGAACTAGATGTTTTTCTGCACCAATACACTCTTCACACAGTAGACAAACCTTAAAGATGAAATCTGCAAACTCCCAGTGCAGAAGATGAGGGTCACAACTCATAATTCTTAATTTAATAAACTATGCACAGACTGCCATTTGAGTTTTTTCACCTTCTCACCCTACAACCCTGGGTCCTCCTTATAGGGAGGAAAACAAGGAGTCCATGAAAGCTAGAGAGCTGCATTACAGAGGATTCAGGAATAAAACCTTAATAACATACGTACTATATCTTAGGTATTACCCATATCAGACTTTTTCCCAGTTGTTTTGAATCTAAAATTAACTCTCCTTTCCCCAGACACAGGAAGAAGCAAAATACCAAAGCAATCAGTCAGAAAAAAATAAAAATAAAATAAGGTACTACCCCTAAAATAAAATTTAGGAATAACTCCAAACTTTTAGTTTTCTTGTCTGTTTTTTTTTTTTTTTTTAATCTCCCAGGATATTTCCCTTGGTGTCCTACTCTTTGGCAAACAATATCTAACATGCAACAACTTCTGCCTATTTTCTTTCTCTGGAAGTAACATGTTCAACCCCAAATGTGAAACTCTACATGGGTCATTTCTACTGTGATACTCTGCCACCAAGTATGAAGCTGAAAGTCTGGTATCCTTCTCCAAATCAATGTGCCTTCCAGGTTTCTCTAGGCCTCAGCCTCTCCAGCCAAGCAGGCTTGTTTCCCAGCACTTCTCCCATCTTTCTGCCCCAGCATCAGTCAGTAAGGCTATTCAGGCAAGTCTACCTGTGAATCAGCCCTCGATTTATCCCATTTCTATTCCCCCTGTGACCCACACAGTGCAGGCTCTTGTCACAGGGCATCCTCCTGCTTGGTCTCCTGATGTCAGCTCCAATCCTGCTTACCTGACGCTGTGGGACAGCACAGCATGAATTCTGCTTGCCCCGCACATCAGCACATCAAAGACCAACACCTGAGTTCAGGATTCAAATATTAAACATCCACCAAGATTTCTACACAAGGGTCCTCTTCTAGAGTATTCTCACTTTTCCAATTTCAAAAATTTGGATTTCTCTTTCCTTTCTTCCAAACAAAAACCTCCTGGTCTAAGGCTATGTTTTGATGTTTTACTCAGAATAGCAGTTGCATCTTTGCAAAGAGTGCTGCTAATTGGAAAGAGACACAAGAGAACTCCCTTAACAATTGTGGAAATCTGTATCTCCATCTAAGAGGGAATTACAGAGATAGGTGTTCATGTGTGCAGATGGACCGATACACAGGCACAAATATATGTAAAGACACGCTGACTTGTATGCTAAAAACTTGTAAGCTTTACTGTACTTTAAAAATAAATAAATAAAACCAACTATCTTTCATAAAGTCTCAGACCCACTAAACCAAAGAAGACCATCATTCCCCTGAAACCCACAGTCCTTTGTCTGCAGTATTATATTCCACACTTTCTTATTGATCTAAAGCAGGTGAGTGCATCGGAATCTCCTGCAGAGTCTTTAAAAAAAAAAAAAAAAAAAAAAAGACATGCCCTACTTACTGGTGAAATAACACACTGTCTGGGGTTTGTTTTAATACACTCCAGCAAGGGCAAGGGCACTTGCAGTTTTATTATACTATTCTACTTTTATGTATATTTGAAATTTTCTGTTTAAAAAATACTCCACCAGAAGAAATGTGGAGCAGAGGAAATAAAATCAGCAAAAAGCCGACAGCCACCGCAACTAGGTTCCTTTTGCTATTCTCTGTACTTTTGTATATCTTTGGAAATTTCTGTAATAAAATGTTAAAAATGTACATACATTTTAATTTGCACATACCCAGGCCCCACTCCAGCATATATGACAGGTGGGGACTACTGAGAGCATCCAATATATATTTTTTTAAAGTTCCACAAGTGACTCTGATTTTCCCCATTTGAGAATCACAGCTTTTCATTCTTAGAACAAATATTCACTGAGCAGCACCACACACCATGCCCTGTGCTAAGCACTGAGGAATCCACATTTAAGGAGTACACAGATTACTACAAGGAAAAAAGCATTTCAACCCAAACTACAAGGCATTATCAATGCCATGACAGGGTATGTGCAAGATACCACAGATATGGACACTAGCAGTTATAAAGATTCTTGAAAGAGACTACTACATTCTTCATCTTTTACACCTATGACTCCTAGTGTGATGTCCCTCACCTGGAAAGTCCATAAGAATACGTTTCTGGTTCATCTTTAGGACTACTGCTGAGTAAACAGTTGGTTTTTCCCAAAAATTCTATCACCAGAGAATTGTATTTCTCTCATTCACTCATTTTAAGAATTCCAAAGATGAATATTTTATTAAGTTTCTGAGAGGAAGAGTGGCACAAACACGGTAGTATAGGTCCTTATAAATACTAGCCAGAATGAAGACAAACAAAAAAGTGGCCCCATCATAAAAAGTAATCCTTCAAAGACTGAGTGGTGGTTTCCAGAGGAGGGAAGACCAGACACCACTCACTCACAGGCCCCCTTGCTCTCACCATGTTTAAATAGAACAAAGAAAGTACCTGAAACCTCCACCTGTCTATGACTTGCTTAAAAGAAAGATGAGTACAGTGAAAACATGGTTTTTTTTTGTTTGTTCCTAGTAGCTTCAATATTTACCTCAGGGAGTACAGTTTGAGAGCTCCTAAATAAAGGACACCTGAGGGAGTCAGGTTTTCAGCGCTAGCTGCAGGTGAAACTCAAAGTCAATTTTTATTTAAGCAGTAGATGCTTTTACCAGACTTTCCCTTAATCTGTTAGTTCAACATAGTTAAAAATAGGCTGCATATAGAACTCCCAGACTGCTTTTAAGTGGTGATTTCTCACAAGAACTGATTAACTCTGCTGAATGACCTGTTGAATGGAGAAGCTAGCAAGGATGATTTCTTAAGATTCTAAAAAACTCTGGTTTGATGAATTCCTGTTAGACTTTAAGAAGCTAAATGAGATTACCTCAAAAGCACTCATATTCTAAAAATTAGCAACACAGTTCAAAAATATTTTTTAGCAAGTCTCAAATAAAACAATGCTAAAAGAACCAATTTATTTTTTTAAATGCTTAAAATTCTTTAAAGATGTTTTTTACCTGATCAAGGTGAGGCTGTGTTGTTGGCACATGCTGAAGTTTTTTCTGCAAACTAAAAACAACTGATTATAAATTCAGAGATCAATATACTTCCGATTTAACCTTCTACGTTACTTAGAATACAGAACTACATAAAAGAAGAGAGTTTCCACAACTCAATTATACAGTTCCAATTTTACATACTGTTTAACGTATTCTATAGCAAAAAACTAGCAGATTGTTTAAAGATTTTTCCTGATGATGTGTACACATTTAACAAACACGCAAGAATATTGGTGGTTGCCAGAGGGGAGGGGGAATGGGGCACGGGAGAAGTGAAGGGGACTAAGATGTACAAACTTCCAGTTACAAAATAAATAATTCAAAGGTGAAAAGCAGAAAATATAGTCAATAATAGTGTAGTAACATTGTATGGTGACCACATTTACGAAAGTGAGCACTAAGTAAGATACAGAATTCTCAATTCACTATTTTGTACATCTGAAAATAAAACATTGTTTGTTACACTTCAATAAAAAATGTACATAATGTTCACATGCATAATATACGCACAATACAGAAAAAACTAATCTTCAGCAACATGATTTTGTGTGGTTAAATATGTCAGCACATTTCTTTTCAATTCCAACAGATCTATTACTGGTCTAGAAAAATACACATACAAATTTCCTCAACATGCCCCATGCTTCCTAATGTGAAAATAATGCTAGTACCCAAAGAAAGTTAGAAGAGTGTATTTTTTCCTTTATCGATGTTTTCCCTTAAACATATCTACTTATTAGGAAATAAGTAGTATCCACAAATATAAGTTTCGGGTCAGGTGCCAGTGAGCGAAAACAAAAAGAATCTTAAAAATGTACTGTTTTGATATGAAAAAGAACAAGAAGATCAATATGGCACAAGTTATACCCTTAACAACTGTAGCACACATTTGGACACTGATGGTGGTAAAGGCTGAGAGGAGGAAAAGGACTTAAAACCTTGCAGATGTTTTGCTTTGCAGAACAGTGAGGGGTAAATTAGTAACAGGGAGTTTAGAAAAGAGAAGAGGATTGTAGGAACTGCTGGAGGGAAATGAGCCTCACTGGAGGGGGTCTTAGTAGAGAAAGTGTCAAATTAAATCCTTCCCAGCTGGTTGCTCAGGAAAGGATTCTCCATTTTAGCAACTGAGCACAATGAAAAGTTATGCACAGGCCTGAGCCAGAGAGGGCATCACATAAGTAGATACTTCTTTAAGTGTCACCAATGCATTATCACTGTTTTTAAGCAAGTGTGGGATGAGATTATCTTAGAAAATGTTTGAAAAATCACACTCTCTCATGTTCAATATTTAATGTTGTTAAAAATAACTGCCAACAACTTGTGCAAGGAAGGAAAAGTTTTCTTCAACCCTCTTAGATGCCTGGCTGGGTGTGAAAATTAGAACGATTAACAGGAGAAAAGTGTACAAGTTTATTAATTTAAGTTTTTTAAAAAATATATTATTTTAGAGAGAGAAAGAGAGAACGTGCAGGGGAGAGGAGCAAAGGGAGAGGGAGAGAGAATCCCAAGTGGACTCTCGGCTGAGTGCCAAGCATGGAGCCCAACACAGGGCTGAATCCCAGGACCCTGAGGTCATGATCTGGGCCAAAACAAGAGTCAGACACTTAACCGACTGAGGCAGTCAGATACCCCTATTAATGTAAATTTTATGTCACAAAGAAGCCTTCATAAAGAAATGAAAAACCAAAGAAATGGTTAAACCTGAGTGTTTTTATGCTACATTTGATGAAGAGTGGAAGGCTGAGGAAAGATGCAAGGGGGCAGAGTATGAAACAAGTGTTAAACTGGGGGATATTCAGAGAGACCAGTATTTTCAGATTCCTCCGTGAGTACTTTAGTCTTTAGAGGTAAGGATGTTCCTTTCCTCTGGGCATAGTGAGGGTACTCTCACGTGAGGCTTTTGTGTCAACTACTTCAGAAGAAATGGGAGAAAATATTTCCAAATCACATATCTGGTAAGGTGTAATACCTAGAATATATATATATATAAACTCCTCCAGCTCGGCCCAAAACAACAAACCACCTGATTAAAAAATGGATACAGTATTTGCATAGACATCTCTCCAAAGATGATGATCTACAAATGGCCACTAAGCATATGAAAAGATGTTCGTGATCTCTAACCATTAGAAAAATGCAAAGCATAACCACAATGAGCTGCCACCTCACACTCAGGAGGATGGCTACTACCAAAACCAACTGGAGTGTTGGCCAGGCCGTGGAAAAACTGGAATCCTGTACGCTGCTGGTGGCAAGTTCAAATGGTGCAGCTGTTGTGAATAATAGTATGGCATGCTTCAAATATTAAAAATACATGAAAGCAGAAATCTCAAAGAGACATTTGCACACCCACGTCACAGCAACATTGTTCACAACAGCCAAGAGGTGGAAGCAACCCAAATGTTCACCAACGGATGGATGGATAAAGAAAATGTGGTACGTACATATGATGGGATATTATTTAGCATTAAAGGAAAGAAATCCTGTCACATGCTCCAACATGAACCTTGAGGATTAAGTGAAATAAGCCAGTTACAATATAACAAATGCCATAACTTTCACTGGTATAAGGAATCTAGATTCTTTTTTTTTTTTTTAATTCTTTATTTGACAAAGAGAGCAAGAGAGAACACAAGTGGTGGGGAGGGGCAGAGGGAGAAGGAGAAGCAGACTCCCTGCTGAAAGGGGAGCCCAACACAGGGTTTGATCCCAGAACCCCAAGTTCATGACCTGAGTTGAAGGCAGCTGCTTGACTGAGCCACCCAGACACCCCTAAAGTAGTCAAATTCTTAAAAACAGATAATAGAGGGCAGCCCGGGTGGCTCAGCGGTTTAGCGCCACCTTCAGCCCAGGGCCTGATCCTGGAGGCCTGGGATTGAGTCCCACTTCAGGCTCCCTGCATGGGGCCTGGTTCTCCCTCTGCCTGTGTCTCTGCCTCTCTCTCTCTCTCTCTCTCTGTGTCTCTCATGAATAAGTAAAATCTTTAAAAAAAAGAAAAAAAAACAGATAATAGATTGGTGGTTGCCAGGTGCTGAACATGGAGAGCTGTCATTCAACAGTTACAGAGTTTCACGTCGGCAAGATGAGAAGTTCTGTAGAACTATTGCACAACAATGTGAACTACTTACACTTTACACTACTGAGTTGTACACTTAAAAATAAGATGATTATTAAAAACAACAACAACAACAAAAAGATACTGATGTCCAGGGAAGAAACACATTCCTGTCCCTTATCAAAAAGATTTCCTCCAGGGAAAGAAACAGGAAAGTGATACATCACTTAGGAGAAAAAAGAAGTCTGTAGGAATACCTCAAGCCAAAAATTTTTTATGTATTTCATGCATTTTCTTATAAAGTATTACACACAGTGGTTGGTGTAGACATATTAATTAATCCTTAACATTAACTACCATTTATACTACAATTTCTATAGGAAAATGTATTATGATTTCTAAACATCAAATTAATAAGTTTCAAGAACATAATCATTAGGAATGATCTACAGGAATGATAAGACATTTAAATAAAATGTGTAACTGTATAAACCATTCCTGTAACTTCTATAACTATGGAATAAAAAGTACATTACAATAAAAGTGAGCAAAATACAGAAAACATACCTTATTCCAGAAAGGCTGTCAAAGGCATGAAGATCTAATACATTAGAGAGGTCAACTCTAAAAGGAAGAAATCCAGTGTTAACAATGGGAAATTCTGTGAAAAATATTCAATTAATCAAGGAAAAAAATCTAAGACTTTTGCCAAAAATGTAGACCTAAAGTTTAATCAATATATCATATTGGGAAACACATAAAAATGACAAGCAAGGAACAAAAAGCTTTTTGTCAAACTTTGTAATAGAATTTCTTCATAAAATTAAAAAAAAAACAGTAAACAGTATAAAGTCAAGGCAGAAAATTACTTGATCATTGCTTTAATAAGCTATTTATATTTATATTTTTACTTTATTTTTTTTAATTAATTATTTATTTATGATAGTCACAGAGAGAGAGAGAGAGAGAGGCAGAGACACAGGCAGAGGGAGAAGCAGGCTCCATGCACCGGGAGCCTGATGTGGGATTCGATCCCGGGTCTCCAGGATCGCGCCCTGGGCCAAAGGCATGCGCCAAACCGCTGCGCCACCCAGGGATCCCATATATTTTTACTTTAAATTCTCTTTTCAATCCTCTAAATTTATAAGCTTGATTTCAAATACATTTTTACACCTCCCCCCAAAAAAATCAGTTATAGAAATGGAATTTTGCAAAGCAGCAGCTTATTGCTCAAAAGATGAAATGGAGGAAGTAAAGCAAATTGAACTAGTGTGGCAATACAGTACCACCTTTCTTTGGGAATGTCTGTATTTCTTTTACTTCACCTCCCCCCTTCCATGATATAACAGGTAATATTTTAAGAATATGAGGAGTCAGGGAACTAATGTATAAATGTTCACTCTATGACTCTAATCTACATCCTAAGAATGTGGTTTATTTCCTTCAGGCCAGAGTTGCAGAGACTGCAACATCCCAGTTAGTTCTCTATCTGAATAAATATTATTTCCATGGGAATTATTTAGAGGTAATTATGGCTTTATTAGGAAAGCAGTGATTCAAATCAGAGGAGAATATCCTATCACAGACAGAACTTTACTTTTGATTTAAGTACAAAGACTAGTAAGTTCCAATATTTACATGAGCCTGTAAAACAGCAGAGGACAGTGATCCTTAGCCTTTATAATCAAAGTTTACGACGAAGGAATATTTCAAGAAAGTGAGAGCAGTATGAATCTCCAAATTAGACTCCGAGAATTTGCCATTTTTCTGTCACAAGGAAAATAAAACTTAATCAAATTCAAGATTTTTAAAAATATGCCAACATGTAAGCCAAACCACCTCCTGTAACTTAGGAGTGACCAGCTCTGCCTGTTTTGCTGATTCTCAGCAGTCTGCCATATATTCATGCCTGCAGCAACAATACTGTTTGATCATGAATACTTATCCTGGCATGAGGCAGACATATTCCCATCTTACTAAAAGAGTAACACTCCAAAGTTATATGTTAATAAACTATAACACCACTTCAAATTCAGGACATTCTAGATGAAAAGAATCAGGAAAATCATCAAAGAAGTAAATGTTCCATGAAGACATTTTTAAATACCAACTTACATAAGAGATCAAAGCCTTAACATGAAACATATTTCCATTTTCACCATGACAGTTGAGTAAATGTTTATACTGATACATGCAAATGAATGAACTTCTCCCCCAAGTTTATCACCTTTACCTTAGGAAATAGCTAGTTTAAAATGTACACCTGCCAATCATCTGGATATCGAAATTCAGGCCAACTGTATGAATACTGAAAGTCAGTTTTGAAACACACGTTTCTTAAATAAACAGTTTCACTCTGACAGTGTTCTTAAGAATCTATGTCTCAAGTTTAGAAATAATTCTGCTTGATACTCAGAATCTTTTGATATTTCCAAAACACACAGGATCAACACTAGATCTGTATCTGTTAAAATTTAGAGAATAAGCCTCCACTGAAGCTGCCTCAAAGTAGCCACTGCCCTTGCTCCTGTGGCAGAGCTGGGATGCTAGGGGTGCCAGGGTCCATGCCTCTCTTTTCTGTACACATGGGGAAAGAGCTGGAATAGGGCTGGGGGAGCTCTGCTCCCACCTGGACCAGACTGGAGCTCTCCACTGCGAGGACCACTGGGGGATGGGGAGTGCTAGAGCAGTGTTGGAGGGGAGGAGCAAAAAAATCTACAGAGAATATATGTGCTGCCAAAGCGAGCACATACAGAGAATAAAATAATACCAATCTCTCACTGTATCTCACCAGATTGAAATGGAGAGGAAAACAGGAACAGCCTAAAGTTCCAGATTAGAGTTAACATGGACCTGCCCAAAATCTAGTACCATGAAAAGTAAATTCCTTCATTCATCCAATTAAAAACTAATTCCTATGGCATGAAATATATTTAATTTCCTTCATTAGAGATAAAAATATCAGATATTTCCAGAACAGTAATACAAAAAAATAAAAACGAAAAGATGATTACCATCAGTTTTTATGTGGTGCGGAGGGGAGGTTAGCTGCTACTCTGAGATTAGTTTTCCAAAGTTCAATGAGTCTCCTAAACAGGGGCCACCAGCCAATCCCAGATTTACAAATTGTCATACCCATCCAATAGCTAACTCCTGAACTCCAGAACCAGATTTCCGAAGACCTTCCCCAGTGGCACCTCAAACTCACTATCTACAAAACTCAACTAACCACCTTTTACCAAATCCTTGCTATCACTACCTCATGGAAGCTGCTCCTGCTTTAGGTGGAGAATTGTATCATATTCAATCCTTCTCCAGGACTCATTCTGCTTTTAAAATCTTTCACTAAACTCCTTGTTGCCCACAGGAAAAAAAAAATCCAAAGTATATATTATGGCGTTCAAGATCTTTTGTGGAAAGTTCTCCATCTCTTCAGTCTTTTTCTCTCTGCCACATACCATGTGCTATAGTCATTCTAAAATACTCACAGGTCCCTGGAATACAAAATCTTCCTTATGCCTAAAAAGCATCACTACTCTTATTCATTGGGAAAATCCTATTCATTCTTCAAGACTCAGGTCAATAATCACCTTCTCAAAATGTCCTGAATCTTCATCAAGAAGACCTGGGTAGTTGTTGCTTTATCTCCCGGTTCTTATAGGACCCTACACAATTAATACTGATGTTATATTAATTATATTTAATATATTGAGTTTATTTACTTCTGTCTCCCCCAAATGACTCATCACCTACTCCAAAGGCAGTTTTTGCTTTACCCATTGCTTAAATCCTCAACAAACCAAGAAATGCCTAACAACTAAGAGAAAGCCCAGTAAGTAGTTTGTTGAATTAATATTACTGAACAACTGGATTTTGGTTTTCCTCTGTTCAGTCCTCTGAAATATCTAAGATTAAAAAAGAGTCAGGAAGAGGTAAGAATGGCCCTTCTTGGGACCCCTGGGTGGCTCAGTGGTTGAGCGTCTGGCTTCGGCTCAGCGCATGATCCCAGGATTCGGGATCCAGTCCCACATCTGGCGGGCTCCTTGCAAGAAGCCTGCTTCTCCCTCTGCCTGAGTCTCCGCCTCTCTCTGTCTCTCAAGAATAATAAATAAATGTTAAAAAAAAAAAAAAAAAAAAGAATGGCCCTTCTTCTGATCTTCCAGCTGCCACTGTTACTGCCTTCCCCTTCTTAAGTCTATGTGGTCCATTAGAACTTCCATTTGCTTCAAAGTAAACTTAAGTCTTACCAATAAGACTCTTATTCCTCAACTTAAATATTCAAGGTAAGCCTTTTCTATATATGCTTACAGCAGTCTTAGTATTGTCAGTTTCACTATCAGTGTTTGTCAACCACAAAATGCTTGAGGCATTAAAATTTAAAAACAAAAAAACAAACACAATAAAACAAAACTTCCATCATTGACCTCAAACATTATTGTTAAAAACAAGATCTCTAGTTTCTAAACTGGGAAGCTCAAGTTGCTCTGCCTCAAGGAACTGAGGGAAATATTTAATGTAAGATTCATGACCAGGGTAAGAATTCTACCATGGAGGTCTGCTCTTCACTGAAAAAGATCTTAATTCAACTTCAGTTCTCACAGCAAGGAAGTACTATTTCAGAAAGTTCCTAGATTCTCAGATACAATGGCAAACACAAGACACTGAAGATAAGAGAGGATCCCTGGGTGGCTCAGCGGTTTAGCGCCATCTTCAGCCCAGGGCGTAATCTGGAGACCGGGATCGAGTCCCATGTCGGGTTCCCTGCGTGGAGCCTGCTTCTCCCTCTGCCTGTGTCTCTGCCTCTCTCTCTCTCTCTCTCATGAATAAATAAATCTTAAAAAATTTATTTTTTTAATTTCGTCTATGTGTCCCTTTGTAATGAAGAGAAAGTTTAAGGAGAAAGAAAATGGTAAAATGCAATAGAAAAAGACCAATAACTGAGGAATGGCTCTGGTAGGAGTTAGAGATTTTCTACAATTGGAATCTGAAATGCAGGGAGCACATTTGGTGTATGCTTGTAGAAGACTTACACTAAGGGCATTCTTCTGCTACCTCTGCCAGCAGATGAGTGGCTTCTGAGAATGCATACCAAATTAATTCCCCAGCTGTTCACATGCACACAAGCAGCTGCCACTGTTACTGCCTAACACTTAGGGTAGTCTGTCAGCACCTCTAATCTCTGCCATAGCAGACAAGCCTCTCGGCTAAGACCTCTGCTGCACTTCCAAGGAAAGAATCTCTGAATTAAGGACTGGGTTGGCACTAGACTGCCAGCTGTGAGCCTTAGAGATGCGACTGCATGTTGCTGGGTCTATCAGCTGCTGAACCATTCTTATTAAAAAATGAGCTTAACGACAAATTCCCTTAAGAAAGTTTCTGAAATCATAATAGCATTCGTTGGAAAACAGAATTCACAGAAATACACTTCACAGATGTTTCAAGAATATGTCTATTTTGCAAAGTAATGCACATCTGTATGAACAGAATAAAAAGACAGAAGAACCTACAGGAAATGGAAATCAAAATGTAAAAGGATGTGTTAGGAACTTAAAGGTTGCATGTATTTTTACATAACAGATTTTTCCAACTATAGAAAAAACTAAGATTTTTTTTTTAAATATTAGAAAGCCATTTAAGTACTTCAAGCTAAGATAAGATTCCTAATAATATACTTTTAGAGATTTCTATACTAGTTACTTTTTTGAGTGGATGAAAAGTCCTAGGTCGTCTTCCTCATGAAGCAAAAGCGCAGTTACCCAGTCTTACCATGGCTCTGTAGTCTTAGCTACAAGAAGAAGCAAAAGTTTATTTGGTTTATTTATTGACCAAATAAACCAAACTTATTTATTTATTTATTTATTTAAGATTGGAATTTTTTTTTTTTAGATTTATTTATTCATGAGAGAGAGAGAAAGAGAGAAAGAGAGAGAGAGAGAGACAGAGGCAGAGGCAGAGGGAGAAGCAGGCTCCATGCAGGGAGTCTAACGTGGGACTCAATCCCGGGTCTCCAGGATCAGACTCTGGACTGAAGGCAGCGCTAAACGGCTGAGCCATCTGGGCTGCCCAACCAAACTAATTTATAAAGAACATTTAAAACATTTTGGGGGCCCCATTTTTTAAAAATGCACATGTATTTTTCTTATAGTAGAATCAAGTATATTTATCAATTACTTAATAATTATTATTAACTAAAATTATTTGTAAATATTCATAACGGCTTTTAAAAGTACCTTGATCTTTGTGTTTCTAAAATTTTTCCCAGTCCATTTATTGATCTGAAATAAAGATAAAAATGAGGAAGAAAGGATAAAAATTGTTAAATTTTTAAAAAATCATAAGGCATGTTATTCTAAAACAGGAAATAAGCATATACAAATATATCTGGATAAAAAATTAAAACAAATTTATATTTTTTATAACATATATTTTTAAATAAAACTTATATTTTTTATAATTTATTTTTTTCTAATCATAAATCAGGTATATTCTACTTCAGACATGATAGGCAAAAATCCACTGCACAACTGACAAACTAGGGGCTACTCTGAATTATAAAGAGATCCTTCACTTAAGGAAAAATGATTCATGAACAGCTGGTAATTCTAATGTTTTCAAAATGAGTAGATAAATCAAGATTCTTACTGAGACTCATTTTCCACAAGCACACATTGTGGACATGGCCATACACAGCCTAGAAGTAAAAACCTAGTTGTGAGTGGCTTTGACCCCAGATGGTCCTGAGTATTCACAGTAACACTAAGTCAAGCATCCAAGTTCTTTCACATAATTACCTTTTGGTTCCCTAACGAGAGTTTTTGCCAGTCCTTCCCTTTCTGATACTATTAATATAATGAAACAGGACTCCCTCTGTATGGCACCAAAAATACTAGCTAAATTCTTTGCCACATACTATATACCACAACTATTTATCTTTATACCAGCAATCCCACTGCCTTCAGTGCTACATGCTTCTATATGTGCCTTTCATTGAAGCTTGGGTTCTGTGGCAAGTCTCTCTACCATTTCAAAAGTTCTTAATCTTCTCAACTGAATATACTGTATGGCCTGATGGCCACTTCTCTCAGATATGTTCATCTTCTTCCAATTCCTCAAATCAAACACCCAGTCAGTTACAAGTCTGATGTACAATGGAGGACCCAAAACCAAAGGGTCTGTCGTTTATCAAAGTGCTTTGTCCAAATTCTTTACTGGGATTGCTGTACAGAGTAGCCTGGCAACAAGGTGGATAACAGTCAATATTACTGATGTTACAGACCCAGCTTAAACAGTCAATATGGCAATGGATAAGTCCAGTAGCAATAATCCTTTCTTTCATGCCAAAAATGTTTGCTACATGGATTTATGTCCTCCTTTCCAGCAATCACAATGATGTAGAGGATTTTGGAAAGAGAAACAAAATTTAGGAGACCAGTGTCAAAAGGGGTAAAAGAAGTAATCTCCATTCACTGCTTTCATCTTTCTAGACTTTTCAAATATATCAAACATTTTTCTATTTCTTTCCTGTTTTTATTCATTGCAGCTTGAAAATACTATGTAAACCATGATAAAAAAAAATCTATACTCTAATAATTTTAACAGTAGCTAACAGAGCACTTACTATGTCTCAGGCACTGTGCAAAGTTTGCCAACACTGTCTCATGAACACTTAAATCGAACTTAACGAAGTACATATTATTTCCCATTTTAGAGAGGAGAATTAAAAAGAACACAGCATCACCTTAATTCCAAAACCAGACAAAGACGCCACCAAAAAGGAGAATTATAGACAAATATCCCTGATGAACACAGATGCAAAAATTCTCAACAAGATACTAGCCAATAGTATCCAACAGTACATTAAGAAGATTAGGGCAGCCTAGGTGGCTCAGCAGTTTAGCACCGCCTTGGGCCCAGGGCGTGATCCTGGAGACCCAGGATCGAGTCCCATGTCGGGCTCCCTGCATGGAGCCTGCTTCTCCCTCTGCCTGTGTCTCTGCCTCTCTCTCTATCTCTCTGTGTCTCTCATTAATAAATAAATAAAATCTTTTTTTTAAAAAAAGAATTTTTTTGTTTTATTCTTTAAAAAGATTCACCATGGGATCCCTGGGTGGCGCAGCGGTTTAGCGCCTGCCTTTGGCCCAGAGCGTGATCCTGGAGACCCGGGATCGAATCCCACGTCAGGCTCCCGGTGCATGGAGCCTGCTTCTCCCTCTGCCTATGTCTCTGCCTCTCTCTCTCTCTCTCTGTGTGACTATCATAAATAAATGAAAAAAAAAAAAAAAAAAAAAAAAAAGATTCACCATGACCAAGTGGGATTTATCCCCGGGATGCAAGGCTGGTTCAACACTCGTAAAAGCCATCAATGTGATAAACCATATCAAGAAGAGAAAAAACAAGAACCATATGATCCTCTCAATAGATACAGAGAAAGCATTTGACAAAATACAGCATCCATTCCTGATCAAAACTCTTCAGAGTGTAGGGATAGAGGGAACATTCCTCATCATCTTAAAAGCTATCTACGAAAAGTCCACAGCAAATATCATTCTCAATGGGGAAACACTGGGAGCCTTTCCTCTAAGATCAGGACCACAACAGGGACGGCCACTTTCACCACTGCTATTCAACATAGTACTAGAAGTCCTAGCCTCAGCAATCAGGCAACTAAAAGAAATAAAAGGCACTCAAATTGGCAAAGAAGTCAAACTCTCCCTCTTTGCAGATGACATGATACTGTACATAGAAAACCCAAAAGACTCCACTCCAAGATTGCTGGAACTCCTACAGCAATTCCACAATGTGGCAGGATACAAAATCAGTGCCCAGAAATCAGTGGCATTTCGATACACTAACAATGAGACTGAAGAAAGAGAAATTAAGGAGTCAATCCCATTTATAATTGCACCCAAAAGCATAAGATACCTAGGAATAAACCTAACCAAAGAGATAAAGGATCTATACCCTAAAAAACTACAGAACACTTCTGAAAGAAATTGAGGAAGACACAAAGAGATGGAAAAATATTCCATGCTCATGGATTGCAAGAATTAATATTGTGAAAATGTCAATGCTACCCAGGGCAATTTACACATTTAATGCAATCCCTATCAAAATACCATGGACTTTCTTCAGAGAGTTGGAACAAATCATCTTAAGATTTGTGTGGAATCAGAAAAGACCCCGAATAGCCAGGGGAATATTATAAAAGAAAACCAGAGTCGGGGGTACCACAATGCCGGATTTCAAGCTGTACAACAAACTGTGATCATCAAGACAGTATGGTACTGGCACAAAAACAGACACATAAATCAATGGAACAGAATAGAGAATCCAGAAATGGACCCTCAACTCTATGGTCAACTAATATTCGACAAAGCAGGAAAGGCTATCCACTGGAAAAAGGACAGTCACTTCAATAAATGGTGCTGGGAAAACTGGACAGCCATGTGGAAAAGAATGAACCTAGACCATTCTCTTACACCATACACAAAGATAAACTCAAAATGGATGAAAGATCTAAATGTGAGACAAGATTCCATCAAAATCCTAGAGGAAAACAAGGCAACACCCTTTTTGAACTTGGCCACAGCAACTTCTTGCAAGATACATCTATGAAGGCAAGGGAAACAAAAGCAAAAATGAATTATTGGGATTTAATCAAGATAAAAAGCTTCTGCACAGCAAAGGATACAGTCAACAAAACTAAAAGACAACCTACAGAATGGGAGAAGATATTTGCAAATGACATATCACATAAAGGGCTAGTATCCAAGGTGTATAAAGAACTTATTAAACTCAACAGCAAAGAAACAAACAATCCAATCATGAAATGGGCAAAAGACATGAACAGAAATTTCACAGAGGAAGACATAGACATGGCTAACAAGCACATGAGAAAATGCTCCGCATCCCTTGCCATCAGGGAGATACAAATCAAAACCACAATGAGATACCACCTCACACCAGTGAGAATGGGGAAAATTAACAAGACAGGAAACAACATGGGTATCCCTGGGTGGCTCAGCGGTTTAGCGCCTGCCTCTGGCCCAGGGCGTGATCCTGGAGTCCCGGGATTGAGTCCCACGTCGGGCTCCCTGCATGGAGCCTGCTACTCCCTCTGCCTGTGTCTCTTGCCTCTCTCTCTCTCTCTCTCTCATAAATAAATAAATATTAAAAAAAAAAAAAAGACAGGAAACAACAAATGTTGGACAGGATGTGGAGAAAGGGGAACCCTCTTGCACTGTTGGTGGGAATGTGAACTGGTACAGCCACTCTGGAAAACGGTGTGAAGGTTCCTCACAGAGTTAAAAATAGAACTACCCTACAACCCAGCAATTGCACTGCTGGGGATTTACCCCAAAAATACAGATGCAGTGAAACGCCGGGACACCTGCACTCCAATGTTTATAGCAGCAATGTCCACAATAGCCACACTGCAGAAGGAGCCTCGGTGTCCATCGAAAGATGAATGGATAAAGAAGCTGTGGTCTATGTATACAATGGAATATTACTCAGCCATTAGAAACGACAAATATCCACCATTTGCTTCACCGTGGATGGAACTGGAGGGTATTATGCTAAGTGAAATAAGTCAATCAGAAAAGGACAAACTTTATACAGTCTCATTCATTTGGGGAATATAAAAAATAGTATAAGGGAATAAAGGGGAAAGGAGAGAAAATGAGTGGGAAATATCAGTGAGGGTGACAGAACATGAGAGACACCTAACTCTGGGAAACGAACAATGGATAGCGTAAAGGGAGGTGGGCGGGGGATTGGGGTGACTGGGTGACAGGCACTGAGGGGGGCACTTGATGGGATGAGCACTAGGTGATATGCTGTATGTTGGCAAATTGAACTCCAATAAAAAAATAATTAAAAAAAAAAAGAACACAGCAAAAAAACAGACAAAAAGTAGAACCCAACCAAATTCCAAAGTTCATCTTCTTAAACACTATGCAGTGGGCAGCCTGGGTGGCTCAGCGGTTTAGTGCCACCTTTAGCCCAGGGCATGATCCTGGAGACCCAGGATCAAGTCCCGTGTTGGGCTCCCTGCATGGAGCCTGCTTCTCCCTCTGCCTGTGTCTCTCATGAATAAAATAAGATCTTCCAGAAACAAAAAAACAAAAAAACAAAAAACAAAACCCACTATGCAGCACTACCTGCCCTCCACATGGAGACAGTATTACAGTTTTTCATAGTAAAGACTCAAAGGATATTATTATTAAGATAAAACAAATATACAGACAAATAGGAAATTTACTTCTTCAATCATCAATCACTGTAGGCAATCTTCTTATAAGCCTTATCTTTACTGATTCAATTTATAACACGCTATATAAACAGAATCAAAATCTGATGTCAGCAGATAACACCCATTAGAAATGATTAATAATAAAAGCTACTGACTGTCTCTTTGAAGATGACATTTATTAACTTAGGTCTTAAAAAATAATTCAAAGTCCTGGAACTCAAATGCCATTTGAAAAATCCAAATGACTGTTGGGTCATTTAGCACATCTGAGTGAGTACCATTCATCTTGTCCTACATTGACCAATCTTGGCCACAGACACTGAAGACATCAAACCAAAGCTGAAAGACAGGCATGTTTAGTTGACAGTCAGGGAAGACAAATCAGTGAGGGCTCAGGGAAAGGAGACCACCTGAGTCAGGGGAGACTTCACAGAGGAGTGAGGGAGGGGGCATTGGGAGGACTCTAGAGAATGCATAAAATTGCTTATGAAAAACAAAAAAAGAAAGCAAAGAAAAACAGAGACAATGAAGGAATTCAAGGATTGGCAGAGTGAGAGCACGTAAGAGTAAATAAAGGATCTGGCAAGACACATCCATGGGAAAGTAAGTCACCCTGAGTAAAGTTAGAGAGCTTCCTGTAGGGAGAGAGTCAAAGAGAAGACCAGAAAAGGAGGATGGAGTCAGAAGATCCTGAATATTAGTCTATGTTCTAACTCCATTTTGTGAGAAATGGGGAATAATTCTATATATTGCCATTTACATAATAGCCAATCAGACATCAACAATAAATGATTCCCAAATGATACTTGATGCAGGTCAACCTTGAACTTAAGTTTCTACAGGATAATATACTAGTATTTTGTATAGTACACTTCGGATCTGTAGGTAATTAACACTTAAAATTTCATACCTAATGGCTGCTCTTAATTTGCTTAAATCCTCTTCTGAAACCAAGTCTGTTTTATTAATGATGATGATATCTGCCAAAGCGACTTGCCTAAATTAGCAAAGAACAGATGTCAAGAGAGAGTTAAGAAATTAAAAATAGCAACACCTCCTTCAGATCAAATAGCATTAAGAACTATATAGTACTCTATACAGTAAGTGAATTTACTATTTATTATGCTTCAAACAGTAAGAATAAATTGCATCCATCACTATTAAATTCAGATTTCACATGTATTCATTCAAAAGATATTTCCAAAGTGCTCTCACTTGTTACTCTGAAACTACAACATATTCCCAAATGTTTACAATCAAGGATTATTTTCAACTCATAATTTTGTAAAGAAATGCAAAAAAGTCAGATATTCAATATGGTCAAACATGGATAGTCTACTGATTAAAATATTCCATGTTATTACCTAGAATTTTCAAGGAAATAAAACAAATTAACATGAACACCAAACCATTTTTTTTAAACTACACTTCAAAAGATACATTCGAGATCTTGGACAAATGTCTTTTTCATCACTATAAATATGTATTTTCTCTGTAAAATAGATACACAGACATTCAAGTTAAAGAATCCCATTGACAGAATGCTAGATAACAAAATAGCTTACTATAAATAGAAGTTCTTTTTCTATTAACAGAAGTAGAGAACTGAGATTCTTTAAATGTTCCTCAATTCCTTAGGAAATTTTAATCACTAGGCTATTTATCCCTAATTCTAGTTTTATGCTACTTGAAGATATCGTCATTTGTTTCAAAGAACATAGCCAAATTCTCAAAAATAAATGAACTTTAATTCATTGAAAAACCAAGTATTGAAATATATACCAAGTATTATAGTATATACATCGCAATCCTGTTTTTGTTTAAGTGTTCTATGAATAAAGATTTAATGTGGACATCTCAAAATATAAACAGTTGCTATATTTAAACTGGAAGCCTTCTATGTTTTACTTTACTTTGGCTTTTTAAAAAGGTTTATTTAGTTGAAAGAGAGAGCACAAGTGGAGGGAAGGGGCAGAGGGAAAAGGAGAGAAACAGACTCCCTGCTGAGCACAGAGCCCAACACAGGCTAGATCTCTCATACCCTAAGACCTTGACCTGAGCTGAAATCAAGTCACTTAAACTGAATGAGCCACCCAGGTGCCTCATCTTCATTGTGGCTTTTATGACACTTCACTATTTTCTATTTGGCTTATTTATTTATATTACATTTTCTATAATGAATATATTTTAATAAATAAGCTTACAAAAATGTTTAAGTTCAGTTTAATCTGAATTATACCTATATACCCAATGCAGCGTTCAGGCAGGATTACAGCACCACAGAGCACCACACTCCAAAATGAGAGGGAGCCAACTGCTTGCTGGCAATCTATTATTAATGTCTGGATCATCCTTAGCAAACGTCAGAGAGCCTCCCCCCCTTCACCCCAGCAGCAGACTTAGCAACTGTGCTGTGTGGCAAAGCTTTTTCCTCCATTAGCAAGAATGCTTAGGGTAGGCACACTAAGTTAAATATTTCTAAGTCTAAAGACAACCCAATTAGGAACATAAAGGTATCTAAACAAAAAAATGTTCTAAATGCAAATTAAAACTATTTCCATATTTGTCCCTCTGTTGTTCTAAATAACAGTGAATATGTGAATTAAATGAATTACTGTTGAAGAAGGCAGTAAATGAACCAATTCTTTTCTTTATAATCCTCTTCAATCCCAATGAAATTACATAAGAACAAAAAATTAGTTTTAAATATTCCACTGTTCCCAAGCTCCTCTCAGAGAACTGCTGCACCCAACACTTATTTTATGCTATATAGTAAAAGTTTTAAATAAAATTCAGTCATCAGACCATTATAAACAGCAATAATTCAATTACCGGGGAAAAAAGATAACAAATTTTCCTTGACTATGTTTTTGTATTTCTCACTTTGGCTTGGGATTTCATAATAATTTCTTCTTTCCAATTCGCTAGTAATCAATATATACTTTATTTTTTTTTTAACACTTTATTTATGTGACAAAGAGAGAATGAGAGAGAGTACAAGCAGGGGGCAGAGGGAGAAGGAGAAGCAAGTAGCCCAACATGGTGATTGATCCAGGACCCTGGGAGCATGATATGCTGAACCACCCACACAGGTGTACCTTAGTAATCAGTATGTACTTTAAATATGAATACCTGGAAGCTTCATTGATAAGGCCATCAGGTTTTTCTTCTTCTAAATGCTAAACAAAAAACAAAGTTTGGAAAAAAAAACAAAAACAAAAACAAAGTTTGAAAAAAGTTACTGTGGGAAAACATAAATGCTAATATCAACACAATGAATTTTACTTTGGAGACTCCTTTCTTGCTTCTTTTTTTTTTATTTTTTATTTATTTATGATAGTCACAGAGAGAGAGAGAGAGAGAGAGAGAGAGAGAGGCAGAGACAGAGAAACAGGCAGAGGGAGAAGCAGGCTCCATGCACTGGGAGCCCGACGTGGGATTCGATCCCAGGTCTCCAGGATCGTGCCCTGGGCCAAAGGCAGGCGCCAAACCGCTGCGCCACCCAGGGATCCCCCTTTCTTGCTTCTAATATAGATTTCAACAAGTTCTATCACTGAACATGCAAATGCAGAACTAATTTTTCTAACTTAAAGCATTTTAATCCCCATTTGTAATTGTTTTCCTATAGTGAACCTGTTGGGTTTTTGAGAGGAGAGGGCAGGACTGAAATTGTTCCCCTGCTATCTCCTTTTTGTTAAAAGGAAAACCCTCTAGGTTTAAATAATGTCAATAAAAACAAAAAGCAATAGGCTTTTGTCAAAGTATAGGCCTTTTTCTTTTCTTAAAACTGTTTTTCTTCTAAATATTCATTATTTTATTTTTTGAAAAAAGAGATAACCACTAAAATTAGACTTCCTTAAAATCTAATACACTTCTGTCCATTCCAGTCCCACATCCCACTTCCCATCCTAGCATTACATACAATATGGATTCAGTGCTGAGCCCTTCATATGCCCTCGAAACAAGGGAAGGCCACAGCCCCAATTCTAGCCTAAAAGCAGTTTATCACTTAGAGAAATCCACACTTTAGTGACATGGCCTCTCAGGGCAACTGTTGACTTTGCTGACCCTCTCCAGAGGTCAAAAAAATACTACTAGCTCCAAAAAAATACTATGACACTAATTTAGGGGCCTACAAGGAAGCTTTTATCTCTCCAGAAGCAGTTATTATTTGTCCACAATCCTATTTAAATCCCTAAAGGACATCAATGCCATAAGGCTCATCTCTGCAAAACGTTTCACCTTCATTACTCCAACCCTCACAATAAAAAGCTGTTTACTGAGGTTAAAGGCAATTTGATTATATTAACATTCTTTGTATTTGAAATCAAACTTCATAAATTCTTAAATCCATTTACAGACATTAACTCATTTAGCCTTCATAAGAATTCAAGGAAATAGCTATTCTCATTTTACAAAAGAAGAAACTAAATCTAATACTGTCACTGTCACAGGATACCCTATGATAGGGGAATTTTTCAAAAACTGAAAACAAGCTCAATTGAAGTAAAATGACCATTATTTTAAAAACTTATGAATGAAAGCTTTTTATGTCATATAAAATCAGTCTTGTATACAGATGTTACATAAATGTTAACAATCATGTAAGAGTATACTCATAGAGATTACCTAAAAATTACAAATTATATTTTTATTATTAGAGTATTATATCAAAAACTGTTGATATAATAACTGTTATAATAACTGATATAAAACTGTTCCTTGCCAAAAGACAAAGTTTACTATTTTTACTAGTTATTCTTGATCTGAGGCTACTGTAAACCCTATTATTAATGTCCTATAGAGTATAAGGGCTCTCACCATTCTGGAAATAATAACTGGCACAGGCTAAAAAAATATTTGTTGAATGAACTGTAGTTAACACCCCTATTTGTTGACAAAGATAAGTGGATGTTATTTGAAATATTCTATTTGATGTGTAGCAACAAATCCCTTTCTATTCGGTGGTGTATATTTAACAAAGATGTCTTTTTCATAAGGTATCTGTTCCTGAAAGATCCTGGAATATACTAGTTCTTTCAAAAATTTGGAATATTTTTCAAAGTACTACATTGTTGACCTTTTGGAAGCTTTATTTACATATGAATTTGGGGCTCTCTGGCTGAGTTAGTGGGTTATAAAAAAAGATATGGCAAGAAAATAAGAGATTTTGGTTTTTCATTTCCATACCTAAATAGAACTAATAGTTTCACAAGTAATCCATGTTTTTAATGCATTTACTTCTCCAGAAGATTAGAAATCTACAGTCAAAAGTTAACTTGGAAAAACCAATATTTTACTACCTTCAGGAAGTCAAGAAGCATCAAAAATAAAAACAAGTTAAAATCCCCAAAATAAAAATAGGCCAATATGTACAATCTATTACAGATAAGACATGTTATAATCATACATAATTATAGAAAAACAGATAAAAAGCCCTGTTCTATGCATATATGGTTATAGAAACATAAATAATAAATGCACATTAACATTTATTTTATCATATAAATATTTACCAACATTTATTTCCCTTATGTAACTTCCTACTTCCCCAAGTCAAACTGCAAAAAGACTAAAACCACTCTGTTTTTCAAGAGGACATTCTCCATATCAATGATTCAGTTGGGTAACTTCCATTTACAATGTTAAAAAATGGGAATTCTGGTATTCTATTCTACTTGTACAGGCAAGGAAGGAAAATATTTGCAATCCCCCCCCCCCAAATTTTAGAGTGCATATGTGTGAATACACACACACACACACACACACACACACACGCCCAAAGGATTCCTTATCTCTGCTGAGAAACTATGGCTTTTGCTTATATATTAGGAAAGAGAAAAAAGATTTTGGTACTAATTAATCCAACACATCCAAAGAGTCAAGATTCAACCCTCCAAGTCAGCACACAGTAAGAGTGTAAGATTTCTTTCTCTTACTGTGAAAGAAACCCTTTGAAATAACACCAAGGTAGACATGACTTTAAGAATGGCTACTGGGTGTCCTTTTCTGCAGAAACAGAAACAAGGTGGATGGGAAAGAAGAGAGAAAGATGGGGGAAACATTGTTGTTGACCAAACTGGAAAGAAATCTAGTGTCAAAGATGTCAGACTACATTTTTAAAAAGCAGCAGTAAGCAGCTCTCTCTTTCTAAAGGATTGGATATAGATCTGATGCTATTTCAGCTGCTAGAAAATGATTATTGCATAATGTCAGTCTATTTATTTTTCTAGTCTTTTCCAAGCCAAACTGTTTTCTGACTGAATTGTTTCAACAGCTAGTGCAATATAACAGAAGAGCCAAAAAGAAACCTCTCGCTTGACCTTTCCTGTGTAACTTCATCCATTGATTCTATTGCATTAAATGCTGTCACGTTTGTAGAACTGAAAAGAACAATGTTGGTAGCCTGGGTGTCAAGTCCTGAGAATAGAGAGCTGTCATTTGAAGTTGTCCAATTCTTTGCCCGTGATTAAAAAATGAATATTTCAGATCAATGGGTGACAATCCCATTAGAGTGATAGCCCATGATATCAATTACCATTTCAGTTTCAATTTGGCTGCCTGGCCACAGGGTACCATTTCTCAGCTTTACTTGTGATGGGCTGGCTCTGTGAAGCATGACACCCTTAAATTGCTGCCCATTATCCAAGTGTCATTACTTGTACTGCCTCAGAATTCTCTGAATCACAAGCAGCTACTGAGGTCAAGCTTTGCATCCAGAGGAATTGGACAAGTGGGCAAATTCTTTATATAAAAGAAAAGTTATTTATCTGGCATCTGACTTAGAAAATCTAAAGTTTCCATTATCCTGACAGTATGTCAGTTTTGTGTAGGTATATTGATTTAATAATTTAAGAGGTTTTATCAAGGTGGCAGAAGGTTAAACGTTTACTGTGTTTGCATTATTCAGAATGTTGCTTTGTTTATATGGCCTCAATTACACTGACAATAGATTCTATTTAACTCCTCTGCACATCTAAATATACATATAAAATTATTCCTGTAATCATAAATACATAAAGAGTTTAACTCTCAATAACTCTCAATACTTTAAGTCTATCAAAAGAACAAAATAACTTATCTCCTGTAGGCATCTCAAATTTGATAATAAATATACATAAGAGATTAATTCAAATATGCCTATAATAAACATTCAGAGTGAAGAATTTGATGTATTTTGTTTCCCCCATAAACATTTTGTTAGAAATAAAACGATTTTAGAACTGTCGGAATTTTTCTGAGTAAAACTATAATATTTGGAATCTTTCTTTGATTCCTAAGATGATTAATAAATTTGGACTTAAAATCTACAAAGAAATTATTTCCCAAACATCTCAAATTAGCCTGCTCTATTCCTGAAGGAGCCAAAGGGCCAGTGAAGGGATACTGGTAACCATTTAACAAGCCTGTCATATAACCCCGAGAGAATAATTTTATTGAAGGTTTGGAAGAAAAACTTTTTTTCTAAGATTTTATTTTTTTAGGCAATCTCTATACCCAAGGCTTGAACTCACAACCCTGTGATCAAAAGTCACACAACTCCATGGACTGAACCAGCCAGGTGCCCCAGAAGGAAAACTTTTTCAAATTAACAAATTCAGATATATTGTGGAACCGAATATAAAATGGACATGAAATTTTAAATATTAAATTTAAATTTCCTAGAAATGATTACTTAGGGTGCTATCCACATTCCAGACTGGGACCAGGAGATGGAAGATAATTTCATTCTCTTTTCCCTAGTAATATTTCACTTGGAAAGTTGAGAATTACTGTTTTATTTTATGCACTAATATGTTTTAAAAAATCTTACTAGGGCAGCCTGGGTGGCTCAGTGGTTTAGCGCCACCTTCAGCCCAGGGCATGATCCTGGAGACCCAGGATCGAGTCCCACATCAGGCTCCCTGCATGGAGCCTGCTTCTCCCTCTCCCTCTGCCTGTGTCACTGCCTCTCTTTCCCTCTGTGTCTCTCATGAATAAATAAATAAATCTTAAAAAAAAATAAATAAAAATCTTACTAGGTGCATTTTATGAACTGAAGTCTCTTTAAATGCATTTGAGGAGCTTGATAGTTATGAAAACATTCACAGGAGGATGGCTTTTTTTTTTTTTTTTTGAGGGAGGATGACTTTTAAAGGAGAGTTTCTCCTCATTACACCTATGTATAAATCTTGATTTCTTCAAAATAAGGTAAAGCAATTATATTTTTAAATGCAATTATTTCTGATAGCAGTTTAACAAGAAAAAAAAAGTTCTGTTTTATCAAGCTCACTTTTTTCTATCAACTAGAAAAACCCATCAACATTGGGGTTGAATCCCAGTGAGGAGTTACACATACCCAAACTGTATCCTTTAATACAGTCATTATAAAATATTACACTTCCAATTTCTATCATATCAAACCAGGGTAACAGAAAATAACTTAATTTTAAAATGCAATAATTAAGACACACAAATTTCATCTACTGTTCAGGATATTTAAAAAAAAGTTTTTTGTTAAATACCCAAACAAAAATGTAGAAAAAATAAGATAATCGATCCACATTCCCAGCTTTAACCAATAATTAGCAATGCACAGCAATCTTTCAACTTACTTTTAATCCATATTTTGAATCCACAACAGTTATGATACCTACAAAGGAATACATCTTTTAATCACCTTTATACTTGAGAATGAAAATCACAACTAACCTATTTCAGTTGCCAAATGTTACTCAATAAAGTATTGACAAAGATGCAATTTAATTCAATTCCAATAAGTAAACACATTTCAAATGTGTACTGAGTGCTTAGCACCATGTTAAGGCATTATAGAGATTATAAAATATTTTTTAAATTAAATAAAGAAGAAAATAAGATTTCTTTGGCCTTTAAAAAGCTCACATTCCAAAATATGATGAGACCAATTTCATAATATAAAGTGGAATGTGATAAATTACACAAGATAGGTTATTTTTCCAGTTTTTATTCACATAATCAAAATCAAGACTTTTCTTAACATTTAAATTATTGCTTTTCAAATCTGAGATGTCTTTAGAGATCTTATTCTCAGTACTTTGCATTGAATCTCACACTAATATTTTCCATAACATGTACCTAAGTTTCCAAAAGGTCAATTTGTTTGGCAATCTCTGAATGTATAAGCTAAATAATTTTTTCAAATGGTAACAGCAGAATGAGTTTGACGATATCTAGGGAATTCAACCAACTACATGCTACACATATTAGCGCCAAATGACTGGGCACAGTCTTAAATTTCACTCTTTAGTCTAAGGAAGACCTGGTTTAAAGAAGGGAAAGGATGAGAGGGGCATAGTTACTTCATTCACAAAGTTTCTAATATGTCTTAAATGAAGTCTATGAATAAAATTGTCCAAAAGTTACAGCAAATAAAGTAAGGGGTGAGGGCTTTGCTTAATTCTTGAAATTGAAATGTAGAAATATGATTCTCATACTGTACATTTGCTAATATACTAAGTACATAAATCAAACAGAGGATAAAAGAAACCCACATCAGGGACACCTGGGTGGCTCAGTGGTTGAGCATCTGCCTTTGGCTCAGGGCTTGATCCTGGGATCCAGGATCCAGTTCCACCATCAGGCTCCCTGCAGGGAGACAGCTTCTCCTTCTCCCTCTGCTTATGTCTCTGTTTCTCTCTGTGTGTCTCTCATGAATAAATAAATAAATCTCAAAAAAACAAAACAAAACAAAACCCTACATCGTATTTTAAAAGGAAAATCCTAGTGAAAGCACTAATTGGGAGGTGACATTAAGATCCAGCATCTAGTTCTACCATTGTCTGAGGCTTTGTAATCTGTTATAAACAAAGGCTCACTTCATTATCAAACTAAACAAATTTAAAAGGAGTAACAATGCGAGGATTAAAATGTGAATGAAAAAAAAAAAATCTTAACTATAACACTGTACTTGAAAACAAAAATATTTGCTTTTTCACTTACCATCAAGATAAATATCAACCCCTAATTCAGCATCAACCCAAAACATAGAAGCTACAGCACCTGAAAAATATATATAATATTCATCAAATAAAAATATTTCTTTAAACTGAGGAAAAAAAACAAAACTGAGAAACATTATTCTGTCCATGCTGTTTTAATTTGTCCTAACAGAATTAGCAGGCGAACACATATACGAATTAAGTATGGCTTTCCAAACTTCTTTATGGAAATTACAATGATAGAATCCTTTACTCTTTATACTTTTCTTCCTTTCTCCCTTTTCCTCAAAAAAAAAAAAAAAAAAAAAAAAAGAAGGAGGAAGGAAGGAAGGAAGGAAGGAAGGAAGGAAGGAAGGAAGGAAGGAAGGAAGGAAAACAGATCAACTCTTATCACAAACCCAATACCAAGCTTCTATCAGTGCCATAATAATCTACCAACAGATATTACCAAATAATCTGGGTATTATATGTGCATATAGGACTTATTTTTATTTTTTCTCTCTCAAATTTAATAATCATACAGCTCACAAATAATGAATTATCTCTCTAAAGGAAAGCAAACCACAACATAGATAATTCTGAAGTCATTAGACAAAAAAAAGAGAAAAGCTTTTAAGTTTTATAGAAGAAAAAAAGAAGAGAAAGAGGAGGTAAAATTATATAATCTACAGCATTACTAATAAAACCTCACACTATTCAATACTGATATAAAATTTGTGTCTGAGGAAAAATAATTTCTAAGTAAGAAATTAAACCTTGTTTTTGACAGAAATTGGTTTGGTGGCAAACCAGAAGCCCTGATCAGTATGCCCTATACAAGAGAAAGAAAACTGGCAGTAAAGAAAGTATTTGATTTTTCAAAGCATCACAGGTCCAGTTAGTGACAGGGCTGTCTAAAAGAATGAGGAGTAGGGAAAAACAAGGATAACTGAACTCATTCCAGTGTCTGAAGCTGTCCACCTACCCTGAAGAGATGTGGTCCCCCAAGCATCACTCTGTGTCAACAGTGAGAAATACCTGTCAGCTGTTTACAGTGATTACTCATGCAAGATATAGCAAGGGCCACAAGATCTAATGGTTTCCTGATACCTATTGATTTTTTCCCAAAAACTTAATAGTTTTCCAATTTGACTGAAATAGGATTTGTGAGTAACAGGGGCGAATCAATGCCTGTTCTTTTCAAGGAAATTACTTTACCATGACAATTATTTAGCTTAGAACTGGAGAGTGTCAGTCTCCTAAACGGGAAACAACTGAATTGCCAATAAGAATTTTCTTCACTTACTTGGCTAACAACATGATTTTAATTAATGGGGGAGAAAAACATAAATCTACACTGAGTATCATTACTCCAAACAAGAAGTCATTAAAAAAAAGGTCTTAATTTTTTTCACGCAGTAAAATTCCACATTGTTCATAAACATTTTTTTTTAACTCATGGATTACTATTCAGATAGCTTGTAAGTCCTACACAGTTAACATTCGTGTAGTATAAAGTTGAACTGCAAGAGTATATGAGGGTTTTTTTTTTTTTCTTTTGTGGTGCATCTTTGGTAATACTTACCAAGCTACCCAAGAAAGAACTGTTTAAGATTTAGATGCAGGTGTTTAGCAAGAGGAGTAAAGATGAGAGAATAAGTTAATCAGTAGTTCCAAACCCAGGGTGATTTTTCTCCCCAGGGAATATCTGGCAATGCCTGAAGATATTTTTTTTTTTAAAGATTCCATTCATCCATTCATGAAAGACAGAGAGAGACAGAGAGAGAGAGAGGCAGAGACACAGGCAGAGGGAGAAGCAGGCTCCACGCAGGTGGGACTCGATCCTGGGTCTCCAGGATCATGCCCCAGGCCGAAGGCAGGCGCTAAACCGCTGAGCCACCTGGACTGCCCATGAAGATATTTTTAACTGTCTCAACTAGGGGAATGCTACTGGCATTTGTGGGTAGAAGCCAGGGATGCTGTTAAACATCCCACAATGCAAACAACAACAATAACCACAAAAACAAACAAAAACATCTACAATCCACAAGCCAATCCTCTATGAAAAAGAACTATCCAACCCAAAATGTCATTTGTGTCAAGGTTAAGAAACCTTGAGCTAGATTATAAAATCTCCCTATTCAAAACTGATTACAATAAAAATTTAAATAAAAATTTAAAAGCCAAATGTTATCAGCAACAACCAAATATACAACCTCTTGTAACAAATTTTGAAGAGTGATAGTCTCAATAAGAAACAGAAAGTCTCATGTGACTTCTGATAATTCTTAATTCTACCTCCACAAAGAAGTGGCTGTGGGGAAAGAGTTAATAAAATCCAAATACTTATCAGAAACAGCTTTCAAAAGAAGAGGAACTAAGCAAGGAATAAGTAATATGGGAAAAAGTCAAGCAAGGGTAAAAGTTTCTAACCATTTCCACATTTTTGGAGGAGGGGTCACTTCCTAGGGCTCAGAGCAAAATGAACTCAAGGGTTTGAAGCTTGAGGATGTATCCACACAAGATATGGAATTCATGAGTAGTTAGAGGAAAATCAGGAGGGGAACAGTTGGTACTTTAAGGGAGCAGAGCCTAAAAGTCAGATAGCCCATCTGGCTTCTCAGTTACCCTGCTTCTTTGTGTCCCTTCCCCTGCTCCCTGCAATATTCAGCATTCAAATTGAGGCCCAAGAGAAAAATAAGTTTAGGTAAGATGGGTACGATATTAAAAATAATTCTTCAACACCATATATAAGTAAGCCGATGTTCTCTGAGCCTCCTACATCAAGCACCAACATGCTGAAAAAACAATGAACCTATATGACAACTTAGAAGAAACAAAAAAGATAAAAGGAAAAAGTTGAAGAAATGAATAAGGCATATAAATGGCAAAGAACTCATTCTGGAAGGAAACAACCCAGGAAGCCAAAGAAAATTCTCAAAGGCCAATTCATAATAAAGAACTTAAAAACAAAACAATCAATTAAAAACAAACTCTAAGGGGCAAGATAAAGTAGAATAATATGAAATGGTAGTTTGTGCTAAAGAAATAAACATACAGCCAACAAACATATCATTACTTAACAAATTCTTTTAAAACATCAAGGAACAGAACAGAAACTGGTAAAAACAATATTACTGACAAAGAGGACCAATCTGAGATGATTAAAGTAAATGCAGAAGCAAAAGACAAAACAAGTAGAAGATAGAAGGTATGGAGAACAAGATAATATTCAGTAGGAAAACTGGTACCATAAAATATAGGACCCAATAATTGGACAAAAAAATCTTCATGGTAATAAATAAGTCCCTCAATGAAGAATGGTCCCTCAATGAAGAAACCTACAGATTAAAGAGCACAGTGTAAAGAAAAAAATAATTATGAGTGACACATAGATGTACCTTGGTTATATTACTGACCTCCAAATATAAAGGAAAAAACTGTCAGGCATTTTGGATGACAAAGCAGGTCACTTTTAAGAAGGCAGAAAAAAAAAATCAGACTTTTCTACAGTAGCATTCCTTGCCCCAATATAATAATGACCACAAAATTCTAATACAAGTGCTCCCTAAGGATATCACCTCCTGCCGAGTTGTTTTTCAACAATGAAAACATCAGGCAGACATACTCAAAGCATTAGAGGAAACAACAGCATTAAAGCTCAAAAAATATATCACTCACATATCCTTCCTAATGAATAAAAAAGGAAATCCTGCCAATCAAAAAATACAAAATCAAGGAGCAATATTTGCCATGTTCTTAGAGAAGGAACCTGTGATCTGGAAATTTTATACCTAGTCATCCTTCAAGTATAAAAACAAAAGACAAGCATTCTCAAGCAAGTATGCAAGAACTCAAGCAAGAGGGGTGCCTGGTTGGTGCCTGGGTGCTTATCTGCCCAACTCTGGGCTTCAGCTCAGGTTGTGATCATGACACCGAGCCCCATGTCAGGCTCTGTGCTCAGCAAGGAGTCTGCTTGGAATCTTCTCTCCCTCTCCCTCTGGCCCTGCTCCTGACTCTGTCTCTCTCTCAAATGAATAAACTTTTAAAAAATATTTATTTATGAGAAAGACACAGAGAGAGGCAGAGACACAGGCAGAGGGAGAAGCAGGCTCCCAATGCGGGACTCAATCCTGTGACTCCAGGATCATACCCTGAGCCAAAGGCAGATGCTCAACCACTGAACCACCCAGGCGTCCCTCAAATGAATAAATCTTTTAAAAAATTAAAAAGAACTCAAGGAACATGCCATCTATAGCTTGAAGCAATTACCTAACCCTGAAATACACTCAATCAAGAGATTCATCAACTCAGGAATGGAGAAGCCACAGTACTGAGGTGATGAGGACTAAAACGGTTTAAAACAGAACTAAACGAAGTGTGAGAGAATATAGATGTTAGAAATCTTGAAAACAGGGGTGCCTGGGTAGATCAGTTGGTTAAGCATTTGCATTCAGCTCAGGTCATGATCCTGGGGTCCTGGGACTGAGCCCTACATCCAGCACCCCGCTCAGTGGGGGTGTCTGCTTTTCCCTCTCCTCCCCACTCATGTTATCTCTTGCTACCTCTCTCTCAAATAAAAAAATAAAGTCCTTTAAAAAAAAAATCTTAACAACACAGCATAGAATAAATCCACCAAAACCAGGAGATGGGAATAAGCACAAGTATTCACTCCTTACTCCTTTATATCAGGGAGTCAAAAAATACTCTGAACTGACACATAGAATTTAAAAAACAGGGATCCCTGGGTGGCGCAGCGGTTTGGCGCCTGCCTTTGGCCCAGGGCGCGATCCTGGAGACCCGGGATCGAATCCCACATCGGGCTCCCGGTGCATGGAGCCTGCTTCTCCCTCTGCCTGTGTCTCTGCCTCTCTCTCTCTGTGACTATCATAAATAAATAAAAATTAAAAAAAAATTTAAGAATTCAAAAAACAACTTGTCCCATTTGTTTATGTTCTTTATAAACCTTTTTTCCCCTTAACTCATATCCCTTCCAGTGAAAAACATTTTTCTGATATTCAGGGTTCCTTCATTTCTCTCAAGTTCTCTTTTTTCAATTACATATTTTTTTTTTTTTGCTTTTGCCTACCTTTTATTGAGCAATTTATTAGATAGTTCATTCTAGTGATACTAACAGTTGATTTGTGAAGTACCTAATATGTGTTGGCTAACATTAGGTGGTTCACATATACAAAAGACATTTTTTTAAAGGACTTTATTTTATTAAATCATAAGAGAGAGAGAGAGAGAGAGAGAGGCACAGGCATAGGCAGAGGGAGAAGCAGGCTCCATGCAGAGAACCCAATGTGGGATTCGATCCTGGGTCTCCAGGATCAGACCCTGGACTGAAGGCGGCGCTAAACTGCTGAGCCACCTGGGCTCCCCTCAAGACATTTTTAATTAAGGTAAAATGGTAGAATTTAGTTTCAGGTGGATGGCATAATGACTCAGTATTTGTATGCAGTTCAGTATTTGTATGCATTACAAAGTGATCACCACAGTAAATCTAGTTACCATCCAACACCATATAACTGACTCCCTTCATCCGCTTCAGCCCTCTAACCCCTTTCCCTCTGATAACCATCAATTTGTTCCCTGTATCTGAGTTTTGTTTCTTAGGTTCCACAGATAAGTGAAATCGAATGTATTTCCCATAGCATAATACCCTCAAAGTCCATCCCTGTTGTTGCAAATGGCAAGGCCGTTGTCTATATATCTATATCTATATCTATCTATATCTGTCTATATCTATCTATCTATCTATCTAATCACATCATCTTTATTCATCCATTGACAGACACATTGTTTCCACATCTTGGCTATTGTAAATAATGCTGCAATGAACATAAGAGTGCAAATACCTTTTCAAATTAGTGTTTTCATTTTCTTAAAAAGAAAAAAAAAAAACACCGACAAGTGAAACAGCTGATCACATGATAGTTCTATTTTTAATGTTCTGAGGAATCACCATACTGTTTTTCTATACCGGTTGCACCAATTTGCATTCCCACCAATAGTGTAGAAGGGTTCCCTTTTCTTTTTTTAAAAAAATTTTATTTATGTATTTATGTATTTATTTATTTATTTAGAGAGAGAGAGAGAGAGGACACAGGCAGAGGGAGAAGCAGGCTCCATGAAGGGAGCCCGACGTGGGACTCGATCCCAGGTCTCCAGGATCACACCCTGGGCTGCAGGCGGCGCTAAACCGCTGCACCACCGGGGCTGCCCAGGGTTCCCTCTTCTATGCATCCTCGCCAACACTTATTTCTTGTTGATTTGATTCTAATAGGTATGCAGTTGTATCATATTGTGGTTTTGACTTGCATTTCCCTGAAAATTAGTTGAGCATCTTCTCATGTGCTTGTTGCCCATTTGTATACATTCTTTGGAAAAATGTTTGTTTAGATCCTCTGCCTTCTTTTCAATCTGTTTGTTTTTGTTTTTGTTTTTTTTGCTATTGAGTTTATACATTTCGGATATTAACCTCTTATCAGATATAGGATTTGTACATATTTTCTCCCGTCAGTAGATTGCCTTTTCATTTTATTGATGGTTTCCTTTGCTGTGCAGATGCCTTTTAGTTTGATATAGTCCCACTTACTGATTTTGCTTTTGTTGCCTTTGCTTTTGGAGATAGATCCAAAAATTCAATGCCAAGACTGATGTCAAGGAGCTAACCACCTGTTCTCTTCTAGGAATTTTATGGTTTCAGGCTTTACATTCAAATATTTTACCGATTACAAGTTAATTTTTGTATATATAGTTTCATTCTTTTCATTTAGGTGTAGTTTTCCCATTACCATTTATTGAAGGGACAGTCTTTTCTTCCTTGTATATTCTTGCCTCCTTTGTCATAGATTAATTGGCCAGAAAAGTGTGGGTTTATATATGGGTTCTCTATTCTGTTTCATTGATCTGTGTCTGTTTTTATGCCATTACCATACCGTTTTCATACTACAGCTTTGCAGTATAGTTTGAAGTCTGGACTATGATATCTTCCATTTGGTCTTCTTTCTAAAGACTGCTTGGGCTATTCAGAATCTTCTGATTCTACACAAACCTTAGAATTATTTGCTCTAGGAGTGCCTGGGTTGTCTCAGTTGGTAGACAATGTGACTCTTGATCTCAGGGTTGTACATTCAAGTCCCCTGTTGGGTATAGATTACTTTTTAAAAATCTTTGAAGAAATTATTTGTTCTAGTTTTGTGAAAAATAGCATTGAAATTCTGATAGAGGGACACCTGGGTGGCTCAGTGGTTGACCATCTGCCTTTGGCTCAGGCCATGATCCTGGGGTCTGGGATTGAGTCTCATATCGGGCTCTTTGCAGGGAACCTGCTTCTCTCTATGTATGTCTCTGCCTCTTTGTCTCTCATGGATAAATAAAATCTTAAAAAAAATAAAATAAAAAATTAAATATAATTCTGAGTTTACACTGAACATGTATATTGCATTGGGTACTATGGACATTTTAACAGTATTAGTTCTCCCAGACAAGAGCATAGAATAACTTCCCATTTATTTGTGACTTAACTTCTTTCATCAGTATCCTACAGTTTTCAATGTACAGGTCTTTCACCTCCTTGGTTAAATGTATTTCTAGGTATTTTATCCTATTTGATACACATTGCTTTGTTAGGCTTATGACAAGGATTTCCTAATTTCTGACAGTTTCATTATTTGTGCATAGAAACACAACACATAAGTGTATACCAATTTTGTATACAGCAATATGAATGAGTTTATTTATTATTTATTTATTTAATTTTTGGTGGGGTTTTTCAGGTCTTCCATATATAGTATTATGTCATCTGCAAGTAGCAATAGTTTTATTTCTTCAAATTTGGATGCTTTTATCTTTTTATTGTGTTACTGCTGTGGGTAGGACTTCCAACACTATATTGAATAGAACAGGCAAGAGTGGGCATTCTTATTTTGTTCATGATCTTAGAGGGAAAGCTTCCCGCTTGACACCATTGAGTATGAGTCTGTTATATATAGCCCTTATTATATTGAAGTACATTCCCTCTATACCCACTGTTTTTATCATAAATGGACACCAAATTTTATCAAAGGCTTCTCCCCACTTGAGATGATCACATGACTGTTACTCATTTTGTTATAGGGTGTATCACACTGATCTGCAGATGTTAAACCATCCTTGCATTCCAGGAATAAATCCCACTGATCATGGGGTGTGATCCTTTTAAGGCATTGTCCAATTCAGTTTGCTAATATTTTGTTGAGAATTTTTACATCTGTGTTCATCAAGGATACAAGCCTGTAATTTTTTTGTGTGGTGTCCTTCTCAGAGTAATGCTGGCCTCATGAGTTTGGAAGCTTTCCCTTCTCTTCAATATTTTGGAATAGTTTGAGAATAGGTATTACTCCTTTTTTATATATGTGGTAGAATTCCCCCATGAAGACATCTGGTCCTGGACTTGTTTGCTGGGAGGTTTTTGATTAGAGATTACATCTCCTTACTAGTAATGCATCTATTCAGATTTTCTACTTCTTCATGGAAGACTGGAAGTCTTTTTTTTTTTTTTAAAGACTTTATCCATTTATGACACACACACACACACACACACACACACACACACACACAGAGGCAGAGGGAGAAGCGGGCTCCATGCAAGGAGCCCAATGCGGGACTTAATCCCAGGACTCCAGGACCACACACCAGGCCGAAGATGGCACTAAACTGCCGAGCCACCCAGGCTGCCCGAAGATTGGAAGTCTTGAAAGACTGTATATTACTAGGAATTAACCCACTTCATTAGCATAATAGTCTATTTGATCCTTGATTTCTGTGGTATGTTAACTTCTTTCATTTCTGAAAATAATCAGCTCTTACTTTCATTGATCTTTTCTATAGTTTTTTAGTCTCATTTATTTCTGCTCTGAATCTTTTATTATTTCTTTCCTTCTAACTGTGGCATTTATCTGTTGTTTTTCTAATTCCTTTAGGTAGAGTTATCTTTTTGTGCACTTCACTCTTAGAACTGCTTTTGCTGCATCCTATAGATTTTGGAATGCTATATTTCCATTTATGTCAAGGCATTTTTAATTTCCTGTCTGATTTCTTCACTGACCCATTGATTATAACAGTTGTATGTTATTTAATTTTCACATATTTATGATTTTTCCAGTTTTCTTTGTGTAATTGATTTGTTTCATACCACTATCGTTATAGAAGATACTTGATATGATTTCAATCTTCTTAAGTTTACTGAGACTTGTTTTGTGATCTAACGTGTGACCTATCCTGAAGGCCTACCCTATATGCAGAGAAGAATGTGTATTCTGTGGCTTTTAGATAATATACTTTGTATACAATTCACCCCTGAAAAATCTAAGAGTTAGGGCACTGACCTCCTGTGCAGTCAAAAATCCATATATCACCTTTGTGTTCCTAAAAACTTAACTATTAAGAGCCTATCACTGACTAGAAGCCATACTGATACTATAGTTGATTAATACATATTTTGTAGGTTATACTATATATCATATTCTTATAAAAAACTAGAGAAAATGTTATTAAGAAAATCATAAGGAACAGAAAATACATGTACAGTATTATATTGTAAAAAATCTGTATATAAGTGGACCCACTCACACAGGTCAAACTCACTGTTCAAGAGTTACCTGTATACCTAATGAGTCCACCTGGCCTCATATGTTGTTTTAAAGCTGATATGTTATCGGTTTTCTATCTGGATAACCTATTCATTGATATAAGTGGAGTATTAAAGTCTTCTATTATTGTACTGCTGTCCATTTTTCCCTTTAAGTCTGTCAATATCTGATTTATTTAGGAATTCCTATGCATATTTTAGTCTCTGTGCCATTAGATCTGAAGTGAATCTCTTATGGGCAAATATATAAATGAGCCTTTTTAAAAAAAAATCTATTCAATTACTGTAGGTCTTTTTAATTCAATTAGCCAACATATAATAGTATATCGTTACATCTTTTGATTGGAGATTGTGCCCATTTACATTTAAGCAATTATTGATAGGTACGTACTTCTTGCCATTCTGTTCATTATTTTCTGGTTGTTTTTGTAGTTCCTCTGTTCTTTTTTTCTTTTCTTTTCCCTTGTGGTTTGATGCCTTTCTTTAGTTTAATGTTTAGAATCTTTTCTCATTATCTTTTCTACGTCTACCATAAGTTTTTGCTTTGTAGTTACCATGAGGTTCACAGCTAACAACCTACTTACACACACACCCACACACATTTATATTTATATACTTATATTTATACTTATATATTTAGGTATATATTTACACATATATACTTACATATTAAATACAAGCCTATTTCAAGTTGATAGCAACTTAAATCTGAATGTATTATAGAAACTCTACATTTCTGTTCCCCACCACATTTTGTTTTTATGACATATTTTACATCATCTTACTTTGTGCATACCAAATTGTTGTAGACAAGTTTGCCACTTGTCTTTTAACCTTCATTGTAGGGTTGTTTTTTTTTTTGAGATTTTATTTATGAGAGACACAAAGAGAAAGGGAGAAACAGAGGGAGAAGCAGGTTCTCTATGGGGAGCCCAATGTGGGACTCAATCCCAGGACCCCGGTATCACGACCTGAGCCAAAGGCAGATGCTCAACCAACTAAGCCACCCACACGTTCCCCTATAGTAGGTTTATAATTGGTTAATCCACTACCTTTGTTATATATTTGCCCTTACGAGTGAGATTTTTACTTTCCCACGTTTTGTTATTAGTATCTTTCCTTTTCAGCTTAACCAAGTCCCTTTAACATTTCTTGTAAGGCTAGGGTAGTGGTGAACTCCTTTAGCTTTTGCTTGTCTAGTAAACTCTTCTCCAATACTGGCAGGTAGAATATTCTTAGTTGGAAGTTTTTTTTCCTTTCAGCACCTCAAATCTATCATGCCACTCCCTTCCAGCCTGTAAAGCTTCATCTGAAGTATCAGTTGATAGTGACTTGGGTATTCCCCTGTACTTTACAAGTTGTTTTTCTCTTATTGCTTTTAAGATCCCCTCTTTAATTCTGACATTGTAATTATTATGTCTCTTGATGTGGATGTCTTTAAGTTCATCTTATTTGGAATTCTGTGCTTCTAAGACCTAGATGTCAGTTTTCTTCCCTGGATTAGGGAAGTCTTCTGCCTCTCATCTTCTTTTCCGCTGGGATCCCTGTAATGTGAATGTTATTCATTTGACATTGTCCCATAGGTTCCTTAAGCTGTCTTCATCAATACTGTTGTTGCTGTTTTATTTGGCTGAGTTCCATTGCCCTGCCCCCAGGTCACTGATCTATTCTTCTGCTTCATTTATTCTGATGCTGAACATTTCTAGTTCAGTTACTGTATTTTTCAGCTCTGTGACTTGTATTTGGTACTTCCTTATATTTACTAACCCTTTGTTGAAGTCTCACTGTGTTCAACTATTCTTCTGACTCTGGTAAACATCTTTATAACCATTACCTTGAACCTTTTATCAGGTAGATTAATTATCTCTACTTCATTAAGGTCTTCTTTCTGAGGTTTTGTCTCCTTTGTTTGGAAAATATTCCTGTGTCATTTTCCTTGACTCTCTGTTTCTATGTATTAAGCAAAGGTTATCTCTCCCACTTTTGAAGAAGTAGGCTTATATAGGTGAATAAATCTTATTATTCATCTTGCCTTAACTCTTGGTTGTCTGAAACTTTGGGATTACCTAATTAGCCTGAATTATTCTTGATAGATCCCATTTGGTGAGAGTGTGTCAAGCCCTGCCAGTGTTCCAAAGGGAGATCTTAGCACCTAGTTTCAGGCTGACTGAAAGTTCCACAGGAAGGAGCTCTTGGAGTAGGCAAATATATGGCCCTGGGGCACCATAACTGTAAACCCTGCTGATCTCCAGCCCAAGAGATCTAGAGGGGTCTCCTGAGCTCCAGCTGCAAAAATCAGGGCCTTCAGACAAGTGTATAAACTTTTTGGAAGTATTAGCAAGCTGTGTTGAGGCCAAAGGAGAGATCAAAGATGGTGTTGTCTCCTTGCCTACCTTGCAAGAGCACCTCTGAAGCCTATCCCTTAGGCTGGAGCTCCAGGACAAGGAGATGGGCCTTTATCACAGGTAGGCTAGTGGTGTATTTCAGCCTGCTGTCTCTGTAGTGCCTTGGGTATGGTAGCCTTCCCCAAACTACCTTCCTATTACAGCTCCATGGGGCACAGAAATTCAAGCCAGTCTGGCCACCAGGGACAGTTGGTTAACGGGCATTCCCTCTGTGGACTGCACTCAAAGGCGGGCTTTAGCAAAGCTGAAAGAGTACTGGGGGTGGGGCACATCCATGGCTTTAGGGACGCAGGAGAACAATTTGGTCAGGATACTCTCAAAGCTTTAGTGAGGCAGGGGGATGGCTGGGGATGGGGCACACACTCATGGCTTTAGGGAGACTGTGTCCACCATGACTGACTACAATAGCAAAGTGGAAGGAGAGCACAAAAATGGTTCTCACAAGTACCTCTGTCCCAACTGGTCCCAACTATTCCGGCAAACACTTCAGAATTAGCAAATGAATCTTCACATATAAATCACTTCACACTAGTCACTTTTCAAACCACTGCCTTTGCACTGGATTCCAAGGTGAGTGTGCTTACATGTGAACCCCTCAAAAGGAGTATCTCAGATTCCCCAGAGCCCCCAAGGTCTACTGTACACAAGCCCCTTCGGTTTCCAAATCCATCTAGGGGGCCTTGTCTCTCCAGTGTAGACTCCAAGGACTGGCATACCCAAAGTGGGGTATAAACCTGTCCCTCCTCATGTCAAGAAAGACTCCAGACCTGTAAGTTCCCTACTGTGAGTTGCTGCATGAGGGGTGAAGTTTTGGCAAGATCACGCCTCCATCTCCAACTCTCCTATCCATTTCAATGTGGCCCTTCCATTCCTTGTTGTAGAAGGAGCTGTTCAGCTAGTTTTCAGATCTTTCTGAATAGAAATTATTTCTTAAGTAGCTGCAGATCTGGTGTGTCTATGAAAAGAGGTAAGTTCAGGGTGTTCCTAAGCTGCCATCTTGAACTGCCTCCAAGTGCTCTTTAAGATTGAAGTAAAACTAAATTAATAATTATTAAGAGTAGCACAAACAACACAATCACATTTTTATAAAATTATTTCTGTATGTTTATACAGCTTTCAGAAGCACACAGAGCAGGGCTTCCCAAATTTATGAATGTATAAGAATCCCCTGAAGGGCTTATTAAAATAGATTGCTGGGCCCCACTCTTACAGATTCTGATTCATAGATTTGGGATTGGGGCCCAAGAATCTGCATTTTCCCAAGCTTCCAGCAGAGACTGATGCTGTCATTCAACAAGTAGCACTGGAATAAAATCCCTGGAATAAAATCAACCTACTTTGTATTTCATGATAGTGAGATATAGTGTGATTGATTTTTAACTTTCATCTCTGCATTTTCTTAGATATTGGGTAAATCTTTTTTATAATGAATGTCCATTTTTACCCAAACAATAAAATCATCACTCTAAAGAAAGTTAAAAGCAAGAAACATTAACCTGTTCATACCTACAATTTGTATAAAAGCTTTCACTGAGATCTTTAACTTTTCTTTCTCTCTCTGAAGAGCTGAACCATGTTTTATCAAACTCACCTACAAAAGAAAAGTTAGAAGAGTTTTTCTGTATAAAGTGGCTACCATGAATGAAACTGATTATTTGCTATTTCAAAAAGGAGACATACAGTATATTTCCCCATCTTACCAGGATTAATGTTCAACATCAATGTTAAATAGTTCAAGTCCTATTATTAGATCTATTGGAAATGTATGAAAATGTATGTAATATGGTCTAGTTCGGGACCAAAACAGCCCAAATCAATACTAATTTGAAAACACAGGGACAGGGACACCTGGGTGGCTCAGCAGTTCGGCGTCTGTCTGCCTTTGGTTCAGGGCATGATCCCAGTAGCCTGGGATCATCAAGTCCTGTGTCGTGCTCCCTGCAGAGCCTGCTTCTCCCTCTGCCTATGTCTCTCTCTCTCATGAATAAATAAAATCTTTAAAAAAAAAAAAAAAAGAAAACATAAGGACAATGTTACTATTTTAAGTACAATAACCACTGATTACATTTGGACCTTTCAGGTACTTTAGTATGTTTTAAGCAGTTATGACCCCTAAAAAATTATTCATAAACACTACTTTTAAAATAGTTTTATGGCCCAATGCCATTAACTAAAAAAAAAAAAAAAAAAAAAAAAAAAGGTACGCCTAGGACTTACAAAATGAACACATGAACACTAAGCAAACTAGGAATAATCTGTCAACTAAAAGACATTTGGGTAAGAAGGAAACAAATCAATTGTTAAAACAGTAAAACAGTCAGCTTTGGGGGCATCTGAAGTACCTGCATTCAACTTGGTTCATGATCCCAGATTCCTGGGATCAAGTCCCAACCAGGCACCCTGCTTGATGGGGAGCCTGCTTCTCCCTTTACTCCTCACTCCTGCTTGTGTGCTCTTTCTCTCTCTCTCTCTCTCTCTCCTCAAATAAATATCTTTAAAAAACAAACACGGTTTAACTTTGTGTAGCTTTCAATAGAGAAGTTTACATGAAATTCTATTCAGAGATAAAAACTCATGGATAATCATTAATTCCACACTCAGGACAAAGGCCCAATAGGCTTAATTTAATTGTGTACCTAATGACAGTATTTACAAATAAAATTATTTCAACTTTAGTAATAGAAAAACAAGATGCTAGCAATTGATTGAAAAAGTAAGCAATGCTGGGATTAAAGTCCAAAAGCCCTTAAATATCTTTAAATGACCCTCTGAGAAAGCTGGATTAGAAAGTAATCAGAAATAAGATCTCTGTAGAGTACATAACCAATCAAATATAGAAGTAAACTTAGAAGTAGACTGTCTTGGGACGCCTGGGTGGCTCAGTGGTTGAGCATCTGCCTTTGGCTCAGGGCATGATCCCGGAGTTCCCGGATGGAGTCCAACATTAGGCTCTTTGCATGGAGCCTGCTTCTCTTCCCTGTGCTGTGTCTCTGCCTCTGTGTCTCTCATGAATAAATAAATAAACTCTTAAAAAAAAAAAAAAAAGAAAGAATGTCCTTATTTTTCCTAAATCTCCATACTTTTAACAATTTGTGTTCCTACCATTGATCTTAAATCAATCAATTGAACTTCAATCCTATAATCAAGTTAAAAGTACCAACTACTCTAATCATGATTTACCTGCAAAACAAAAACAAAAACAAAAAAACCCACAATCCGGTATTTTCCCTGTTTTAAACAACAACAAAAAGTGTTTAGTCTGGAGTACAGGTGTAATGCTTAATTTACATATTTCTCTAATACATTTAAAAATGTTTTAAAACTATATTCTGGTTATTAATAATGTCATTTCTTACCAGGATCTGCTAACCCAGTGGTCTCTAATAGTATGTAATCAAATTTCCCCTTCTTCTGCATCAAATTCTCAATAGCTCTAAGGCCATTGTCCCTGGAGAATACCAAAATATAAAATACAGCTGATTACCTGAATATTTTTAAATGATCATTATAAACATTTTAAAGTGTATATATAGCAACCTGAGACGAAAATATCTTTAGCCGTGTAAAAATTTAACTTATTCCCAAACTTCTAACACCATGTCCATCAATATTTACCAATGGTGGAGAAAAACAGAGACATATATACTGGACAAGTAAAATAAATCAGATACATGAGGAGTTAATACTTTAATTTTATTAAAACTAAAAGCAGAAGAAACTTTAATAACCCTGACTAAAATAAAAATCTATTTTCATAGCATTACGTAAGAAAACACTGAACATCCAAAACAATGATAAAATTTATGAATTACAGTGGTTTAATATAACCTCTAAAGGGACATGATCATTACTCTTCAATTTGGTTCTGAATAAGGGTACCAGACTTTAATTTCCCTTTTTTCTTAGAATATCAACAGTGCAAGAAAATACTTACTGGATTTCATTTTGGTTGTTCAAGAAAATCTGTCATGATTTTAGCTTTGTTAATATATTTGACTCAAAAGTCAAATACCTAAGTTGTAAACGACATAGAAAAAATGTAATTCACTAAAATATACAAAATTAACTGCACAGGTATTAATTTTCCTAATTTACTCAACAAATATTTGAGTAAATATGTATGTCAAGTCCTTTTCTAAGATCTATGGTATGTTAGTGAAAAAAACAGACACTGTCCTTGGAAACAACTATCACTGGTAGAACACGGCATAAGCCTTTGGACCTTTTGGATGGTCATTTATTTTTATTTTTAGAAGTTGAATCCTTGGAAATTAGACCAATGACTCATTCAATGTAGAATAATAATTTTTGTATACATGAAATGTGACTAGAAACTAGAAACTCAATAAAAGGACCAAAGCATTAGAGCAGACAAGAAAATAAGTAAGATAGCAAGAAACACTTTAATACATCCTAATGTTATTTTCTATGTGAAAATACAAAGAAGCAAACTGTGAAATTCAGTTACAAGAGAAAATAAGAGCTGTAAATATAATCAATATAATCAATAAACACTTATAACAAACCAATAAGCACACAGTAAACCCATTCCTCACTTTACTGAACAGCAGAGGCAACCGTTTCTAAGTTCCAGCCATTCTTCATAGAGCTCTCCGCCTTGGCTGACAGCTAAGGATTTCTCCACTGCACTTCCTGTAATTAACAAGAAACACTCTTTATTTTATTTTTTTAGATTTTATTTATTTATTCATGAGAGACACAGAGAGAGAGAGGCAGAGACACAGGCAGAGGGAGAAGCAGGCTCCATGCAGGGAGCCCGACGTGGGACCCAAGCCTGGGACTCCAGGACCACGCCCTGGGCCGAAGGCAGGCAGTAAACCGCTCAGCCATCCAGGGATCCCAGGAAACACTCTTTAGATTTTTTGTTGGCTAGTGAACTCTTTAGATTATGTTCACTAGCCAACAAAAACAAAGATGAGACTATCAATAGCACAGATTTCAAATCATTTTATACATTTATAACAATACATTCTGTTTGCGCAGCCTCAATATTTTAAACTATACTATTCTAGATTACTTTAGCTTTTACGTTTTTAAGAGGATTTAAGTCCCTAAAAAGGCAAATCCAAAATCAATGACTCAAACTTACTTCTTCAGGCCTCTCGCTTGCTCACTCCTATATCCTAATACAGTAGCTATTTCAAAAGCACTCCTTTTTGTCCATGGCCAACATTTAGTACATTTAATATATTGATTTTTGTATGCCCTTAATGCTCTTAGAAGATTGCCTTATCTATTTTTTACTTTCCATCTTCCTCTAAATTGTTTTTGTTTGTATTAGAGTACTCAATATTCCCAGTATGAGTAAAAACTCTAGTTCATTTTGAGAAAGTTTGTCTGGCCAGGGTATCAATGTGCTCATTTAAAAACTAAATTTTTAAACTGAAGTTTTCTTAGCAATGTTTACTTAAGAAATAATATATACTTGAAATTCTGAGATACTTGCTATCATACAAGAATAATTTTAAGTATCTTACTTTTCCTCCAATAAAGAAAGGAAGAATTCTAAATCCAGTAAAGCAAATGGCCAAAAAAGAAAACTGAATAATTTTTCATTTATATAGTTTCTGTTTATAGTTCAGTTAGGCAAGGATAAAGAGCTTTGAAAGGGACTGCTACAGAATTCAGGGTATAAAAGATATGAATAAAATGCAAAGGAAAGTATTTCAAATGCTGTAAAGGACAAAATTACATAAATGATCAGGAAAAAATGAAGAAAAGAGTAACAAAAAATGTGATCAGTGTCCAACAGATGTTAATAAGAAGCTAGAGTAAAAGACAGATTTAAAAAAATCTTAGCATTTTTATTTTAACAGGGCTTTTCACTTTAGTTTATTAAAATGAGAAATCAAGTTTAACAGGTCTCCCTTCTTCATAAAACCTAGCTCCATTATTCATTTAATACTGAGAAAATAGCATACTATAAAAAATAGTTCAACATATTTTTTGGTTAAAAGCAAGCTTTAAAGTTCACTTGTAAGAAGAAAGACTTCTAAAAGTAATCTAAGAATTGTGTCTAACACTGCTGTGTAGATATTAAAGCACAGTTCAATATTAAAAACAAAACAAAAAAATGATGGGACGTCTGGGTGGCCAGTGGTTGAGCATCCGCCTTCGGCTCAGGGCATGATCCCTGGGTCCTGGGATCGAGTCCCACATCGGGCTCCTGGCACGGAGCCTGCTTCTCCCTCTGCCTCTGTGTCTCTCATGAATAAATGAATAAAATCTTTAAAAAATAAAACAAAACAAAAAACCCCCCAAAAATGGAATTTTAAATGCATATATTTCCACAGACAACTGCCGGGGCTTAAGGATGGAAACCATATATTTAACTTATTTTTAAAATCTTCAGTTTTAGGGCAGCCCAGGTGGCTCAGCAGTTTAGTATCTCCTTCGGCCCAGAACATGATCCTGGAGACCCGGAATCGAGTCCCACGTCAGGCTCCCTGCATGGGGCCTGCTTCTCCCTCTGCCTGTGTCTCTGCCTCTTTTTCTGTGTCTCTCATGAATAAATAAAATCTTTAAAAATCTTCAGTTTTAAATGCTTTGCAAATAATAAACATCCAACAAGGTAAACTTATAAAAACCGAAGCATTTTTAAATATTTTTCAGAAGTTACAAGTGAACAATATATAATCAGTACAAAAGTACACAGAAAGTGCCTGAAAGAACTTTCTTTCATATGTTTCCATTTTTACTTCTGGAGTTCTTTCATGTAAAAATCTAATTTATTCTGTTGCTATGAATTCCAAAGTTACATAAAATTTTATAAAAACTATCTGGGGGATCGGATCCCTGGGTGGCTCAGCAGTTTAGCATGAGCCCCTGGCCCAGGGCGTGATCCTTGGAGTCCTTGGGATTGAGTCCCACGTCAGGCTCCTTGCATGGAGCCTGCTTCTTCCTCTGCCTGTGTCTCTGCCTCTGTGTCTCTCTATCTGTGTCTCTCATGAATAAATCAATAAAATCTTAAAAAAAAAAAAAAAAAAAACTACTTGATTTCAGTACCTCCAATCTCTACAAAATAAGGCTTGACAGAAACTAATCTAATTTTCCCAAAACCATCTGCATCAATGTGTTCACATTATAATACTTTGTATTTTCATCAATTCAATTAGGGGGTAAGCTACCCTACAAATTCTTACAGCATGGCATTCATTGAATTTTACTTACCTTCCCCAAATTCATTTAGAATAACCGCCACTCTCTTACTATGTTGCTCTGTCAAGATATAGTTCAGAAGTGTTGTCTTTCCAGCACCTATAAAATGTATTTAAATAACATTCAAAGGCTAATTTTAAAGGCACATACACAAAAAAGTCCTAATATTTTTATAATTTTGTTTTTAAAAATTTCTGTGCTATTTTTAAAATATTTAACTATGGTATAGAAGATTCCAGAGGAAAAGATTAAAGTATCTTTTGCAAACTACTAAAAAAGCTTTATACTGATTAAATCTTATATTTACGAATATTCCTACAACTTGGATCACAGCTTTCTTCAACCTCATATAACAAAAATTTGCCTTCTACACAATTTATGATATATTTAACACTAAGGCATCTAAACTTTCTATTGAGTGAGGAATTATTGAAATAATGGCTTCTTGGTAATAAAGTACTGAGGTACTTTATTTATTGTAAAGTAAACTTACTTTATTTAAATTATTCATATACTTTATTTAAAATATTTAGGCACTTTTACATGATGACAATGTTTCTTAACTAAATATATACGGTTTATTTCCCTAACATTTACATATAAAGCCCTATTTTTTATTTCAGTATCTGTCATTAAACAGACACAAATTCAAACTGACCACAGGGCTACTTTCAGTATGCTAACAGTAACCTGTAAGAAAATATGATATATACAGCTGACCCTCGAACAATTAACTGTGTGGGTCATGGGTCCACTTACATTTGGATTTTTCTTTTCTGTAAATATGGTACAGTACTTTATTTTCTCCCCCTTATGATTTTTCTTCATAACATTTTTTCTCTAGCTTACTTTATTATACAAATACAGTATGTAATACATGTACAAAATATGTGTTAATTGGCTTTATATTATCACTAAAGCTTCTGATCAACAGTAGGTTATTGGTAGTTTTTTGGGGTTTATATGCAGGTTTTCAACTGTGCAAGATGTTGGCACTCCTAACCCCACACTGTTCAAGGGTCAACTGTATCTGTCTACCTATCCATAAAACACACGCAAAATAGGAGAATGAATGTAGAAAACGTTAATGTACAGAATATTCAGTACTTAGGAAAATAAATTCATAAAGCTACACTAACTTTATCCAGTAGGTGGCATGTTAAACCTAGTATGTTCAGCTCAAGTAGAAGAAAAACATTTATCTTGAGAACAACTATACACAGCAAAGTTCAAAGACGGGGAAAAAAATTGCACCGTAGTGTAGTTCAATTGTATGAATACATCATTTATTTACTTTTCTGCTGGTGGGCATTTGTGTTCTCTCCAGCATTTTATTCTCCTCAACAGTACTGCTAAGAACTTTTCCATGTAAGCTCATAGGTCTCTCCTGAAGGACATACAAGATTTCTACCATACAACTAGGAGGGATTTAATGATCATTAGGGTATTTTTTTTTTAAGATTTTATTTATTTATTCATGAGAGACACAGAGAGAGAGAGAGAGAGGGGCAGAGACACAGGCAGAGGGAGAAGCAGGCTCCATGCGGGGAGCCTGACAATGGGACTCGATCCCAGGTCTCCAGGATCACACCCCAGGCTGCAGGCAGCACTAAACCACGGCAGCACTAAACCACTGCGCCACCAGGGCTGCCTGATCATTAGGGTATTAATATCTTCTACATTTCTAGGCCATATTCCTTAAAAGGCTGTTGAAGGGATGAAAGGCTTGTGTTTAGAGCGCTTCTAAAAGCTCAACATCACAAAAGTGTGAAGTATATAGTGAAAGGGACAGAGCTTGAGGAGACAGGGCACTGAGGAAATTCTTAGAAACCAGATGGAGCGTGAGACAGAGACCCTGAACATGATTGACGCCATGAAAATGGAGAGGAAGAGGTGGAAGTTAAGAGATTGTCTAATAGCATTACTAAGACTTAAAACAGAAGACTTTAAGGCACAGTTGGTGCATTCAAAAGTCTACTCTGGGCCAGATTTTATGCTAGGCTTTGGTGAAAAATGCACAAAACAGAGACAAACTGTCTCCACTTTCTTTCTTTCTTTCTTTTTTTTTTTTCTGTCTCTACTTTCATGATGCTTACAAAAGACTGAGTGCATGATGGAAGTTAATTCAGATCAATCAAGAGGCAATTATGCCACAGAATTATAGAGTGGATAGGAGATGTACAAGATGTCATGGAGCACCTAGGAGGGAGGTCTACACAGAGGAGTAACAAAATAGAAAAGTATTCCAGGGCCTAACATACTTGGCACCTTTTATGACTAAGTTGTTTAATGTGTCTGGATCACAGTTTTGAAGCCTAGAAAGGCTGTCAAGAGCCAGATCATAAAGGACCTTCTGATTCGTGTTTAGGAATTTGAACTGTAGCCCAAATGGAAACCACTGAATGGTGTGACACAATCAGTTGACATTTACAAAGATCATTAAGGCTAAAATACAAAGAATGTATTAAAGGGAAGCATTACACAAGGGTAATCAGAACATTTTTAGAATATTCCAGGTGGTTGGAATCGCAGGAGCAGAAGGACTGGAGGGTTAGGTAACATTTCAAGTTCTGGACCCGCTGAGTTTGAGATGTCTGTGGGACACCAGAATAGAAACTACCTGTGTGTAAAGTTAAAAGGATGAAGTTAAAAACAGGTGGGAGAAATTTTTTAAAAGAAAAGCCAGAGAAATGGGTGGAAATTTCAGAAGAAAAATGTGATGGAAGCCGATAGAACAATGTTTCAAAAGAGAGAAAAAGATCAGGAATAAGTAGAGAAACTATATTCCCCCATATTCAGCAACAAGGTTGTTGGCAAAAGCTCTCATTCCTAACCTTCAGGCCATTACCTCCAATGCTCTACCGACCTAGGAATTAGAAAAATGGGAAAAGCCAAACTGAACCACACGGTCTTGGACTTAACAGAGCAGCTTCTGAATAATAGTGGGGAAACATCAAAAATAAATTCCTTTAAAAATTAGTCCGGGGGCATCTGGGTGGCTCAGTGGTTGAGCATCTGCCTTCTGCTCAGGGCGTGATCCCACGGTCCTAGGATCGAGTCCCGCACCCGGTTCCCCACAGAGAGCCTGCTTCTCCCTCTGCCTATGGCTCTGCCTCTCTCTTTCTCATGAATAAATAAATAAAATCTTTACTTAAAAAATAAAGAGTCCTCTCCCCGAAGAGCTGGAAGAGACCGGCCCATGGGGAGGGAAGGGGAATCTACCAGAGGAAGCCCGTTGTGGGTGGCGCACTGTGCAGACAGGGCACCCTGTAAAGATAACAGACTTGTAGGGGAGGTGTTTCCCGCTCTCTCATTTAGGAGAGGAGAAAACCAACTCAAACAAGTGACGGAGAGGACTTCCACTTTCCAAGGAGGCTCCCGAGCTTCCGGAAGGTAACTAAGATAGCCAGGGAGAGGTCAGGCGGGAGAGGGGCGGGTCCAGGCCTCTAAGCGCAGAGCCACAACTAGGGTCACGATGCGAAGTTAGCTTTCCACCTCCCTTGACAAAGGTGCATCTAACGCAAAGGGGGCAGGGGGCTTGGGCATCCGTAAGCCCCGAGATGAAACGCCACCCAAACCGGGGAGCGAGCGACCCAGCCCCTACCTCAGAGACATCTGCTGTGGGCCAGAAGGCCCAGATGCCTAAGGTGAAGAGGCACCGGCAGCCCCCAAACGCCCAGGATACCAGCGTTCACGGCACTTTCTGACCGGGATGGTTAGTTACCTAAATACCCGGTGATGATTGTGACTGGGATCTTAGCGCCGGGGCCAGACTTTTCCTCCTCCTCTCTTAGCTTCGTCTCAATGGGGACCAATTCCGGGCAGTCCTCCTCCGCCGGCTCCTCTTCCTCATCCACAGCACCCACAGCCGGGAACATCCCCGCCAAGCGCACAGCACGCCCCTCCGCGACCAGGACGCCGACAACGCGGCTGCGCACGCCGGAAGCGCCACGCCGGGCGCGCTTGACGTCATCACGCTGCGACGCGCGGCGCCTCGCGATCCCGCCCCGATTACCTGGGGCCCGCCGAGGCCCGCCTCCTCGCCTCTTAGCCACGCCCCCCGGAGGCGCTGGACACACCCCCTGGGCGTGTCCTCCGAACCTGAGCGCAGCGGGCGGAGCTGTTAGGACTCCAGGCCTGATGCTGTCGCGGTGCGCAGTCCCGCTGCTACCTGCTGCGTGGGCAGCCTGACCTAAACAATCCCCGTAGAGAACAGACTTTATTAATGTGATTTTTTTTTTTTAGTGTCATTAAAAAACTTTTTTTAGGGACGCCTGGGTGGCTCAGCGGTTGAGCATCTGCTTTTGGCTCAAGTCCTGGTCCTGGGGTCATGGGATCGAGTCCCGCATCAGGCTTCCCCTCTGCCTATGTCTCTGTCTCTTTGTGTCTCTCATAAAAAAATAAATAAAATATTTTTAAAAAGTAAATAAAATTAAAGACTTTTTTTAATCCATAGGGAAAAGAATGGGAAACTATAACACTATTAATTGTAATTTTTCTACCTCCTCAAGGAATAAGCAGCAAAACTTTTTTTCTTTATTATAACTACATATTTTACATGGATATCCAAATTTTTACAATGTACGTGTATTACTTTTATTTATTTTTCTTTCTCATTTTTTTAATTTGGGCTCAGGTAACCTGTGTTCATTTATCATATTCATTGGTTCATGACATTCTCATCATTAACCTGTAGGTAGCCCTCTTTTATATTTATAAGTTTATAGTGAACTCCTTTGACCTCATCCCTAGCCCAAGAACATTACCAGTAAGGTTTGTTTGTTTGTTTTTTTTTTAAGATTTCAAAAAAAAAAAAAAGATTTTATTTATTCATGAGAGACACAGAGAGAGAGAGGGTCAGACACATAGGCAGAGGGAGAAGCAGGCTCCATGCAGGGAGCCCGATGTGAGACTTGATCCCAGACCCCAGAATCACACCCTGAGCCACCCTAGGCATACCACATTACCAAAGAGTTATAAGTACCAATGGGGGCCAGTATCCTATTCCAACTCTCTGCCTCTCCCCTAAGATAATAACCATTATCCTGAATTGTTTTGGGGTGACTGATCATTCCCTCCTTTCATTTTAGTTTTATTAAACATTTATATATATATGACAATATGTTTTTTAATTTTGCTTGTCTTTGAACTTCATTAAAAGAGTGTCATATAATATGTAATCTCCTGAGTTTACCTATATTTTCAACTTCTTTGTTGTATTATATTCTGTTTTGCAATTTCTTCACTCATTTCCTGTCAATTATTTCCAGGTTTTGCTGGAAATAATTCAGTGACCTTTCTGCACTGCATTACTGCCTGAACAGAAGCTGTTAACAGCTCTAACCACTTTCCCTTACACATTTCTCAGACACATGCTTGAAGATTCCCTTATGTAGCTCTGAAAGAATGTTATATCAACATCTCTTATCTCACCGAGAGCAAACTGTGCCCAACAAGGCCCAGCGAAGTCAAGGTGAGTAACGCTATATAGTCTTGGTCTGAGCAAAAAGAGTTTTACATGGTCCAATGGTCAAAAGTTAAAGGCACTCCACGTGTTCATCACCCGATGAATGAATAAACAAAATGTGATACATCCATACAATGAAAAATTATCTCACAACAAACAAGAATGAAGTACCTGCTATAAGATGAATGAACCTCAAAAGTATTATGCTAAGTAAAAAGGCATTCACGAAATATCACATAGTGTGTGGTTCTATTTACCTGAAATGTGCAGAGGAGGCAAATCTGTGGAAACAGAAAGTAGATTCGTTGTAATCAGGACTGGGGGCTGAGGGGAGTGACTGTGAATATGTACATTTTTGGGGTGATGAAAATGTTCTAAAATTAATTATGGTGGTGATAACACAATCCTGTGAAAATACAAAAAAAAAAAACCCCAATACTGAATAGTATGCTTTTTTTTTTTTTTTTAAGATTTGTTTATTTATTTGAGAGAGAAAATGAGCATGAGGGTAGAGGGCAGAGGGAGAGAATCTTCCAGCAGACTCCCCTGCTGAGTGCAGAGCTCCACACAGGGATCCTTCCCATGACCCATGAGACTGTGACCTGAGCTGAAACTAAGAATCAGGCATTCAACCAACTGAGCCACCCAGGTGCCCCCGTATACTTTAAATAGCTGTATAATAGGGTATATGAATTTTATTCCAATATAGCTGCTGTTTTTAAAAATATTGACGTTTCCACTGTGCATCAAAACGTGGCGGTACCAGCGTGAGTTTGCTGAGAAGCAATGGCTTCAAGTTCTGCGTCCAGCGATTTCAAGTCCTGGCTTTCTGCAGTTAAGTCTGGACCTATTTGTAGTGATTCCTCAACTGAGCCATACATGGGCATGAGTATAAAGATCACAGCTCAATACATTTTTTTCTTCTATTTCCATAATACTCTTCAACAATATATCACCTATGAATTCTGTGGAGTTCAGCCATTTTCTTTCCTGACTTTATCAACTTTTCAAAATTCAGCATGTATGTGTCTGAAGAGGTGAGGGATTTGATACAGTCAGATACATGGCTTGCAATCTCAGCTCTCCCTACATGTGTGACTGTTTTTATATCTTAACATAGGACTTAGCACTTTTATCCATTCAGAGTGAGGCATTGTTGTTGTTTAATCCCAAATGCCTTTTAAAATAAGTTTTTAAAAATCCTAAGTATAATATTGTAGACTGTCTTGCATGTTCTAAGGTAACTTTAAAATTTCCTCAGTTTTGCCTTTTGTTTAGTTTCAGTAGCTTTGTGGCAAAACAACAATGACAGCAATAATAGTAATGTGTGGATCCCTTATCATCTGATACGCATTGTGTTAAGCATGTCAAAAGCATTATCTTATTTAACCTGGCAAGATGAATAGTATTCGTATGCCCATTTTCTAGACAAAGAAACTAAGCCTTGAAATGTTAAGTATCTTCTTCAAGGTCATCCAGGCAGCCCTGGATTTACCAGGTTTACCTGACACTCTATCCCATACTCTTCTAAACCAGGAATCTAAAAAAAAAATAAATAAATAAATAAATAAATAAATAAATAAACCAGGAATCTTCAAACATTTTCTTTTTCTTTTTTTTCTTTTTTAAATTGGAGTTCAATTTGGCAACATATAGCATAACACCCAGTGCTCATCCTGCCAAGTGCTCCCCTCAGTGCCCATCACCCAGTCACCCCAATCCCCCGCCCACCTCCCCTTCCACTACCCCTTGTTCATTTCCCAGAGTTAGGTGTCTCTCATGTTTTGTCACCCTCACTGATATTTTCACTCATTTTCAAACATTTTCTGTAAAGGACCAGGTAGTAAATATTTTGTCTTACAGGTTAACAGGCAAAGTCAATGATATTATGTAGGTACTTGCATAATAAGAGAGAACAGGGCAGCCCTGGTGGCTTAGCAGTTTAGCGCTGCCTTTAGCCCAGGGTGTGATCCTGGAGACTTGGGATCTAATCCCACCTCAGGCTCCCTGCGTGGAGCCTGCTTCTCCCTCTGCCTTGTCTCTGCCTTTCTCTCTCCCCACCATCTCTAATAAATAAATAAAATCTTTAAACAGAGAGAGAACAAATTTTGAAATTTTAATTTGACATAATTTTCATACATCACAATATACTGTTCATTCTCAGCTTGCAGGTAGTACAAAATGAGACAATGAGCCATAGTCCACCAACTACATATCTAAGCTAACATGTGCTGCCTTGTTAAGTTGTATTAAACAAAATTTTGCAAAAATAGATCATCTTTGTTATTTTATTTATTTACTACTGATATATTTTTGTAAATAGCATCCTTGCTATTTTTAAGCTTAGTTTGTAAATCCTTCATTGCAACAACCCCTTGCTCTCCAAGGGTTAGACACCATAGTTACCACCATATTAATATTCAGAGGAAGGTCTGAAGCTGAGAAGCTTAAACTATTTCTCCAAGGAAACTGGAGATACCTGGTCTCAGAGGGATCCAATTTAGGCAGCACCTGTGTCTGCCTGATGGGACAAGCCCTCCTGCTTCGGATTAGAGCAAATAAGCTCTCTGGTTGTCTGGATTCCTGCAACTCAGCATCGTGACAATAACCCTGCCTTAAGTCCTTTGGCACAATTCCCTCTTTCTCCCCTTTGGCTCATTTTTGCTTCTTTGAATGGTTATGAGAGTCGGCACGAGAAAAAGTAAGGACCATAGCTTTGTCCAAATCAAAGGGAAGCTAAAAATAATGCCTGCTTGGTTTTGTTTTGTTTTGTTTTTTTCTTCTCTCGATTTGCAACTTCCTACAAAGGAAAGAACACATTAGTGGCCTGCAATAGCTATTGGGTTAGAGGAAAGGAAACTGAGGGTTTCAGAATTAACCCAGTTCCTCTTACCTTACCTAGCTGTGGTTGGTAAACAAACAACAAATAAAACATCTCTTAAACACTTAATATTTATCAATTTATTTGCTGTTTTTCACTTACTGCACGAGAACTTAGTGGGAACATTTCTGAAAGGCCAGAAGCCAAAGGCTTTTATTATTGGAACCACTTCAGTTAGAATAGAATATCAATATTCAAATATTGTCTAGTCCTCTGTTAAGATATAAAACCATTGTAAGGACATGAAATAATATTCTTTCCCCCAGAATGCTGATGGTGGCTGGTAGGTGAAATAGGTACATTTCAGTGTTTTTGGAGAGTGTGACTTTCATTTCAAAGACTATCAGTAATATTACTCTGATTCATGGTCTCTGGCTGTTAAAACAGAATGTTAATATTGGCTTAACTCACAGCCTAGTCGCTTACAGATCAGTTTCACTGACACACAGACAAAAGGAAACATTATTCAAAGCCTACAAGCTGGCCTGTTGAGTGGTGTACCGTTGTCTCCAAAATACACTATTGGGCAAAGGAATGGACATTGAATAGAACTAAAAAAAAAAAAAAAAAGACTGATTGTTTTGCAACAGTTTAGGAGACTGTCTAAATAATTTCCTCTTCTTTGGTCAATGGACATTTAAAAGTGACATTTGTAGCTTTGGTTTTGCTTTCTGGGCACCCGGGTGGCTCAGTGATTGAGCGCCTGCCTTTGGTCATGATCCCCGGGATCGGGATCGAGTCCCACACCAGGCTCCCTGCAGGCAGCCTGCTTCTCTCTCTACCTGTGTCTCTGCATCTCTCTGTGTCTCTCATGAATAAATAAGAAAAATCTTTAAAAAAAAAAAATGTTTTGCTTTTTAACTTTTATAGTTTTAGAGAAGTGGCAAAATTCACGGACACCTACACATGATTTCTTCAATGTAGGTAAAAGACACAGAAACAAAAATAAATTACCTCCACTCTTCCTTCTTCTTCCTTTTCCTTCAAATTCCCTCAAAGAGGATTCAGTTGCACTTAACCGAAATATTGTGCTATCAGCAAAGCCAGGTCTTCCGAGTTTTAAGCCAGTGTCTTTTGAGTCCCATAGCTCTGTCTCTCAGTGAAGCACCATGATTTCACTTACGGAGGAAAATTCATGAATCCTTTTCAGTTTGATTTACTTTCCTCTTATTATTTTAATGTTTCTGTTCTGGCCTGGAGTCCCAGTGTGGACTACTCCAATTACACGACAGCACCTCTTCTCAAGCCACTGAGCCACTTTCATGCCTACATCTCGACCACATAGTCTTTCTGTAGGAAACTTTCTTCATGTCAACATCCTTCTGTATACTTACCCCTTCTACAGGCTACCTTGATTTTAGTGATCCCTCCAAACTTATATGTTTAATAAGTGATCCCTCCAAACTTAGATATATAATAATCTGAAATTCCTGAATTAGATATGTGTATTACTCAGTACCCTCCCTACCCTGTAGTTTAATAATAGCAGAATCCTGATTTTTAAGCTAGGTACAAGGCCTCCAGGATCAAGACTACACTTTCTAGGCTACCTGGCAGCTGAGAATGGCCATGTTATGGAGTTTTGGTTAATGGAATGCAGAAATGCCATCGGGCAGTTTTCCGGGATGTAGTGTCCTATACTCCTTTCTTCATCTCCCTGCCTGGAGTGCCACAGTGATGGCTAAAGCACTTTTTTTTTTTTTTTTAAGATTTTATTTGTTTATTCATGGGAGACACAGAGACAGAGGCAGAGACATAGACAGAGGGAGAAGCAGGCTGCCTCTGGGGAGCCCGATGCAGGACTCAATCCCAGGACCCTGGGATCACGACCTGAGTCAAAGGCAGATGCTCAACCACTGAGCCACCCAGGTGTTCCTGCTGAAGCACTTCTTATGTAAAAGCACTTCTTAATATAAATAACAGCCGAATGCTCTGTAATTAGAAAAAATTCAAACGGTGCAGATGCATCTAAGGTTAACAGTGGAAATCTGCCACTACCCAAAGCCTCACCGCCCACCTCCCCTCGCTGATGATATACACTCTCTGTGAGCAATTTAGTGACATTGGTCTGGAATTTTTTTTGGTCTAATACTGTCTCTGCCACTGTCATAGTGGTCAGACCTTTTTCAATGCATCTGTACACAAATGCGGCTTTCGCTTTTAGTATAACTAGGAGCATACAAATAGGCTTTGTTTTGGAACTTGCTCTTTTAATCTGTGCTGATCCTTTTCCTTCTCACTAGAGTTAGAACTACATCATTCATTTTTAATCACTCATGGTATTTCTTAAGAGAGGCATCTTATAATAAAAGACAGAGAAGGAGATTATAACTCTTTCACCCTATCTTTGTAAGGGTCCTGCAGATTGATTAGACACCTCTAGAACATGCTCCACAGTAAACTCAACAGATTAGCGAAAGTATTCTGGTAAACTAAAGCTTATATGACAATAAATTTTATTTCAATTCCAGTTTGGTATTTGAGAGTTGTTAGCTTCTCTTATTAAATTAGTTCAGTCCACTTATGAAATATTAAGGGTTTAAATTTATAACTTCTTGTCAATAGTTCTGGGTTAGTTACAATTAATGTGATTCTATGCATATACTGTATTTATTTTATAACATGTCATGGTTTGGATTGTGTGTTTACTGTATGTAACTTTACATGTATACTTCTATAATTTAATTGTAGTTTGTGAGTTTTGGGCAACAGTGTAAATACATGGCTTAAATTCATTTCTGAATTGCTGTTTGTAGAAAAATTGAGTTTACATGTTGGGTTTTGATTATTGTGCTACTTTGTGCTCGTTTTACAACTTACCTCTTTTTTTAAAAAAAGATTTTATTTATTTATTCATGAGACACACACACACACACACACACACACACACAGAGGCAGAGACTCAGGCAGAGGGAGAAGCAGGCTCCATGAGGGGAGCCCAATGTGGGACTCGATCTCAGGACTCCAGGATCACACCCTGGGCCGAAGGCAGGCGCTAAACCACACTGAGCCACCCAGGTGTCCCTAACTTACCTCTTCAAAGCCGAGAGTAACACTACTGGAAAGTATTAGTAGACAGATTATTATACTATATAATTTTCTATCTTGATGGCTCTTTTAACTTCATCTATTTTTTTTCAGATTTTTTAAAAATATTTATTTATTTATTTATGATAGAGAGAGAAAGAGAGAGAGAGAGGCAGAGACACAGGAGGAGGGAGAAGCAGGCTCCATGCTGGGAGTCCGACACGGGACTCGATCCCGGGACCCCAGGATGGCGACCCGGGCCAAAGGCAGGCGCTAAACCACTGAGCCACCCAGGGATCCCCTTTTTTCAGATTTTATTTATTCATGAGAGACAGAGAGAGAGAAAGAGAGAGAGACAGAGACAGAGACAGAGATATAAACAGAGGGAGAAGCAGGCTCCACATAGAGAGCCTGATGTGGGACTCGACCCAGACCCCCGGGATCACTACCTGAGCCAAAGGCAGATGCTCAACCACTGGGCCACCCAGGCATTCCTAACTTCATCTATTTTTGTTTATGAAATGTTCTGAGGCACCTGGGTGACTCAGTCTTTTAAGCATCCAACTCTTGGTTTCAGCTCAGGTCATGATCTCAGGGTTCTGAGATAGAATCCAGAACTAGGCTCCGTACTCAGGGCAGAGTCTGCTGGTCCCTCTCCCTCCGCTCCTCCTCCATATTCTCTCTCTTTCTCTTCCTAGAATAAATAAAATAAAAATCTTTAAGAAAAAAATAAAATATTCTACCACATAAGCTAGTGATGATGTTGGCAAGAGACAATTAAGCTTTGGCACACTTCTTTTTGCACTGATAACTACAAAAAATATAAATAGAAGTGATATTTATATACCTATGTATAATTATTAGAGCATAATCAAGTTGTTAGTAGGGTTTGCCTTTGAGGGAGAAGAAATAAGGAAGGTGATATGGGTGGCAGACGCAAAGAGGAAGAAGAAGCAAGCCCTCTGTCCCAAAAAAGAAAAAAAAAATCCTTTAGAAATAGCATGTATAAAATACAAAACATCTTAAAAATGTATTTGTAATATAATCCTGTTTAGATACAATTGAATATAAATGGATATACACTGGACCCTTGAAAAACATGGGGTTTGGGGCACTGGCTCCTCATGCAGTCGAAAATCTACATAAGAATTCTGGGGCACTTGAGTGGCTCAGCAGCTGGGCGGCTGCCTTTGGCTCAGGGAGTGATCCTGGAGTCCCCGGATTGAGTCCCACATCAGGCTCCCCACAGGAAGCCTGCTTCTCCCTCTGCCTATGTCTCTGCCTCTCTCTCTCTCTATGTCTCTCATTAATAAATAAATAAAATCTTAAAAAAAAAAAAAGAAAATCTACATAAGAATTTTGACTCCCTAAAAACTGAACTACTGGTAGCCTGCTGTTGACCAGAAGCCTTACCAATAACATGAAAAGTCAATTAACACATATTTTTATTATATACTTTATTCTTACAATAAAGTAAGCTAGAGAAAAGAAAAATTGAGAAAATAATAAGGGAAAATACAGTTATAGCATAAACTCATGTTGTTTAAGGACCAAGTTATATATGTATGTGCATGCTGACATATTTATGTGGGAGTTCTATGTTTGGAAGGGTACACATCATTGTAATGGCATGGTCCCCCTCAGGGAAGTAGGATAGGTGGCAAAGGCAGTGAGAAAAAGGAGAAATGATACCTTTTATTTTTAAAATACATCTTAGTATCAAATTACTGGTTACAAAAGGCATCTACAATTTTTTAATCTGAAAATTAAGCTTTATAAAAAGATTTTATTTATTTATTTATTTTAAAGATTTTACTTATTTGAGAGAACCTGCGTGTGTGCACAAGCAGGGTGAGTGGCAGGGGGAGAGGGAGAAGCAGACTCCCCACTGAGCAGGGAGCCTGATGCCAGGGCTGGATCCCAGGACCCTAAGATCATGACCTGAGCTAAAGTCAGACACTTAACTAACTGAGCCACCCAGGAGCCCCTGAAAGTTAAACTTTTTGAAATAAATAAGATAGATATCAACAACCTTTTTATGAAAGACAGGTTATAAAGTAGCTATCCACATATTAATTGCATATGCCTTTTGACCTAGAAATTCTACTAAAACACATTGCTCTAAGGCTAAGACATTGGAAACATCCTAACTATCCACCCATAAGGGGTATAGCTACATAAATTTGGCTCATTCATACACTGGAATAGTATAGTCGGGTAAAGCTTTGCACTGTATCTACATATGAAACTGCTAGAAGTACTTTTTTTGAATATCCTCCAAGAGAAGGTTGGACAAAAAAAGAGCGAATGAAGCATTCTGACTAATAAGAGACTCTACACTAAAAGATAGTGGATGTTTTATTAGTCTCAAGTGTGGTAAATTCATATACAGCTTATTCGAAAGCATTTCATTTCCTGTAACATCTATACCCCAAGAGATTAAGGAAACAATTAGGATTTCCTTCAATAAACATGTTGATAAGGTCACAACAGGCATTCAAGTTAAAGGTTATATTCCAGGAGATTAAGTAACTTTGAAGTTAACAATCGACTCACCTGGATAGCTACTTGCTCTTTTTCAGTAAATATTGATGAGAAAAAGTAATAGAACAGAACAGAGCACACATATGATAAATATATCATAACAGCAACAAAACACACAGAACTTTGCCCTACCTGGCCGGGGCTCTTTGTGTATTGTGTCTCTGTGGTCACCAGAATGTAAACATTCACTCTATTATCTTTACTGAGCAACACAATAACCAGAGCAGTACTTTGAATTCTAAAAACCCTGGAAGTCAATAAAATTTTGCCTTGCCAAGTTTTGCATAAAATATCATTGTGACCCATAACCTTTTTTTTTTTTTAAGATTTATTTATGATAGACATAGAGAGAGAGAGAGAGAGAGAGAGAGAGGCGCAGAGACACAGGAGGAGAGAGAGCAGGCTCCATGCCAGGAGCTCGACGTGGGACTCGATCCCGGAACTCCAGGATCATGCCCTGGGCCAAAGGTATGCGCTAAACCGCTGAGCCACCCAGGAATCCCCTAACCTATCTTTTAAATTAAGTAAAGCAGAATCAAAATTTTGGGTTTAAAATACTTTATTTGACTGATATAAGAGTCATTAAAAGGATGTGTTGTTAAATAGAAAAAGAAATACAGAATACTACATAAAGTATGATTCTACTGGGAAAGGAGGGACAAGAAGGAGAGAATGGTTAATATAATAATATTTCTTTTTAGTACTTAATTTAAATACATCTCTACATCAACTTATTTTCTTACTTACTGCTTTCTTAGCAATGGATAGAATTTGGGTCATCACTTCACTACTAATTTTTATCAATCCACAGCCATTTTCCAAGCCAAAAGGTAAAAACTTCATTTTAACTTTTAAACATTTCATTTAAAACTATTTTTAAATAGAGACACCTGGGTGGCTCAGTGGTTGAGCATCTGCCTTTGGCGGGTTGTGATCCCAGGGTCCTGGGATGGAGACCCACATCGGGCTCTCTGCTCAGTGGGGAGTCTGCTACTCCCTCTACCTATGTCTCTGCCTCTCTCTGTGTGCATCTCTCTCATGGATGAATAGATGGAATCTTTAAAAAAAACCAAAACTATTTCTAAATAACTTACACAAATTACAAAAATAGGGGCACCTCAGTGGCTTAGTCAGATAAGCATCTACCTTTGGCTCAGGTCCTGATCCCAAACTCCTGGGATGGAGCCCCGAGTTGGGCTCCCTGCTCAGTACAAGTCTGCTTCTCCTTCTGCCTCTGCTCCCTTTCTCCTCCCCCCTGCTCGCTGTCTCTCTCTCTCTGTCTCTCTTTCTCTCAATTAAATAAATAAAATCTTTTTTTAAGTTACAGAAATAATACAGAGATTCTCACACAACTCTTCAGTTTCCCCTAATTTTAGTATTTCACACAATCACAGCACAATCATCAAAAGCAGGACATTAACATGAACAAGTTTTGCAAATTTTTCAGGATGTCCCACTAACATCCACATTCTGGACCAGGATCCAATTTAGTCTCACATTACATACACTTAGTTGTCACATCTCTTTAATCTACTTATTCTGGAGCATTGCTCAATCTTTTTCCCTGCTTCTACACTTTGAAATAGTACTTGGTCAGTTATTCTGTAGAATGTCCCTCAGTCCAGGTTTGGTTTATGCTAACTCAGGATTAAATTCAGGTTATGCATTTGGGGCTGGAATATCACAAGTTGATATTATCTCCTCCGTGCTGTCCCTTCAGAAGATACTGATATGTGATATGTGTGTGGCTTCAGAAGATACATGATATCCATACCTCCCTTTGGGGTGATGTTACCTTTGATCACTTGGTTAAAACAGCCTCTGCCAAGTTTCTCCACCATAAAGTTACTATTTTCCCCTTTGTAGTTAATAAGTATCTAGTGGGGAGATACTTTGAGACTATGTAAATATCTTATTTCTCATTATAGTTTAGTCCATGAATTTTATCATCCATTATTCTTTTTTTAAAGTCACAGCTTTGTTAAGGTGTAATTGACCTAGCATAACATTCACCCATGTTAAGTGTACAATTCAAGAATTTTAATTCATTTATACAGTTGAGCAACAATCATTACAATCTAGTTTTAGAACACTTCCATCATCCCCCAAGATTGTCTGTGGACAATCTCTCTACCTTGGGCCCCAGGCAACCATTGATCTATTTGCTGTCTTTATTTACACAATACTGTAATTTTTCTCATTTATTTGCTTGACCTTTTACCCCTGTTCATCTGCATTCTAACAGACATAGACACTGTAGGAACGAGAAGACTAAAATCTACATGTTGTTTGGTATTTGACACAGGACACTGATTAGCTTCGAAGTTAAGAGAAATGTGAGACATTCATCGACATCAGAATAAAAATGGACTTTAAATATTTTACATATAAGCTGGATCTGAGGCATCCAGTTGTTTTAGATCTTCAGTTAATTTGCAGAAGTCATCCCAATTAAATTGTTTCTCTGAACTTGTGAAGTCAAAGGCATAATCTTTGATATTTTATAAGCACTAGGTAATTCTGATTTTATCGCATCAACGTGCCTTGGGAAAATGTTAAGGTCCAGAGGTTTTCGTTTCTTTGTTTTGTTTTGCTCTGGCTTGTTAGTTTCATAGGTCTTTGTTTCTTGGTTCGCTGTTTAAAATTATTTTCATCCAGAGCCAACTTGACTAACCCAATGTAACATAATTTCAGAGATATTAGGTCTCTCCCACACCCTCTTCCGTTTAACTGGCAGCATATAGGCCAAATATAGCCCACAGCTATGTTTTTTCATAAAGCAGTGTTTTAAAAATCAGGACATTTTCATTTGTAAAAACTTACGTATCCGGCTTAACTCAAAAATCCTTAAATTTTGCAATATATATTTTTATAACTGGAGCCAAGTAGGGGTAGCCTACTTGAAGAACAGAGCATGTGTTCTTTGGTTTACTATGTCCCCACCAATACACTATCCCATCTTACCAAGACGACTTCACTTAGTTAAGCTCTTTGTCCAACCCCAGTGGGCATTTGTGTTTGTGATCTTAGGTTGAAATCTGAGCAACAATTGTTGATCTTTTAAAAATGATTTTGTTTATTTATTTGACCCAAAGAAAGAGAGCACAAGCAGAGGGAGAGGAAGAAGCAGGCTCCCTACTGAGAAGAGAGCCTGATGCGGAACACCATCCCAGGACCCTGGGATCATGACCTGACCCAAAGGCAGATGCTTAACCGACTGAGCCACCCATGTGCCCTGGCGTTTTGGTTTTTTAAGTTGAGCCATAACCAATATTTAAAGCTTACTAATCATAAATGTTCAGATTAATGATTTTTTTTATATATCCACAGATTGTACATAGGAAAATTTAGCAACCTCTCATACCTCACCTACACATACAGCCAACATGCACCACTATTTCAATCTCCCCAACTTCCAACATGCGTGCTTTGTCTCGGTTAGATTATAATTTATTTCAACGTTATTGGAACTGTGTAAATGATATTCACAATTGAATCATGGTGTCCTGCATTTTCTTTTCCTACTCAACTTTTCATATTCCCTGAAATTAATATTTTTCTTGTTTTTGTGTTTGTTATTTTGCTTGCTTACTATCGTTTACTTATTATTAATTCATCTCAAACTCTTAAAAAAATTTTATTTACTTATTTGACAAAGAGAGCACGAGAGAGCACATGGGGGAACAGCAGAGGGAGAGGGAGAAGCAGGCTCTCCACTGAGCAGGGAGCCTGATGCAGGACTCAATCCCAGGACCCTGGGATCATGACCTGAGCCCAAGGCAGATGCTTAACCACCGAGCCACCCAGGCACCCCTAATTCATCTCAAACTCTTATAAATTCTCTAACTGTCCTTTACATATGTTCAGATCAGGTATTTCTTTAGTTTCACATATTTTAAAAATATATATATTCTGGGGTCTATACCACCATGATCATGAACTTTCAGCCTCTTGAACTGAGATGACGAGTTTCTGTTATTTAAACCACATGCTCTGTGGTGTTTTGAATGTCAGCTCTAGCAAACAAATGCATAGTGTTTGGAAATTGCACAGTAACGGGTCTTGGAATGGGTCTAACTTCATGTATTATCTGAACACCCAGCTCTTACAATCTGCAAACTCATGTCCTCTCCTTGAATTTTCTGGAATCATTTTGTTGATGATTTCTGTCCTCTGGTTTTATCTGTCTCTTTTCATGGAACTCCTCTTGTGTAGCTATTAAACTTCTTATTCTGGTACTCTAATTTTCTTTTCTTTTTTTCAACTCTTATTTTCCATCTTTCTTTTTCTCTACTTTCTGGAGATTTGCTCAACTTGATCATACACACTTTCTTGGAATTTTTTATCCTGCTACCATGTATCTTTTTAACTTCCCAAAGCCCTCCTTAATTCCATGAATAGTCCTTTTAAAATTACATAATACTCGTTTCACAGGTGCAATGTCACTCTTATCCTCTGTGTGAATTGAAAATAGTTTCCTGGAGCACCTGGGTGGCTCAGTGGTTGAGCATCTGCCTTTGGCTCAGGTTGTGATCCCAGGGTCCTGGGATCGAGTCCTGCATCGGGCTCCCCAGAGGGAGCCTGCTTCTCCTTCTGCTTGTGTCTCTGCCTCTGTCTCTGTGTCTCTCATGAACAAATAAATAAAATAAAATAAAATAAAATAAAATAAAATAAAATAAAATAAAATAAAGAAAACCATCTATTCCCTAAGACATCAATCAATACTCCCTGCATTCCTTGACATTAAAACTTGTGATTCCTAAAAACAAACAAAACAAAACAAAACAAAACTTGTGATTCCTGCCTATTTATTAATCTATAATCTTTTGAGTGTTTACAAAATGTAAAAATGTATCTAACCCTGTAAAACTGCTCATTCTCTGGAGCACTTTCTTCCCTGGGAAGAGTGTGCTTCCCGGGCAGCTGTCCTAACTTGGGTTCAAATAAAACTCTGTTTCTTTTTCGACATTCTGAAAGACTTATTCATATTGAGTCAACACTTTTGTATTGGTGGTTTTCCTTTAATGTCTGATAATTTTTGGTTATCTTGAGTTTAAGAGTGAGGTACTAAAAAAGCTTCCAGGAAATTCTGGTCCCATGGTGGAGGGGTGGGGGGTGGCGGGAGCCTCTTCGGTGGCTTCAGTTTCTAGTACTCTGGATCATTTAATTGGGGCATTCTTTTTAATTTTTAAATTTTATTTAAATTCAATTGATTAACATATAATAATTATTAGTTTCAGAAGTATAGGACAGTGATTCATCAGTTGCATACAATACCCAGTGCTCACTACACCAAGTGCCCTCCTTTAAGCCCATCACCCAGTCATTGCATCCCCCACCCGCCTCCCCTCCAGCGACTCTCAGGTGTGTTTCCTATGGTTAAGAGTTTCTTGTGGTTTGTCTCCTGCTCTGACTTCATCTTACTGTATTTCCCCCTCCCTTCCCCTGAGAAATAATTGGGCCCTTTGATGTCAGTATCTTTAGGTCTTTCCTCTCTGCTTAGTCGGATACCCCAGACATTCCAATCTCCAGCCTTCTGGAATCAGAATGGAGGTAAAAGACTCTGGCTTTTATTTGGTTACAAATGTTTCCATAAATGTTTGCAGAAACCACCTCCCTTCTGTTCACCTTATTGAATATCACCCCCAAATGTGCCAAGTGTTCCTCAGAACATGATTCTCTCTATTCACCTTCTCCAGCCTCTCCCAGGCTGGGAGAGGCCAGTGACCTGGCTCTCCAACATTGGCTAGGGCATCTAACAGACTTACAAACCATTCCTCTTGTTTTTAACCCCACTTGATCCCCATTTCCAGTGGTACTGATATTCCCATGCCTTTTGGGGTTTCTGCGATGCAATCAGGCAATCCCCAAGCTTCCTTGAGGCACATTTAGGGATCACCTTTCTCATACCTACTAAATTTCCTAAAGTTTGTTTTATCTTCCCTCCTCATCTCACTTGTGCTGTGGGTTTCTGCCTTAAAATAACAGTTCCTCTACTGTCATTGTACTAGGTTTCCAAAGACCAAGGTAAATGCAAATACCCAACTGATCACCGACCCAGAAGTCCATTTCCCATTTTCACCAGGAAACTGAAAGCTGGCTTGGGAGGGTTTGAAAACGGATCTGCTTTATAATTTTGCTGCTGGCCATCCCTACCTTCAGTGTGTCTGGTAAACAACTGTGTCCACGGAAAGTAAATTACAGCTCTGATGGGTTCCTTTATCTGACCAACCACAAGTTCATTCACTTTTATGGTTCACTTGTCAATTGAAAAGGAAACTAATTGCTGGTAGCTTTAACTCTAGCCAAAGGGATCCTGTGAAACTCTTTATCTTCCTGACTTTGGTCTTTGAATACTGACTCTGCCCCCAGCTCCTGATTTTGTTCCAAGATAACAAAGCTTCCAATTTCTAAGTGCTCAGTATGTGCCAGGACCTGGGCTAGGCACTTTCACATGCATCATCCCACTGAATCCTCCCTACCACCCCAGAATGTTTACATTTCGTCCCCATTTTACACAGTGGGGAAGCTGAGACTCTGAAAGTTAAAGGGTTTGCTCAATCTCACACATCTGTCAGGTGGTGAAGCTAGGATGTGAAGTTGGCCTGACTCTAGACCCATGTTAGTCTCCTATGCTGTCTTAAAGATTATTGTTCTTTGGGATTTTGAATGTGTATTTTCAGGTTTCCAGCTCATTTAATTATGTTACTCTTCCTTTCCCCTACCCCCCCTTTTAAAAGATTTTATTAATTTATTTGACAGAGAGAGAGAGAGAGAGCACAAATAGAGGGAGCAGCAGAAGGAGAGGAAGAAGCAGACTCTGCTAAGCAGGGAGCCCGATGCGGGGCTGGATCCCAGGACCCTGAGATCATGACCTGAGCCAAAGGCAGATGTTTAACTGACTGAGCCACCCAGGTGCCCCTCTCTTTCCTTTTCCCATCAAATTTTTGTACTATATGCCCTATGTCAGTTAATGGCATCCAGTTGCTTCAGCCTTTGTGAATGTCTACACCACTCTCCCGTCTACCCTGTATCTGATTACCCACTTTAAGTATCATTTACTTGGGGAAAGATTCCGTGACCATCCAAGGGTTGATTTAGTGCCTTTTGGGTGCTTCTGTAACTACATATAGAAGCAGTAGTTACTCTGTCTAGAAACTATCTTCCAACTACACTGAACTATAGGTTCCTGAGGACAGTGGCAATATTGACCATACCCACATGACACGTCTATAGCCTAGTGCAATGCCTAATGCACAGCAGATGCTCCTTAAATATTTTGTTGAATGGATGAATAAATGAACTAAGTTATATATACACCCCTGTTTGAATGAAAAGATTTTCCAACTTAAAATGATGTTCTATTTATATTCTAACATTTGTTAAACAGAATTTCATTAAAACACAAGTCTTTTGGGATGCCTAGGTGGCTCAGTCAGTCAAGTGTCTGCCTTCGGCTCAGGTCATAATCCCGGGGTCCTGAGATTGAGCCCCATGTGAGGCTCCCTGCTCAGCAAGGATTCTGCTTCTCCTTCTGTCCCTCCTTCTGCCCACATGCATGCATGTGCGCGCTCTCTCTCTCTCAAATAAATAAATAAATCTTAAAAAAACACACAAGTCTCTAGAGCTTTTCATTTTTTATTTGGAGCACAGACACTATTTTAACTTCAACATTTTAAACTGGTATCGATATTAATCCATGAAGCTAACTCTGATAAGTTTTCAAAACACTTACTGAATTTCACCGTGAAATTTTAAAATACAAATTTTTATTGAAATAGACTAAAAAGTCACCCTACTCTTTTTAAAAATTTTTTTAAAATTTATTTATGATAGTCACACAGAGAGAGAGAGAGAGGCAGAGAGACAGGCAGAGGGAGAAGCAGGCTCCATGCATTGGGAGCCCGATGTGGGATTCGATCCTGAGTCTCCAGAATCGCGCCCTGGGCCAAAGGCAGGCGCCAAACCACTGCACCACCCAGGGATCCCCACCCTACTCTTGATAAAAATCTATCATGCTCTGAAGCCTTTCATTTTAATTGAAAAAAAATTCTGCTACATAATTATAAAGTACATCGCAAGAAATACTCAGGGAAGTATTTTTGGCTTCCACTTGCTATTGTGAATGGACTTGTTTCAGTTTTTCTTGGGGCCGTGTGATAAAACTTCTTATCATAATTCCTGAGGAAATAGAAACTCATACAACTGTTATCAGAATTTATGCAAAATGTTTCCCAAGAGATGTGTTTTTTCTTCTGGCTCAAATGTTCTATGATTCTAAATCAGCCAAATTAAAAGAGCAGATTGATGGGATAAAATATAAAGAATAGGAAGAAATAATAAACCTTTTTCTGTAAGATTCTAACCTTGTACGTAGTTTTTAAAAATTGTAAGAGCTTAAATGCTTTATACTGACACCCAAGGCAAGTCGTTAGAGTGACTTGAGAGTCCTTCTGTGGATTCCAGCTGGAATCAGAGAAGATCTGGGGAGACCACAGACAAGTGTCAGCTCCCCTGAATGAAGAGATTTACTGATCAAATATTAACTGTCTAGATATAGTCATACCAGGGCCACACAAAAATGAGATGAATGATCTCCAACTAAGGGTAACAATATGAATAAATCTCTCAAACATCACATTGACCAGAAGGAAAAGAGTCTACTTATTATAAACTTCAAAAGCAGGAAAAAATGGACCTATAGTGCTAATAGTCAGGATATTAATTATCCTGGGAGAATTCAACAGAGAAAGGATATGATGGGGCTTCTGGAAGTTGGTAACATTCTCTGTCTTGGTCTGAATGCTTGTTACATGGGTGTGTTTACTTTGTTAAGTTCATTGAGCTGCACATTCATGCATCTGATGAGATTGTATACTCATCTCCATGTATATTACACATGGAAAAATAATTTCTACTAAAGTAAAGCATCAGCTGTGCCATTTTCCAATAAGCTGTTCCTGTCTCCAAGAGCTCCTAACCTTGGAAAAGGAATACCCTGACCTGTGGCCTCCCTAAATGTGGCCTAATGGCAGGGTATCTAAAACTATAACAATGTAAAGTTGAAATATGAGTTTCACTGGGATACTTAAGTACTACAAATATGATATTTCAACATTAGATCACCATCTGCAGAATTTACCAAAGAAACTCTGAAAACTATTTCTGTGACTCTTCAATCCTACAGGAATTTTTAAGAGATTTCTTTTTGGAGAGGATTTTCCCAATGAGAGCTTCCATTTCCGGTAGAGAAGTTGGGGGGTAAAGGAGGAAGGGTTACCGCTTCCTTCCATGGCTTGTAAGACACCTTTTAGAGAGTTTGAAATGACAGTTCTCCTGCAGCTGGGAGATGCAAAGATGTAGCCTTATTCCTCACCAACAATGTTAAAGCAGCCTGGGCACCAAGGTAGAGGTTGTGTTGGAATCAGCCAGGATTGTTTACAAGTGTTTTCAATGGATCAGATGTGGGCCACAGGGAAGAGATCCAGCTAAGGGGCCTCTGGGGTCCTGTCCAGTAGGATCACTTAGAGAGCAGAGGACCCTAGCCTTGGGGAACTGGAAGTAGCGGTAAATGAGTCACAAATGAACACTATAAATACAAGTATATGAGGCCAGTGAAATGACCTATAGGAAAGAAATCCCCAAGAAAACAGTCTTCCAAAAGACCTAAGAACCTCAAGGAAAGACTCAACTTATTCAAATTAGCTTTGAATATCTCTCAGGCACAGAAAAATGCAAAGCTAGCTCATTACAGTATTAGTTCTACAGTTTTTTTTAAAGATTTTATTTATTTATTCATGATAGACATAGAGAGAGAGAGAGAGAGAGAGAGAGAGAGAGAGAGAGAGGCAGACAGAGAAGCAGACTCCATGATAGGAGCCCGATGTGGGACTGGATCCTGGGACTCCAGAACCACGCCCTGGGCCAAAGGCAGGCACTAAGCCTCTGAGTCACCGAGGGATCCCCTCTATAGTTTTATAAGAGCTTTCTTTCCAAAAAAATTTTAGGCATAGTTGACATACAATGTTGTATTAGTTTTAGGTGTACAGCATATTGATTTGGCAATTCCATACATTATTCAATGCTCACTGCCATCAGTGTAATCACCATTTGTCACCATACAACATTATGACACTATTATTGATGATATTCCCTATGTTGCACTTTTCATCTCTGTGACTTAGTCATTTTATAACTGGAAGTTTATACTAAATCTCCTTTATCTATTTAAGCCATCCCTTATCCACCTTCCCTCTGGCTGCCATCAGTTTGTTTGTTAGTTTAACAGTCTGTTTCTTTATTCATTTGTTTTATTTTTTTTACATTCCACATAAAAATGAAATCATGATATTTGTCTTTCCCTGTCTGACTTATTTCACTTGGAATTACTGGAGCTTTCTTATAACTTACCATTCATTCAACCTTAGGAGGTCAGAAACTGGCTAGCCAGCAGAAGTGGAAAAAAAAAAAAAAGAGAAGTGGCTTAAAGTGAAGGGAAGAGCCAACCATGCATCCTTCCCCATTTTTGCTGCTGTAGGCTGCTGGTCTGAAGCAAACGCCAGCTGGGGGAAAATGTGTCATAAAAGATAAGGTGGAGTTTTTTCTGGTCTCAGACTTCAAACTATGCTTGCAGCTAAGGACTTGTACCTTAGAGTAAAAGAAAAGTCATGGGACCTGCCCACATTCCTGTATAGGATTGTCAAGGATTATCCCCACTGAATGCAGTGGGAAACCATTAAAAAAAATGTGTTTTGATTCCATCTATCAGTTATACACTTACTGTATGGTTTACATGGACATTTACATTAATACACTCAGTTTTTGAAGAAGCTGATTGCTGAACTATGACTTAGTCCTAGAAAGAGAGCCATTTCCAGATCCTAAATTTCAAGTGTGCCTGCCAATATAGATTATCTATTTTATCTGCCTTTGCTGCCAGCTATCCCTCTTAACTCTTTTTTTTTTTTTTTTTTTAATTTTTTTATTTATTCATGATAGGCACACAGTGAGAGAGAGAGAGGCAGAGACACAGGCAGAGGGAGAAGCAGGCTCCATGCACCGGGAGCCTGACGTGGGATTCGATCCCGGATCTCCAGGATCGCGCCCTGGGCCAAAGGCAGGCGCCAAACCGCTGCGCCACCCAGGGATCCCCCTCTTAACTCTTAACCTAAGCTAAACCTCCAGTGGATAAAAGTTTTTCATTTTATACTTTTAGGATGATTTTGATTTTATTTTATGGCTCTCAAATGATGGTTCTTAAACTTAGGCATGTAGCAGAATTACCTGGAGCACTTGGCAGACTTATAAAGGTCTATGCTTCATCCTACTTCAATGAGTCTGGGACTCTGTTTATGATTAGCTCTGTAAGTAATTACCCACTCCCAAAGTATGAGAACTTCTGTCTTAAAAGACACAGATTGCTTCTAAATGGGGCATAGATTTGGGGACACAGCAATCATGTGCCTTGGATCTAACATCCATATTCTATGTCTTAGCACCATGTAGTGATGCCGTTATAAGAATCGCAAGGATCACACAGTCATATTGTGCCATGATACAATCTCCTGTCTGTGGCTCGGCCCAGTCAGTAGGGTGTAGGGATCATGGGACACTGAGCCAGGCAGGTTTGTCCAAAGAACCACCATGCAGCTTGCTCTTCCCTCTTCTGAAATTGTCCCAGTGCTTGTCGTAGTACCTAAATTGCTATGGTGATATGGGGTTTGACGGTTGGGGGTGGGGGGGTGGCACAGGATGGAATGAAATGAACTGGGAGGATATTGGAGAATACTGAAATGGGAAAAAAAAGCATTTCAAAAATTCATGTAAACTTTGGTCTGATACTGACATTCAGCAGGGCCCCACAAATTTTCTAAAGATTATATAAACCTGTTTGGTTTCCATCCTTCCCCAAATGGCTCAGATATTTAGAGAAATCAGGGAAGCCCATGTGGCTCAGCGGTTTAGTGCCACCTTCAGCCCAGGGCGTGATCCTGGAGACCTGGGATCAAATCCCACATTGGGCTCCCTGCATGAAGCCTGTGTCTCTGCCTCTCTCTCTCTTTCTCTCTCTCTCTCTGTGCCTCTCATGAATAAATAAACAAAAAATCTTAAAAAAAAGATATTTAGGGAAATCATAGTTACTTGAAGAGAAACACTCCACATTGTTAACATATTAAAAGGTGAATACAATCAATAAGAAAAATGCTAAGATCTTAATACAGAAATGGGACAAGATATAAATAGACACAGCCCCACAAAAATACAACCATGTAGTGAAATAACATGGAAAAATATTCAGCTCATCTAATAAGCGCATAATTAAAACATTTTAAAATGTATTTTTATGATAGTAAGCTTGCAAAAGTACGAATAAATGCTAGCGTAAATGAGGGTAAAAGGTAAAGCCTTTTTTAAAAAAAGATTTTATTTATTTATTTATTTATTTATTTATTTATTTATTTATTTGACAGAGAGCACAAATGGGGGTTAGTGGCAGGCTCCCCACTGAGCAGGGAGCCCAGTGTGGGTTTTGATCCCAGGACCCTATCATGACTTGAGCGAAAGCTAGCTGCTTCACCAACTGAGCCACCCAGGTGCCCCCAAAATGAAAGTCTTTTAAACATTACTTGAAGTTGGCAGGAGCTAACAAAAGTCAAAATAATGCTTGCCATTTTTATTTTTTATCTTTAACCTTTTCTTTAGAAAAACTTTCACATTTACAAAGCAGGAAACTTTATGTAATCTATCTAGACTGGTCAACTGTTCTATTTTTATTGTTATTTATAATCTTATTTTAATGCTATTAATATCATCATTATCATCATTACCACAGATGAGCATCTGAAAGTAAGTTGCAAACATCATACCATTCTGTTGCTTTACCCTAAAAAATTTGATTGTGTATCCCCTGAGAATAAGGATATTCTGTTAGGCAACCACAGCCTAAGTATCAAATTTAAAAAATAAAGTTATATATTTTTACTGTTAGCAAATACATAGTCAAAATGCAGATTTTGCCAATTGCCCCAGTGATATTCTTTATAGTATTTATTTTCTTTTGATTGGAGGTCCACTCCAGCATCCCTCATTGCCTTTACTTGCTCTGTCTCTAGTCTCTCTCTCTCTTTCTTTTTTTAAAGTTTGATTGATTTGAGAGAGAGCACATGGGAGCAGGGGGAGGGGCAGAGGGAGAGGAAGGGAGAATCTCAGGCAGACGCCCCGCTGAGCACAGGGCCCAATGTGGGGCTCTGTCTCAGGACCCTGAGATCATGGAGCTGAAATCGAGAGTCAGACGCACAACTGACTGAGTCACCCAGGTACCCCTCTGTAGTTTCTTTTGATCTGAACCGGTTCCTCAGCCTCTCCTTCTCTTTCATGACACTGACTTTTTTTAGAGACAGCCTAGTTAGTATACTGTCCCTCAATTCAGGTTTGTCTACCTATCTCCTCGTGATTAGATTTATGCCTTTTTGGGCAGGAATCTATAACTTTCAACCCAATAAATTCCACTTCTGGGAATCTGTTAGGAGAAAATAATAGTAAACATGTAAAAGATAGTTTATATGGCTTTCAAGCAGCACAACTGTTGAATAATAATAAAATCACAACCCACATGCTCCGAGAGGATACTGGCTATCCAGCAGTACGTTCTGTCCTTTATGTGCTTTATCTTACTTAACCTTCTCAGTAACATGAGAATGGCAGACTCTCTTCACAGCCTACTGAATGACTACCCTCTCCTGTGTCCTTCTCCTGTTTTGGCAGCTCAGGAGAATGAATCAGAGAGATTCTAAGCCAACCATGATTGTCCACTCCTGCTTCCAGGTATTCTTTTCTCAGCCTCCCTTGCCACTGAGGAGAAGCATCAGACCCATTTCTGTCCAGTGAGTTCTAAAGGCAGGTTTCCTGGACAACTTCTGGAAAAGACAGTCTTGCATAGAGAAAGTGCTGTGGCTGCTCCAAGTCATGGGAGCCACCTTGTCATTACGAGGTCATAAGGTGATCAGTGTTGGTGGCATTGTTTAGTTGCCCAACCTAGTTCTAGACTACCTTCCTCAGCTTTCCTTGGGAAATGAATTTAGAGATTAAGCTACTTTTCTTTGGATCTTTAGGATCTTGTTGCTGTAGAGATTTTAGATGACAGTAGTAACAGGAATAATTATCATTTACTATTAGGGTTTTACATTATTTAATCTTTATAACAATCCCAGAAAGAGGTACCACTATTAACCGCACTTTACATGTTGAAGAATGCTGGCTGCAGCTGGAATAGAAGCCTGCCACTGACTCTACTCAGGCATGGGTCAGAGTCCAGCTTACCCTCTGCAGAGGCAGCAGAAAGCAGGGAAAGGAGAAAGCACAACATTTCAGCAGCTGCCTGGAGAATTGTCCAGACATAAGAACAAAACAAGGAATGGGTAACTGATTTTTTTCTTCAGAGAGAAGAAAGTAGTCTTCTGGGGAAGTGGGTCAATGGGGGTGGCCTAAGGGAAGTCAGTGAGACAGCGGAGGTCAGGAATGAGGCAGTGACAATAGCCATGTGAGGCACTCCCACGAGATGCCAAAGGAACCAGAACAGAGGACCAGGCCTGACTTTCCATCCACCATAAATCCTCCCTCTCGATATGCAAGTGACTTTGGGAAATCTGCCTAAATCCTTCCATAAAGAACTATGTAGATCTTCATTCATGAAATATGTGTGTGCTCAAGAAGACGGGGATGGCCGTGTCAGATCTAGGAGGCATAGTCCTCACCACGCTGGACCCATACTCTACTGGACAGTCCCCATCATGGACCTCCAGGCAGCAAGAGGTGTCCTCCAAGGGACAATGACCTACAGAGAAACAACAACCACCGGTCTGGTAAGATAAAGTCTGAATTCGTTGATAGGATGGTCGTATTCAGGCCCTGAACAGCTGCAAAGCTTCATTTCTCACCACTTCACTCTGCACCCTCTTCCCCCCTCCCCCCATGTATTGTTAATTCCTGGAATGGACAGTGGCGTGCCTGGGCTCCCTGCTTTGGCACACAGTGGTCCTTGCACCTGGGACATCCTGAATGCCCTGCTCTGCTTGGCGAATGTTTCTTTGTTGTTTAAGACCCAATCGCCATGTCACTGCATCAGTAAAGTCATTCTTCCTCAGCGTCCATCTTTCTGTCAACGCCTTCTCCGAGAGAATAAATCACTTCCTCTCTCTGTTTCCTCACTCACTGAGTTTTGTGAAACAAAACGTCCCTTCATTGTCACCTCACCCAGAACTCAAGCTTCTTCTTTCCCTTGGAATGCATCTCGTTCCTAGACAATGAGTTCTGCTAAGTCCGAAGTCCAGGAGTAAGTATTGTTCATTGTTTGGCCCTCAGTATCACTTTAGTACAGAGCCTGACATATGGTTACCACCCAGCAAATGTTTGGGGAATGAATAAAAAGCACACACATGATAATGAAAGAATTAATTAATTAGTTAATTAATCCAAAGTCCTTCTAGTTATAAAAAGGCTATGGTATGAATATTCCTATTGAAAATGAAATAGCATTGCACATTGGAATATGGCCTAAATCCTAAATTTAAAATGCATATATATGTATATATAGATATACATATAAGTGTACATACAAAAATATATACAGTATGCTTGTAAGATATATGTTTCGTCACCGTGATTATTAAGGGAAAGTTTCTTATTCTTTATTCTTTTCATATGTTGAGCTTTCTTCTGATAATATAAGGAATAAAGTGGAGAAAAATAGAAACTCCAATTCTAATGTCTGAGTGTGGCTTTAATTATATTATTATTATTATTATTATTATTTACTTATTCATGAGAGACACAGACAGAAGCAGAGACGTGGACAGAGGGAGAAGCAGGCTCCCTCAGGGGAGTATGATGCAGGAACTTGATCCCAGGACCCTGGGATCACAACCAGAGGCAAAGGCAGATGCTCAACCACTGAGGTGCCCAGGTGCCCCTCTGACTGGTTTTAAGGACCACACACAAATCTTTCTGTATCTGTCTGTAATTATAAGACAAAAATACATATGTCTACTTGTTAGTAATAATCTTTGTGCTGGTTTCATTTCTCGAAACGCCCAAGAGACAAATGTAAAACAGAGCTAGAAGATGCTCATACAAAGGCCTAAGTAAGAGAATAAATGCTCAGGAGAATAAAAAAGAGTCTTACTTTCTTTTTTTTTTTTTTCTTTTAAGATCTTTATTTATTTATTCATTCATTCATTCATTCGAGACACAGAGAGGGAGAGAGAATGGCAGAGACATAGGCAGAGGGAGAAGCAGGCTCCATGCAGGAGCCCGATGTGGGACTCTATCCCGGGTCTCCAGGATCAGGCCCTGGGCTGAAGGCGGCACTAAACCACTGAGCCACCCAGGCTGCCCGAGTCTTACTTTCTTTGAAAGACACATGAAACTTGATCACTCCCATTCAAGTTCACTTTAAGAAATACTTATCGAGGGATCCCTGGGTGGCGCAGCGGTTTGGCGCCTGCCTTTGGCCTAGGGCGCGATCCCGGAGACCCGGGATCGAGTCCCACATCGGGCTCCCGGTGCATGGAGCCTGCTTCTCCCTCTGCCTGTGTCTCTGCCTCTCTCTCTCTCTCTCTCTCTCTCTCTCTGTGACTATCATAAATAAAAAAAAAAAAATTAAAAAAAAAAAGAAATACTTATCGAGTGTCTGCTCCATGTTCCATATTGAGTCAGCTATTCTTTCATTCATTGAAGGAGTACTTGTCGGACACTTACTATGTGCCAACCATTGTTGTAGGCCATAGAGGTAGAGCAGTGAATAAAACAAAAATCTCTGCACTTATGGAATTATATTCTAGAAACATGAAGGTTAACAGACAAAAATAAACTGCATAGTATGTCAGATAGTGATTAAGTATTATAGAGAAAAAGCTGGAGACAGAGTTCAAAGTGTCAGACTAGGGAAGGGGGCATCTGAGTGTTAAATAGATGCTCACAGAAGGTGACATATGAACAAAATCTTAAATGGAGAATAAAGAAGGAAATGTACAAAGGATCCCACTATACTGTGTGGTCCTGTGGACCTTGCATTCCACTAGGTTGTGTTTATTGGTGATGACCTACACTTTCAGCTCTTTCAATGTGCTGTTATCCTGGAAGGTGTACTCTTAAGGTAGAGGTGGGAGGTGTAAGCTCCATTTAAACTTGGAAGAATTTGGAGAGACTGGCTAGATTTCAGGTTATGATGGGAGGAAGCATGACATCAGCAAAGAAGGCCCCAGGCAAGAAGATCTCCCTTGCTTGACAGAGAGGGAAGGATTAGAATTAGTTATGTGAAATGGGCCTATAAACCAACTGGAAAGGTCACACTTGGTTGTAGGGATATGGGAAATCACCAAAGGTAACTGAGCTGGGAATGAACACAATGAAACAAGTATCTTAGTAAAATTAATACAGTGTTAGAGTCAGATTCAATTGGAATATAAAGAAGCTACTGGCAGGTAGGCCATTAAAAACTTTTCCTGGGTTGTTATCCAGATATTAATTGCTGAGAGCTGGGCCAGAAAGGAAGCAGTGAGGACAATGACACTTATAGGGGTGAGATTTATGAAGCATAAATAACAGGACTTGGTGGACAATTAGATCCAAAGGGTAAAGAAGAGGAAGAAGTTAGAGCTGACACATTCAGAGTTCAGAGAGAGGCAAGCAGATGGTGTCATCCTGAGACTGAGGGGTCTGTCAGCCAAATGGGGGGAGTGACTGGCCCTGGGTCATGCAGTTAGTGGAAACCTGGAGCCGGCACACAGATTTCCTGCTTTTCCCACACTGGATAACTGCGAAGTTCTAAAACTGGTAAATGGGCCAATAGTGCTACCAAGAGAAATGAGGGATGGTAGAGGGATAGCCAGTTTACAGTTGGGTAGAGGAGACAGAGAGTTTTAGTTCTATAATCGTGGAGTTTGAGGATGTTCAAGTGGAAGTATTTGAGAGATAAGCATCAATTTAGGATTGGGAATGACTCTGTCCCTTACTAGCTTCTGATCTTGGGCAAATCGCTTAACCTCTCTGAGCCTCAGTTTTTCTGGTCACAACATAGGCATAATGTTGTTACTTAATGTTTGTAACTAACTAATTAATTAATATTTGTAAAGGGCTCAGAACAGGCCCTAGTACAAGGTGTCATTGTTTGTTAAATAAAATACACACGATGCAATATAAAGAAAGAGTTTGGCTTTTTGGAGAGGTAAGAAGACACAGGGAAAGCCTAGAGGAGAATTTGCCATGATGATATTACATCTGTTATAGAAATCAAGCAAGGTGGGACGCCTAGGTGGCTCACTGGTTCAGCCAGTTAAGAATCCGACTCTTGATTTCAGCGTAGGTCATGATCTCAGGGTCATGAGATCAAGCCCCACATTGTCTCTGTGCTGGGTGGGGAGCCTGCTTAAGATTCTCTCTCTCCTTCTCCTTCCACTCCTCACTCCACTTCCCCCACCCCAAACTCTCTACAGAAAAAAAAAAAAAGTCAATGGAGGAATTTTATGAAAGTGAAAAAAAAAAATTGAGTGACAAAGAGATGCAGAAAAAGAGGAAGGCCAAGAGAGGTCATAGGTGTGGAAAGAAGGAAGCTTTTTAGAGTGCCTTTTAGTCAGAAGGGGAGAGTTGGGGAGAGACATCCAACTACATGGAATTAAAGTAGCGAGAAGCCAGGCATTCATCTAGTGATCTGTGATCTGTGAATGCATCTCAGAGCAGATACATTTTAAAAATTGGCATCTGACTAAATTAGTGAATAACATATTCACAGTGAATTGTTAAAAGGCTGTTGAGGAAATTTGGAGTCATTTCTAACCATCTGAGAATGGATGGCATGGGGCATAATGCTGGCCTAACCTTTATAATTAGATACCAAATACTAAGTTAAATGCAGCATGACCTGCTGTAAGGTGGGAGGTTTTATGATTCCATTCCCCCCAACCCCCCAAGAAGGTTTCCTTGATTGCAATTCTGAAAATTTGATATACTCTCATTATATTTCATTTGCGTTTATGTGAAAATCAGAATATTTTTGCTCTAAAGGAAAGTGTGTGTCACAGACATTTAGAACTCAGAGGATCCAAATGAAAGGCTGGTACGCAGCAGACTCAAGATTCTGGTGTTAAAAAATTGTCTACAAATCACCCATTTACTCCCAGTTTGAAAGGAGTCACAGAATTGTTCTCTTAGCACTTCTTGATCTAAATGTTTGCTTATGGATCCCAGTGCAGTAAATAAACTTAGAATTTTGAAAGTCAAAAACCGCATATTACAAAAAACTTTCTTCTCTTTGGATCTTTTTTCATAGCCTATATAATAACGTCGCACTGAAGAACTTCATCTTATATGCTTAAAGGCATTGATATTTTCAGGGAAAAGTCACCTAACCAGCTCTGAAAAATCACTAAGCTAACAGAGGCAGCCAAAACCAGAAAAAGGAAAACTATCAGGAAGAGACTGAATTCAGTCCTTAGATGTTTTACTATTAAGTTGCAAACTGCAAACCAGCAGTGTTCCATAGGAACATATGTGACCCTCACATGTGAGCCATATGTGTAATTTAAATTTTCTTTAACGCAAGGCACATTGTAAGGAGGGAAAACTAAACAGGTGAAATTAATTGTAATATATCTTTGCCTAATATCAAAACTATCATTTTACCATGTAATATAACAATCACTAACAGGATATTTTGCATTATTTTTCTCCACACTGTCTACACCCGATGTGCATTTTGCACACTCAGTGCATCTCAGTTCAGACTAACCATCACTTCCAACAGTTAATAGCCACATTAGACAGCAGTGTAGCTCTGAACCAAAAATATCTCGCTTTCCTATTTTTAAAGGGCAAGTTGCCAGACAGAGGCAGTATTCAGAGAGTGCTCCGTGAGAGCAAAACTTGGAGCAAACCAGTAACTTGAAAGAAACACGTACTTTCCCACTCTAGTGAACATTGGGACTTTTCTGGTTTTTCTGGAGCTGGAGCTGGGGCTGGGCCCGGTAGCGGACTGCCCGGTCTGAAACTGAAATGGACAGGGTTGCAGTCTTGAATCACAGGAAAGAGGCGTGCAGTGTTTTCCCAGAGAAAAGCATGTATCCTCTAGCTGCAAACAGACAAAATTGAAGGGGCGTCGGGGGTGGGGGGTGGGGGATAACTTATAATGCTTTTCCTGGGCTGGTTCATGATATTTGCCTGAGGTGCCCCAGGAAGGATGAGGGACACAGCTTTTGCACAAGTGGGTCTGTATCCACTTTTTGGTTTGTTTGGTTTTCAAATCTGCCTTCCCCCCGGCGCGGTGTGGACCGCCGTTAAGGCCCAAGCGCGGAGAAGGCAGGGCTGGTGTCCGCCCCCGCGCCCGCCCGCGCCCCGCGCCCCGCGCCCCGCACCCCGCGCGCGGACCCCGCTCCTGCCCGCAGGCGCCCCTGCCCGCAGGCACCGGCCGCCTCGCTGGGCTCCGCGCAGACGGGGTTTCCGGCCTGGCTCAGGGGTCGCGGGGCCGCCCGCCCGCGCTCGCGGTGGGGGCGGGGGGGCGCCGGAGGTCAGGGCCGGGCCGCAGCGCGCCGTCCGTCGGGGCATCCGGAGGCCAGTTCCGCGGCGTGTCCACACCCTCGCGGGCCCGCCGCTGCCTGGGGCCGGGCCGGCCGCCGCTCCGGGGCTGCGCCCTCCCCCGCGGGGACTGCGGCGCCCAAGGTGGAAATGCGGAAGTTTGCAGCGCCGCCTGACAGATGAGGCTCGCGTCCCGCCAGGCGAGCGCTGCAGCGGCCCCGCGGCGCCCCGCGCCCCCGCCGCCCGCGCCCCGCGCCCCCGGAGGCCGCCGAGCCGCGCGCGGGCCATGGCCACGCTCCCGGGCGCAGAGCGGCGCGCCTTCGCGCTCAAGCTCAACAGGTAAGACGCGCCCCGCGGCGCCGCAGCAGCGGGCCCCCCCCCCCCCCCGCCCCGGGACGGCGCTGCAGGGGCGCACCCGAGGACCCCCGCCCCCGCCCCCGCCCCCGAGCTGCCGCGCGCCGGCCTCCGCCCGCTGCGCCTCCCCGGCACCGTCCCAGCCGCCAGCCCCGCCGGGTGTCCCGGGCCACCAGCGTCCCCGCCCCGCGCACGCCCCGGGGTCTGACAGGTGCAGGGCGCAGGGCGCAGGGCGCACGGGGGCCGCGCGGGGCTCGCCGCGGGCTTGCGTATAGCCCGCGCCTTCCCTGGAGACGCTGCTGGGACCTGGGGCCGGTGGAGAAGTGGTGGAAAGGAGACTTTGTGCTTCCAGGCAGCCGCTTCAGGACTTGGGCTGTTCCCAGCAGGGCGCTTTCTTTTCTCCCTGTCGTTTTATTTTTATTTCTCCCTCCCCCCTACCAGAAGAAGTTTGGCTCCTGTGGACATCGCTATTTTTATTCCCTGGTCCAAAGGAGCCGTGAAGTGGAAAAAGTGATTTTTTTTAAGACTCTCCGTTTAAATAAACAAAAAAAGGAAAAACAAAACAAAACAAAACAAGGAATGGCCTGTGGCTGGCATTTTTACATTTATAGCGCTCAGGCCGGGGACCAGGAGAGTCCACTTCGCCATCCAGTTCCTAATCAAAATCGCACACACTAAACGTAGGTGCGTTTGCTGCTCAAAGTTCTCACCGGAGGTGCTTTAGCTGCAGTTTTTCCTCCGCTGGAAACTGCTGACAAGTATTGGGGGGGCGGGGGGGGGGGGCATTCTTGTCCTGCCCTGAGAAATCTAGACTGGTTAAAAGATAATATGAAACTGGCCCTGAAGGATCAACTTAGTATCCTAACTGCCCTCACTGCTCTAGGACTTGTGATTTTTCTTTTAGCTGAGCCTGCGAAAGGGTAGTTGCACAGTATGTTTTGCAGGTGGATAGCGTGTGGAGAGGTCTGAGCCATAAGGAGCTGGGAATAATCAGGCGGTAAGGACTTCCAGAAGGCCCACTGGGCCTTCTTGCTGTCTAATGTTCACCTGCTGTGTAGTTGTGGACAAACAATTTCTCTTACCTTACTATTTCTTCACCCTTAAAATGAATTTGTTAATGTGTACTGTGTATTAATGTTGGAGTACCAGAAGTACTATAGTTAAAAGGTATGAAGTCTGTCAGGAATCTCCCTAGGGGAATTTCTCTCTCTTTTTTTTTTTTTTTTTCTGGTGCAAGCCAGAAGGGGCAATTAATTCATTTGGGGAGCATGGGAATCAAACGGACGTTAGCAATGGGTGTACCACGTACCATTGCTGTAGCTCCTTGGTCCCTGTGAATTTTAGGTCAGGAAGTGTGGCTGGGGCACAAAGATGTGGGAGACTGTGGGGTTTGGCAGAGTTCACCTGGGAGGAGCAGCAGGCCCTGTGCTAATCCTACAGGCACTCTTGAAAGCAGTGGTGGGGTCGGTGTGGCCTGGCAGTTAAGAATAAAGGCCCTGGCTGGACTCAGACCTGCTTGCAGATTGGCCACCTCTGCTACAAACTGTGTGACACTGGGCCTGTTATTTAACCTTTCTAGACTTTGGTTTCTTTGCTTGTCAAGTGGGATAATCATAGGACCTACTTCTTAGGACCTTTGGGAAGAGTGAGTGAAATTACGTGTACACAGTGCTTGTCGTGCCTGGCTCAGAGTAAATGTTAAACGTTAGCTGCCATCAGCTTCATCACTGTCTTTATTATCATTTTTCAGAGGCCAAGGCAGAAGGGTAGGAGAGGAAGCGGAAGTTGCAGAGCACTTTGGGCTGGGTATGACGATGCCAGTGGCAGGTTGGAGCTGCTTGGGGTGGACGGTCACCCTCCTATGTCTTCCATCCCTGTACTGAAATCACCAGACACACCCAGGGGAACTGAATGTGTGATACAATCTGAACAAAAAGAGCCCCATTCAAGCTAAGTATAAACGGTTCCCTAATCCTCAGGCAAGAATAAGGATTGGATGTTCCTATTTGGGGGGTTCTCTTTTCCCCTTTGAACCATTTGTGTCTTAGGTGGAAGAGTTATACTAAGGAGCTTAGCAGAAATTGTTCAAAGGAGTGGATTAGTAAGGATATACCTCGTATTTTTTTAAGATTTTATTTATTTATTTGAGAGAAAGTGAGAGTGAAAGCGAGAGAGATCTCAGAGGGAGAGGGAGAAGCAGCCTCCCCACTGAGCAGGGAGCCAGACGTGGGTCTCACATCTGGGATCATAACCTGAGCTGAAGGCAGGCGCTTAACCGACTGAGCCACCCAGGCACCCCAGGACATACTTAGTATTAATATCATATTAAAGCTTACCATTTATTGATCACCTACTGTGTCCCAGACACTGTGATACGTTTAATAGATTATACCACTGAATCCTTACAAAAATTCTAGAAGACTCACATGAAATCTCATATAGAAGGAAAATGAAGCTTAGAGATGTAGTTTGCACACAGACGTGCAATTTGTTCAAGGCCCCACAGGCAGTGGTGGCAGAGATTACAAACCATTCCAAAGACTCTGCTCTTAATTGGGTGTGTGCTATGTTGATGCATGAACCTTAATAAATTTCTTTAAAAGCAAGCAGAGAATTACCTTTTTAAAAAAACATTGTCATCTCAGTAGCAGCACTGGCAAACTTTTCTGCGTTCTGATTGGTGTTTAAACCACCAGTGTGACGTTTTGCAATTTGGCAGTTGGAAAAGAAAATGTTTTCCCTTGCCAGCCTACCCACTGTTGAAATATGGCCATCAGGACATTTAGCATGGGTTCCTAAGTCTTCTTATTCTTCCGCCTATCTACTCAGAATGATACGAACTACCCCTTGAAGATGTTTGTGGGGGTAAAATCAATGGGCTTCTTCCAGCAGAAATGTTCAAACCTGATATATTAAATTTTTTATTTGTAAAGAGGTCAGTTCCGCCCACACCAACCTCAAGAAGGAGTGAGCAGAGGAACTCATAGTGGGAAAAGAATGTCCCCCACTGTTCCCAAATTCTGTGGCTTCCTGCAAGCAACATTGCTCAGTTTAGGGGCAGGGCCAAAGCAGAACAGAAACCTGGGAATACCCACCAGGGCCCATCCCCCTCGACTGCACTGGCTCTCCCATGCTCTGATGAAACCTAAATTCTTATAAGTTGGAAATCCATATGTTGGAAGAGTCCCATCCTGCAGGACTTTTGTTTGTTTTGTTTTGAACACAAAGTATAATTGTATGATGTAATCGTATGATTTAGGGTTAAATGTTTCTCTGGAACCCACCTCTCAGGGAGATACAGGAGGAAAGATCCACCACTGAGGTTTTCTGAGCTGGAGAAGTAAAATTTCATTTTGTGTCACGTACATACACCTTCGTTTCAGTGTAATTGTCTCTGACTTCCTGTGCACCAAAGAAGCATGAGACTGAGTTAGGAAATTCATGATAATGTTTGCTTTTGGGATTTCAGACATCGCTGCTTTACATGTCATAATACAGCCCTTGTACGAGCACCAAATCTTGTCAACTGCCTTTCTTACTGGCATTTAGTGCTTTTATACATTATAAAAATTATTACTAATATTTGGAAAATTCATTTAGTGAAATCTTGGTTTCTTTCAAACACAGAAAAGATAGAGAATTTGGCCCAATAGATAGAGAATTTGGTACATATAAATGTAAAATAAGGAGTCTGGGTAAAGAGAGCAAAAGTCAGAAGGCAGAAAAGACATAAATAATCTTTATATATCTACATTGCTTTGTTGCAGAAAAGGGACAAAATGTTAAGCAAAATAATCATCATTACAGAGTGATTTTATGGAAGATAAAAACAAGGAGCTAACAAAACAGATTATATCCAAGAATCCCAATAATTTTGGGCAGAAGCACAGAACCAGATGAAGGTACAGAGATTTTCCTGAGAAGTATATGCTGTTTTGTCTATGAAGATGATGCAGGCATAGAAATTTATGTGTAAATGTGTGTCTGCCATGAAACAGTGCTGTTCTTTAGTGGTGATGACAGAGAGGGATGTTGGTGCTTTCTGGAATTGCTTCATTTGTAGGACATGTTTTAGACCAAGGGCCAATAGATGGGGCTTTAGGAGACTCAGGAGTTTGTTCTTTCACATTCTAAATAATTTTCTTCCAAATTCTTGGGACAGCTCCACTTGAACTTTGGGCATTAAGTGCAATTGAAAGAACCTTCTGGGGGCACCTGGGTGGCTCAGTGGTTGAGCATCTGCCTTTGGCTCAGGGCGTGATACCGGGGTCCTGGGATTGAGTCCTGCATCGGGCTCCCCGTAGGGAGCCTGCTTCTCCTTCTGCCTGTGTCTCTGCCTCTCTCTGTGTGTCTCTCATGAATAAATAAATAAAATCTTCAAAAAAAAAAAAAAAGAAAGAAAGAAAGAAAGAAATAAGAAAGAAAGACGCCTCCACCAGGGTGAAATTTTCTTCATTTGGTGTTCTCTGAGCTCTGATAGGTCACAGGTATGTGTGGACCTAACGCTCACTTCTATATGGAAGATAGATGCGTGATTGCATCATGTGGTTACCGTGGAAAGAAAATATAATTGCATCATGTGGTTACCTGGGGAGAGAAGTAGAGCTTAAGGGACTGGGTCTCCCATCTCAGCTCCCCAGACGGAGCTAGTGATGGAATGGGGTGATGTTTCAAGCACCCCATCTTTCCATCCTCTTTAATAGGGACCTGGAAGAGGCAGGGATGCGATGCTCAGACTTTTTGCTGAAGAAGACAAAGAAACAGGAGCACTTAGTTCTTTTCAGTGGCAGATGATCAGGTGCTTATTCATGTTTTGGTCAATTGAAAAGAGTTAAAGCAACAAACTGTACTATCCTGGTTCCCATAAGGGTCTAGTCTAATTTATTAGCGATCAGCAGCCACAAAGGTTCTCTAGGGTCTAGGGAAATGCAAGAAGTTATTTGGTTGAGGTAAGTGTAGTCCCTCTGCTTCTGGAGTTCGCACTGTAGTGCAACAACTGTTGACAACTGGCTATATGGACAACTTGGGGACAGAGAATAAAAGCAGCCTGTTATCTCTGAAAGTATATATGAAGGCATCTGCATGCAGGGGTTTGGTGAGATCAAGCCAATTGGTAAAGTTGGCACAGAGTGTTGTGTCCCACTGCATTCAGATCAAATGCAGGACTAGAAAGGCAGAATTGGTGGTAGCAGAAACAGTTTCCCCTGCCCTCTCTTCCTTTCATCCATGTTCAACATGAGAAATAGGAAACAAGCAAAAACGTCGACCACACAAAAATTACAGCTGTTCACATTTGTGTGTATATCCTTCCATTTTTACAGAAATAAGATTGTGTTGGGCATGCTACTTTAGGATTTGTTTATTTCATTTATTATTTTTAAGATTTTCTTTATTTATTCATGAGAGAGAGAGAGAAGCAGAGACATTGAGGGAGAAGCAGGCTCCCTGTGGGGAGCCCGATGCAGGACTCGATGTCAGGACCCTGGGATCACACCCTGAGCTGAAAGCAGACACTCAACCACTGAGCCATCCAGGTACCCCTAGGATTTGTTTTCATTTTAAAATATCATGAACAGGGCAGCCCTGGTGGCTCAGCGGTTTAGCGCCGCCTGCAGCCTGGGGCGTGATCCTGGAGACCCTGGATCAAGTCCCACGTCAGGCTCCCTGCATGGAGCCTGCTTCTCCCTCTGCCTGTGTCTCTGCCCCGCCCCCCCGTCTCTATGAATAAATAAATAAAATCTTTAAAAAATAAAATAAAATATCGCGAACAACTCTCCATGTCAATCAACGTAGATCTATATTATAACTCACATAAGACTGTAAAATTGCACTGATTGCATAGACAATGATTTACTGAATCCATTTTCTATTATTGTGCCTCAAGATAGTGTCCAGTTTTTCACAGTAATGTACAGAGGTTGATGGGGGTCTTATACGTACATCTTGACTAATTAGTGCAAATGCTGCCTTAAAAATTTCTAGGGTGGTGTTGCCTGGTCAATGGAAAGAAACATGTTGCAAGCTTTTGATACATGTGGCCAAATTGCTCGCAGAAAAGTTACACCTATTTATGCTTCCACCAACTACCCTAAGAGTGGTCATTTCCTCACATTGACACCCCCGCTGGGCTTTATCATTCTTTTAAATCTTTATTTGCAAGCTTGACCCCTGCTCTTAAATGTCTCTTACCTCTTCCTGTTTAGCTTCTCTGCCAGGTCCCTGCATGACCTCTGAAGTCATGCTTCAGAGATTAAAACAGTCATAGATTTCTCTTTTTTTCCTTTGCCTAACATCTAACTAAAGATGGTGGTAAACTCTGTCTTAGGCAAATGCTCTCTGCCTTTGTTCATTGAATAGGTGGGTTAATGATAAAAGTAGATTGTTCTGGCAACTGAGTTCTTTCTTGATTCTCTTTTAGACTCCAGTTGTCACACTTTCACTCCCTTTTTTCTTTAACAATCTAATATATCTGTCCTTTGCATAAACTCTTGCTCTTTTAAGTGAAATGGCATGGAGGGAATCAGAATCTCTCTATCACAAAACAAGACCCAGATGATGCAATTTCCTGCGTTTTTCCCTTGGACCCAGATATAGATAGACTGGACTTCTTTCACACTTTTTTGGGTTCCTCATGTTCTAGGATTGGCTTTATGTTTACACACCATGTTAGTGTCACTTTGCTCAGAAACATCCAGGGCTTCACAAGTGCCTCTCCTTATCATTCAGAGGATAAAATGTGTTGTTCTATATAAAAGGCCAAAAATAAAAATAGCAAACAGGTTACCTGATGGTATTTCTTGGAAGTAGATTAAGAAATGCAGAACTGGGACACCTGGGTAGTTCAGTTGTTGAATGTCTGCCTTCAGCTCTGGTCATGATCCCAGGGTTCTGGGATAGAGTCCTGTATCGGGTTCCCTGCTCCATGGGGAGTTTGCTTTTCCCTCTCCCTCTGCCTGCCATTTCCCCTGCTTGTGTGCTTTCTCTCTCTTTGTGAAATAAATAAATAAAATCTTTAAAAAAAAAAGAAAGAAAAAAGAAATGCAGTACTGTAATCAATTTCTTTCTCCCAACTCTTAACTTTCTGGTGTGTGGATGAGTTAGGAAGCTGGCAAATCCTAGGCTCATAAGTTTGAGAGTGTATTCCTGCATGCACTCCAGCTAATGAGGGTGCCTCTGTTCTAAGCACTGCACCAGGTCCTGGAAATACAAAGACAAGAAGTCGTGGCGTTGCCTGCAAGGAGCAAGGACATGAACCCAAAATTATGGACTGGGAAAGAAGGGACCCTTCCTTTGCCTCCTAGCCCTGCCTTTTGGGGCATTGTGCCTTTAAAGTGGTCATTTTGACACTGTGCTCCTTATTCTAAGGATCACAACAGTATCTAGAACATTCTTAGAGATCTTTTAGGATTGTTCTCAGAGTTGGAGTATATTTAAAAAAAATAAGCTCAGTGGCATGAAATCTTTTTCCCTTGAGGGAGAATCTGCTTTTTCTCTTACTTGGAAAGTTTCAAAAATATAATAAATACAGATAGGTAGTAACGTGGCAGGTCCCTGAGGGTCTAAAACAGAATGAACAAATGTGAACATTGGGTCACTTTCTTTTTTTTAAAGTAGGCTCCACAGGGGCCTTTATCTCACAACCCTGAGATCATGACCTGAGCTGAGACCAGGAGTCGATGCTTAACCAACTGAGTCACCCAGGCATCCCAACATTTGCTCACTTTTGTGTTAGATATTTCTAAATGAAAAAAAAAATTACAGATAAATTTGAAGTCCCCATATTCTGCTCTCCCATCCTTTTCTTTCTCTTCCTCTTTCAGAGGCCAGCACTACCACCAAGTTGTACTTTTAATGTATGTGTGTACATATCCATAAATGATATATTGTATGGTTTCTGGAATGAGACAAAGTCATTAGCATTTAATCAAGCCTCTTAAATGCATGGCATTTCTTTTGTGAAATTACGAAAAAAACAACAACAGGTATTTAAATGTGCACAATCTGGTCATGCTTTTTAAATCATTCCTTATATTATGGTCACATTACTCATTTCCTGGAAAAGCCAGGAAATTTTTTAAAAAATTCTTTTTTTGTCTCTATCAAATGAATGTACCCATGATTTGCATTTGACCTGAGATAAGAAGTTGATAACATGTTTATTTTTAAATAATGTGTTTTAAAAAATTTTTTTAATTTTTTAAAACTTATTTGAGGGAGAGAGAGAGCAAGCATGCATGGGATTAAGGGCAGAGGGAGAAGAAGAGGGAGAAGGAGACTCCCCACTGGTCAGGGAGCCTGACATGGGGCTCCATCCCAGAACCCCGAGATCATGACCTGAGCTGAAGGCAGACACTTCATCAACTGAGCCACCTAGGTGCCCCAGTAATATGATTTTTAAAGCATAGAATAAAGATTCTGTCTTTTGCCTGGACATTTGATTAGAGAAAGTATGTAGATTAACCAAAGAGGGTATAGTGTTTGCTAAAAAGTATGTGGTTCTTCTGGCATTGGTGTAACTGAGTGGTCAGGCTGCATTATCCCCTGTTTGAACAGGGAGATGTAATCCTCTGATGCACCATACCTCATGTGAGAAAAAGTGAGAGGAATGGCCACAGATAGCAGGGCTGTCTTCCAGGTCTCTGCTTTGCCTTGCTGGGACACAGGGCAGCGCTCCGCAGACAGCAAACGCCTTCGGTGGTGGAAGTGTTTGAGTTGTCTGGATTCGGTTCTTGGTTCTGTACTTGAGCTCTCACCAAGAAGATAACCCCTGGGGTTCTGGGTCACTTGGGAATCCAGAGCTGCGTCAGGGGCCCACTAAAAATGTACCTCATCCTGCCGTTTCACATAAATGTTGTTTCAAGACAGTGGTGGCCATCTGTTCTCTGTGGGAACAAGGTTGTCACCTCCCTGTTGATATTCTCACTGGCTTGCTTCACCTACTGGTATTGTACTCTTTCGTTCCAAAACACTGCCCGTTCTCACGAGATCCCTTTAGAAGGGATATCCAACTTACCTGCTGTATACTGCTCCCTATTTAATAACTTTATTCAACTCACAAGAGGTGTTTTTTTTTTAATATCCTATAACTTTCTGTGGGCATTATGAGAGGAGAAAAAATAACAACCAGTATTTGCCCCCCGGAATTCAACTGGAGTGGGGAGGTTGACATAAGAGAACACAGGAGATGGAGTTTGTGTGGCTGGGTGACGGTCAGGACAGGAATGTTGACAGAACTTGGGGTGGGGTAGGGGGAGTTCCACAAGCCCTGGAGGGGTTTAGCCAGACCCTGAGGGACAAGGAGGTTAGTGACAGGTGAAACTGGTATAATAGGAAGAATAACTAGCAGTGTGGAGAATGGGTGGGGTGGGGGAGTTCTGTGAGATGGATAAGGAGGGGGCTGCAGTCATCCTCATTGTGCAGTGATAAGAGCTGGGATTAGGCTGGGGTCATGAGAAGAGAATGAAAGAGGACTGTGTCCACAGATACTTCAAAGAGAATCAACAGGACTTGAGAAGCACATAAATATTCATTTGCTTGTATCAGGAACATTGGTTGTAGCCTACTGTGCACCTGGCGGTGTTCTAAATGTCAAGGATAGAGCCGTGAGCAAGACAGACAAAGTTGTTGTTTTAAAAAAGTCATTTTTCGGGGTGCCTGGGTGGTACAGTTGGTTAAGTGACTGACTCTTGATTTTGGCTTGGGTTGTGATCTCAGGGTCATGAGATCGATCCTTGAGTCCAGCTCCATGCTCAGCTCAGAGTCTGCTTGAGATTCTGTTTCCCTCTCCTTCTGCCTTTCCCTCTGCTCATGGGCTTGTGCTCTCTACATAAAATAAATAAAATCTTTTTTTTTAAATATATTTTTTAAATTTTTATTTATTTATGATAGTCACACACACAGAGAGAGAGAGAGGCAGAGACACAGGCAGAGGGAGAAGCAGGCTCCATGCACTGGGAGCCTGATGTGGGATTCGATCCCGGGTCTCCAGGATCGCGCCCTGGGCCAAAGGCAGGCGCCAAACTGCTGCGCCACCCAGGGATCCCTAAATAAAATCTTTAATTAAAAAAAAAAAGAAGTCATTTTCCAGTGGAAAGATAACAGAGTAAACCAGGAAATAAACAAGGAAATGTCAGGTAAAATAAGTGCTATGTAGAAAATGTAAAAAGGTCATATAGAGAGTGTGGATACTTGGAAAGAATGGTCAGGAAGGCATCCCTGAGTGGGTGAATACCTGAGGCCGGGACCAGACAGGGGAGGAAGTGGACGAGGAACAGCCTGTTAAGGTGAATCACAAGTTTAGTTGGGGGCATATTAAGTCGAAGATGCATATTAGAAATTCCTACATAGTAGGAAATTGAGTAGTAGTAGGAATTTCCTACTATGTTGTTTTATTTAGGAATCTGAGACTCAGGAGAGAGGTCAAAGTTGGATCTATTTAAATTTGCGAGTCATTATCATGATATTTTTCAAAATGGAAGAAAATACTAAAATTACCTTGATAAGATTTTGACAGCCACAAAGCTGTATGTCTGGTATGAAATCACTCTTACTGAAAAATGCGTATGTATATATCTCCCTGTTGAGATAATAGATCAATACACATAATAAGGAGGGGACCAGAAGGACCTATGCCAACCTATTATCAGCGTCATACCTGGTAGTTGTATTCCTGATGATTTTTGTTTACTTACATGTGAAGCGTGTGCATGTATGCATGTATATTTTCCAAATTTTCTTCGAATTTTTATAAAGGGGAAAGGTGAGATTTATAAAAGAGATAATACCAAGATTTATATTCTGGGGAAATTGGGTAAAGATGGTGCCAATGAGTGATTATGAAAACTTGGAATTAGAGTAAGTTTTGAAAGAATGATTTGGTACTTCTCTTGGAGAGCGTTTAAGAGAACATAGTAGACTGCACCATGATGTAGAGCTAGCTCTTCCCTGTGAGAGGATTTTCTTTTTCACCTTATTGAAGGTGATGTGGTCACTTTGAGGTGAAGCTTTAAAGTATTAATGAGACACACACACACAGAGAGAGAGAGAGAGAGAGAGAGAGGCAGAGAAACAGGCAGAGGGAGAAGCAGGCTTCCTGCAGGGAGCCTGATGCAGGACTTGATCCCAGGATCACGACCCGAGCCAAAGGCAGATGCTCAACCACTGAACCACCCAGGTGCCCCCGAGGTGAAGCTTTAATGGCCAGCCTGGCCTTTGCCATGCCACCTTTCCCCTATTCTGCACAATCAGCAATGTTCTAGACTGGTCTGTTCTCCTGCGTCCTGGAGCAGAAGCAATTAGGGCAAGGCCAAACTTGCTCTCTGGAGGTCTTTATTTTTATAAGCCACTAAGATATTTGGATTATTTGTTATCACGGCATCACCAAGCCTACTCTGATTGATACAGATAAGCATGAACTATACAACATTTCTATTGGGTAGCTTGAGGTATGGCCTTGGAGCTTGAATGATAGGTCAGGATGAAACATATTAATTAGGAAGTCATCAGTGAAAGTGGTAAAGTATGGTGGGAAGAGGAAAATAATGGGACTGGGGCATGAGCCACTTGCCCTCTGGTAGAAGAGGGAAAAGCTACAAAAAGAGAGGAAGAAGAATTTGGCCCAGAGATGGCAGATAGGCTAGTGCTAGAAAAGCGAGCTAACCGGGCAATTAAAAAGGTCAGAGGACAAAGAAAGAGCCATTGGATTTTTTCCTTGCTGGTGGTCAGTGTAAACGTCTGAAACAGCAGTTTTAGCAGAGCTGTGGGGAAGGAAGTCAGATTTCATAGGGTTAGAGGGGGAGTCAGTGCAGAGGAAATGGAGGAAGCTGGTAGAGACCACTCCTTTAAAAAGTTTGGATGCGGCAGAAGAGAAAGTGGGACAATGGTAACCAGAAGATTCTAACGAAGCTTTGACTTTTACATAGGCTCAACACGCAATGCCGGGCAGAGCATGCTCTCACCTGAGAGGGAAAGGGCATATAGGTTTTGTTCCCATAAAATAAGTCTTACATGTGGAGAAAAATGCTCAGAAGACATGATACTGTCTGATATATAACCAATTTTTGCTTGGTGCCAGCATTGAGACCCTTAACAATAAATAAAATATTCTGTTTGTGTATTTTCCTCCTGGGAAATTCTGAAACTCTCTCTGGATGCTGTTGTGCATGGTCTTTCAGAACCGATCATCCTTTCTATTTTATTATCTTTATGTTTATCTTTAGGTGTTTGAAGTGCAGAAATTATAGGAAGGAGAACCAGCATCAGTTCTATTTTGCTACTCAACAAAAACCATTCTGTTGTGGGTAGAATTGTGTCTCTCCGCAAAGATTCCTAATCCCTGGTACCTACAGATGTCATCTTATTTTGGAAAGAGCGTCTTTGCAGATGTAAATTAAGATGAGGTCGTGTTGGATTAAAGTGGGCCCTAAATCTAATTAGCGGCATTCTTATAAGAAGAGCCACGGAAGCCATAGACACACACCGAGAAGAGGCCACATGAAGACAGAGGCAGAGATTGTGGAGTTATGCCACCACAAGCCAGGGAACACGGTCTGCCAGCAACCACCAAAGGTAAAAAGGCAAGGAAGAGTTCTTCCCTAGAGTCGTCTGAGCTGGAGCGTGGTCCTGCTGACACCTTGATCTTGGACTTCTGGCTTCCAGAACAGTGAGAGAATAAATATCACTGGGTCTATGGTAATGCTTATGGCAGCCTAGGAAACTAATACACTATCCCAAAGTTTACTGACTTAAAGCAACAGCAGTTTATTATTTCTTGTGATTCTGTGGGTTGCTAATTCGAGTTGGGCTCAGTGGGGCAACTCTTCTGGTCTTGCTGTGGTCATTCATGTGGCTGCCATCATCTGATGGCTTGACTGAAACAGAATGTCTACAGTAGCCTCACTCACAAGTTCAGGGCCTTGGAGCTGCCATCCCTCTTCACATGGCCCCTTATCCTACAGGAGTCTAGCTCAGTATTCCTTCTGTGGGCAAGGGAACTTTCAAAGAGGAAGAAGGGGAAATCCACAAGGCTCCTTGAGGCTTAATTTAGAACATATACATCATTCCCTCACCACATTTGTTGGTTAAAACAAGTCAGAAGGCAACTGAGCTTTAATGGGTAAGAAAGTAGACTCAATCTCTTGATGAGAGGAGCTGCAGAACATGTGGCCATGTTAATCTCATATAGAACCGAAGAAAGAAGTAATCATTTTCCATTTTAAGCTTCATGGATTTAAGCAAAAGGCCTGGTCATTCCATGCTCAGATCACAATACCCATTTTACTGGCAGGGAAACTGAGAACAAATTAAATCAACTCCTTCAAAGTTACCAATGAGTCATGCTTTGTGAGACGCTTTTTTGGCCCATGGAAGTCAGCTTTATATGTCTGGAAGAACTAATCACAGTCCTGCCTGGAGGCAGGTGAATGAACTTAATAACTTCTTGGGTTTCTCTTAAATCCCATAATTGCATTGATGGAGCTGAGATTGCAGAGCTCTCTGGTCCAGAGATGAAGCATCAGTGTGAGGATATCATGGAGACAAGATGCTTGGAAATTCTTATGTGTCATTCAAAGAGCAGGAGTTGAGGCTAAATCAAATGACCAGAAAAAGGGTCAGCAAGCTCTTTATTCTCAAGAGTTCCCATATGGGCTTAGAGATTTGGTCCAGTGTTACATCCTGGGCTGGGAAGAATTAAAGTGAGTAGGAGAAGAGAATACAGCAAGGAGGCGGGAAGACCAGCCTGCCAGGAAAATTCGTGACATGGGCTGTGTCAGGAGGATCACCCTTCTATCAGCTGGGATTGCTTTTAGCTGCTGCAGAGAACAGACAACCATGATAAACAGTGGCTTAAACAGATGAGGAATTTATTTTTCTTACATAACAAGAATTGCAGTGGTTGGCAATCCAGATGTGGTGGGACAGCACAAGATGCCACTGGAGACCCAGGTTCCTTATGTCTTTGTGTTCCATCATCCTTAGTGTGTGGCTCTCATTCTCATGGTCAGAAGATGGCTCCTGAAACTTTATGCACTGGAAGAACATTAAAGACAGAAATAAGAGGGAAGGCAAAAGAGGCATTTTGGCTAACTTGCTTCCCTTTAAGGAACTTTCCCGGAAACTAGAACTGAACATGTGTTATATATCATATTTGGTCAGATTACTTACAAGGGAGATTGGGTAAATATGGTTTTTACTAGCACAGTGCATTGACACTTCCAACAAAACCTGGATTGAGTGAGAAGGAGGGGGCTAATGGCTATTGAAGGACAACTAGTGGTCTCTGCCATAGCCCCCCCCAAATTGCTGTGGGCATGAATTAGTGACAGAACTTGCACTGTAGCATCCTGCCACCTCTAACCCATTAATACTTGTATCAGATTCAGGCTTATCGAATTCCAGGATCCTAATGAGGAGGGATGGTCCAGGCCTAATGATCCAGGCCTAAAGTGGAGGGTTATCTGGGTTTATAGGAATCAGGGTAAAAGAGCTGTCATAACAAATAATCCCAAAATCTCAGTGGAATAACCCAACAGAAATCCATTTTATGTTCATGCCACAGACTGGTACAGGTCAGATGGCTGTCCTCTAAGCACTGGCTCTGGGACCCAGGCAGCTTCGGCCCTATGGCTTTGCCACCTTGTGACTTTTAGGCTACTCTGGCATCATTGTGCCAGTGGCCAAGAAGAAGAGACTGAAAGATATTGTAACCAGTCATTAAATACCTCAACTCAAGGGATCCCTGGGTGGCGCAGCGGTTTGGCGCCTGCCTTTGGCCCAGGGCGCGATCCTGGAGACCCGGGATCGAATCCCACGTCGGGCTCCCGGTGCATGGAACCTGCTTCTCCCTCTGCCTGTGTCTCTGCCTCTCTCTCTCTCTCTCTCTGTGACTATCATGAATGGATAAAAATTAAAAAAAAATTATAAAAAAAAAAATACCTCAACTCAAAAGTGGTACACATCACTTCTGCTCACATTACGTGGTGAGAACTATTTACAAGGTCCACTAATAGGCAAGGAGGACTGGTGAATCTGGTTCTTGTTTGGCAGTCACTTTCTAGCAACATCTCCTCCCTGTGAAAGGGGAGCATGAATCTTTGGGGGTCAGTTAGCCATCTGTCTCACAGGGTCCCAGTCACAACAGAGGGACCATTAACCAAATGTCAATGAACAAATGGGTAGGCCTTGTTTGCTCTGCTGTTGGTAAAACCATGTGGTCTAAGTCACAGAGATGTGAATGTGGAGACTACCAGGGAAGCAATATCCAAATGTGTATGGTGGAAGCACATTCTAGATTCTAGATGGAGATACAAAGAATGCAAGGCGTATATATCCTTTAAGGCAGGGTGGCTGATAGTAGAAAAAAACCAATTTAAAATCTCATTGAAATCAAGGACTAGAAATACCATGTGCAAGTGAATCTTTTCTAGAAGCCTCACAGATGGATAAGAAGCCATGTTGCTCAGCCATTTTTTCCCCCTAAGCATTTAAAAAGCATTTGAGGAAAAACCAGAAGATTAAGATATTTTTAAACAGCTTTTGAGTGATGAGATGAGAAAATTTTATTTGACAGGAAACAAGAGGTTATCTATGAGAGAGAAGCATTCTAAAACATTCACTCCCACTTGAGGGGGTAACTGTGTGCTGGTCCCACCTCCCCTCTGTGATAGAATTTTTTTTAAAGGATTTTATTTATTCATGGGGGGGGAGAGAGAGAGAGAGAGAGAGAGAGAGAGAGAGAGAGAGAGAGAGGCAGAGGGAGGAACAGACCCCATGTAGGGAGCCTGACGTGGGACTCGATCCCGGGTCTCCGGGATCAGGCCCTGGGCTGAAGGCGGTGCTAAACCGCTGAGCCACCTGGGCTGCCCTGTGACAGAATTTTGATGAGAGGCTGAGTCACCTGGCTTTTTGTGACTGGTTTACTTTAAGTCTGAGGAATCATTTGTTCTATTTGCCTTTTAATCATTTTAATAATCTGTGAGATCAGTCTTGTCATTCGAGTTATCATTTGTAGTAATAAACAACTCATAAAGCCCTCACTGCAGGGAGAAGAGAGCATAGACCTTATAGTCAGAATTTTGGAGAGGCAAACAAGTCCGATTCCTGTCCCACTCCACTGACTCTCGGTGGGAGCATCTTTTTCAAGTTCTTTAATTCTCGTGTCTTAATTTTTTCCATCTGTAAAACAGTTTAATACCAATGTCACTAGATCAAATATGATGTAGTATCTATGAAAATTCTACGTAAATCAAAGAGCAGTACATATATATTAATGAAACATTTGTAAAACGGGAATGAATGCCACATTTCTGTGACTAGTCAAAGTGTCATATGTAATTCACCTGGCACCAAGTCTCCCACTAGGAAGGTTCTCAGAAAAGAAAACCAAAAGTAAGTACAGACAAAGTATAAAACACTGAACATGAGGGATAGAGATATATTAAAAACAGCCACAAGAGCAAAATAAAGTAAGGTTTCAACCCATTTACAAAACCTGTGCCCCAGAACACAGACACACAGACACATACACATTGTACACACTTCACCCAAAAGGAAAGAGATGAAAAGGCCAAGGGGAAATTTGGATCTTAAATTTCCCCCATGACCTCGCATTTTCTGAATACTGAAAGAGGTGATAGACACACACTGTTGCCTTTTCCAAAAAGTAACTTCTATGGAAAATCGTGGTAGTTCTGCAAGTCTGTAAAGGGAACTTGGTAGAGCCACTTAGGTAATGCATGTCATGTGATCACCAGGAATGTTTATACGAGAGATGGGGAAGAAATGTGGGAAAGCTCAGCCATTCAGAAGAAGTGGTTCGTCCTGAAGACTAGAAGCTATAGTTGTAGATTGGAGACTACAGACCTGTTTCCTAGACTTTCCTTAGGTGAAAAATGGCTTCTTATTGCAAAGCTATGTGTGTAAATTATAGATAAAGCAGACATGCATGTGAAGGAAATATTTTTATTTTTATTTTTTTAAAAGATTTTATTTATTTATTCATAGAGCCAGAGAGAGAGAGAGAGAGGCAGAGACACAGGCAGAGGGAGAAGCAGGCTCCATGCAGGGAGCCTGACGTGGGACTTGATCCAGGGTCTCCAGGGCAGTCCCAGTGGCACAATGGTTTAGCGCCGCCTGCAGCCCAGGGCGTGATCCTGGAGACCTGGGATTGAGTCCCGCATCGGGCTCCCTGCATGGAGCCTGCTTCTCCCTCTGCCTGTGTTTCTGCCTCTCTCTCTCTGTCTCTATGAATAAATAAATAAAATCTTTAAAAAGGAAATATTTTTAAAATAAAAATTATTTCTAGGGGAGCCTGGGTGGTTCAGTTGGTTAAGCGTCTTACTCTTAATTTTGGCTCAGGTCATGATCTCAGGGTGGTGAGATGGAGCCCAGTGTTGGGCTCCATGGTGGGTGTGGAACCTGCTTAAAAATTCTCTCTTTCCTTCTCCCTCTCCCTCTGTCCCCTCCTCACTTGCTCTCTCTCTCTCAAAAAAATAAAAATAAAAATAAATAAAAATAATAATTTCTACTTCTTTGACCAACAAAAGTTTATCACTTTTAACAGCTTGATATATATGTATTTTTCAGACACATGCACTACATGCATGTTTTCTACAAAATTGAAAGCAGGTTTATAGACTGTTTTGTAACCTGCTTTTTAATTTAAAAATAAATCATGGACAACTTTTCCTGTCAATAAATATTCTTGCATGACATTTCTAAATGAATGCATAACATTTCATTGTGAGGATGGATTGTAATTTTTTTGTTTTCATCTTGAATGATCCTTCAGGATGAATGCTGGAAATTGAACCACAGACTCAAAGGTTATCCACTGATTTTTGTAGCTGCCCAATTGTCTTTCTGGAAGGTTTTGTGTAACATCTGTCTCTAGAATGAAATTTTAAAATACTTGAAAAATATGGCATCTCTGAACTTTGCCTTAATTCTTGGGGGATGGGGGGTGGGGTGAAGTATGAAAAGATGGTTTGTGTTCAAATAGGTACAAGCAGATAAGGTCAGTCTCTTATAGATATCTTCAAGAAAAAAATCAACCTCAAAAGATTGAACTGAAATCATTATGGTGATTGAGCTGATGAATCCAAAGATAAATTTGGTTTGGACAAATAATATTAATTCATGAAGTTTCCTTATGGCCATAGGTTTAAAGTGCTTTTCCAGATAATCTCTTTTTTGAGGCTATCCTCATATTAATTATGAACACTTCCAGCTGTACCAAGTATCTATAAACTAGCCCTCTTAAGGCAGTTAAATGTATATTTTCTTGAAGAGAGTCAAATTATACAGAAGTATGAGATCACCTAAGAAAAGCAATTATGTACAACTTCTTTTTTATTGCCAGAGTTATATACTATTTACATTTAAATCTGACATTTAGGGGTGCCTGGGTGGCTTGTTCAGTTAAGCAGTATCTGCCTTCAGCTCAGGTCTTGATCTCAGGGTCCTGGGATCAAGCCCCATATTGGGTTCCCTGCAGGGAGCCTGCTTCTCCCTCTCCCCCTTTGCCCCTCCCCCTGCTTGTGCTCTTTCCCATTCTCAAATAAATAAAATCTTTTAAAAAAAATCTGACATTTAATTCTCTATTATATCTCCTTATTAATTCATTAACTCACTAATTCGTTAATTAATTTATCCATTCATTCATATGACAAACTTAAGAAATAGATAACAAATAACATAGATCAATATATACTATAATGTCGAGTGGTATATAATGTTGAGTGGTATTGAGTGCTGTGAAGAAAATAACGCAGGGTGAGGGCTATGAAGATGCCAAGTCATTTTTGGAGTGAACATAAATATTTGAATTATAACAGGGCTCCCAGTATCCATTTTACCACTTCCTAACCAGCTTTCAGCAAGTCACTTAGCTTCCCTGGGTCTCAATTTCTTTATCTATTAAAAGATAATACTCTATTTCCTAGGGTTGTTATGGGGATTAAATGAGATGTGGAAGTTGCTGTTATCATATAGGTGTTTGAGAAATATTATTCCTTATTTCTCCTGTCTTTTGGGGAAGTGAAAATGATTTGGTATAAATAACCAAATTCTCACGTGAGATAAAGAAGCTAGCAACTACTTTATTCCATATTTAAGGAAGGAGTGGGTAGAAATTTTTTAAAAAGTGTTTTGTTTTCTCTGAGCAAAATCAAATTCCAGCCTCTTCTCAGTAGAGAAGGGCAATGTGAACCTTCACATCATTAGATCTCTAAAATCCCTTTCAGGGCTAACAGCATTTTATTCTTTGATAAATTCTTCCCCTACTCCAACCACTTAAAAGGATGAGTGCTGGTCACCAACCTCTCCTTGAGAAGAATTTGGGTCCCAAGCCTATCAAAAACGATTGCAAAATAAAAAAAAAAAATGATTGCAACACAACTATGACTTTTTAAAAAAAATTCTGTTTTACTGATGAGTAGAAAGATCAACTGTATAATTTGTCTTCATTGACAGGGGAAACCTAATTTAAACTGGGAGAAACGGAAACCAGTGGTATGTTTCTTCTTGTCCTGCCAGAAGGAAAGAGAGACACCCTAATAATTAGTTTAAAACATTAATTCTTGCACTTATTGACACCTGCTATGTCCTTCACATGCATATAATTATATATTATTATATGTTGATATGTATATAATTCACATACATATATCTTATATTATTAAGTTATAGTGTTATAATTATATGATGCTCATAATAGCGTAAAAGGTGAAGGGTGTTCTTTTTATCCCAAGGTGTGGATTTGGAAATTGAGTCTGGGTTAGGTTATGCAGTTGTGAGTGGTAAAGCAGTGGTGGAAACCTAGGTGTAGCTAAGGCCAAAGCTGTGCTGTGAAGCGCTTGCTGCTTATTACCAGCCAACTCGCTGGCCGAAATGAATTTTCACCATGGCCTTGCTGTGGAATTTGTTGAGATTGTTTTTCCATATGCCGTAATATGTTTAGTTTTGTCTCAGATGGGCAAGCAGATTAACTTTTAAGAGAGATGGACCATCTCCACTCTAAACACAACTAGATGTAGCCTTCCAGCAGCTGAAAATCCTGTAGTGGTATCCCTTCATCAGAGTGCAAATACCCTTTTATGGGGTTGGTTTTTAATCTATTAGCGTGGGCCAACACTGACTCGATTTTTCTCTGGAATTAGCTATGAACAAGGATGCATTTTCTTTTTTTTCTTCAAAGATTTTATGTATTTATTTGACAGAGAAAGAGAGTAAGCAGAGTGGCAGGCAGAGGGAGAGGGAGAAGCAGATTCCCCGATGAGCAGGGAGCCCAATGTGGGACTTGATCCCAGCACCCTGAGATCATGACCTCAGCTGAAGGCAGATGCTTAACCAACTGAGCCACCCAGGTGCCCCAAAGATGCATTTTCAAACTCAAAAATCTAACTTCTTTTGCCCTCACCACATACATTATCAAAACTAGAAACAATCTGCTAAAAACACAGCCTAGCCTTCAGGGACTTAATCAACTCAGTGATATAATGTGTGAAACTTGACTGTCAGAGGAAGAGGAAAGAATGTTTGAGATGTTGGAAGGTGACCTCTCTGTGTTTGGTGTAACAAGTGCATTTCTATTCACATCTGGCTCCTTCAAACCAATGCATGCTCCCACCCCTGAGTGCTGCTGACTCGGTCCTGCAAACCCACCATGGGGTCACTGCTATGTTCCTTCTTTGGGAAGACATCATAGTGTGGAGACAGAGATGCTGCTCTGGTAGTCAGTCTTGGGTTCTAGTCTCTGCTACCAAAGAGATTTGAATTTTATTTTTATTTTTTAAAAATATCTATTTATTTATTTATGATAGACATAGAGAGAGAGAGAGAGAGAGAGAGAGAGAGAGAGAGAGAGAGAGAGGCAGAGACACAGGAGAAGGGAGGAGCAGGCTCCATGCCGGGAGCCTGACGTGGTACTTGATCCTGGGACTCCAGGATCACGCCCTGGGCCAAAGGCAGGCGCTAAACTGCTGAGACACCCAGGGATCCTCTGAATTTTAGATACAAAAAAGAAAGATCCGACTGGCCCCCAGACAGTTTGGTATCTACTGGCTGACATGTTTTGTTTAATGTCAGGATTTTCAGGGAGCCCCAGTTTGGACAACTGCTGTGTTTCCAACTGAACAGCTATGTTCTTCCTTCTTCCCTGCCCTCCCCCTGAGGCCTCAGGTGGCTCCAGATGAAATGGAGTGTGCATGTGTTAGCGGGGATGGAGTTACTCTCTCTATCTCATTGCCCAAATCCACTGACTCAGACACCCACTGTGTTTCCCACTCCACCCTGTGGAAGAATATGTCAATGAAAGGGACCCTTCAACTCACAATCCCTGTTTCTCACAATGCCATCATCCATCCTCAACGACAATCTGGAGTACCCACTACAAAATCTTGTCAACTTGGTCTTTAATAATGGCTTTCACAGTTTTCTCACCACAGCCCATGAAAGGAAATAAACTTTAGAGGCACCTGGGTGGCTCAGTGATTGAGAATCTGCCTTTGGCTCAGTGAGTGATCCCAGGGTCCTGGGATCGAGTTCTAAATCAGGCTCCCTGCAGGGAGCCTGCTTCTCCCTCTGCCTGTGTCTCTGCCTCTCTCTGTGTCTCTCATGAATGGATAAATAATATCTTAAAAAAAAAGGAAATAAACTTTACGTTACAATCTAGTGTTCTCTCTCACACATACACAGATACACACGCACACAAACAGGCTTGAAGAAACCATGTTTAACTTGTGCTACACGTTTTCTATTCTTTTCTGTTATGTTGTATTTTTTTCAAATGCTGAGCCTGACCCACTAACTTGATCTCAGATCAAACTTTGGTTAAGTCAGACTCTGCCTTTTATACGCACAGAGTGCTCTACTCCTTCTTCCTAGCATTTATCATAGTCTATAACCCTAAATTTGTGTGATTGTTTATTGTCCTCCCGCCCCTAGTAGACTGGAAGCTTCAAGAGAGTAGGTTTTGCCCACCTTGGAATCTTTAGAGTCTAGCACAACAACTAGCATGTAGTAAGATGTTTAATAAATATTCATCAGAGAATTATTAAACTAATTAATGTGGCTAGCCTTCCCCAGGTCTGCATGGTTATTTTCTAGAATTCCATCACAATTCTGAAGTCTAACAAATATTTGTACCCAGCTGTGGGAGTTTGCAGCTCAGAATTGTTGCAGGCACTCCCCCACTGTGTTTTCTTTCCAGGCTGCCTACAGCTGATCATGACAGGTGAGCCAGTGCCTTTTGAAGGAGGCAGGCCACTGCCTCACCAGGTTGTTGAGGGCAGGTCCCTCCCTCCATGGGAGCTAAAGAAAGGACTCTCCCCGGGAAAAGGCAGACCTCTGGAAGTTATGGGACACCTGGATTTTCTGTTTGTTGGCCACTTGTTTTGCCCTTGTCAGGTGAATTTATCATTCTGGCTCACTGCCTTGCGGCTACTTTGCTGGTTGTCCCTGACCCCTGAGGCATCACTCAGACAGCTATAGACTGTCTTCAGCTAACAGCATGGGTTATTTAGCCTTGCAGAATATTTCCTTTTTTTTTTTTTTTTTTTTTTTTTTAATAAGCAGCTCTTAAAGAATTCACAATACATCTCCAATGTTGAAATCATTAGGCATCTTGAAAAACTGAAGACACTGAAGGGTTCTCTCAGAGCACTCCAATGAGGCTGACTCCTACCCTTCTCCCTGCCATAGACTGGCTCCCTTTGCTGTATGGCTGAGAATAAAGGAAGAAGTTAAGAGTGTGAAGCATCTGGGGCACCTGGGTGGCTCAGTGGTTGAGCGTCTGCCTTTGGCTCAGGGTGTGATCCTGGGGTCCCAGGATCAAGTCCCACATTGGGTTCCCACAGAGAGCCTGCTTCTCCTCTGCCTGTGTCTCTGCCTCTCTCTCTCTGTGTCTCATAAATAAATAAATAAAATATTTTAAAAAAAGAATGTAAGGAAGCATCTACTCTGTGTGAGGTATCAGATATTTTCCCAAATATCTATTATCCTCACACAATTCTAGGTCATCGGCAGAATAGGGATGCCATCCAAGATCTGTTGGGCCGGTTGCAAGACATCAAGATGTAGATGCTAAAATTTTAAACTCATTAGACCAAATAATATGGGACTTTGAGATAATTGTTCAGACAATATAGGCAAACCAGCAGTGGAAAAGGACAACCCCCAAATAATCCCGAATGATCTACTTTTTGTCTGACAGAGGTGGGAGAGGCACAAGAAATAGTTGTCAGGTGTCCAACATAGGGCTGATTTCTTTGTGGTAGAAGGATTGACAAATCCATGTTTGGAACCTTTAGAATATACCTATAAAATGATCCCATTTTATAAGTGGCCTTGCTGTTGAATCCAGAGATTGAGGGCATGTAATTCACAGGTTATTTACCAGTTTTAAAGTAAGACTTTCAACGAATCCAAGGAAGTTGGATAAAAGCAGGTGGCACAGAAAAAAATGAAATTTTTGAGATTTTTCTCTTTGAGTGTTGAATTTAGCCTGGCTGGCTGGCTGGCTGGCTTGCTTGCTTGCTTTTTTCTTCTTTCTTTCTTGTTCTTTAGAGAGGGAGAAGGGGCAAAGGCAGACAGGGAGAGAGGGAGAATCCCAAACAGGCTCCATGCCTAGCAGGTAGTCTGAAACGGGGCTCATATTTCCAGTTTAAGTTCTCTTGATAGTATTATCATTTATAAGTAAACCAAATATTTCTAATTCCATTTATAAGTAAACCAAAATATTTCTAATTCCTCTCCATTGTCTCTATATAAATTATAATAAAAGTTCTTTTCTAGTCTTTAAATTAAAAAAAAAAAGGAAGTGAAGTTAAGTAAATCAGCTGTACAGACTTTGTGTTAAAACCTCAATGTCTTCAACAAAGGAAGTTTGTATTTGGTACAGTGCAGATTCTGGTAATCTGGTGGGGGGTGAAGCACCTCGTCTGAGGCGCCTCTTTTGTGGAACGCCAACACTGAGGTGTTACGTGCATCCGTGCTCAGGCTCTAACTTGGGCTTGTGTCCCTGGGGCCTCAGAGGGACAGTTGTTTGGTTATATTTCCCCAAACTCTCCTTGGTATGCGTATTTTCTTATTATTTATTAAGATATTATTTTATCTTATTTTATTTTAAGATTTTATTCATTTGTTGGCGGGGGGGGTGGGGTGGTGGTGGTTGGAGGGAGAGAGAGAGAGAGGAGGGATAAGCATGCTGAGTACGGAGCCCAATACAGAGCTTGGTCTCACAACCAGAGCCAAAATCAGCAATCAGGCATTTAACCTACTGAGCCACTCAGGCGCCTCTGTACGCACCTTTTAAATAAAACATTAGCGGGATCCCTGTGTGGCGCAGCGGTTTAGCGCCTGCCTTTGGCCCAGGGCGCGATCCTGGAGACCCAGGATCGAATCCCACGTCAGGCTCCCGGTGTATGGAGCCTGCTTCTCCCTCTGCCTGTGTCTCTGCCTCTCTCTCTCTCACTGTTTGCCTATCATAAATAAAAAAAAAAAAAAAAAAAAATTAAAAAAAAAATAAATAAAACATTAGCATTGCCCTGTTCTTTGGTCTCTAGCATTGAACTTTCTATCATCATAAGGCTTGGCTCATTACCAGATGGATTTGGTCAATGTCACATTTCTTCCTTTTAAAGAAACACCATTCACCTAGATAAAGACTTCTCTCTCTCTCTTCTTCTTTTTTTTTTTTAAGATTTTATTTATTCATGAGAGACACAGAGACAGAGAGAGAGGCAGAGACACAGGCAGAGGGAGAAGCAGGCTCCATGCAGGGAGCCCAATGTGGGACTCGATCCCAGGTCTCCAGGATCAGGCCCTGGGCTGAAGGCGGCACTAAACTGCTGAGCCACCCGGGCTGCCCTCTCTCTCTCTTCTTTTAAATGATTCAATTATCAGGGCCTGAAAAAAATTGGGACTGAAGTGATGTTGCCTTTAGACCCCTTCCACCTTCCTATTCCCCTCCCTTCTTGGCTCTATTCATGTCCAGCATGTTCTGGGGTTGTCATCCAGACATGGTCTCCAAGGATTATACCTGTACCAGATCCATCCTTCTACATGAATTGGTTTGGGCTGGTCAGGACTCAGTGTGTCAGTACTCATAGTACTGAGAGTCAGTACACATTTTTACTGAGATAATGTTACTAAATGCAGGGTTGCTTTCCAAGGAAGCGGAACTAGTGCTGGAAAAGAGGGACTTTCCACAAATACACAAATATAATAACCTTCACAGATGAACGTTTGTGGCCTAACATCGCTACCTGATTCTGGGTGCCAGGGTTAGGTGCGGGAAACACCAAATGCAGACTGGGGAGAAAGATTATACGTAGCAGAGAGGTTACACTCTCTTGGGTTGAACTCTATGCCCCATCTTCTCACTTCTCTCTTTATGCCTGGTTGTCTTTGTAACTGCTGTTTCTGCTGTAAACACTTCTCTTTACCTGAGAGCTCACAGGATAGGGTGAGGGTAGTATGGGCAAAGGACCACTGGGAAGTTGCCCAGGGTCTTGGGCCAATGCCAAGGGAAGGCAAGCTTCCAAGTCCAGGGATACCCCAACAGCATGACTTTTAGGGGACAGAACTTCCTTCACCAGAGTGTTCACATCATCCCCAATTTGCCCTGGTGAATTCTCCTCTCTGACAGTGGACTCTCTAGGGTCTCCACCCAGCACTTGGCCGGCCTCTGACCACAGCTTGTTCTTTCCAAAGGTAAATGAAAGAGAAAAGTCAGTGATGTTTTATACACTGTCAGCTCCAATCTGACAGCCTCAATAAATTTTCCTTAAAAATGTTTCATGTCTAATATCAGACCTTTCCTTTCTGTTTCCGGTTGCTCAGAGTATGTCTCACGTCTGCCACGCTAATTCTGGCCTTTCAGAGAATATGCTTTTACTTTTAACTACAGCATCAAGACAATTCGTAGCCCCCTGAAGACTCTATAAATTTGCCCTTGGCCCAAGTCCCTCTCCCTTATTTCAGATCATAGGAATAATAAGGAGGAGCCACATCTTGGGACTGTCGGAACTTCTGACAGGATTCTGCACACTTAAGGATCTTTTAAGTTGTCGTATGTCCCGGACAAGCATTTGCCATATCTTGAGGAGCATGTGGGACTTGAGATGTGAGGGCAAGAGAGGGCTGAGTTGTTTATTATTAAACTGACAGGAAACAGGCCAGGCTCATTTGCTGCTGCTTTCAGCCGGGCAAAAGAGGATAAATTAATTGCTTTATAGAAATTCCTTTCTGCATTCTTTAGGAAAAAAAATTTTCCATGTAAGCTAAATGATCAAACTGAGCAGTTTTGGGCTTGACAGCTTTGACAATGTTCCTTGGAGGAATGAAACAATTAAAGCAACTTATTTCCTCTGAGAAAAGGCCATTTATAATCATCTATTTACTCCGCACAGAATATTCACAGTAGACTCATCTCAAGACCCTCAAATCCCATATAATACTGGGTTTTTCATCACTGGGATTCTCCCCGCCACCCCCCTCCGCCTTTTTTTTTTTTTCCTTTAATGCTTCCTCATGTATTAGGCAGAAGATGTATTCACCTGGAGCCAGTCCTGATCTCTTTCCCCTCAATCCCAAAGTTATCGCAGTGCTACCATTTGGGAATAAACAACATTTAAAGGGCCCAAAGGGGGAAGAAAACCAATTAAAAAAAAACTAACTGAGGATAGTTGGCTACAAGATTTGGCAGGATGTGTATAATTCCAGGGAGGAGTTTCACGAAGGATGGAGAAGGTCAGCAGTGTCTGATGCAAAGAAAGGTCAAGTTAGAACAGGACAGGAAAGAAGTCAGTGGCTGCCCAGCAAAAGGTCATGAGTGGCTGTTTCAAGGACAGCTTCTGCAGAGGGGCGAGGTGGGAGCCTGAGGCCATTGGGTTAGGCCATGTGAGGGAGCAGAGAAGAAGTAGAGACTGGATGGTCAGGGGAAGGGGAGAGAGGAGCTTGAGAATGAAGGTTTTCTTTTCAGATGGATCTGAATGGAGCAAGTTTCTAGGAAGAAGCAAGGTGTCAGGGAATGGAGGGTGCTAGCTGGTCATTTCAGGTGGAAAGAGCTGGAATACAAACTTGAATGAAATTTCTGTCCTGGGGACCTTTCCTGCCTTTCCCATTACACATCCTGGAAAAAAAAATTGGTGCATTAACAGATTTTGGATTTCGAAGGGCTTCACTTTTATCATGCTTGAGATTTGCTCCTCTGTGAAACGTGAAGAGGCAAAACTGTACACCAAAAAAAGAAAATGATATTTGATGAAAAACTCACTCTTCAGTAAATGGCTCTTAAATCTTTGGTCCGGTGCTCATATGAGTATTTGAATGGCATTTGGAATACGTTCCAAGGTACTTACCCCTGGAAGGATTCGTGGTATTGGAGCTGAGTTCAAAGTCTCAAAAACGAGCCAAAACCTGTTCCTTTCAGTAGTCAGGGTTAAGTTTAATATCCTTCTTCGAGAAGCTTTCACACACTAAACTTGCCATGGCTAAGCTGCTGGAAAAAAAGGAAATGCCAGAGGTTTAACTCCTATAGCAACTTTTATGCAAGTTACATAACCTTTCTTGCCCTCAGTTTCTTAATTTGTAAAGCAGAGGTAATAATACCTACTCCATGGGGTTGTGACGATTCAATGGGCCAATTAAAACAGCCCCTTTCTGACAGTAAGCTGTTAGTAAGCTTACTAGTAAGTGTGAGCTTACATGCTTACTTGTAGTAATAGTAGTTATAGCAGTGGGCTTTCCCAGCTTCTACCTCTGTTAACAGTGGATTCTTTTAAGGATGCACCACAAGGTACGGAGGACGGGAGCCTGCATAGCCAGCACAATGAGTTTGCAGATCCAAGGGCAATTCTTTTCTCTTTCTCTCTCTCTCTTTCCCTTGCCAACATTTACACACTGCAGATTTCACATAAAAATCCACATTTCCAGTAGCACTAGGCATGTATAGCTGCATGGCAGTGATGGTCTGTCTGGAGCTAAATAGGCCCTCACGTCGGCACAAGGGTCTGGGATCCCAGGTTTGCCAAGGTTGCTGCCAATCCCTGCTACTGGTAGACGTGGGCCCAGGACCTCAATGTAAGGCTGTGCAGGTTGCTCACTGTACAAGGCACCGAGCTAATGGGGCCATATGGGGGCAATTCTGACAGCCTGATAGATTTGGGATTCAGGCTCTTCTTTTCTTCTTTTCTCTCTCTGCTCCCCGTTCCTCATCTCCTATCCCTGTTGACATCTTTCCATCTCATGGTTTCTTCTCACTAGTAGCTTCTACTGCTTTGCAACGTCTGTCCACTGCCTCCTGTCTGTGTGTTTCCACACCTCTGTCCACTCCACCATGCTTGACAGGATCAGCTAATTTGCCTAAGGTCATACAGTTAGCAGGTGATGAAGATGGATTTGAACCAAGCTTATCCTTTGCTGGAAAATGATTACTGTGTAAGTGAGCAGAAGGACATTGAAGATAATTTATTAGATTGGCTTATTTAAAAAAATCCTAGATTTCCTTGCTTAAAATAGGACAGGTTTGGGATGCTAGGGTGACTCAGTGGTGGAGGAGGTGCCTTTGGCTCAGGGCATGATCCTGGGGTCCTGGGACCGAGTCCTACATCAGGTCTGCTTCTCCCTCTGCCTGTGTCTCTGCCTCTCTATGTCTCTCATGAATAAATTAATAAGATCTTTTTAAAAAATGAGGACAGGCTTTATTGTTAACTTTTATTCAGACCCAACATGCATTTAGACTAACTTGTTATTTCCTGGTCTAAGGAAAATAACAAGAAATGGGCTCAGTTGAGCTAAGTTGATCCTAGGGTGTCCGAAGGCACGAAGTGCTTTTTACTATGCTTGGGACTAGAGTGTGATTCCAAAATGCATTTGTCTGAGACTAGCCCTGAAAACCCTACTTTACCTTCCTTACTTTCCATCCCTCCTGGGAAAGGACTCAACCCCCATTCCCACCACTACTTTTTAGGATTCACTATCTTCCTCAGTCCCCTAGACCCCCGTGGGATGGTCTGGGCTTCACTTCCTCAGTGTTCCCGTACGAGGTCAGCGGAAACAGGTTAAACTGAATAGTGACCTGACACCATGGCAGATTTGGTGTATATATTATTCTCTCAAGTGACTCATCATTCAGCCCACTGAAGCACTTCCTTTATGCTTTAGGGTGGTGGGAATTACAAGCACAGGTCAGAGATTTTTGCCACCTTTAAATCATAACATGTACATTTCTGCCAATTGTGCTTACTTAATGCAACTTTCAGTAAGAACAAAGATCGCAGTGTCCTTTCTTGGGCATTGAGGGAACTGGGTTCTCATCTCCTCTTTGCCACTTGCAAGGCTTGGTAGTTTTAGGCAGTGGTTCAGCCTTACAGGGTGCTGTTGACTTGTGTTGCCCACTGCTTAGGCAGGGAGGCTCTGGACAGGGAAGGTGAGCCTTCATAAGGTTCTAAAATTAAGTGGAAATGAAGTACTCGCATACCTGGGGACGTGTTCACTGCCTTCTTGTGGGGAGGATCTCATGCTTGACCCAAAGAGATTTTGTGGAAGAGCCGTGTGTGTGTGTTGGCTTTCCGGCCTGGATGTGTGACTGCTGTATTTCAGAAATCAGCTTTAGACTTTTTGTTTCCAAAGTCTCATTCATGTTAATGACCACGTATCAATTTCACCATAGCATGTGTTGCGCATGGTCCCCTGGTTCAAAAGCACTTGAACACCCTCAGGGATCTTAACTCCACACTCCTGCATTGAGAAAAGAGGGTGCAGCCAACATTTGAATTGGGGTCAAATGCAGGTTTTTATAAAAGACAAAATACTCAAGAACAGGAGAAAGTTAGAGCTATATGTCATTCCCTTGTTGAGGGTGAGAAGTAAAGCTATTTTCCTCGTGTATTTAATATTTGGGGACTGCATAGGAGAGTTTAATAGGAACTACAATTTCATCAGTAAGATATTCTTTTTTTTTTTTAAAGATTTTGTTTATTTATTTGAGAGACACAGAGAGAGTGAGAGAAAGAGAGAGAGAGAGAACACAAGCGGGGCAAGGGGCAGAGGGAGAAGCAGACTCCCCACTGAGCAGGGAGCCCGATGTGGGACTCGATCCTGGAACTCCCAGATCAAGACCTAAGCCGAAGGCAGACGTTCAACTGACTGAGCCACCCAGGCGTCCAGTAAGACACGTTCTTAACAGAACAGCCAGACTCAGGGCAGAATCCACAAACCCTCAGTAGCCATACGGGTGGCTGGAGAAGAATGTCATCAGCAAGATCTCACTGGGAGATATAATCCCATTCCACAATTTGTTATGGATTAAGATTTCTGAACAAAACCATCCTTCTAACCCCGTATGGACTCTGCAGAAAATATGAGGCCAGAAAATGAATAATTCCTAACTCTATTTGGTTACTGGCTAGTATGCTGGTTTAGCTGAGTGCCTGCCTTCTGCAACAGAGCCTGCAATTACTCCGCCTTGACATCACAGTTCATCCTACTTATGAGAGCAATATTGCCTTTTTTTTTTCCTATAAAATATCCTTCTCTTCCATCTTTCCGCCTTTCTCTTTTCTCTTTGCTTTTGTAATATGAAGTGCCTTGAACTTGTATATGTGGTGTTGAGGAAGAGAAGATTTACGTAGGGAATGGGGGAACCTTGACCATACTGCCTTACAGATAAAGCATTCCTCTGCTGGGGCAAATGGGAAATTACCAACAGAACCACTTACACATTCTTTTCCTAGTTCCATCCCAGTAAGTACCAAGTACATATTATCACCTGAGATTCTGAGGTTGGTTTCATGGTGAGCTGGGATTCTCAGTCACATTTCCCATTGGCTTTGAGTTCCTAAGGCAGCTGTTGCTTCTTCTCAGTGTGTGTATTGGTGGATTGCACTTGAACCCCTGGGGTTTAAAAATGCAGATTCTGGCCACATCCAGATCAATGGAACAGAATCTCTGGAGGTGGGGCCCAGAGGTCTCCACTGCTGACCAGCTCCCAAACTCACTTTTATGTGTGCTGAAGTCTGAGGTTCGCTACTGGAAGGAAAAGGATTTTAAGACAGAGATTGCAAAGGAGGTGTTCAGAGGTTGGTAAAGTTACTATTATTGTTATGGAATTAACTTGGATATTAGGAGGTTTCATATCAAAGTCTTCTAAAACAGAGGAAAAGAAAGGAACACCACCTCAATGCATAAAAGGAAAGACTGTCATGTATGTGCCCAATTATAAGCATTTCACATGGGGCCACCTGGGTGGCTCAGTGGTTGAGTGTCTGCCTTTGGCTCAGGTCGTGATCCTGGGGTCCTGGGATCAAGTCTTGCATTGGGCTCCCCTCAGGGAGCCTGCTTCTCTCTCTGCCTGTGTTTCTGCCTCTCTATGTGTCTCTCATGAATAAATAAATAAAATCTTAAAAAAAAAAGGATTTTGCATAATTTCCTAGGAATCTAAAAAGAATGTCTTCAGGTCATCCTTATTGTTATTTTGACACTCTTTGGACTGTTTCAATTTTAAGAAGGGTAATAAGGAAGAAATAATAAATTAATAGAGAAATAAATTTCTTTGTATACAATCTTCACATTTTCCATGACTCTTGAAATGTTATATGATGTTACCCTTCATGTGCTTTACTCTTATCATTTTTCAGTAATAGGAATAATTTATATCCTTTAGTATAAATTTTGCTATACTTTATATACAATACATTTTTATTCTAATACTGCACATGAGGGAAAATCCTGCATAAGATACCTCTTCACATACACACAAACACTCCACCAATTGAATGAGCTGTTGTTTTTAGCCAGTATTCTGGACTTTAAATAACTTTTTGGTTATAACTCATGTTTCAATTTCACCAAAGCAGATACCATAATATCCATCATCTTGAATAACTTCTTAGTGCACAGAGTATATTCTAATTTATTAGGAAGGGATTTAAGGGATTTTTATTTCTGCATATATCACACTAACTTGATAAACACTTTATTTATTTATTTATTTAGAGAGAGAGAGCACCAGTGGGGGGTGGAGCATAGGGGGAGGGAGAGAGAATCTTAAGCAGGCTCCATGCTCAGCATGGAGCCCCATGCAGGGCTTGATCCCAGAACACTGAGATCATGATCTGAGCCAAAATCAAGAGCCAGCAGCTTAACCAACCTACCCACCCAGGCACCCCAACATGACGAACACATTAGTAAGGGATGAGCAAAGGAACTTATTTTATTAGTGGATAGAAATGTTATTAAGGATACAGCATCAGGATTTTTATGGCAAGTAGTGGATGGAAAGCAAGAATGAGGCTCTCTCTGAGGTCAGCAGGAAAGACTATTTACAAAAGAGATAAAGGACATGGTCGCTTCCTGACAAATGTTGGCAGACGACTGGGCATCGCTTCTGGAACAGGTTGAGAGCTGCAGCTGAGCGAGTGTGAATGTGCCGCACCCCCGCCCCCCTTACCCCAGGCAAGGAAGACATCTGGGAGGAGAGCCGGGGCCCATTACCTAGGTCAGACTCTCTAGTTCAGAACTAGTTCACTCAGTTCTTCTCTGCTTCAATTCCCTTTTCTGGAAAATGGGGATATTACTTATCCCGTAGGAGAGCTGTAGGAGGATGAGTTTGGCTTTACAAAATGTATATAATACTTGGAACTTACAAAGACATAAATTTCAGAAACCTTGGGGAGATCTCCTTTGCTCTGTGAGTGGCTAAATGCATTTGCGGTGGTGGGGTCTGGTCACATTTTCCTTTTGAACAGTTTTCTCGGATTTTGGCCATCTCCTGCCCTCCTAGGAAGGCACAAAAAGATTCTCTTGCCTCAGATACCCATAGTCATGAAACAGCAGGACCAGGAGCTGAAAGATCACTGGATAGTGCAATGCTTGGTGCAGAATAAGGAAGCTTGAGACAAAATACAAGAGCTCAAGCATCTGCACATTTGCATATAAGCTTCTCTTATGGGCAGGGACCTTTGCTTTCTTCACTGTAGAACCTTGAAAAGGTGGGTCCTCAATAATTGTTGAAAGAATAAATCAAGGTCAGATTTCTGGGCTAATGTCTCTTCTTGCCTCTGCAGTGAGCTAACATCTCCTTCTATTCTTCCTAAGAGATCCTCTTCATTGTACAACTTGCCTAATTTGCTCTTTCTCCAAAACATTCCCCCTTGAAGTCTCCAGTCCTCCCCCTCTCTCACTAAAGAGCTCTTTCCTAAAGTAAACAACAGTTAGCCATTAATAGCTTCATAACTTAAGAACAATGCGGTTTCTCTGGTTTAACAAGCATTGTTCTCATCCTTCAATCTAAAATAAATTTGAGGGGCACCTGGTGGCTTAGTGGGTTATGTGTCCAACTCTTGGTTCTGGCTCAGGTCATGATCTCAGGGTCATGGGATTGAGTCCCTCGTTGAGCTCTGCCTTCAGCCCAGAGTCTGCTTGAGATTCTCTCTCTCCCTCTGCACCCCCTCCATGCATGCACTCTCTTTCCTTCTCTCAAATAAATAAATAATAAAAATCTTAAAAATATACGTAAAATTAAATCAATTTTGAGAAAAAAATGGAGATAGTCTGGGACTGGGGGACTTGGTTGTCTGGGGGGTGCATTTATTTGTATAAAGTGGCATATTTTGGTTAAATCTGACTAATAAGTATAAACACTGGTAAATGAATGTCTGTTAGAATCTTGGTTTTTAAATTAACTGGGGAGGCAGGGTTAGTTAGGCTAAGGGAGGGTGGTCAGATGGCCAAATCCGAAGTCCGAGGGGTGGATGAGTGCAAAGCAAGGTGGAGCTGGAAATTTTTCAGCTCACAACGGACGCGTGGAACTCACAACAGACGTGTGGTTCTCAGGCTTGAGAGTCCATCAGAATCACTTGGAGGGCTTGTTAAAACACAGATGGCTGGTCCCTACCAGTTCAGGATTCAGTGAATCTGGAGTAGGGCCCAAGTTTTTGCTTTTCTAACAAATTCCCAGAGGATATTGATGTCACTGGTCTGGGGACCACACTTTGAGAACAGCTGCAATAATTGGGAAGATACAGCCAAACTTACTGGCCTCTACTTGGTACATTTGTTCACTACCAGCTGAGACTGGGTTCAAGAGCACACAAAAACTTTCTCAGTCACCTCAGTAAATTCCACAATTTAAGGAAGGAAACTGGCAAGAAAGAAGAGTTAAAATTATCCCATTTCACATTATAGTAACAGGCTTTTTTGTACTTCACAGCTGCAGTCACCTTGGGCAGTAGAGGCCACAAGTCTCTCGGAGTCTTACTGAAGGCACTTCACTAAGACACAGACATTCTGGTAATTCACAGCCTCGGCCAGCATATATGAGAACAGATAGCCCCATTGCATATGGCTTTGGATGAAAAAAAAAAAAAAAAAAAAAAAAAAGCATGTGGGCTCTAAATGGCCAAGGAACTGGCCAAACCCAGGACAAATAATTTAAAGAAATCACAACCAGATTGGAGAAATGAGATGCTTTTAATTTTTTTTTAATTTATTTTTTATTGGTGTTCAATTTACTAACATACAGAATAACACCCAGTGCCCGTCACCCATTCACTCCCACCCCCCGCCCTCCTCCCCTTCCACCACCCCCAGTTCGTTTCCCAGAGTTAGCAGTCTCCACGTTCTGTCTCCCTTTCTGATATTTCCCACACATCTCTTTTAATTAATAGCACCCAACAATGTTTGTTGAATTCAGTGGAATCTAGGTGGATCAGGAGGTGGGTACAAGGGCTCATATAGTATGCTGAGAACACAGTTTTATTTAGAAATTCCAGATGAAGAAACAAATAATAAAAGAGCCCTCAAGAGACTCTCAAGATGTTCAAGCTTGTTCCTGTGTCTCAAGAAGAATTTGTGTTATTTAGAACATCGTAGGTTAAGAATGTGTGTGTGTGTGTGTGTGTGTGCATGTACATACACAATTTCTGTCACAAAATTATGGCAACCACTGCACAAATTATATGGAAACAGAAAAGGGAATAGAAAGAAAAGACCATTTTTATCTCTCTAACATAATCATGAATAGCAGTGGTTTTCCTTCTATGCTTTTTTAAACTGTGTACTTGGATTTAAATACATTTTTTTAAGCTTATATAATCATAGTAACTAAGAGCATGGATGGTCTCTGGAGTCAGATAGCCTTGGTTTCAAATCCTGACTACAGATGATACCTGCCTTGAGTTTTTCATTTGTTGAATGGGGGAAGACAAAGTCCATTGGTAGTGTTGCTGTGGGAATTCAGTGAAATGGTCCATGTCCAGTGCTCAGCACAGAACCAGGCCTAATGCAAGCACTTGATACAAGTTGGTATAATTTTCTGTTCTCACCAAAAAGCTGTGTCAGCCTTCCACCATCCTAATAATTGGGAACATTATCAATGTCTAGAGGCATGGCTATTTTTATTTACTGAGTCTGGTAGGATTTCATTCCACGAATTCTTCCATGGTTCAGACTTGGCTTTGAAGATCTTTGACCAGCTTGTTGAGAGCCCTTATTACTTGGGTTTTCCTCAGAAATTAGAGTCATCAAAGAGCAGTCCAAGCCAAAACATACCGATGACCATTGGGCTTGGAGAGTTGGGTTCATTTGCTCTTTAGCAAGGCTCTGTGGCTTTCCAAGATGCAGACACTGACTACACCATTGCAGGCATTGCTTACAGCCATGTAGATGATAGGTTGCTAGGGAGACAGGTGAGAAACCATGGGTGGAGAGAAGCAGATCTCTTAGCCCTATTGGAAAAACAATCCTAGGGCACTTGGGTGGCTCAGTTGGTTAAGCATCTGCCTTCTGATTAGTTTGTGATCTTGGGATCCTGGGATGTAGCTCTGCCTTGGACTTGTGCCCAATGGGGATTCTGCTTCTCCCTCTCCCTCTGTCCCTCCCCTTACTCATGTTCTCTACCCACCCCCTGAATGAGTAAATAAAATCTTTTAAAAAAAAAAAAAAGAAGAAGAAAGTAGAACAACCCTAAATGAAAGCTTAGCCAAACTTACATCTGCAACCTGGACCTCTTATTTCTGCCCCAGACCTGCTTATCCCATTGCCAGCTTGACTTCCATGGGAATCCTCTTGAGACCACAAACCCAGAATTTCTAAACCAAATCTTCAGGCTGACAGAAGGTAACCACACTGTTCTGAGTTTTACAGTTGCCTTGTAAATGAAGGGATTAATTTTGTTAGATAGCAGCTTCCTGCCCACAAAAGCAGGAAAAGAACTTATCAATGAAGGCCTTGGTTTTGTTTATCAGATAAACAGATCTTGACTTTATTATGATAGGTATAGGTACAATAAGCAGAATAGCCAGTTCATTAACTCTCTTAAATTTGATGCAACCATGTTGTACATTGTCTTATGTTGCTAAAGTGCTAATTGATAAAATACTACAAAGAACAAATACACAAATCCTTTGGACCAGAAATTCTACTTCTTGGACTTTATTCTACAGGTATATTTATAAATGTATGAATTAGTATATGTGCAATTTACTGAACATTATTTGTGCTGGCAAAAAGTTGGAAGCCGAATGTATATTGGTGCAGCCACTATGGAAAACAGTGTAGAGATTCCTCAAAAAACATTTTGAATTTTTTTCCATTTGCAATATAATAGATGGATCTTGAGGGTATTTTATGAAGTGAAATAAGTCAGAGAAAGACAAAGATTGTATCATCTCACTTATATGTGGAATCGAAGACAGAACAAAAAAACTGAGCTCATAGATGTGGAGAATAGATCGGGATTGCCAGAGGTGGTAGGTGGGGATGGGCAAAATGGTTAAATGGGGTCAATAGGTACAAATTTTCAGTTAAACAATAAACAAGTCACAGGGATGTAATGTATAATATGGTGAGTTTAGTTAACAATGCTGTATTGCATATTTGAAAGTTGCTGAGAGAATAGATCTTAAAAGTGCTTTTTTTTTTTTTTAAGATTTTTATTTATTTATTCATGAGAGACACAGAGAGAGAGTGAGAGAGAAGGGCAGAGACACAGGCAGAGGGAGAAGCAGATTCCATTCAGGGAACCCGAAGTGGGACTCGATCCCGGGACTCCAAGATCAGGCCCTGGGCTGAAGGCAGCGCTAAACCACTGAGCCACCCGGGATGCCCTTAAAAAGGCTCATTATAAAAGTCTGTAACTATGTATGGTGGCGGATATTAATTAGGTGTATTGTAGTGGTCATTTTGCAATATTTACAAATATTTATGTTTTGTACCTGAAACTAACATAATTTTATATGTCAATTATACTTCAATAAAAAGTTGGAAATAATAAAAATATGTAGAAGAAAAATATGTAAAAGAAAAAACATTTTCTTACATAAAAAAGACTGAAAGAATTCTTATATACTTATCTATTAGGTGAAAAGAGCAAAATGCAGATCACTAGTGAATGAATAAGCAGATTGCAGTATATTCATACAATGTAATACTCTTTCATTTAAAGAAAAAGAACAACTATTGGTACACATTACTGTACAGATGAATCTCAAATATTATGTTCCCACTTGGGTACACTATTGGAGGACAGGATATAAATATGCATTTGCATCTATACTGTATAGGTACAGTAATATACAGAGGAAACTATTATGTGGATTGTCTATGGGGAGAGAACTTGCATAACTGGAAGACAAAACTAAGAGGGAGACATTTTGTAATGTTCTTTTTTATACTTTTTATATTTAAAAGTACAAAAAATAGGGAGCCCCAGTGGCTCAGCGGTTTAGTGCTGCCTTCAGCCCGGGGTGTGATCCTGGAGACCCAGGATCGAGTTCCATGTTGGGCTCCCTGCATGGAGCCTGCTTCTCCCACTGCCTGTGTCTCTGCCTCTCTCTCTCTGTGTCTCTCTTGAATAAATAAATAAAATCTTAAAAAAAAGTATAAAAAATATTGCATACTTAAAAACAGAATAGTTTATAACTATGTCTTGATATTATATATAATTTGTCCCTCTTTTTTCCTTTTTGGTTTGTAACTAGTTTTTTAGAATTCATTTGTTTAGCCTATGTGTATAAACATAAAGATGTTTAATATTAGTCCATCTGCAAAAATAAGCAAATATTTAGAAGGCTACTATGTTTCTGTTGACTCCTAGTATAATTCTACTGTGGTGTGAGACTACCTGTTCTATCTGATTTCTGAACTTTGAAATTTGTTGAGATTTGCTTTGTGGTCCAGTATATGGTCACTTTTGGTAAATGGCACAAGGAGAATGTGTATTCTGTCATGAGGTGTAGATTTTTTATATAAGTCAATTAGATCAAGTTTGTTTATCATCTTCAAATCTTATATATCTCTGATTTTTTAATTTACACATTCTATCACTTACTAAAAGAAGTATGCTAAAGTCTTTCACTATACTTGTGAATTTGATTTCTCCTCTTCTGCAGTTCTTGCTTTATATGTTTTAAACCTTTATTACTTGGTGCATACACATTTAAGATTACTATCTCTTTCTGATAAATTGACCTTTGATCTTTTAGAAAATGTCGTCTTTACCTTTTGTCATGATTGATTGATTATTTATTTATTTATTTATTTGATCAATTTTTAAAAAAGATTTTATTTATTCATGAGAGACACACAGAGAGAGGCAGAAACATAGGCAGAGGGAGAAACACGCTCCCTATGGGGAGCGTGACATGGGACTCAATCCCAGGACCCAGGGATCACCACCCGAGCTGAAAGCAGATGCTTAACTACTGAGCCACCCAGGCACCCATACTTCTTGCTTTAAAGTTCCTTTTGCCATATTACTATAGCCATGCCAGCTCTTTGGCTATTTTTGCCTAACTTTTTCCATCACTTTGTATGCAGTTTATCTAGGCATTTACCCAAGACAAATAAAAGAATATGTCCATAAAAAGGCTTGCACATGAATGTTAATAGCAGCTTTATTTGTAATAGCCAAAAACTGGAGAAAACTCAAATGTCCATTAATAGGTGAATGGATAAGCAAATGATGGTATTTCCGTGTAAGTAAATAGTCCTCTGTAATTAAAGGAAATGAACTATTGATACATGCTACAACATAGACAGATCTCAAAATAATTTTGCTTGTGAAAGAAGCCAGAAAAAAGAGAACTATTGCAAATTAGTGGTTACCAGGGAACAAGGGTTGAGGGAAAGAGAGTAAGAAGTGGCATGGGGAAGCTTTGCGATTGCAGAGATGGTTTCATGGGTGTACACTTGTGTCAAACTTATAAATCATCCACTTTGAATATGTGCAGTATATTGCACATCAGCTATACCTCAATAAATCTGTTTTTAAAAAAGTAAAGTATATGATGTCTCTTGTAAGTAAGTAGCATATAGTTTTTTATGTAATCTGATGATCTTTGTCTTGTAATTGGTGAGTTTACTCTAAGTATATTTAATGTGATCACTGACATAGTTGAGTTTGTTTTTTTCCTTGCATTCTTTCCTTCCTAAGACTCAGATAACTTACCTCGAACATGATGATAAAAACCATTCTACCTATTGCCCTAGTCATTTTGAGGAATGAGATCATTATATGTAAAAGTCTCAGTAAGTTATAAGTCATTACAGTTTTCAGGGTTTTTTTCCCCTGGTTTTCATAAATGAGCAAGCTGAATCCTAGATAAAATTCTAAAGTAGAAGCCCCTTTTCAACAGACAGGTTTATACTTAGGCAGATTGCCTGACATTTTTTTTTCCTTTTGAACCCCTTCACTCATTTCTCCCATGCCTCTTGGCAATCACTAATCTGTTGCCTGTATCTGTGAGCTTGTTTCTGCTTTTGTTGTAGATTCTATAATAAGAGATACCAATATTTGTCTTTCTCTGTCAGACTTATTTCACTTAGCATAATGCCCTCCAGGTCCATACATGTTGTTGCAAATGAAAAAGATTTCATCCTTTTTTTTTCTTTTTAATATTTTATTTATTTATTTGAGGGGGGTGGTAGGGACAGAGGGAAAGGAAGAGAGAGAATCCTAATCAGACTCTCTGCTTAGCATGGAGCCCAAGATGGGGCTCAATCCCATGGCCCCAAGATCACAACCTGAGCCAAAATCAAGAGTCAGATGCCCAACTGACTGAGCTACCCAGGTGCCTCAGGATTTTATTCTTTTTTAAACCCAAGTAATACTCCATAGTATATGTATATACAATTTATTTATCCATTCATGCATTTATGGACACAGGCTATTTCCATGTCTTGGCTATTGTAAATAATGCTGCAGTGAACACAAGGATCCCTATATCTTTTTGAGTTAGTGTTTTTGTTTTCTTTGGATAAAACCCAGATGTGGACTTGCTAGATCATATGGTAGTTTTATTTTTAATGTTTTTTGAGGAACTTCCATCCTATTTTCCATAGTGGCTGTACCAATTTACATTCCCACCAACAGTGCATGAGGGTTGCCTCTTCCCACATCCTCACTGACCCTTATTATTTCTTGCTTTTTGATGCTAGCCATTCTGACAGGTGTAAGGTGATAGCTCCTTGTGGTTTTGATTTATATTTCCCTGATGATTAATGATGTTGAGCATTTTTTTCATGTACCCTCTTTGGAGAGGACATCTCCTTTGGAAAGATGTATATCTTCTTTGGAAAACTGTCATTTCAGGTCTTCTGCCCATTTTTTAATCAGATTGGCTTTTTGCTGTTGAGTTGTATGAATTTTTAAATATATTTTCAATATTAGTGCCTTGTCAGATATTGATTTGCAAATATTTTCTTCTATTCAATAGATTGCCTTTTCATTTTCTTGATGGTTTCCTTTGCCGTACAGAAAATTTCTATTTTATTTATTTATTTATTTATTTATTTATTTATTTATTTATTTATTTATGTATGTATGTATGTATGTGAGAGATTTTATTTTATTTTTATTTTTTAAAAGATTTTATTTATTTATTCATGAGAATACACAGAGAGGAGAGAGAGAGGCAGAGACACAGACAGAGAGAGAAGCAGGCACCATGCAGAGAGCCTGACGTGGGACTCGATCCCGGATCTCTAGGATCACACCCTGAGCTATAGGCGGCGCTAAACCACTGAGCTACCCGGGCTGCCTGAAAATTTTTATTTTAATGTAGTCCCATGTATTTGGTTTTTGATTTTGTTGCCTTGCTTTTGATGCTAGATTAGGAAAAACATTGCTAAGACCTATTTCAAGGAGCTTACTGACTATATTTTCTTCTAAAAGTTTTATGGCTTCAGGTCTTACATTCATGTTTTTATTTGAGTTTAAATACATATTTCTACTGTGGTTCCCTTCCCCCCCTATTTTTCAACTTGTCTCTTATTTCCAGAGAGATTACAACAATACATAATTAATAGAACTCTAATATTAATTAGTACTTTTACCATTTCACAGACAATGCAGGACCTTTAGAATATATGAACTCCATTTATCCTTTCTACTTTTTGTGTTATCATTGACATAGATTTTAATGCTATGTTTATTTTAGTTTTTAATTTTTTAAAGATTTAAAATTTCTTTTTAAAGTGATCTCTACACCCAACATGGGTCTTGAACTTATAACCCTGAGGTCAAGAATTGCATGCTCCACCAACTGAGCCAGCTGGGTGCCCCAATGCTATGTATATTTTAAATCCACATTATTATCATTATTTTGTACTATCATTGTCACTTAGATTTGCTCAAATATTTATCCTTTTGATGTACTTCTTTGCTTTCAGTACTTCTGTGCTTCCATCTGGGCTTGCTTTCCTTCAGTCTGAAGAGTTCTCTTTACTCTTTCTTTTAGTCTAGCTCTGCTGGTAATAAATTCTCTCAGTTTTTGTTTATCTGTGAGGTCTTTATTTATCCTTTATTAAGAAGGATATTTTCACCAGGTAGAATATTCTAGACTGGTAGTTGTTTTCTTCCAGCACTTTAAAGATATCACTGCGTTGATTTTGGGATTTCACTTTTTCCGTTCAGAAGTCAATGAATGATCAGTCCTACTATTACACGTTGAAGGCAATTTGTCTTTTCCCCTGATTGTTTCAAGAACATTTAGAATTTCTCCTTGATTCTCAGCAGTTTTATTATGATGTGGTTAGGTTCAATTTTCTCTGTATTGATTTTGTGGTGCCTTATGAATCTGTCTTTGGTGCTGCTTTCAACAATTCTTTTTTTTAAAGATTTATTTATTTATTTATTCATGAGAGATACAGAGAGAGAGAAAGAGAGAGGCAGAGACACAGGCAGAGGGAGAAGCAGGCTCCATGCAGAGAGCCCGATGCAGAACTCGATCCCAGGATTCCAAGACCTCAATCTCAGTGGCTGAGCATCTACCTTTGGCCCAGGTCATGATCTCAGGGTCCTGGATTGGAACCCTACATCGGGCTCCCTGGTCCGTGGGGAGTCTTCCTCTCCCTCTGTTCCTCCCCCTGCTCCTACTCTCTCTTTTTCAGGTAAATAATAATAATAATAATAAAATCTTGGGCAGCCTGAGTGGGTCAGCAGTTTAGTGCCTGCCTTCGGCTCAGGGAATAATCCTGGAGACCTTGGATCGAGTCCCACATCGGGCTCCCTGCATGGAGCTTGCTTCTCCCTCTGCCTGTGTCTCTGCCCTCTCTCTCTGTGTCTCTCATGAATAAATAAATAAAATCTTAAAAAAAAATCTTTAAAAAATTACTCAGTACTTCTAGGTGTTCTTTTAGGTGATTATGCTGCCTCATCAGTAGGAGATGATCATGTCAGGAGAGAAACTCACTTATATGGTGTTTATCTGATGATATTTACAGGCTGGGGGACTGTGACACCTTAGTGAGACCCTAAAGGCATTGGCTAGTTCTCCTCTAGGTTCCTTGTGGGGACCCTCAAACACTTTACTCATCGAATAAATATTTTTCCTATTCAGAGCAATTTTCCAAGTGAAAGGAATTTGGGACTCCCCTGGGAGGAAGAAACATAAGTTCCACAGCTTGTTAGTAAGTGGCAAACTTCTCTTTGTAGTCATGTTTCCACCTGTTGAATCATCTTTATAAAAATTGTATGTTTAGGGCATGTCCTTTTACGAGAAGAGATGGAAAATATGAGAAATTTTGAAACCTGAAATATCTATTATGAAGCCCCAGGTGATGAACTCTGAGGAATTTACTCCAAACTGCATGGCTCAAAATGTGGATGTATATGTTGGCATGGAGTTATATACACATATGATAATAATATTATATATATTGCATTATACACATAATGTATATATAACATTTGCTTTGGCTATTGATTTTTACAGTCTTTTTTTTTTTAATTTTTATTTATTTATGATAGTCACAGAGAGAGAGAGAGAGAGAGGCAGAGACACAGGCAGAGGGAGAAGCAGGCTCCATGCACCAGGAGCCTGATGTGGGATTCGATCCCGGGTCTCCAGGATCGCGCCCTGGGCCAAAGGTAGGCGCCAAACCGCTGCGCCACCCAGGGATCCCTTTACAGTCTTTTAAATTTAAAAGTGCTCTTTTTAAAAGATAATTTATTTATTCATGAGAGGCACAGACATAGGCAGAGGGAGAAGCAGGCTACCTACAGAGAGCCTGATGCGGGACTCAATCCCAGGACCTGGGATCATGACCTGAGCTGAAGGCAGACACTCAGCCACTGAGCCACCCAGGTGCTTCTATCATGTTCATGTCACCAGAGCATGCATCTCTTGATCTTGTGGTCATTCATGACTTCCAGCCCCACACTGGGTATAGAGATTACTCAAAAAAACCCCAAAAAACAAACAAAAAATAAAAATATAAAGGTGCACTTTACTAAAAGTATCTGAGGATACATCTCAGGAAAAGCCTTAGATTCTTTTTTTTTTTTTAAGATTTTATTTATTTATCTGAGAGAGAGAGAGAGAGAAAGCAGAGAGGAGAAGAGGGAGAAGGACTAGCAGACTCCAAGGCCAGCGGAGCATGGAACCCAACATGGGGCTTGATCCCATGACCCCGAGATCATGACCTGAGATGAAACCAGGAGTCAGAGGCCAAGTCAACTGATCTACCCAGGCGCTCCACCTTAGATCGTTTTAATGTGGTCAACTCCAGGAACTACTCACTCTTGAGCCAGCTGTGTTTCCAGACTTTATCCTTGCCATGCACTGTGATCCAACCCTGGCTTATTTACATCATTCAGAGATGGTTTTTCTAAATACAGTAAATTTAAAAATCTTTATTATTGCTGTTATACTGCACTGCCCTAACCTTATACTTCAGGAAGTTTGGGGAATAACACTCATTGCTTACTTGGTGCAAATCATTTCTGGTCCTGAACAATTGTTATTTTGCAAGGTTTGATTACACCATGTGCCTATGGCCATATATGTGTATGTGCCATCCATGAATGTCTATAATTAGTATTTATTACTAGCCACGTACTTTACACTCATATTTGTTGAGTGGTCTGTTAGTTACTAAGTCAGTTGTTAGTTACTAAGAGTACATTACATGTTTGCTTTTCTTTATCCCACCAATAGTGAACGATTTCACGATTGTTTAAAACGTGTCACATTCAGGAAAGCCCTAAGCCCTTTTAAATACTTATTAACATGGTTTTTTCTTGAATCAGTTTTAAAATTCTTCCAACCATTTTGGCTGCTGGCCATCCAGCATATAGTGAAAGAATTTTCTTTTAGGGATGAAAGCCAGAAAGAAGCCTTCTGGGGCTATGTAGTTTCCTGGCACAGCTGCTGGTGTAGATCATGGTGCTAACAGTTCCACTTGGAGATTCTTGAGCATCTTTGCCAGTTCCAGCTGGAAAGGTATCCAAGGAATCAGATAGTCCAGCCCTTTCATTTCACACGTAATGAAACTAAGACTCAGCCTGGTTAACTAATATACTTGAACTCAAACAGCTGGCAAATGGCTACATTTATTGTAAAGAAATGGGGCAGCCTGATAGTTAAAATACTTGAAGTAGGAGCACAGAAACCTAATGTTTAGATGTCATGAGATGGTGAAATCAAACAAACAAAATGCTGTTTTCCATCAGGTCTGTTCCGTCTTCTTCTTTTTTTTTCTTTTTTTCCCAAAGTGTGGTTAGAAAGTCCTCTTTTATAGGAGGGGAGGGGCAGAGGTGGGGGGAGAGAGAGAGAGAGAGAGAGAGAGAGAGGGACAGAGGGAATTTTAAGCAGGCTCCATGCGCAGTGCAGAGCCCAATACGGGGCTCAATCTCATGACCCTGAGATCATGACCTGGGCCGAAATCAGAAGTTGGATGTTTAACCAACTTAGCCACCCAGGCACCCTGGTTCAACAGTCCTTTTGTTTCAGAAGCCTCCTAAGCATTCCTAAGCTCAATTACCAACTCCCTCCTCTTTGCTCACAAGGCATGATCACATTTTTTATTATAATATTTATCATGTTGTATTAAAATCATTTATTCCATTATCCATCTGTCTTCCTCTCCCTCACCCACTGGCCTTTGCCTCCAGAAGGGGCAACAATATTGCCTTGGACTTTAATCTCTAGCACTTGCCAGAGAGTCTGGCACTTCTGTGCCCTTGATGTTTTATAAATGAATGAATGAACTAATACTCTCTCATAGTCTTGCACTATTAGCAAATCTTTACTGACATAAAAATCCCCTGGAGTTTCTGGCTAAACATGCAGTTTTCCAGGCCATGTCATAAGAGATGCTGTTTCAGGATGGGGGTAGGGTCTAGGAATCTAGATTTTATTAAGCAGTTGATAATTTGATGTATATGATCCATAGGCCACACTTATTAGCAGCATAAGCTGCATCATTAGTTCCACTGGTACTTAGTCCCAACTGTATCACAATTATCTGTCCATCTGAATAAAAAAAGAGCTTTGCTACCTATCCCCTTGTATTCTGACTCCTGAGTAGGAGTACCAACACTTTATTTTTTAAGATCTATTCATTCATTCATGAGAGACGGAGAGAGAGAGAGAGAAAGAGGCAGGCAGACAGAGAAGCAGACTCCAACCAGGAGCCCGATGCAGGACTCGATCCCGGTCCTGGGATCATGACCTGAGCCAAAGGCAACCACCCAACTGCCGAGCCACCCAGGCATCCCAAGTACCAATGCTTTAAACAAATCCCAGGGCTCCCTCCCAGTTTGATTTGTAGAAATAAAGAAAATAATATTTTAGGGGCACTTGAGTGGCTCAGTGATTGAATGTCTGCCTTTTTGGCTCACATAGTGATCCCGGGGTCCTGGGATCCAGTCCCGCATCAGGCTCCCCACAGGGAGCCTGCTTCTCCCTCTACCTATGTCTCTGCCTCTCTCTCTCTGTCTCTCTCTCTCTCTCTCTCTGTCTCTCATGAATAAATAAGTAAAATCTTAAAAAAAAAGAAAATATTTTAAAACATTTTGAGTTACTAGAAGAGTGGCTTAGCTCATCAAGGAAATATCATCATAATATAAATCTAGCATCATGAAAGTTATCTTAGACATGTTGAATTTGGTCTGAGACTCAAATACAGAGGAAATAAGAGCCATATGCAATCACTACCTGTGTGGACACCAAGTCTGTATGACCCCTTCCCTGGGCTGAATTCTCCCATCTGTGTAGACAGGCTTTCCCCTTCACTATGGTCAATGTAGAGATGAAGAGGGTTGATTTTGACTCTGGGGTGCTAGGTGCTCTTGAGAATGAAGTTCCCTATCACTAACTTAATAGCTGAAATTCACAGAATTTAAATTATTCTCAAGAAGTGCACCTGTGCCTGCGTGCTACTTTATATGTATACACTTTTTTTTTGAATGATGAACTTAGGCAACTTTACATCAGAAAGAGCTGAATGAGGTAGTTATTAAGCTACTTTATATAACTACTGAGAGGATTTCTGATCCTTGTGGTGTATTTACACATATACTGTTAGTCATTTCTATTCAGCTCCTTACATTACTTTTCACTTGTAACTTTTTGGTATGTACCTTTCCATGGGTGAACCTAATTCATATATTTATTTTAAGTGGGAAAATCCTATTTCACCTATTTGCTGTTATTTACTGGGGGCTCTCCCTCACATTAAGTGCTATGGTTATTTTCAATTATTCACCACCATACACAGAGTTCTTATACTCATTTCTGCTCAAATTATATGTTTGTATGAATCCCATAGGGCATATTCTCCAAAGCTAAATGATTACATTACAAAGTAATGATAGTTTTATAGTTCTTGTTGTGTATTACAGTGTTGCTTTCCAGAGGCACTGAACCAATATACCACCCTGTGGGGTCCCACCGGGGTGTGGGGCATGCCGATTTTCTCACAGTTTGACCAACATGTGATTTTGTCATTCTAGCTTATTTTTGCTGGTTTAATATGTGTGTAGGACATCTCCAGAGAGACTTAATTTTGACTTTCTTTAAACAATATAAGTTCTTTTCCTTATGGGACAGTTCGCTATTTTCGTTTTAGGGACAAAGAATTCATCTCCATATTTGACGGTTTTGAAAGGATGTGTTTAATTGCATTCCATAGAAGTGATCCTGTAGGCATAGGAAATAGGATCAGGCTCGACTGTCAGGGAAGAGGATCAGTTGTATGGCTCCGAATTAGGAAACTGATGTGGAGAATTGCAACAGAAATCCCGCCTGACCCCATTTAAGGAAAGATTGAAGAGCAGGAACATTCTGATTGCATGCTGAAAAAAATATTGGGGTTTTGGCACAGGACAACAGATTTTGCTTCAAAATGAAAGCAAGCATCTGTCCCTGCTTCCTTTCTTTGACTCTCTTACTATACCACTCCTTTCTTGAACCTTTTTAGGTATTCCCATTTCAGGTAGATGCCTCTGGTCTATGGCAGGAAGAGCTTCAGAATGACCAGGAGACTAAATCATGTGGAGAAGACCTGAGGGCAGAAGTCTCAGGAGCAGTGAGTCATATCTGTCAGAAGGCATCCAGGTCATAGCGAAGGATCTTTGCTTGGTTGTCTTTTCCCTCCATGTCTATGGTCATCTCCCTAAGTAAGCAGATAAGTGATGACCATGCTGTGTTGGGTTCCTTTGGTGCCAAACACAAGATACAGTGTGTTCATGCAAGATGGGCCTTTGGATATGGACAGTGGTCTAATCTGTTGGTTTTTAAAAATTGATGATTGTTCAACTTGTAATGAAAATCAGCCTATTGAGTACTTGAAAGCAAATTCTGAAACTTTTTCTCCATTCCTGGCTGTTCCATTAAATTAAGTAATTTTTGCCTTCACTCTTGTGTCTTTAGGATACTTATACACATCTGTATTTATATCTGTATCTATATCAGCTTTATTTAGAAATAATTCACATACCACACAGTTAACCCATTTTTAACATGTGCAGGTCGCTAATTCTTAATATATTCATAGAATTGTGCTTCCATCATCACAATCAATTTTAAAACATTTTCATCACCCCCCCCAAAAAAAAACCCTCCTCCCATTAGCAGTCACTCCTCATTTGCCTCCAAGGCCCAGTGCTAGGCAACTACTCATCTACATTCTGTCTCTATAAATTTTCTTATTCTGGAAATTTCATATAAGGACTAATAAAATATGTGGTCTTTGGGTTTAACTCCTTTCAATTCACATGATGTTTTTGAGGTGCATCCATGTTGTCATTTATAGCATTACTTCTTTTTTATTGCTCAATAATATTCCATTGCATGATGGGCCACATTTTGCTTATCCATGCAGCAGTTGATAGACATTTGGGTTGTTTCCACTTTTCTATTATGAATAATGCTGCTATAAACATTCATGTATAAATTTTTATATGAAGGTATGTTTTCATCTCTCTCAGATATACACCTAGGAGTGGAATTGCTGGGATATATATGGGAACACCATGTTTAACTTTTTGAGGAATTACCAGACTATTTTTCATTTTTTTTCTTTTTTCTTTAATTTTTTTTAAATTTATTTATGATAATAACATCACAGAGAGAGAGAGAGAGAGAGAGGCAGAGACAGAGGCAGAGGGAGAAGCAGGCTCCATGCACCGGGAGCCCGACATGGGATTCGATCCCAGGTCTCCAGGATCGCGCCCTGGGTCAAAGGCAGGCGCTAAACCACTGCGCCACCCAGGGATCCCACTAGACTATTTTTCAAAGCGCTTGCACAATTTTACATTCTGGCTAATAATGCGTGATGCTCCAGTTTCTCTATCCTCACCAATACCTGTTATTGCCCATCCTTTCTGCTATAGCCATCCTAGTCATTGTGCAGTGGCAGCTCATGCAGTTGCATTTCCCCAGTGGATAATAGAATACTTCTTATCCTGGTATGTTCTTAGACTTAAAAAAATTAAACAAGGACAATATCTCAGGAAATTCAGGAATACAGGTAGTATGGCCTGCTTTCACTTCCTGGGGTGTTTCACACTCCACTGCATTGTCATGTAGGGGCAGTATCCCTGGCATAAATGTGCTCCAGCCATTTTCTTCCATCCTTTTATCCATTCATCATTCAGAATCATGGGAAGGAGAGATCATTGTCCTGTGTTGGGTTATGTGCCCGCCCCCTTTACTTTGTAATTATGCCTAGACAATGTACAGCATGAGTGTATGACTCTTGGAAGAACATTAGGGTGCTCTCAGATTGGGAGGACCTGAGCAGACTTTCTGCTTCTCTAGAAGTGCCACATTGCCACATTTGGGAGCCAAGCAGACCATGTCAGAAACCTTATCATGAAGGTAATGAATAATTATGCCTTAGTACACATTATAATGGAGAAAATATAATGAGCTTTATTTATAATACTCAAATATTATACTTTAAAATTATAATTAAAAATTTATATAGCCCTTTGTTGGATGCACAGCATGTTTCAAATATATTATCTCATTTGATCTTCAATAAATGTCTGTTAGTGTCTAGTTATACTATATAGCGGTCTCACTGTGCTTTAAATACATTTTTGTGAATTAGCCTAAGAATCTTCCCACCAACAAATGAGATCAAAAGAGAAATGTGACATGAGAAAATGTATTCTGAGCTTCAAACAAATGACTAACACATGAGTACCTCAAAGTCAATCTGCTTGTAAGCCAGGGTTTCCCTGTTCAACAGCTCATGACAGTAGGTGTGAGTAGACAATGGAGAACAACTTTCACGTAACTGGTTTCCAGCTACCAATGATGTTGGCTGAGGGGACAATGGCTCTGTGATACGGATGACTCGAAGGCTCACTCTATCGGGAGCAGTTTGGAAAAAGTACAGTCCTTGGAATTTTAAGTAGCATCTAAGGTGCCTGCAAGGAGGTGGAAGTGTTCATAGAATAGTTCTCTAGAGTGTTTTATCATAGCGGGCAGCTGGCCAGAAGAGTTCAACTGCTTAAAATGAGAATGGCTGGATCAAAATGGCAGCATGGAGGATATCTGGATCAAAGAACAGATCTCCTCATGCAGAAACAATGTCTCTGAATGGCTTGGGAAGAAGGATCCAAGTGCCCTGACTCTTTCCTTGGGCCTCAAACTCTTCCTCTGCGTCATACATTTACCCTTCCAGCAGGCATGGTTGGTTGTAGGTGTCTGGGCCTTTACGAGCTTTTCAAGAGTATATACTATCAGACAAAAGCTACAATGTTCATTCATAGGCCACGGAGGACATATTTGTTCTGCCAATTACCCAGCCAGGGCATGAGTTTTATAACATGATACCAAAGATTGTATCTATAATTGTGATGATTTGTTAAAAATAACCACTTCATTTAGATGTTTGTGTTTTACCCAAGGTATTCTTCAGCGGAAATAAGGAAACAGTTCACTCTCCCGCCAAACCTTGGCCAGTACCATCGACAGAGCATAAGTACCTCTGGCTTCCCCTCTCTTCAACTAGTAAGTATGAGTTACAGGTCTGCTTAGAGAATGGTCAAGGGCAGAAATGCACAGCATACGCTTTTGCTTCCCAATTTTCCTTAGCTTTTCCACTGCCACCTTACACCTCCAACCACCACTTCCTAATGCCATGCCTGCCTGTGACACCAGACTATTTCTTCTCTTCCTCCTTCAATGTGATCTTAGAATGAAGTGTGGCCCCCTCCAGGGCTGTGGTTCTAAAGTCTCAGGCTTTAGTGGGCAAACAGGCTACTTGATTTTACCCAAATTAGGATTCATATTTTGGGGGAGGGAGAGTGGCCTGGAACCTTACTATCGTTTGTAATAGGCTTTTACTGGGAAAAATATATCCCCAATCTGAAAAGCCAAGTTAGAAACCTTCATTTTTAAAAAATTGTTTTCTTGGAAGTATAATTCAGATACAATAAATTCACTCATTTTACATGTACAGTTTGGTGAATTTGGCCAATTTCTAGTCATTTAACTTCTGCTCAATCAAGGTATGGAACAATCTCTTCATCCAGCCTACAATCCAAGGCAATCACTGCTCCACTTCTGTCACAATTTTGCCTTACCTGGAACTTCATATAATTGGAATCACAGGGCAGACCTTCATTTTTGAAACACACTCCCCTTTGAAGTGGAACATAGTTTATATTTTTATATTAACACCGGCCATTGGGTGCACATTATGTGTTATAGTATTTGAGGACTGAATGCCAGACATATGTCAGGTGGAATAAACCTGACTTAAATGAGATGATTTGTAAAACCAGAAGTGAGTATTCACTTCCTTTGTGGAGCCTGCAGCCCTTGCTGTACTCACTTCCTCACACAAAGCACAGCGGTGCTTTCTTGCTTGTTCTAGTGGTTATCTTGGGGAGGTTAGGTTATTTTTTTTTTTTTCATTTCTCACTTATTACTTCAAAACCACTTCTGCTCTTCGAAGTTTGGTAACCTTCCACTTGGCTTCCTGTTGCCGCCATCTTGCCTCCTGTAACAATTTACACGCCGCGTAACTGTGTATCTTTTCAAGGTATGTTTACTGGAGTGATGTGTGGTTGTTTCAGTAGGATAATTTTGTGTGTTGGGTCATTGATAAAATAGTAGTAGTAAAAAATGTGTAGCACCTTTTACTGCACAAGGTAATGACATTTCTTAAACAAAACAAAATAAAACCCATTTATGACTTCAGTGGCTTGCTAGACTGCCCTTTTTGTTTGTACTTTTACTGTCTCAAAATTGCAGATTATATATAAAAGCACATTAAATGCCTAATATCTGTGCTTTCAGATACACTAGATAACCTTTAGACTAAGAGATATTAGCTATGTTTTTTTTGTTTAATTTGGTGCTGATCTATATTTCATTGAAAACCAAGGGGGGAAAAAACTTAAAAAAAAATTCCTGACTCAAATTGTATTCCAAACGATGCAAAATTCAGTTAAAAAGTGAGCAGATATATATTCATATTTCAAAAAAGTTAAGGAGGTGGGGTTTGGTGTCTTGCTTGTTGGTAAATTAAGACTGTAGCTTCCTGCAGTTGCTGTCTTGAGAAACAGTGTGGACATCATTTAATTAAGAGGCTTTAAGGAAGTTTAGCGAGCAAACTTTAACCCTTCTCTACACACCAGCTTTGACTTTTATGCTGCAGCTGTAAATTTTTTAAAGTCACAAAGAAAAAAAAAATTGCTTACTATCTACAGCTGTTCTTTTGGCTGTTTTGCCACCTCATCGGTAGGTTTTCACAAAAGTGATCATTTTGATGCATTTCTTCATTTGCTAGGTAGTCAAGTTAACATGGGGCTTAACTACCCATCTTGTAACAGAAGGTATCAGAGAAGTAGCAAAAATAAGCAACTGCGTTTAGCTCTTAAAGAATCATGTGTTCCTACGTGTCATAATTTATTCCTGGTTCTATTTGCCAATGAATAGCCTTTAAAATATATGACTCTTAGTATTCTGGGTTAGCTCCTGAATCTCTCTTCCCAGATCCCGAGTCCAATTTCAGCACATCCTGCTGCCCCTGTTCCTTCTTGTTAACTGCATGAGGAACAGGAGGCATGAGGGAGGCGTGAGGGAGCCAGGATGCCTGATTTTAATTCCCCCTTTGAAAACACACAGCCTGCCTAGGAAACCACGCTAACGTTTACTTGGTACTGGGCGGTAATGTCACAGTGAAGTAGCTGTTCTTTCCTCTGAGTCATCAACCTGAATAAAGGTTCCTCCAACAGACATCATCAACTTAATGGTGATTCCCCTTTACCTTAAAAAAAAAAAAAAAAAAGAAGTTCATTTCATAGGAAGATAATGGGACATTTCAGCAAGATTCATTCCCGCCAAGGCAGAGAAGCAGCTTATCATCTAAAGATCTTCAAGCTAAAGTAGCTTTAAAAAAAAACAACAACAAAAAAACACAACTTCTCTTAAATGCTCTAAGCTCTTAAATGCTTAAAGCTCTAGGCTGTTCATTGTATTATTTTGGACAATTGAAAAGTAAGACCAAGTGCATTTTGACCTTTGTTTCCCTTACCTTTATACGCTGTCTTTATATGCTATCCATTGCAACAACCCCACATGCTGATACAAATGGCTGTTTAATTTTTACAAGTATTTAATGGTGCCAAGTTATTTAAAATCCCATCAGTAGGGCGCTTGGGTGGCTCAGTTGGTTGAGCACCTGACTTTTGGTTTTGGTTTAGGGAATGATCTCAGGGTTGTGAGATTGAGTCCCTCATTGAGTTCCAGGCTCAGCTCTGGGTCTGTTTAAGATTCTCTCCCTTTGCCCCTCCCCCTACTCACACGTGCACTCTCTCCCTCTCTCTCAAATAAATAAATAAAAATCTAAAAAAACAAAACAAAACAAAATAATCAATTATGTTTGCTGTTTTGCAAGAGGTAAGAAGTTGACCACAATGGGGATCCCTGGGTGGCGCAGCGGTTTAGCGCCTGCCTTTGGCCCAGGGCGCGATCCTGGAGACCCGGGATCGAATCCCATGTCGGGCTCCCGGTGCATGGAGCCTGCTTCTCCCTCTGCCTATGTCTCTGCCTCTCTCTCTCTCTCTGTGACTATCATAAATAAATAAAAATTTAAAAAAAAAAAAAAAAAAAAAAAAAAGAAGTTGACCACAAGCCTAAGTGGACCTCATTTTGCTTGAAGTTAACATGCCTGCTTCATGAATTTGTGTATATGAATAGAATTTTTGTGTTGCAAAAAGTTGCACTGTATCATAAAATTTACTTTTCGTTTATAATAAATCATTAAAAATAATCACATATTTTTTTTACATATTTTTTTCTACAAAAACTCATCAGAAGGATCTGGGGTGAAGCATTACTGCCACTGATTAGGTATATAACCTGGAGCAAGTTAACCTCTGTGAAGGCTTCAGCTTTTTCATTTGCAATGTTGGTGTAACAGTGCTCCCCTCACTAGGGTTTAATAGAATGGTATCATAGATGTTGTGTAATCAGTGGCAAGTGGCACAGTCCACATGTTTGGCACTGTTGTCCATGTACTGGAGACACTGTGGGAGTTTAAAGGGTGGCCAGAGTGGTTTCAGCAATGAAAGGCCTTGTGGTCTACTTGAGGGGACAGATGATACAGTGGGTCTATATCATCTTTAAGCATGGTTGGTGTTCAAGAGGTGGTAAAAGCTTTCTGGGGGGAGGCTGAGAAGACTTAAAGGACGGTTCTTAGCCCTGGCTGCACATTAGAATCATCCAGGACCTTTAGAAATATCTGTGGCTAGGCTAACCAGAGAACAATTAAATCAGAATCTCTAAGGGTTGGAGCCTAGGTATCAGTGTGTTATAGTTCCCTGGGATTCTAGCATGTGATCCAGATTGAGGATTGTTTAGAGACCCTAGAAGTATTCCAAATAGAGAGAAAAAACATGAAAAAAGGTAGTTTCTTTTATTGTCTTGGTTGCTCTGAATTTCAGAAAATGTGGTAGGCAAGGACCACTTGTTAACCCTATGGATATATCCTTATGTAAATATAGTGGCTTCTGTTGTAAATCTGATCAATCAAATGAGAGGAAGGGTGTGTTTGGGGTGTGTGTGTGTGGTTTTATTGGATTTTTGTTTTTTAACTCTACTTGTAAATGTTAGCTGTGATGTATGTATGTTTTCAAAGAGGTAAAATAATTTTAGGTGTTGCATTCTTGAATATGAAGAGGACTGACCATTTTGAGTTGGCTTTTTTAGACCTGGTGATATGATGGTAGACTTGCTCTGGGTCTCTTTGACACTCCTGTCAGAGTCTTTTGTGACAAGCGCCAAAGAGCATGGCCTTGTGTGTAGACTAACCTGTTTGTAGCATTGCCCATTGGCTTTGGCATCCTCCATTGTCACAGCCACATGGACAGGTTGATCAGACACCCTCTAATGCCAACCATCTAAACAGGCAAATGACTGTATATTTGATGTCTTCATTAAAATGAAAGAGTAAAATACTAAAACTATTTTCTGATTATTCAAAGTTGAAGGGAGAGTGAAATACAAGAGAAGAAAAGGTTGGGATTTCTATCCTAGGGTAGAAAGGAGAATTTGAGACACCATATGTGGTTAATAACCTTAACCTACATTTTCATAGAGGGAAAAATTCTGTTTTTAAAAATGAGAATAGAAAAGTTTTGAAGTGGAATGGAATGGATCAGCTGGAATGTAACAGTTCTTGCTGAAGCAAAGGTTGTAAAAGGCCACATCCTAAACACCATGGTTACATGACATGTTTGTGTGTAACATTTATGTAAAAAATAAAAAGTCTCATGCCTTAGAAGGTGTTTTTTTAATAATATGTTTAAGCTTCTGTGCAATAAAGCAGCCTTTTTATTTTACTACCAAGGATGACCTAAATGTTAGATAACTTGATCAATATGGTTCTTTAAAATTTTTCTGATGCTGTTCATCTTTTGTGCTTCATCTTTCAAGGAGTTGGGCTGTCCTTCGGTTTTATTGATTTCCCTTGAGGGGATATGATGGAAATGAAGATCTCAATATAGTTTTCATGCAGATTCACAGTGGAACATAAAATGACAGGGTGGCAGCCTGTGTGCAGAGCAGGAGTTTCATTACTACCATTGAAAAGCAGGGAAATTAGAGTATCTTGGTAAAAATAGATTGATGCCCATAATGGCATGTCAACATCTTCTACTCATTGGTACCAGTAGAAGATTGCCATTGGTAGAAGCAGGGAAGCATCGTTTAATCTAAGCCATGAATTACTTTTAAATCACTGAAGCAGAACCTTACTGTCTTCAGTTCTGTTTACTTAAATATAGTAGAGGGCTGAGAGGATTGTCTTGAGTATTCCCTCCTTCCTTCCATCCTTCCTTTCTTTCATCTTTCCAGAAATATGTATTGGGCTTCACTCTGTGCCAGGCATTGCTTTAAGAGGTGAGGATATGATAATGAATACAACGAAGGGTCTAGCCTCATGGAACCTACATCTATAAGGGGAGACATAGACAAATAAGTGAATGTAGACTGTATCAAGGGGAATTAAGCACCTTGAAGAATAGAGGAGAAAAAGAGGATAGAGGGTGACATAGAAGATGAGCTATTTGGGTGTCTATTGGAAAGGAGACACTTGGGGAAGAATTCTGCATGAACTTGACAGGTATCTGAAGGAAGAGTATTCTAGGAGGAAGGAGCAGCAAGTGCAAAGTCCCCAAGATAAGAGTATGTGGTATGCTCCAGCGACAGCAAGGAAGTGGAGTATGAGCTGAGCAGAGGGTGCAGTTGCAGAGGAGATGATCAAAGGAAAGCACGGCTGGGTCCTAGGCCTCAGAGACCACAGAAGAACTTTGGCTCTTACTCTGATTAAGATGGGAAGTCTCAGGAAGCATTGAGCCAGAAGCCAGGCATGATCTGACTTTTTTTATAAAGGTGGCTTACAGAGTTATTTTTATAAGGATCACTCTGGTTGCTATGTGGAGAGTAGACTGGGGTGGGGAGGGCATTACAAAGTTGTCACAATAACTCTGGAATAGAGTTACAAATGTGTCTTCAGGTATAGAGTGATGCCAGTAGAGAAGGTGAGAAGGTTGGATGCTGAATATATTTCAGAAGTAAAGTGGGTAAGATTTTCCGATGAACAATATGTAAGGCATAAGAGAAAGAGGGAAAGCAACATTAACTCTGAAGTTTTTGCCCTGGGCAGCTGGCAGAATGGAATTGCCACTCCCGAGATGCCAAGACTTAGGGGATATGGAGAGAAAGATTGGCAGGAAAAGTAAGAATTCGTTTTGAATTTGTTGGGTCTGAGAGTCCTATTAGAGCACCAGATGGTGATGTTTGGGTGTACTTGGAAAAGTCAACCTGGATTTCGGGGTAAAGATATACATTTGTAATTTTTAAAAATGGTATTTAAAGCCCTGGGAGTGGATGAGCTCATATGAGAGTGAATGCAGATTGAGAAGTAAAGACATTTTAGGACTGAATCCTGGTGCACTGTATCCAGCGTAGGAGGAAAACCTAGAAAAAGTGATGTTCCAAAGGTAGAATGACCAACCATTCCAATTTGTTCTGTATGGAGGGGTTTCCTGGTACATGGACTTTCAGAGACTGGGTCTCCCTCCATCTGAATGAAGTGTTGCAAGAAAGAGGGAGTGATTAACTGTATCCAGTACTGTAGCTAAACCAGGACTGAGCAGTGACCATTGAATATGGCAACAAGGAGGTGTTGGGTGACTGACAAGACATTTCTCACAAACAGCCAAGTAGATTCCATAAGGGTGAACACACGTGAGGTTACAAGGCCAGTACACCTGGAGATGTCATTCCTCTCCCCAAGCCTCACATAGAGCAGAGTGAAGCATACTACACCCCCCACCCCATGCTATATAACGAAGGACCCTTGGGATTGCCTGTGTGATTTGGATCAAGTCAACCTCTCTGTTTTTCAGCATCCTTATTTTTTTTTGAAGATTTTATTTATTCATGAGAGACACAGAGAGAGACACACAGAGAGAGGCAGAGACACAGGCAGAGGGAGAAGCAGACTCCCTGCAGGGAGCCTAATATGGGGCTCGATCCCAGTACCCTGGGATCATGACCCGAGCCAAAGGCAGACGCTCAACCACTGAGCCAACCAGGTGTCCTTCAGCATCCTTATTTGTGAAATATCCAGATTTGCTATTTGAATCTGCTATCAGTCAGTGTGCTCTCTGAATACTACACTGTGCTAGGAGTGACATAGATTCATTTTAATCAGATATGGTTCTGGTGCTGTAGGAACTGTCAGTTTCAGAACAAATTGCATCCAATTCATGTCAGCAGAACTAGCCTTTGATGTGCGTTAGGGGACAAGGAAAAGCTCAAACTCCCTTAATTAAAAAATGGATATCTGGCTGTGAATAATTGAAGCACTTAGGGTGTTTATAATCTTTTTGTGTAATTTCTAGTCTTCTGTTGATGAGGCCTCTGGAAAAAGTAGCCAAAAAGGAAGACTGTGCAAGTGTTCACTAAGGAAGTGTTGGAAGTTGCTTTGGGGCAGTGACTGTGTCTCCCACCTAGTGCTAGTCCACCGTAGGAACTCAGGGGGTATTTGTTGAATGAATGGAAGTAGATGGATTAGTCCAGGTTTGGTCAGAGCAGTGGAACCAGGAAGAGATGCATTTGCACAGATATTTAGGAGCTGATTGTAGAGAAATGGCTTACCCATTGATGGTGGCCAGCTAAGTAGGTCCACAGAACAATCAGGAAGGCAAGATCCCAAGCAAGCCAGAACTCCATAGACAGGAGTTCAAGCCTGGAGTCCTTCAACTGATTAAGACAGCATCCACCTGAGTAAGTCAGGCCACTTAGGGGAGTCTCCTTTAGCGTGACTTAAAGTCAACTGATTAGGTAGGGGACTTTAATTATATTAGTAATATCCCTTCAACAGCAGCACCTAAGTGTTTGATTGTGTCAGTAGAAGGTGTATGTATGCTTCAAAATGACTGTAGGAAGAGAAAAATCATGTAGCCCACTCAGACTAGAAACATACTAGGAAGTAAATATGGGGAATATAGTTCAGCCTAGGTGACTTGACAATCAGGATAGATAAAACCTAATTTAGGATCATTTGTAGTCTTAAGTGTTTTTGTTGTCTTTTAAGTTTTTTTCTGTTCATTTGTTTCTATTTTGGTTATTTGGAGTTTTTTCTTCTATTACTTTAACAAGTGATGGTGGCAGTGTGGTAATTCATGGGATAAGGGCACCTTCTTGGAATTACTTTGGATTATACCATTTAATCTAGTCTTGGGTCTTCACCGATTAGTAGGCCATATGTACAGCTCAACAGCAGAGAAAACAAAATAGTTAATTTTTGTGTTTGGCTTTTGAGTTACCGAGAGCTCCAGTCCTGCCTTAAGGATGGATATTAGACCATCCCCCTCAACCCTGTGCTCAGACTTCAGCCCCCAACAAAATAAAATACCGCGGCAATTCTCTTCAATAATTATTTCTTCCCTTTGCTTATCAGTAGATCAGTATAGTGTATGTGTTTGTGGGTATGTGTTGATTACCTCATAATAAAACCTCTTCTTGAGATTAAGACTTGAGAGAGTTTAGAAAAGAGATATCTCTTTTGGTTCCTAGTTATTATCTGAATTTGCAAGAGGAACAACCTCCTCGGAGGCCCTGGTAACAGTCCTTGGGGTCTCCACCCACTTGCCAAAAGCAAGCCTAGTTTACATCACTTTAGGAATGGACAGTTTCCTCTGATTCAGCCTAGAGAGAGTAGGGGACACTAGCCAAATGCCAGCCTTGTCTGTCGTGCTGGAACCACACTCAATAGTTCTATCATATGGTTGGTGTTTAGAGTCTACTCAGTCCTGAAATATATGCTGACCTCGAGAGTTTGACTTTATGATCAATCTTGGGTATCGATTGTACTTGACACATTGCCCCACGATTAGTGCACAGTGAGGATACTGTGTCCTATATCATGGCTCCCCTCCTCAAAGATAGCATTATTTACTTATGAGAGTGTGGCAAGCTTCACCATCTCATGGATGACTAGAGATCTGGGGAGAGATGCTTGAAAGGAGATACCTGTACTCTTCTGTATCCCTGCCCCCTCAGCTCAGTGACTGGCATTCAGCAGACACTCAGCACATCGTTGCCAGAGGAGGGAGTCATCTATCCTCATCACCCAGGTCCTTGGACCAGCTTTTCCTGTAGGTGACAGGTGGTGCTGTCAGCTAGGTTTGTCATCATTTGTAGCTTTGGATTTCAGGGTCATGACAAGTAGAATACATTGGCTGGACTTACTAGAGATCCATGCTAGTGTCGCAATGCTTCAAGCTGTGTTTCAACATAATTTTTAAGTATTTATTGAAAGTGCCTTGGCATGAGGAATTGATATTCTTTATAATAAATGTACAGTTGTTATTACTTTGATAAATTAATTACTTTATGTTATTACTGTGAGCAACTGGCCTCATGAGAAACACAGAGTGGAACTTGTGGGTAGTGGTCATTGCAGTTTTCACTCACTTCCAAACACACTGCCTTGTGTTTTAATTATTTCTGGAAGTACAGATTCCCTAAAATACCTGCAAGAGAAAGCACAACTATTGTGGTTAAGAACATGAGCCTGCCTAGGTGTGAATTCCAGAGGGCTTACTTCATGTGGGCAAATGATCAAATCTCTAGCCTTCAGTGTCCTCATCTATAAAATGAGGATAATGAGAGTGTGGATCTTATAGGCTCTAGTGAGGATTACATGACATAATGTATATAATGACCTAACCAGTTTCTTGGCACAAAGTAAGTGCTCAATAATTATTAGCTTAATGGGTATTGACTTGTCAATAATAAGATTGGGTAGGCAAAATATGCAGTTTCCTTTCCTTTTTTTTTTTGTTTGAAGTTGCTATTTATTTATTCATGAGAGACACACAGAGAGAGGCAGAGACATAGGCAGAGGGAGAAGCAGGCTTCCTGTGGGGAGCCCGATGCAGAACTCGATCCCAGGGCTCTGGATCACGCCCTGAGTCAAAGGCAGATGCTCAACCACTCAGCCACCCAGGCACCCCAAAAATGTAGTTTTCTATTTCAGTTCTTGACTCTGAACTCTCTGTACTGGGTTATGGTAAGAGATGGGAAAATCCACTTTCTCCTTTGAAGTTAGTTGGTCTTATGCAGGTCTGCATAGATAGTGCCTGTCATTTACTCTGGCAGAGGCCAGTGAGGTCCTTTTGCAAACTCTGTCCCCGCTCTGGATGCTGCACAGGCTGGTATCCGGCTGGTCCACCCCTTCATTTTGAGAGGCACCCTATAAGGACAAGACATTATGTCAGCTAGCCACCTTCAAGAATCTCGGAGAAGAAGGAGGGCCCATGTTGACTCGGTTCTTGGCTTTTTGGCTTTGTCCTTGGGCCCCAGGGCATCACTCCCATCTCCACCACTAGCAGGGATGGCGAGGGTGGGAGGAGGCAGGGCAAGCCACACCTACCTTCTCTGATTTTGTGTCCTTTGCCTCATAAGCAGCGGCACTTTGCTCCTGTCCAGCCAGGAGCCCTCACATCTAGTCTGGTGTATGGTTTCAGGGCGGTGAAAAACCGGTTTTGTTAGCATTTCCCTTGGGTCTGGCCTTGTTTCACATGAGGCGGTACAAGTCAGGAATCTGAAGTGCTTGTTTTATTGGTCCATGGTCAGGGGAGGGAGAGGGAGCAGAGAACAGTACCTCCTTGGGCTGCTGATTCCAAATAGCCTGCCCTAAATGAGCCCCACAGAGCTGCTGGTATTCTCATTATTCTACAACTCCACTCGATCTGAATCTTTTGCTTCCTAAAGGCGACGGTTCCTGTTTTGGGATTTCACAGACAAGAAAAGAATATTTGCTTAATTGCCAACCTTTTATTTTATCCACCATAGAAAATTCTATTTCAAATTATCATCAACTTCTGTTATTTCATTTGTTCTCCCCCTTCCCCACTGTGTATAGTTGAAAAGCAAAACAAAACAATCCTTTAAAAGGGGAGTATAGGGGCATCTGGGTGGTTCAGTTGGTTTTTAAGCATCTGCCTTCAGCTCAGGTCATGATCCCAGGATTCTGGGATGGAGCCCCACATTGGACTCCCTGCTCATCAGGGAGTCTGCTTCTCCCTCTGCCCTCCCCCTTCTTCTGCTCTCTTTCTTACATAAATAAATAAATCTAAAAAAAATATAAAAGGGCATATGTAAACTCAGCCAATTGCCCTTAGTTTACTCATTTAACTACAGTCCAGTGAAAATGTCTTCCTGACCAGCACGGGTGAGTCCAGAAGCATCTGGAAGTCAGTGACATCAAGTCTGGCTCACTGGGGGCTGTGACTATGAAGTGCTTTCAAGAACCAACATATAGGGTAAGTCAGGCCAAAGGAAACCTGGTGCCTGAATGCTTAAACCGAAGGAGCGCTGAGTTTGCCTGGATTTCTGGAATGTTGCCTCCATGCGCCGCTTCGCTGTATTTGGGTAAACAGGGCCTCAGAGAGCTTTTACAGGAGAAATGATCAAATTCAGTGAAGCCTCGTGATCTCATTTTGGATCTCCTCAGGATTCCTCATCAAGATGCAATTAAGCAGCGAAAAAATTCTGCCTTGGGGTGTGATTTGGGTGCCTGACCGTGTTCCGACTTGCCGCGCTGTCTCTTCCCCTTTCCGGATCGCTGCTTCTGGGGTTGACAGGCCCTCCGACACAGCTCCCCGGGCTGGGCCCTGGAGCCCAGGGCTGGCCGAGGGGAAGGGCGGGCCGGGGACACGCCGACCGCCCGCCGCCTTGGCGCTTTCCCTGGAAACCTTGTGGGGACCTCCTCCTCTCCCTTCTCTTTCTCTCTCCAGCCTCAGTTTTATGACCCGGTGGAGCCAGTAGACTTTGAAGGGCTTCTGATGACACACCTGAACAGCCTGGACGTGGAGCTCGCCCAGGAGCTGGGAGACTTCACCGAGGACGACTTAGATGTGGTGTTCACGCCAAAGGAATGTCGCACCTTGCAGCCCTCCTTGCCGGAGGAAGGGTAAATGGTTTTCCTAACACGTAGACGTGAGTGTGACGTCATGGCTGTTATTGGCAAGGAGGGGGGGTTCCTGAATTTTGGACTTCTTTTGAAACTGAAGGTACTCGGATTGGTGAAGGTGGGCAGGGTGATCCCATGGTCCTGTCGCCTGTGGGAGTTTCTAAAATGGTCTGACCAGTGGCTTTGAAGAGGCATGTGGGATTAAGCCAGTTAAAGGGATGAGGTGGGACGATATGGAATCCTCAAGGAGAGGTGCCCATGGAGGCCCGAGAGCCTGGACTCCCTGCGTGTCAGCTCAGTGCCCACAGGTGACTCCTGTGAGCTCACAGGCCTCAGTTTCTCCATTTGTAAAAATGTCAAGTTTTTCACTAATAACCCATGAAATGATTCAGAAACCTTTTAACTGTTTCCACGTAAGACTGGATCAGGTCACAAACAAGTCCAACCCACATTTATTGAGTGTCTACTATGTGCTGGGAACTGCCATGAATAGAGCAGTAGGGCAAAGTTCCTTCCTCTGAAGAATATTTTGCCAAGTGAGGAAACAGCGGGAAAGCTCTGTGGAGTGAATATGTGAATAGCTGTTTAGAGCTTGAGTTTCTACGGTGGGTTAGTCTATGTGTTTCTAGTCTATGTGTTAGCTCTTGGTAGCAAACAATGGAATTACTTCTTGATGAAACTCTTGTTACTTCCATGGCATAAAAAGCAATGCCTCTTTAGAAGTTGAGGATGAACTTTTATTTGTATTTATTTATTTATTTATTTATTTATTTATTTATTTATTTATTTAAAGTTTTTGTTTGTTTGTTTTTGTTTTTAGATTTTATATATTTATTCATGAGAGACACAGAGAGAGAGGCAGAGACACAGGCAGAGGGAGAAGCATGCTCCATGCAGGGAGCCTGATGTGGGACTCGATCCTGGAACACCAGCATCACACCCTGGGCCAAAGGCAGGCGCTAAACCGCTGAGCCACCCAGGGATCCCTTGCATTTATTTTAAAAACAAAATTAAGATTCACATCTCTCCTGGATATTTTCAACCTTGTCATCTTCCCCCAAAAAAGTCCCCAGTAGGAGATCATGAAACAGCCCCTGTCCCACTACTGTGGGATATATTCTAGTCTGGATTTGGATATTCATCCGTCATGATTTAAGAATGTTGGGTGACAGTGATATGGTAGTATCATGAGTCTTGGCTCTCCTGTTTTGATAGTTCTTATTCACATAGGAGAGCTTGTCATGGGCTCAGCTCAGACGTTTCAGAAATACTCACTCCTCAGAAAACACACAGTGGGAAATATTCCTCCCATTGTCAGCCTATTTATTCAAGCATACCTTTAATATAGACAAGGTCTCTTTTTTTCACCTTTGACAAAGAATCATTTCATATTATTTCTTTGTCTGAAATTAATGGTTACTCATTTAATTATTTTCAAATGAGGTCAGACTCTTGGAAGATCCTGTTTAAAATACTTAAATTTAGAGATAGGATTTTTTGAACTTTGATTAAAGAGGCAGGTTTTTTTTTTTTCTTAGCATCAGTAATGTAGTATAATATTACCTTGTGATCAGAATTGCTAGCTCAGACTGTCTGATGACTTTAAAACAAGCTCTGCTATTTCAATCACTGCCAAAAAGTCTGCCATTTTAATCAAAACCCAGGAAGGCATCATCGTCCTCACCAGAGTAAACAACAGGTGATTCCCATTGACCCAGAACTTTATGCTGAGCTCTGATAGTGTGGTAAATGAAAGCCTGCATTCCACAGGTGAAAGGCCTGGGTTTAAGTCCCTGCTTTTCCATGTGCTGGGTGACTTTGAGCAAGATCCTTCTCATCTTGTTCTTCTGCAAAATGAGAATCATAGTGTATGCCCACGCCCTTGGGGGCTGATTGAAAATTAACTGAATTTTTTTTTTTAAAGGGAGGGTTAACTGAATTAATATGCATAAAGTGGTTACATCAGTAACTCGTGCATAATAAGTGGATTGGAAGTATGAACTAGCCTACATGGGTCTTACTATGTGCCAGACACTCTTCTAAATACTTCCATGATGACTAGTTAATCCTTTCTGAAGGAGGCACTCCTCTATTAGTAGAACTCTAAGATGAGGACCCTGAGGCATAGAAAGGTAGCCTGAGGCCACGTAGCTAATAAGGGATGGGGCTAGGATTTGGGCAGTCATATTTAGTATGTAGTATTTAGACCCATCCGTCTCTAATACCAAAAAATTTGGAAAACCAGAAAATAGCTTTGCTACTATGTGGCATTATTTCTGATTTAAGACTCTGAAACATTTGGAGAGTATCTCCCATGGCACACTTTTATGCAGGTATGACAAGGACTGCCCGATTTGATAATCACTGACCAAACCCGGTGTCAACTTCCCAAAGCCTAAGACAATGGTTCTTCTTCATGGCTTTCCAAAAGGGAAACATGCATGTCCTAACAAGGTTACACAGGAGCAAAAAATATGCCCAAATTATCCCTGTGAGAAATCGGTATTTATACTTATTTTTCTTATTACGTATATGATTACAGCTAGTTCTACCTGTCTGGTGTTGGAATGCCCTGAAGGGATAGGTATAGTTTAACGTGATTCTCTATAATAAAGAAAACCCACAAAGCATCAAATGCCAACATGCTTGTCTCTTCAAAGTAAAAATGCTATTGCCTGAGGAATACTTCAGACACTTGATGAATGGGTAGGAATGCCCCTGGCGTTCCCACCTGATATGGATTTGAAATCATGCTGCTCTCCTTGGTTATGATAAGGGAGTGTTGTGTTGTTTTTATCCAGTAATAACATGATTTTATCTCATTTTCCACCTCATTAGGGTTGAACTGGACCCTCATGTCAGGGACTGTGTTCAGACCTATATTCGGGAATGGCTAATCGTGAACCAAAAGTAAGTTCACTTTTCTTTTCTCTTTACCTGTATACTTATATTGTTAACTTTTACAATTGTTTCTTCATTAAATTTTTCAAGTGCAGTTTTAGGTAGGTTTACAGGAAAATTGAATAGAAAATACTGGGGGTTCTCGTATGCTGCCCCTCAACGGTTCCCCTTATTGTTAACATGTTGGGACTTGGGGAATTTTTGGTTTGGTTTGGTTTGGTTTGGCTTGGCTTGGCTTGGGTTTTGGTTTGTTTGTCGCACATGTGCCCACATGACTGTTAGCAATAAATTTTAGCAAGGAGGTGAATTTGCAAATACGGAATTCATGAATAATGAATGTGAGTTGACTTGATCTTGCCTCCTATTCAAACCCCTGCTAAGGCTCTGTACCACCTACTGTATCAAAGGTAAACTCTGTCTGCTTGTCTTTGAAGGACTTTAATAACCTGCCCCCACTGTATGTATTAAAGCGTATTTTACTTACCTCCCAGATCCACTTCTTTTCTGCCAGGTCTGGCACCTCTTCCTCACCATTTCCTCCACCTAAACCAGCTTAGTCCTACCTCACACCTTGGCCCTGGCTGTTGTCCTCTGGGTATGCCCTCCCCTCCTTCACCTGTCTGTCAAATCCTGCCTATGGATCCAAGGCCAGGACAAATTTCCTTTTTTCTTTAGGCAGTCTTCTCTGACTGATTCATTCTTTCTTGGGTAGATCTTACGTAAGTGTGATATATTTGTTAGAATTGATGAGACTACCTTGTTATTAACTAAAGTCCATAGGTTACATTAGGGCTTATCTTTTGTGTCTTATGTCCTACAACTTTGACAAATGTATAATGCCATGTATCTGCCATTGCAGAATCATATAGAATAGTTTCACTGCCCTAAAAATCTCCTATGCTCCCCACATTCATTGCTCCCTGGCAACCAATTACCTTCCCACTGACTCCATAGTTTTGCCTTGTTTCTTCATGTCTTTTTGCAGCTTGAGAGCTCATTTCTTTTTTCCCCTGATATTTCCCCTCTGTGGATTTACCAAAGTTCATTTATTCATGGAGAAAGTTACATTTTAAGTATAAAGAATAGGGCCTTTTTGGTTTATTTCCACTCAGATGAATTCTTTGGGAGTTGAGGGGGACAATAAATGAATTGAAACTTGGCCTCAGATTCATACACACACAAAAATCCTCAACCTGTATATGTGTATGTGTTGGGGAGCATGGTGGGGAGTGTCTGCACTGGGGACATATCCTCATTAGAAAAAACATCAGAAAGCCTTTACCAAGACAGAAACAGTTTGAAATTCTGCTCTCCTCACCTCTCTTATACTCCAGTAAGAATTACTGTTCCGTGGGATAAACAGTGGAAGATTTAGGGGGTTGAGTTTTATCCAGTTCCTGGAAGTGTGCCAATGAATTTGTGCTGATGTTTTTTGGAGGAATGTCAGTAGGCATACTATTTTCAATAGCTGAGCAGGAGAAAGCACGCTTGCAAAAAGTAATTAAGGGAAAGTTAGATGTTAATCCATCATGTGTTCTAATTTCCAACATGAATGGAAAATGAAGCTTGCCAGGCAGTCAAGGAAGATTATGCTATGCTGGTAATAAATAAAAAAATTCTGAACAAGTTGTTCTCAAGCTTTTAAATGTTATAATAAGAGATACTTTCTGGATATTAAGATTCTAAAAAAGTCTGAGAAGGAACAATAAATAGAAAGGTCCATTTTACTGCATTTGGTTTTTATTTGCTACTTGGGACACTGTATTTTTTCATTCCTCATGGCAATTCCCACTGGAACATTCTTTTTTCCATTTTGCACAAACTTAAAAGAAACAAGGACTCTTTCAGAATACTCATTTTAGAAATTTTAGAGGTTATAGAGAAATAACAGGAGAAAAAAATCACTCAATTTCACTATAGACAGATAAGTGCCATTAACATTTGATACATAGCCTTCAAATCATATTCATTTGTATATGTATTTGTATAAAAACTAGATAATATTATAATACTATTTTGTAGTGTGATGCTCTTTTGGTCTCTACAGTAAGTAGTGATTATCTCTATTTGCTATTACATATTCTTCCTCAACCCAATTTTTAAAGGTTGCATGATATATTTACATCAGAGTTCATTTAACCAATTTTAATATTTACATGATTCCCTGTTTTTCAGTGTTATATACCCCAATACAGTGATACCCTGTGTACATCTATGGGTTTTTTTTCCTTCAGAATAAATCCTCAGAAGAGGAATTTCTCTGTCTAGGAGAAATGCACAAATGTAAGGATTTAGGAATAATATATCAGAAAGATTATCAACAATATGTGTATGAATCCTCAAGAATATTAGATGTTATCTTTTAATAAATTTCCAATTTCACTTGTAAAGAGACTTTTATTTGCATTTTTAAATTATGACGTTGGGCATGCTTTTCCATTTATTAGTTGGCCCACTTGTCATTTTTCCTTCAAGTTCTGCTTATTCATGAAACTTGTGCACCTCTATTAATATATTGGGCTTGTTTATCTCTAGGACTATCTTTATTTGGTAGAGATATTGATGCTTTGTCTAGCATTTATTACAAATTCCTAACACAGGATGTTCCTTGTCTTTCAAAATCACTTATAATTTTTTAACATTCAGAATTATTTATGTAATCAAATCTGTATTCATAATTTTCTATTATGATTTCTATTTTGCTGCCATGCTTAAAATGTAATTCACAAACCTGATATTATTTACTGGGGATTTTGGACTAAATGTTAATCCAGACCATTAGCCACTTGATTGTTGTTCTGTTTCCTTATGTGTCCCTCTTTGTTTTTATCTCTTCTGTAGGAACAGTGATTGTCCATATATTTATTTTATGCAAATGTTTGTGTCATCCCCTCTTTCCCCAATAAAACAAAGTGATACCTGCTTTAATTTTATCTTTGGCAGCATACTGGGGATGGAAATTGCCATTTGTCCTGTTCTCCACACACTTGAATAATGGGCCAGTTCCTTTCCCAGAAATTAGGTGGAAGAATTCAACTCTGATACTGATCATCAGTTTCTGGAAGCTTTGACTAGTGTTTTAGAGAGGAAGCGCCTTTTTCTAACCTGCTCTTTGATTCTTTGGTACTCTGAATCTGAAACTCTGAACATGAAAATACATTCCTAGCACACACTCCTCCCAGAGATCATTCTGCCCCCTTATGCACCTGTAATATTTCGTTTGTGGGGAGAATCCAGTACCAGACCCCTTTATCTCAAAGCCTGCATACATTTTCAGCTCAGTTGTTTTATCTGAGTTGTTTCTTAATCATTGCTGGATGATGGTAGAAAGAGAAAGGCAAGGGAGGTGGGATTTCTGCTGGTGTGAAGCAGTGCAACCAGGTGGAACCTGGCAGTGGCTCCATTCATAAGCCACTACAATGAGGAAAGAGCATTCAGGATTCTGGCTTATGGAGACCTTGACTGCTCAGGTCCTGGCAGGGGGGAAAGTACAAAGTGTCTGCCTTCCTTTGAGTTCCCCTTTGGGGAGATAAAGCATGGCATGTCATTTTGCCAACTCCATCTGATCCACAGAGATTCTGTCCAGATTCAGGTATTAAGTTGTCTGCTCATTTTTTGGACTTTCCATTATTTTCTGCATCTTCATGAGCAGTGTAGTGGGAAGGTGGAGGAGAACACTTATAGGCATTGCTGACCAGTTGTTGCTTAGTGATTAATTAGCTCTCCTTTGAATTTGTTATTTTATGTGACAAATAATACACACTTATTTTGAAAGAAATCAAGTAATGTAGAAGTGTATTAAATAAGAGGCAGTCTCTTGCCTCACTCCTTACTTGCTCCCTGCCCTTCTCTTCAACCCACTCTTAGTCACGGAGGTCATCACTATGTAGACTTCCAGAGCTTCCTTTCATACCCTCACAAATATATATACATATAGATATGTATATACATTTGCATTTTACAGAAATAGTATGTAATTATACCTGTGTAAATATGTATATGTCTTGCATACACACACACACACACACACACACACACACACAAAATATACTTTTTTCAGTAATATCTTTGACATTTTTCCATGTCAGAGATCACCCTCCCTGCCTGGTATTCCAGGGGCAAAGGAATGTATCATTAAGTTACCAAATTTTTCTCTATTGATGGACATTGAAATTGTCTCCATTTTTCACTATTATAAATAATACCACAATAGACATCTGTGCACACTTGTCCTGACACGTGTGTGTGAGGATTTCTGAGGGTAGCAATAGAGTCAGTGCATATGACACATCCTCATAAGTACTACCAAATTTTTCTTCAGGAAAGCTGTATTGATTGATTCCATTACCAACTGGGTATGAGACTGCCCTGTCCTCCACCCACCCTCACCCCCCCGCCACATATCCTTGGCAGTGCTGGATATAATATAATTAAATATATATATATTTATATATATAATTAAATATATATTTATAAATAAATATAATTAAAATAAAATAGAAATGCCTGAAATTGTATTTTTGTTATTGTAAACTGGAAGCTATTTTATCTACTTTCTTAATATTGTTTCCACCACTGAGTTCTTCTTCCCTTATCTATCCTAAAATCCCAGTTAACTATATCCTTATCGTACCACCTGACTTCCTTCTCCTGAATATTAACCCAAGTGAAATGAAAACCTATATTCACATAAACATCTATATGCAAATATTTATAGCAGTTTTGTTTGTGATTGTCAAAAATTAGGAACAACCAGATTGTATGCAATGGGGCAATGGATAACCAGACTGTGGTACGTCCATACAATGGAATGCTATTCAGCGGTAAAATAGAACAAATTACTCATGCATAGAGCAATATAGATGACTCTCCATTGCATATGCAATGTGAAAGAAGCCAGACAAAAAAGATGATGCATGATTCCATTTGCATGTTATTCTGGAAAAGACAGAGCCATAGGGACAGAAAAAAGATTATTGGTTGCCGGGATCTGAGGGTAGGGAAAGGAATTGACTGCAGAAAGTCATCAGAGAAACTTCTGAGGGTGCTGGAACTGTTCTAAGTCCTGATTGTAGTGGTGGTTACACAACTGTACCCATCTGCCACAACTCACTGAACTGTCATCTAAAAAGGGTGAATTGTAATTGTGACCTAAAATTCATGGATAGAAATCTGAGATAGTTTCTGGCATTCATTAATTACTCATTAATTGAAAATCTGTTGCTTTGCTATGGTTTTTATGTTATTTCACAGAATGGTGATTTCTCTGGAGCTGGAGTAAATGGATTCAAGTCTTGGGTCTACCACTTAGGTGCTGTGTGACCTAAGGCAAACTGCTTTTTTGTGCCTCAATGTCCTAATCAGGAAAACAGGAATTAGAATAGTGTCTACCTCATAAATTATGTTATGTGCAATGAATAAGTTAACATATGTAAAGTACCATGATTTCTTGGCATATGATAATAGGTTATTGATATTGATGTATTACAGATTTTGGCTCAGTTGTCCCTACCCACTTGACAAATAATTTCAATAAGACCCATTAGTAAGATAATATATGCAAAGGGAAAAAAACAAGGGATAACTCTGTTGTTGAAGATTTCATTTAATGATCCAGGGTAGATTTCACCTCATAAGCACTATAATTTCTATATTCTTGAAATAAAGATAAGATTTGGAAAATCAGGAGGTTTACTCCTTTAGGGCTTATCTAGTTCCAATTAAACCTGTCCAAAATACTCCTTTCAAGTGAAATAAAATCTGAAGACTTCAGGAAAAGTGCTTATATTAGCATGTCAAAGGAGTGAACCCCAAACTCTATCCCATATATTTTAATGCACTGTTGGTGGGGGAAACTACTTTCCTCTGGAAGACCATACTTAATGAAGCCATTTCACCTTCTATGGACATGTCTGTCATCCATAACCATGCAGTCAAACACTGATTTAGTTGGCTCTTTTATTCCTCAATTATCTCCTTGCTGATATTACATTTCTCTGTAATATCTAAGGATAGACTTTTATGTCCTTGCTATCTGTGATAATGGCTTTGAATCCCACTTAGGGGGCAGGGGAGTAGATAAATGGCCACTTGTGTTCCCTCCCACGCTCATAATTCTATAGAGCATTTGCCACTCAAGTTCTATAATTGAGGCTTTTAAATCAGACAAAGAATGCTGTCTGTGAAGGATAGAGGAAAGTTCTAGAATTTCTTTTTCACTTAATAAGAAAAATTCAACTACACAGAAACACAAAGTACTTGATCTCCTTTTGGGGGAAATACATTTTCCTACTGGAAATGTTTGTGATACTTAGACTGGAAGATGTCTTGAATGGATGCCATTCTATCTTTCATGTCTATACCATAAAATATGGTGTCATAGCTCTAAAAATAACAGCACTTTTCTCTCCATGACTTTTGGAAATGACCCTTGATCTAATGCTATGTTGGTGCCACGGCTGCATGTTCATCACCTCTCATTTCCAAATATTTGGTAATCTTGTATGGATTGATGTTTGCGGGCATCTTTTGGGTCACATTAAATACTTAAGCATTATTTCCTCTGCCATTTTCTCTAAATGAACTAAGAGTGATTCACTTAAGTTGTGTTTGGTGTCTTGGTGGGAAGTCAAACTCTTAAGTAATTAAACTTGTTTATATGCTATTTATTCTTGGTGTATTATCCGCAGTGACAGTGAAACATTTCATGAGTGTTATGAGCAACATCATAAAAGCCCTTAGACTTTGTCTTTCACCCTGGGTGATTAAGGTAATTCTGAAGGAAGGTCGTGCTCAAGGAGAGCTAGGACATCAAGGAATGGGGTATCATCTGTTTTATTACTCCATATTTTACTCCCAGTGAACTGGTAAACAATTAAAATTCAAACACATCGGTGCATATAATTCAGTTACTCCCAAAACACCATAAAAATGTCTCCCTGATCAATAATTGCTTATTATGACATGCATTTGTCGTGCTGGCTGTCAAGATGTTTAGCTATTTGCTTTCTAAAAGTACAGAAAGCAAGCAAGGCTCATCAGCCTGTGCAGTTACAGAGAGCAATCCAGGTGTGGAAATCCCTGAGCTACACCTGAGCGGTTACACACACACTCCCATCCCCACACATCCACACCCCTGAAGCCCAAAGGCCAGGGCTTTCACGAAGCCTTCCCTGACCTGGCCAGAGGAAACTGCTCCCTTCCGTGGATTTTCAAATCATGCTGTTTGTATTTCTCTTAGAAGCTCTTGTCATACTCTACACTGCTTTATATATATTTTTAAAGATTTTATTTATTTATTTGAGGGAGAGAGAGAGAGCACAAGAGAGAGCAAGAGCAGGGGGAAGGGCAGGTGGAGAGGGAGAAGTAGATTTCCTGCTGAGCGGGGAGCCTGACATGGGGCTCGATCCCAGGACCACGAGATCCTGACCTGAGCCAAAGGCAGATGCTTAAATGACTGAACCACCCAGGCGCCCCTCAACATTGCATTCTGATTATGTGTCTGAATGTTTATCTCCCCTGCTAAATAGGTGATATTTTTCACTAGACTATGACTTCACTGAGGACAGGGACTCCTTTAAAGCTAGGATTTTTGTATATTCCTTTTTGCATTCTCTTTGGTGCCTATTCTCAGGAGATCCTTTACAAACGTGTTGAATAGGAGAATGAACAAAACTTTAACACCAAATATCCACATCATGTTCCTTTAAGAAAAGCGTTCTCAGATCTATCAGACTCCACAGCGTATTTCTGTGTAATGAATATTTTGTAATGCCACCTTTGTCACCCATGAACTTTCTCATTTTTAGAAGTCCATAAAATGTCCCAACTGTTATATAAAGGAGAAATAAACATAATACATAAAAGAGCATATATGTAAAGATGCAAATACTTGGATATAACTCCGCCAAAGAACATAATGAAATAGCTGTTTGCAGCTGCCAGAATAATGCTATGAGTCTCACACCTACAAAAGCAGACTGCAACAGGTGTGTTGTGTGGGTGACTGGGATAACACAAGTAGCATTGCTTTTAGTAATGTGATTTTCCAAAATGGGGAAAAACTCTTGGTAGAGGTCTAATCAGCACAGAGTTTAATTTCCCCTACATTTATATAGTTGCTGTTTTGCTGGAAAATTCAGTGCAAAAATACTTTGCACTTATTTGTAAGATGGCATGGGGCTTAGCTCACGTATTTACAGACTGGTTTTTTACCTCCAGGAATGTTTGGCAGGACATTTGATAGGTATGTTGAATGGTTTTTTTGTTTTTGTTTTTGTTTGTTTTTTTGGTAAAGATTTTGTTTATTCATGAGAGACACAAAGAGAGAAGCAAAGACATAGACAGAAGACTCTCTCCTTGTGGGGAGTCTGATGCGGGACTTGATCCTAGGACCCCGGGATCATGACCTGAGCTGAAGGCAGATGTTCAACCACTGAGCCACTCAGGTGCCCCATGTATTGGATGTTCTAATAGATGTCTTAGGATGGTTCTTCATTGCTGGGATGCCCCATGCATTTCAGGATGTGAAATATAATAGCACATCCCAGTCATTGAGACACTCAAAAATGACAGCATTAATTACCATCATTGAGAGCCACTGGTAGTAAGTCATCAGAAAATAGGATTCCCAAAATCCAGTCCAAACTACGGTTTTAGCAGCACAACTGGGAAATGAAACCCACTAAGAATTCCTGAAAGGGATGGAATGGAATGGAACAAGTTTAATGAGGACAACAAACTCACTAGGGTGTTTATTGGCCTTTTGGGAGAATTCTACAAGTGAAATCCTAAAGTGAGCACTTTTCTAAGCTTTACTTTTGCTTTTGGTAAGAAAGTAAATTACCTATGTGAAAATTATATAGTTCAGAAATAAAGATGTTAGGAGACTTTAAATTCAGCATATCTACAAAATATGGTTATCTAGATTATAACACTTGCATTGGTGTTGCATCTAATGGTATTGTCATTGACACTCATAATAATAACTATTATTTATTGAGCTGGTATGTGGTTATCTTGTTTGAGATGGTCTAGAAGCTGAGCCTGAGATAGGGATTCGGGTCCACATGATTTTTGAGGGTGTTCTCTTTAGGAAAAGCCCATAAGAAAATGAGAGAAGCAAAAGGAGTCAACTCAGGATAAGGGCACAGAGAAATTCCTGGCCAATATACAGGGTACTCTGGAGGGATCACACTACAAAGCTTTCCCATCATCCAACTTCGAGGCAAGCGGTGCCCTATACCAGTCAGGCATTGGTTACAATCATCAAGCCCAAGTGGGAAGTTAGAGGGCTGGCAAGTAGAGCAAATCACTCAGATGTCTCTGGACATGACAGCTCCTGTGCACATAGCAGCTACAGAATGGATGCTGTAATAGGGCCCACTAACAGACTTTATTACGATGCCAGACACCCCATATACTATTTTCCTTTTATTTGGAAACAATCTCAAATATACAGAAAACTTGCAAGTAAAACACAAAGATCTTTTTCCCCTCCCCCAAACCACTTGAGAGTAAGTTGCCAACCTAAATCTCCATTACCCCTGAACACTTCGGTGTGTAATTTCTACAAACAAGGACATTCTCCGTCGTAATTAGCATACAGCCATCACATTAAGGAAATTCACATTGATACATTATTACCATCTAATCCTCAGACCCTATTCAGCTTTCACCAAATGTCCCAAGAATGCCCTTTAGAGGAAAAGGATCTAGTTGAAAGGCATGCATTGCGTTTAGATGTCACTAAAGATGGCTTTCGTGTAATTTACTCTGGAACAGTTCCTGGGTGTTTCCTTGACTTTCATGACTGACCTTGAGATTACAGGGCAGTTTTTTTTTAGACATAATAATCCCTCCATTTGGATTAGGTGATTGTAAAATGCCCAATTCCTCTTTATTTTTTTTAAAGATTTATTTATTTATTTATTCATGAGAGAGAGAGAGAGAGAGAGAGAGAGAGAGAGGCAGAGACGCAGGCAGGGGGAGAAGCAGGCTCCATGCCGGGAGCCTGACGTAGGACTCGATCCCAGGACTCCAGGATCACGCCCTGGGCCAAAGGCAGGCACTAAACCGCTGAGCCACCCAGGGGTCCCCCCCAATTTCTCTTTAAACTTTCAGTTTATTTGTATCAATATTGAATCAGAGGTTCCTATTTTATTCAGTAAGTTTGAATCCAGTTCTGTGGTTCATTTTGATGCTCAGATTGTCCTCACTTTGACTAGTGTGAACCCTTTGAATTGGCCCTCGTATCTTTTTTACATACCCCTAAGCAGCCTCTGATCACATCCTTGCTATTTGCCACAAGATATTACAAGCTGATCTTACAGCTTTCTTTTCCTCATCCCTGGAATCAGACATTTCTCCAAGCAGCTCTGACCCTTTTTAAGTGGAAAGTGGTACTTAAAAGCCAAGCTGTAGGTGTTGGGTGTGCTTACTGCTATTAAGGTGTCACTCCTCCTGTGTCTTCACATCACAGTGGTAGGGAGTGTGTGCGTGTGTGTGTGTGTGTGTGTGTGTGTGGTGTGCACTGAAAACCACGAGTTGATGTTGATACCTGCAATTGCAACATGACATCAGAGTATTCATTCTTGTTTTCTTCCTTTCCATATTTTTCTCAGTGAAAAACCTGATTCTTATTGTCCTATTACATTTACTTACGTGATTAATCCTCTGATGTGTACCTACTGCCAGCACCACCCCCCTTCCCCACACAGTCGCCTTCTTCCTCATATTCTGGCTCTGACACCCGGCAACAGGCTTGCCCCTCCTGGGTAGATGCCCTCTTAGGCCTGCACCTATACTGAGTGCCAGGCCACTCCTGCACAGAGACACCTTAGCAGGCTGCTCCTCCCAGTGCCTTCCTTGTTCGACCCAGAATGTCTCATCCATTGTCACATGCCAGGCTATGGTCACCCTCCTCACACCCTCTGGATTCTGATTCTCCATGCCAAGCCACCCTTTCATATGTACTCCCTCCTCACCCTTTTTGGCCTTCAACTTCCCATTCTGGGTTTCCTCACTTACTCCCCACCCTGAGGCATGGAAGATTACCTTGTTCTGATGTTTTTAGTGCCAAATTGTATGGGAGGGATAGGAAGGAAAGGGAAGTGGAGAAAGGAGAAGAAGACGTATTATGTGCTGTTTTCCAGTCATCACACAGACCTTCAAAATGAGCAGTGTTCCTCCCCATTTCACATCTGAGGAAACCGTAGCTCTGAGAGATTAGGTCACTTGCCTAGGGTCTCACAGCCAGTATGTAAGAAGACAGCATCTGGACAGAACCCAGGTCCCAAACTCTAGAGCCAAATTCTATCTACTCCACACTGCTTCTGAAGACTTTGGTCTTTAAAATATGTTTGGTCTTAGGGCACCTGGGTTGATCAGTCAGTTGAGCATCTGACTGTTGATTTCAGCTCAGGTCATGATCTCAGGGTTCTGGGATCGAGCCCTGAGTCAGAGTTCCCGTTCAGTGGGAAGTCAACTTGTCTTCCTCTTCCTCTGACCCTCCCCCAGCTTGCTCACACACACACTCTCTCTCTCAAATAAATCAACCTTTTTTTTTTTTTTTTTTTTTAAATATGTTGGTCTTTGGATGGTTCCCAAATATATAATAATAGTGCTTGGAGAAAAGGAATGCAGTTCCCTTAAGAAGCAATAGGTTGAGTTCATTTTAAGAATAGTTCTTCTACTACTTGGCCCACTTCCCTATCTCTTGTCTGTGAAGAGGCTCAACAGGAGCATGGCTTTGTTCAACTCAGTTGCCTGGGTGGAGTAATGAGGCTGGGGTTTCTGGTGGCCAGTGGCACTCTGCCAGCAGTCTCACTACCTACCCGGTGGTGGTTTCTGCCTTCCGTGGCTGGCACTTCTAAAATGAGTCATCTTTACATACTTGCCAGCCCTTGTGGTCTCCCTCGGCCAGCTCTGCCCCTGCTACCACAAGGGAGCTTTGTGACTTTCCGAGACTTCAAGATGGGGAAGTAGATGCTAAATTGAGAATGAGGAAGGGGAGAAAAGTTTGCTCTGGTTTCAAACACACAACCATGGAATACGTCAGTCTTAATGTTTTCCATCCCCCAAATTCTGAGGGCTGGTGCATATACGGAGTTAGAATATAATATATTGCGAAATGAACTTTTAACACTATTCCGTGACTCATTTTTTAAATGCCTGTTTGTCAGTGTCTTTGGAGTTAAATAACTCCAGAAAGCATTCTAGCAAAATGGAGGACAAAAAAGAAAGCATCTATTTGCCTAAAATAGCAAAAGAGCAATAGCCAAGCATATTTGACTTTTCCCAGATTTAAGTATCTTCGGAAGAAAGTTGATTTGAAGGTTTCCAGATGCAGTGTATGACCTTTTTATCATAAAATCTTAAAGTTGGGCAAATATCCCAGAATTCACCTATTGTTTATGTCTCACCAACGAAGAAACAGAGGGACTGAGAGAAGTGATTAAGGATGATGGGGGCAGGTACATAGCTGTAATTGTGTGTGCGTGTGTGTGTGTTGTTCACTTATCAGGGAACACTTGGAAGTAAGTGCACTTTATGAAACAAAAAAATAAAACCAAGGCAGATATAGTTCTGGTTGCCAGGGCACACAAGGGCTTAAGTTAGGCTGCTTCCAGATTTTTATTTCTGTGGCCTGAGCAGGTGGCTTTGTGGGGAGACATGTGACATTGAACCTTTGGCATCAGTACCCTTTGGAGTGTATAAGTCCCAAGAAAGGCAAAGGGCAGATACCAAAGTGTGAAATTTGTGTCTTAATTCACTGTTTGCATTTGATTTCAGATAATTTATTAATTTTTAAAGTGGGGGAGGGGTAAAGGAGTGGGGGAAGATAATCTTAAGCAGGCTCCATGCCTAGCATAGAACCTGACTCAGGGCATGATTTCACGACCCTGAGATCATGACCTGAGCCAAAATCAAGAGTTGGATGCTTAAACAACTGAGCCACCCAGGCACCCTTAGAATTAATTTTTATTAGTTAATTCATTTGGGAACTTTTCCCTTTAAAATTGGATTCTTCAGGAAAAACAGCCACAGATTCAGTGTGTTGTAATTATGAGAGTAATCTTAGGACACAACTCACTATTTATTACTATTTTGAGTTGGGTACTTTTTCCTAAGAATATTATATCACATATAGCTTTTTCTTTGAACCCTTAGATAAAGTCCAAAAAAGCCATTTTATGCACTTGCAAAGCTTCTCATCCAGCACACACATGCATGTTGCTGGGTAAGTTTATAATGATGAGAATCACTTTTAAATAGCTAACAGGTTGATGAAATCCTGTGTGAGGTTCTCAAAAATCTCTTTTCATAGAAAATAAATATTCTAATATAAAATAAACTTTGCTCACACATGTATCTGCTCTTCTTAGCACTGCACACTTAGAGCAACTGGAACCAAAATAATTTTCTTAAATATTTTAAGTAGTTATTAATTACTTTTGGGAAATTATTTGAAGGAGTCCCCCAAAATACTTTTTGCTAATTGATGTTTATGAACAATATGATATTTTAAATTTCATTTGTTTTGTTGGTGTTTAGGAATTCCAAGCCAGAATCATTCTGCATATTTCTCTTGAAATCTTTTCTAAATGTTTACTCTTATTTCCTTATTTCAGAGTATACTATACTCATTTACTTATTTTCTTTCAGTTCCCCAATTTGGCCTGCTGTTCACCCAGCCCTGTCAATACAGGTTTGGGTCAGGGCAGTACAGATGGCCAAGAGACACTGAAGATGACCATTTATAGTAGACATTGACTTGAATTAGTCACCAAGCCCATCTTGCCCCTCTCCTAGGGCTATTTCTTATCTCCTTTTACTCAAATTGCTTCTCTTTAGAGCACAATAAAATCTAAGAACAGAGCCTGTTCTCCCTGGGTCATCTCCTTTTTTTCTTTAATTAACTTAATCAACTAAAATTTATTGAATACCAGCTCTGTGCATAACCCAACACTTCACCCCTCCCAAAGAGTTATAAACTCTGTATTTGGATCATTGCTAGTTGCTCTCCCACATTTCCTGCTTTATCTGTCTGCCATTTGATCTGCCTAATAAATCCTAACTCATTTCATATCCTTTTACCTACTTGCTCAGGGGTTTTTCTAATAGTGTGAGAAATCAAACCAAATGAGCGCATGCTTGTGCAGTTGACTTTGCAGCCTGTTTTCCAAGAAGACTTTGAGTCATAAAAACAGGGAATAGGCACATTGGTTTCTACAGTTATTATCTGAGAGCTTCTATCTGTTGCCTTTTTTCACGATGGTCTAATTTCCTTCTCCGGGGACAGTGCTGGCCATTATATTTTAAACCCTTTTCATAGCTACACATTTCTGAAACCCCATTTTAATGGTGTGCGCAGAGTGGAGATTGAGACCATTAGCAGAGATTTTCGGCATGCCCATCATTTATTTCTATTTTTTCTTAACCGTGTCCTGCCTTTTTAATTCATTGTTAAGAACACTGATGGGGACATTCAATGTTTTCCTCTATTTTTATCTTCAAACGATCTTTATTTGCTGCTCTGCACATTGCTAGATTTATTCCAGCCTCTTAACACTAGGGTCATAGTTTAGCGTCAGCTTGGAGCCAAATGCCCCGCAGCTGAAATGACCACACCTCCGAAGTGGCATTTTCCCAGACCGTTCCTACCTTTGATAATGAGCCAGCAAGGAGGCAAGTCTGTATCTCATTACAGCAGAGCCTTGTATTAGGCCTGGTGCATAATTAGATGGGAGGAATTACAATCGGTTCTCTCTTTGCGAGATCTTTCAGCACCATGTCTACTCTCAAACATTACTTTTATTTTTAATCTAATGCGCTTGTACCTCTCTTCTCTCTTTCTCTTGCTCCAAATGATGTAATAACAACCAAAAAAGAAACCAAGGAAGTTCGGAGATTTGCGGCTTTAAAAAGACTGGATCCCGAAGAGATTTTCACAAGACACTTCAGAAACAGACGTTTGAGTCAGAGTCCTTGGAGGGCCATGAACCAAGCACACAGGTATTTTCTATCAACAAACATGGTTACCAGGTTACTGGGCTGCTCTGCCCAGGGCATGCTGTCGGTGTTTTAACTAGAGAAAGGGCTAGACTCAGAGAATGTCAGAGTAGCAGGAGCTCTACCATTTGAGTCAGTGGTGCTTTTTCTTTTTTCTCCTCAAACCTGTTTGTAGCTACAGAAATTGGTGTTCAAATGAAAACCCACAAGTTCAATAATGAAAATAGGTAGAAGTAGAAGGGGGTTGCTCATTGGGCCCATCCACGTAACAATTCCTGAGACCCGGTGGTGTCTCTAAGGGCAGTTGCAGAGTGGGGGAAAGTCCACACTGAGGCCAGACTGCCCAGGTTTTCTTCCTTATTTTGCTCTATACTGACTCTGTGGCCCCCGGCAGGATAATTAACCTTTCTGGGCTTGTTTCAGTTTCCTCCATTGGAAAACAAGGAGGATAATAAAGACATCTCATCTTATTATAATTTTTTTCTTTTATTCTCTCATTCCATTAAATTCTTTTGAGTTCGTTTAAAAAATGTGTATGTGTAAGTTTTATCATCTGTACATGGCATGTCAGGATGGGAAAGGAAAAATTAGGAAATATTTACATTAAAAAGGAGTGTTGGGTATGGAGACTCACTGGTGTAAAGGAAGTAGTGCCTTAGGGGGTCTCCTCTCCTGCCATCTTGGTCAACTGTTCTGTGGTCTTGGAGAAGCCAATTTTTAAGGTTTATTTATTTTAGAGAGAGAAAGCATGTGCACATGAGTGAGGGACGAGCAGATAGAGAGGGAGGGGAAGAGAATCTCAAGCAGACTCCCCACTGAGTGCAGAGATGGATGTGGGGCTTGATCTCATGACCCTGAGATCATGACTGGAGCTGAAACCAAAAGTTGGATGCTTAACCAACTGAGCCACCCAGGCGCCTGAAGGGAAGCTGTCTTAGTCAGTTCAGGCTGAACAATAGAGTACAATAGATTGGGGTCGTTAAAACACTAGACATTTATTTCTCACAGTTCAGAGGTGGGGAAGTCCAAGATCAAGGTGTCAGCTCATTTGGTTCCTGGTAAGCATCTTCTTCCTGGTTTTGCAGACACTTTCTTGCTGTGTACCACCACACAGGGGAGACTGAGGGAGAACAAAGGCTCTCATGTCTCTCATAAGGGCACTAATTCTACTTGTGAAGGCCTCATCTTCATGACCTGATCACCTCCCAAAAGCCCTACCTCCCAATAGCCCATTGGGCATTAGGATGTCAACATAGGAATTTTTCAAACATTCAAGTCCATAAAACTAATAACGATGACAACAAATAGGAACTACCACATGGGGTTGTTAGAGCATTAAATGAGTTAATCTTGTGTAAAGCATTTAGGTCAATGCCAGCTCTCAGTGTCCATAGGTGCTAAGTAAAATCAGTCACAAAAGAACAAAAATTGTATAATTCCATGTATGTGAGCTACCTGGAGTAGTCCGATTCCTAGAGACAGAATGTAGAATATGGTTGCCAGGGGCTTCAGGGAGTGGGAGGAATGGAAATGATCTTTTAACAGGTACAGAGTTACAGTATAGATAAGTTCAGATTCAAAGAGTTGTGGGTAGTAGTGTGCACAACAGTGTGAATGTACTTCACACTGCTGCATTGTACTCTAAAAAAATGATTACGATGGTAAACTTTATGTTAATGTATATTTTATCACAATTGCAAAATCTTTTAGAAAGCCAGTGCTCTGTTCCAACTTGTCCATTTTGTAGTTGGGAAAAATAAAACAAAGGGGAAGAGACTTGTCTAAGTTTTATAGGGCATCTTCTGACCTGGTAGCATTTTCAGCTTTCAGGTGCTTTCATTCTAATCATCTCTCCATGCTGAATGGTGAATGAGTAGAGACTTTTAATATAATACCTATTTTTCAAACCACATGGTCTCTAGAGCCATGTTGACTACTTAATATGAGCTTAATGTAGGAATCAGCCATCAGTTCTGATGCTGAATATGGTGGGCTTCCTGTAGCATGGGGTATCTACTTTGTGGGAGATGTTTAAGAGATTTCTCATTGGTAATTTTGACTAAATTCAGTTTTTATTTTATATCTTTCCTTATCTTGGTCAGACAGAAGCCACAGCAGTTATCTCAACAAAAGAAATTTTTTTAAAATTATTTTTTAAAGATTTTATTTATTTATTTATTCATGAGAGAGAGAGAGAGAGAGAGAGAGAGAGAGGCAGAGACACAGGCAGAGGGAGAAGCAGGCTCCATGCAGGGAGCCTGACTTGGGACCCGATCCTGGGCCTCCAGGATCAGGCCCTGGGCTGAAGGTGGCGCTAAACCGCTGAGCCACCCAGGTTGCCCAACAAAAGAAATTTAATGTAGAGATTGGTTAAACAATTTTGGAGGACTCAGAGAATGAAATGGGAAAATTGAAGTCCTATAGAAATTGTACGAGCAGGAACCCGCACACCATCCTGGGGCAGCGGCTCTAAAACTAGAGCTTCACTGCAATCGCCTGGAGGGCTTGTTCCAACTCAGATTGCTAGGTACCACCCAGAGTCTCTGATTCATTAGGCTGGAGTGGCACTTGATAATTTGCATTTATAATTAGCATTTCCCAGGAGATGCTGATGCTACTGGTCCCGAGACCATATTCAAGAACCATGGGTCTGGTTGGAAGAGTATTAGAGTTATCAGAACCTAGAAGCTCTAAAGAGTGGCCTTGGAGCTGGGACTCAAATCTCTGGGGATCTCAGAGGAAAGATCCTACAGGATCTGAGAGTCTGGATTCTGACCTCTTAGGAGGTGGGACTGTCTGGCTGGTGCTGGTACCTCCAAGGAGGTAAGATAAGGATGGTTCTGGAAGCGCCCAAAGAAGCTGGGCTCTAGAACCAATTGCCACTACCAAGGTAGGAGGAGCTTCAACAAAGAGGGAGGAGCCAGTCCCCTTTCCCTTCTCCAGCTACCCAATCTCTTTAGAGCACCCATTACTGGCAGAACCCAAAAGAAGGAGGTGGCAAAGCAGAAATGTGACTTGCTAAATGCCAGGCCCAGCATCACAGAGTATAAAATTTGGAGCTGAGAGACAGTAGGTCAATGACCATCACCTCCATAAAGCACACCCATTTCAGCATACTCAGTGCTCAGTTAAGTCATCGGCTGTGTTGTGGAGCCAAGTTACACAAAAGTTGTATGTTTTTAAGTGTTAGACTAATACTCATGCAGGGATGCTCAGACAGTGAGACAATCGGCAACATCTTCCCATGTCACTCCCATTCTTGGCACCTTCTGTGTGGAATGGAAAGGCCAAGTGCCTGAATTTACATAAGTTCAATACATATATATGATGCAACTCCATGGTACACACATATATATTCCATAAAAATTAGATCACATTATACATAATACTGGATGCCTTCTTTTTTCATATTAATAATACACTGTGAGGTGATCACCTTTCTCTTCCAGTGAATACATGTTTACTTGGGTTTTCTTTAAATGGCTGCATAACATTCCATTGGATGGACGTTCCAAGATCTTTTAGTGCTGTCTCTTTGGGGAGACATTTAGAGGGCAGCCCCGGTGGCTCAGTGGTTTAGCGCCTGCCTTCAGTCCAAGGTGTGATCCCAGAGACCCGGGATCAAGTCCCACATTAGGCTCCCTGCATAGAGCCTGCTTCTCCCTCTGCCTGTGTCTCTGCCTCTCTCTGTCTGTCTCTCTCTCTGTGTGTCTCTATGAATAAATAAATAAAAATCTTTATTAAAAAAAAAGACATTTAGATAGTTTCTATTATTTTGTTACTACAATGTTCCAGAGATGCTCTTGTCTTCACAATCCTTGCTCACTTGTCCGGTTATACCCTTAGGATAAATTCTGGAGATTATATATATATTTACATACACATATATATGTGTATATCTTGACATCCTTTCAAAGTAACTTGGTAAATTCGTTCTCCCAAGGCTTTCATAATTTCTAAGCTAAAAAAGTATCAATAATTAAAGTGCTTGGGATGCCTGGGTGGCTCAGCAGTTGAGTGCCTGCCTTCGGCTGGGGGTGTGATCCTGGAGACCCAGGATCGAGTCCCACATTGGGCTCCCTTCATGGAGCCTACTTTTCCCTCTGCCTGTGTCTCTGTCTCTCATGAACAAATAAATAAAATCTTTAAAAAAATTAAAGTGCTAATTTAAATTATTGTTAGCACATTCAGTCAGGTAAAGTTTATGATCTAGCAGAGTACCTTTTATAAGGTAGATGAATGTCACAGAAAATATATATTATAGAGAAATTGTATAATAGCATGTCCATTTGCTAGAACTTTAGGATAACATTTTACCATTAATTTTGTAGATGTTTATAATAGTTCATCTATATTCTTATGACATATTGATAGTGATTGTATAGTCTTTACCAAGTCTTTGGTTGGGTTTGCCATTCCCCATTACTGACACATTGCTAATGAAATAAAGCATCTGCTTTATTGAAAAAACTCTTTTTTTTCAAACACACTGCAGCTAACAGTGGACACTACTTGAATAGCAAATGCTTTTCTGCTTTTTGTTCTGGTGGTTATTCCTATAACTGTTACTAAAGTCCCATAGAAGTGTATTCCCACTCCCACATTGCTGTCTTTGGAAGGATAAGATGCAGCTGGGAACTTATATGAGGTTTAATTTGGAAGGCTCCTTTCAGATCATCTTATTTTCCAGTTTCAAAAACTAGCTTCTGAAATTGAGATCAGGATGAGGTCCCTAAATAGTCCAGTCCAGACTCCTCTCTGTTACACTTATTCCAGTTCTGTTCTCATGAGTATGAGACATGAGCGAGGTTCACAAGAGACTTGACTTCTAATCTCCAGAAAAGAACATGCCCCAAACTAATAGAAACACAGTACTCTTTTCTTTTCTTTTCCTTCCTTCCTTTCTTTCTTTTTCGGATTTTATTTATTTATTCAACAGAGAGAGAGAGAGCACACAAGCAGGGGGAATAGCAGAGGGAGAGGGAGAAGCAGGCTCTCTGCTGAGCAGGGAGCCCAATGCAGGGCTCGATCCCAGGACCCCAGGATCATGACCTGAGCCAAAGGCAAACACTTTACCAACTGAGGCACCCAGGTGCCCCCACAGCACTGTTTTTAAACCTTTCCTAAGGACCAGTTTATCTACATCTGATGAGCAATTACCTGCTTCCAGGTGGGAAGGAGATATTTAATTTTAGGATACTCAGGGCCAGGAAGCCAAAGATGTGGTTTTTGTCAAACCCGTAGCTTGCTCAGAAGCAGCTTGAGGCCTGATTCTGTAATCCCACTTGGGAGCAGGGCAGATACACCCCAGATTCTTTTGTTCTTATTTTAGAGCCACGATCCCTCTCACAACATGGGTGTCTTCTTGCAGGTGCGCCCCCGCCACTTAAACGTGCTCTGTGACGTGTCTGGGAAAGGCCCCCTCACTGCCTGTGGCTTCGACCTCCGCAGCCTGCAGCCTGATCAGCGGCTGGAAAACCTCCTGCAGCAAGTGAGTGCTGAGGACTTCGAGAAGCAGAATGAAGAGGCCCGGAGGACCAATCGGCAGGCCGAGCTCTTTGCCCTGTACCCATCAGTGGATGAGGTGGGTGCAACCATCTCCATGCTGGAGAATCTCAGTGAGGAAAACAAAGAGTCTCCAGGAAAATATTATTGTTTGTCATTCCTGTATAGCACTATCAGGATGCTTAATGGTATGATTTCTGGGCCATTCTTTTCCCTAAGATAAGCCTATGGAATCACAATGCAAGTTATTGATCAGTCCTCCAAAAGAGATTCCAACAATAACCAGGATTTTCACTGCTCTTTACAAAACACTTTCACTGTTTTTGTCTCATTCAATCCTCAGAACATTTCAAGGGTCTACGTGTAGTGATCTTAGTGAGTCAAACCATTCAGTTCTTTGGGGGTATATTTGCAGTTAATCTACCAAGACATGTGTTCCTTAAACTTTGATATTCTCAAGTGCTAAGATCTTTTTTGGAGATAATCTCTGTGAACAACCTGAGGAGAAACGTTCTTTGAAAACGTTCTAGTCTAAAATGATCATAGCAGGGCACCTGGGTGGCTCAGTGGTTGAGTGTCTGCCTTTAGTTCAGGTTGTGGTCCCAGGGTCCTGGGATCAAGTCCCACATAAAGCTCCCTGCAGGAGCCTGCTTCTTCCTCTGCCTGTGTCTCTGCCTCTCTCTCTGTGTGTCTCTCATGAATAAATAAATAAAATCTTTAAAAATAATAATCAATCAATAGAATGATCATAGCTATGGTCTTAATGCATAAACTTTAGGATCCTGATCGTTCACGTCATTATATATCGGAGCTAACAAAGATCAATTTGATAATTTTGGTTTGCCTTGTATTTACTCCTTGGGGCACTTCAGATGGGATGAATAGTGATCATTATTCCAGCCCCTGTAGGCTCCTCATACTTGATATGAGGCTCTGTGTCTTTCCTCTGTATGTCAGAATGTTTCTGCTTCTGGTTCTTGCCAGAACTGGCTATGGCAATATCTCTGCTGTCCAAATTTTATCAAAAGTTCAGTTGTAAGATGCACAATTTGGGGGGCATTTTTGCATAAAACATAAGCCATCCATCCATGCCTCTAAATGTTTGACATTTAATTTTTGGATCAAGCAAGAAGACCGCTAGGGAGCCTGCTTCTTAAACCTGGTGGAGCCCCCTGGACATTGTTTTTGCTGACTCGGCCCTTAGATGAGGACAAAAAGTACAGTATGGAAGCTGCAGTCATGAGATGTGACGTCATGTCCAGTCTGCAAATATTATCAAGGACACAGACCTACTCCTCATCCAGCACCTGCCTCAGTGAGGATCCAGAGGGAAATTGTCTCTCAAGTCTTAGGATAGAGAAGAATTTGATTCACTGGGGAAATGGAAACTCTTAGGAGACTGTGCGCATCTTGTAATCAGCTCTCCTAAAGTCTTTACTTAGGGTCAAATTCCCATTTGCTGCTTTTTTTTTTCTTTCTATTTTCTGCTTCTAAATCTAGTGGCTAACTTATTGGGATTTACTTCAGCTTTCTTTCTTTCTTATCTTTATATTCCAACTACGTTGGTTTCCTCATCTATTTATTTCATTTGTAGTGGCCTCAAATCCTTTTCTGAATGAGGCAGATTAAAAATAACTACGAATAATGTGGGCAGCGTTGTATCACCTCCATTCTTCAGATTGCAGAGTAAGAGTCAGGGAGGTTAAGTAACCTCTCAGGCAAATTAAAGTACAGAATGGGGATCCTAACCCATTAACCCCAAACTTTATGTTTGCCCCTACTTAGGTATCTACATATGACTACCTGGTATAAGAGCACACATAATTGAAATCCAAAGATGATATGAATGAACTATCACACTAAATATCATAACTCTTCAGTTTCCATATAAAACTTTAAGGGTTTTTTTTTTTTTTTACCATCTTTGTCAAGAAATATTATATCTGCCAGATTTGACTTCTGCTTGTATTCCTTTTCCTCTCAGCTCCGTAGTGGAGGTGCCAGTATGTAAGAAAGTGTCCCAAAGTGGACACCAGGAGAGACCAAACAATGAAAGGATGAGAAGGGTATGTCTAGTGAGATATCAGCCTTCATGGGATTAAGTGGGAGGGTGTCCAGTCTCCCACTGATTGCAAGAATGAATCACAGATTCTGTAGAAGAACTTTTTTTTATGGTCTCTGAAACAATGCAGAAACTTGCTTAGGATTGAAAGTTATAATCTAGCAGAGGTCCTAAGAGGCCCTCTTTATTGGGTGAAGAGGAGTGCTTTGTATTTAGTGTACCAATTATTTGTAAATTAGTATGTCGAAAATTCTGGGAGGCCCCCATACCAGCCTTTAATATTTTGAAGTTCATACACACAGAGATTGCATTTGTCCTTGTAATTTGAACTTTCTCCAAAGATAGTCCTGTGGAAGAGGGGTAAATTTCTGGCTACCATGAACTAATCACACACACTGATTTTTTTTTTTTTTTTTTTTTGTGAAACACCTTAACAAAACTATTTCTTATTACCATGACTTTATTTCCTGGTGAAGAGGATGAGAAAAGAGGTGAACTATTATATTTAAATTATGACTAATAATTTGACTATCTACAAGAGAGATAAAAGTAGAACACAACCCCCAGGCCTTTAGGAGGGGAGTTCTTGACTTGTCCTGATTCACTCTTGGTTCTGCAAAAGGCATCCTATGGGTTGGTCCCTAAGAAGGTGCCACTATCCTCTGAATCGCAGAAGAGTTTGCATTCAGACTGCCTAGGCTGCAAGTAACATAACTCAACTAAAAACCAATTAAGAAAAAAAAGTAGTATGGGTGTGGGGGATATTTATCAGCTCACATAATGCAATCACAGGTAGACAGATGTAGAGTTGGCCTCAGTGTGTTGGGTCAACTGATAGAAGACATCTCTCATACTGTCCTCCTCTTTCGCTTACTCTCTCCCTCCCTTTCTGTCTCTGTCCCTCTTTAAATATCTATATGTATATTTAGAGATATATACAAAAATATATATACATATCTGTATATGCACACATTTATGTATGCACATATATATTATATACAGAAATGTAAATATATACATACATATACATAATATATTTATATGTACATAATATATATGTATTTATAATATTTATTTTTATATATACATACATACACACACACTCAGGAAGATAAAACAACGGACATCTACTTCAGGCAAGATAGGCCATGTTCAGGGTGGTATGGCCACAGACTAGATATCCACTTCGAACTTCGTATTTGCTCTTCTCCTTCTCTGGGAACTAGTTCCAATTTCAGATAACTATAAAGGCTTAAAAAATGCATATAGATTAGAAGAGACTTAGTAAATGCATCAATATCTAAACCTCATTTGGATCATGATTTAACAAACTAACTGCAAAAAAGAATTGAGATAGTTGGGGAAATTTGGAATGAACTAAATATTTAGTGACAATAAGAAATTGCTGCTAATTAAAAAAAAATCAATGGCATTACAGCTGTGCAGTTTTATTTTTATTTTATTTATTTATGTTTTAAATATTTTATTTATTTATTTGAGAGAGGAGGAGAGAATAAATGAGGAAGGGGCAGAGGGAGAAGCAGACTCCCCCCTGAGCAGGGAGCCCGATATGGGACTCAATCCCAGGACACCAGGATCATGACCTGAGCCAAAGGCAGACACTCAACCGACTAAGCCACCCAGGTGCCCCGACAGCTGTGCGTTTTTGGAAGTCTTTATCTTATAGAGATCTGTACTGAAATATGTACAGATGAAGTTCTATGATGTCTGAGGCTTTGCTGCCAAGTAATCCACTATTGAGTAGGGGGAGGTAGTAAGTGGGAGTATGGGTGAAGCCAGATTGCCCATGAGTTAAACATATTGAAACTTACATGATGGGTAAAGATGGTTCATTCCATTATTCTCTCTACTTTTGAGTGTGTTTCCATTTTCTAAATGAAAAGCTTTTAACAAAGAACCTTGAAAGTTCGAATCTAGACCAGAGAGGTAGCCTTAGAAACCCATGAATGTATGTTGGGGCTCTTCTCCAATGAGGGAGGGTGCTTCCCTTCTCCATGCACCTGCTCTGATCACCCTGCAAGTGCCAGTTTGCTCGAGTTGAGCTCAGTGTGGGCATCAAGCAGTGCCTCCTCTGAAACAAGCTCAGCGGCCAGGATGGCCCGCTGATAAACACAGGATTGGACCTTAAAGAATAGAGTTTTGAGTAGAAGTGAGTTCACCACTTTGTTTCATGAATCTGGGTGCAGATTTACTGAGGAGGTGATTCTACTGCTATTTCAAAAGATGTTACTTTGCTATGGGAGGCTCCCATCACTTATGGCCCAGGAAAATACAATTAGACATGACTCTATTCTTTGGACTCTTGTGAGCTGTAGATAGTCAACTGCAAGAGCAGAGATTAAAGTTTTCAGGGCTTTGCATTATTATCTTTGCATACATAAATATAATGAAGATACTTTGATAATTCAGATTTGAATGTTAAAAGTTACCTTAGGGCCTTGGTATATTTCTCTTTAAGTCTTGAGTTCCAATGTGGTAAAATAGAGTCCCAAATGTGGTCAAACAAACAAACCAACCAACCAAAAAACTGTATAATTGCATTTGTCATTACTAATTTGTCATTACTAAGTTTCCTGTATTTAGAACTTCAGCAAGCTCTAGCTGGATATGTGTGTGTAGAACCTATACATCAACCTCAAATCTCTATCACCTGTTTAAGAACACAGTGACCTGAGAAAGATACTATATTTTAAATATTGATGGTTTACATACAGCCTGATGCGAGCCATTCTGAATCAGACTCCAAGTCTGAAACTCACCATTTACTAGTAAAACCTTGGCAGGAGAAGTATTCTGAATATGTACTTAGAGCAGGCCAAAAAAAAAAAAAAAAAAAAAGCCAACAATACCAACAATAGGTATAAGATTTTGCAATGCCATCTGGTGGATGTTACTCAGCCATATTCATGTTCACATTTCCTTCCTTCCTCCCTCTGTCTCTTTGTCTTAAATGCCTAGCATTTGGAAAGGAGAAATTGTTTGCCGTCAATGTTGACTTCAAAACTTGGGGTTGAATAATAAACTCTCTTATAAAAGTCTTTAAAAGTGTTATCCCACTATTGGAAATGAATGCAGGGTGAGTGCTGGACAGCAGCCTTCCCTTCCCTGGACTCTCTCCAACTGGAACCCCTCCTGGAAGTTCACTCATGATTTCTTTACCGATCATAGGAGGATGCGGTGGAAATACGTCCGGTACCAGAATGTCCTAAGGAACATCTGGGCAACAGAATACTGGTCAAGGTGCTGACTCTGAAGTAAGTACCGGCGAATGTACTAACCACTACACAGAGGTTTATCTCGCCTTTTACGTATAAGCTGCATCTCCGTGGACAGAGCTTGAACGGGGAGGGTCCTCCAGTGCTCTTGCAACAGTGTGAGGCTGTGACGTAGTGGGAAGAACGGAGTTTGGAGTCAGCTAGACCCAGATTCTATTCCTGCCCAGCCTTTGACAGTCGCTCCTCTGTCCCAGGGAAGGCACACCCCGAAGTGAGTCATGTAAGGTAACCGAGTGAAACAGCCTACAGTAACCAAAGGAACAGGGAAAGCTGGGCAGCAAAAAAACCCCTGAAAACCAGTGAATGGTATACTGGAGTCCTCTCTAATTCCTCAGAGCTGAACCTAGCAGAGATGAACCAGCTCTGTGTTCAGTGACCTCACGTCCGTATCTTGAGACTGGCCGTGGTGGAATATTTACAACATAGAATTCAGACGATGCTACAAATTAGAGCTGCTGCTTCTTTTTTTTTTTTTTTTTTTCCTAGAGACTTGTTTGTTATTTATTGAAGCACAACATTAAATGCAACTAAAACCCAGTCTCAGTGCTGGGGGACAGCAGAGGACCAGAGAGCAGTGTGGACTGTAGCAAGATATTTTACCCACTGCTGGCGAGGGCAGTTCTTGCCATCCAAGGACACAGGCCCATTTTTGCCAACTGTCTATTTTGGTTTTGTTTTTGCTTTTTCAAGAGGAGCTGTAAATTCAGATTTCTTTCTTTCTTTCTTTCTTTCTTTCTTTCTTTCTTTCTTTCTTTCTTTCTTTCTTTCTTTCTTTCTTTCTTTCTTTCCTTCCTTCCTTCCTTCCTTCCTTCCTTCCTTCCTTCCTTCCTTCCTTCCTCCTTTCTTTTTAAATTCAGACTTCTGAATAATCTCCTGACTTCTTAAATACCTTCTCATTTCCTTTTTACAAATTATACAACAGCTTATCATCTGCAGTCTGGATTCATCTTGTGGGCCAACTGTTTGCCCCATGTTCTTTAAAGCAGTTATCTCCAAATCTTTTTGATTGTTTACATTCAGAGTAGAAGTCCCATGTCCACTGTATATGTGTATTAGTTTTGTACATGCATATTAATATATACATTATTGAATGTACATAAATAAGAAATTTAAAAATATGAACTAAATAAAGGAAAATAAATTAGAGTAACTTCTTCCAGCATACTAACAAGTTGTCCTGCATATCCATTCGGGTGGTGTTTACATGCCTCTTGTGCAGACTGTTACTTCAGAGAATTCTGCCAACTTCAAATCACAGACTCTTTTGAAAATATTAAGTTGTAAATGCTCTATCTGGGCCACAGTGTATAAGCATGGCATTTTTTTTCATCCATTAGGGGGTGATCCATCTCTTGAAGTCAATTCATGGACTCCTTAAGCAACACCTGGTTTGCAATTAGGGCATCTGGATTCTGGATTCAAGGCTGTATTTCAACCCTGGGAGCTTCTCTGGGAGTTTGAATTCTTACTTATAAATGAAACTGTTAACACCAGATGGTCTCCAAGTTTCTACTTGTCATAAACTTCTGTGATTCTAATGCATAGCTTCCCCAGATCCTCTCCTGAGAACCCAGGGAGACAGAGCTGCTCCTCTCTTCCCCCATGGGGGGTGGGGGGGTGGGGGGGCTCCCTTGATGTTATAGCCCTCCCCCTAGCCAGCTCTACTAATAGGGGGAGGGAAGTGAGGGCCTTTTGTCTTGTGCACAGAGATGAACAGCTCATAAACAGCTCTCTGTCGAGTCAGGGCTACAGAAAGGCAGCCTCTAGCCCGTGCAAGCCAGCCTGGAAGTGGGAGCCTGCTAGTTCTTGAGCAGGGGGCTGAGTGGAAGTGGCTGCTGGTCTCCTCTGCACTGCTCAGGAAGTCTGCCCCATTGTCTGAGGCACTCACTCACCCCCACAGGATGCACATCAGGCCCCTTATAAGTGCAGTGACTATGCTTTTTGGGATTGGAGGAATTCTCCCTTATGATGTCACTTTGCCACCAAGCCTTCTAGATCTTTCCAATAAGTAAACAGCAGCAGTCCTCACAGGTGGGAAAACGTGGCCACTAAGAGACATGTATTAATGAAAAAACAAATAGACCCATTTGGATTTCTCTTGGTGAAAATTGTCAGTTTTCTGGTGATGTTTTTCCCAATTGCCAAAGCAGAAATCAGATAGAATTGAGGTGTTTGCTGAGGGTGCTTGGCCCACTCAAGAGTCTTAAATAGCATCTGTATCAGCAGCATACACCTGCAAGAGGAGAGATGGACCAAAGAGGTTGTCCCGGCTAAAACTACTCTGAATAAACCAGATTTTTGAAAAAGCAAGCCAGCAAGCAAGTTCTTATAGGTAAACTTACAATGTCAAAATAGGAATAGTAAACATGGTAATGCTAAAGACCTCATTTCCCCACTGACACAGACATGCAGAATTTTATTTGTACTACTATAGATTTTATGATCTGTTGAGACCTCTGTCACTGTTTTGCTTTTTGAGAAACATGTAAAACTCAAGCATATAGAATCAGGCTGGTGTCCAATCTGCAGATGTTTGGAGCACCTAGAAGAAAAGAGGATGGCAACAAAGTATTTTCCTCCTTTGCATTTTATGTGGGGAAATATTTTAATGTAAGATTTACTACTGTCTTATGCAAAGTAACCTCAGCTCAGAGGGGTCTCCTTGGTGGGGAAACTAGTGTGCTTTATTCAAGTTTACCCAGGGAGTTTGTTTTAAATGCAAATTTGGGGACACCTTGCACCACCATTTCCCCCAAGAGATTCTGGCTCACTAGATCTCAGGGGAGGGACAAAGAAACCTGCATTTTGATAAACTCCTCTTTTGCCTCAAAATGCTAGTTTCTGGGGACTATACTTAGAGATACACCGATAGGAAAAAAACTCAGGTTCTGTGATCAGAAAAGGCTGGGCTCTGAACCCCAAACATGTCGGTGCCTCATCTTGTGGCCTTTGGCAAATTACTTAATCTCCCTGCACCTCAAAAACAATGGGTAATATTTGCATCACATTATTGTTGTGAAGTTAAAGGAGTCAACACGTGTCAAATGGTTAACGCAACCCAATTGTAGGTATGTGACAAATGTCAATTCTCCTTTTCTTTCTCTGAGCCAGGGAGTACTTATCACTCAGTACCCACCTAAGTAGATCACAGCAATACTCAGACCTTGGAATGCACAATTAAATATGGGTTGACCATACCAGGCAACAGCTGGCGAGCATAGGTACAAGATAGCCCACAATCGATGTGCTCTCACCTAATGATAGAATAATCATAGAAATCCTTTCCATGTGTGCTTGTGATAAAATCTGTACCATAAAGTTTACCATCATCACCACTGTTAAGTGTACAGCTCAGTGGCATTAAATATATCCTCACTGCTGTGCAGCCATAGATACCCATTTCCAGATCTCTTTCCTTCCACCACTGGAACTTTGTCCTCATTAAACAATAATTCCTATCCACATTCCCCCAGCCCCTGGACATCACCATCACTTTTTGTCTAAATACCTTATAGAAGCAGATTTTACAAGATGTGTCTTTTGTGACTGGCTTGTCTCACCTAGCACAATGCCTTCAGGGGTCGTGTTGGAGCATGAGTCAGAATGTCCTTCCTTTTTCAGGCTGAATAATAGTCCATCACATGCATATGCCATGTTTGGTTTATCCATTCAGCCCTTGAAGGACATTGGAGGTAATGCTGATTCTTGATGCTGTTCTTATGGTGTGTTCGTACTCACTGTCCTACACAATCCTTACGACATCTCTGGGGAATGGGAAGGGAAGAGCATCCCTTCCTCATTTTACAGATAAATAAGCAAAACTGGGAAAGTCAAATACCTGATTAGGATCCCAGATGAGCTGGTGGTGGGAGGAAGAACGGAAGCTAGGTATGTCTGACCCAGTGCCTGTGAGTCTGCCATCATTCCCATCTGCCTTATCCCCACAGGTGCCATTTGGCTAACTAACCCTTTTGTCTGTGCTTCCCTCCATCCAATATTCTTCTTAAAAATCCTCTTTTTAGGGGTACCTGTGTGGCACAGTCGGTTGAGCATCCGACTTGATTTTGGCTGAGGTCATGATTTCAGGGTTCATGAGTTTGAACCCTGTGTTGGGCTCTGTGCTCAGCGCAGAGTCTGCTTGAGTTTCTCTCTCCCTCTGCCTCCCAGCTCATTCTTTCTCTCTCTCTCTCTCTCTCTCAAATAAGTCATTAAAAAAGGTCCTCTTTTTAGACAGTTACCCAGTGACAAGGCCATCCTCTTACACATGCCTTGAAACAAAATTTGGTCTAATTGATATGACTTCTGAGGTGCTGGTGGTCCAGAGCCTGGTTACTCAGCTAGCAGGAGCCAGGATCATGGGTTGTTAGCCTGAGAAACTTGGAATGTGCACGTCTGTACTTCATGTATATCCTATAACATGTGGAAGCATTGTGCTTTGGGTATGCAGTGTCTTCAAACCCACCATGTTGAGGGGAATGGGCCATTTGGGCTGATATGTTTCTAGCTCTCACTGGGTCCCCACAGCTCAGTGTTTATTGGCAGTGCTCTGTTCCCTGGCCCAGCAACCCAGCAGCTCCCCGGACAATGGAATCAGGAAAGGTCAGACATCCACCCATATAAATGATCCCACTATAAATCTAAGCAAAAGCAATAGAACTGGTTTTGTTTTTGTTTTACTCTCTGAAAAGCCTTGTGCCTTAGAGTTGAATAATAGGGACTTCTACCCTAGCAGTACAGGGTAAACGGCTAACAAAGACTTCACCTAAGGCAGAGGCTTTCCCATCAGAAAACACCACATCTACAGAGGATAAGTGTTGGATCACACCATGGGGACCATCCTGCCCTCTCTCCCTTGCAGTGCCAGCAATGAGTGTTTTTCTTTTAGGAAAATGTACCACCCACCACAGCTTCCAATGACTGAGAATTCTCCATGAACCTCTCATCTCTCTCCACTAATATCCCAGTATGATTCTCATCTGTGTGGAGTTATCCAAACATTTCTGGGAATGATGTGCATTTTTAACCAATATGTATAGCACAGCAATTTCAGCAAATTCATAATTATCTGACTTAACACCTGATTTTTTCTTTCTCTCTCTGACAGGTTTGAGATTGAAATTGAGCCTCTGTTTGCCAGCATCGCCCTCTATGATGTTAAAGAAAGGAAAAAGGTAAGGAAGTAGAGAACACCCCATCCCTGGGGGGACATTTACTGCTCATGATTTTGCGGGGTTCGTGTTTTCAAATTCTGACATCTCTGCAGCAAAATGCATCAGATTTGAAAGCAAATGACTTTTTTAAAAAAAGATTTTATTTATTTATTTATTCATGAGAGATAGAGAGAGAGAAAGAGGCAGAGACACGGGCAGAGGGAGGAGTAGGCTCCATGCAGGGAGCCCGATGTGGGACTCGATTCTGGGTCTCCAGGATCAGGCCCCGGACTGAAGGCAGTGCCAAACCACTGAGCCACTTGGGCTGCCCATCAAATGACCTTTGATACATCCAATTCTATTGCCTTTGCAGTTTTTGCAGGAGTGATCTGGCAATGTTAGTCATTTATGTTCTTTGAAGAATCTTAGAGGGAAGGCCTGGTGGAAGTGGTGGCCTGTTTGGGATTGAGAGAGAAAAAAAATAGCAACGTATGGGATGACATGTATTTAAATTTAAATACATTTTTAACAAACTCGGATATATATGTAATGTTGCCTCAGTTTGGGAGTTTTTGTGCTGTGAGGTGCTCTTCTTGTGAATGGAAGGCATTTTGTGTGGTAGAAGTATTAATTTGCCAGAGGGTGAAGACCTCACCAACCATGATGTGCTTTTAATGAAAAAGATTTTGGTACCTAAGCCTCTTCTCCATGAGTGGTTTTTTTTTTTTCAAAGATTTTATTTATATATTCATGAGAGACACACACAGAGAGAGGCAGAGACATAGGCAGAGGGAGAAGCAGGCTCCCTGTGGGAAGCCCGATGTAGGGCTCCATCCCAGGACCCCGGGACATGACTTGAGCCAAGGGCAGATGCTCAACCACTGAGCCATCCAGGTGCCCCGAGAATCTGCATTTTAACAGGTTCCCAGGTGATACTGAAGCTGCCAGTCAGGGCACCACATTCTGAGAACTTCTGGTTTAAAAAAGAAGTTTCTCTCTTTGTTTCTTAAGCAATCTGAGAGGGGGCAGGGGTGGTGGCTCACTAGGGGTCTGCTGCTCTGTCTTTATAGAACCCTCACTGGCAGCGGCTCCACCATCTTCAGTATGGCCCTCCCAGAGCCACTTGTTACTGCCACTGTAGCTCCCCAAAAGGGGAAAAGATGGGTCTGGGAGGCCTGGAAGTATTTCATTTGTTTGTTGAAATATAGGGAACATACACTCTTACACTAGTTTCGGGTATGCAACATAGGGATCTGACAGTTCTATACATTCTACAACGCTCACCACTCTACGCCAAGTTAACAGCTGTTGGGCACAACACCTGCACCACAGTTCATTGGAAAGAATCTAGTCACATGCTCATTCCACCCGCAAAGGAGGCTGGCGGATGTAGTTTCTGCTGGGCAGCCACTTCTCAGCTACAGCTCTTAGTTCAGCTACAACATCTTGCTCTTCTTTGCTGTGGGGCCGGGCACATCATTGGTGTTCAGGGATAATGAATGGGTTAATAAAAATGTAAATATTTTGAGGAGCACCTCTCAAACAGCTCCAAAATATCTAGACACTGTGACAAAAATGTGTATCAGATTTTTCCTAACACCACTATTTGGAAACCACATCTATGATGACACTCCTTTGGCAACATTTTTTTGTGGGTTTTTTTTTTTTTTTTTAACTCTTTAAACATGTTGAGGCCCTGAGAACCGCAGGTGTGACTTATTTTTTGCCTTGCTCCTTGTTTACAGATCTCAGAAAATTTTCACTGTGACCTGAACTCAGACCAGTTCAAAGGATTTCTGCGAGCTCACACACCCTCTGTGGATCCATCCAGTCAGGCAAGATCTGCCGTATTCTCGGTCACCTATCCGTCCTCAGACATCTACCTAGTAGTCAAGGTAATGAAACACAATCTGGTTTGTCCATTCTGCATTCGGGTGCTCTCCTTGTTATTCCCGGAGCATGTTTGAGGTGAAAGAGATGTCAGGACGTATATCCACACATTTTCTCAGAGATTCACTTTGTTTCCTTTTCAACTGGCCCCTTTTCCTTTCCCCACAAATCCTGTGTGGGATGCTAGAACATTTATGGGTTTTGGAGTCATACAGTCTTGGCTTTGGATCCTGGCTTTGAAACTTTGTAGCTATAGGACTTTGGGTGATTCCCTAAGTTGAGACTTAGTTCCGTTGTGTGCAAAGTGAGGGTTAGAACACTGCCCTCAATGGGCGGTTGTGATAGCAGAATAAAGACTGGCACATTATAGGCTTTACTCCTGACCAAGCTCTGCCTCTTACCCTCAGCTCTCCAGCTCTGGGAGGCTGCTGGGGAGGAGATCTTGGATAGGGTTTCCTAATTCTATTCATGGTCTTCTAGACACCAGTGGGGAAATGTTCCTAAGTCCAGGCTCTGACAATTTAAGGTATGGACTGTGGCTTCCAAATTTCACTCTCCCTTTTTATCACCACATGTTTTGTTAAAAAAAAAAAAAATCCAGGTGTTTTCATTTCCTGTACACCCAGAGTTCCAGGTTTGGAACATTTTCAGTTTAGCTCAGTATTTCACTTCCATAATCTCACTGATTCCCCTGCAATCCTGCGAGAGCAGCCATTAGATACCAAAGAATTTAAGTGACATAGAGGCCAGTTGGCAAGTGGCAGGAGTCTTTGCCTTCTACCTTTCAGATTCTGAAAGGTTACTGTTGCTTGAGGAGGATCTATTTAAGCTTTTCAAAACTACTGAAGTTAAAATTCTGTTGCTGAAAAAAGACACATCCGTTGTTGTCAAATTGAACCTGTTTTCTTTTTTCTGCAGTATCACTTAGATGTACAAGAAAGTTAGTGTCAAGCCCACCTTTGGAGCTTCAGAGTTCTCTCAGCCTGGGAACCCAAGGATGCTGACACTAGCTCCTTAGAGCCAAGTTTTACTTCAGGCTCTACTTCTTAGTAAATGACTTTAGTTTCCTTAATCTACCACAGTCCATCAAGTATCAGCGGCTACCTACAGGTTACTGTTACTAAATATATTCCAAAATTCTCAAATGTACAGATGCATTCATTTGGCAGTAACAGGCCTTCTGTCAGATGTCTGGATATAATTAAGACGTTTAAAGCTCAGGAAGACAGTCCCTGGCTTCTCACTTCTCTTCCTTTATTGTAATGGCATCATTGTTGCTTCTTTCTCTCTTAAATATTATAGTAAATGGTGTGTTGTATTGAGCACAGCCGAGCAGGTGCCATTCAGAAAAAGGAGCTCTTATTTTTATTCCCAGGCTGAACACCAGGATCTTAAGTATATTTTAGCTAGAGTTTCCTAGTTTAGTACTGTATACACTATTGCTTGAAAGGATTATCCAGGCTTAAAGGTTTTGGGTTCCCAGTTGAGGAATGGAGAATAAGGATGAAATTTAAGACTTTAAAAACAAACATGTGAGGCACTAAACCAGCCCCTCCTGAATAGGACAGAGAGCAGCCTCCTCATCGGATGAAAATTCTCTGCTAATTCCCCATGCATCCTTTTCCTCTGCCTGCCATGGTTACAAGGACACCTGGGTTGTTGATTTTTTTTTTTTTATACATAAACATGAGGCACCATACAGTGGGCCCTCCTCACAGCCTGCAGCCCTTCTCAGAAAGTACCTGGAGTTACCCTTGTCCAGCTGGGGAAGGGAATAGTGTCTGCTGGTCTGGTCAGATCTGGGGTCTCCCACTTTCAGATGCTAGACACCCCTCTCCTGTGGGCTCCACATTGTATAGTACCAGCACTCGAAGCCATGGCATTCCCATTGCTGCTTCAGGATCTTCATTAAGATCTTTATCTCTGTTCTAAGTTCATTTTAAAGACCACACTTTTATCTGTCAACTACATGGCAAAGCTAACTTCTTCTCCTTTGCTCTACAAGCTCCTGATTAAGAGCTTCGGTAGAATAGGAACCGGGTGTATCTTGTTCACCCCCCTGGCCCCCGCCACGACCTCCCCAGCAGCTACCACCTACAGGGTGCTCAGCCAGTGTTTTCTGAGTGAATGAACATGTGAATGATTGCTGACTGACAGCCTGTAGCTCACCTGTTAGGTATCTATATTCTCACCCTGGGACTTCAGTGGGAGTCAACCTTGTCTTCATGCTGTGGCGATGAGAAGGGATTTTCAACTTCTTTTATGAGGAGAGAGAGACTTCCTGCTTGCAGTCTCCCTGACGCAGGTGCCCACTGAGCGGCTCATGCCACTTCCTCTGAACGCCACTTAACAATCTCCATTGCTAGGGTGTTTTCTAGTGTGAACACTGGGCCTCCCTAGAATGTGTGCCTAATGGAATATGTTAACCCAGATTTCATTCTTCTCTTCGACCTTCGGGATAAGCTACATTTCCTTGGAGCAGAGAGCTGGGAAATTTCAAATCTCTCCTTTTCTTTCTAATAAACAGGGTGGCCACGTTTATGGCCTGCCAGATCCTTTACCTGAAGCAAAATGGAAGAAGATACTTGACAGGAGTGGCATTAATTCATATTTCCAGCCAGTTAGCAAAGTGAAAAGCTGCTCCATTCTAGTACTTTGCATTTCTGTCCATGTCTGTTAAATCCAGAGAAGTGGCCCTAATAGGAACTACAAAGGAGACAATTATAGATAATTTATTCTGTTCATTTATTCATTTTGTGGAAGATTTTAGTTCCCAACCTGACTTTTATGGAGGGCATATCTCTTTTTTACATTGTAAGCAATAATAAAGAAAATGAGCTTTTCACTTCTTACAATATGTCTCATGGGTTCTGTTTTATAAAATAACTTTTATTGCATTTTTTTATTGTAGGCATAAGACATGTTTATGGTTTAAAAATAGAGAATACATTTAAGCAATGGGAAGAAGATAAAAATAGCACATAATCTCACCATACAAAGATAACTATTATTAACATTTGCTGTGTATCTACTGTCATCCTTTGGATATGCCTTTATGATTTTTTTTTTATAAAACTGTGTAATACTTCTTTATGCTAATTTTTCAGCTGATTTTTTTTAGTCAAAAACTATAGAGCATGAACATCCTCCCATCATCAGCTATTGTCATAAAATGTCATTTTGATGGTTGCATTGATGCCATTATATGGATATAATTCATGAGTGTTATTTATTTATTTATTGTTTGTTTATTGTTGGCAGATTGAGAAAGTCCTTCAGCAGGGAGAGATTGGAGACTGTGCAGAACCCTACATGGTCATCAAAGAAGGTGATGGTGGAAAGGTATGGTATTTTGGCTATCACTAAATGGTGACATCTTAGAATAAACAGGTATTTTTCGGGAGTATCACAAAATAGTGAAATAGTGTCCATAATATGTCCCCATATGGGACAATAATAAATTGTGTCTTAAAAAGTGAGAAAAGGAAACTGGAGGCACCTGGATGGCTCAGTGCCGGAGCATCTGCCTTTGGCTCAGGGTGTGATTCCAGGGTCCTGGGATCGAGTCCTGCATCAGGCTCCCCACAGGAAGCCTGCTTCTCCCTCTGCCCATGTCTCTGCCACTCTCTCTGTGTTTCTCATGATAAATAAATAAATAATCTTTTAAAAAAATGAAAGAAAGGGAAACTGGCCATTGATGATAATTTTTTAAAGAAATAAATTTGTGAATTCAATAGTGTCTAAGAAAACTTGGCTGACACACATAATCCACATTCTGTTGTCGTGGTACTAAGGCTTTGACCCAGGTTGGGATGGCCACACAAACCTCATGAAATTAAATACTGCCAGAGCTCTGCTGTGCTTCCTCAGCAATACTAGCCAATTTCCAAATATCCTTTCTGGTGTGGAGATTTGGGAATTGGCTGAGACTTCCATACATCATAAATTCATTAGGACAATATGGGTCCTAAGGCTGTGATAAGGGCATATTTTCTCAGCACCTATTTACAAAGGTTTCCAATGTGACTTTTAAAACATGGCCTTTCTGGAAGAAGACTTGGCTAATCAGCATCCTGCTCCAGACTCATAAATTTCAAATAAGATTTACTGGACTCACAACACTTATTTTTTAAAAACCTACCTTCTCTTTGGAACTTAGAAAGAATACCCTGGAAGTGTTGTCAACCTAAGAAGGAAGTAGTTAGCAACCTTTATAGATTTTTCTGAAGTTTCCCAAGGCAACTTTTGAAAAACAGGCTCTCTTGAAAGCTTGGTAGATAATATATAAAAATTTTCATTCCAAAATTTTGTTGTGCAAATCCAAGTCTTGTAACTAGCCCCTAAAAGCACTCGTCGGTTAGCTGGTATAACAAGTGTTGGACATTTTGGGGGTGGGGCGGTGAAGGTATATTTAATAATTGAATGTTGACTTTCTTTAAGTTTAAAGAAAACATTTCTGATCTATATTCTCTTATCAGCTAGACTTCTAGCCTGCATTGTATCATTTTCCTGCCCATTCACTCTTTTGAATTAATAGGAAAGGGATTTTGGAGATGGCTGTCATATTGATGGCAGAAACTGTTGCCTTGGTGCTGGCACCATATTGTTTGTTTCTGCTTGTCTCTTTCTACTTTCCTCTAGAGTAAAGAAAAGATCGAAAAACTAAAACTTCAAGCTGAATCCTTCTGCCAGCGTTTGGGGAAATACCGAATGCCTTTTGCCTGGGCTCCCATAAACTTATCAAGTTTTTTCAATTTCTCCACCCTGGACAGGGAGGTAACCGATGTGGAATCCATGGTTGGTAAGATTTTCAACTGCAGTGGGAAGGGGAGGGGTCCCCAGTGTACTGACTCTGAGGTCAGCTGCTTGTTAATGGGGGCTCAGGGTACAGTAAGGTGTGGAGAGTGGGAAGGAAGGAGAGAAATATGAAACACTATTATGACTGACTTACAAATGTTTGATTGGACAGTGATCCCCAAAACAATTACTGTGAATATTTGTGGAGCTTAAATCGCCTCTTACAGTAAAACCTTTGGTTTACAGTAAGAATTTTCTCAATACTTTGACATTTTAAAAAGTTAATTTTCAATAGCTACCTCTTTTCCAAAGTAAAATCTTTGAAATAACAAAGTATAAGTATCTATAGTGGGTTAAACAGTGACACCATGCTTGGCTCCTAAACATAAGAAAAGCCACTGTCTCAGGAAAGCTTCAAAGGGCAAAACTCAGGTTTTTCAGCAAAATTAGTAGAAAATTATTATTATTATTATTATTATTTTTTGCTAAGTGCAATGCAAAAGTGGATGCCAGAAGAATAGTTGGTTACTGTTCCAATTTATTTAGTCTATTTCTCCTTTTCATCATCACACTCTGCATCTGAGTCATTAATTTCCTGAACCGTTGCGGTATGGAAATGTTCAAGAGGGTTCAGAGTTCTCAAGTTGACCCATCCCACTTGAGTATCTCATGTCCTCAGTGTCTTTGTGTCCAGCAAATATGTGAGGCTGTTCATGTTTCTCCTGCATTCCTAGGCCCTGCCTTTTCTGAAATGCCATTTTTCATGGGGGCCTGGAGGGAAGGGAATTTTGTCATTGCCGCTGCTTTTTTGGAATTATTGTTGTGTAATTACTGGTCAGAACTGCTGGGTTATTTCCGATTTACCAATAACAAATCGTATTTTAGTGCATCCTGACCTTCACCTGCAATGTGTGACTTTTTTTTTTTTCTAATGCTAACTTCTATGTAGACACGGGTAGCTTTATTTGAAAAGAATTATGCACAGATTTCAGAGTGCACCATAAACTAGATAATTCAGGTATAGAGTAATCTCCAGGTCAAGGATAAGTTAACCTGACTATTGAAGCTGCTTCTTAAGAAGCAACCAGAAAATGCAGTGCATTATACTGCTGCAGTATGGCAAGTTTAGGCGGGCAGTAGTAGCCAAAAGAAGTTCCAGTTCAGCGTCATGGCAAGAATTAAGGATAAGAGGTTATTCAAAGAGTGAGCTTGGCAACATTAGCATTCTAAACAATTTGACCGTTCAGCATGGAATCTGATTTTTGCAGTACAAAAGCCTGAAGTTCCCTTCCTCAATTCCAGAAGGGGATAACAAATAACTAAGCAGAGAATTGGGGACCCAGCCCAGGTGTGAGTGTGACTCAGGGTTCTAATCCCTATGGGACAAGGTCAACCAGGGAACCCAGTTCTGCCCCCTGCTGCATACAGAGAGAGCACAAAAATGCTCAGATTCAGAATGTACCCAGGCTAACAACCCCCCCCAGCATGTTTGGGTCACAGTCCCAAATGCTTTCAGGGGCATTTGAATGCATGGCTCTCCCCGTAGAATGCAATGTAAAAAAAAACAAAAGCAAATGCTTTTGGTTAAATAAAACTTATCTGCAGACCCAGGTCTGGCTGCAATGCAGGATCCTGCTGGGTGGCCTTCCCCAATCTCCATGTAGGAGGGAGATTGTGGCTCTTCATGGTCAGAGGAGGACTAGGGGCTCCAACAGGAGGACTGGGAAAGGTCAGGCCAGTGGAGGGAAATTTTCATTCAAAACAAGGATGGGCATGTTCAGTGTTCTCATTTCGTGATGTTAAACTTCTCTTTTATGTACCCTGAAACGAGGAGAACATTGTGTGTCAACTACGCTTCAAACGATACATTTTTTAAAACCTGTCTTTTATATGATAAAGTGCATGACTGCTGTGTATTCAAACAGAAAGACATGCTTTCGAATGATGATTGTCTTCCTTACAGGGAAAAGCTCTGTGGGTGAGCGGAGAACTTTGTCCCAGTCTAGAAGACTTTCTGAAAGAGCCCTGTCCTTGGAAGACAATGGGGTCGGGTCCAACTTCAAGCCCACGACCATTGCCGTGAACAACTTTTTCAAGCAGGTATGTCTTCCCATTCCAGCATGTCTGAATTTCTCCCCTGAATGGCATGAGTGTTGGAGCCCAAAGGGGAAGTGTATATAGTGATGAAGGGAGCAAGTGGGGATGCCCGGGTGGCTCAGCAGTTTAGCGCCTGCCTTTGGCCCAGGGCCTGATCCTGGAGTCCTGGGATCGAGTCCCACGTTGGGCTCCTGGCATGGAGCCTGCTTCTCCCTCCTCCTGTGTCTCTGCCTCGCTCTCTCTATGTCTATCATGAATAAATAAATAAATAAATAAATCTTAAAAAAAAAAAAAGAAGGGTGCAAGTTAGTTAACCTCACCAATCCTCAATTTCATTACCTGCAAAACAGTAACAATGGTGCTTGCTTTGTTAGGGCAGTTGGGAGTGTTAGATGGCATGAGGTGTGTAAAGCTCTTCTCATAGTGACTGGGGTATACAGGTGCTAAATGAGTGTTGGCTCATTTCTTGACAAAAGGATCCATTCCCACTAATGCAGACTCTCCTATTTGAGCTCTCATTGTCAGTTCATTGATTGGGCTATTAAAACCATCTGGCCTGAAATATCTCTTTCTCTCTGGTCTCGGGGTTTCCTGGCCCAGCTATTGTCCTTCTCACCCCTATTCTTTCTGTAGGCTTTCCACATTTCTGCCATATTTACTTGCTCATAGAGGGTGACCATTGCAAATTATGCTCTTAGTTCAATAGACATTGAGGTTATTTAAAAATCAGAGAACTTCTTAGAGTAATCGACTTCATAGAGACGAAAAGTAGGCTGATGGTTGCCAGAGGCTGGGGCAAGAGCAGAATGAGGAGTTGCTGTTTAATAGATAAAGAGTTTTAGTCTGGGATGATGAAAGAGTTCTGACTGTACATTTAACAACTGTAAATGTTGTACACTCAGAAAAAGTTAAGATGGTACTGTTCGTATTATGTATATTTTACTACAAACAAACAAATTTGACTTAGACTTGGTTTGACTCTGCCTTGGAAGATTCTCCATAGCTCAAGCAGTCTTCCTGAAGCACTTCAAGGGCTTGTGTTAATAATCCCAAATGCAAAAGTGAATGCTGGGGGTTGGAGGTGTGCCATGCCACATAATAGAAGTAGCATGAGACTAAAAGGGTTTCTATTTGGAATATAACCCTTCCTATTATATTACCTTGGGGCTGGGTCAAAGTACTTAACTGACTTCTCATCTGTACTTGGGAATAAAACCTACCTACCCACCTACCTACCTTCCTTCCTGGGCTATTGGATTAGAGCTCTTGCCTTTGAATCCTGGGCAGAGTACCTGTCCCTTGTAGGCACTTGGAGAGTAGTATTTCTGTTTAGCCTTCTTAATCAAGACAAATGTGAAGAGAGCAGCTCGGATGGCTCAGCGGTTTAGGGCTGCCTTCAGCCCAGGGTGTGATCCTGGAGACCCGGGATTGAGTCCCACATCAGGCTCACTGCATGGAGCCTGCTTCTCCCTCTGCCTGTGTCTGTGCCTCTCTCTCTCTCTGTGTCTCTCATGAATAAATAAATAAAATCTTAAAAAAAAAAAACTGATGAGATCCCATTGTGAAATATATATTTTACCATCAGATTAAAAAAAAAAAAGACAAATGTGAAGAAAATAAGGTTAGAAAAAAGATGGAAAGATGCTTTCTCTGTCTTTAAATCTTTGAAGAATGAAGTAACCTTATTCTGTATTGTTCCAGAGCATAAAACAAGCATTAGGGGATTTAAGTTACAGGAGGAAAATCTTTTGGCCTAGATAGTCAATGGTCAAACAGCCTTCCATAGAAGGATTGTTGAGAGGCTGGAGGACAGTAAGTTGAGAGTGGCAGAGAAGGAATTATTTTTCTTACAAAAGTCATCTTTATTTTATTATACTCTAATTCAGTAATCTGATCTAATTGCAGATTTATGGTCAGTCTTTTGTTTCTTGTTTATGCAATGTCCCTAGAAGCAAATTTTTAATTGTCTGGCTTAGCCTGTGACAGACCAAATGGACAAATCAACCCATAGAATGGCAGCATTTTATCGAACACTTAGACCCAGAAGCACTCTTCTGAATGCCTTCAGTATTAAGTAAACTCGTGTGTTCTTTTAAGCAATCCTTTGAGGGAGGCTCCATTATTATCCCATTTTTCCAACAAAGAAATAAGCATAGGGAATGCAAAGTCATGATATAGAAGAACTAAATAACATAATTGATGAGGCATGTCAAGTTGATACACTGAAATCTCTACCCTGAAAAGAATGGATGCATTTTCTTTTTAATCATCCATGGAGCAGTCTTTATTTTAATTAGTTAATTAATTAATGACTTTCCTTACAAGTGTACTACTTAATCCCTATCACCCATTTCACCCATCCCCTACCTACCACTCCTCTGGTAGCCATAGTGTGTTCTCTAAAGTGAAGAATCTGTTTCTTGGGCAGCCCGGGTGGCTCAGCGGTTTAGCCCAGCCTTCCGCACAGGGTGTGATCTTGGAAACCTGGGTCGAGTCCCATGTCAGGTTCCCTGCATGGAGCCTGCTTCTCCCTCTGCCTGTGTCTCTGCCTCTCTCTCTCTCTCTCTCTCTCTCTGTCTCTGTCTCTCATGGATAAATAAATAAAATCTTTAAAAAAAATCTGTTGCTTGTTTTGCCTCTTTTTCTCCCTCTTTGTTCATTTGTCTTGTGTCTTAAATTCCACATGTGACTAAAATCATACGGTGTTTGTCTTTCTCTAACTGACTTATTTTGCCTGGCATTATATCCACTAGTTCCATCCATGTCATTGCAAAAAGTAAGATTTCATTCTTTCTGGTGGCTGAGTAGTATTCCATAGTATAGATACCACATCTTCTTTATCCATTCATTGGGAGACATTTGAACTACTTCCATAATTTGGGTGTTGTGAATAATGCTGTTATAAATGTAGGAGTGCATGGATCTCTTTAAATTACTGCTTTTGTAATTTGGGGGTAAGCACTCAGTAGTTTGATTACTGGGTCATAGGGTAGTTCTATTTTTTAACTTTTTGAGGAAACTCCGTACACAGTGGCTGCACCAGTTTGCATTCCCACCAACAATGCATGAAGGTTCTTTTTTCCCCACATCCTTGTCAACACTTGTTGTTTCTTGTGTTTTTGATTTTAGCCATTCTGACCAGTGTAAAGTGATATCTCATTGTGGCTTTGATTTGCATTTCCCTGATGATGAGTGATATTGAACATCTTTGCTTGTGTCCATTGGTCAAATGGATGTCTTCTTTGGAAAAATGGCTATTCATGTCTTCTGCCCATTTTTTAATTAGACTATTCGTTTTTTGAGTGTCAAATTTTATAAATTCTTTATGTATTTTGGATACTAACCCTTTATCAAATATGTCACTTGCAAAGATCTCCCATTCTGTATAGATTGTCTTTTAGTTTTGTTGAGTGTTTCCTTCACTGTGCAGAGGCTTTTCATTTTGATGTAGTCCCAATAGTTTGCTGTTGTTTCTTTTACCTCAGTAGGCATATCTAGAAAGATTTTGCTATGGCCAGTCAATGTCAGTGAAATTTACTGCCTGTGCTTTCTTCAAAAATTTTTATGGTTTCAACTCTCACATTTAGATCTTTGTCCATTGAGTTTATTTTTATGTATGGTGTAAGGAAGTGATCCATTTTCATTCTTTTGCATGTACCTGTCCAGTTTTCCCAACACCTATTTGTTGAAGAGACTTTTTCCCATTGGATATTCTTTCTTCCTTTGTTGAAGATTAGCCCTATAATTGTGGGTTTATTTCTGGGTTTTCTGTTCTATTCCATTGATATATGTGTCTAGGAAGGAATATTTGACAAGAGGTTGAACTAAATTATTTCAGCATTGGCCATAATCCTAATTTCTATGAAAAGTGTGTTAGAATAAAACTTAAAGATCAAAATCTTCCTGGAAGTTATTGGCCCTACCCCAGGAGCCAGTGATGCATCTGTGATAACCTCGACTTTGCTTTTTTTAGGAGGGGGATCGCCTTAGTGATGAAGACTTATTCAAGTTTTTGGCTGACTACAAAAGATCTTCATCCTTACAGAGAAGAGTCAAGTCAATTCCAGGTGTGGATGGCTTGTCTTTTCCTCTCTAGCTGTGCCAAAGCCGTTTATGAGTAGACACATTATTTGTCTAATGCTACAGTTTATAAAATAATGTTTGCTAAGTGAAATGTGGGGTTTTGCGTTAGGAGTTAGAGTCTGAATTGGTCTACCTTTTTTGGAAAATCTATTAATATTTCTATCAAAGGAACATCATGCTTTAGAACCGGTTTCTCAGATAATCAGATAATTGTTTGAACAGAGGAGCCTCTTTTATCAAATAAAATTATTGTATGGAACCCCGTATAAAAAGAAAAATGAAAGTGAGATACTTTGGTAGAAGTTGAGGGCATCTTCCTTACTATCAGCTATAGGTCTTGAGGCACTTCTGCAGTACCTGGAGTACCAGGGAACCCAGTTTGAAAATGACTAATAGTTACTTAACCATATGCTATTATTGTGTGGTATTTTCAGAAGGAAGTTTAAAGATCCATTTCTATTCATTGTACAACTCCTTGCTTTTTAACTTCTAGAAATTAAATCCCAAAAGTTCTCATAACATAATTTTTCTCCAACTATAGGAAACTAGCTGGGAATTCCAAAACTCTTACATTCCCACTAATTATTCTATCATAAAAGAAATATAGTACAACAGTCTTTCTTGATTCCCATGTAACGTGATAGCATCTTTACTGAAATAGTCGTGTTTTCGCTCTTTAGGCTTGCTCAGACTGGAAATTTCTCCAGCTCCAGAGGTCATCAATTGCTGTCTGACTCCCGAAATGCTGCCAGTGAAACCTTTTCCTGAAAACCGGACACGTCCACACAAAGAGATTTTGGAATTTCCAGTCCGGGAGGTCTATGTCCCTCATACTGTGTATAGGTGAGAAACTAAGGCTCACAAGAAACCATGGAACTCACACTTAGAATTTTGTTTGGAGAACGCTCTCATTATCCTTCAACCAATCTTATGTCCTAAGTTTTGGGGGAAATGAAATAGGATGTTTATGTAACAATTATGGGTAATTGTTAGATCAGTTTCTAAAAATGGTTTATCTAATTTTATTTAACTTGAGCATGTTACTGTAGTCATAGCTGGTATTTGAGATTATAGTGGACATATTCCTTCCAGAAATGAAATAATCTTCCTAGTCATTACCTTGGTTTTCCTATGTGCAGAAGGGAGTATTAGGGAAAGAATAACATGATTTAAAATGTTCTTATCATCTAAAAGAAAGATTTTTAGCCCAAGACTAGCTCTGTCCAATAACATTTATAGCAGTGGTAGAAATCTTTATTATGCTTGTTGCCCAGTACAGGAGCCACTAACCAAATGCAGCTGTTCAGCATTTAAATTGTGGTTAGAGCAATGGAAGAATGGAAACTGTGATTTTATTTAACTTTTATTGATTTTACTTTAAAATCAAATAGCTGCAAATGGCTGGTGACGACCATATTGGGCAGCTTAGAGCTAGACAGTAAAGTCCTAAGAGGTTAGGTTGCCTTGGTTTCTTGGAGGCCGTTGCAGGGGGCTCTGAAGGAGCTTGTCCACACAAAGGCATTGCTGCTTGCATATTTTAGTTTTTATTTTGAGAAGATTTTTTACTTTTATTTATTTAAAATTTTAATTTCTTTATTAGAGAGAGAGCAAGAGCATGAGAAGGGTAGAGGGGGAAGGGGAGAACCAGACTCCCTGCTGAGCAGGGAACCCAATGCAGGACTCCATCCCTGGACCCCAGGATCATGACCTGAGCTGAAGGCAGATCTTTAACCAACTGAGTCACCCAGGTGCCCCTAGAGAAGATTTTTTAAATTGCAGAAGAATGTTATAACAAGTACCTTTTCTCCACCATCCAGAAATGACATTTGTTGTTTCTTGTATTTTAGATATGTGCACACATACATTCTTACTGGTTACCTTAAAGTCTCCTTTATCCCCGACCTGCAATCACAGACAGATTTCCACCTTGCTTCCCAAACACTGCTGTTATTATGAACTTGGATGGTTCTTTTCTTCTATTTTCTCTGGTTTCACATACACACATTAACACAGAATGGTATTATTTTTATATTCATTTAAAATGTACACAAATAGCTCTACACTCTAGTTACACTGCACTTTTCATACAACAGTATAATTTTTCTTTTTTGGTTATTATTGTGGATTCGTGGATTTTATTGTTTTGATGGGTTGTATTCCGTTATAATCATTATCCTACATAATTACCCAGATTTTCACAAATTTAACCAAGGGGAAGTCCTTAACAGCTTGTGTTTTGGAAATACTAATATAGGTTCAGATAGCAGTCACTTTTTAAAAAAATATTTATTTATTCATTCATTCATTCATTCATGATAGGCAGAGAGAGAGAGAGAGAGAGAGAGAGAGAGAGAGGCAGAGACACAGGCAGAGGGAGAAGTAGGCCGGGAGCCCGATGCAGGACTTGATCCTGGGACTCCAGGATTGAGCCCTGGGCCAAAGGCAGGCACCAAACCGCTGAGCCACCCAGGGATCCCCCAACAGCAGTCACTTTTTAATTGCTGTATAGTATTCCATTGTGTGAGGAGGCCATATTTTGTTTATCTGTTTCTTATTTTTCTATTGATAGACATTTATGTCTTTTTCCAGTTCAGGGAACTTACAGACACTGCAGTGAGAATCTTTGTCTTTGCCTCTTTGTGCACATGTGGGAGAGTCTCCTTAAGCAACGTGCCTAAAAGTTGAGGGGTGACAAGTGATACACATTTTCAGTTTTATTTCGTACTGCCCTTCCCCCCCAAATTGCACCAACTTGCAATCCTTCCAGCAGTATAAGTTAGCTCATTACCCCCCAGATCCTCACTCAGACTTCCCAGTAGGATGTGTGCAAATGTGGGACTGAAATGCAATGAATTTCTGAACTCACCCAGTTCCTACCGCCACATCTCCAGATGCACAAAATTGAGACCCAGGGAGGGTAAGTGGATAGCTCGTTGAAGTCAGACATTACAGGGACAAATACAAACAAGCATCCACTCAACTTAGAAACAGACCTTTCTATCAGTACTGTTATCTCCCCATTCTGAAGCCTCTCTTGATTATCTTTTCTCATTCCTTAAATATAAACTCAGCTCCACTCCCCCTTCCTAGATAAGTAAGAATTTCTGGGGTAGTGGTTTCAGCTCCCCATTCCCAAGAGGGAGATGAAGGCACGAAAATGTTTGCTTGGGGATGCTCTGTTTGTATCTTTTTAGACACCCGATCCTATAATTGGAAAAAGAAATGCTTGTGGCATTGGAATAAACTTGCATCAAATGAATTCTGTAGTCGTTCAACTTCTCCTCAGCATTTAATTACCCAGGGGAGGCATTTACAACTCTTTCTACTCCTGGCTGCAAACATTAGCCCTTAATTACATCACAGCAGGACTCAGAATGCATTAGTGCACCAGATAATTGGGAGATGTAGGAGTTCTAACAAGGACAAGTCTGGACAGACTCCTCTGAACCTGACTTGGCATCGTGTGAACAGGACCCACAGGTGCACAGTGATTGTTCTTTAGTTCTGCTGGACACTCTAGCCATGCCAAGTCCAGCCCATTAGGAACCAGGTCTCTAGTCCCCCTTCAGTGCCTTCTCTTGGCTCCTAGGCCACCATACTTTATAGCTTGTGTGAGGAAGGAGCCTAACCATGAAATTGGCTTTGAACCTCACTATGGGAAAGCATCAAGGAATTTGTAGGGCTTCTGGTCTAAATCTCTTATGTTCTTATTAAATGTTTAGTATTTCTGGAGCAGTCCTCACATGCTTTTGAGTGGTTCTGATTAGGTTGGTCTTCACAGCAACCCAGCCCTGGATGAATCTTGTCCCTCCAGTCCCATTTCACAAAACAGAAATGGCAGACTTGAGTCAGATCTGAACCGCGGGTTAGATGGGTGAGCTGACTGTTGGCCTTTGCTGACCTAGTCTGCTCATCTCTGTCCAAATTCCCATCCCCTTTGTGCCTTCTCATCTCCTTGTGCTTCAAGAGACCTGTAACATTGTGGCTTTTCTATCCCCTTCCCCTCCCATCAAAGTCTCTTTCCAAGCAAAGATCCCTAAACCTCTTTCCATTATGGTATGAATGGTGGGTCTGCCCTGAAGTCCTCTCTTGTCCCACAAATTCTTATCATTTCAGCAGGGACAGTGGTTCCTTTTTCTTTTAGAAAAGTTTTCCCTTGACTTAGTTGAATTCTGGGCATCATGCTATGGGTTTGGCACACAGGTGACCTTCCCTGTTCACGTGGCTGTGGTCTCTGATCCTGGTCACAGCCGCATCCCATTTCCAAAATCAAGGAAATGAAAATTAAAATTTACAGAGCTGGTAAATTCAGGCATAATTCCTTGTTTTATAGAGGGTCCATCTCATGAATTCAAACTATGGCCTGACTTGTAGAAATTTGATCTACCTGGGACTTGTGAAGGGATACATCTAGTGGTCCAGCAAGGACCACTTGCAGGACGCTTGCAGGATTTGAATTTCAAATTTATGTCATTTTCACCTGGGCTGCAAATCTCCCTTGGTGGAAGGGGCCCTTACCTGGGTCTAACAGCAGATGTTTTCTGGACTTGAATGGGAGTGGTGGCCAGAGCCACACATTAAAGGATTCTGATATGGGTGAGGCTTCAGTTTACCACCGTGTGGGTAGAACCCAGTAGAACTTATTTTTATGTCTCTAAAGGAGCATCTGTCACAGAGTCTCAAATAAAATGGGGTTAGGGTAGGCTGACATTGACTTCCTCTAGAGCCCTTTGGGCTTCTATCCAGAGCCACAGTCATTTAATAATCGTACTTCTGAATTGTATTTCTGACATGGCACTTAAATCCATATCTAGTAGGTCTGTGGCAGAGAGTATTACTTCCAGTTCTTTCTTTTGTGGTGAATTCTTCCTTAATTTTGTCCAGTGCAGAATGGCTTTTCAGAGTGTGCCTCAGCCATTTCTTCCAGGCTGCTTGTAGTGTGCAACCCCTTTCCATGGTAGGCGAGAATTTTGAGTCAGGAATGTGTGACGTATCACATGGGCTTTTGAAATCTTGACACAAACTGAGGTCATGCCTTTGAGGCCACTAGGACTGCTGAATCAAACTTCTGGCTCCTTTTTTTTTTTTTTTTTTAAAGATTTTATTTATTTATTCATGAGAGACAGAGAGAGGCAGAGACAGGCAGAGGAAGTAGTAGGATCTATGCCGGGAGCCCGACCTGGGACTCGATTCTGGGTTGCCAGGATCACACCCTGGGCTGAAGGTGGCGCTAAACCACTGAGCCACCTGGGCTGCCCTGGCTCTTTCTTTCTCTTGGGCTTCACCAGCCTGTGGACCACTCTTCTTGTGATGATGTGAGATGATGAAATCTGACATTGATTTCCTGTCCTCAATCCCCTCATTCCTCCCACCTCTTCAGGTACCCTCAGAGTCACCACCTTGGACCAAAAGGAGCAGCGTTCACACTGTACTCTCTGCGGCATCCACCTTGGTGCCTATGCTCTATTCAGAGTGCTTTAAGGAATAATCTAGATCAGTTATAGGAGTACCACACTGGGCTCCAGAAATATCCGCATGAGCCATCGCGGGGCAGTCACTTGGAAGAGACACACGTTCTGAGGGAATAGGCCAACTTCTAGAGCAAGAAGTGCTATTCCCAGGAATGCCAACGTCTCCCAAACTAGGAGCTTTGGCCATTTGTGTTGCCATGTGCAACCCCAAGGGGTAGAGGCCTGATGATAGACAAGCACTCTCTGACACAGACCCAGCCCAGACCCAGCCCATACCCTTTGCAAAGTCACAAGCAGGACAGTGATTCTGAAAGTAGAGCAGAACAGCTGGGAAAATGAGGTTGATCCACAGGATTATCCGCATCTGACTTTGGCGCTCCTTTCTCCATGGCCAGATTAAGAACACACTAGTTGTCAGCCCAGTGGCATGTTTGAGGCCACTCCTGGCTTATTTCCCAGGGCCCCCCACCCCACCCGCAGCTGGTGTTGGGGACACCAGCTGCTGCCTTCCGGCGGGGGCAGGAGGGGAACAGCGGGGCTGCCGCCGGGGCCCAGCCTGACCTTTCAGGGCACCTGGTCCTGCGGCTTCCACGGGGGTGTGTGTGGAGATCACAGGCGCTGAGGTTGTAATGAGCTTGTTAACCTCCTTGCCGTCCCTTTAGCTGGTGATTATATCAGAGAAAGGCGCAGAAAGTGCGTTTTCATCTCTTATCCCAGCCCTCCAAAGGCTCTGAGGCCTTTTTATCCAATTAGCCGACTTGCTGTGGAGGACTGTGCTTGCTGAGAACAAGTATATCAGTTAGAACATGATTTCTTTGATGGATAATGAGCTGTTTTCAGGCCTCCTCCTATTTAGCAGAATGTTCTCAGACCAGCAGTCTGCATTCCCCAAAGCTCGCCTGATGTCTGCTTTAACAGGGAGGTGCCTCCCATATCACGGGGGGAGCAGGATGTTGAAAACTGCCGTCAGAGCTGCATCCCACAGAGGTAAAGAGAATGGGACAGGACCAGTGTGCGAGCTAATCCTGAATGGGTGTCTGAAAGCTAAAATTTAGTGAATAGGATTTATAAGAGAAGGAATGAACCAGAGATAATTCTGGATGAGGTGGTTAGGAAGGAGCCCGGGCTTGGAGAGTAGAAGGTGTCCTTGAGAGAGACTTTTATTTGGTCCAAGAAAATGGACTCCTAATCTGAGCTTAGCTGGCTGTATATCCAGACTGGATCTTTTCAGTGCTGTGTGCTGGGGTCTGGGGGTATCTCAGAGTCGGCTGTGGAGAATTAGAAAAAGGTGCAAATATCCAGCCCCACCTGGAGACCCTGCTACAGAGGGCCAAGCAACTCTATCCACCTGACTTGGGAATTGATCCCAGCTTATGTTGGATTATCAGGTGAGATGAGTTTGGCAAAGACCAAGTCCTGGGGTAGGAAATTGCTCCACATGAGGACAGTGTTTTTTATAGCGCAATATGCTCAGATGCCGTTAATACTCCCAACATCATTGCTAATGAACAACTGGTGGTTTCTGATGTGATTGGCCTTGGTGTAAATCACCATCAAACAGTACCTTCCTTATATAACTATCAAAATGATAACTCCCCATTCTTTTTGTGTCTTGAGTTGTTTGGATTTATCTTGGAACACATAATCTATTCTGATGGCTCTAAATTATTAAAGTACAAAAATGCAAAGTGAAAATTCTCTCTCCCTCTCCTGACTTCTAGTTATCCAATACCTTCCTTGGGGACAAGCTTTTAAATATGTGTGTGTGTGGGTATCTGTGTGTGTGTGTGTGTGTGTGTGTGTGTGTGTATACACATTTATATTTACATATTATATATAATATATGCATATATAAAATATAAATGTATATATAAATATATATATGATCTTATTCGCTTACTTATTCTACAAATATTGAGTGCCTCCAGTGTTCCAGGCCCTTTTCTAAACACTAGAGAAATAACTAGTGAACAAAATAGATGAAAATCATGTAAATTCCACAGTTCAATCCTATTCTGACCCTTGGAAACAACCATTTTTATCAAAGTGTATCCTTCCAGAGATAAATGATGTCTGTACAAGCCAATATAGCCCTGGTATTTGTCCTTTCACAATGCAAGTATAGCAAAATCTCCACACTGTTCTGCATCTTGATTTCTCATTGAATATTGGATTTTGGAGAGCACTTGTATATGAATACAAAAAATTGCCTCCTCTTTTACAGCGGCGCTGAATCTCATTTAGAAGTATCATGATTTACTTAACCCATGACAATGAGCTTCTAAGGTGTTACCAGTCTTTTGTAACAAATGATGTTACACTGAAAAAGAAATCTCACATAACTTTTCACACCTGTGCAAGCATATTTATTGGCGAAATTTCTCCTATTCATCCTTTAAAGAGATGTTGAAAGAACTCTGCCTTACAGGCAGCCCTAAAACCCAGGCCTTGGTTTTACTAGCCTTAGCAAGCAGTTGCTTGTGGAATACAAACATTATTATAAACAAGCATTTTATTTAGAACAACAGTGCAAGACAGGCAAAAGCAAAGTGAATCCCTGGTGCCTGAATCATCCAAATACTTAAGTCCCCGTATGTGACATCGCTGTGGCAAGTTGGTCTCAGTAATAAACGCAGAACACAATCCCACTCTTCTGATGCCTTGCTCCAAAACTCAGTTGTCCTCCTCCTTTTCAGAATGAAAGAGATCTGGAGGGGAGCCAGCGACCTAAGGTGACTTAGCAACAATCAATCGCAGCTTTTGCCAAGCCAGCCTTCGAGTTCAACATTCGACCACTTGAGGGCACAATTTGCTCACTTTCTAGGTGCCCACACAGCCAGTTACTTTTTTTCCATTACAAAGCAGATAGAGTCATGATTTATTAAAGGAAAACACACACTTTATCTTTTTGCCCTTGAAGCGCAGGACGGAGAGAAACTGAGAAGTATTCCAATGTCCCGAGAGACTGCTACTGTCATTTGGGGGGGGGGGGGAGGCAAAGACATATTCTGACCGGTCAAGTTCTTTCATTCAGGAAATCATGATCTTAGAAACCTGGCACATTTTGGAGCCCCATGTTGTGCATCTGAAACTAATGCCACGTTGCATGGCAACAGTACTCAAAAAATTGTTTGAAGAAAGGATGAGGGGCGGTGAGGAAATGTCATGGAGGAGGTCGTGTGTGCGGTGATGGCCCCGATTGCACAGTCCCACAGTCGTCCACCATGCGTGAGGGTGACCGTCGTCAGGAAGGATCCCGCTCTGTCCACTGAATGGTGGTGTCATTCTTCCCTCGGGTCCTTTATCCAGCACCCAGCAGGCAGGTTCATGCAGCATCCTGTTTGGACACGAGCAGGGAGCATAAGGTTGATGAAGCAGAAGCACCAGGGAAACGGCGCTGAAAATAAAGCAGCTCTGGGCCTGCATTTGATTATGATGGTGAACAGTGAGCCTGGGTTAGAAGGAGCCTCCTAAAAATCAGAACACGCTCTTTCTTTGATTTTGAGACTTCGGTTTTTAAAAAATTATTATTTTCAAATTGGTTATTTGAAGTGCTTTGCCTTCTGACGAGCTATCCTTTAGGGGTATTGTTTCCTTTTGCTTCCCTTGCCATGCAGTGGAAAACAGCTTCTTTCCTTTTTAGCTTTCTCCTGCTCAGTTCTGACCTCCTCATGTGCTTTATAGATGATCCGGAGTGAGAATTCCCCTGCTCTTCCCGCGACAGGTTTGGCCATCTCTAAAGCAGGTGTGTGTGTGTGTGTGGGGGGGGGGGGGGTTGTTTTTTAAGATTTTATTTATTTATTCATGAGAGAGACACAGAGAGAGAGGCAGAGGCTTAGGCAGAGGGAGAAGCAGGCTCCCTGCGGGGAGCCCAATGTGGGACTCGATCCCAGGACCCTGGGATCACGCCCTGGACTGATGAAGGCAGACACTCAATCACTGAGCCAACTGGGTGTCCCTAAAGCACAGATGTTTTAACAGCTCCCACTCATGATAGAGGTCCTGTGGCTTCAAGGCCTCAGACCCGGTGCCCCTGACCCTTCTCAACAGAAGTCACAATGCCCTGGGTCCAAATGTTAGATCTTCCCAGGGGACAGAGTGGGGTAGGGGTTGGGGCAGGGCAGGCTAGCCCCCCCAGCACACAGTAAAATAGACTTTACTATTTTAAATTTTGCTGCTGTAAATTCAACTACCAATAGCTCAGTAGTAGGAAAGGACTCAGTTTTACCGGGTCAGAAGGTAATTTCTAAAAATGATCATCAGTCAGAATTCATGTATCTTTTATAATTAAAAGATGGATTTCCTTTATCTGCAGGCCTAAATGCCAAAATGGTCATAAAACTAAAAATGTGTCAGTTCTACCTCATTTGCTTTAGGTTCTTTGTTTGACAGCCTAAAAAGGTAAACTGCCCAGTGGGGAGGGGCACCTGGGTGGCTCAGTTGGTTAAGCATCTGCCTTGGGCTCAGGTCATGATCCTGGAGTCCTGGGATCAAGTCCCGCATAGGGCTCCCTGCTCAGCAGAGAGCCTGCTGCTGCGCATTCTCTCTCTCTCTCTCTCTCTCTCTCTCTCTCCCTCTCTCCCTCTCCTTCTGCTGCTCCCCCTGCTTTTGTGCGTGCTCTCTCTCTGCCAAATAAAGATTTTTGAAAAATAAAAGGTAAACTGAGATCCACACAGCAGTGTAGAAATAGAAACATTGTAGTTTAATAAGGATAATGGTCGAAGAATTCAACTTCCTGGCTCCTTTGAATTATTTTATTATTTTATTTTTTTAAAGATTTTATTTGTTTATTCATGAGAAACACAGAGAGAGAAAGAGAGGGGCAGAGACACAGGCAGAGGGAGAAGCAGGCTCCATGCAGGAAGCCCGACGTGGGACTCGATCCCGGGTCTCCAGGATCAGGCCCTGGGCCAAAGGCGGGCGCCAAACCACCGGGCCAACAGGACTGCCCATCCTTTGAAAGATTTGAAAGAGATTTCAATGTCGAAGGTTAAAAATCCCACACTGAGGGCAGCCCAGGTGGCTCAGCAGTTTAGTGCTGCCTTCAGCCCAGGGATCGAGTCCCACGTCGGGCTCCCTGCATGGAGCCTGCTCTTTCTCTACCTCTCTCTCTCTCTCTGTGTGTGTGTCTCTCATGAATAAATAAATAAATAATCTTAAAAAAAATCCTACACTGAGCAATAAAAACATCTCGAAGCTCATTTCTCAACTTTTCTTAGAGTTTCAGGTTTTAAAACCACACCTGTGGTTCCTTTGCCCCTCACCACTTTCTTCATGGGGGTGACATTAGTGGTGTTTTCTCTCCTATTAAAGTCCCAAGACCAGTGCAGCAGCTCCTCTGAGATCCTGCCTTAGATTCACAGATAGGACGTGGGCTAGTTCCTTCGTGTTATTCATAGATTTGCATTGTTGCCACGTCAGGCTGCTAGTTCACGCCCTGCCAGAGTGACACACACAGATGGGCCCTTATTCCATTTCACCTTTGAGAAAATTGAAAAAGAGAGAGGGAGAGAGAGAGAAATGCAAAAGCCTTAGCTCACCCCAAGTTCAGAATTGTGTTCTCTCTGTTCCTCCTTGCACTACTGGTCTTTGCTTATCCTGATGGAACAACTTTTTGCTTCACCACCGTTGAGCTGGGTGCCGCCAAAGTGCACACCATCCAGGACCCTTGGATGCTCCTATAATTCTCTTGTAACCTCAATGGGATCTTCCCAGGGAGGAGAGGAAGAGGGAAAGATGGTGATTCACTTTCCTGCGATGGGCTTTCTCTCACCGTCCTCGCCAGCCTCCCCACACGTGAAGGCGTAGATTGATGGCTGCTTTCTCTTTTGTAAAAAACAAACTTCAAATTAATGGTCTGTCCTTACTTGGTGAAAAAGCAAACCGAGAACACTTAGGATCCCCAGCCTCTTCCTGCAATAATATTTTGAAACCAATGAAATTTTGTTGAGATTAAACATAAAAAGCAGCTTTAAAAAAATATTTATTCATAAGAGACACACAGAGATAGGCAGAGACCTAGAGAGAGAAGCAGGCTCCCTGCGGGGAGCCCAATGTGGGACTCAATCTCCAGGCTCTGGGATCACAACCTGAGGCAAAGGCAGATGCTCATCCACTGAGCCACCCAGGCGTCCCTGTCTGCAGTTCCTTTAACTGCCATGAAGCTGTCATTGAAACATTGTAAACTTTGTTTACATCATGTAAAATATTTTGATAGTCCCATTATTTCCTTCTCTGTTTTCTTTCCCTGGTCCTGGAATTCAGGCCAGTCTCCATTTAATGAGTTAGATTCTGTGAGGATGAAGCAGACCCTGGGGGTTTATAGGATCTACTCAGTAGGCAGAGCCACATTCACTGAATTGGTATTGATAAAGTGGAATAGGAAGGGAGCTTGTGAAGGGTAGAGAGCTGTCCTTGTTATGTCCAGGGTCTCTTTACTCATCGGGACAGGATGGTGGCAGTGGTCAATGCTTTCCAGTAGAGCTGCTCTGACAGAAGTTCCTGGCCAGCTCTCTAGCCACAGCAAGTGTTGGGTAAACCCTCTATTTTTTGCACTGTAGCTATGTAGAACTTTCCCGCTGAGGATCAGGATTTGCCCAGAAATATAGCATTTACCTAATACATGATTCTATAGACATATCAGCACCTCCCAGCAGTTCCTGTGCTTGTTGGGTGGATATTGGGTGTGTGACCGTTTGCAGAGGACATGGCGAAAGACACCTGCAGCCGAAAGGATGCCTGATGAACCCCAGTGCAGGCTCTGACCAGAGGCTGCTGGGTGACTCTAGGTGCACAGCTCTGAAAGTGACACCTCCAAAGTTGCTGAGGCACTAGGCAATAGGCCTGAGAGCCTAAGCGCTCCTCTGAGGTAGGTGATGTTTCCAGGAACTGTGGTAGGTGATGTGAGCAAGAATCACTGTCTTGCTGAGCACGACCCCACTGTGACAGCCTTATGGGGGCCAGGGCGCACAGGCTGCTTCTTTCATGGGGTCTTTAATGTCTTTGCCCAGAGTTGTGTTGGAGCTAACCCAAACCCTGGCCTGAACATCCATGTCCCTGGCCAGCAGCCAAGGATGTGTTAACCCTGTGCATCTCTAGGGCAAGGAGAATCAGAGCCCATGACAGTGACAGTTACTCAGCCTTCCGAGTTGTCTGGGGATGAGCACAGCCTCCACAGACTTGTCACATTGGTGAGAGCATGGAGAGTGAGAACTCGTCCCTGTACTCCCTCCACACCGTCTGTCCTTTGAAAAACCTTGCACATCTAGCAGGAGTTGCCCCTTTGAATAATGTTGATGCATTCACCTGTCCAGTATTTTAGGGCCTCTATCCATGCCAGGTGTTATGCTCAGCGTTGAAAGAGACCAAGAGTGATCCATCTCTTTGGAAGCACAGCTCAGTCTCTTAAGAGAGACCAGAATCACTTAGAGGTGAGCCCATCTGCTGAGAGACATGCAGGTAGCTTTGTCGTGCAACCACCTCGAGATCTTTGCAAGTTCTCCCACCCCCAAAACATAGACGAGCCTTCTCTCTCCCCAAGGCAGGCATATGTTTATAGAGGGAGTTGGGGGCATCTGGACAATTCGTGTCTTAGTGGATGCACTCCCAATTACACTATTTGCTTCCCCAACCTAAACTGAAGCATCTGACAGTATTGAAACCATCAGGAATGATGCAGCAAGCATTTTAACGAACAGTATTTACTTATTTATTGGCTGGTTTGTTTGTTTGTTTGTTTTGAATAGGTAGGGCTAGTTCCTTCGTGTTATTAAAGTCTTAACTTTGTGTTAATAAAGTCTCTGCCCCAAAGGAAAAAAAAAAAGAGTCAGTTTCAGCAACAGCAGAGATTGGAAATTTTCTGGTATGTGTATGTTTTTGTCAGCTGGCAGATTTGTTTTAGGAAACTATTTGCAAAGCCTGGAAAAAATGTGCTCCCTCTGTTCCTTAAAAGAGCTTATAGGTTGGTTCATGTTCCTTATCCATGTGACAATTCTGTGTGGTGGTCTTTAAAAAAATGCAGCCCAGTCCAGATTTTGGCATTGACACAGTTTGTTTGTTTGTTTGTTTGTTTGTTTATTTATTTATTTATTTATTTATTTATTTGACGCAGTGTCTTTAAACTCAAATTTTAAGTCTTTCAGAAAGCACCAAATATTATTGAAACATTCGTTCTGTTTTTACTTGGGGAAGATTTCATTAAAAATTTGCTGTTTCAGGATCCCTGGGTGGGGCAGCGGTTTGGCGCCTGCCTTTGGCCCAGGGTGCGATCCTGGAGACCCGGGATCGAATCCCACGTCGGGCTCCCGGTGCATGGAGCCTGCTTCTCCCTCTGCCTGTGTCTCTGCCTCTCTCTCTGTGTGACTATCATAAAAACAAATAAAACAAAATCTTTAAAAGAAAAATTGCCGTTTCACAGGAGAAGGAAGGACATGTGCAGCTAGTACTTCTTAGCAGTCTTCTTACATTTTCTCTAACCTGTCACAGCCTCTTGAGGAGACATTAATTAATTTGGGTAATGGAATCAGAGCTAGAACCAAAGAAAAATTACTTATATTTTTAGAAATTCTCAAGTTCTATATTTCATTGGAGATTGGACTGATGCCAAAGAGGCTATTTTGATACTGAGAACATGATGGTATAGGTTGCCATTATATTATATTATATTATATTATATTATATATTATATATTATATTATATATATTATATATTATATTATATATTATATTATATTAATTATATTATATTATATTAATTATATTATATTATATTATATATATTATATTATATTATATTATATTATATTATATTATATTATATTATATTCCTTAGGCCAGGAGAATAACTCTGAGATCCAGTTAAGAGACAGAAATTCTATAAGGTGGGGATCCCTGGGTGGCTCAGCAGTTTAGCACCTGCCTTCCGGCCCAGGGCGTGGTCCTGGAGTCCCGGGTTTGAGTCCCATGTCAGGCTCCCTGCATGGAGCCTACTTCTCCCTCTGCCTGTGTCTCTGCCTCTCTCTCTCTCTGTCTCTCATGAATAAATAAATAAAATCTTTAAAAAAAATTCTCTAAGGTAAATCATTTTCTAAAGGAATCACAAGTTTAAATATCAGCAAATACGAATACCTGACACGTGCTTTTTAAAAATATATATGCTCATGTTAGTTATCTGTTGCTGTGTAACAAAAACTTTACAGCATAAAACAACAGTTGTTATCTCCCAGGCTATGTGGTAGCCAGGGCTGTGATCACCGTAAGGGTCAACTAGGGGAGGATTCATTTCTAAGCTCACTCATGGGGTTGTTGACAGGATTCAGTTCCTCTTGGATTATATAGTCTTTCATTGATGACTAGCTGATGGCAAGAGTCCTTTGTAAATTTTTTGTTGTATTTGTCTCTCCAGAGGGCAGCTCACAACATGGCAGTTGGCTTTTTCAGAATAAGCTAGTGTGTGTGTGTGTGTGTGTGTGTGTGTGTGTGTGTGTAAGCAAGATAGAAGCCAGAGTCTTTATGTAAACCTCCAGAGTGACATCCTGTCACTTCTACTGTATTCTGTGGGTTAGAAAGTAGTCCCCAAGGAGAAAAAATGAATGGGAAATATCAGAAAGGGAGACAGAACATGAGAGACTCCTAACTCTGGGAAACGAACTAGGGGTGGTGGAAGGGGAGGTGGGCGGGGGGTGGGGGTGCCTGGGTGACGGGCACTGAGGGGGGCACTTGATGGGATGAGCACTGGGTGTTATTCTATATGTTGGCAAATTGAACAACAATAAAAAATAAGAAAGAAGGAAGGAAGGAAAGAAGGAAAGAAGGAAAGAAAGGAAAGAAAGGAAAGAGAAAGTCCCCAAGTCCAGCCTACACACAAGGGGAAGGTATTTCACAGAGTTGGAATACCAAGAGGCAGGGATTACTGGGAGTCATGTTGGAAGCTGCTACCACAGTTCCAACCAAACCACAAAAGTTGGGGCGCTCCAGTTGTGTGAATTTGAAAGAATATGGGAAAGTGGGAATGAGTAGGATGGAGGGTTGATGAACTCCGTGGATGCTGAGGACAAAGCTTGCTAAGGAGAATCTTCCAGTTGACCTGGCATGTTTCTGGGACAACTGCAATACATTCCTCCCTAATAGAAAAATAATATCTTTTTTTTTAAAGATTTATTTATTTATTTATTTATTTATTTGAGGGGAGTAGAGGCAGAGGGAGAGAATCTTTAAGCAGACTCCCCGCTGAGCATGGAGCCCACAGCAGGGCTCAATCTCACAAACCATGAATGATCATGACCTGAGCGGAAACCAAGAACAGGATGCTTAACTGACTGAGCCACCCAGGCACCCTGAAAGATAACTGTTTCTTGACAGATCCTCAAAGGTGAGAAGAGTCTCCACACATACCCCTCAACAACCCACAACTCCAAAAAACAAGCCTGCAATATAGGAGTGAAAACAACTTTTTACAGTAAAAAAGAGAGCTCAAAGAAATAGGATTTTAAAGTTTCAAGTCAGGTTGGAGAGAAATTTACTCTTTTCCTACAGTAGTCTGTTTTCCCCAGCAGGTCTCAAATGCTCATGTATTTGTGATTCTTTTTCAATGGAAATCTGATCCAGATAAGATGTAAGATTGTAAACATCCCAACTTTCCCTTTAGGTCTTGTGCTGTTGAAAACTAGTAGACCTTTCTTAAACAAGTGAGTGGGTTTTAAGGAGAGCTTACGTGCATTGATGTGTGTGTTTTTTTTATTTTTATTTTTTATCATAGTCACACAGAGAGAGAGAGAGAGAGTGGCAGAGACACAGGCAGAGGGAAAAGCAGGCTCCATGCACTGGGAGCCTGACGTGAGATTCGATCCTGGGTCTCCAGGATCGCGCCCTGGGCCAAAGGCAGGCACCAAACCGCTGCGCCACCCGGGGATCCCCATTGACGTGTTTCTAAAAGGTGGCATTGTCTTTGCCCCAGCTTGAGGGCCTGCTTTATTTAACAGGAGTGCTGGGTTTCTAGACTCTCAGTAAAGACGAATTTTTATCTCTCATAAAAAGAAGGGACAGGATTGATGTAAGAGAAAAGTGCTCTGCAAACATAGGAGCTGTATTTAGTTCACATTCAAAATAACGTTCTATGTAAAGACACCGTATGTGGCATTCAAACTGTAGTTCATCAGTTGAGAAAGCACGGACATTCAGCCCCCACCAAATCTTTATTTATTTATTTATTTACCATTCATATAACTTTATTTTTTTATAAATTTATTTTTTATTGGTGTTCAATTTGCCAATATATAGAATAACACCCAGTGCTCATCCCGTCAAGTGCCCACCTCAGTGCCCATCACCCAGTCACCCCCACCCCCCGCCCACCTCCCCTTCCACACCCCTAGTTCGTTTCCCAGAGTTACCACCAAATCTTTAAAAGTGGTATATAAGAGTTTACTGTTGTTTTGCTTTCTTTTTTTCTCTCATTTAATTTCTGGTTTTGAGCACTTTTCTTTTTTTTAATGTAACAGGACTGTGTGAGGGAGAATATTGGGTCATTGATTGCAGTGTTTCTGAACAGTTTGGTAACATTTTGTCTCTGGCTTCTTAACTACTGTTTGCTGATTGTGGGGATGGCGGGTAGGGATCCCCAAAGTTCAGAATACAGTACCAGCATTTATATGAAACACTGCAGCCAAGCCTGCGAGGCACAGAGGTTACTGAGAGGCAAGCTGCTGCTGTGGTAGTTTCCCCAGTGCCTCCTAATCTTGCTCCATTTCCCAGGGTGCCCTAGGACAGTCACAGGCATTTTCTTTTGCTCTGATTTCTGAAGCTGGGACATAATCTTCAGCCTACACACAAGGGTTTCTCTTTGCACTTTTTGTGGATTCCTTTGTGAATTTGCGCTTTGCTTTAACCTAAGAATTGGAAACGGGAACGAACACAAATAATGGCAGGAGCACAGAATGACAAGGCTAGGCATGGAAAATGCCTTATTTATATGCATTTATTTATAAACCTCATTCTAAAAATTATCAGGGGTAGCTTAGGAGACTATATAATAAGTATAAAATTTGAGTGAAAGGAAAATAAGGGGAAAGAAATCAATATAAATCTGGGTAAGGTTAATACCAGAATATATCTTCATGTCCTTGACAGTTCTTTAAAAAGTTAGCTGCACATGTGACCTTGAGCTTTCTACCAGCCACACAGGGGAAAAAAACAAAAAACAAGGGAAACACAGTGAACCCTAGGATTCATCTATCTGCAAAATTAAAAACAAATCAGTTCTCCTGAATCGGTGCTGCTCAAACTTGAATGTGCATTTGAATCACCTGGGATGTCGTTAAAATGCAGGTTCTGATTCAGCGGGGCTGTGATGCAGCCTAACGGGCTCTCAGGTGGTACTGGTGCTGACACTGCCTCTCCCCGGGCATCCTTTGAGTAGCAAAGCCTTAGCTCACTCATAAGCATGTATTCACAGAGCATGCTCCCATTTAAAATACTAGGTTTGCAGGTTTCCTCAGTAATTCTAGAATATATCAAATATTGTGCTCTAAGATTTCTAACTTCAGTTTGTTCTTGATGTATTTAAAACATTAAGACCTCTAATACTGAGGGACAGTACGCACTCTCATCTTTGGAGTTAACTACGTTATTTCAAGCCTTTTTTAAAAAAAAAATCATACAGTTTGTTTGGGCGAACGTCCTTTTGCCCTTGTAAATAATATAATAAAGGATCACATAGTAAAGTTCTGGTGAGTCTGTGGACCAAAGAGACATTTACTGTTGGTCTTAGAGTTAGCAATGGTTATGTGCCCTGGGTCTAACCTCAGGGCACCTGGTCTGAATTCCATCTGCCATTTGCTAGCTAGTTACCTTGGGCAAGTTATACATCCTCTCTATGCCTCTGTTTTATCATCTGCCAAATGAAGGTAATCAAATGAAGGTAATCATACTATCTGTCTTAGGTGCCTAGAACAGTGCCTGCACACAGTAAGAAATAATGTTAGCCATTTTTTAAAAAAAGATTGATTTTTTTCAAAGATCTTACTTATCTATTCATGAGAGAGAGGGACAGAGACGCAGGCAGAGGGAGAAGCAGGTAGAGGGAGAAGCAGGCTCCCTGCAGGGAGCCTGACGTGGGACTCAATCCCAGGACTCCAGGATCACGCTCTAGGTTGAACGCAGGCGCTAAACTGCTGAGCCATCCAGGGATCTCCTGATTGATTTTAAAGAGAGAGAAAGCACATGCACAGGTGAGAGGGGCAGAGGGAGAATCCCAAGCAGACTCTCCACTGAGCACGGAGCCCAACACATGGCTCAGTCCCATGACTCTGAGATCATGACGTGAGTGGAAATCAAGAGTCAGAAGCTCAACCAACTAAGCCACCCATATGCCCCGATAATGTTAGCTATTTTTATTATTACATTTAAAAAATATTTTTCTGGCAGCGAAATGTGAATAATAAATAAAACCACCTCCTCAGCAGCTTACCTGGCATAAGTAACCTTAAAAGAATGTACCTAGACTTGCGAGTTTCTTTGGAATGCCTGATAAAAGACACAACTTTCAGATCACTGGTATTAATGGGTATTTGAATTTCATTCTCTTAGAATCAAAGTCAGTTGCTAACAATGTATTCAAAGCAGTTAGAGCCACCAACCTTTTCCCATAGTTTTCAAATGAGGGCATCACATTCATGCAGTTGGTTGTGCTGCATTTCCATGTCCAAAAACAGTTCATCCATTCTTTGGCTCTGTCTTTGCAGAAAGGGCTAGAAAGAAAGAGTTTTTAAACCCAAGAAAAGGGCAGCCCTGGTGGTGCAGTGGTTTAGCACTGCCTGCAGCTGAGGTCGTGATCCTGGAGTCCCGGGATCGAGTCCCGCATCAGACTCCCCACATGGAGCCTGCTTCTCCCTCTGCCTCTCTCTCTCTCTCTCTCTCTCTGAATAAATAAATAAAAAAATAAAATAAACCCAAGAAAAGAAAAAGGAATACTTTGAAGTTACCAGAATAGGCTGAGCATGTTTGTTTAGAAAACTGGGGAGCTTTTTATATAGAAAACTGTTTCAATATGTTGTAGCAGGAGAGCCAGGTACTAATTGACTAGCCAATCTACTTCAATTCAGACTGTGTTGCTAGTGGTCTGCTGTTAAGCCAACACTTGTGTCTCAAGCTTTAGGAACACCAATGAGAGAGCAAAACTGATTTCACTGGTGTTTTATTCTCCTAGCCCATATCCATAGCTAAGATCCTTTTAGGATCTCCCTAAACCTGAAGCACTTGACCAGATGTCATTTCAAACATTTTGAGATGCACCTACTTCTCTATTTGCTATATATACTTTATATATAGATATATATAACAGTCTGCAAAGTGGGGGAAATTTTTTTTTCCTGTTGGTTAAACTCAGTAGAGTTGCCATTGATGAACTAACAAAATGTCAGATGTGGTAAGCATGTAATTTAAATTCATGGGGCACCTGGCTGGCTCAGTCAGAAGAGCATGTGACTCTTGATTTCGGGGTCCTGAGTTCAAACTTCATGTTGAGTGTAGAGATTTCTTAAATAAACTTTTAAAAAATAAAATCATGGGGCGTCTAGGTGGCTCAGTCGGTTAAACATCTGCCTTCAGCTAAGCTCATGATCCCAGAGTCCTGGGATCCAGTCTCGCATCAGGCTCGCTGCTTGGTGGGGAGCCTGCATCTCCCTCTGCCTGCCGCTCCCACTGCTTGTGCACGCATTCTCTCTCTCTCTCGTGCCTTCTCTCTCTCTCAAATACATAAAGCTCTTTAAAAAGTAAAATCATTAATTGTGATATTGAAGTTTGATTTTCATATGTTGGAGCTAATAACGGAGGCCCTCAGACATTTTTTGTGACATCTTAAGATGTTCCTAGGTCTTAGGCTCTGTGCCTGTCATCCTGAGGGTAAAGTGGCCTTGCTCACAAGCCAGCCCCAACTCTTGGCAGGAAACCTGATGTCTGCACTCTTGGAAGGAGACGGATGCGTCCAGACACAGAGAAAGAGAGAAAGTGAGAGGGAGCTAAAAAAGAGGCAGACACACACAGAGAGATTGAAGACAGACAATGAAAGGTGGGGAGGGAAACCGGAAAGAGAGAGAATAAAAGATTAGGTTTTTGGCTTCATGACATAACTGAGTGATTCTCCAGCCATTCCTTCAGGAGCACAAAAGTGACACAATTTTTTTTTCTTCCAAACATAGTTTAGATTGCCATTCATAACAATGGAAGACACATAAACATTAGTATCACAAAGAATTAATCAGCACTGCCACTCTTCTTAACCAGGTTTTTCACAGGAAAAATAACTCCAACTTGATTCTTGCCGTTGTAGCTTATTTTCCAATCTGTCAAAATCACAGTCAACTAAGATTATCAATAACTATCCACTCACCATGATGATCTCCGCCACCTTTGTCAGAGAAAGCTCACCTGGCTTGAAGAATGCAGCATCCTCCATCTTCACCTCCAACAACTTTAGCTTCTTGTTAAATCTCTCCCTTTGCTTCATGCCGGCAACCAGCCAGTGCTGGAGCTCATCAACCAGCTGATAGAGGCCTTCATTCCTCTTGCCGACCTGCCCGGTTCTCTTCTCCAGGCTCTGCTTTCTCTCCTGCTGGCTCACTTGTGTTAGCAGCTCTGCTAGAGAGCTGTTCAAAGTGCCCAGTTGTTTAAACAGGTGTCCAATGTTGTCTTCGCTGCTTCTTGAGCTGCTCTCCACACTGGAGAAGCTCATAGGACAGAGCACGGATGTCATCTTGGGAATAAATGACAGGGCAGGTTCTTCTCTCTGGTTTCTCGCACCAGATAGACAACAGGCTAAATCAAGCAAGAGCCAAACTGGTGTTCTTTGCATTGTGGCTTTGTAAGATTTCTAGGTCCCCTGCATCAACCTGTATTCAGCAGAGGAAACAGAAGACAGTCCCAAGACAGTAAGGAGCTGAGAGAGTATAGCCACCAGTTCCATCTAAGAATGACCAGATTCCACAAGTTAGCTTCTGACTTCCTGGGGCTGCTCACTTACGGCAGTTCAAAAATCAGTAGAAACGCTGTTGGGGAGTCAGTGGAAAAAATTTGAAGTTTCCAAAAATAATTTTTAATCAAGAGAAGCCATCTGAAGTGGGTCTGGAAAGAAAATTGTTGATGAATACCACATGTTCTGTTAAGCATTGTGATGCATGGGACTGAGGAGAGCCATTCTTGTCTGCGTTTGGGAAAAACGAGATTGTACTAGATGCCGTGCATATATGCTGGACCTGCACTTAACTAGGGGAGCTTTCAAAATCGTTCAGCCACAACCAGGGATTTCTATCTTGCTTATGAGCTACCTTCTCAAGAATCATTAGATGACATAATTCTTAGGTTTTTTCTCTAGCTAACATGAGGCATGTAATTTATCATGTGTAAAACATATGAGCCCATTTATCAGTTTCCTGATAATCACTCTTACCTGGTTTAGGCTCTGCGAACTACTGAGAATGCAGGTAGATCTTCCCTCTCAAGAGATGACGTTCTTTTTTTAAAAAAAATTATTTATTTATTCATGAGAGACACACAGAGAGAGAGGCAGAGACACAGGCAGAGGGAGAAACAGGCTCCATGCAGGGAGCCTGACATGGGACTCGATCCCAGGTCTCCAGGATCATGCCCTGGGCTGAAGGCAGCGCTAAACCGCTGAGCCACCAGGGCTGCCCAAGAGATAACATTCTTATTTTCATATATTCATTCTCTTTAAAAGCATGCATATTTAATAAAACACACTACCTAGCATTGTTGCAAGAAGAGATATAACTATCCTTGGGAGTTCACCTTCCTTAAAAAAAATGTTTTGATAAAGCCATTTAACCTTCCCTGGAGTCAATCTCCAGGTTTACAAAAAGATGGATGTTGAGCTAAATTCTCTTGAAGTTTCCTTCCAGCTGTGTGTCCTGTAGAAAGCATGTTCAGTATAGACCAGGACATTGAGAGCCCATGGTGATGATGTTTGAGCACAAGGGTTTGCTTGTGCAATGTGCAAAATTATGGAGCAAGTGTTGGGGTAGGGTGGGTCAGGTAGGCAGCGCCCCTGTACTGGGACACGGGAGAAGAGTGTAGGGACAGCTCACTTGCTTATACAAGTCTGGTGGGGCTACTAACATTGTGATTTACACAGACCCTTTCATCCAGCTGCTTCAAAGCATTTTTACAAACTGGCTCATTATTTCTTTAATCATAGCATAAAGAAAGTTAGATAGTTTTTTCAATTAATTTAAAGATGAAGAAATTGAACTTTATAGAACCTAAGGAAATTTTCCCAAAGTATACCACATTGCAGTGGAGCGAAATAAAGTGTTCATCACAGCTTAATAATTGAGAAAAGGGAAATAACCCAAATGCTTATTTTTGGAGACTAGTGTAAATTATGGCAAATTCATGACAGGGAATATGATATAGCCATTAAGATAGTGTTCACTGGGAAAACAGTCATAATTGAACAACATTAAATGATACAAAAACAAGATAAAGCTTTGTATACACAGTAAGATGAAACTGTTTAATGTATAGAGGAAATAAAGACAGAGGGAAATAGGCTAGTCTGAACTGTGATGTTTCTCAATGGAGTAGGATATTGAGTAGTTGATATTTTATTCTTTTTTTAAAAAAAGATTTTATTTATTCATGAGAGACACAAAGAGAGAGGCAGAGACATAGGCGGAGGGAGAAGCAGGCTCCATGCAGGAAGCCCGATGTGGGACTTGATCCTGGGACTCTGGGATCAAGCCCTGAGCCAAAGGCAGACGCTCAACCACTGAGCCACCCAGGCATCCCTCGATATTTTATTCTTTATACTTTTCTGTACTTTTCAACTCTTCATGATTGAAAAATGGTTATATATCATTGTCATAATCATATTGCTTTCATAAGCATGATTATAAAAAGAGAGAGAGGAGTTTGTATATGAGGGACAGTGGAGTTGACCAACTCTATATGTTGATAAGAAAGATCTCTTTGACACTAGGACATTGAGCCCAAACCCAGGAGATGGGAAGGGACTGGTCATTTAGAGAACTAGGAGAAGCTTTTCCAGGTAAGGGGAACAGCAGTTACAAAAGACCTGTCATAAGAATCAGTTTAGAATGTTCTAGGCCTTGATAAAAGGGCCAGTGTGGGAAAGTAATGAGCAATAGGGTTAGGGAAATTGCCAGGGGCCTGCTCATATAAGGCTCATGATGAGTAGTTTGGGAAACCCTCGTCGGGGCCTGCCACAATCTGTTACACTTTTGGAAGGTCTTCCAACGGATATATAAGAAATAGATTGTGAGGAGTGAGTGTAGAAGTCAAGAGATGAATTGAAAACACTGCAATTGTGAGACATGAGGGCTGGTTTGGAGTGGAACATGTAGGTTGTGGTGTGTATCTGACCCTGCTGTGTGCAGGAAATCATTATCACCACAGCCATCATTAATAAATTCTTACTCATTAATAATACTCACCATAGCCCTGCAAGGTAGGCATGACTTTTAGCCCCACTGGGGCTTTGGAAAAGCTAAATAACTTGCCCAAAGCCAGCTCTCTGGTTCCAGAGCCAACACCCTTAACCAGTCTTAACATGACCACTCAATAAACATTCGCTCTGAGGATGAGAGCAGTGGCAGCAAAGATGAGGAAGCATGAGCAGAGAGAGGTCTGTACCCTCACTGGCACACCCACACCCAACTTTGAACTGCCTTCCATCCTCATTACTACATCCATGTCCATTCCTAACAGCCTCATGGTTGGACTTCCTCACTTTAAGAAAGCAAGATCTGGAAGGTGCCACTGACACAGCCACTTGCGAGGTTCAGAACAGCACTGGACTTGATCCGATGCCTGCTCCGTGGCAAACTCACAGAGGGTGAACCATCCCTTTATCTCCCAGGGCCTCCATTGTCTCATGTTCAAAAACTGGGGCCGGGCTTGGTATCTCCCAGCTCTCACCCCCTAGAATTCGATGCTTATCCCTTCATTCTATCATGGCCTGCCATCTCCTCTTTGGAGGAAGCCATAATAATATGTTACTGACTTTTGAAGCTTGTTGAGTATTATGCCTATTATCTGAATTTAAATCATTTCCTTATGATGACATTCTTGCCTTGCATTTATGTTCTTTTGCACTTAAATATAGGAAGCAGTCGATGCAGTTGACCATTTACAGCCAGTTGTGATCCTGAGATCACAAGAGATTAACAAGAGGACAGGTTGGTAGCTAGAAAGAGCTGGAAACGGAGCCCAGCAGGCAGGTGGAAGTGTGTGTGCTAGTTGCTGCCAGGCTAGGGCATCAGTAGGACAGTGCCAGAGGCAGAGAGTAGCCTAGAGATGTCATGATATATGGCAATTCTGATCTGTCCCCAGCACTGTGTCCCCCCCATTCTGCCTCCAGTAAGTCCCCCAACATAGACAGTCTGGGGTAAAGTAAGACATTGGAATGCTATTTATTTGCATCTTTGGCCTTTGAACCTGCACAAAGTTATCAGCTCCTGTGTATTCCTGGTAATTCCAAGCAGCGTTTTCTCTCCTTGGATGCCTGAGAGCCTTCACTCCTTACCCTGCATCCTATTTCAGCAGGGAATCCATTCGCATTTTTCCCTCCCTTGATATGGGTTGTTCCTCCGACCGCAGATAAGTTTATTTCAATGTTTTCCCAAGTGATTTCTCAGAACATTACACACGTGAAATACACCATGAAAGAACAGATTAACGAAATGAGTTCTGAGGTCGAAACGTTTAGGGAAAGGAGCGACCTCTTTCCCCCTCGAAGCGATTCAGGGCGCACATTAACCTGCGTATCTTGGCCTCCCCCAGCCTCTCCTGGCAGCCTTTGTTAGCCCACCCCTCTTCTTCCCCACAGACTTGTTACCCTTTTGCAAAGACCTGGGCTTTTGCGGAGGAGCTGAGGCAGCGCTGGTTTGGGCTGGGCTTTCAGGGATCCGCAGGGTAATGGAATGCGCCCTGCTCCAGACCTGGCCTAAGATGAAAGGGGTTATGACGCTCCGTGAGATCAGCATCTTGGCTTTTTATAGTGATAAGTTGCATGAAGTATATTACAGAACAGTATTCCAAACTCTGAAATTTTTATTAGAGCTCGGCTGGACTGTGATTTAAAAAAATTATTTTAAGAGCCAGCTCGCCATGCCAGCCCCTCACATTGGCTCAGCTCTGAGGGGTACCCCCATTCCAGAACACTCAGAAAGCTTTTTACTTCTCTTACTTGAGCAGACCAGGGGCTCTGAGGATCAGTGCATCTGTTTCCTGGTAGTTCAGGAAGCTCTCCCTTAAACATTAATTTTGTCACATGGCTTGCTCTTTATTTATGTGTCTGGTACCAAATCATTGACTGGGAGCTGTCAGCCTGGTCCATCAGGAGTGGGTTCACTCAGCCCATCCACTTGGTCTTGTCTGAAGTGCTGGTCATTAGTATCGTCCCTGGTGATATTGTTGTAGCAAGGAGAGCCATGGGGTAATTCTGGGCCTTTATGCAGACACTGATCCAAAATTACCATTTTCTTTCTTTCTTTCTTTCTTTTCTTTCTTTTTTTTTTTAAGATTATTTATTTATATATTTGATAGAGAAAGAGAGAGAGCATGTGCGCAAGCAGGGGGAACAGGAGAGGGAGAGGGAGAAGCAAACTCTCCACTGAGCCTGACACAGAGCTTGATCCCAAGACCCTGAGATCATGAGCTGAGTTGAAGGCAGACACTTAACCAACTGAGCCACCCAGGCACTCCCAAAATGACCATTTTTCACCCACATGTGATGGCAGGATCGATCTGGTTATTACAACAAAGGGATTAGTTAGAGTTGCAAGAGCAGAGTCAATGCCAGCTTAGTCCTTCCCTTCCAACTACCGCAGACCTCATAAATTAAACAGGTAAAGATTTTTCATCTTCTGCCTTATACTTGAGCATTGACTTCACCCTTGTCCAGTGGAGCATACTTTACATTTGAATATGGACCCAGGGAGTGGCATTGACTCTATCCCAAAGATGGGAAATCTACTGGGGATCATTGTACGGATCTTTGCTGTGCAAATTCACATGTGTGAATAAGTTGGTCCTCAAATGTGGGTGATTAGGAGCCCCCTCATGGGACATTTGGCAATTTCTGGGGACATTTTTGATTATGGCTGAGTAGGGGGAGGTCCTACTAAATGCCTAGTGTGTAGAGGCCAGCACTGGTGCCAAATGTCTTACAAGGCACAGGACAGTCCCACAACATGGAATGGTCCCTCCCAAATGTCAGCAGTGGTGCGGTTGAGAAGCCCTTGTATTGATTAAGAGTCAAGTCTTTGTCAAGTATTATGAGAACCTACACATTCACCAAAGGAAAATCTGGTCACCTGGTCCCTCTTGTCCACTCCTTTTCTGGTGTCTGAGTCACACGAAGGTTGTTTTGTCATCTCGGAAGCCTTTGGGACAGGAATGTGTCTCTGGGGAGAATGTGTTACCTAGGAGTTAGAAGAGTGGACCACATGTGAGGAGGACAAGACATTTGCCCAAAAAAGGGGACACTAACTAATTGAATCAGCCCTTGTGTCCTGCTGATACTTGTCTGTTAATAAGACCCAGAAAGCGAGGCAGACTTGTCACTGAGAGATGTCATGAGTAACGCAGTATGACAAAGTCGTTGTCACCTCAGTGGGGGTCTTAGGAGAGGGCATACAGCTCAGTAGTTGAGAGCACAGCTCCAGAGCCAGACTTCCTGACTTCAACTCCCAACTGACATTTCCTACCCTTGTGATTTGGGGTAAGTTATGCAACATCTCTGTATCTCACTTTTATCTTTGTGACATGGGAAGTAGTACTTACTTATGGGATAATTGTGAGAATTTAACAGTATAAGTTAATAAATAAGAAGTATTTCAGGGGCATCTGGGTGGCTCAGATGGTTGAGCATCTGCCTTATCTGCCTTTTACTCAGGTCATGATCTCCAGATCCTGGGATCAAGCCCAACATTGGTCTCCCTGCTCAGTGGGGAGTCTGCTTCTGCTCTCTCCCTACCCCCTCTGCCCTGCCTCTTCCCCTCACTCGAGCTCTTTCTCTCTTAAATAAATAAATTCTTTAAAGAAGAAGAAGTATTTGGAATATCACCTGACTCAGGATAAGTGCTATATGAATGTCAATATCATTGTTTCTTTGAGTCGGGAATGTGAAACTGACATGTTGACAATACTAATTACAGCACTAATATTAATTTCTTTATTAGCTGCAAGCCTGGCCTATGAATGAACTGAAAAAAATATATACACACATTTGTTCCTTTATTCAACAAATATTTATTAGCATCTACTGTGTCCCAGGCACTATTCCAACTGCTGGTGATTCATCAGTGGATCAAACATTAGATAGAAATCTCTGCCTTGGGATCCCTGGGTGGCTCAGTGGTTGAGTGCCTGCCTTCGGCCCAGGGCGTGATCCTGGAGTCCCGGGATCAAGTCCCACGTTAGGCTCCCTGCATGGAGCCTGCTTCTCCCTCTGCCTATGTCTCTGCCCCTCTCTCTCTGTGTCTATCATGAATAAATAAATAAAATCTTTAGAAAAAAAATCTCTGCCTTCCCAGAGCTTACCTTTTAGTGGAATATGCTAGTAAAGGGATCCCTGGGTGGCGCAGCGGTTTAGCGCCTGCCTTTGGCCCAGGGCGTGATCCTGGAGACCTGGGATCGAATCCCACATCGGGCTCCCAGTGCATGGAGCCTGCATCTCCCTCTGCCTGTGTCTCTGCCTCTCTCTCTCTCTCTCTCTTTGTGTGTGTGACTATCATAAATAAATAAAAATTTTAAAAAAAGGAATATGCTAGTAAAACTGCAAATAGAAAAACATAAAAAATTATAGTTAGCCTAGTACCTGTCCATAGCTGTTAGATAAATGGATGCATTTTTCATATTGTTGTTGTGTTATTGTCAGATAGTTTATTGGGCTGGAGGTTTGAACTGTCATCTTAGATAGGAAAAGACTAAACCTATCCAGAATGCCATGCCAAAAAGAAATTGAAACTACTTCATACAGACTAGAAATGGAAAAAGAGAAAGAAAAGATAAGAAGTTAGGTCCATCACTTGTGATCCTGAATTGTATTCAAAATGAGCTCAGGAGTGCCTGGCTGGCTCAGCCCATAGAGCGTGTGACTTTTGATCTCAGGGTTATGATTTTGAGCCCATGGGTATAGAGATTACTTCAAAATGAAATCTTTTAAAAAAATAAATAATAAAAAATGAAATAAAAGGAGCTGAAGCTTTTTTTGCTTTCTTATCTTTGTATCAGACATACTACCTCTCGGCAGTTTTCCATATTTGAAGGCAATGAAACTTCCTCAGCTGCAGCAGACACATCTCGCTCCGTAGCAAGGAAGAGCACAATGTTGGTTATTATCAGTTGGCTGCAGCTGAAGAGGAAGAATCAAGAAAACCTCACTCCTCCAAAAATAATTCACGTCTGAAAGGAGAAACTCCTTCAGAACAATTATCTCACAAATGTGGGCTTTAGCATTCACAGAAGAATGTGGCAAAGATAAACTTCAGACTTTATTCACTGGTTCTTTATCTTTTGTTTTCCAGAAATCTTCTCTACGTCTACCCACAGAGGCTGAACTTCACTAACAAACTAGCATCTGCGCGGAACATTACAATAAAGATCCAGTTTATGTGTGGAGAGGATGCTAGCAACGCTATGCCGGTAAAGAGAGAAACACAAATGTGCTGAGCTCACACCAGGGTGGGCTGAACTTCCTTTGTCAGTTCACACAGACAAAATCTGAGGCCCATCAGCATACACCGTCCTCCTCTTCAGGCCAACATGTCTTAACATGTGCAAAGGCCTTTGTGGCTGGTCCTATATTGGTCCCTGTGTGCTGATGGGGACCCAGGGTCAACCTAAATTTTTAAGTCTCTTCCTTAACTTATTCCCTATTCATCTGTGAAATTTGGAAACGCAGACCATTTCAGAGCACTGAAAAATATTATGAAATCTACCCACACCACCCTAAGTGCAGGAGAGCTAGAGAGACAGGCCTACTATGTCAGCCTCTCTCCTTCTGGGGGCAGGGGTTGGGGCACAGCAATGCACTCCGCCCAAGCCCCAGGCCACATCTGGAGGCACATGTAAAGTACTGCCTAGTAATGATACACACACACACACACACACACACACGTCGTCTCAACACCTTTTGGGAATGGATCATCATCCTGAGGCAAAATGTAAATCAAAGAACAAATATATAATACAGTGCTCTCCAAGGCACCCCAAAGGCCAGAATTTGTATTATAACTATCTGCTACTAAATGAGATGGGCAGTTAGATATTATCATTTTCCCTAAGTCCTAGAATTCAGTTAATATACCTTTCTATTGAAAGTATTTTTTTTTTCCAGTGTTTCCATTCTTCAGATATCTACTTTTTAAAAAACCATCCTCCTATTGACCCACTCATCTTCCCAAGGCAAGGTATCCTCTTGTGACAGTGATAGGCAAGAAGTCCCCAAGGAAGGCTCCCCTGGTTCTCTCTGCCCTGGTCCCTAGTAAGGCTCTCAGAGCTGGCAGGTACAGCTGTGCAGAAGCTTCTAGTAGGGGACAGGTGAGGACCAACCCCAGCCCATTTTCTACTCCCCAAGCCCTTGGTACCTTGTCATGAGCATTGTTCCATCTAGTAGAAAGCTCTTGTTTTCTTTGCCCAAAGGTGAGTCAGATCATGTGCCTTTAGGGCTGAGTTAGGCCAGAGGAGGTGTCTTTTTCCAAATAGCACAGACATGTGGACAAGCCAGCAAAGGTCCAGATCACTCAAGCAACCAGGTCCATGTCTTTGGAGGGAAAAGAGCCTGGACCAGCGTCACTGAGAGCAAAACTAGGTGGCTTTGCCTTGGAGTATAGACTTCTAGATAGTGAGGCAGAGTGGAGAGGGCACTGATTTTCCAGTCTCACAATCCTGTGGCTCTTGATCACTCATACAGCTCCTCAGGGTCTCAGTTTACCCTTTACAGCCAGTTCTTCTGTACCTGTATGCCCTTGGGTCAGTTGTAAACCTAGCACCCTCAGTTTACAAAATGCAGCTTTGTGAGACCAGAATACCCATCAGGCTGATAGGAGTTGGTCTGATGTACCCAAATATCACTGCTAATTTGGTTCTTTCCATATTGGTGCGCAGGTCATCTTTGGAAAATCCAACGGCCCTGAATTTCTGCAGGAAGTATACACAGCTATTACATACCATAATAAGTAAGTGCATTTCAGAGTTCTAAACATATGCCATGATTGTGTCATTATCTCCTGGCTTTTCTGAATCCTTTTTTTGTGATTTCTCCTAACAGTTTTTATAATTCAGAGACTAAGTGACAAAGGAAATATATGCTAGTTCTATGATTCTGGGTTGGAGATGCACATTTTTTAAAAAAAGATTTTATTTCTTTATTCATGAGAGACACAGAGAGAGAGGTAGAGACATAGGCAGCAGGAGAAGCAGGCTCCCCATAGGAAGCTCAATGCAGAATTCGATCCCAGGACTCTGGGATCACACCCTGAGCTGAAGGCAGATGCTCAACCACTGAGTCACCCAGGTATCCCAAAATGATTTTTTTTTTTTTTTTTTTTTTGCCATTAACTAAGACCGGGAAAAGAACATGTCTTTAAGAACCAAATATGGCTTTGACTCTTCTGGAGACTTCTGTTGTATATGATACAGAAAAGTTTTATGGGATTAAATAAAGAAGTAAATTTCCTAACTTGCTTTGAGATACTGCAAGGGTCCAGAAACAAAATCCTTTCTTTCCTTTCTCTGTCTCCTTGTCTTCTAAATATTACCCTACACCTGCCCCATTATCTGCTTTAAAAACATTTTAGTTGCCCCAAAGAGAAATGGAACAGGCCTTATTCTATGGGTAAACTGAGTCACAGAATAACTAAAACCACTGTTCACACTTTACAGGTAGGGGAGGGAAATCTTTACAGGGTCAAATAGACTCAGGTTTGATCCTGGCTTGATAACCTTGGCCCTGTTAAGTATTTCTCTGAACTCCCTTTCCTGCATTGAGATGAGGATGAATAATGTATGCGAAGCCCTTAGTAAAGTATCTGGGATCTTGTAATTCAGTAAATCAGGTTCCTTTTCCTGCCTGCCTGCATTCATTTGCTAATCCAGATCCCTTTGATGAGTGCCAGACATGTACCAGTCCCTGTTCTTGGGGTGGAGACAGAAAAAGGAGGTCACAGTGAGACTTGGAGCCTCATCTTCTTTTCATTTTTTTAAAAAGATTTTATTTACTCATGAGAGACACAGAGAGGCAGAGACATAGGCAGAGGGAGAAGCAGGCTCCATGAGGGGAGCCTGATAAGGGACTCATCTTCTTTTCAAACTAAGTTGAACTTTTCCGTTGTGTGCAGATTTTTTTTTTTTTCCCTAACAAAGCCTTTAGTTGGGGAGCATATCTGGTGGTATAAGGTTGGTCGCAAGGATCTTCTGCGTGGGAGCAGAATGATGTCAAATGAAAAGCAAAACCCCAAGCTGGCAAATTCTGAGGAGCAAAGGGTCTGTGGTGTTACAATTTATAGTCAGAGAAGTCATTGCTCTTGTTGAAAGTTATTCGTGTATAATGTGCTTTTGAAACAGGTCTCCTGACTTCTATGAAGAAGTGAAAATCAAGCTCCCTGCTAAGCTCACAGTAAATCACCACCTCCTGTTCACCTTCTATCATATCAGTTGTCAGCAGAAGCAAGGAGCCTCAGTGGAAAGTCTCCTGGGATATTCGGTGAGTCATTCTCAACTTGCCAATTCACACTGCAGTGGTTGGACTCCAAGGTCCCTGCAGGGATAAACAACTCAGTCCTATTCACTTGCTTTTTTTTTTTTTCCTGTCAGAAGTAGCAATATGTGCCAAACCAGACTCTAGCAAAAAGCAGAAATGGCTTGACTTAGCAGATGACAAATTTCTGGAACGGAAAGCTATGGGTGATAGATATTGGAAGAATGCTCATTTATTTAAAATATATATATGTGTGTGTGTGTGTGTGTGTGTGTGTGTGTGTGTGTATACACTCCACATGTAAGACCAGCTCTTTTTCCCCTAAGGGGAAGAAAGTTATTTCTTTAAAAAATATAAAAGGTAAAATAAACATTGATGTTGTCCAGACACTTACAAACATTGGCTGTAAAGAAAAATGCTACTACTTTGGCTCTGGAAGCAGTAAATCATCGATATTACTATCTTAGGAGCACTCAGGGAATTTAAAATGCAAAGAACTTGACAGAAATTACTGCCAAAAGGAGGCCTGGTCAATATCTAATCATCATTTAGTTGCATTTGATTATTGTGAGCTAGATAAATGGCCAGAATTATATGCTGTAATAAATACCACTTTATTCTTTACATCATCTGTTTCAGTGGCTGCCAATTCTCTTAAATGAACGTCTTCAAACTGGATCCTACTGTCTCCCAGTTGCCTTGGAAAAGCTGCCACCCAACTATTCCATGCATTCTGCAGAGGTAACCAGAGAGCTAGGTGGTAGCCGTTTCCTGTCCAGCCGTGGTCTGGACCATCTTCCCAGATCCACTTCTTATGCCCTTAAACATGACTGAGGATCCTTAGCATATTTGGGGAGCAATCATCTGTCAGCACATTGCATCTTCCTTTTTTTAAGGATGTATTTATTTGAGAGAGAAAGTGGGGGACAGGGAGGGGCAGGGGATTAAGGAGAAAGAGAAACTCAAACAGACTGCGCTCCACCCAGAGCACAATGCCAGGCTGGATCTCATGACCCTGAGATCATGACCCGAGCCAAAACCCAGAGTCCAGCACTCAGTGGACTGCACCACCCAGGTGCCCATCACGTTGAATGTTCTGAGAACACATTGCTCTGATAGGAGGGGAGGAATAATGATCATGAAACCCCGTTCGTTTAGGCATCACCAACTCTGAATATTTGGTAAATGCGACTTGTACCCAAGGAAGCATTACCTGGCGTTATCCACAACAGAGGGATGCACAGAATTATGCATTGTGAACGAGGAGGCAAATAGAGTCCACTTGAGTTAACAACTGCTCTCAGCACTGATCCCTTCAAAAGGTTCCTGCATGGTATGCCTGGGTGGCTAGGGTGCCTTTGGCTCGGGTCATGATCCCAGGGTTCTGGGATTGAGCCCCATGTCCGACTCCCTGCTCCTGATGAAATAAGGAGTCTGTTTCTCCCTCTCCCACTGCCACTCTTCTGTTGGTGCTTGTGCTCTCTCTCTCTCTAATATAAATTTAAAAATCTTTAAAATAAGATAAAAGGTTCCCACACTGACTTCCATTGGTTTGTCCTCTGGGCCTTTTTTTTTTTTTTTTAAGATTTTATTTATTTATTCATGAGAGACACAGAGAGAGATGCAGAGAAATAGAGAAGCAGGCTCCTCGCAGGGAGCCCAGTGCAAGACTCGATCCCAGGACCCTGAAATTATGACCTGAGCCAAAGGCAGAAGATCAACCACCAAGGCACCCAGGCATCCCTGGGCCAGTTGTTGCTATCTGCATTTGGCTACCTTTATTCCTTTAAAGATGCCAATGTCGGGAGTTCTCTTCCCTGTTTCCTCTGCTGCCTCTTGCGCACCCACTTTGCTGTTACCTACCCACTGAAGGGAGCCCCGTGGACTCTCCACTGGTCACTACAAAGCACCGTATCTGCACCAGCCCTCATGCTTCTCAGTCAGCTTGGCACAGGGTTGCATCAATAAGTATCATTTTGAAGCAAATCCCAGATATCGTATCATTTCATTTATGAATATTTTTAAATTATGTTAAAAGATAAAGGCTCTTTTTTTTTAACCAATACCATTGTCATACCTTAAAAATTAATAGTTCCCTTATTTTCAAATATCCAATCAGTGATCAAATTTTCAATTATTTCATCAATGTCATTTTTTCTATAGTTGTTTGTTTGAATCAGGACCCAAGTAAGGTTCACATATTGCTGTTAGTTGACAGGTCTTTTAAGACTTTTTATCCATGGCACCCCCCACCTTTATCTCTTTTGTTTTCCTTGCAATTTTCATGTTGAAGAATCTCCCAGGAATTTGGATTTTTGTTTCAACTTTTAGAGTCAGCTGTCTTCCCCACTCTGACTACACATCCTGTCATCCCCAGGCTATTCGGTTATTCTCATTTTTGCTTTTTTCTCCCTGGAGAGAGAAACTTCCTTCGCTCTGGACTACAGGTGCATGCCTGGTTTCCCATCAAAACCACTCTCCTCAAAACCACCTAAGAGCCACCTAAGTATGTTCACAGATGTTCCCTGATGGTTCTTTATGATTTGGATGATTTGGAAATGCGACCCCATCCTGAAGCCCTGAAAACCACCTTTTCATCATCAAGCTGCCCATTCTAATTCCCTAGAATACCCAATTATTTTCTTACTGCTGGAAGACGAACCTGGGTTTTTTGGAGACAAATACATCTGGTACAAAATCCAGATGCTTCCACTCCCTCGTTAGGAGAACCTGAATGAATTGCTTACCCTCTGAGTCTCAGTAATGAAACTGAGCCCATACCTGCCTATAAGACTGCTGTGGACGTGAAATGAGATAAGTTGTAGCAAGCAACAAACTTGATGCTTACTTTCCTTATATTAAAGTTCCTTTTTCCTTCTTGCCCTGTGCTACCTTTATAGACATACCCTCAGCTTCACCCGCACTGTCCAGTATAGTCACCACTAGCCACATGTGGTTACTAAAAGTGGCTAGTTCAATCTGAGATGTGCTGAAAGTATAAAACACAACCCTCCTATCAAAGATTTAGTAGGGAAAAAATAGGGTAAAATATATCCTGTATTTTTTTTGATATTGATTACATGTTTTATCGATTGTCTTTAGGCTCTCTCTGTTGGGCGAAATGAAACATAGTATTAAAAGTATTAATCTATGTTCCTTTTTAATTTTTGAAATGTGACTACCAGTAGATTTCAAGTGACATACTGGCTCACATAATATTTCTAGCAGACAGCGCTACTTTAGATTATAGGAGATAAACACCAATGAGCCCAGGAGTCAGGTGAACAATGTAATGGGTGGTGGGTCCTGGTGGAATGTGTTCACCATGGAGACTGTGTGCCCCTTGAGGGTCACAGCTGCTCTCTGCCCCACAGATGGATGCCACCCTGGGATGAAGGCCCATGTCTTCGTATCATTCAGTTCTCAAGGGAGGTTAGAACAAGCTTTTGGGGCACCTTGGTGGCTAAGTCGGTTAAGTGTCTTAACTCTTGATTTCAGCTCAGGTCATGATCTCAGGGTCATGAGATTGAGCTCTACATTGGACTCCATGCTCAGTAAGGAGTCTGCTTGAGGTTCTCTTTCTCTCTCTCCCTCTTCCCCTCTTCCCACTCACTCTGTCTTAAATAAATTTAAAAATCTTAGGGAAAAAAGGAAAGTAAGCTTTCATGGGAAATTTCTTGACTTTCAAATGTTGGCAACTAATTCAAAATGTTTCCAACATTGGTCCAAACAGAACCTGTCTGTAGGCTGGATCCACTGTGGGCTCCAGCTTGTGACTCTTAGATACTTCCAGCAGTCCACACCCCATGCACACATCCTACTCTTGCAAGTACAACATGTTTCCTTCCACTAGAATGCAAGAGACACCCACACTCATGCAGCTGTGTCAGGCTAGGCTGTTCTCAGTGCTGTGTGATGATGTCTCTAGAAAATGACTGTTCTGATGGAAATGTAAGGCAAGAAATGGTCCCCAAGGACTGCAGGACCGTTGATATATATATATATGGTATAAAAGAGTCATTTTGAGTAATTAATGTAGGAGCCTAGCGGGACTGCTCTTTGGAAACATTTTGTTAAAAGCAAAGTAACTACAGGTACTTGAAAGCATTAAAATTTCATGTCTCAGAAGATATTCTACACTTTGTCTTGACATTCCTGATTAATGTGGAAATTGCTGCAATATGACTTTATTCTGATCCTTAGAATCCAGGATTATCAGTGCTGGATGGGAGCTTAAGACTGATCACTCACTTCAGACCCCTCTGTTCAGTGTAAGAAAATGAGAGTTAATTCGAACTGTCAGAGTAACAATAACCAGTTCCATGAAGAACCGAACCTGGGGATAGGACTCCTAACTCCCAGGCCAGTTGTATCAGGCTTCCAGGGAGGGTTCTGTTTGTGTAACCCTGACACTGACCCTCCAGCTGCTTCGCTCTGCTTGTCAGTAATCGGAACAGGGGATTGAATTTTGCTAATCTTTTAATTTTCTTTTTCTTTCTTAACACAGAAAGTCCCTTTACAGAATCCTCCCATTAAGTGGGCTGAAGGACACAAGGGAGTATTTAATATTGAAGTGCAAGCTGTTTCTTCTGTTCACACCCAGGTAAGGGAACTTCAAAGTCCTCTTCAAATCAGAGCCAGAGGCTCATAAGGAAGACGGTGCAGCAGAGCAGCCTCTATGGACAGTCCAGTAAAAGATCAGTGACAGTCTTTGTGCAGGGATTAAACAAACAAAATCACCTTTTAGTTCTCTGTAGAGGCTACAGGCCTGTTCAGGTTTTATTTGTCATTTAAATGGAGAGACCTCATAAAAATGGCTAGCACCTAGATGAAGGAACACTTTTTTTTCCTTCCAGTTCTCTCTCCCTCCTTCCCTCCCTCCCTCCCTCCCTCCCTCCCTCCTTCCCTCCCTCCTTCCCTCCCTCCCTCCTGCCCTCCCTTCTTTCCTTCCTTCCTTCCTTCCTTCCTTCCTTCCTTCCTTCCTTCCTTCCTTCCTTCCTTCCTTCCTTCTTTTTCATTCTTTCCTTTTCTTACTGCCATCTGCACTTTATGCTTGCTCAGACCCCTTTCTGGCAGTGAGTTTCACCTGGTGTGCTTGCCTCTGCCCACACACCAGGTCAGAGCCGAATTTTATTTTCTTCGGGTAATGGTTGTCAAGTGACTCTGTTTCGTGCCCCATCACCCTATGGAGGAGTTTGGAACCTCAGCCTGAGACAGCTGGATCCTCCAGCTCCCTTCGGGTCTGGGTGACCAGACAAGAGACTCTGTCCAGGAAGGAAGAAGGGCTGTCTGTGTTCATGCCTCCACTGGGCAGCGTGGACGAGGTCAGCCCCATGAGGCCCATCTCTCCGTCTCCCCAGGACAACCACCTGGAGAAGTTCTTCACCCTCTGCCACTCCCTGGAGAGCCAGGTGACCTTCCCCATCCGTGTGCTGGACCAGAAGATCAGCGAGACTTCTCTGGAGCACGAGCTGAAGCTCAGTCTCATCTGCCTCAATTCCTCCCGCTTGGAGCCCCTTGTCCTCTTCCTGCACCTGGTGCTGGACAAGCTCTTCCAGCTGTCCGTGCAGCCCATGCTCATCGCCGGACAGACAGGTGGGAGGCCTGCAGGGCTTGCGAGGAGTCAGGGCGGGTGGGCTGCGCTTTGTACTACATGTGATCTTCCAGAAATCCTGAGAACAGGGGACAATGGGATCTTCCTTTCTATTGCTGATGTGAGTCCAAGGGAAGCCAGGTCCAGTGATTATTTTTTTGTTGTTGAGACTCCCTGGGAGTTTTTAAAAAAAAACCCAAAAACCTATTATTATAGGATGCTTCAAGTTATAGTTTTTTTGTTTTGTTTTGTTTTGTTTAAAGATTTTATTTATTTATGTGACAAAGTGAGAGAGCACAAGCAGAGGAGTGGCAGGCAGAGGGAACAGGGAGCCTGATGTGGGGCTCAATCAATCCCAGTGGGATCATGACCTGAGCCAAAGGCCATGGCTTCACCAACTGAGCCACCCAGGTGCCCCCCAAGTTATACTTATATGTATTGAATGATTAGACGCAATCTTTCAAATTCCATTTCTGGCAATTGGTGGACTTACTCTACTTCTGAGATATTTTGTTTGCTTGGCCAATGAGGAAATACAATGTTGGGAGGAAGTAAAACAGCTCATATTCCATGGAAGGAAAGGAAATTTCTAAATTGAAATTCAGTGTGATCACTTTTTTTTAATTGAAATATAATACACATACTTTAAAATTCACTAAAGCATATACAATCCATTGGCTTTTAGCTCATTCACATTGTGCAACTAGCACTGGTATCCAATTCCAGAAGGTTTTCTTTAACCCCAAATGAAACCCTGTGCCCGTTAGGATCCACTCCCCATTCACCCTTGCCCCCAGCCCCTGGCAGCCGCTCATCAACTTTCTGTCTTACAATGTATTTTAAATGCTTGCTTTGAACAAATTAACTCTAAATACAGTGTGTCAGATGTCCCTGGAGACAATGTCATGTAATAGCTGGGTGCAGTGGTTCTCTGCCTCCTGCAGTTTGACCCTGTTTTCGGCTGGGCTTATGTCATTTTGTGCCCTCCCATCCAGCAGATGTCTTTTGGGTACCACTCATGCTCCCAGTACTCTGCTAAGCTTTGTGGGCTCTGCAGTAATAGTCTAGAATATATGGGACCTTGGAAGACTTAAATCATAGCAAAGAGCAGCAACACAGGACCATCCTCAAACACAGCTAAATGTTGGGGGCGGGGCTGGTAAAAACATCCATCTGGGAGGATGAAGGAGGCCTTCCAGGAAGAAGCCAGTATTTGAGATGGGTTTGAAGGTGGCATGGGAAAAAAAGAGGCCAACATGGGGATTTTAAGATGCACAGGGCAAAAGCAGAAAACCAGAGTGTCTGGTTTAGAACAAAGTGGTTCCAAAAACAGTGTCAAAAGACACTTTCCTGGGAGTGTCAGAAAAGAAGCAAATAACACGGCTGGGCTGTGGCATGTGAGTGAGTTGGTGGGGAGGGAATGATGAGCTCATGGTCTGCCACACATGCTGGAGACCTTTCAGAGCCGGGATGAACAGGACCTCTGCTCACTGTGCCCTGGGATCTTCTCTCAAGGCTCCACAGATAGGGTATCCTATGCTGTAGGCCCGCATTGCGTAGGGGCAGCTGCTAGATGCCTGCAGAGGGGCAAGCTTGCATGCTCCCCAGATCCCTTTCCGTGCCCTCGCCCTCACATATTTGTTCCAGCTGTTTAACAGAGACCTGGACATTAGGCAAAGTGTTCATTCCTATGCTTTGAGCTGCTGCCTTGTAGCAAGTTGCCACCTGCCATGCGGAGAGAGAAGGCCGAAGAGATGGAAGCACGTGGTATAGAAGTATTCATTCAGAACCTACCTGTCAGGCACTGGGGAGACCAGGAGGTGGAGAAGTGTCCTTCATCCTGGAAGGCTGGAGGCCTGCTCTGAGAGACAGAGCTCACCGCCAGGAACAGCCCAGGAACTATGTGTCTTGGTGTCACCGAAGCCCTGTGCTGAGTGGTGTCAGAGGCTTCCTGGGGGTAGGGGGATGGTGCCCAGCAGTGAAGGGCTGGTGGGATTTTGCCGGTGGCAGCTTGGAGGGCTTTCCAGGTGAGGGCAACAGCGTGAGCAAAAGTGCAGAGCTAAGACAGAGCAGACATGTGATGGGGACAGAACGACAGCTGCCTCATTTTAAAGGAAGTTGAGTTTGAGCAGAAAAGGGTCCGAGGTTGAGTAGCGAAGGTGGAGCCATGCTCTGGAGGGCTTGGAGCTCCCGAACAAGACCGTCCACAGTAAATCAGCAGTTTTGTGCGGGCCCACTGTGGAGAAGGGTGTGAGACATCTGCATTTGTAGATGAATCTGTACCCGGAGAATCTTCAGGGGGCAACAGCGCATCTCAAACCGGGGTGGGCACGCATGAGAATCACCTGCATGTCTTGTTAAATGCAGATCCTGACTCAGTAGGTCTGCGGTGAAGCCTGAGAGTCTGTGTGTCCAACACACTCCCAGGAGACAGTGCTCATGGCAGGGCCGGTCCCACTGAGCAGCACCAGGTCACAGCCAGGTGGAGAAGGGCGGGGAGGATGTCTAGATGGGCTGGTGTCTTTGCCGTGAAGAGCTCCAGTGCTGGCCACAGGGGGCCGATGAAGGAGGCAAGGTGAGGTCATCTGCAGTAAGCAGACCAGGGGTGGAGGGGTTGTCCCCAACACAACTCGCCCTGCCCCAGCCATCGTGGTGAGCAGCCCGGTTCCTCTGGCCAGCGGTGAGGACTCCCAGACACTGCCTCAGAGAACATTCTAGTTTGGGTTCATTCACGACCAGGTGTGAGGCCACTCATTTTCCTCTTGGTTCTTTAGCCAACTTCTCCCAGTTTGCCTTTGAGTCCGTGGTGGCCATTGCCAACAGTCTGCACAACAGCAAGGACCTGGCCAAGGACCAGCACGGCAGGAACTGCCTCCTGGCCTCCTATGTGCACTATGTCTTCCGCCTGCCTGAGCCGCCGAGGGACCCGCCCAAGTCAGGTAGGGTCTCCCCTCAGCCTGGGCACCTGGCAGGCAGGCCCTGTCCCATTCCACCCCTTCCTCATCCCCACCCCCTGCCCATAACTCAAAATATAATAGCCCACAATGAAATTTTATACTTAAATTATTATTCAGTTAAAACTGATTTATTAATTTTTAATTTATTTATGGATCATTTACCCAAAACCTATGTGAATGCTGAAATTAAAAGTTTATTTCTAGATTCACCCCCCCTCCCTGCTTGCTTTCTCCCTGCCTCCCTCCCTCTTTTTTTTTTTTTTTTTAAGATTTATTTATTTATTTTAGAGAGACAGGGCTTATGAGCATGGGGAATGGCAGAGGGACAGGAAAAGAATCTCAAGCCTACTCCCCACTCCAACTCCGTCACCTGAGCTGAAATCAATAGTTGGACATTTAACTGACTCAGCCATCCAAGGACCCCTCCCTCCCTCTTTTTATACTCTAAGCATTTATTTTTTTTTTCTGCCTGGGCTATATCCCTTCCCTGGTCTTTACCCAGTGCGTAATTTCTGATTCAGGCAGGGATCTTTATTTTCAAAGATGACAACGGGTGTGTAGGATGCTAGGCTAATAATGACAAGGAAAACGATAAATATCTGATAGTGGTGGTGAGCACTGGTTCCTAAAGTTTTCATTATGAAAAGCTAAATCCCTTTCCTCATTTCCCCCCAAACTAAACTTTTGAAATAATGACCATGTATTTCTCCACTCTTCCCAATTATGTACAGAGGTAATCCTTGCAGGATGTAAAAAGTAGCATCAACAAGTTTACAAAATTCCAGGTCCCAGCAAAGAAACTTGCCATTTTTATTAATCCATTAAGCCTCAAGACAAGTTAACCTGTCATTTCAATTGAGTTTTTAAAGGTACTGGTATTATCTCATAGACTTGCATAATCACTTCGGGAGACATGTACGTACTTAAAAGTGAAAAACGATATGTAGTATATACTTACCCTCATGAGGTGCAGATGAGTCTTTGGATTCTTGGATGTCTGAAGATCTTGCATGACTTACAAAATTGTCTGAATTTAAATATTAATAAATTTACAAGTCCCCATTCCCAGCTTGCCTTGAGCAAGCAGAAGCTCTGGCAACCCTTGGGGGCTGTTTCCCCATGGCAATAATAGGGTGAAGTTCAATAGCAGTGCCTACCTTTGGATGAGGCAGGAGTTTCCAGTTTATCCCAGTCCTCACCACTCCCTGCTGCCTCATGCTCTATCTACTTACCCCCTTCTGCCCCCCCCCAAGCATTTGATAATAAGACCCTAATTCCAAGATCTAAGCAAGTGGGTTTGCATCCCCCTCTCCACCCTGTCCTCTCTGCAGTTCCCTTTCAAGTACAGTAAGTGACTCTGATCCCCTTCTGTTAACATGTCTGTACCTGGTGGGGTGCAGGTGGCCCCGTGGCCCTCCCTGACCCTCGCTACCACACATATGGACGCACGTCTGCTGCTGCCGTGAGTTCAAAGCTGATGCAGGCCCGGGTGATGAGCAGTAGTAACCCAGACCTTGCGGGGACACACTGTGCCGCAGATGAAGAAGTGAAGAACATCATGTCTTCAAAGGTACTGAAGGGGGATGCCTGGGTAGCTCAGCGGTTGAGCATCTGCTTTTGGCTCAGGTCATGATCCCGGGATCCTGGGATCGAGTCCTGCATCGGGCTCCCTACAGGAAGCCTGCTTCCCCCTCTGCCTATGTCTCTGTGTCTTCCATGGATAAATAAAATGCTTAAAAAAAAAAAAAAAAAGGTACGGAAGGTGTCAAAGCCTGGAAAGTGACACGAGCTTTTATATTTTTAACTAAAACTTTGGAGAGATAACACAAAATCGACCACTACCAGGGCCACTGCTCTGCTGGTCACATGTTCTAATGCCTCAGCTTTAGAAATGATGGAGACCATTCTGAAAAGAGACCAGACAGGCATCTGAAGATCTGCTCAGTTAGTTGAAGTTTTTGGAGTTAGTAGGAAGTTTTTACAGCACAGCTGATTTAGCCACATGGAGGCAATGAAGTCTCTTTTCAAGAAAAACCATGTAACTTTAACTTTTTTGTTGTTGCATAGAATGGTTGTTTTGTATTTTGTCTCATTTCCTGTTTTTAATGTCTGCCCTTTACATTCGTTAACATCCATAGATTATCTTATATAATAATTCCAAAGAGCAAAGCCAGGGTTTATAAACAAAAAATGAGGTCCTGAGAGGATTGATGACTTGGACTATATATAGTTTTCCTTTGATGAATTCTTTGCTTCTTCTTGATGTTATTTTTTGTTAACTGTTGTAGACTTCCAGAATTATCGTGACTATAGTACAGAAGCTTTCTGCATACTAACCTCCTTGCTGTTAACATTTTACATTAGAATAGTATGTGTGTCACAATTAATGATCAATTAATATTGATCTGTGACTATTATTAACTGAATTTCATATTTTAATTGTATTTTCTCAGTTTTTTTCCCAATGTATGTCCTTTTTCTCTTCCGGGGTCCTACCCAGGGTACCACATTTATATTTTTTAGTCAGATCTCCTTAGTCTCCTCTTCATTGTGACAATTTTGTAGACATCTCTTGTCTTGACACTTTTTGAGGAATCCTGGTCAGATACTTTATAGAATGTGTCCCATTTGCAAATATTTTTCAAACTTGTGGTATACCCACACACACCATAAAATTCACCCTTCTTAGTGAATAATTCGGTGTTGTTTGTTTTTCCACAAAGCCACCACAGATTCTTTGTCTGAATTTTCTTTCCAATTATCTGTGGCTTCTGTGGCTAAACTTTTAGAGGGATATACTTTCCCCTGATTACAATAAATCAAACCCTCTAGGTTTCAACATAATTCCTCTTACAAAATGTACCCACTTGAGACAGTATGTTGTGAAAAAAAAGGAATCTAGAGACCGAGGTTGGGTCTGGACTCTACCACCACCCAGCTGTGTGGTCATGGGTGAGTCCACTCCTGCCCTGGGTCTCATTTTCCTCATCTCTGTAGAGTTGCTGAACCCTGGATGAACTTAAGGATCATCAATAGATCCACAACTAGGGATTCTGACAATCTAGAGTGTGCACCACATGAAACTTCCTATCTCACACTTTTTGACTTACAGAATCGACCCAGGGCTGTGCCGGAGCTGGCTTCTACCAGTTTCTGAGAACTGATTATTCAAATTTTCTAGAATTTTCGGAGCCGGTTGTTAGATAACATTAAAAATGAAATTATATAAAATAATGCATAAATTATATTAATTAAAAAATAAAATACGGTATGGTATCTTCAGTTGTATCTTAACTGGACATTGGTGCAAAACCTAGTGAAACCTGAATCTGTGGTTTAGTTGCTAGTAATGAGCCAGTGTTAATTTCTTGGTTTTGACAAATGTACCAGAGTTACATAAGATATGACATCAAGAGGAACAGGGTGAAAAAGGGGCTGCGAGACCTCTATACCACCTTTGCAACTTGTTCATAAGTCCAAAATTATTCCACTTTAAAAAGGTAGTGGAACACCATCCTCACTGTTTTACTACATTTTACTCTTATCTGTTTTCTGAGGTTACTACATTTTCCTCACTGTTTTACTACATTTTCCTCTTATCTGTTTTCTGAGGTTATTTGTTATCTGTATGGTGGAAATACTACGTAATGATTTGCTAGTGCACATCTCTTCCCAACACTGTGTTCAGTGACGTCATGTGAACTTGAAATCTGCTGTGATAAAAGTATTTAAGGTACAGAAAGAAATAGGCAAATGCTGCAAATTGGCTCCTCCCCCCAAGAGCTGGTTGTTAGACATTTGCCAACACATCATGATCCAACCTCCTAAGGTAAGGTTCCTTTAAGCATTAGCATTTTCTGATTGAACAGGTGACAAGTGGCCTCCCGTTATCATTGGCAGCCTTGGTTGTTACGGTTTCCTTTAATTAAAGTGAAAATATTAAATTTCTATGTGGATTGGGTTAAGAATTTTCTACTTGTTTTGTGGCAGGGGGAGAACGTTTGTCCAGAGTCGTTTTTGACAATTTTTAACATGTTTAGGAGGCTGTACCATCCGAGCCCACAGAGAGGCACTGTTCCCACACACTTTTTATGCTCCCCCAATAAAATCAGAATGTCAAAGGGACTTCAGCACCCCCTGTTCCTAACTAGGTTTTAACTATGAGTTGCCCTGCACACTAAACTACTAACAGTGATTATCTCAGGAGCAAGTAGAATGAGGTGTGACTTGACATTCTTTGCTTCATTTTGTATTTATTTATGGCAATTGTTTTATCTTTGTAGCCAGAAAAAAAAATAAACTATGTTAAAAATGAATTCTGAGGTTGTGAGTTCCAGACCACTGGCTCATCCTTTCATTGAACCATGGTCAGTGGACAGATGAGTCATGGTTTGTGTATTTCAGACTGCTGATCGCAACTGCAACCGGATGTCTTATTATTGCTCGGGCAATAATGATGTTCCCAGTTCCACGGCAGCCCCAAGGCCAGCCAGCAAGAAGGTACTGAGTGGGGCAGTTGTGAGGATAATTTACCCATGTCCTCTCACTGTGATTGATAATAGACTCCATCAAAGTGCTCTTCTGCATCATTCCCACTCTCACGCATGTGCGCGCACACACACACAGGTGCACGCACGCATTTTTTGTAGCTACGTTCCTTGTCATCTATTTTTTGACCAATTGGTTCCTATTCACTAAGGGTTCTCCAACTTACCGTGCATCAGAAGCACCAGCAGGACTTGGTACTGATTGCTGGACCCTACCCGCCAATGCCCCCCACTCCCCCACCCCCGCCTAGGAATTTCTGATTCAATAGTTCTGAAGTGGGGGCCTGAGAATCTGCATTTCTTACAAATTCCCAGGTGATGCTCATCCAGGGACCACAGTCTGAGAACCACCACGTTAGGTTCTTTCTCAGTAGGAGGTGAGCTGGGGACAGTTACTCCTCAACAGAAGGGAATGGCAATAATTAGGTGTCATTTATTTCAATACTGTATCAAGTGACATGAAAGGCTTTCCTCAAAATTCTTTCTAATCAGCTTTACTTATGAGTTCAGAGACTTTACAAGCTGTTTGCCAGAGCATCTGATAATAACAAAAATTCTCCAGTCACAGTCGCGGGCCTGTGTGGTCTAAGGGGTGGGGGTGGGGGTGGGGGTGTCTTTTTTCTCTGCGGGGCACCCAAGAGTTGCTGCATTAGAGTAGTTACTGAAATGAAGGTCTTGAGTGTCTCTCAAGACCCTTATTAAAATGTAAATATGCTGATTGGAAGGATAACACGGGAAGCCATTTGCAACAGCTGACACCACAGGAATGTTTATTAAACATGCCAGGAGGGAATGAGCCTCAGCTCAGCAATCTTTGCACCAAGTGAGGGAAAGATCAAGCGTTGGGTGGTGGTGGTGGGGTTACGGCTGCCAGGGCCTGAGGGTGCAGACTTGTCAATAATCCGGGCCCCATATGTCTGGGGCTCAGAGGTACCAGGAGTTAATTTTCAAAGTGAAAGGAGATATGGCTAGGTGCTGAAAGTAATTTTTCACTTAACTCTAAAACTTAGCTTTGGGCTCTGCAGGGACTGGTTGCATGTACCATTTGTCCTTCTTTTTAAAAGCCATGGTTTGCCCACAGCCTGGCTTCCTTCAGGCAAGCGAGCGTGCGGTTTTGCTGTTGCCTTGATTTGACTCTGTCCCTGGTCACCTCAATGACTAGAAGAGAATCATTTCACTTTGGAGGGAAGTTTAGACACTATGTTTCTTCAATAGCTCAGCAAAAAGGATTTAGCTGTTTGGCTATCTTCTCTAACCTCGGGAGCAAGGTGTTCTAGTAATAATGTTGCCTGGTAAGCAACATAAATTACTTTAAGAAGCAGCTTATCCTCGTCTAATCTCTTCTTGCCATAAGACTCTGGCAGGCAAACTGACCTATTTTCCAGAGGTTACCTTTGAAGCTAGCGGAGCGAGTCTTTCCTAAAGGGGCAAGACCCAGGCATAGCCGACTTACATCATGTGCTTGCTTAGACCACCTGCTAGATTAACATTCTGCCTCCTGCCGCTCCCAGGCGGGTGAGCCTCATGGACGTCTCCGAGCAGCAGACAAATGCGTTTCTGTGTATTAAGATTATAAAGGTTTGACTCACCCAGTAGAATGAGGGGGAAACTCCTGACATGCTGAAGCACTTAAGCATTTTACATTCATCACCGTTAACTGGCTGAGGATATAGATAGTTAGAATCCCCAGAGATCTGCACATGGATTTTTCCATTTGTGTCCTCTTAGTATAGCTTAGTGACTCTCAAATGTTAATGTACGTAAGATGGTAAATTGAGTTGCACCCACATTATGCAGGGCAGGTACCATAAAAGTGTGTCAGGGCAGTCTTTGCTATAATCAATTTTTTTCAGGGGTTGAATTTGAAACTTAACTGCCATATATGCTTAGGGTGTGGTATTAGGCTGTTCAAATCGTTTTAGCTCTCTTACCCCCAGAAGGATAAACAGTTAATTCATCTGTATTGATTGTAGGTTTTATGGTCATCAGATTAATGAAATCCCCAGAAAATACCCAGACATCATCTTTGCTGGTAGTTAAAGTCACCACCCATCCCACTTTGCCCAGGACCAAGGGCTCCCTGGGATGCAGGACTTTTCTGTTTTCAGACCGAGACGGTCTCGGGAAAACTGAGATAATTTGGTTGCCCTACCTCTAGTCTTGAGCTCCTTCCCCAGCAAAACTGTTGTCAAGAGTCTGATGTAGCCAGATAAACCAGGGAATGTAAAATGTACCAAAGATGCAGAAGTCACCATCTGCTACATTTGCTATCGAGGACTTGGGTACATTGAAGGGAAGGGTAGACATAAAGCAGAGCTGAGGAACTTTCTAGCATCTGACCCTGGGACACAGGGAGTTGAGAGGTTGTGAGTTCAGGCTGCTACCACCATCTCACTCAGAGGATCTACTCAGAACCCCAACCCATCACGTTTCCCACAGTGCCACAATGGGATTGTGAAAACTAGAATCGTCCTCTCTGGAAGGCAGCTTAGATATCACCTAGACAGCAGTTCTCTAATTGAGGTCCCTGGACCAGCAGCACCAGCAACACCTGAGAACTTGTTAGAAATGCAAATTCTCAGGCCCTGCCCCAGATCTACCAAATCCAAACCCAAAACTCTGAGAGTGGACCCAACAGTCTTATGTGTCTTACCATTCCCTTTAGGGGATTCTGATGCACGTTCCAGTTTGACCACCATGGTTACCCTCCATTTTATGGATGAGAACATTGAGGGCAAAGAGAGGAATGGCTTGCCCGTGGTCATGCAGAAGGTTTGCAGCAGAGCCTAAGGGGAAAGTAACAGTCCCAGGTCTGACTGCTACCCAGGAATGCAGAGTCACTCCCAGGCTGAGGCCATTCCTTCAGACCTACCTCTCTTACCTGATACCATCACTCACCAACTCCTACCCACCTAGAAGGTCCTCCATCTCAAGTAGCTTCAGCATTGACTTTGCCATCCGCTGGTGGTCTGGGGCACCTGGGATGGCCATGTTAGTGACTAACAGTTGGTACAAGAGAGAAGAGATGTTGGTGTAGAAAGCACCTGTCATCTCAGACTGGCTTCTGTCATTGTCCAGCATTTCCACGAGGAGCTCGCCCTGCAGATGGTGGTCAGCACCGGGATAGTGAGAGAAACCGTCTTCAAGTACGCCTGGTTCTTCTTTGACCTTCTGGTGAGATTCTTGTGTGTTCGTGTCTGTGCGCGGCCGGGCATGAGGCATGTTACAGGAAGGCAGTGAGGTTGCCCCCACCATTTGCCCCTTAGGCACTGATGCTTTATCCTCCAAGTCGCTCCCCCTGAAAACCTCAGGTGGTTCCTTAAAATCTACCTCTGCCCAACTTCTAAGAGTTCTTGTTGATGCCCACTGGAGAACACACCTCCAGCCTCTTGCTTCTCCTCATCTGTCTTCTCTGCTCCCTACCTGGTTGATCGACCATCCTCTCTCGGGCGCCTCTTGCAATAACTTCCTCTTTTGCTTGCCTGCATCTGTTTCTGTGCCGGTCTGTCCACTCTGATGGGGCTGCCAATTCTTCAAACACATGTCATTCTCCTCTTGAAAACCCTTCAGTACTTTCCAGTGTTCTGCAAATAAAGCACACACTTTATCATGGCCTACAGAGCACTTGTATGATCCTGTTTCCTTCTAGCTCTCATCTGAGCTCCTACTAGCTTGCCCCCTCTTTCAGCCACATTGTTCCCATTTTGGTTCTTTGGAGGTATTGTGGCCTTTCCAGCCTCAAAGGCTTTCTCAGATTCTCTCTCTCCTCCCTGCCCCCCATCCCCTACACACACACACACACACACACACACACACACACACACACACACATATTTTGGGTTTGAGCTTATTATATGTTACCACCTCTGAGAAGGCTTTCAGAGCAGCTTACACTACAGTATGTCTTCCTCTCTATTATTCTCCTTTTGAACACCCTGTTTACCTCAATTCCAGCAGTTATCACAATTTAGAATTGTTTTTCTGTATTGCTTATTTAATTTCTAGGATTTGTCTATCTTCTTTATGATACTATCTGTAGCCCTAGCATGCTACTTGGTATCAGACAAGCACCAACTGATATTAATTGGGGAAGAAAGAAAAATGAAACTTGTTAATCTGTTTCCCCTGTAACTTCTATCACATGTCTATCAGAAGAGCAAAAGGCACAGCCATATTCCTTCATTTTAGAATGAAGACAGTAGTACTAATACCTGTTTTGTAATTGATCGCTGAAGTGAAAAGATTTTTACCATAAAGCAACTAAAAGTATCCATTTTATCAATGCTGATAAATGGAGATAAGTTTTGACGTGATGTTAAATGAAAAAGCTATAAAAGTATAGGCACCAACTGTAGTTAACCCATGAACAATGTGGGGGTGAGAAGCACCAACCCATGCCCCTGCATGGCTGAAAATTCGCATGTAACTTTTGACTCCCCAAAAACATAACAACTAATAGCCTACTATTGACCAGAAGCCTTGCTGATAACCTAACAGTCAATTAATACATATATTGTATGTTTTGTGTATTATATACTGTATTCATGTGATAATGTTAAGAAATCATAAGGAAGACAAAATACATTTACAGGGCTATACTGTACTTATCCAAAAAATCCGCATGTAAGTGAACCCACACAGTTCAAACCCATATTGCTCAAGACTCAACTGTACATAAAAATGTACATATGAACAATCCCAGGGATTAGGATTAGGAGGGGATTAGGATTTAGTGATAGAGTCAGCTTTATATTCACTGGGTTCTTTCTACTGTGACATTAAGTGAATAGTTTTTTTAAACTTTTATTGAGTACCCATTTTTTTTAAAGATTTTTTTTTTTTAATTTGAGAGAGAGCATGAGTAGGGAGAGGGCAATGTGGGCTCAATCCCAAAGGCTTAACCCACTGAGCCACCCAGAAGCCCCATAATTTTTTAAGAGAGAGGTGGTAAGATTTACCCCATGAGCTCTAGTTTGTCTATTTAAGTTCAAACCTAAGGACAAGGGAACACTACTGAACAATAGGATACAGACAACAGACAGGACACCTGGGTGGCTCAGTGCCTTGGGCTCAGGTCATTATCCCGGGGTTCTGGGATCGAGTCCCATATTGGGCTACCCACAGGGAGCCTGCTTTTCCCTCTGCCTGTATCTCTGCCTCTCTCTCTGTGTCTCTCATGAACAAATAAAACCTTAAAAAAGCAAACAGGATACAGACAATGGAGGCCCAAAGGAAACAAAATAAAAGTCATGCAGGGGAGGAAATGGAAAGTGATGTGCAGTTGGGTTAAAAATAAGTCATGGGGATCCCTGGGTGGCTCAGCAGTTTAGCACCTGCCTTTGGCCCAGGGCACGATCCTGGAGTCCCAGGATTGAGTACCACGTCAGACTCCTGGCATGGAGCCTGCTTCTCCCTCTGCCTGTGTCTCTGCCTCTCTCTCTCTCTCTCTCTCTGTGTCTATCATAAATAAACAAACAAATAAATAAATAAATAATAAATAAATAAATAAATCTTTAAAAAATAAAATAAGTCAGGCCCATGCCACAAAAACATCCAGGATTCCAATTTTTTAGCATCTCACCTAGTCCCAACCCCTAGCTTGAGAAAGCTCAGTTTCAAATTCTTGCAACAGCATCAGCAATGGGGGCATGGGGGTTGCTTAGTAAAATTAGGGCCAATTCTTAAAACCCTTCCTGGAACTACTGAATGCAGTAAGGAAGGATGGAAGCCAGTGGTGTACATTAACCTGTCTTCCTGGGTGACTTCGGAGCTTACTAGAGATCCACTAGTTCATGCCATCCCTGCCCTGCAAGGCCTCAGCAGGGCTAAGGGTCTTCATACCTGGTTAGCACCAGGATTTTCCATTCTAAAAGCCAGGCTTATCTAGGTGAGTGGCCGCAGCCTATGAGTCTTGGAGCAACAGTGTTAGGAGTGAGACATTGACCTCTGTGCTTCTGGCAGCAAATGGACTGGTCTTAAAACTCTCTTGAGGCATGAGTGAGAAGTATTAATACCAACACTCCATGCCCTGTCCATCCTTCTATTTACTTATCCCACTTGCTGTCAAGTTTCTTCATAAAGAGGATTCACTTGGGTCCTAATCCACCTATGGACAATTCATACAAATAATCTTCATATTGCAATTGCATGTTGCAATTGAGTTCACCTGTCATATTGCCAATGAAATGTCAAGAAGCAAAAACTAAATTTGATATTGTAGAATCTCAGTGAACAGAGTCCCAGAGGAAAGCAGGATCCCAATTCAAAAATGCTTTATGTCATTTATTCATGTGCGTGCACATATATGTCCACATTCACTTCACCTAATCATTCTTAGGTACTATTCAGTAGTTATATAAGTACAATTGTTAGACCAGAGAACCAATCCCCTAGAACGGTGGCTCTCAAACTTGGCTATGTGAAAGTTCCAGTAGCAGCTCTAAGGGCTCAGTCCTTGGAAACTCAGTAGTAAAGACCTGTGTGCGATAAATACCCTGAAGACTTATCCTCACTGCACACACAGGACACCAAAGCTAAGTAGGGTTTGCCCAGCCCTCCCACCACTGAGGACCAGAGCCTCACGACTCTAGTCCAGCTTCTGTTCCTTTGCCATTTTGCTTCTCCTTGGAAGCTCAAAGTTACAAAACATTCCCTTAGCCTAACCAATTAACAATATGCAAAACTTTTATATTCAGAAGCCAACTTTAATGCACCATTGCGCATTCCCAGCCAGAATGAACCCAGCCTTTGGAGGCCTGAGCGGCTCCGCCTGACATCCTAGAGCTCTAGGCAAGTTTGTATTCTCTGCAGGCATCACAATGGCTCTGTCCTTCATATGGTCCCAGGAACAGCTGGCATCCCTGAGGAAGGAAAAACAATGACATCCAAAACATACTGTGCATCTTGCTGTGTATGCACTGGGCACCATTTTCAGCTTTATCTCACTTAATCCTTAAGCAGCCTTGAGGCCAGAGTTTTCTATCATTCCAGTACATAGATGGGGTTGGAGGAAGTGTGGTGACTATAAGGAGGACTCTTCAGGTCTGACAAAGGCTTTGTCTGCTTTACTGCCCTTAACTACAGGGAGCTAAGAACCATGAAAAAGGTGAAAATCACTTTTGATCTTGCACATTTATTTACTGGGACTCAGTGGCTCTGGGAGAGGAAGCAAAAGCTAAAGCTGATAGCTCACCTTCCCTCCAGGAGTCCTTGATGGTAAACAGATGAGGTAGTTGGAAGGAAAGCTTCTGCTGATCTGAGCATATGGAAAGGGTTGGTCAACAGGCAGATCTTCCAAGACACGGGGTCCCCAGGGCTCTGCATGTTGTAACCTAACTATGTTAGGGTCCTGGCAGGACACCGTTGGCATCACTCAGAAGGTTTGATAGGAAAGCATTCATCAAAGGGACGGCGGTGCCAGGGTGTGAGCACATGGGGTTGGTGAGGCCCAGGGAGGAGCCTTTATCTATCCATTCCAGCTCTAAAAGGGCAAAGGTAGGGGACCTATTGTAACTGGGACTTAGAGAAAGCAGAGGCAGAGCAGAGGATCCCCTAACAAGAGCTAGAGTTCTATAGAAATGTCACCACTGCCAGAGGCTCATGGTGGCCCAGAGGAGGACAGAGGAGTGAACAAAATACCAGGACCTCTGTGTCCTCTCCCTCACTGATCCCCTGCTGGTGCCTCCCATTGGCCAACTCCAAGCAGAAGCCCAAGGACAAGGAGGCCTGAGAGATATGGTCCTTAGAGATCAGCTTCCCAAGGTTCAGAGATTGACATGGAATGCCAAGAAGTGGATCTCGGTGCTGGGGTGGAGGTAGGTGGAGATTATTAGCACCAGCCAGAACTTTGCAAAGGAAACTGATCCCAGACTCAGGGTACATAGTCCTCCACGCATCACTTGTGCATTTGCCTTACAGATGCTCAGGAAGTTATTTAAAAACCAAAACAGTTTTCTTCCCCCCAAGAAGCTTGCAGAGAAAGAAAGGACAGCTTCCTTAGACTTAGCCAACAACCTGGGCCATTTAACACCCTTCAAGTGTGTTAATGCCCGGGCGCTAATGAACAACTACTTTGGCATCAGAGCTGTTGAATGCAGGCCTTGGGCCAATTTCACGCTTGCTAATGAATAAATCCCTGTGCTTCTAGAAACTGCTGAGCCAGGCTTCAGGGACCCACAGGTAAATAGGTGGCCCAATTTACTCAGAAAATGAAGTCTTGCACCAAGGGGTTCTTTAGAAGTACCCCTTCTGTGAATGGATCATGAAGGCCACTAGTGGGGGGTATTTTTGTGCCTTACCCCACCTACAAATAATAGACCAAGCATCCTCTGGTATTTATTTCTACTGGATGTTCTTCTCTGAGGAGCCGAAGGACACAGTAGCTGGCAAGTAACTTACAATCTGGAAAGAGGGCATGAGTTAGAAGTACGGTATTGTGAGAATTATTTATTTGGTTGTAGGTTGGCCAAGCTCAACAGGCAGAAGCCGGATATAACAGTGAGTTCTAAAAGTCTGGGGCTAGGGTGAGTTAGCCAGAAGAAAATCAAGATTGGGGCAGCTGAAAACAAAGAGGCCTTGTCTTTCCAGGTCCTTTGTTGGGAACATAGTGAGAGGGATACTTTTGTCAGACAGAAATGGAGTCCAGTCCCCATCTCTCACCCTGACCCTCCCTCCCACCAAGTACATGAGACTCTATGGGGTACAGACTCATCTGTGTGTCCTGAACCAGGCAGGACTCTACAGTGAAGAGAGTCTATGGTCCTTATGCTGGGCTTAGGATTTTATGTTCTTAAGGTCCTCCCTGAGCTGCCCGTGGTATTATCGGAAAATAAAAAACACATAAAGCCTGTCTGTTAGTCTCTTCTTATTTTACATTCTCTCTATTTCTTATCTCTGCTTGTCTCAATGCTAATGAAAATTGCTGGCCTGCATTCTTACAACCAGAAATCTGTTGGTAGTACATTAAAGTTCTCCCCTAAAGAGACTTCAGTTCACATCATAGGAGTGGAGAGCATTTTCCCCATATAACTGTCTTTGTGTACCCTTCTTCTAGCCCTGACCTAAGGCATCATCTTCAGGCAAAAGTGGGCAGTTAACTGCTAGGGCCATTTCTTTTTGCAGTGACTCTCTGACTAGCTTAGGCATATTCACAAAAATGACCTCAGAGGATAGGCATCTGAGGATAAGAACTCCCGGTTTTGCCCATCAGTGTTCCCTGATAGCTCTAAGTGATTTCTAACAAGGACGAGACACAACCTCAGATGGTATCAAAGGGGTTGTATTATCCACGAGTCTCCTGGCCTCAAGAAGAGGCCCAAAAAACAAAACATGATCTCGATTTGAAATTGTGGTAGGCATTGAGCTGGTGTCATATATTGTCGTGTATTTTTTTAATGTATATTTTTAAATATATAAATATACATATTTTAAGGCAATAGATAAAACAAGTGAGTCTTACTGAATTCAAAACATAACTCCTCCTAGAGGCAATGTTCCAAATACTGGTTAAGTTTCCACCTAGCATAATTTAGAATTGTTTCTGGAAAACTATGTTCCCTGTTGCAACTTGAAACTCAAGAGGAACATTTCCTCCCCCCGCCCCCCTTCTCCTTTATTGTAGTTTTGAGGACAGAAGTGACTTCAGTTCACATCAAGAACAGTATCATAAACAGCTCCCTTTGTGTCATGTGTTGAGGGCCATCATCAAGTGATGCCTGAGTGGCTACGGGAACACCATCTAGGTCTGCCTTCTCATGGGTGGTTGAGGGAAGGGAGCCTTCCAACACTGTAGCCAAAGAACTAAGCTCCCTGGCTTTGTGAGCAGCAAGAAGGAAGCCCCCTGGCTTGGGGTCAAGAAGAGGACATCCTTCCCACCTGCCACCATGGTAACCCTCAATGGGGCAGGAGCATTTTTTTGGTCCAGAGTCCTCTTGGACAACCGCCAGAGCAGATAAAGTGTTAGAAAATCCACTGCTAATGAGCTTTTCTCCAAATCTTTCACCCTTTTCCCCAGTGTACCAGCAGGTCACCGATTTCTGTGTTGACATCTCCCCCACTCCCCCGTAGGTGAAAAGCATGGCACAGTACGTACACAACATGGACAAACGGGACAATTTTCGGAGGACTCGTTTTTCCGACCGTTTCAAAGATGACATAACTACTATTGTTAATGTGGTCACCTCGGAGACTGCAGCCCTTTTAGTGAAACCTCAGAAGGTAACTGGGCCTTTATATGCTTTATTTTCTAAATCTTTTACCTTTTTCTGTTATTTCCATAAGCAGACAAAAATAAGCATCATCTTAAGGTAGTAATTGAGATGTAACTAGCTAGACGTGACAACTTAGTGCAGTTATTGCACTGGGTGGGACCCTGGGGTGGGGCTGGGGCTTGTCAATAAAGATACGGAGGGGAAGTATTCTCTTCTTAGAAAATACATCTTGAAGTGTTACAGGGTAAAGGGCATGATTTTTGCAGCCTGCTCTCGGAGTCAAGAACTCGGAAACAAAATTGCTATATATAGAGAGAATGATAAAGCTAATGTACCAAAATGTGAAGTATTGATAACTCTGGTTAAAGGGCATGTAGGAGTTCTTTACATTGTTCTTGCACCGTTTCTATGCTTGAAATTATTTCAAAATAAAAAGTTGAAAAATGAATAAAATGAAGTCAAATTTAGAAGGCAGATATAATATTTGAGGCAGCGGTGGTCATCATTGATACCTTTATCATTACTGAGAATTTGTATAGTACCAAGTGCTCAGGAGATTTCCATCTGGTTATTTCTCGTGGCAAACTTTCTCGGTGCAGCAGGCATGGAAAAAGGACGCACAGTGAGACTGATAGATTTTCCAAAAGCCATGCAGCTAGCAACAAAGCCAGGACTGAAGATTCCCAGCCCAGAATATTCAGACAGTTACGTAAACTCCCCAGGAGTGTCCCCTGTGCAGGATACCAGAGCAGGCCGGCTTACCACTCAGAGGTACTGTGGAAACTTCTCTGTCAGGTCTCTAGCCATCCCAGGGACTGTTCAGCTTGGCCTGGATTTGCAAACTGCACATCAAAACAAAAGGAAAATATTTTTCCGATCATATTTTCAATAGAGGCAGAGAAAATTGATTTATCATTCCTAGAATGAAGGACATAAATAGGAAAGAATGAATTCCCAGTTGCTCTGAGGTGCTGTAAAATCTCTTCATAAATACGAGCCCCAAGAAGTAACCAAGACAAAAGCTCTTGCCTCAATTCATGCAAGAGTTCACTGTACCATGTGTAACTCTGACCTCTCTTAGGCTGGGAATGCTGCCTAATTGGAGGACAAAAAAATTCTTAGGTAAAGAACCAATTCTTCTATCTTGATTAGATTTTCTCAACAATCCTTATAAATTAACAATCTGTCTCACTGAAGAAAGCAGATACATTTCAAGTTAGTTTTGCCAAAACAACAGTTACTAGTAACAAATAAGTTATGGTGGAACCATCGAATAAATACAAGATAACCGGGGGGGAGGAGCAAGATGGCGGAAGAGTAGGGTCCCCAAATCACCTGTCTCCACCAAACTACCTAGAAAACCTTCAAATTATCCTGAAAATCTATGAATTCGGCCTGAGATTTAAAGAGAGACCAGCTGGAATGCTACAGTGAGAAGAGTTCGCGCTTCTATCAAGGTAGGAAGACGGGGAAAAGGAAGTAAAAGAAACAAAGGCCTCCAAGGGGGAGGGGCCCCGCGAGGAGCCGGGCTGAGGCCGGGGCGAGTGTCCCCAGGACAGGAGAGCCCCGTCCCGGAGGAGCAGGAGCTGCACCGACCTTCCCGGGCGGAAAGGGGCTCGCGGGGAGTTGGAGCAGGACCCAGGAGGGCGGGGATGCCCTCGGGCTCCCGGGGACAGTAACAGCAACTGCGCGCCCAGGAGAGTGCGCCGAGCTCCCTAAGGGCTGCAGCGCGCACGGCGGGACCCGGCGGGACCCGGAGCAGCTCGGGGGGCTCGGGCGGCGGCTCCGCGGAGGGGGCTGCGCGGCCCCGGGAGCAGCTCGGAGGGGCTCGGGCGGAGGAAGAGGCTCCGTGCGGAGGGGGCTGCGCGGTTCCAGGAGCAGCTCGGAGGGGCTCGGGCGGCGGCTCCGCGGAGGGGGCTGCGCGGCCCGGGAGCGCGAATCCACCAGCGCAGGCTCCGGAGCACAGGGCGCCGGGACACAGCCCAGGATCCCGCCTCCCCCGGGACAGGCAGAGGCCGGGAGGGCCCAGGACAGCGAGGACGCTCCTGCCCCAGCTGAGCAGATCAGCGGCCCCGCCCCGGAGCCTCCAGGCCCTGCAGACGGAGTTCCTGCCGGAGCTGAATCCAGGTTTCCAGAGCTGCCCCGCCACTGGGGCTGTTCCTCCTGCGGCCTCACGGGGTAAACAACCCCCACTGAGCCCTGCACCAGGCAGGGGCACAGCAGCTCCCCCAACTGCTAACACCTGAAAATCAGCACAACAGGCCCCTCCCCCAGAACACCAGCTAGACGGACAACTTCCAGGAGAAGCCAAGGGACTTAAAGTACACAGAATCAGAAGATACTCCCCGGTGGTTCTTTTTTTGTTTGTTTGTTTTTGTTTTTGTTTTTGTTTTTGTTTTGTTTTGCTTTTTGATTTGTTTCCTTCCCCCACCCCCTTTTTTTTCTCCTTTCTTTTTCTTTCTCTTTTTCTTCTTTTTTTTTTCTTTTTCGTTTTTTTTTTCTTTTTCTTCCCTTTTTTTTCTCTTTCTCTTTTCTTTCCTTCTCTCTCTCCTCTCTTTTTCTCTTTTTCCCAATACAACTTGCTTTTGGCCACTCTGCACTGAGCAAAATGACTAGAAGGAAAACCTCACCTCAAAAGAAAGAATCAGAAACAGTCGTCTCTCCCACAGAGTTACAAAATCTGGATTACAATTCAATGTCAGAAAGCCAATTCAGAAGCACTATTATACAGCTACTGGTGGCTCTAGAAAAAAGTATAAAGGACTCAAGAGACTTCATGACTGCAGAATTTAGAGCTAATCAGGCAGAAATTAAAAATCAATTGAATGAGATGCAATCCAAACTAGAAGTCCTAACGACGAGGGTTAACGAGGTGGAAGAACGAGTGAGTGACATAGAAGACAAGTTGATAGCAAAGAGGGAAACTGAGGAAAAAAGAGACAAACAATTAAAAGACCATGAAGATAGATTAAGGGAAATAAACGACAGCCTGAGGAAGAAAAACCTACGTTTAATTGGGGTTCCCGAGGGCGCCGAAAGGGACAGAGGGCCAGAATATGTATTTGAACAAATTCTAGCTGAAAACTTTCCTAATCTGGGAAGGGAAACAGGCATTCAGATCCAGGAAATAGAGAGATCCCCCCCTAAAATCAATAAAAACCGTTCAACACCTCGACATTTAATTGTGAAGCTTGCAAATTCCAAAGATAAGGAGAAGATCCTTAAAGCAGCAAGAGACAAGAAATCCCTGACTTTTATGGGGAGGAGTATTAGGGTAACAGCAGACCTCTCCACAGAGACCTGGCAGGCCAGAAAGGGCTGGCAGGATATATTCAGGGTCCTAAACGAGAAGAACATGCAACCAAGAATACTTTATCCAGCAAGGCTCTCATTCAAAATGGAAGGAGAGATAAAGAGCTTCCAAGACAGGCAGCAACTAAAAGAATATGTGACCTCCAAACCAGCTCTGCAAGAAATTTTAAGGGGGCCTCTTAAAATTCCCCTTTAAGAAGAAGTTCAGTGGAACAGTCCACAAAAACAAAGACTGAATAGATATCATGATGACACTAAACTCATATCTCTCAATAGTAACTCTGAATGTGAACGGGCTTAATGACCCCATCAAAAGGCGCAGGGTTTCAGACTGGATAAAAAAGCAGGACCCATCTATTTGCTGTCTACAAGAGACTCATTTTAGACAGAAGGACACCTACAGCCTGAAAATAAAAGGTTGGAGAACCATTTACCATTCGAATGGTCCTCAAAAGAAAGCAGGGGTAGCCATCCTTATATCAGATAAACTAAAATTTACCCCAAAGACTGTAGTGAGAGATGAAGAGGGACACTATATCATACTTAAAGGATCTATTCAACAAGAGGACTTAACAATCCTCAATATATATGCTCCGAATGTGGGAGCTGCCAAATATATAAATCAATTATTAACCAAAGTGAAGAAATACTTAGATAATAATACACTTATACTTGGTGACTTCAATCTAGCTCTTTCTATACTCGATAGGTCTTCTAAGCAAAACATCTCCAAAGAAACGAGAGCTTTAAATGATACACTGGACCAGATGGATTTCACAGATATCTACAGAACTTTACATCCAAACTCAACTGAATACACATTCTTCTCAAGTGCACATGGAACTTTCTCCAGAATAGACCACATATTGGGTCACAAATCGGGTCTGAACCGATACCAAAAGATTGGGATTGTCCCCTGCATATTCTCGGACCATAATGCCTTGAAATTAGAACTAAATCACAACAAGAAGTTTGGAAGGACCTCAAACACATGGAGGTTAAGGACCATCCTGCTAAAAGATGAAAGGGTCAACCAGGAAATTAAGGAAGAATTAAAAAGATTCATGGAAACTAATGAGAATGAAGATACAACCGTTCAAAATCTTTGGGATGCAGCAAAAGCAGTCCTAAGGGGGAAATACATCGCAATACAAGCATCCATTCAAAAACTGGAAAGAACTCAAATACAAAAGCTAACCTTACACATAAAGGAGCTAGAGAAAAAACAGCAAATAGATCCTACACCCAAGAGAAGAAGGGAGTTAATAAAGATTCGAGCAGAACTCAACGAAATCGAGACCAGAAGAACTGTGGAACAGATCACCAGAACCAGGAGTTGGTTCTTTGAAAGAATTAATAAGATAGATAAACCATTAGCCAGCCTTATTAAAAAGAAGAGAGAGAAGACTCAAATTAATAAAATCATGAATGAGAAAGGAGAGATCACTACCAACACCAAGGAAATACAAACGATTTTAAAAACATATTATGAACAGCTATACGCCAATAAATTAGGCAATCTAGAAGAAATGGACGCATTCCTGGAAAGCCACAAACTACCAAAACTGGAACAGGAAGAAATAGAAAACCTGAACAGGCCAATAACCAGGGAGGAAATTGAAGCAGTCATCAAAAACCTCCCAAGACACAAGAGTCCAGGGCCAGATGGCTTCCCAGGAGAATTTTATCAAACGTTTAAAGAAGAAATCATACCTATTCTCCTAAAGCTGTTTGGAAAGATAGAAAGAGATGGAGTACTTCCAAATTCGTTCTATGAAGCCAGCATCACCTTAATTCCAAAGCCAGACAAAGACCCCGCCAAAAAGGAGAATTACAGACCAATATCCCTGATGAACATGGATGCAAAAATTCTCAACAAGATACTGGCCAATAGGATCCAACAGTACATTAAGAAAATTATTCACCATGACCAAGTAGGATTTATCCCTGGGACACAAGGCTGGTTCAACACCCGTAAAACAATCAATGTGATTCATCATATCAGCAAGAGAAAAACCAAGAACCATATGATCCTCTCATTGGATGCAGAGAAAGCATTTGACAAAATACAGCATCCATTCCTGATCAAAACTCTTCAGAGTGTAGGGATAGAGGGAACATTCCTCGACATCTTAAAAGCCATCTATGAAAAGCCCACAGCAAATATCATTCTCAATGGGGAAGCACTGGGAGCCTTTCCCCTAAGATCAGGAACAAGACAGGGATGTCCACTCTCACCACTGCTATTCAACATAGTACTGGAAGTCCTAGCCTCAGCAATCAGACAACAAAAAGACATTAAAGGCATTCAAATTGGCAAAGAAGAAGTCAAACTCTCTCTCTTCGCCGATGACATGATACTCTACATAGAAAACCCAAAAGTCTCCACCCCAAGATTGCTAGAACTCATACAGCAATTCGGTAGCGTGGCAGGATACAAAATCAATGCCCAGAAGTCAGTGGCATTTCTATACACTAACAATGAGACTGAAGAAAGAGAAATTAAGGAGTCAATCCCATTCACAATTGCACCCAAAAGCATAAGATACCTAGGAATAAACCTCACCAAAGATGTAAAGGATCTATACCCTCAAAACTATAGAACACTTCTGAAAGAAATTGAGGAAGACACAAAGAGATGGAAAAATATTCCATGCTCATGGATTGGCAGAATTAATATTGTGAAAATGTCAATGTTACCCAGGGCAATATACACGTTTAATGCAATCCCTATCAAAATACCATGGACTTTCTTCAGAGAGTTAGAACAAATTATTTTAAGATTTGTGTGGAATCAGAAAAGACCCCGAATAGCCAGGGGAATTTTAAAAAAGAAAACCATATCTGGGGGCATCACAATGCCAGATTTCAGGTTGTACTACAAAGCTGTGGTCATCAAGACAGTGTGGTACTGGCACAAAAACAGACACATAGATCAGTGGAACAGAATAGAGAATCCAGAAGTGGACCCTGAACTTTATGGGCAACTAATATTCGATAAAGGAGGAAAGACTATCCATTGGAAGAAAGACAGTCTCTTCAATAAATGGTGCTGGGAAAATTGGACATCCACATGCAGAAGAATGAAACTAGACCACTCTCTTTCACCACACACAAAGATAAACTCAAAATGGATGAAAGATCTAAATGTGAGACAAGATTCCATCAAAATCCTAGAGAAGAACACAGGCAACACCCTTTTTGAACTCGGCCATAGTAACTTCTTTCAAGATACATCCACAAAGGCAAAAGAAACAAAAGCAAAAATGAACTATTGGGACTTCATCAAGATAAGAAGCTTTTGCACAGCAAAGGATACAGTCAACAAAACTCAAAGACAACCTACAGAATGGGAGAAGATATTTGCAAATGACATATCAGATAAAGGGCTAGTTTCCAAGATCTATAAAGAACTTATTAAACTCAACACCAAAGAAACAAACAATCCAATCATGAAATGGGCAAAAGACATGAACAGAAATCTCACAGAGGAAGACATAGACATGGCCAACATGCATATGAGAAAATGCTCTGCATCACTTGCCATCAGGGAAATACAAATCAAAACTACAATGAGATACCACCTCACACCAGTGAGAATGGGGAAAATTAACAAGGCAGGAAACAACAAATGTTGGAGAGGATGCGGAGAAAAGGGAACCCTCTTACACTGTTGGTGGGAATGTGAACTGGTGCAGCCACTCTGGAAAACGGTGTGGAGGTTCCTAAAGGAGTTAAAAATAGACCTGCCCTACGACCCAGCAATTGCACTGTTGGGGATTTACCCCAAAGATACAAATGCAATGAAACGCCGGGACACCTGCACCCCGATGTTTCTAGCAGCAATGGCCACTATAGCCAAACTGTGGAAGGAGCCTCGGTGTCCAACGAAAGATGAATGGATAAAGAAGATGTGGTTTATGTATACAATGGAATATTACTCAGCTATTAGAAATGACAAATACCCACCATTTGCTTCAACGTGGATGGAACTGGAGGGTATTATGCTGAGTGAAGTAAGTCAGTCGGAGAAGGACAAACATTATATGTTCTCATTCATTTGGGGAATATAAATAATAGTGAAAGGGAAAATAAGGGAAGGGAGAAGAAATGTGTGGGAAATATCAGAAAGGGAGACAGAACGTAAAGACTGCTAACTCTGGGAAACGAACTAGGGGTGGTAGAAGGGGAGGAGGGCGGGGGGTGGGAGTGAATGGGTGACGGGCACTGGGTATTATTCTGTACGTTAGTAAACTGAACACCAATAAAAAAAAAATAAAAAAAAAAAAAAAAAAAAAAAAAAAAAAAAAAAAAATAAATACAAGATAACCATTAAAAACAGATTTTGAAGAAATGCTAAAAAGGTAGGAAGATGTTCATTGTATAACAATGAATGAAAAAATTCAAGGCCCAATATTGTGTATAGAGAACGAGCTCAATTATATACATATAAATATGCATGTAGGGAGGGGAAAAAAAAAGACAGAGGACATGTACCTAAATATGCATCGTAAATGAAGAATTGCTTGGTTGAACCTAACACTCCTGGCACCTGCTAAGGGCTGACTTATATTTGCTGCAACTTTGCAGCTTCACCAGCTTTGCCCAGTGTCTTCCCTGGGGTAGTGGCTGAAATAACAGGACCTGTCTGTTCCCGCTTTCCCACCAGGGACCTGGTGGTTCACGATCAGGGTTTTCTGCAAACTATTGGTTTGTTTTTAAGGAAACTGAACAGGCAGAGAAGATGAACATAAGCCTGGCTTTCTTCTTGTATGACCTCCTCTCACTCATGGATCGGGGCTTCGTATTTAACCTCATCAAACATTACTGTAACCAGGTGAGTGTCCCACAGACAATCGCTGTGCTGTTCTGGTTCCTTCTCCAGTGTCATGCTCATTGCCATGGCATGCTGCCATACATACCCATGGCCAAGTTAGCTTGACTCCTGTACGTTCTGGGCTTGGTGAGCATTTATTTTATGTCATTTGTTTCCTGCTGTGGGCACCGCTAGACACACTGGTTCACACGGATTCCTGGAGAGTTTGCCAGCCCAGCCCAGAAGGGTCAGCAAGTAAATGTGGGACAATTGGAAGGATCTTCTGAGTGATCTTCTTCATTGGAACATTTAACAAAAACCATGTGATGGTAGTGTTCAGTCACACACTGGGTCTAGAACTCAAAGTATGAGGTCTCTTTTCACATACTAGGGTAGTTAATTACAATGTGATTGTAGAATTCTGGCTTTCAGGAACCCCGATGAAGTCAGCCAGAGAGACTGAACCTCACTGAGCAGAAAGCAAGTATTTACAATGTAAGAGTGTCTTAGCAGTACCACCACCTCCTCAGATTTTTAAGTCGGATTCTGCTCTTCTTCACCATCTTCTTTCAGCTGTTCCAGCAGTAGTAATATCAGTAGTGTTTGGTTGCTACTGTTGCTTCTCCTTTCCTTGCATATTCTTCCTTTGGCACCACTACCACTGTCACTACCACTGTCACCACTACCCACCAGCACTGTCACCACCTCCAACTGCCCTTACCACCCAGACCCTCCACCATCACCAGCACTGTCACCACATCTGGCTTCTTCCTGTGAACCAGGCACTGTGCTGAACATTTTATAGAAATAGTATCTTTAATCCTTGCAAGGTGTCGTCTACCTTTGGCAAATGATAAAGTTGAGGTTTTAAAGAGTCATGGAACTTGTCTAGGTTGGAAAGAGCTACATCTACCCAACTCCAGGGTACAATGGATTCATTCCTCTGTTCTATCAGGCCTGGCTCTCTGTGGTTCTTCTCTTAGTGACCCTAAGTCATTCATTCAACTTGTCTGGGTCTCATTGCCTCATTTGTAGAATAAAAGGATTTCTTGGGATCCCTGGGTGGCTTAGCATTTTGGCACCTGCCTTTGGCCCAGGGCGTGATCCTGGAGACCCGGGATCGAGTCCCACATCGGGATCCCTGCATGGAGCCTGCTTCTCCCTCTGCCTCTGCCTCTCTCTCTTTCTCTGTGTGTCTCCTATGAATAAAAAAAAATCTTAAAAAAAAAAAAAAAAAAAGGATTTCTCCCTGTCCCCCTCAAAAGACCATGACTTTTCTAGAGGAACTCCTGATAAGGAAACGGACCTGTAAAAAGAGAAGCCTGGGGACATCTGGGTGACTCCATTGGTAAAGCATCTGGCTTCAGCTCAGGTTGTGATCCCAGGGTTCTGGGATCAAGCTCTGCATCCGGCTCCCTGCTTAGTGGGGAGTCTGTTTCTCCCTCTACCTCTGCTCTTCTCCTGCTCCATGCTCTCTTACTTTCTCTTTCTCTTGCTCTCTTTCAAATAAGTAAATCTTTAAAAAAGAGAGAGAGAATCCTAAGGAAACATGAGAATTCCCAGAACACCAATATCTTGCATGCCCTGACCTCCTGCCCCTGAGTGGATCTTCTGTTTCAGATTCCACCAGAATGAAGAGGTGGAGGACTATGTCATTCCTCTTTGCCATTCCGCTCAGGTTGTTTAGGATAATAGGACATCAGATGAATTGCAAACATGAGTTAATAAGTTTTCCAAAATAGGTCATTGGATGAATTGTGATCATAAGTTAATCCATTTTTCAAAACTTAAATTTGGATATATAGAAAGGAGATACTAAACACCACAATAGCCCAAGGCTAGCTACTTTTAAAGAAAAAAATTACTCATGACACTTCCTCAGGGCCATAGAGATAGGTGTGGGGACCGTTGCAATGGGATTTCACGGTACAGGAGATTGGGCTCAGCTATAAATATAAGGAAAAATGAGAACTTACAGCCAGGGAGCAAGAGTGGGGGTAATTAGTGGATGAAAAATGAGTAAGCAGAAGCATCAGAAGTGAGGATTCTGGCTAAACCAACCTACCAGGGATTCTTGCTGGAGACAGGCCAGGGGGACCAGAAACCACCTGGAAAGTGGTGAGGAACTAGGGATGAGGAATTGGTCAGATATCAAGGTGGTCCGAGATCGAGGCTGGAGAGGACTGGCTAAACAGATTTAGCAGGATCCTTGCTAAGAACGAGCTCTCAAGGACATGCCCAAGGGTGGGCCTGTTTGAAAAACAGCTCAGAGGAGCCTGACTCACATTTGGTGAAGGAGAGAATCTTCATCACTCATGGACACTCTTCATTACCAAAAGGCAAACAAGGCAGTCCAAAGGAGATGTCCGCCTGCCCCACAGAGGCACTTTATAATTTTCTCTTTTGCTTTCCTTTCTTCTCTCTCTCTCTCTGTTTTCAGTCTTTTCCTTTTCTTTTAAGTTAGGCTGTGTTTCTGATTTACCCTCTCTTTCTTCCTTTTTTCCGTGTCAGCTTCTGGAGAGCCTCAGACTTGGAATTTGGAGACCTGTGTTCTAATTCCAGTGATGCCATTAAACTAGTCTGTGATTTGGGCAGTTTAACATTTGCATCAGTAGCTCTTTCATCTGCAAAAAGCCAGAGCTGAGTTAGATTTATTCAGGCTTTAACATTTTGATTCTATGGTCTGCTTGCAGTGACGTCTGTGGATATTGTTTAGCATAATTAGTGTAGCGCTCAGGCCTGAAGTGGTAACTGACTGTAGTCAGTGGTGATTCCATTCATTAATCCCAGCTATCTAGAGACAGTATGAACATCATACTTGAGCCAAGTTATAGTCTTCCAAAATCCTTGGATTTTATCATTTTGCATACCCTCATTCAAACACCCTATCTTGTTTTCTGCTTTATGACAAAGAGTATGATTTTAGCCTTTTTTAAATAGTCACTCACAATAGACAAAAAACCTAGCTTTTCTTTCTTTCTTTTTTTTTTTTTGAGGAAAATGCTTGTTTCCACTGAGTTTATTACTAATATAAAAAATGTTAAAAAGAAAAAAAATTCATTCTCAAATTTCCAACGACTCTCATCCTTCCCTCTTGCCCACACAACTCCTGACCCATTTCCTCAGGGTTACTGCAAAACTGAACCTGTTTGCGGCCATTTTCACAGAAAACAACCAGTACCAGGGATGTAGGGAAGAAGGTTAGATGAAGGCGACAGTTCCATCCAGGTTCCACCCAAGGGTAGGCCAGGTGGAAATTCACAGAATTCAGACAAAAGGGCTGGTAGCCTCACAATGACGTACTCTAACTAAAGTGGTCTGGAGAGGAGATAGGATAGCCCATAAGAGACTTTAGAGGACATCTCATGGGCTTGGTCAAACCCCGAAAAACCGACACCAGGAGGATGGGGAAACCAGGGAGGCAGTCTTGCAGAAAGTTTCACAATTCTCTCATGTTGGGAGGTGTGGAGAGTCTAGAGGGCATCAAGAGCCTCATTCATGTTGGCAGAAAAACTTACTCTAGTGTTGGGAAGTCACAATGATGCCTTGGACACTGAAAAAGGCTATGTATGAGGGGATGCACAGTTTCACAAAGCATAGTGATCACAGACCAGAGCGGTGGGGATCATGCTACTGACGCAAGATCTACAAAATCCAAAAGCAGGGAGAGTGGCCTTTCAGGGAGTAACTCTGCCCAGTCATCTGTACTTCACCCCAAACTGGTGAGTTTCACAAAGCAACTGGCAATTTTAGGGGTAGGGTTTGTCACATAAAAAGGACTTAAAACAAGCAGCTAGAAGGTAATGGTAGGAAACTGCTCCAGGGCTCTTAGGAACTGAGAGCAGTACCGAGAGCTGGGTGGGCAGATGCATAAGAAACAGCACCAAAGATACTTCCTGTTCAGCAGTCAATAGGTGAAGGGGAAGAGGATCCAGGAGGCAGTTGAAGAGAGCAAAGGTGGGGTCCTGAAGGCGAGTCTCTGGAGGCTGGATCAGAAGAAAGGCCATACGCTGGGCACCAGTGATGAAACACAACTCTGGACCCCAAATTGGGGAGGTGGCAGATGGGGGTGGGTGTCACTGACTGAGGGTGCTGGGTGGAACAGCCTCACAGTAGCCGTCACAGGGCCACAGGGAAGTATATGGCCGCTAGGTCAGAGGGCTCCTTCCAGCCTGGATGGGAAGGCAGAGTCTCACAGAGGAGGTCCATTGATGCCTGGGTGGTAGAAGGCACAGAGGTCCTCATATCGACAGTGGCCCTTTTTGGCAAAGTGTCGGCAGACAGGGCAGTTGGATTTGTCTTCCATAACTTGGGGGCCATCCTTTGGCGGGCAGGTATTTTTGATAAGAGACCAACTTTTGAGCCTTCGGGGATTTCACAAAGAGCAGGTCTCCAGGATCACAAGGCAGCGCTAAACCACTGAGCCACCCGGGCTGCCCTAGATGTCACTTTTAATGTGCCACTTAATTAATACCCATCCCTTGAGTAGTGACACTGAGACCACTACCCTGGGTCCTGACCTTTGCGGAGGATGTTTCCAGAACCGCATCTTACTCATTTCTAGCCATCACCAGAAATATTTTTTGAAATTTCTGTCTTTGGGACACCTGGATGGCTCAGTGGTTGGGCATCTGCCTTTGGCTCAGGGCATGATCCCGGATTCCTGGGATCGAGTCCCAGGTCGGGCTCCTTGCATGGAGCCTGCTTCTTCTCCTTCGTGCCTGTGTCTCTGCCTCTCTTTCTGTGTCTTTCATGAATAAATACAATCTTTTTTTTTTTTTTTTAATTTCTGTCTTTAATGAAATCTCAAGGGACCTATTTAAGACCTATACTGTGGCCTTCTTTCAGGCACAAATATCTTTTGCTTTTGCGTTCTGACTGGTTTGATCCCAAACCAGTCAGAATATAGGCCTTTAATTAGAAACTCTTGGTGAGTGACCATTAAGTGAGGGACACGAGATTGAGTTCTAATCAGTTGAGTTTGCTGGTGGCTCCATTTGTCCAAAGTCAGTGGCCATCAAGACACATGGACAAAGAGCACAGGTTCTGGTAACTGTTCCTACACAAAAGTTTACACATGTTTTATTTTTTACATAATACATAACGGTATTCATTTGTGTTAAGTTAAAGTCTAACTACGGATTGATTAATCCTATTAGGCAGAATGACCCACAACACAATGGCTTCTCCAAAAATGGCCCAAAATATGCTGCTGATTTAAATTATGTCATTTATAAAACTGCTCTCAAAATGCATAAAGAGGAGGCATGTCTGTTCACAAGGATGAGATGCTTGGTTTCCCTCGCTGGGGCACGAGGGTGTTTATGATGATATATCAAGAGGCTCAAGGTCCGTCATAGTCCTCCTTTCCCTACTTTGCCTTGAAAGAAGCTGCCTCTGAGTCATAGCCCATAAAGTCTGGGTCTTCATTGTCACCTTACCTGAGGGAAGCAAATGATCTCTTTTATTTTGTTATTGTTGCTAGTTTTTCATTGCTTATTACACAGTTGGTTTGTTTTTGCTTAATTTTTTTAATTGAAGTAAAATTAATTACAATATTAATTTCAAGTATACAACATAATGATTCAATAATTCTGTACATTATTAGTGCTCACCACAACAAGTATAGTCTCCACTATACAATGTTACTGCAGCATCATTGACTGTTTTCCTCATGCTGTACTTTGCATGGTTTGGTTGTTTGAGGAAAGACTTTTCCTCATAACTCTTCCAGCTTTCTCTTTCTTTCTCCTCCCCTTCCTCTCGTCTTACTTTGGGGCAAACTCAGCAACTTTTTTGCAGGGAATACATACTTTCCTCAGTAATAAGATGCCTTTATCTAGGGAACTGGTCTGAGCACTCCCCATCTGAAGTCTTTAATTAGAAACTACAAAAGAACAGTTGTGGTGTTAGAATCACCCAGTCATATTCCATTAGTTTTGTGTGGCCCCATATGGGGTCAGCTCCGTTCATTTAGCTTCTCAGACACAGTGGCGTTTTTGTGAAATTAATGATATTATGTTACACTGAAGACATACCCCCAGAATATTTGCAACACAGGTTTGCCACAGGGTGATAGATTTGACAAGGGTGGGGGTTGGGTCAAGAATCCACCTTTTGGACTGCTGTTAGGCTAGAATTATTAAAGGGAACAGTAATGTGTGAAAACCCATTGGGCCTCCCTGTAATATAGAGCTTTCCATCCATTGCACTGTCCCATTAATTTTTATTAAATTGTTTGTCTTAATCTGGAGAGAGTAGATTTTTGTATCTGCCAACTTCAACTCCATTTGTTTTATAATAAACACATCTTTCCTGTTTTCATTTTTCTTCCCAGCTGTCAGCCAAGCTCAACAACCTTCCAACGCTCATTTCCATGAGGCTGGAGTTTCTGAGAATCCTCTGCAGCCATGAGCATTACCTCAATCTGAACCTCTTCTTTATGAATGCTGATACTGCTCCAGCATCCCCCTGCCCCTCCATCTCCTCCCAGGTGATCAGCTACTGAAAGAATTCCTCAAGCTATTTCATTTAATTAGTTTAGTCTTTTATTACTATAAAGGTTGATCTTATTAATTAAAAGGAAAATCAAGATATTCACATTGGATCAGTTGGTCCAGATACACACAAGTATGGTACCAAAGTTGCACTAACTGATCATTTACAAGCTACAGGATTGGTTTCTTCCTAGGCTCAAGGGTCCCACCTGAGGCCAGGAAGAGCAAGGAGTCCATATGCATTATGAAAATTTAGAAATTCATAGGAAAGTCACATAGCTTCCTTTGGCATCAGTCATCTTCCCATGTTAGGTGGAAAGTGAGCATCTTCTTTGCTCACTCCTTTTCCTGAACCCTAGAACTATAAAATTTCTGAAATTGTGTATTCCTTTATATTAATTCCAAAATGATCTACTAGTGATTTTTAACACCTGTATTATGTCTTTGAGCTGTCCTAGAACTTTCTAATGATACTGTTATAAAATGGATTTGGGTGTAAGACGAGTCCATCTTGAATTATACTACAGATAATTTAGTTCTTGAAGCACTAAAAAGACCTTGTCATAAACTAATCCACAGTCTCTTTTATAGAGAATGTATTTCTAATGAGTCTTGTTCTTTATCTGCCACAAAAAAATAATGCTTATATAGTGTTTAGAAACAAGGCTCTGACTGACATAGCCAATCTTTTTTTGTAGCAATTTCTCACAGGTTAGGGTCAGCGGGACCCAGATTCTACTGGATGTTAAGAGGTATTATACAAATACAGAATTCCAGAGTCAAATAAGTTTTGAAAACCCTGTGTTAACAGGTTTGCTTGCAGTAAGCCACCCAAGAATCTCTAATTGGTTAGTGTAAATTGTAAATACCCAAAGGGTGGAGGAGAAAAGTATTTAATAAGCATTGATTCCCAAAGTTATTTAACTATTGGAAACCTGTTTTTTTCTTCCATAGATTTCTCAAGAGATAGTGCCCTCTAGAAAAACTTGAAGGAAATGCTGTTTTACAATCACATTCCATTTATAGGTGACAAATCAGAGGCTCAGGGCAGCCCAGCAAGATTAGTTTCTATTTTTGTTGGAGATCCCTTGATACTAACACAAAAGTGAAGGTTTGTCTTACCAATTAAAAAAAAAAAGAAAACTCAGCCATTTATGTCAGGTGACATGAGGCAGTTGTCAGCCACATGACCATCTCAGTGTGAATTGGGGAGGATCTGGTTTACAGCAGCAGTTCCAAATGTGCTAATTTTGCCCTGGGTCCTCTGCCACAGTTCCCTTCTGACTGCCCCAGGGAATTAGCAAACCCAGGGCAAGGCCCAGCCCCACCCAGCTGTAAAGGATTTCCAAAGTCACTTTAGATTCCTTTAGTGCAATACGATGTATATCCCCAAGATAACACAGGAAATGTCTAGGACTGGTAAGTCTGACACTTCCTGCCTGATACCACTGCTGGTTCCAGCCAGTTGAATTCAGGCAGTGTGTGCAAGCCATACTCGGAAGTGTAGCCGAGCAAACTGGGGCCTCTAGTAAGGGAGGCAGCTTGTAGGAGAGGAATTGCCAGCTCAAAGCCACAGCAAGGGACACAGTCCCCGATTCTCTATCCACATGATATCCTTGGACTTTAATCTTGGCTTCTGAACTGGGGTGGGGGAGTATCAGTCATTTTGTGAGAGACCCCGGGGGCTTTATTTTCATCTTTCCCAATTGACAGTTCTCGGTCTGTTGTAAAAGGAAATCAGAGTGACCACTGGAAGCAGGGCCCCCACCTGGGGAATATCACTGGGAAGTGCTTACAAAGCCTCCCCCCTGGAAGCACCATGCCCTCCATAGACACTGGCCAATGTGATTTTAATTCCAGTTCTTGTTACTCATGGAACTGCTCCTTGCATTTCTTTCTGTTGTAATTTAAATTCAATTAATTAACATATAATGTTAATTATTTGTGTTCAATTATTTGTATTAATTTCATTCAGTTAATTAACACATAATGTTAATTATCTGTACATAATGTTACTGGTTTCAGAGGTAGCGTTCAGTGATTCATCAGTGTTATATCACACCCAGTGCTCATAACATCACGTGCCCTCCTTCACGTCCATCATCCCATTACCCCAGCCCCCTAGCCTCTCAGCCCCCTCAGCCCCCCAGCCTCCCAGCCCCCTCAGCCCCTCACCCCAAACCCTCAGTTTGTTTCCTATGATTAAGAGTCTCTTATGGTTTGCATTTCTATAGAATTCTAGCTCCTGCTCCAGTTTCCAGGACCAGAAGATTGCCAGCATGTTTGATCTGACTCCCGAGTACCGTCAGCAGCACTTCCTCACTGGACTTCTCTTTACTGAACTGGCTGCTGCCCTGGATGCTGAAGGAGAAGGGTATGTTGCTGGCATGTAAATTGGAATACAAAGCAAAAAGCCCACAAAAAACAAAAGGGTTTCGCAATCCAGCCTCTCTTACTTGGTGAAAAACTCTACCATTCACCAGTTCTGAAGAGTGGAAGCATCCGTATGTTGAGAAAAAGGTGCTGATAGGAACGTGGAAAGGCATGAGGGACAGAGAGAAACTATAAACTGGCTTTTTCCAGCCACTTATTCATTGAAAGAAATGAATTTCAATTTCAGCAGGCTTCCCAGGGATGCTTTGATTAGTGAACTTAGGAACAAAGCCATTTATAAATTCTGCCCCAGGTGATCCGTGTATACACAGAGGCAGCAGCAAGATGCCACTTGGCTTAATGTTGACAAAGGAAGCCAAACTGATGGGAAGGCAGTCACCCAGTGTCTAGATTAGGTTTCTTGCAGAGAGACCTTCCTAGGCTAAAAGAGACGCCCCAGGTCCAGGACTTAGAAATCCTCTCACCTTTTATAAGCCTGGGCATGTGGTAGTATCCAGTCTCGAAGTCCAGGGACAGGGATGGAGCTGGACCACCCCTTCTTCTTTCCTTCTCTCTCTCTGTTCCTGAGCCATAGGATTAGAAAACCACCATCTGCCCAATTAGATGGAAGGAGACAATGCGTTCCAAATTATACATCACATTCAACAGTTACCAAATGGCTACCATGGGGCAGACATCTATCAGAGATATATCAGTGCACAGAACAAAGTTCCCTGCCCCCAAAGAACTCACCATTCAGAGACTCACATCCAAAGATCATTAGGATTGGAAGATAATCAGACTCAGCCCTTTCGGTGTTCAGGTTAGGCACAAAGGATTGAAGGAGCTTGCCCAAAGTCACTTAGCAGAACCACATCTAGAGCCAGGGTCTCCTGAGTCCTTTTCCAGGGTGTTCTCTCCCTGGAAAACTTCTTCCTACAACTCCTCTCATCTTACCTTGTCTGCTCAAGAAGCTTCTGGAATAAAGTATCTGATTAGTGACAGTGATGCTATATGTTACAGATATTTGTCTAATTGGAAGTTTTCAAGTTTTCTCTTAAGTGCTTGTAATTTAGTGAAGGAAACAATGACCAGAGCACCTTTGGCTTATGTGAACTGCACTCACAAACATATCCTAAGCACTTTGTCCATACTGCTGTCGGCCAGATGAATGTCTGTCTCTGCCTCCTGGGAGGTCAGTGTGGAAACCAAATGTTCTTCAATCTAAATTCTGCCTCTTTCTAGAAATCCATGTCCTGAGGGCATCCTTAGAGAGCTTCAATCTCATCTTCTCTCAAACCTAACTGCACTCCTCTCAATTTTCTCAGTAGAACTTTCTACCTGATAACTAACATAAATTTCCATAGCAACACAAAGTGCCCTGATCCATATGGTGTTAAGAATGAGGTTGGAGCACAAAAAAAGTCACCTTCAGGGACAAACACACACACATACACACACACACACACACATGCACACGCTTTTGCTTAATTGTACTTTGCTAGCACTGATCCACATGATTTCTGAAAGTACTCGTATTTACATTAGCAGAAGTTTCTAATTTCCATTTCCCTTCTAGTGAGATATCAAGGGAAACCGGCCTGCCATCTATTTTGATTCCTCATGAAATTGTTGCTGTTATTTTACTAGCAACAGAGTAGAGTATGTTCAGAGGTCATCGAGCAATTATGTTCAGGCAGGTGGGTACATTCTTCAAACACACACACATATACACACAGCACCTTTTCTACCCCCTAGAGGGTAGCTAATTAAGAGTGTCTCTCCTTTGGCAACACAATAATCCCTGATTTCTGGGTTGTCAGTTACTCCCCTGGAAATTCATTAGAAATACTGTCACATACTTATTAGTGACTTTACCATGTGGGCTAAAACCTCAGAAAAATCTCTTTAATAGTACTTCCTCTTCATCAGTACTTCATTTTGCTGCCAAGACAATTAAGAGACTCACCAACACCTGCCCATATGAAGGGCAAGGGCCAGTGGGACATGTCTCAGTATTTGGAATTCTGAAAGGAGCCATGGCTCCAGTTTCTAATCGGTCTCCTTGGAACACCCTCCCCCTTAACTGGCGGTGCCCACGAGTGTCCACAGATCATCAAATCCACAGTGTTTTGCAAGCATGTGAAAATTAGCATCTTTGTGTTATGCTACCAAATGTTTAAATAATTAATTCTAATCCTTCATATGCTCTTCCAAAAAATAAAGGGACACAACACTTTCCAAATCATTCTATGAGGTTGTTATCTATTATCCTGATACCAAAAACAGACAAAAGAAATCACAAGAAAAGTGCACACTAATATGACTATAGACCAAAATATCCTCAACAAAATACTAGAAAATTGAATTTAACAACATATAAAAAGGATTATACACTGTAGCAAGATTGGTTTAACATCTGAAAATCAATTAATAAAACACACTACATGCATAGAATAAAGGATGAAACCCATTCAGTCATCTCAATAGATGAAGAAAAAGATTTTGACAAAATCTAATACCCTTTCTTGAAAAGCACTCAACAAATCCTATAGGAATATAAGAGCATTTCCTCAACCTGATAAAGGGCATCTATGAAAAACCCACAGCTAACCTCATACTTATTAGTGGAAGACTGATTGCTTTCCTTCTTTCTCTTTCTTTTTTTTTTTTTTTTTCTTTTTTGATTGCTTTCCTTCTAAGGCCAGGAACAAGATTAAGAATATCCACTCTCGTTACTTCTGTTTTATTCGTTGTTGTACTAGAAGCCCTATCCAGAGCAAGTAGGCAAGAAAATGAGATAAAGACACCCATATTGGGAAGGAAGAAGTAAAACTATCTCTGTTCACAAATGACATGATTTATTTATAGAAAATCCTGTGGAACCCACTAAAAACCTATTAAAGTTAATAAATGTGTTCAGCAAGGTTGTAAGATATGAGATTGATATACAAAAATCTATTATATTTCCATATACTTGTGACAAACAATGTGGAATGAAATTAAGAAAACTTCTCCATTTAAAATAGCTCCAAAAAATAACAAAAATCTTAGGACTAGATTTTTTTAAACAAAAGAAGTATAAGTTTTTGTACACCAAAAACTATAAAACACTTTGGAAGGAAATAGAGCTAAACAAGTGGAGACTCTTGACATATTCTTGGATCAGAAGACTTAATATTGTTAAGATGGCAATACTCCCCAAAAAGCCCTACAAGTTCAGTGCACCACCTCTCAAAATTCCAGCTGGCTTCTTTGCAGATATTGCTAAGCTGATCCTGAGTCATATGAAAATTCAAGATAGCCAAAGATAGCCAAAACAGTCTTGAAAAAAAAAAATACAATTGGAGGACTCACATTTCCTGATTTCAAAACCTACTACAAAGCAATAGTAGTGCTTCTGCCATAAAGACAGACATATCGATCAATGCAATTGAATTAGGAGTCTGAAAATATATCCTCACATTTATAGTCAATTGACTTTTGGCAAGGGTGCCAAAACCATTCAAGGGGGAAAAAGTAGTGTTTTTAACAGATGGTGCTAGCACAACTGGGTATCCACATGCAAAAGAATGAAGTTAGGTCCCCATCTCACACCATATGCACAAGTTAACTCAAAATGGTCAAAGACCTCAATGTAAGTGCTGAAACTATAAGACTCTTAGATGAAATCATGCAGATGATCTTCATGAAATAGGATTAGGCAATGACTTCTTAGACCTGACACCAGAAAGGCAAAATAAAAGAAAAAAATAGCTGAGTTAGACTTCTTGAAAGTGAGAACATGTGTGCTATATAGGACACTATCAAGAAAATGAAAAGAGAGTGCACAGAATGGGAGAAAGTATCTGCATATCATAGATCTAATAGGGGATTTGTGCCTATTATTTTTTAAAGATTTAGTTTTTTATTTTATAAAGATAGAATGTGTGTGTGCACATAGTGGGAGGGGTAGAAGGAGAGGGACAGAGGGAATCCCAAGCAGACTCCCCCACTGAGCATGGAGCCCGACATCCAGCTTGATCTCATGACTTATGAGATCATGACCTGAGCCAAAATCATGAGTTGGAGGTTTAAATGACTGAGCCACCCAGGCGCCCCTCTCTTTATATAATTTTTAAATCTCACAACTCAATAACAAAAAGACAAATAACTCCCATTTTTTAAAAGGCAAGAATCAGCACCAAAGAAGAGATGACCAATAAGCACAGAAAAAAAAAAATCAACATCATTAACCATCAGGAAAATAAATGCATATCAAAACCAGACAAATTCCCCTTCTCTCTTAGTTCTTTCAGGCAACTGTAATGAAAATACCATAGCCCAGGTGGCTTATAAACAACAGACATTTATTTATCACAGTTCTAGAGTCTGGGAAGCCCAAGATCCAAGGTGCTGGTAGATTAAGTGTCTGATGAGGACCCATTTCCAATTCATAGATGGCCATCTTCTTGCTGTATTCTTACATGGCAGAAGGGCAGGGGGGCAAGGGAACTCTCTAGGGTCTTTTATAAGGGCATTAGTCCCATGCATGAGGATTCCACTCTCATGACTTCATCGCCTCCCAAAGGCCTTTCTTCCTAATACCATCACACTAGGATTACATTTAAACATATGAATTTTAGAAGGACACAAACATTCAGTCCATGGCACCTTCATACCCACTAGGATGGCTGTAATAAAAAGATAAATATTAACTAGTGTTGACAGAGAGAAAATGGAAACTTTTCAGGTGTGGGGGTGATGTAAAATGGTGTAGCCACAGTTGGAAACAGTTTGGTGGTGGATGCATGGTGGTGATTAAGCATCTCACTGCAGTTCAGGGCATGATCTCAGGGTCCTGGGATCAAGCCCTGAGTCAAGCTCTACACTCTCTCTTTCTCCCTCTCCTTCTGCCCCTCCCCCTGCTCGTGCTTTCTCTCTCTCAAATAAATAAATCTTAAAAAAAAAAAGGAAAGGAAATAAAACAGTTTGGTGGTTCCTCTAAAGGTCAAACATAGAGTTACCATAAAATCCAGTAATTCTACTCTGAGGTATGAAGTAAACTCCGTATCCAAGAGAAGTAAGCTTATGTCCACACAGAAACTTTTACACAAATATTCAAAGCAACATTGATAATTCATAATAGTGAAAATAATCCAAATGTCCATCAGTTGATGAATGAGTAATTAAAATGTGATCTGGAGTTCCTGGGTGGCTCAGTCTGTTAAGCGTCCGACTCTTGATTTCACCTCAGGTCATGATCTCAGGGTCCTGAGATCAAGCCCCATGTTGGGCTCTGCGCTGAGCATGGAACCTGCCTGGGATTCTCTCTCTCTCCCTCTGCCCCTCTCCCCCACCTCACAACCTCTCTCTCTCTTTCTAAAAATAAAATATCTAAAAATAAATAAATAAAAATAAAATATCTGTCCACACAATGGAATATTACTCAACAATAAAAAAGAACAAAGTACTGAATGTTACAATATGATGGACTTTTGAAACATCATAACAGCAGACCCAGGACCAGAACACAAGCAATCTGTTTCTGGATTCTAGATACTTCTACCCTCTTTTGCTTGGTTTTCACATGTTACCCCAATGTTCAGGAGTGTTCTGACTCCTCCTTATTTAAGAGCATTTTGGTCAATCTCCCTTCACCATAACATCTAACTTTCTGTGTTGTATCGATAGGATCAGCAAAGTGCAAAGGAAGGCGATTAGTGCCATCCATAGCCTTCTGAGCTCTCACGACCTGGACCCACGCTGTGTCAAACCAGAAGTGAAGGTCAAAATCGCTGCCCTCTACCTGCCTTTGGTTGGTATCATTTTGGATGCTTTGCCACAACTCTATGACTTTACAGGTAACGATGCCTCTGTGTCCTTTGGATCGGTGGGGGCCCCTGCCAGATGCTCTACTGGCATGAAGTTTCTGTTATTAGCTCTAATGCTGATATGTTTGTGTGAGCGGTTTTCCACAGCAGTGGTCTCCAGACCTTTTTCACATAGATTCCAATGAGTTTTTGGGTTTGGGAAGGTTTGGGGTTTTTTTTGTTTTGTTTTTTTTCTTTTTTTTTAGGTTTGGGGTTTTTTTTTTTTTTTTTGGAGGGGTCCCAATAAGGTTTTCATTTGTTTTTTAAAGGACTATAGTCATATAGTATGTTTTTCATTTAGAAATTATTCATTATTCATTCACTCATCTGCTGATGTATGATGAACTTTGTAGACCGTATATCACAAAAGATGAAATATTAACAGAATTACTCCCTGGGGAGATCACCATTCTAAGGCATTGAAATAAAGGTGTTTCCTTCTCTTTTCTCTTATGAATGGCTTAGGAAAGAAGCAGACTCAAATGATCCTAAACAATTTTTTCAATGTAAAAAAAGTATCATGGTGTGGGGACACCTGGGTGGCTCAGCGGTTGAGCTTCTGCCTTCGACACAGGACGTGGTCCAGGGTCTGGGGATTGTGTCCCACATCAGGCTCCCCCTGAGGAGCCTGCTTCTCCCTCTGCCTATGTTTCTCTCTCTGTGTGTCTCTCATGAATAATAAATAAATTTTAAAAATATATATCATGATGATGTGGCACCTGGGTGGCTCAATTGGTTAAGCATCCAACTCTTGATCTTGGCTCAGATCATGATCTCAGGGTCGTGAGATGGAGCCCTGAGTCGGGCTCTGTGCTGAGCATGGGGCCTACCTGGGATTCTCTCTCTCCCTCTCCTTCTGCCCCTCCCAACTTGAACTCACTCTCTCTCAAAAAAAAACCCAAACAAACAAACAAACAAACAAAAAACAACCAAAAACATACGGCGTCTTCAAACTTAGGAAATTCTACCAGGGCAGAGGAATTTTGCTTTTGGCCCTAAGAGGCTGATTTTGGGGTTGGAAGTCAGTATCTCTCATTTTTCAGCAAGAGGAAAGGATAAGTTGTCTTAATGGAGTTTGTGTACCTCCTGAGTTTATTCACATATTACAATGTGGATTAGAGCCTTGGACAGATCTTGATGCCTGTGGGGTGGAAGTATTTGCAAAATTTTACTAAATATTCTCTCCCCAACAACACAACCTAGCCACCGCCAAGATCGCTAACAACTAAAACAAATCTAGTGATGATGAGTTGGAAAGTCCGATCCCCCACCAATCCCTATAGGGGGAATGTAGATGAACAGAAAATGGGTAAGGGATGTACAGAAGCAAGCATGGCCCGGGGGGTGAGCATTCTCTGGTAGTGCCTGACTGGAGCCCAGATTGAGAACAGAGCTGTCTTCAAGATTTTTTTTTAAAGATTTTATTTATTTATTCATGAGAGACACACAGAGAGAGGCAGAGACACAGACAGAGGGAGAAGCAGGCTCCCTGCAGGGAGCCTGATGTGGGACTCGATCCCAGGACCCCGGGATCACGACCCGAGCTGAAGGCAGATGCTCAACCACTTAGTCACCCAGGTGCCCCAAGAATGTAATCCAGAGCACAGCAGACGACCTGCAGACCATTTCCAGAATTTTGCTGAAAGTTTCTAGAAAGTTTCATTTAAATACCTATGACTCATTTGTTCCCAAAACGGGGAACCACTTTAGCACACATTCTCCTAAATTTCCTTGTTGATGAGGATTTTCCACATCAGTCACTTTGGATTAGAGCTTCTCTTCTCAGTACTTGGCCTCCGAGCCTTTTAAATCTCAGTGGTTTCTCAATGTATGACATTGACCTTTATAGTCATGATGTACCTGACAAGTGGAAAAACAGTGAAAGTATTCTATTATTTGAGGTGATATAGCGCATCTATTACATATGGAATCCTTTGATACACTAAGAAGAATATAGTTTCTAATTTTTTATTTTTTTTAAGATTTTATGTATTCATGAGAGACATAGAAAAAGAGGCAGACATAGCCAGAGGAAAAAGCAGGCTCCCTGCAGGGAGCCCGATGCGGGACTTGATCCCAGGACCCTGGGATCACGACCTGAGCCAAAGGCAGATGCCCAACCACTGACCCACTGCAGTGCCACAGAGTATTTTTTTTTAAAAGATACAGCTGAATTCAAATTCCAGCCCATTTATTGCTACATGTGACGTTTGAAAAATTCTTCAGCCTTTCAATGCCTTCCCTCCCCTTTCCTCAACTGTAAAAATGTGGTAACAATGACTACATCTTAGGGTTGAGATAAGGATGAAATGAGAGATCTTCTACAAAGGCATTTTATGTGGCAACTGTTTATATTCCTCTGTCTTTTATAATCATGACCCTGTGCATATTTAGGAGAAGTAAGAATGCATCCTCAAATTAATCCTAATAATGTTATCAGATCTTACATAATTGCCACATGCTATTCACTTTACCATTGTTTAAAAACTCTGTTGTCTTTAAATGCAAATAGTGAGCTATTATTTTTAAAAACAGTTCTAAAATTATTTGAGTTCTGCTTTCAGAATTTTAGCAGAAGGAAATACCGTTTGCAATCTGATTTTTCTGAAAAACTGAAGATCTAAATACAATGTTGACAAGCATGACAAGATATGAGTTGTTTTTTTTTTTTTTTTAAAGATTTTATTTATTTATTCATGAGAGACACAGAGAGGCAGAGACATAGGCAGAGGGAGAAGCAGGGTCCCTGCGGGGAGCCTGATGCGGGACTTGATCCCAGGACTCCAGGATCATGACCTGAGCCAAAGGCAGACACTCAACCACTGAGCCACCCAGACATCCCGAGATACGAGTTTTTAATGAATCCATCAGTAGCAAGTGATACACTTTGCTAAGAAAGTGCTTAAGCAAAAACTTTGTGTGTGATTAGTAGTATTCTAAAAAACCAACCTTTTAAGTTACAGGTCCTTTTTTTGTTTGCACACATCTAGACCTACATATAAACATAGGTATGTCTATGTTATATAGAGAAAATAAAGTAACATTCATTTCAGACATTTAAAATTCAATACATTATTGACAAATTCATGACATTAGCTTGTTATTTTATAAAGAACCAATTAGTTCTGTAATTATGGGTTCCTTTCTATATGGCCATTATTTAAAATATATGAATAGAGTAAAAAATATTATATTACACACTTTATAAAAGTTAGTGAAATTAATATTAATATTAAATATTTAAAAAGTTATTTAATATTATATTTCAGGAAAGTGTTATGAAAGCTTTGAAAATTTTATTTTTACAATTTGAAAAACCAATTTCTAGCTGAATCTTTTGCTGTGCATTTTGTCTCATTTTTTAAGCCTGCCTGCTTTTTCCTAGAGATGATGGTAGGAGTTTAGCAATAATGCTAGACATCAGGTTTTAGTTTTTGTTTTTAAGATTTATTTACTTATTTGAAAGAGAGAGAGAGAGAGTCAGGAGGAGGGACTGAGGGAGAAAAAGAGAATTTCAAGCCCGCTCCCTGCTGAGCACAGAACCTGATGCAGGGCTTGATTTCAAGCCCCTGAGATCATGATCTGAGCTGAAATCAAGAGTCAGACGCTTAGCTGACTGAGCCACCCAGGCACCCCACTAAACATCAGGCTTTAAATTACTGTGCTGACTTTAGTGACTAACGAGTATCAAGTCCCTTCATAGGTATTGGGTTGGAGATATAGGGAAATGCTGTTTTTGGCTTCATATCAGCAAAGATTTTTTTTTAAAGACTTTTAAAGAGCAGCTTTAGGGGGCGCCTGGGTGGATCAGCAGTTGAGCATCTGCCTTTGGCTCAGGTCATGATCCTGGGGTCTTGGGATCAAGTTCCGCATCAGGCTCCCCACAGGGAGCCTTCTTCTCCCTCTACCTATGCCTCTGCCTCTCTCTCTCTCTCTCTCTCTCTATGTCTCTCATGAATAAATAAAATCTAAAAAATAAAAATAAAAAAATAAAGAGCAGCTTTATGTTCACAACAAAATCGAACAGAATGTATAGAGATTTCCCAGATGCTCCTTGCCCCCACATATACACAGCACCCCATGTTGTCAGCACTAGAGGCGCACACTGGTTACAGTTGATGAACCTATAGGAACACATCATTATCACCCAAAGTCCAAGGTTTATATTAGGGTTCACTCCTGGGATGGTAAATTCTATGGGTTTGGACAAATATATAATGATATGGATCCATCATTATGGTATCCAGAGTCGTGTCTCTACCCTAAAATTCCTCTGTGCTTTGCCTGGCCATCCCTCTCTCCCTCAACCCTCCACAACCACCGAACTTTTTACTGTATTTTGTAGTTTTGCTTTTTCCAGAATGTCACGGAGTTGGAATCATATACTATGTAGCTTTTTCAGATTGATTTCTTTTACTTAGCCTACATTTAAGGTTCCTCCATGTCTTTTCCATGGCTTGACAGCTCATTTCTTTTTAGTGCTGAATCATATCCATTGTCTGGATGTACTACAGTTTATCCATTCATCTACTGAAGGATAATCTTGCTTGCTTCCACATTTTGGCCATTAGAAATGAGCAGTTTTTTATGTGGGCATAAATTTTCAATTCCTTACATACCAAGAAGCACTATTGCTGGATTGTATGGTGAGGCCAATGATGCTTTCATTACAGTTGCAGATGCTCGTAGTGGAAAAAATCGTGCCAATGGCTCAGATGAAGAACAAGAAGGGACCAGTGCAATTAACCAGAATGTGGCGCTGGCCATAGCTGGAAATAATTTTAATTTGAAGACAAGTGGAGCAATGCTTTCTTCCTTGGTATGTTGGTGCACCCTTCTCTGGTTTATATTTTGTCTTGTCGCATCTTCTGATGGGCTTGTTCTTCGATCTACCTACCAGAACCCAGAGTTGTATAAAGGCAGGCTGTGCAATTCCTGCCTCTTTGCTCCATCCTGAAAGGCATCAGCATGATGCTAGCAGTTGAGAAGGGAGATGGCCCAGATGAGGTAGCACAGGGACAGACAGTTCTGGCTGCAAAGGTAGATCAAATCCAGGCAGTCTCAATGGTGCCTGAGTTCAAGAACACCAGAAAGAGGTGAACTTGGGATATCTGAGGTCAGCACTCAGAAGATCAAACCAAGCCTCCCTCAGGTGGGAGGCTCGAGCTGTGTTGATTCTGTGTGTGTCATTCACACTATGTTTGCCTCCAAAGAGATGATTGAAGGGCCCAGTTGCTTGGGGTGAGTACTTCTTAGGCAAAAGGCTTCAGCTTTTCCAAGTCCCCAGGAAGCCTAAGCAGAGTTATACAGTCCTGTCATTTTGCCCAGACTGAGCTTAAAAGAGTGAATCTTCCAGGAATACAGTGTCTGATGCTCTTGAGGTGAGAACTCTGTTCCCAGATGAGCTCTGACTCTTCCTTTGGCAGACAGTGACAGCACCGCATCGCCCAGCATTATTTAACTTTGCATTTCAGTGTAGGGGGTATAACTACTGAGAACTCCACTCAATTCTCTCCTGGAATCTAGACCCAAGTACCATCTCTGCTGGGTGGCTTTCCTCTTTTCCCCCCAGCACCTAGCAAGCCCCCACCCTCAGGACCCCCCTGGACCCCGGAAGGGCTGGCAGACAGGGCTGTAAGAAAGAGAAAAGATATTTGAGCAGTGACATCATTAATCATCCTGCAGTTTGAGAAATATTGTATTTTATGACCTCCTCCACCATTGAAACATGTAAAGTTAGCTGCCCAAGGCACTGTATGCCTTTGACATTGTTATTTGGCCCAAAGGGCACATGCTCAGATGCCCAAAGTTCACCATTGGGGGGATCCTCCCTGGGAAGTTATTGCTAAGGTTTTCCTATCTTCTTGTCACCATACTCAGAAAAACTGAACTAATTTCATAAGCCCTATCATTTCCATCCCAACCCAACATTTCCCTCGCATACTCACAAGTAGGCGATTTCACATTCCATTGGGTATTAGCTACGCTGCATGAACCAAGGGTGCAGCCACATATTGTTCTTTGTCCTGATTTGATGAGTAAAAGAAAGTACGGTCAGCCCTCAAAAACAAACACTTGGGACAGAGGTATTAGAACAAATAGCCTGAGCCCCCACACCTGACCCCCAGGAAAGCATAAATTGTGATTGAAGCCCCAGCATGGAGGACCCCGCTAAATTAGGGATTGGATTAATTTACTGAACACTTCATGGCCCTTGTACTAGACTTCGGACTGTGACAAAAAAGCTAACTCTTGAGCAGGTAAGATATTTCTGGAGCCTAGCTAGTCCTGTTCTTTGCTCTGAGTTCAACCCTCTGGTGTCCAGCTGGAAGGAGAAATACTTGGAATCTTAGCAGCTTAGAAGCCCCATTGCAGCCATTGAAACTGGGGGCCTGGCCTGGTCAAGGCAGGACAGGCCACCAGACCACACTGCTCCAGAGCCAGAGTGCCCACAGTACATGGCCGAGAGCCTGGCCCAGACACTGCCCAACACAAACCCCTTGGCTGAGGACCTCAGCTCGGGGAACACAGGTACCTGTGCCAGGAAAGGCCTAGTTCCTGGAAACAGTTCCCCAGCTAGGGAAGAAGTGTAATGCCTGTATTCTAAGAGCTTAGCATCCCCTAAGCTTTTGGGGTTCCCATGGCTCTACTCCTTCCCTGGCGTCCATCTCGCCATCTGCCTCTTTGCAGCCCTACAAGCAGTACAACCTGCTGAATGCCGACATGACCCGCAACCTCATGATCTGCTTCCTCTGGATCATGAAAAACGCTGACCAGAGCCTCATCAGGAAGTGGATCGCCGACCTGCCATCCATGCAACTCAACAGGATCTTAGATCTCCTTTTCATCTGTGTCTCATGCTTCGAGTACAAAGTGAGTGCGAGGTGGCTCAGCCTTACACCAGCCCTTAGCTCTCCAGTTCAGGTTGATCTTGCTGCTGCTCCCATTTGCTTGGGAATGGAGGCATTATTCGTTTTTCTTACTTCTGTATTGAAATCCGTAACCTATTTGCATTCTAGAGCATTCTAGAAATGGTCATTTCTCAGGGGAAAGATCTCTACCTTCTGCAGAGAGAGCCCCATTCTCATTCACAGTATTTCAGCCGTAGGATCCCCAAACAGCATCTTCGTGTGGCACATGTCCACACTGGTGGCTGTTCCCCACTGAGTATTGTGTTTTGAGGATTCTCCCCATGGACAGAGATCTCACCACACTAAACATCCTTCTGCCTCTGTCCTGTCCAGGGAAAGCAGAGTTCTGACAAAGTCAGTACCCAAGTCCTGCAGAAGTCAAGGGATGTCAAGGCCAGGCTGGAAGAGGCTTTGCTCCGCGGGGAAGGTGCCAGGGGGGAGATGATGCGGCGCTGCCGGGCTCCAGGTGTGATGGCTTTGTCCTTCTGTGCTCTCTGTCAGCAAGTTTTACACCCCTTGTGAAGCAACATGTCCTCACAGCACGAGTACACATACCATCGCTTTCTTAAGATGTTAGGAGAATAGAGACAAGCAGGTTCTAGGATTCTGTGCATGAAGCATGGAACGTTCCCTGTGTGCTTGCAAGGGAAAGCTACTGTCTTGAGATCACAGGAACCCTGGAAATGTCCCCCAGTGCATCTTCCATTGAAAACTTGTCAAATGTACAGGTCTCACCCTGTGAGGGATGTGAGTCACAGGGTAAATGGAATGTGGGTTCCTCAAGGTTGAAGCCTCTCCACAGGGTATTGGCCTTGTCTTTGTGGAGCACACACGAGACGCTGGATAATTCTGGTTCCAAAAGTCATCTCCCCAAATCATTCAGGGCATTTTTAGAATACAACTGATTTCTCGCCGGTGGCGTCAGAGTGTTTCGGGCCTCCTGGGACCCTGCCAGGAATGATCTCAAAAAGGCTGAACTCACTGCTGTAGAACAGAGTGAAGTGCTCAGACACGCTCAGTCTAGTCACTGTGCTTAAAGTCAGAGTGACTGCTCGTCCTATGCGATGGGACACATGGCTGGGAACTTGAAAGGAGCTCAGCATTTTCAGTGGGGGGTGGGGGTGGGCACCCTCAGTTAACACCCACACACTCCTCTTCAGTAATTCACTGAGAACCCCAGTTTCATCAGAACTCTCTACTCATGACACATGGGCTCCGCAAGGCTCCAGAAAGGCAATGGTCCTAAAGCTGTGGGCTGTCAGTCAAAGAGCAGGTGGCCGGGGCTGGGTGCTGGGCTGAGTCACATCTCCCACTGCCCTCCGATATGGGCCCTAATTAGCCGGAGACACGGCGCTGAGTCCACTCCACTGAGCTTGTTACGGAACTTCTGGTTATCTTAGAGGGCTTCATGCTAATCAAATTCCTCTCATGCATTTCTTAACTCCTAGGGAATGACCGATTTCCAGGCCTCAGTGAAAATTTGAGATGGAGGAAGGAGCAGACACATTGGCGGCAAGCTAATGAGAAGCAAGATAAGTGAGTCACTCAGCAACTTTGTGCCACTTTTACCGAAAGTTCAAAACTCTTTTTTTCCCAGGCTACTTGTGTTACTGAAACAACTACATCCTTCTAAGGGTAAGAAAACGAAACATCATTATCTGTGTAAATTCGCTTCATCCAGGGACTCAGGATAATCAGAGGTATAAGGAGTTATGATTTACAGCTCTTGAAACTTTATCACATTGATAAGCATTTAAAGAAAACCAATATTTAGCAATCTCAGATTGCTTGACCAAAGCTGCTGGTGGGGACAGGACAGGGCACCCAAGACCATATAGTTCAAGTTCATATTTCCCTTCTAGACACATGTACAAAGTGTGTAGTCAGAGATATTTATGTCAGTTATTACTCATTTTAAAAAGAACGGAAATGTTCTAAGTGCTCAAGAATAGGAAACTATGTAAGGAAATGTTAGGTTGGTATTAAAATTTCATGACGTGGGGCATGCTTAGGAAATGATGTTAAATGAGCAAAAGCAGGATAGACACTTGATTTTGGAGTAGAATCTTAAGTCTCTAACTACATAAGGGAAATACTTTTTAAGACTAGTAGGAAATTTACCAAATTATTATCAGTGGTTTTCCTTGGATGGTTCTCTTTAGATGTTGAAGTAGTCGATGTTTTCTTCTTTATACTTTGCTGTGTTTCCTACAATGGGTATGTGTATTATTCTCTATATACACACACATATACACACATATATACATATAAGCACGTATCTATACATACCCATAACGAATGCTATTATCAGCAAAAAAATATTAAAAAATGAAAGAAAAAATCCTGCTGCTTGGTTTGCAAGATATGAGATATATTTGTGTAAGAATTTGAATATATAAGGACATGAGACTAAACATGTTGAACAGACCGCTCCTGTCTGCTGTTCCTCTTCACAGCAGATAGCTCCATGAATCTCAGGGTCCACTGAGCAAAACAGTATATGGTCACAGACACTGCCCCACACCTGACAAGGATGGAGTTAGCATATCTCCATGGGGTAGGAAACACCCATCCCAAGGGTAGAGCAGACTTGGAAACTGTTTCATGAGTAAATACAGTTACTGTCTCTGCTGTCACCACAAGAATGCATCATTCTAGTCAACTTATGGGACCTTTGAGAGTCAAATTTATTTTAAAACGTTAAGGAGACAAATATATTTTTATTATAGATGTTACTGAGAAAGCCCAGTTATTACTCTTACTAGTCATATCCATTCTATTTTATTCTTGCTCTGAGTTCCCTGAACTAGTGTTTAAGATATTTGGCACTAAGAATCCGTAAATTCTAGTTCAGGCAACAAGCCCTCTATTTTCCCCAAAAACAGAATGAAAGAAATGTGCATGTAATTATGTGCTACAGAACAGCTTAGGGGTTAGAGGCCATTTACTCTCTGAGTTGGGGAGAAGAGCCTAACCAGATGTGTTTGGCCTGGGCTGTGTAAATTGATGTTTTGGAAACTGAGAAACCTTCCCCTTTTGCTTGCAGAAATAACACCACACTGAGCCTTTCTGTGCGGGGCTTCCCTGTACTCCCCATTCAGCTCCCAGCCCTGAGCTACATCGTGGGCTGCTCATTGTAGGGCTAGAAATCCACCTTTGCAGATTGTCAAGGGTGATGTGGGGTTTTCTGTTTTATTTTTCAAAAGAAACCATGGTAAAATTATAACTCCTCCATTTAGCTATTTGGAAAACTTTTGTAATTAAATAGTGGCATCCTCCACCTTTTTCTCTCAGATCATTTTTCAATGATTTTGGCTCTGTTTCTTTGTAGAGCAATAATTTTCAATCAGGCTATCCATTAGAATCACCAGGGGAGCTTTTAAAGCTCCCAGTGCTCATTAATGTACCCCAGGCCAATTAATTCAGAACTTCTAGCACTAGGACCCAGAAATCAGTATTTGGTAAAACTCCCTAGGCTATGCCGTTGTGCAGTTAGTCCAGTTTTAGAACCAGTGTGTTATGGGACTGGCTGGTGGGCTTTCCAAAAACTAAGATTAGTGGCAGTCATAGTTGCATGAAAATACAAATGTACTTAATACCACTGAACCACCTTGGTGGCTCAGTTGGTTAAGCACCTGATGCCTTTGGCTCAGGTCAGGATCCTGGAGTGCTCAGATTGAGCCCTGAGTCAGGCTTCCTGCTCAGCGGGGGGAGTCTGCTTCTCCCTCTCTCTCTGCCCCTCCCCCGTTCCTGTTCTCTCTCTCTCTCTCAAATAAATAAATAAAATCTTTATTAAAAATAGTTAATATGGGAAATTTTATATGTATGTTACCACAACTGGAAAACTTTGAAAACAAAAATGAAAACCAGATAGAGATCTGCATTGTCCAATACAGTAGCCACATTGGTACTATAAGTAAAACATATCGGCCAGATTTTGACGATTTAGCACCAGTGAAGGAATCTATAAGATCTCATGAGTAATCTTTATAATGATTATACATTGACAGCTTTTTTTTCTATATTGGGTTAAATAAAAGTCTTTCATTTAATATCACCTGTTTCTTTTTGCTTGCTTAAGTGTGGCTACTACAAAATAGAAAATGGTATTTGTGTTCCTTATTATGTTTTTGTTGCACAGCACTGCTCAAAATCTCAATCTACCAATACTTTTTTTAAAAATAGCTTTTATATTTCACTTTTCTTTTTTTTATATATTTCACTTCTCTTACACAAATATTACCACTTGCAGAATGAGAAGCAGTGTAGAGCACCTTGGCACCAGAGAGCCTGTTCTACGCTTGAAAACATTTAAAACACAAGGAAATACTCATTCTGAGCCCTCGGTAGTGTATAAGCGGTAGCAGGGTTCCCACTGTTGGGTGAAGGGGAATTAAGAACAGCTTAAGTGGTGATCTGGGCTTATATATAAGCAGTGGCAGGGCTCCCACTGTTGGGTGAAGGGGAATTAAGGACAGGCCTCTGGGGCATCTTGGGAAATGAATTCTTCACACTTCTTGTCTATGGCCCTACCATCCTGAACGGCCCCAATCTTGTCTGAATTCTTCACACTTCCCTTTTCTGGCCACTAAATAAATAAATAAATACATACATACATACATACATACATACATACATACATACATTTATTTATTTATTTATTTAGATTTATTTATTTACTCAGAGAGAGAGAGAGAAAGGCAGAGACACAGGCAGAGGGAGATGCAGGCTCCATGCAGGAAGCCCGATGTGGGACTCGATTCCGGGTCTCCAGGATCACACCCCAGGCTGCAGGAGACGCCAAACCGCTACGCCACCGGGGCTGCCCCTGGCCACTAAATTTAGATGATACAAAATATCCCTTTCCAGTTTCACTTAGGTTTTATGAGAAACCGTGAACTAGTGCCTGAAACGTTCTGGTTACTCAAAATGGAAACCTCATTGAGAAGTAGCACTAGGCAATATCCCATTCCCTCCCATTCCCTAGTGGGTGATAACCTCAATATCCAGCAGCAAGACATTAGATGACCTGCCCTGCAAGAATGTGACTTTGCTGTCCACTGGAAGAAAAAAAAAAAAAAACAAAAGGTCCACACTTGACTGGGCAGCCTCTGGGTGGTCTTTGGGAAGTCAAGAGATTGACTCTACCCTGCCCCAGTTAAGAGGCACCACCCTTTCCTAATCCAGCAGTAGTGTTGTTTGCCAAATTCAGATCCCACCCGCCCTCCCCTTGGCCTGTGGCAGAGGCTTCCCTTGACTCAGATCTAGAGATGGTTCTCACACATGAAATACAGGAATGGCCCAAGGCTTCACACAGCAATCGGATTGGCTAGCCTCATTGCAAGCAGCAACCAATAATTGCTTTTCTGCCCATTTTGTTATTTCTGTAACTGTCATCATTATTCATCATAGTGGGGCTGCAGATGACCTGGAGACTTGACCTGGAAAATCTTTTTAACCAGACTCTAATCTTGGAAAGATTGCCCTGCAATCTTTTGTTACCTGTGGCCAGCTCTTTGTTCTTACCTCAGGATTGGCTATTCAGAATGTTTCTTTACACCTTGATGCACAGATTGCCATCGTTGGAATATGGCCAGGTTTGATATGCTCTTTAATTTAACTTCTTTTTTTTTTTTTCTTAGAACAAAGGCAGAGTTAGATCAAGAAGCCTTGATCAGTGGCAACCTGGCTACAGAAGCAAATTTAATCATTCTGGATATGCAAGAGAACATTATCCAGGTGAGGACAACATATACCTGATCTGTTCAACATGAATATGTTTACTAGAGGAGTTTAATAAGGAATTCTTTATAGATAATCATGAAAGTGGTAAATGTGATTCCTAAATGCCCTTTTTTTTTTTTTTTTTTTTTACTATTTACAATAGTGTTCACCTTACAAATTCCAGAGATACTGAACATTCTTCTGACTTCTTTGACTTACTCCTCACTTAGGTTCTTGACAAGCTGACCCTCATAGTTAAATCTGCCACGTGTGTATCAATTTTATAACATAGATGGTGGGCTTATGGTTGATTATCTAGAATAGGGATGGTAGCTAGGATTTTTGTTTTGTTTTTCGCTTTTTGACAAGTCAACTCCAGTTGAATTATGGTGATGTCTAGTATGGGAGCTAAGATTTTGACTGGACCAGGTTTTTTAAAAAAAAAAAGTGCTAAGTCTGAATAATGAGGTCTACTTTGGACATAGATTGGTGAAGGAAAGTCACTTGTACCATGAATTTGCCATCCCCGCTGCAGAAAAGTATGGAACCACTGTGAGCTTTGCAGTAATACCACTTACCATGCTAATTTTATCTCCTAAATGAATGTTTCCAAAATTCCCAGGAAGTCTAGGTGATCATGGATTTTTGGCTAACCTGAGCAATGTATCCCTCCATGTTAACAGCAAGAAATCACTGATTCGGGTAGATCCAGTGTTGCTCGGAGCTAGGAAAAGAGATATTGTTGAAACACAGGGAAACCTTAGTTATCCTACTTTTGAGCAGTCTAACATCAAAGTCATTATTATAGAAAAATAAAGACAAGAAGTATGTGGTATCTTTGAGATCTTAAATTCTTGGCATTATACTGATTGTATCTCTATCCTTCACTGCTTTGGCTGCCATATACCTAATAGTCCTCAAAATGTTCCCCCCCCCCCCAAAGAAATGGCACTTGTTTGTCATTATCTTTGGTGGTATTAGTCTTGCTGTTTTATTTAGAAACATTGCTGCTACCAAGCAGCCCCTTTTGTACTGGGAGATCCATAGTTGTGTTTTGAAGCCCACAAAGAAAGCCATGTCTTCTATACAAAGAAAGAACATTCCAAGAGCTGTTAATTGGGATGGAGGGAGGTGTGCATTATAACTGAATTTAGCAGCCCAGAATTGGGCATAAATCCCAAAGCATCTGGGATCTTTTGGAAATAGGTCTTTAGCTGTCATGGTAATAGATAATGCGTGTGGTGGCTTCCCAAACCCTTAAGATCTTAGGCTAAAGAGATGGAACCTAAGCACCACTGCGCTAATTGTCAAGAGTGCCTACTTATGTCTTCACCCCTCAGCCCCCTGGCACTGCACAGGGATTCAGTGATACTCTTCTTCCATTCCCCCCAGGCAAGCTCGGCTCTGGACTGTAAAGACAGCCTGCTGGGAGGTGTTCTAAAGGTCCTGGTAAATTCTCTGAGCTGTGATCAGAGCACCACCTACCTGACTCACTGCTTTGCAACCCTCCGGGCTCTCATTGCCAAGGTAAATATAGGATGCTTGTCTTCATACTCCTGATTAAGAGCTGACAGTCTCATCTGGCTTCACACTTCTCCCTTCGGGTAGGCCAAAAACCCACATAGCATGGGATTAGGGGACATCAGGGTGAAGGTTCTAAGTCTCCCTAGGAATAAAGCAGATGCCCTGATTTTTTGAGAAGTTATCGTTGAAAGGAACAATGATGACTCTCACACTTGGAAGGTGGCCACAACTATAGAGATTTGACATTGCCACTCACTGGGACATGAGAGCAGAAACAACTGAGCACCCTTACCTTTCACTCTTTTAAATAGCGCATCTAGGTGAGATTCATGTCCTAAACATGACACCCCTTAGTATGTCTTGCCAAGTGTCATGTCATAAAATGACAGAAGATTTAGAAGTAAATTTCTCATAGCCTGAAGAATATAGACTTTCCTTACAAAAAATGGTCTAATGTGGTTTATTTTCTCCCCCTTGATTGGAAAAATCTCAGTTGGCACTTTTTTAATGGAATCTTTTACATTTTTTTAAGGTTTATTTATTTATTTAAGCAACCACTACACCCAGCATGGGGCTCAAATTCACAACCTCGAGATCAAGAGTTGCTTGCTTCTCCTATGGAGCCAACCAGGAGCCCCAGGATTTTTTTTACATTTGGAAAGTAGAATTCTTCTACTCTCCCCTATCAGGATGATTTTCTCTTTGTTAGTTGCCAGAAATTTCCAGGGGACTCAGTAAACTCAGGATAATCCTTTCAGGGATATGACTTTGTCTGTAAATGCAGCCTGGCTAACAATGCAGTGAATTCTGCAGGCCGAATCTTTGTTGTGTGGTTCATAATTATATCTGAAGTCGACTCCGTTGCTTCAATTCATCTTCTGACTCAAGGAGCTCATTATCTTTATGGAGCAATGCATGAACTCTTCTGGGCTTTCTGCTTCTCCCAGCAGACATGGCCTATTTCAATAGGCATCGAGTCCAGAGAAAATCTGAAAGTGCCAAGTGATGCCTAATGGCCTCTGTGTCTCTCCTAGTTCGGGGATCTGCTGTTTGAGGAGGAGGTGGAACAGTGTGCAGACCTGTGCCAACGAGTCTTACACCACTGCAGCAGCAGCATGGATGTCACCCGGAGCCAAGCCTGTGCCACCCTCTATCTCCTTATGCGGTTCAGCTTTGGAGCTACCAGTGTAAGAGCTCAGATGGCTGGGTGACCTAGAATCAGGAGAGAAAGTCAGTGCAAAACATTGGTGGAAGAAAGTTTGTAGGATTGCAATTTCCTTCTGTCCCATGTGAAGGAGACAGTTGACTAGATAGGTAGATAGCAGCTTTTGAATTTGCAACCAGAAGTGAATATAAAGACTGATGAATACAGTGGTTTCCATCTGTGTGTTTCAATAACAAGGGAATGCATATATGTAGATTAAAAGTTGTCATCTGTAGGGAAAAATACAGCAGGCAGGTTAAGAGTTCAGAAGCTTTTGTCTTGTTTCCAAATTCTGGTTGACTGTGGACGAGAATTTGAATGATTAGTATCATCTGCACTGGAGTTTTAATCGAAGCTTTGCAGCCCTTGGAATTCAACTTTATTGCAGAAGAACAAACCTTTGCTTTAGTTTATCTAGATTTTTAGTTTACTTAGATTTGTCTAGATTTTAGTTTATCTAGAGTATTTATATCTATGGTCACATTAACAAGCATGCTCAAGTGCTCTTAAAAGATAAATTGGCCCATGGAAAAAAGGCAGGGTCCTCATAATATGTTAGGCATAACTATTTAAAATACTTAGGACATTTTCTCGGGGGCCCCTTGGATAAATCTTTCTCCCTAGAGCTAGAAGGGAAGGAGAAATAGAAAGTTACTGCCTGCCCAGAGTCCAGAATCAGAAAGCGTGGCCAGGGTGATGCTGTTCCTTTTTACAGTTTAAGTCAAGTCCCAAGAAGAGGAATCTTGGCACAAAAGGATACATCTTTGAGACCCAGCTTTGTAGGAACCTTCCAGCCTTGCAACATGGAGGCCATCCAGTCCTCAATGAAAATTTAAAGGGAGCTGACAGATTTATGTCAGAGCAATATCCATTTAAGCCATTTAAACAATGATGTGAGTCTTGTGCAAAGTATACCTCGCATTTCATTGAGAAAAAAAAGGAAATGATTGAGACAGAGTCAAAGAAACATTGGGGAGTTCCTGGTGTCTGGCTCCACTGCCTTCCATTATCCTCTAGCCAAGTGCCTCTTACTTGCTCCATCTTTTCTTCTTTATGACATAGAACTTTGCAAGAGTAAAGATGCAAGTAACCATGTCTCTGGCATCACTGGTGGGCAAGGCACCAGACTTTAACGAGGAGTACCTGAGAAGATCCTTGAGGACGATCTTGGCCTACGCAGAAGAGGACACTGCCATGCAGGCCACTCCTTTCCCTACCCAGGTAAACCAAAGAGTGTGCTTTATCTCACATACCAGTTTGAGGTCAGCCAGTTATATATAAACTGGTATATATATACGTGTGTGTATGTTGTATAATTACATAACACATAGAATTATTTAACAGTTATATCTTATGCATAAAATATTTAAATGTTAAAATATTTAAATGTTATGTATGCATGAGTATTTAATATATAGCACATTATATATAATATATATTATAAATATTATATATATTATATATTTCATATATATAATGGATAGATATGAAATGTGAGCTAAAGTCCTAAGCTGCCATCTATTTGGTATAAAATACCCTAATGTTCCAGAGTACAGGTGAGAGCTCTTTGCAAACAGCTAAAAGCAGTTCAAATTAATTAACTTTTTAAAAAAATTTATTGATTTATTTGAGAGAGAGAGAGAGAGAGAGCACAGAGGGAGAAGTAGACTCCCTACTGAGCAGAGAGCCTAACACAGGGCTCAATCCCAGGACCCTGGGATCATGACCTGAGCCGAAGGCAGACACTTAACTGATGGAGCCACCCAGGTGCCCTTCAAGTTAAACAAAAGGAAGAAAGATACTATAAGGATTCAGGGCTAATTCATGGATCCCAACAGCCAGCTCACATCCAGGCCTCCAAAACACACGGACTTGCAAAGATGTAGGCCACACAGGATCTATCTAGACTCCCCTCCGACTGCGAGCTCTGTTCCCATAGAGCATCCCATCCATAGCTATCCCTCACCCTTCCAGTGCAGCCCTAGCTTGTTACCATGGATGACAAAGCCAGGAATGCTTAGAGGTGTACCCTTTCTTGCAGGTGGAGGAACTTCTCTGCAATCTGAATAGCATCTTATATGACACAGTGAAAATGAGAGAATTTCAAGAAGATCCTGAGATGCTTATGGATCTCATGTACAGGTAAACTTTTTAGATTTTATTTATTTATTCATGAGAGACATACAGAGAGAGGCAGAGGGAGAAGCAGGCTCCCCACAGGGAGCCTGATGCGGGACTCGATCCCAGGAACCTGGGATCATGACCTGAACCAAAGGCAGACATTCAGCCACTGAGCCACCAGGTCCAGCACACCCTCTGTATGGAGTGAAAACAACCAGACTGATAAATGTTTGCTTCCTCTCTCATTTTCTAGACATGTAGGGAGACACTCTTAGGGCGGGGAGGAGGACGGGAATTCTTGGGGGAAGAAAGTGGCCATACATGATAGAAAAACAGTGTCATGAACCAACTGTCCTTGAACCTTTCTCAATCTGTCCTCAGAATTGCCAAGAGCTACCAGACTTCTCCTGATCTGCGGCTGACCTGGCTCCAGAACATGGCAGAGAAACACACCAAGAAGAAATGCTACACAGAGGCTGCCATGTGCCTGGTGCACGCAGCTGCCTTAGTGGCCGAATATCTGAGCATGCTGGAGGACCACAGCTACTTGCCTGTGGGCAGCGTCAGCTTTCAGGTGAGGCACAAGCTCAGCTTTTCCTCTAGAGGAGTGGTTCTCAACCGGGGGCAGTCTGGCCTCCCAACCCAGAAGGCGTTTGACAGTGGAGACATTTCTGGTTGTTACAACTGGGGGTCGGGGGGATTGACATCTGACACGTAGAAGCCAAGGATGCTGCTGAATATTCTACAATGCATATCAGCTCCCACCACAAAGAATTATCTGGCCTCAAATGTCAGTAGTGCCAAGGTTGAAAGAAATCTGCCTTAGCTTATTATATCTGCCTCTTCTAATTGCTTTACCATATTCATTTTTTTAAACTATTTACAATAAATGTAGAGTTGATGGGCACTCTAGACATTCCCAAACACTTGGATCCATGATTGCATTTGACCCATCCCCACCAACCAGTGAAATAGGCAGACAGGCAAGGTATTATCACTCCTCCTTTACAGATAACAAAACTGAGAGAGTAGCCTTTCTAAGGTCACTTAAACTCTTTCTCAGACTTGTAGTTGGCGCAGTACACCGACAACTGCATAAGTATTTTCCAAACACTAGAGAAATCATCTCCCGCAGGACCCATTCCTTTGATCGCATGCCTCAATTCTGTAGCATCCCACACTTCAGTCCCAAATCAAGGAAGAACCACATTGACTTGAGAAAGAGAAAAGGGAGCTGAACCACTGCTTTCTTAGGATGAGCTGAATATGACCCACAGTTAGCAAAAGGAAATAAATGGTCTCCTGGGTCTGAACATTAACTCAGGCTAGGATGCTTAGTGGCCACTTGGACAGCTTTTTGCTGAATAGTGTAATACAGTCTTTAGAGAAAATAAAAGTTTTATGAGTCCATTTTTAAGAGAGATATAATCTGCAGAAATGACTATCCTTGAAACCATGGACAATACAGAGCCGTTTGCAAGCCAGACTCACAGTCACTTACAAGTGTTTATCCTTGTTTGAATCTACATGACTGATTTTATAAAAAGCTTCTTTTCTGTATTCTTCAACACCATTTTGTGATGGCTGTGTGAGCTAGAGGGAGAGGACAATCTAAGTAGCTTCCCCAAGCTTTAGGAAGAAGTCACTGGAACCATTGCTGGGGGGCTGGGAGTTTCTGAGTTCCTAGAACTCTGTTCACCTGGGTACCTGTTTGCTTCTCCTCATTAACCCCTTCTTTCTTATGGCTTTCAGTAACAATAAGTGTTATTCTAACATTTCGTCCTCAGCAAATATCTTCTATTCTCAATTCAGAAATGTGTGTTATAGAGGCCAAAAATGAAATTCTTATCCAAAAAGCATAAAAAAAAAACCACATCTGATTTTCATTTGCCTAAAAGCGAAGACAGTTACAAAAGTCATTTTAGATGTACCTGCTTCTTTCATCACATTTATTTTGTCTGTTTGATATTGTCAAGGATAAATATTTTAAGTGCTACTCTTTTAATTTCCAGAAAATCTTTAGGTTTTTTTTTACTTAATGTTGAATCAGATCATCCTCTTTCCATGCTTCATTAACTGAACTATTTATCATTCTTTTATGCCTTTTTCACAGCTACTATTTTCTATTTGATATTTATCACTTAAGTATTAATGGCATTTTGTTATTGACTTTCATGTTTGGTAAGCTAGAGAATTCCAATTTCGCCTAGAATTCAGTCGATTTGCCTATGATAAGCCATGCCAAGGCATGATGGAATAGTTATTCTGGAACCAACAGAAAAACCCTACATTGTCCCTACAGGGGGGCAGTTAGCTCTATTTTTCTTCTATTTATTGAGCACTTACTGTGTCCTTGTGAACTTTACATTCTAGCCAGGGAGAATGACATCAACTAACAATTCCTTATTCAATTATAATTATGAATGCTGTAAGAAAGAGGTACAAGGTACCATGAGTGTTTATAATCTGACCTAGCCTGGGGGTCATGGGAAGCTCAGAAGGACCAGAAAGGGGAAGGGAAAGGCAGAAGGAATTGTGAACTATAAGGTCTTCATGATGCACAGAACATAGTGAGGTAGGTATTGTTCTCAGCTATAGAAGAGAAGCCAAATTATGTTGTTGCTTTTGAACCAGTTCTTTTCTCTCCAATGAGATGTACCAAATCTTTTTGGAATTGTATGCTTTTAAGTGACAGAACACCAAACCTACACAGACCTAACATGGAAATGGAATTTATGAGCTTGCATGAGCACAGAGCAGCACCTACCAAACTGGAAGGAGGGGCCCAAACCACATCATCAGACCTCAGGATTATCACCACTTCCTGTCTCTGCTTTCCCTTTCATGGGCTTCACATGCTCACTGAGAAGTATTTAGGTCTATGCCTTTCCAGGCTCAAGACTAGGAGGAGAGAGAGATGGCTCATCACTAGCAGTTGCAGAGAAAAATCTCAATGCATCTTATTGGTTCTGACGGCCATATGCTCATCCCTGAGCCAATCATAATGGCCAGAGAAATGGACTGCTCTGGTTGGCTGGGCCAGAGTGGAGGTCCACACCTGGAGTTTCCCAGGAGGCTTTCTTCTGCAGAAGGACAAAGGACTTCTGGACTGCGTTAGCCACAGATGTCCAGAGTTGATTTCTTAAATGCTTTGTGCTCTAGTTTTCAACCTTCTTCTGCTCCAATAAAATTGAATTTTTGGAGAAGAATTATAAACTGGAGATAAATAAATCTGTGCAAGGAAAATAAACCTTGAGCCCACTAAATTCCAAGGCACTGAGATCGTTGACATTCTATGCCCCAGACTCCAGTGTTTATTCCACGAATGTAGATATGGATACAATCTCAGATACTGCTGTTACTTTTACCTCCCTGATTCTGAAGCCAAGAAAGTTTGCCAGAATCCTTCTCCCCTGGTTACAGCTAATAAGGCACCATTACTTCAGATACTTCAGCTCTGTCCCTCGACCTTAGAAAATTGCATACAATCCTAATAGTACTCATTTCTGGAGTTATTAGATTCTTTCAACTGAATCATTTGGACCTTCTGTTACTTCCAATTTGGAAACATCATAATAGCAAGACTAGGTTTGAAAAAAAAAAAAAAAGCTGGCCACAAGAGATTCCGAGAGCCTCCTATATTGCTACATTATAGTCTTGAATGTGAAGATGGAGGACTGTGACAGCTGTCTTCCCTGATTGCTAGAGTTGATTCACTCAGTCTTCCTAGTCAGGCCAGGAGGCAGTGATTTTACCTCACAAGCCAACTCTGGTCAATTGGTAGTGGCCATCTGGAGTGCTAAGCTGAAAGAATGTTTAGACTACATTGATCCTTGAACAACACGGGGGTCTCCCCACATAATCAAAAATCCACAGGTAACTTTGACTTTGCCCAAAACTTAACTACTAATGGCCTAGCATTGAGCAGACACCCTACTGGTAACATAAACAGTCGATAAACATGTATTTTGTATGTTATGTGTGTAATATATTGTATTTTTACAGTAATACCTAACTTCTCCTTAATACTTCTGGTATTTCTAAACTCTACAGTTCGTAAATTTTTTCAAATTGTTACAAATCTTAAAAAATCTTTCCAATGTATTTTTTTAAATGCATAGAAATGGACCTGTGCACTTCAAACCCATGATGCTCAAAGGTCAACTGTATATCTCAACTTCAAGGGAAATGGTGCTACACTTGGTTAGTTATACCTGTTATGAGTATAGGAGTAGGAAGGACTGACGTGTGTGCTACCTGTTTGCAATCTCTAAGCTGGGAAGATGTCCCATTACTTTTATTTTCTATATGAATTTCTTCCACAGCTGTGTGCCAAGTTGAAAAAAAAAAGATTCTTAACATGTCTAGAGTATGAGAGTCACTGCAAGGGCCAGAGCTGGGGTGATTGAAAAGGTGCCTAAGGGGCAAAATTTTAAGAAGCACTCACTTTTAGGGTCATGCAAGTTCAGTCATCCTTAGAAGGAGCCTGAGACTGAATGCCTCCCTACATGTTTCATCCTTGGTTTCTCACTTGGTTAACCCTAGCCCGGGCCCTGGTTACTGTACTCTCTGCTGCAGACTTTAAACTCTATGGTTTGTGTAAAGGAAAAGCTTATAAAAAGAACAAAATAGGAGACAACATTAAAAACAGTTGCATTGGGATCCCTGGGTGGTTCAGTGGTTTGGCTCCTGCCTTCGGTCCAGGGTGTCATCCTGGAGACCCAGGATCAAGTCGGGCTCCCTGCATGGAGTCTGCTTCTCCCTCCCTGTGTCTCTGCCTCTCTCTCTCTCTCTCTCTCTCTCTCTCTCTATGTCTCTCATGAATAAATAAATAAAATCTTTATTTTTTTTAAAGATTTTTATTTATTTATTTATTCATAGAGCCAGAGAGAGAGAGAGGCAGAGACACAGGCAGAGGGAGAAGCAGGCATCATACAGAGAGCCTGACGTGGGACTCATCCAGGGTCTCCAGGATCACGCTCTGGGCTGCAGGCGGCGCTAAACCGCTGCGCCACCGGGGCTGCCCAATAAATAAAATATTTAAAAACAAACAAAAACAGTTGCATTGCCATCAACATGGCCACCACAAGGACATTCTCATAGGTTCTTATCATATAAGATGGCTGTTCACCTGAACATCAGAGCAGTAGTAGCACATTTCAAAGGTTCACTGGGTGTTGAAACAAGGGGTCTAGTTATGTCTTAATTGGTCTTTGCCTTTTAAAAACCATGATCACTGCTGGACATCCCATAGGGTCGTTTCATGACAGTAATCCAGGTGTTGTTACACCGAGGAAGTGTCTTTTATGTGTGCCCTAAAGGTCAAAAGGAAAAGAAAATTGTAAGTTTTGAAGACCAGTTGCTCAATGTGTCCTTTCAAAATGAACAGAAGCCAGAGCTGCTTTCTAGGTGGAATTACAGATATTGTATCATCACAGGCCCTGTCCTCACAGGGTCTTTGAATGTGGCTGCCTCAGGTCCACATCTTGGGTTCTTATGGTACATTTTGTCAGTCTGGTTCCCCTGTTCTCTGGGCTTACACTGAGGTCTCTTTCAGAATATTTCTTCCAACGTGTTGGAGGAGTCTGCAGTCTCTGATGACACTTTGTCACCTGATGAGGACGGCGTGTGTTCAGGCCGGTACTTCACCGAGAGCGGCCTCGTGGGCCTCCTGGAGCACGCAGCTGAACTCTTCAGCACGGTCAGTGCTCACGGGGATTCTGGGGCCTCCACATGGGCTGAAATCCCAGCATCATGGATGCCAGTCTTACCCCGAGGCAGGCGCACCCTGTGCTGGGGTGTGCAGAGCAGGGGGTGGCCCCCAATGACTTTGATGTATACACATTAGATCACTTCTGAAGGGAGCTGAGAAAGCCTTTCATCACTGCAATATTCTGGTTTTCACGGCTGGGCAGCAGTTACACTGTATTATTTCCATTTAAAAAGGTAGAAAAAGGCTTGCCCAGGGTTACATCACAAATGATGAGGCATGTTCTCACTCTCTCATTTTCTGTCTCTTGGAGAAAAATAGCAGGGCGGAGCCACTGGGAGGAGAGGGAAGGAGTAGATTCACCTTTCTGACAACTGGGTAATACTCAGGATTATCACAAACAGCTCAGAGAACTATGGGAGCCCAAATCCCTGAGACTCCCCTCATTCACCTAGCCTGGGTCTATGCACTCCTTTTTTTTTTTTTTTTAAGACTTTATTCATTCATTAGAGACACAGAGAGAGAGGCAGAGACATAGGCAGAGGGAGAAGCAAGCTCCCTGTGGGGAGCCTGACATGGGCCTCCATCCCAGCACCCCGGGATCACAACCTGAGCCAAAGGCAGACACTCAACCACTGAGCCACCCAGGCATCCCTGGGTCTACACCCTCCTAATAAGAGAAAAAAACATAAGTAGATGAAGTCAGTGAGATTCAGGACAGTGGAGAAAGCGTCTTGCCTATTTTCATGTTAATAATCCCTCTCCTCCCCGCCCCCCAGTAAATATCTAATACTTCACTATATTTAGCTGATCCAATTTTATATTCATCCTTATATTTTTTCTCTTTTCTACTTTTCATTTCGAGGTTTCCTACCCTACAACCTCTGTGTCTTAACTATCTTTTTTGTTTTAGCTATCTTTTCTTTTTTCTGCTTTCCATTTTGGGATTCTGAGAAAGTGCAATATACTTCTATTTTTCCTAAAATTCCAGAAAATGGATTGGTTAGAATCCTACCAATTCACTAAGGTGCAAAATTTTAAGACATGTGTCCTCCTTTCAGACATGTGTCAAACATCTGGCTTACAGGGTGACTGCTGATGACATTGAAATATGCCAAAGCTGTCTTCCTGAATGGTTCCTAGTCCCTGCTGCCAGTCTCCTGTCTGTTTTTATTCCTTGGGAAACACTTTTGCCCACTTAACGTCATCATATAGTACCATTCAGCGTGCGTCTAGTTTAGTTTGAGTGGTCCAGCCATCCCAGAGAAGCTCAGACATCTCTCCTTCTCTGTAAAATATTGTGGTGCCAATTATTAATCCATTCTCCAGCACATAATGAACTCTGGATGCTCTTCTTAACTTTCCACTGGACTAAATTCTTGTTGATTTTCTTCTCTTTCCAAGGGAGGATTGTACGAGACAGTTAACGAGGTCTACAAGCTGGTCGTTCCCATCCTGGAAGCACACAGAGACTTCCGGAAGCTGACATCCACACATGACAAGCTACAGAAGGCTTTTGACAGCATCATTAGCAAGGTAGCTGGGGATCCTGGCCAGCAGGTCCTGTTACCTGGCAGCAGGTGGCCCTGTCCCAGAGATAGTTAGTCCTGCTTCCTCTCTAGCAAGTGATTTGCCTTGAGCACATCATTGCTGTAGCTCTCCCTTACCAAATGGAGAGGAGCTAGAAATAGGCAGAGGACCAGAGTTCAGACAATTCTGAAAGAACGGATCTTGAATGATGGTAAAACCAGGAAATGTGAGAATTTTTAAAATTCACTTCAAAGAAGTCCTAGAAATCTTTCATGGCATTTCTTTATTATTATTTCCAAAGTTTCTTCCATAACCATTAAATTTTTTTAAAGGCAAGATTTTAGTTTATATTAGTCATAGGAACAAAATGCTTTGTAACAATAAGAGAAGCCTGCCCTTTCTAAGCCGATAGATCCTCAACGAATGACCTAACTAAAGAGAAATTGTCTTATTTTGCTCACCAGGGTCATAAGAGAATGTTTGGGACTTACTTCCGAGTTGGTTTCTATGGATCCAAATTTGGGGATTTAGATGAACAGGAATTTGTTTACAAAGAGCCTGCTATCACCAAGCTTCCTGAGATCTCTCACAGACTAGAGGTAAGAAAAGTGCTTGACACTTTATACTTCACAAAAGCAAGGTAGAGTGGATCATTGCCTACCCCCAAAAAAGTGATGGATTCTTCATTGATCTGTATAAAAAATTTCCCACCTTGCATTTATAATATGAAGGCATTAGGATAAGATCATAAGGTAAAGCAGGATTTGGAGAGTTTTTCCCTAAGATTCTGTGTTTGCTCATCAAAGTTTGTGAATTTATATGATGAGTATTTATTTTCAAGTCTTCCCAAAAGTCGGTCAATGTCATGTGCTTTCCTATCACTCTCAAAATGTTAATAATAGTTTTTCAGCTTTAGGATTATTACCTTGACTTTTAATGTAGCCAAATTACGGAGTTATCCTGAGAAAGTGTTAGGGCCATCCTTTTGGTATCACCAGACGACACATCCCACTTCTGACACAGAGATGCCCACAATAGCCACACCATGAGCCGTAGCACAGTGAGCTCTTCCTTATGAGCTGATCCAAGGAGCCCCCATCTGTGGATTATCAGAGTCAGTGTCCCATCTCCTTTACTGGAAGCCCCAATTCCAACCTGCTGTCTACATTTGATCCATAATGTCGCAGACATGTTCTCAAAGGAAAGGCTAGAAAAAAAAGAAAATTACATAGAGAAAAGTGAGAAAGCAGACATGGAAAGGTCCAAGCCCTAAAAATGTAGAAGGAAAGTCAAGGGGTGCCCTACAAACAAAATCCCCTCGAGCTGAGTAACTGGGGTTTCTGAAGTGCTGACACTTAACTCAAGATTGATTCCTTATGCCTTCTTGCTAGTGCTTCAAACTTATGCTTTTCTGTGGCTATCACACTTAAAACACTTGAGTTGCCAAATTGTTCTTTATGCTATCCGTCCATGGAAAATAAGACAAGAGACTTTAATCCCTACATGACTCAAAGAGGCCTTGGCCCAGAGTGGTTGAGCAACTTGCCAAAGTCACTCAGCTCATGAGAAGGAAGAATGGCAATTGACCCCAGGCCACTTGGTTCCCTAATATGTTTCTCCAAAGTAGAACTAGAAATGTATGCTTTGTCTTCTTGTGAAATGTGGTTTGTCACATTCTGGGAAGCCTAGTGGCCTGCAAGTTCCTAGGGTACAAAAGGCAAGAAGTAAGTAGTGCCATTCCCCTGGAGCTGCTTCAGGAAATACGAAGACATTGGTTGAATTAGAGTCAAGCACACTTGTTTTAGGGAAGCATATACCATGCAGTGCTGCACTTCCTCAGATTTTTATTTATGTCTCCAGAAATGCTAACTTGCCCCATTAGCTCAGAGGGACTTCCAATAATCAATGAACAAATTCTTCCTTATGCTTGTTCCAAACTTATTCCACTTCTGAGATGCAGAGTTGCATTATATTAAAATAGTCTTTATAATCTGTTGGTTCTTCTTGCCTAGGGATTTTATGGCCAGTGTTTTGGTGAGGAATTTGTGGAAGTGATAAAAGACTCTACTCCTGTGGACAAAACCAAGTTGGATCCTAACAAGGTATGGGGAAATTTGCAAAAGAGTCGATTCCTTTGTTCTATCCCCCAAATCATAAAATGACCTCCTCTCTCTGGGCTCTCAAAGTTATTTAAATGTACCCAAACTTTTTTTGTATAGGGCTCAACATGGTTAGATCTTAAAGAAACCATATTCAAAGGCAGGAACCCTAAGAGCTACCATTTATTAAACACCAGCTGTGTGCCTGGGACTGCATCAGGCCCCTTGTGTACCTCATTTCATTTCATCCTCCAGCCTTTTGAACTAGGTGTGGTCGTTCCTATTTTACAGATGAGACAATGGAGGTGCTTTGTCAAGCAACTTTCCAGGATCATGCAAATGTCAAGGCCAGCACTCAAGTTCAGGATCTGTCACTCTCAAACCCATCCTCTTGATCACCATTCTTTATTGCCTTTCTTTGCAAACTTTTCACAACTTCAAACATACTGAAACGAGGCAAGCTTCTCACTGCCAGCACTTTGAGGCACCGGGCTTTAGGCTGCAGGAATTTCTTCCAGTCCTGTGCAGGGCCCACCCAGTGACGTTGAGGGAATGAGGGAAAGGACTTGGACTGCAGCGCCCTCCCTTGTCACTTGGGAGGGTGTATTCTGTCCCATCCGCAGCTGGGTGTGCCGCATCCAGTTAGGACATTCACCACCCCCACCCTGAGACCACGTCACCCTCCACAAGTTACAGGCTCTGGCCCCCACAGCATTGCCCTCTCTTCCACACCACCAGCATTGGGCCACCCGCGCTTCGGACTAAATGGTTACTAATTTGGGGGTTCCCACAGCAGCCCTCAGGTTAGGGAATTCACTAGAATGATTCACAAACCTCAGGCACGTGCCTTATGACAATTGCAGTTTTATGATAAAGGGTACACACAAGGCAGCAAGGTCTGGGAAGGACCCCAGCACTTCCATGTACCCTCTTCTGGAATCCAGGGACATCTCCCCTGCCCAACCCAGCAGGTCTACAAGTGCACCTGTCAGGAGTCCTGGGGTCTAGGGTTTAATGTCCAGGCATGATTGCTTATCTCGCAAGCCACATTACTGGACTCAAGTCTCCAGCCCCTGCCTCCCCTCCCTCGCAGAGGCCAAAGTCAGCCCAGAGTCCCAACCCTCTAATCACTGTGACTGGTCTTCTGGTGACCAGCCCCCATTCTGGGACCCACCAAGCTAGAGTCACCTCGTTAGAATAACAAAGGCCCTCCCATCCCTCAGGAAATGCCAAGGGTCTGGAAGCTGTGTGCCAGCAAGTGCAAATACTCGATATGTTCCTTATTGTATCAAAGGGTGCTGGCTTCCTGCTCAGCCTGCCCGTCGGAGACAGAGGCCTTCATGCGGCTGTCTAAGCTGCTGGGAATAATGCGAGCTCAAGGTATTGATTAAATGCTGGCGGACAGGGGAGCGTTTGCCATCTGGCAGGAATGGAAAGCTAAGAGGCCAAACTGTTCCCTCAGTTCTGTCCTCCAGGATCCTAAGGAGATGACGCAAGTAGGGAGGAATTGACCAAATTTAAGAGTTTGTTTTTCTGCATATTTCAGAAGATTTGCTCACTTCACACACCTTCCCTGGGCCAGGCCTAAACTAGTAAGTGTGGTAAGAGCCGAGCTAGGCTTTGACAGAAGTGTTGCAGATCCCTGGAAGATAAATGTGCACAGCACCTGCTGCGTAGTCACCATTGACGTCCCTGACACATGGTGTGCTTTTCACCTCCTTCCAAATGCCCAGTGCAGGTGGTGAGAGTTTTAAATGAGAAGCTGAACTCAGAATTACAGCCAGATTTCATCACACTAAGTAACGATTTACAGGCCGAGGTCACCGACATCCCCCCATCCCTTTCAGGGGGTGGGTGCTGCAGAGTCAAAGGTCACTGTCATTCTTTTTTTTTTTTTTTTTTTAAGATTTTATGTATTTATTCATGAGAGACACAGAGAGAGGCAGAGACATAGGCAGAGGGAGAAGCAGGTTCCCTGCAGGGAGCCCAATTGGACTTGATCTCAGGATCGAGGATCATGCCCTGAGCCAAAGGCAGACACTCAACCACTGAGCCACCCAGGGGTCCTGTATTCTTTTTTTTTTTTTTTTTTTTTAAGAGGCTTGCTTTCTTACTAAGTGCGCCCTTCTTCATTTTCTTTTTTTTGTGTGTGTATGTACATGCATGTGCATTTTTAAATGCGGTACATGGAGGGCAGCCCGAGTGGCTCAGCGGTTTAGCGCCACCTTTAGCCCAGGGCGTGATCCTGGAGACCCAGGATCGAGTCCCACATCGGGCTCCCTGCATGGAGCCTGCTTCTCCCTCTGCCTCTCTCTCTGTGTCTCTCCTGAATAAATAAATAAAATCTTTAAAAAAAAATTAAATGAGGTACATGGAGTGAAATTCACCTTTCTGGTGTTTAGTTCCCTGAGTTTTGACAAACACATCTAACCACCACCACGAAGGAAAGTTCTATCACCCCCTGATATTTCCCCCTGCCTCTCCCCATCTGTATTGACCCCCTGACCACCTCTGACCAGCAATGATCTACTGTCTCTATAGTTGTGCCTTTTCCAGAATGTCATGTAAATTGAATCCTACAATAATAAGCGCAGTCACACAGCCCTGAGAGTGTGGCTGCTGTCCCTCCACACAGCGCATTTGAGACCCATCCATGTTGTAGTAGTTGTCCTGCTAAGTTGTGTTCTGTGGTGTGGCTGTACCACCGTTCAGTTACCCATTCCCACTGGAAGGACGTTGGGGTTGTTTCCGGTTCTTGTCTACGATGAACTCTCCTGCTGTAGACATTGTGTATGGGTTGTGGTACGTACAGTTTTCATCTCTCTTGGATACGCCTATCATTTGGGGCTGCTGGGTCGTATGGTCAGTGTCATGTACCTGAGTGAGAAACTGTTACCCTACTTCAGAAGGGGCTGTACGAGTTTGCATTCCCACCCTTGGAATCTGAAAGTTCCAGCTTCTTTCCATCCCTGGCGGGGCCCAGTCTTGTCACTTGTCTCCAGTTTGGCCATCCTACTAAGTGTGTAGGGGTCATGGTTTTTCCAGAAAGGAAAGATTGTCTGTTCTGAATGGCAGTTGGCGAACTTCCATACCAAATTTCAGTTGGACCAGTTAGGGCAGTTTAGAGGGGCAGCTTGGAGACCTGACTTCACACGGGCACGTTGCCCTGTCCTTCTCACACCCTGTCTCTCCCTAGGGGTGCAGAGCAGGGATAGCTGACGTCTGGCCTGACGTTCTCAGCTTCTGTGGCTTCGGGGTGCGCACAGGGGTGGTGCAGCTGTGCTGTGTCCCAGCAAGCCTCCCCAGTGTATCCAGACGAGCTCATCTCCTCCTTCCCTCACCCTCTTCCCCTCAGGCCTACATACAGATCACTTTCGTGGAACCCTACTTTGATGAGTATGAGATGAAAGACAGGGTAACCTACTTTGAGAAGAATTTCAATCTGCGGAGGTTCATGTACACCACCCCCTTCACCTCTGGAGGGGCGGCCCCGGGGAGACCTGCATGAGCAGTACCGGCGGAACACCATCCTGACCACCATGCACGCCTTCCCCTACATCAAGACCAGGATCAGCGTCATCCAGAAGGAAGAGGTAATGGCATCTGAAGCCAACGGGCTCCGGGCTGAGGTCACTGCTGAATGCATGAGTCTCCCTCCCAGGACGACACATACACACACACACACACACACACACACACACACACACAGACACCTCCTCCATGCTCCTTCATGGCAGACTGGAGTGAGAACCCAAAAAAAGGACACACTTGAAATATATTGTGGTGGTTATACTGTGATCCTCATGGCTCCAGGGAATCCCATTTAGACAGCTGCACATTTTATAGCGTCATTTTATATTTAAATATTTTATGTTTTGAAGTAATATCTTTAACTTAAATATAATGGCACAATTACAGTATTTAATACATATATTTTCATGATATGTTTATATGAAATCGATATTTAAATTTTAAATGGTTGATATTGAATTTTTAGATGTTTAGAAGCAAATATGTGATTCAGTCAGAGTTGTGTTATGAATTATGAGAGACCAGGAACAGCAAGAGAGAAAGCCCTTGAAAAGAGGGGCCTCATGTAAAATAGACAGAGAGACCAGGTGAGTTCTAGTCCCAGATTCTTCCTGCAACATTGCCTGAGACACTTATTTTCATTCAGCTTCCCCATCTCTACACTGAGAGCAAGGACTCCTCTCTCTTCTCTGGTTCTGTGTACAGTAGAAGACTTTGAATCCGTTTTAATAGGGCTGAACAAGAAAGTATCTCAGAACTAGACATAGTATAAATACTTTATTTTACTTTATTTATTTTTAAAGATTTTATTTATTTATTCATGAGAGACAGACAGTGGCAGAGACACAGGCAGAGAGAGAAGCAGGTTCCCTGCAGAGAGACTGATACAGTACTCGATCCTAGGACTCCTGGGATCACAACCTGAGCCAAAGGCGGACATTCAACCACTGAACCACCCAGGTGCTCCACTTTATTTTACTTTAGAATACATCTGTGTACATTTATTTGTCATTCAATTTATATAGGGCCCCAGCCTTCCCTGTGATTTGGGGTTGGCGGATCACAATTCAGCATTGTCTTTCTAGTATAAGCCCCACCCATAACACCCTGTTCATAATTTTCAATTTTCATCTCTATAAAGCAGAGGAGAAGCTTAAAGATACTTGCTAACAATATGAGGGCAGAGTCCTTCCAGATTTTTATGATTTGCTTGCCCCTAGCCCTTTACAGTTGTCTTGGGCACACCTAACATGGCAGGAATCTTTATGGCAGCTCACTTTCATGACGTTTTGCTGGCATTCAGCGTGGTTTTTGTAGAAACAGTACTGTTTCTTTCCACACCCACAGTTCATCAGCTTGTGCATTATTTAATTAGATTAGGTCATTTAAAATAACAACTATAACAGGCATCATCAGGTTGGTGAACGGATGTCTCATGGGGCAGGAGCAGAAGTGGTTGAGCTCACTGCCCACCGGCTAGGGTGTTCAGCAACCACATCAGAGAGCAAGCTTCAGAGAGGTGAGAGAAGTCCTGAATGAGTGGCTCAGTTAAGAGGAGGTTGGTTTAGAACGCATCCATTATATTTCTTATTGTTTTGGCCTTCTGAATACTAGGACAGGAAGGCATAGCACCAAAATAAACTCATGGTCCCAGTAAGAATCCTCACAGCATTTCTTTTATTTTTATTTTTTTAAGATTTTATTTCTTTATTCATGAAAGACACACAGAGAGAGAGAGAGAGAGAGAGAGGGCAAAGGGAGAAGTAGGCTCTGTGTGGGGAACCTGATGTGGGACTCAATCCCAGGACCCCAGGATCACAACCTGAGCCAAAGGCAGACACTCAGTCACTGAGCCACCCAGCGTTCCAAGAATCCTTGCAGCTTTTCTTGGCCTTTTTTCATTCCCTGAGAACCTCACTGCGTTAGATGGCCAGGGCTGTTGTAACAAAGGACACGAACTGCATGGCTTAAACAGCAGAAATGTGTTGTCTCACGGTTTTGGAGGCCAAGGGCCAAATCAAGATGGTGGCAGGGTTGGTTCCTTCCAAGGGTTATGGGGGAATGGATGTGTTCTGGGCCTCCCTCCTTGGCTTGTAGATGATGGTCTTCACCGCATATCTTCACATCCTCTCCCTCTACCTATGTCTCTGTGTCCAAATGTCCTCTTCTTCTAGGGACATCCACGTAGAGGGCCTATCCTAGTGACCTCTCTTTAACTTGATTACCTCTATAAAGACCCTATCTCAAATAAGGTCACATTCTGAGGTCCTGGGAATTAGGGCTTCACTATATGAAGTTGAGGCGTAGGGGCATAACTCCACCTGCAACATTCAGGAAGGACCCTACCCCAAACCCGCAGAACTTGACAACTAGCAGCTTGACCCTTAAGAGAATTCTGTTAACTAGGAAATCACCTTCAGTGTGAGTCTGAGAAGGTACAAATGATGCCAAAATCATGTTTTAAGGTGGGGACAAAACTTTGAGTGCTGTGCTTCTAATACTTTTTCCAAGTCAAGTAACTTGTTCAATAATTGGAAAGGAAACTTGACAGTGTAGAAAGAACACATGGATTTTGAATGTAGACATCATGGTGATCAAATTCCAAGCTCCCTGCTTACTACCTTGTGTCATTTGGTGGCACTTCCTTAACCTTACCAATTCATCCCTGGGTAAGGTGGAGAGAAGACAGAGGTGGTTTGAAGGACTAAATTAGAAATGTATGCAAAGTTCCTGGAATACAGTAAGTGTTTGAGAAATGTTAGGCCTTTCCTTCCTCTTAACCCATCCAGATTATTTGAAATACTCTGAAAGGCTCTTTACCTGCTTCTTCAAATCCAGGTGTGTGATAGTTCCAGATTTGTCTGTGGCTTACAAGACCAGACAATGACTTCCCTACTCTTATGTCTTATGTTCAGTTTGTTTTGACACCAATTGAAGTTGCCATTGAAGATATGAAGAAGAAGACCTTGCAGCTAGCGGTCGCCATTAACCAGGAGCCTCCTGATGCCAAGATGCTTCAGATGGTCCTTCAGGGCTCCGTCGGAGCTACTGTAAATCAGGTGAGCACAACCAGCTGGTGGCAACTCCTCTGGTTCTTGTTATTTTGGTTTTCATTATATATCGACATCCTCCTTTCTCGAGGTTGAGGAGAAGCCTGGTCCACACATAAATGGTATCCCTAACTTAGACCCAACACTTATGAGATTTAGAAGACTTGGGGAGACCTCTTCTGCTTCATGTAACAACCCATGGTAGAAAAGTCCCAGACATGAGTAAACCATGTCTGAGGAGGACAGTTTTCACAGAGAGATCTTCACTTGGAAGCCAGACTTGGCAGCATGTTCCAGATCTGGGGGCCTGTTACAGAGGACTTAGTAATGCCTAATTTAGGCAGAGTCATTGCAGAGCTGGAGACCAATCTAAGAATGTCTGTAGGAGAGATGGGAAAGGGTCTAGAACATGCAGCCCCTGGGTCAGTCACCCTGATGAACCCAGCATGCCAGGGGTCTTGCCAGCCAGGAGTAACCAGGGACCAGGCTTCTTGGGCTACTTCACACCAAGCTGGATATTGTCAAACCCCTTACAATCCTCACTCCCAAACTCAGCATGTAACTAAACCAGTCTCAGATGCAGGGAAGTACTAGCTTCATACTTTCTGTCCAGTGGGTATCCTTAATTTCAGAGCCATTTTTGTCCTTGTCTACACCTCCACTCAAAAACCCAGTGAGAACTGTGGCTTATTCCTCAGCACAGCTGGACTTGCCTGCAAAAATTGTGTCCAGATAATATCAGGGAAGTAGAAATAGCAGAGGAGAAATGACTATTACATTTCCAAGATAAAAGAAAATATTGGGAAGTTTTCACTGTAAGTCCCAATCCTTTAATGAAAAGGAAGACTTTATAAGCCCACAACCCTGGACTACATATACACTATGCATATGTCTGACGCAAGGCAGCAGTTACACAAAATGGCGCCCACCACTGGGGCAACTAAACAAGTGAATATATGAATAGACAAATCAAGACAATCCCCATTTTTAGAAAAGCAACTCAAAGCACATACCCTGTGATGCAATAGTATTACCTTTACATACAAAGGAGAGCCTATTATTAGTATAGCCTTTGATTAAGAAAATACATTTGGGGGCACCTGGTTGGCTCAGTTGGTTAAACGACTGCCTTTGGCTCAGGTCATGATCTTGGGGTCCTGGGATCAAGTCCCACATTGAGCTCCCTGCTCAGTGGGGAGTCCACTTCTCCTTCTCCCTCTGCCCCTCCCCTACCCACACCTGCTCACACGCACTCTCTCTCTCTCAAATAAATAAATAAAATCTTTAAAAAAAAACAGAAAATACATTTATACTTCTGAGTATTCTCCTAAATGTTCAGACTCCTAAGAAATCAAAGTTGCCTAAGAAGTTCAGGACCTTCCTTGATTTTTTTTTTTTTTTTTTTTGCTTGTTTTTTGTTTTTTGTTTTGGTCACACCACCTACGGAATTAAGTGTTCAAACTCAGAAGTCAATCCAAGATTTTTTTCCCCCCAAGTAATTTAATTTTCTTTCCAATTTCATATTGTTCTGTTCCTTTCTTCACCAGGGACCACTGGAAGTAGCCCAAGTGTTCTTGGCCGAAATTCCAGCTGACCCAAAGCTCTATCGACATCACAACAAGCTGAGATTATGCTTTAAGGAATTCATAATGCGGTAAGAAGGAATGTGGCTGGGAAGGAAGTAGTGCAATGGTTCTCAAAGTGTGGCCCCCCAGGCCAGCAGCTGCAGCATCACCTGAGAACTTGCTAGAAAGGCAAATTCTTGGGCACCAACCAGAGCTACTGAATCAGAATCTCCAGATGTGGGACCCAGCAGTCTGGGTTTTAACAAGCCCTCTAGGGATTCTGATGCACACTCAGGGCTGAGAACCACAGCTGCAGTGTGCCAGTGTGCTGCGTGTGCCAGTAAATAACCGACATTTAAACTATAAAGTGCTTTCATGTTTATTGTCTCATGTGTGCCTCACACATCAGACAGGTATTATCACCAGCCTCGCTTTGGAAAAGGGGGAACAGAGGTTTGGAGATAGGAAATGATTTTGCCTAAGGTCACACAGCTAGTTAGTAGGAGAGCGGAATTCAAATCCAGATCTTGTTGAACCACATAGCCCATACTTCCATCTGCTGATCGTCTACAATGACTACTTTCAAGTCTGAGAGGGTGTTGGCATTGGCTTCATAAGTTTTAATATCACACAATAGCTTATTTTTCGAATCTTAAGACTAGACCCTGCCTCAAATGTGGTGAAAGGCAATTCTAAAGTTGGGATTTTCAGAAAGTATCGTGTCTCTGGTGGCCCTGTTGTCAGACATGCTTCTGTGGGGTGGCATCAAGAGTGGCCTGTTCGGGCAGCATTGGAGTGGGTCTTTGCGCAAGGTCTTGCAAGCTATTGCGGTACAGACGGTTACCGTGGGGTCTCCTGTGGCCCTAAAATGAATGATTATGAAGGATATGGTGACTTTTCACCCACAGGAGGTAATGACATCAGGAAAATGTGTACCAGACTTTCTTTTTAACCTCAGAGAAGCATTATCAAGTCTAGGAATAAACTCCCTTGGCAGATGGGGGATAAAGGAGGCTAAAAGTACAGGCTTGCTCAATTCACTGAAAACTCAGCAGCATGCCAGTGTCGGGTAGGATGAGACCTACTCCTCCTCCATAGGCTCCGGTGAGGGGTTTGCACACTTGCTGTGTGTGGAGGAGACACACTCAGTCCATGGGCGTGTACTTGTGCACATACATGGCACACACACACACACAGATTATATTTATTAATATTTTAGTATTTGAATTGCTTCTTGTATTTGAGAGCAATTCTTACACAGAAGCTGCATTTTCTTTAGGCGATAGTGCATTTTTACAGGACAAAAAAACTAGAAAAATATTGGGGGAATTTTTAAAAATCCATTTCCTCTTCACACATCTTCACTTCAAATTATTTAGGGGGAACACCTGGGTGACTTAGTCGGTTAAGCGTCCAATTCTTGATTTCTGCTCAGGTCGTGATCTCAGGGTCCTGGGATTGAGACCCATGGCAGGCTCCCTGCTCAGGGGGGGAGCCTGCTTATGGTTCTCTCTCTCCCTCTCCCCCTTCCTCACATGCTCTCTCTAAAATAAAATAAATCTTTAAAAAATAAATAAAATAAGTTATGGTCGAAGGCCCCTGAGGCTGGTAGTGTCCCTGGCCTCTCTGGAATGTTTAAGGAGACAGATCACAACCTGGATATGATCAGTTGTGGGAATACAGGACCCCTGTGTGCACAGCTAAGTACCGACACGGAAATCCAGGGTTGCAGGGTTCAGAAAGGGACAGTGCCTTAGAGGCTGGAGGGCCGGGGGAGCCTCTGGAAACATCACTTAAACTTCATCTCAAATATTTAGGTAGAACAAAGTGGGTGATCAGAAGAGGGAGCCGTGGCCGGTAAAGCAACCAACTGCCCAAACTCCAGGGGTACCTCTGGGCTCTTTGGAGTCAGCAAGAGCTGCACGTTCCCGGGAGCCTGCCAGGACAGGAGGACGGAGGAACGACAGCAGTAGGGAAGATGGGGCTCTGAACAGAACTGAACCATAGAGCAGTCTTGTTAAGAGGAGACGTGATTTTGTTTCCTGGTCTGTAAATCCTACCCTCAGGACAGCCATGGACGAGGAGACCTTCCCCTCCCCACCCCACCCCCCCCAATTGCTTAATAGCTTCTCCAGTCCCCTTAGCAAGTTATAGCCTTTTAATGAGCAGAGTAAATATCGTGTCACACTGTTTGCACCGTGTCTTTCCTCCCTGCTCTCTGCTTCCGACAGCAGAGGTGATGCAAGAGTGGAAAATATGGAGGTTGAAGAGCTCTTAGGTTTTCCCTGGAGTGAGCTCCCGGGGCAGTGGCTTGATAAGCCCAGATCTGCAAACAGAAGTGAGCTTTCCGATGCCTCTTTGCTGAGAGCAGGAGTGTACACTTGCCAGTGGGCTGCAGCAACGTCCTGCCACCGGGCAGTGGCCTCTGACCCAGCTGTCATGGCACTGGCCTGGCCACAGAGGCCCCAGCACAGAGGACTGGCCACAGACAGCCCGATGACAGAGGACCCAGCCACAGAGGACCGGCCACAGAGACACCTGCCACAGGGCCTGGCCCGCCACAGCTGCTGCTCATCCAGCCAGTCCTGCAGCCCCTCAGCCAGCTGTCAGGTGGGGACCTGGATCCCCTCCTGCCTTTTCCTGTGATAAGACAAAAACACTTCAGGGCTTCGGAAGCCAAGATGGTGAGATACACCATTCTGCTTCCTTCCTCTGCTGCCACCCCTCCCCCCACCCCCTCCAAAGGACTCAAGCCTTTTTAGACAATGCAACCAGAGCCAATCTGAGTTTTTAATTTTCTCCTTAACGTTTCTGCCTCAGCTCAGGCTGGTGTAACCAAATACCACATACTGAGCGGCTCAGAACAACAGCCATTTATTTCTCCGGGTGTTGGAGGCTGGGAAGGCCGAGATGAGGGTGCTGGCAGGCTGGGCACCTGTCGTGGGCTCTCTCGCTGGCAGGGCCACCTTCTCCCTGTAGCCTCACATGGTGGAGGAAAGAAGAAAGCTCTCTGACAAGGGCACTAATCCTATCATGGGGTCCCATCCCTAAGGGCATCTACACCAGGATTCTTCCCACAGGCCTTCCCTCCAAATACCATCACATGGGGTGTTAGGAGTTTAGGGGGCAGGTGTAGGACACAGACATTCCGTCCATCGCATCCTCTGAACTCTCATCCTTACATAGACTAAGTGATCTCTACATTGATTTTTATACTTCGATAAAAGGTCACATCCTCAACAGCACTAGTTGTAAGTTGTTTATAGAAGTGGTTTCAGCCCCACTCAGACAGGCTTCTCATGTACCTATGGTCACCGAGTCAGAAAACCGGGCTGTGGGGTGATTGGCGTTTTTGTTTTTGTTTTTGTTTTTTTTAAAGATTTTATTTATCTATTCATGAGACACACAGAGAGAGGCAGAGGCACAGGCAGAGGGAGAAGCAGGCTTCCACAGGGAGCCTGATACGGAACTTGATCCCCAGATCACGACCTGAGCTGAAGACAGATGCTCAACTACTGAGCCACCCAGGTGCCCCGGGTGGTGGTGTTTTTAAGCTGCAGTTAGGGTCCGTGAAGAGGAAGGAGCGAGAATTCACCCAATTGGCCAAAGGAAAACCAACTGTGTATAGTGTAGGTAGAAACCCTATACACAGGAGGTAGGAAGAGATTTGAATATTTGAAAACAAAGCCTTAAACATCAGGAGGGGTTGTGCTGAAGCAGATCGGTGGGGGGACATAGGAATGACTTGTCACTTTTCTAGGGTCACAGAGACCTCATCAGTGGGCCAAGGATGCTGGAAAACTGAGAGCCCGGGCTTTTCCCTCCCTCCTGGTTCCTATAATGATTCTAAACAACAACAACAACAACAAAATCCATTTTGGTTATAGTGTGAGCTTATCTTTCTCTCTTAGCTCCCCCGTCCCCCAACTCTCATGAGCGAGCTCATGGCCATCAGGGCTCATTCATGCTCTCTCACACCCCAGGGTTGCTGGGGCTGGTACTGAAGAGAAGATTACATAAGCCTGTGAACCCCAGGACTCTGTGACTCTTCAGGACAGAAGTCCAGTGCCTGTAAGAGGTTAAGGCCGCAAGTGTAATGTGCATCAAGCACTGGTCTGATCTGGTGAACCTGGATTCTAGTGTTTTCCTTAGGTCCTCAGAATCTGCTTCCAGGTGTCAGATGTGAGGCTGGACACCCTCCAAAGCCCGGAGCCCCAATCTAGCCACCCCCCTTCCCACATCTGGCTTTTTAGGAGGAGGGGAAGGGCCACTGTACCTTCCATGAGACCAGCAGCCACACAGACCCACCCAGGGGAGGTAGAGGTGGCTCCAAGGGGACAGCAGCAAGAACCTGCCCCTGGTCTGCCCCAAGGTGCATTCCCTGCCCCCACAGCCCTGTGTCCTACAGCAGTGGGGGGCACACAGGATGGTGCTTTTCGTTAGGCCATCACCCCTACTTCACTCCACGAAAAGCCAGCAACGAGGACCGTGAAGCCCTCTGTGGTGGCGGCTCGGCTCGATCCTCACACACCTGACACCGCTTCATCCCCATAAACCCCTTTATAGATGAAGGAAATGGGGCTGAAGGTTATAGTTAGCCCAAGGTCACTGGTGAATAAGAGGTGGAAACCAAGATTTAAAGTCTTCACCTGGGACAGGTGGCCGTTGGGTCTGGGGTCTGGGGTCTGGGGTCCCGCAGAGGCCGGCCAGGGACGGAGCAATTCAGGGGCTGAGTGGGACGAGACCCCCGGGGAGGTGGGCCTGGCCGAGCCCCGGCGCTCTCACACCTGCCCCAGCTCTGCCGGAGCAGAGGCCACCTGCTTCCCACCCCCCCTCCACCCCCCGCAATGCCCTGTCCCCACATCATCCTTCCCAGCCGTAAAGGGCCTGGAGCACAGTCCTGGGGGCAGGAGGAGGCCAGTCCTCAGCTTCTCCTGTATCCCTGTCAGATGCTCCCCATTCCAGCAGTTCCGCTTCTTTACTGGCCCTGAATGGAGGCTTGCTCAAGAGGTACTGGGAAGCAGCTGAGAAAGGCCAAGTCCTACCAACTGGGGCTCCAGACAGAGTTCTTTCAACTTGAGACCAAGGACATATGCCTGGATTCTAGCTGCTAAGGCCAGTGTCTTCCCAGGTGGAATATGTGGTGTTGCAGGTTAGAAGCGTGGGCTCCCCCGAGCCAGGTTGCCTGGGTTCAATTACCCACCGTGCCTTAACTCGCTGTGTGACCTTGGGCAAGTTACCTGGCCTCAGTTTCTCCATCTTTAAAATGGGAACTATAATCATAACTATGTCTCAGATCTAGTGTCAGGATATGATGCCTTAATACACAGAGCTTAGAATAGGCCTTGGCACATACAAGTGATCGATAAATGTAACATCATTTGGCACATACTAAGTGAGGCAGATAGAGACCTGAGCAATTGGGGGAAATAGAAACTTAACCATCTGATTTAAATATAGACATGGCCCACCCATCATCTGGGTGCCTCTGTAAGGTTCATGCCAGGAGACACAGTGGGGCTGAGGAGACATGAGCCGAGGAGCGGCAGGACTCTGGATTTGCACCTGACCCTGCTGTTCCTGCAGGTGTGTGACACAGGACAGGCTTTCCATCTCTGCATCCTTTGCTAACTGGGAAAAACAAGGGGGGCACCTGGGTGGCTCAATCTATCAGGTGTCTGCCTTCGGCTCAGGTCATGATCCCGAGGTCTTGGGACCGAGCCTCAGGTTGGGCTCCCTGCTCAGCAGGGAGTCTGCTTCTCCCTCTCTCTCTGCTCCTCCTCACCACTCATGCACATTCTCTCTCTGTGTGTGTCTCTCATAAATAAATAAAATATATTTTTTTTAAATTGTGAAAAACAAGGGACAGGAATATAAACTCTAATATTTCATGGTTCTCATATTGAACGAATTACTTCTTTACTCAGACTGGGTCCATGAAGAACCATACCCGTAAGAACAATAAGAATTCTTACTCAAAGTTTCTAAGCATTGTGTATGTTTTCACTCATTCAGTCCTTACAAGAATTACGAGGTGAGCTATTATGACCTCCATATCACAGGTAAAGAAACTAAGGCACGAGAAAGTTCAATCCCTTGCCTAATGTCACAAAGCTGATGTGCAGCAAAGCAGGATTTAGAATTGAATGCTCAGGCTCCGGAATCTATACTCGTAACTCTGATGCCATGCTGTTCTCTTTAGGAACTACATTCAGTTGCTCGTAACAGGGAATGGAAGGAAGATGGCTTAAATAAGATAGGAACTTATTTTGCTCTTATTTAAAAGAAGATCAAAGGTAGTCATCCCAGAACTATGTTATCAGTGACCCTGGCTCTTTCCATTCCTTTGCTCTGCCGCCCCGATTATGGTGCATCCATCCTCACCGTCGCAAGATGGCTGCTAGGGCTCTAGCCATCGTGACCACATCCTCAGAAAGTATCAGGAGTAGAGATGAGGAAAGAGCAAAAGCCTTACCCCCTTTGAAGAGCTTTCCTGGTGACTTCGTTTTGTATCTCATCAGCCATCGCTGTTAAGGGAGGCTAGGAAATGGAACTTCCCAGGTAGGCTCACCGACTGGAGTTCTGTTACCAGAAAAGAGAGAGAATGGACTGAGGAAGGAACTAGGAGTTGTTTGCCTTCCCAAGGGCTGATGTGAGGGCTGTGCTAATGGAGCATCATGGAGGAGGGAGGCCGACAGAGACAGAGTTGGGGTTCTGACAACCCTCCTGCAGAAAAGACACCGAACTCCTTACAGAGATCTCAGCCCCTGGAAGAGACTGTCTGCACATGCCAGGAGCCACATTCTGGAGCGAAAATGTCCTTCCTTTCAGTCTGGTTTCTGTAGGATTCTGAGTGCTGGAAACCTCCAGGCACATCTGCTATAAGAAAATGCTTGTGTTCAGTGACCTTATCAACAAAGGCAGAAACAAAAAAAAAGGTGAACTTCTAGAATGGTGGTACCCCTGAGTGAGAGCAGCCCAGTCCGTATTTGTGGACCTAATGAAAATGGTACAGATAAGGCCATTTAAACAATTATTTGCACCATAGTTCTATGATGATGTGTAGATTTCCCAAGAGAAATGGCCAACCTTGAGAACGTAGATTTAGGGCATGGCTCGCTCTTTTTTGTTTTGTTTTGTTTTGTTTTAAGATTTTATTTACTTATTTGACAGAGAGAAAGAACACAAACAGGAGGAGGAGCAGAGGGAGAGGAAGAAGCAGACAACCTGCTGAGCAGGGATTGGGGCTCAATCCCAGGACCCCGGGATCATGACCTGAGCTGAAGGCAGATGCTTAACCAACTGAGCCACCCGGGCGCCCTTAGTGATTATATTTTTATTCCTAGAAGTTCCATTTGGTTCTTTCCTGAAATTTCCTGGTCTCTTTTTTTCAGACTCTCCAATTTTTTTAATCATGAATTTTATGGTGGTTTTTTTTTAATTAAGATTTTATTTATTTATTTGTGAGAGACACACAGAGAGAAAGAGGCAGAGACACAGGCAGAGGGAGAAGCAGGCTCCATGCAGGGAGCCCGACGTGGGACTCGATCCCGGGTCTCTAGGATCACGCCCTGGGCTGAAGGCGGTGCTAAACCGCTGAGCCACCGGGGCTGCCCTATACGTTTTTTTAATTACACTTCTGTGTTAACTTTGGTCTTTTTGTTATCCTGCCATCTCAGATTCGTACTGAGCTATTTCTTCTGCTGGTTGCGTCTGTTGGCCCTCCTCCCTCAGGATAATCAGTTTCCTCATATGCTTTGTGACATTTTATTGTGAGCTCATCTTTGGCAAGGGACACTCTTCCTGTGGGTGGCCCCTGAGCCCCGACTGAGGAAGCGTTTCTTCAGAGCAACTTCACCTTCATTTCCCTCTGTACTGTAGGGATTCCAGTTATCTTGGTTGCTTTTAAAGTACGTTTCTCACCTTGGAGCGCTTACCACACAGGAGTATAAATTTGTGACTCACACCCACATGTGGTGCAAACCTAGAATTTCAATTCCTTAGGGTGACTTTCTTTCCCACTGACAGCCCCTAAGTCTTCGCAAGCTTTCGCCTTACCTCTCTGGACAAGTGGCAGTATTTGTCTAGATCTCCTTTCATGAATGAGGCAGCCTTTCAAGCCCCCAAAAATCTTTGCAGGCGACATATCCAGAGCCCCGCTTTGCCACTGGCCAAGGCTCCATTTCCTGTCCCGTGTGAGCACCCAGCACACGGTCCTCTCCCAGGCTCCAGGACCTGTGTGCAGTCTTGACCTGTGGCAGCTGCCATGGCCTCAGCTCCTGCCATTACTCTGATTATGACTTTTCTCGTCCTTTCTGGCACCTGGGGCTTCCCTTTATCTTACAACAAATTTTCTGCTATGCTTTCCCTCCAGGTGTATATAGCAGGAGAGGGGTGGGGGCTGAGTGGCACCTGTTCAGTCGGCCACGTGACCCTAAATCACAGTGAGTTTCTTGTGAGCATAACAATGTCCTTGAGTTTGACTCCTGGACTCACCACTTCCGCACAGTGTTATCTTGGTCAAGTGACCTAACATTTCTGAGCTTCAAGGACAAAATGGAGATAAATACAGACTTTCCAGATTTGCTGGGAAAATGAACCAGATGGCATGTGGAAAACTCTTTGTAATAGTGCCTAGCGTATGGCAGCTCAGGACATGAAGATCTCTGGGTCATTTTCAAAAACAGAAATTCCTGGGTGTTACTCCTTAGAGATTCTGATTCATTAAATCTGAGATATGGTGCAGAAGACTGAATTTGGAAAGGCTCCACCGGCAATCCAGATAGAGCCACCAAGTTTGTAGACACTCTTGGAGGTACTCAAGATGCTCGATAGCATCTAGGCACTTCAAACTCCTGTGAAATAAAACTCATCTCTCCCCTCTCCCCCCCCCCCCCCCCACACACACACACAACCCTGATGTTTGCGTCTCAGGTGCGGTGAGGCCGTGGAGAAAAACAAGCGTCTCATCACCGCGGACCAGAGGGAGTATCAGCAGGAGCTCCGAAAGAACTACAACAAGCTGAAAGAGAACCTCAGGCCAATGATCGAGCGGAAGATTCCAGAACTCTACAAGCCAATATTCAGAGTTGAGAGTCAAAAGAGGTAAGTTCAGGGCCGAGGCCTCTTCCTGGGACATGAAGGACAGCAGTGAGGTCCCGGTGGTCAGGGCGCTCTGCTGCTCTCGGGGGCTGGGAGTGCACCTGCGGTCAGAGAAGATGCCAGAGCCCTGATCTGTCCTGCTTCCACCCTGACTACTTCTGCTCCTTCTTTCTTCTCCTTGACCTCCCTGGGACCCCTTCATGGTGGCCTTCTTTTTTTTTTTTTTTTTAAGATTTTATTTATTTATTCATAAGAGACTCAGAGAGAGAGGCAGAGGGAGAAGCAGGCTACCTATGGGAAGCCCGATGTGGGGCTCGATCCCAGGACCTTGGGATCACTCCCTGAGCCGAAGGCAGACACTCAAGTGTCCCTCCTGTTGGCCTTCTTCCCATGGTCTTCCCAGGACCCCCTTCCTCCTGTGTTTTTCCTGGTTTGCTGTGAAGGGATCTCAGGACCTTTGCTCATGCATGAACTTCCTGAGTTCCCCCCAATCCTTGTCTTTTTCCATGGGTGATTCCCCCCACCTGCATTCCCTCTCTTTAAAAGGCTACTTGATATTTCTTACCTGTTTTCTCCCCCCTCTCTTTCTCCTTTGTCATTTCAGAGACTCCTTCCACAGATCTAGTTTCAGGAAATGTGAAACCCAGTTGTCACAAGGCAGCTAAGAAAAGCTGTCCTCTCACCTGGAGACTGAGGCTCTATGACCCTGGAGAAGTACTGGCTGGTACTTAAAACACAGGACATTGGCTGCACAGGACGGACTACATGCTCCCTGAGCAACCAGCTCTTTGGAAGCTTTGGAATCCCAGTGACCGTGGGATTTACACCAAAATGGGGTCTGATCAGATTTGGGCCTTACTGGGGGTTGGGGATAGAGGAGGGTGGTTAAATACAGGAGCCTGTGTATTTATCAAAGCACGGTTTTTCACAATACTGTACAAAGCAAAGCATCAACCGCATCTCCTGCTGAGTGGTTGGTCGCTGTCTATGGGGGTGAGACGACTTCCTCGGGCCAGATTTGGATTTACAGGAAAAACCCAAATTGCCCATGGGAAGATGGATAAACTGTCTGCTGTCCTATTCAGAGCGAACCTCACTCATTCCGTTTATGGGAAAGGAGGGTGAGCTAGCAGGAGTGCAAAATGCGTTCAATAAATCTGTGAGGGGGGCCTCACTCAAAATCTAAAAATCATAATGATGATTGGAAACTTGGACATAGATGAGTTATTTGTGGACTCATTTGTTACCTTTTTGGTAACGGTGGACTAACTTTGTATAGTTATTTTTGCTTCCTTGTTACTATATGTTAAGTTAATTTAACACGTGTTTATAGAGAAGCAGGCTGCACTCACTGATGAAGGAGATGCATGGTACTTCGCTACATTCACTCAAATTCATTCCGACCTCCATAATGCTTTGCATCTTTTCCTTCTGCTCCTCCTCGCTCACTCTGCTTCTCCTCCTGCCGGGGACCAAGTTTACTTTTATAAAAGGATAATAGCACTGCTTTCATTTCAGAACATCATGCCGTCTGTCAGCTTGTGCGTATTGGCTACAGAGCAGATTCAGCTTCAACTTCTTCTGACAATGTACTTTAGGAGACAGAGGAACAAAATTATTGCTTGAGGATTAAATTATATATTTTTATTATGCCTTGTTGACCTTGGCTGGTACTAAAAATGTAATCTGAATCGCAAGCAAAAATGCTTCCCTTTGCCACTTGTGGTTTTTTATTTTGACAACTTGTAACTCTTGCAAAGCACTTCAGAGAAGAGGAATGCATAGTCATGGGCCTCCCGACAGTGCTACCCTGGGTCGCACCGCTTATGCAATATTTAATCTGATGTTCATAAAAGATAATTTAATTTGGAGAATTCAGAACTTTTTTGGGTGCTTATACCATCAGGTATGCATGAATTTATATTCTGAAAGTGGTCTTTTTTTTTTATCATCACTAAAGCTTACTCATTTACATGGTACATTTTTTGGCTCTCAGGCATTTGGGGGCAGGACTCTTTCTAAAGTGTATTAGACACTTACTGGCTTTCCTAAATGAGTACATATGATGTACTTTAATTCCAGATGCTGTTCAGTGTCTTCTATGTGGGAGGTACTGGGTGAGATGGAGATCAAGTCACATTGTCCCTATCCTCCGAAGCCCACCAGCTCAGTGAGGAAAAGCATCTCTACAGGTAGCCACAATACAGAGAAGACTAGAATAGGCCCTCCAGAGCATAACCTTTCATGAGCAATTCAAGGTGGGGCATCACTACCAGTATTGATTATATTTTTGCCCTCAACCAGTAAGTGTTAGGTTACCTAACAACTTAGGTACCGTAAGTTACCTACGGCTGACTTCTAACTCCAAGAGCCCTCTTACTCCTAATGACCTAAGATATTCCTGATTAAATGTCCCCTGCTTTTTTTTTTTTAATTTTATTTATTATTCATGGGAGACACAGAGAGAAAGAGGCAGAGATACAAGGCAGAGTGAGAACCAGGCTCCCTGTAGGAAGTGTGATGCGGGACTCGATCCCAGGACCCCAGGATCATGCCCTGATCCAAAGGCAGATGCTCAACCAGTGAGCCACCCAGGTGCCCCCAAATGTCCCCTGCTTTTAGATACCTGTTGTCACTTTTTTTTTTTTAACTCTCTCTTGTACCACAGTGGGTGCTGCTTGCTTCACGAGTTTGGGGACCATGTTAACTGCTACATCCTACCCTCCAACCCAGTGCTGAACACATGGAGGACTCTTGATAAGTGTTTGCTGGATGGCTAAATAAATGAATGAGTATGAGTGGACCTGCTCCTGGAACAGCACTTCCCCTTAGAAATGCGATGCAGCCCACATAAATAATTTTACATTTTCTAGTAGCAGCAGCAGTAAAAAAAAATCATACGAAGAAATGGGTAGAATTAATTTTAACAATACATTTTAGTTAACCTGCTATATAAAAACATTATCATTTTAACACATCAATATAAAAAGTATTAGCGAGATATTTTACAACCTCTTTTTATACCATCTTCAGTGTCTGTATGTATGTATTTTACACATACAGATTGTAATCTCAGTTAAGACCAGTCACATTTCTGGTGCTCGATAGCCACATGCGGCTAGTGGCTACGATATTGGACAGTGCAATTCTCGAAGCTTCCAGCTTTTGCAACTTGATGCCTCTGAGGTGTGGGCTCTGAAGATAGTGGGAATAATGTCTGGAGAGAGAACGACAGAATTCTGAGTGAGAGCCCGTGGGTTTCCCGTAAGAGGTGAAGAGGAATGCATAGTCATGGGCCTCCCGACTGGGGGTTTGGACTGGCCAGCCTTGGCTTGGGTTCTCATATCTTCCTGAGCTAATCCTGGCTCTTTTCTCAGTTTGGAATTGGGGGTTTGGACTGGCCAGCCTTGGCTTGGGTTCTCATATCTTTCTGAGCTAATCCTGGCTCTTTTCTCAGTTCCAGAGAGTTTAGCTGTTCCTCACGTAACGGTTATAAATATAGTAGTGTCATTGCTGTACTTCTATAAGTAATGGCAGAAACTAAGACCCCGGACACAGGTCCTCTTAACCCTTAAACATGGGGTTAAGAAAGAAGCATTTTTGGGACACCTGGGTGATTCAGCTGTTGAGCATCTACCTTCCGTTCAGGTCGTGATCCTGAGGTCCTAGGATCGAGTCCTGCATCAGGCTCACTGCAGAGAGCCTGCTTCTCCTTCTGCCTATCCCTCTCTCTGTGTGTGTCTCATGAATAAATAAATAAATCTAAAAAAAAAAAAAAAAGAAGGAAGCACTTTAAACATTCCTTAAAAAAAAAAAAATCATTCCTAAAGGAGGTAAAGCAAATGAAGCCTTTTGTTTTTCTAAAAATTAGAGAAACCTGATATACCACGATAGCATCTTGATTTTACTTTGGAAAACCCTTCTGCACAAGGGTTTTGGAGGAATTGGCTGATTAGCCTCATGCTGCCTCTCCTTCATCAAGGTCAAGGATGCAACTATCACTATCTCTTAAGGCTCTCCAGGAAGGGGCAACTGGCTGGCTCAGTAGGTGGAGCACGTGACTCTTGATCTCAGGGTTGTGGGTAAGAGCCCCACCCCTATGTTGGATATAGAGATTGTTTAATAATAAAATCTTTAAAAAGGAAAAAAAAAAAAGAAGGTGCAGGAAAATGAGGCATGCTGCACAGACCTGATTGGGTTGTCAAACCACACACTGTCTTCAACTCTCTAATTCTATTCCATAAGGAGTCCTTTCCATGACAATTAGATTGGTTTTTGGTTTTAAAATGGAAAACTTTAAGAACTGTTGTAGATAATTGTGGTCGCAAGTATGTTTTCAAAAACAGGGAGCCTTTGTTTTGCCTTAAATGTATTTTTACATGCTGGTTACCTTAGATGTTGTAAAGCTACTATTAAGTATCATTTTGCAAGCAAAGCAAAACACCACAAAGGTTCTAATACATCCCAGAATGCTGGGTACGTACGTCCCCAGTATCCAGTGTATCGCTCTTTTGGAGTGAAAGCAGTGCTTCCCAGTCTTTTTCACACGGTGGGTTTAAATGTTACCTGTTGAGGCATAACAAATAGCCCACAAACTCTTTAGCTTCAAACAGCAATAAACAATCCTCGCCCAGTTACTGTGGATTTGAAATTCAAGAGTAGCTTACCTGGGCAGTCCGATTTGAGATGTCGTGTGAGGTTGTAGTTGAGATATTGGCCAGAGCTGCTGTCATCTGAAGGCTGGACTGAAGCTGGTGGATTTTGTTCCAAGGTGGCTCATTCCCAACATAGGAAAGTTGGTGCTGGTCATTGTTGGGAGGCTTTATCAAGTTCAGGGGACCTGTCCCCACACTGCTGGAGTGCCCTCCTGACATGACTGCTGACTCCCCAGGGGGAGGGATACAAGGGAAGTAAGATGAGAGTGGCAATGTCCTTTATGACCTAGCCTCCAAAGCCAGACTCCCTTACATCTGCCATATTCTATGCTTTATTTTTTTTTAAGATTTTATTTATTTATTCATAAGAGACACAGAGAGAGATAAAGAGGCAGAGACACAGGCAGAGGGAGAAGCAGGCTCCACGCAGGGAGCCCAATGCGGGACTTGATCCCGGGTCTCCGGGATCAGGCCCCGGGCTGAAGTCAGCGCTAAACCGCTGAGCCACCGGGGCTGCCCACTTTATTTTTTTAAAGATTTTATTTATTTATTTGAGAGAGAGAGAAAAAAAAAGTAGGGGGAGGGGCAGAGAGAGAAGATTCCCCATTGAGACTCAACCCCTGGACCCCGGATCATGACCTGAGCCAAAGGTAGACAACCGACTGAGCCCCCCAGGCACCCTGCCGTATTCTGTGGAAGCGGCACCAGAAGCAAGCCACCAGATTCTGCCCCCATTCAGAGGGAGAACTATTAGGCTGTACATTTTGAATAGAGGAATGTTAAAGAACTTTTGGACATATTTTAAAATCACCATAATGGAGTATATTAAAATTCTGTATTTGTTGTCTCACTGAGATTAATGGATAAAGCTACTTGCTGCTAAAGATTTCTAGCCCCAGAGCTCTGGCTGCCCTGAGTCCCTCCCAGTGAGCTGGACCAGTCCATCTCTAGGAATACCTGTAACCCAGTTCCTGGGTGCACCATGGCATACCACTTGAGAAAACTTAGCCTAAAAGTAGTTCTCAGTTGGCAGCCTTTTGTGAGGGACAGAAAACCAAACTCAACTGGTGGAGTTTATTGGCTGATGTAACAGGACAACCCAGAGGTATCCTTGGTTCAGATGGAGCTTGATTCAGGACCTACATGCTGTGTCCTGGGTCCACTTTTTATCACTGATTCCTCTTGGTTGGCTCTATTTTCAGGCTTTCAGCAGCTCATCCCTCAGGATGGGAGTCCATCAGGCCATCCTGAGTCTCACAACCTCATATGTTCCAGAATTCTCAGGGAAATCTCTTGGGTTTATTCTAATTGGAGTGGCTTATGCTAACCAACGTTCTCCCGTCACACTAGAAATGGAGTCAAACCACATGGCTAGTGAGAAAGGACTCAAGGACTGGGAAGAGGGACACCTGGGTGGCTCAATGGTTGAGCATCTGCCTTTAGCTCAGGTCATGATCCCACAGTCCTGGGATCGAGTCCCTCATTGGGCTCCCCACAGAGAGGCTGCTTCTCCCTATGTCTCTGCCTCTCTCTCTCTGTCTATTGTGAATAAATAAATAAAATCTTTAAAGAAAAAAATAAAACTGGGCAGAAGGGGAAAGGAAGCAAAGCAAACCATGGAAGGCTCACTACCAAACATTTTGCTTTAAGGCAAGAAGAGCTTGTGTGGAGGTCAGGATGACAGTTTCTATCATGTTCACAATCCGGGTAGTGGTTCACTACCCGGGGGATAGTCCTCCCACTGACCTGGGAGGACTATCCCCCAGCAGGGAGATGAAGACGATATGCAGTATAAGAAGGAGAACCTAGGGCTTAGCATATCCTGAAGAAAAGTGGGGACTGGGATAGACAGGAGTGAGATGTGTCACTGTTCCAGTCATTCATCCTCTGGGGTGTCTTGCCAAAAATGGTGCACATGATCAGGAATGGGAACTATAGAGCTGAGAGTGGGGAGGACCACTGATTGGAGAGTGAGGGGCATGGAAATGGAGTAACAGTAAATTTGAGTGGAGAACGTCAAGCATCAAAATTATGTCCTTCACTCATCCTTGTATCCCCAGAATCTGGCCCATAATAGATACTCAATGGATGTTTGTAAACACCAAAATAATGAATGAGGATGACCACCAGTGATGATTTCTTCCAGCTATTCCTTTTTTATCTCTGAGCTAAAACCAGTATTGAAAGGAGGACAGTCGGTTAGGGTAAATTGGCCCCAGAGGAATGGCTTTCCATTCACTCTTGACTATTAATGCATGGGCAAGGATTAAGAGGATTTCCTCCCCTTTCTGATGGCATCCTTTGACTCAACCTAAACTTTATTCTTAATGATCTTAAACCTAGGGATGCCTGGGTGGCTCAGTGGTTGAGCATCTGCCTTCAGCTCAGGTCGTGATCCTGGGGTCCTGGGATCGAGTCCCGCATCGGGCTCCCCGCAGGGAGCCTGCTTCTCCCTCTGCCTGTGTCTCTGTCTCTCTCTCTGTGCCTCTCATGAATAAGTAAATAAAATCTTTAAAATAATAAAATAATAATAAAAGTCCACATGACTGCCACAGGTCTCTGGACCAAAAATCAGAAGTCCTGGTTTCTTACTCCTTCCCTTTCTAGTCCTGCAACTCTGACCAATTCACTACACCTCTCAGCTTCAGGATTTTTTTAACTGTAAAATAGGGGTAAGCATTGCTTTGTCTTCTTCGTACCTGCTCAGGAAATCCAGTGAGATAATGAATGCCCGGGACCTGTTTCGGAAACTCAGAAGGGCTGCCCCTAATCTAAGGAAGCACTGTTTGTATCCACCACCTTCAGAAAGTTTGGTCGGTGCCCACACCGGCCGCACCCCCCAACTGGCAGCAATCATCAGAAGCAGGCCAAAGGTGGAGGCAAGACAGGGCCCTGATTTACCAGAAAATAAACACCCAGTCTATTCAGCTTGAGGTGCCAATTTATAGCAAAGACCAACAGCCGGGGCCTTCAGGGTCAAGGAAAGCAAGCAAATCAGTGGAACGAAGAGGCTGCAGGCGGCGCCTGGAAACCCAATCCGACCTGGCTTCTCTCCCCTCAAGTGCAGCATGTTTCCAGTGCATTCCTCTGGAGGGTAAATACACGCATTCCAGCGGCCCACCTGTGTGTCCCCAGCCTGTAGGTGCTCCCGGCGGTATCAAAGCACGCCGACTCCCACCTGAAACAAAGCTACGGGCCATCATAAGGAACAAAGAGAAGATGATGGACATACAATAATAAGCTGACGATGCGGGTTCAGAAGCCTGGGGCTGGTCTGCAGCTTTGCAGGCTTCACTCAATCGGCTCCAACTTTGCAGCCAGGCCTCCAAAGTCTCTCGATGCACATTAAGCCAGAAGTTTCTTAAAAGGATTGCGTGGAACCCAACAATTGATTAAGAAACTCAATGGCCCTGATCCACTGACAATTGAGCAAAGGGCACCCCAGCGAGCGCAGCAATTTAAATGGGCCTTAGAGAAATCCAGAACTACCCTGGGATTTAGTGCGCAGGTGCATGGGGGGGGGGGGGGGTTTCGGGAGTTTTGGGGGAGGTTTTTTTGGTTTTGCTTTAGGAGCAGAAAACTGTTTCAGCCTGTCTCACAGTGAGTAGCTGGAATTGAGAAAGGAAGGTGTTCCACAGCATCAACTGATGGGCTTGGGCAGGATCCTGAGTCTTTTTTCTCGGGAGCTGTGAAGCTGCAGGAAAAGGAGTCCCAGTGGGAATCAGGTAAGGCAATGCTATGATAAATGGGCACAGTCCTAAAGTCTTCCTGGGCCCCCTCCAACTAGAGGAACCCAGAAAGCTCGATGCCCTTTCAGAAAAGGTAAAAGAAAGTGGGGGTGGGGGGAGCAGGGGCGTCATCCAGTGAAGTCTCTGGAGCAGAACACCCCACCTGGACCACGCTCGGGGTTCACCTGCCCAAACTCTGACCCTCATGGCAAACCCACAGCATCGAGAGGCCAAGTGGGACAGCGTTTCTCCGGACAAGGAAGTAAAACCCAGACTCTGGCCTCAGAGAACATCCCCACTCCAGTGGGGACTCACGTGTGCACCCAGCTGGAGTGGAAGTTTGAAAGTGTCTGCACCCGCATTGCACCTGAGCTCCAGCTGGAACCCAGCCACAGGCTCACCCCGCACTGTGCACTTGCTTCTTGAAACTTTCTTTCCTGTCCCACCCACCCCTCACTTACCTCTCACTCTAGCTTTACCTGTGTACCAGACTGTCTCTGCTGCCACCCCCACTTGATTGGAAGTTCTGCACAGCTGGGAGCTATCCTTTTAATGGTGAAGCAATTGACTGAAGATCGAGAAGCTCTTATCCAAGTGGACACTAGCCATCCTGGGTAGTGAAGAGAATCCTGTTCACAGTCCACGCGGTGATCCTTGTCATGCAAACTAGACATTGGAGAAATTAAACTCTCCTTCAATGAAACGAGGCCAAGTTTATCGTTTTGCAAAGAGCTGGTCAAAGTCATGTTATTAGAGGACATAGCATTTCTTCAAATAACACTGTTGTTGCCAGGTGATACAGAAGCTCACGGTTGAAGTTGCTTGTTCTTTATGTAATGAATGAAAAACACCTACCACAGTGCTTACTGGAAGGAACCTCCACTGGGATCTGATCACCCACCAGTCTTCTCCACCTTCTGGGCTAACCTTGTTTTCTGAGCTAACAAAGCTTGGCACAGGAAAGCCCAAGGCACCAGCAGAGGCTGTAAACATTGGAGTTTGTAAGAAGGTACCAAGAAAGAGTCAAGGAGGGATACTCTATACTGGGATGAAGAGATGGGGTAATAATGCCAGACTGAGGGTGGGAATGAAGGAATGGAAGGGGTAAGATGGAGAGAGGGGTGGGGGACACTGAGGAGAGAAGTCACAAGATGGGGCTATCCCTGTGGGGATGCCTCCCTGTCAGAGCTTAAGTCTGCCATCTTCCTGGAGAGTGACAGAAGCAAGTAAGATGGGATCATACTTTCTGGTCCTTTTTCACTCAGCTGTTTCATGAGGTTAATTATATTTTAGTAAAAGAATGTGTTCTCCTAAATCTCCATTGTAGGGGAGGTGTTGCCACATGAGGATAGGTGAGCCAGCCAGCAAGGACCAAGACCCACCACTCCCCATAGGCAAGGAATGATAAAAAGAAATCTGATCCCTAAAAAGAAACCTTCTTCCCCTTCTGCTTCAATCAGAGGTAGCAAGAAATGCCCTCATGTGACTAAAAAGAAGGGGCTCTTCTCCTCTTGGGCCAACTTATATCCCCAGAGGCCCAGACATGGTGCTGTACATAACTGTTGGCACTCACAAATAGCTGATAAATAAAGACAAGCATTTCTGTCAGGTTATGTGGCCCACCTTACCCACTGCCCCTTGTGGAGAACCTGCCCTGCTCACAGCCTCTGGAAGGGGCAGTTGTCTCTTCTAAAGGGCCAGGTACGTGCTGCTCCTCACATACCATGGCTGACAGGAAACCAGTATGTTGCTGATAGCCAAACATTGCTTCAGGCCCCAAGTTTCTCTCCTTTCCACTCTCCTGAGGTGTAGTTATTTTCATTTCTGTGAGATTTTGGACTCTTGACCATAGATCCCTCTTTTTTATGACGTAGCTTGAGTGGGTTTCTGCTTCTGAGCACCCAACACACTCTATCAGGATCTGGTTTCTTGTGGGAAGGTGAAAGGCAAGAAAGATTTTCCTCTTTATCCTCTTGAATCAGGATAGCCTCTGGTCCCCAGAATACAGAGAGGTGACATGGTGGGAGTTCTGACCTAGATATTCAGATGCTGGCCAGCTCCCTTTTTCATCCTCTTGGAGCTCTGACCCATTGTAAGAAGGGGTCTGGCTACAAGGGCTGGCTACATAATGTGCAAGACCCAGTGTAAAATGAAAATGCAAGGTCCCTTGTTTAAAAAAGTAGTCAGTTTCAAGATGGTGGCAACAGAGCATTAATCCCAGCAGGGGCCCCTCTGGCTGTGGAACTCTGTGCACATGCTGCGTACCTGTGAAGCTGGCCCTGTTGACCACCCTGATGGTGGGACCTCATGGAAATACAGAGATCCTGGCTTAGTCCTCGCCAATTGCAGCCATCCCAGCCAAGGTGCCTGACCTGGGAAGCCATCTGGGATTTCCAGCTCCAGTCGAAGCTCCTGAGGGGAGCATGAGTGTACAAGGGACTCCAGGTAAGACCAGCAGAAGAACCACTCAGCTGAACCCAACCCAGTTTGCAGAACCATGAGCAGATACACGTTCTTCATGGAAAGCTCACTAAAGCTCTCATGGCAGATGCCATGTACCAAGGGCCACGTGCTTGGGATGGTTTGTTAGAGAGTCACTGGTGACTGAACCAGGAGGAAAGAGCATTCGTTCATGGTGAGAGGAAACCTGCTGGTGCTCTGTGTGTGCTGGCTCATCTGCCCGTCACGCAACCTGGCTGTCATTCCTGTTTACAGGAGAAGCAGTAGCAGTTCCACATGTGAAGGAGGGACAGTCAGTAAGTGGCAGCAGCAGAATTTGAATTTGAACCTGAACCTGAGTGATTCCAAGACCCGTATAATGTTCCTGCAATGGAACAAAGAAAGAGCCAGGAAAGGTACATGGACCTTGGGGACCGTTGGGTCGGGACTGGTTCCATCATTTCCATGTTTCCTCACAAATCCTAGAGTCAAAATGTCAGATGGGAAGTGATCACCATATGACATACCCCTGATGGGGCACACATGTCACAACCCAGCTCAGTCAGCTTCTAGCATCATTCCTGTGCTCCTGAAAGTGGTCTACAGAGAGGCTTGCTCTGGTTTCCTGAGAGGGGTAATAGTAAGAACACTGCCTGTGATCAGCTAGGGTTAGTCACCACTGATTTATGCGCCTATTATCCCCGGAGGAACCTCAGGCCCCTGTGGTCACCCGGGAATGGTGTGGGGATGTGTCCAGGCACACATTATGAGGTCTGTTCATTTCAGCAGTAGATGTAGCCAGAGTTCACGGGGAAGCTGAAATAGCTGTCCCTATGTGATGGCATCTAATAAGGGGAAAAAAGCCTTTCTATTTATGTTATTCACGGTTTTGAATTTTCTTTGCTGAGCCTTCTCGAGTGTCATCAAGGGGTGAGTGTGTAGGCAGGTGCCCGTCTGTCTGCCTGCCTGCCTGTCTGTCTGCCTGTGGGTGGTGAACTCATCACACTAGGTCAGCCACGAGATCAAGCTTAAGTGCGAACTCAGCCTTAAGCAAAAGAATGAGATTCCCTAGCACGGAGGAGGTGCTGGGTGGGAAAGCAGTGTGGACCAGTGTTGACAAGCACAGATCTGGAATCAGGGATCCTGAGGCCGAGTGCCGAGTTCTGCTTCTCTCTCATCAGTCCTTGCAATGGTCTGAGCGTCTGCGTGCCCCCCCCCCCAAATTCCTACGTGGAGTTCTAACCCCCAACTTGGTGGTACTTGGAGGCAGAGCCTTGAAGAGGTAATCAGGTCATGAGGGGGAGCCCTCAGGAATGAGATTCACGTCCCCTGCCTTGTCCCCTGTGTCCTTTCTCTGAAAAGGGTGTGATTTGTCTTCTCTCCCCTTTCCTGGTTTTGTGCCCTCTTGTTACCCATCCCCCTTTCTCTCTCTCTGTCCCTACATCCCTTCTCCTTCTTCTCCTGAGTTGGAGATGAGCACTGGGGAGGGAGGAGGAGCGTGCAGGGCAGAGGGGCGTTGGTGTCAGGGAGAGGTGATAGCTCAGGGAAGCTATCTAGGCTCTTCTACCTCTGAGGATCTCATTTTTCCAGGACTTGTAACATTAGGGGAAACCTCAGCAATCATCAGTCCAAACCCCTCATTTATGGGTAAGGAAACAACCCATGGCGAGGAGCTTTCATGGCCAGGGTTGGCCACGCCTGGGCAAGAACCCAGGGCTCCTGGATTCCCACCCAAAAGATGAGGAGGCCAAAGTTTCTGTCTCAACCAGGATGTCCTGACTTCCCAGAGCACCTCGCCTTCTTCCTTGCTCAGCTGCAGCCAATATAAAATCGTACCAAGATTTTGGCCGTGATGGATTCCCATCCATATACCAAGAGGCTTATCTCTCATGACACCAATAGAAATACTATTAATAAATAATAGCTGTTGCCCCCTTTTTTTTGAGACCTTACTAAGTACTGTCCTAAACACCAACTTACTTGTTTTCTTTTTCTTTTTGTATTAAAATTTTTACATGGGCAGCATTGAAATAAATGTCTGACTCCCGAGCCAAAGTGAACAACAACAACAACAACAAAGTCTGACTCCCGCCAGTGTGGGACGCAGGGCCAGGTCTACCCTGGCTCCCCAAATTGGCCTCTGGGTCTGTCTCTGAAAAACATAGATAACGACATTGCCCAGGCACCCAGGGACTGGAAGGATCTGAGGATGACAGGGAAAGTGACCGCGCAGGACAGGTCAGACTGAGGTGGCACCTTCCTCCCTGCCCTGCTCATTGATGCCCTCCAGGGACCATCCAAGGAGGAAAGAAGCAGGAAAACATTAAGCACAGCAGAAGTAGTACTTTTGTTGGGGTCATCAACATTACTAGACAGATGAGATACTGCTCTTGAGCCAGAGAATTCTCTGGAACCATTGAAGAGATCCTGCTCCTGGGCCCTGGCCAGTCTGTGGGCTGCAGTGCGGGCGGCTGTCACATCATGACATCATAGATGATGTCAACAGTGGTTGACGAACTACACAGGAAGATGTGTCAATAAAAGCTCGTTTGATGACAAAACCAAAACAGTACAGCACAGGTATCAGGCCGAGGGTCTGCATGAGTGCCCCTGAATCTCCTGAAGCCTGGGTGGCTCAGAAGGGACCCAGCCATTTCCACAGGTCCTCGAGATTGTGGGTGCTGATGAGTTTAGAGTCAGGCAGCCGTGGCAAGAAACAGGCTGGATGGCCTAAGCCATAAAGAATGTGGCTGAGACCCAGAGGGGGCTTCAGGGCCACCAAAGCCAACGTGGGAGCTAGGAGCAAGTCACAGGAGGAGACCCTTGAGCCCCAACTAAGTCAGAAAAAGCCACCGTTTTGCCAAGCACAGGCACCAACAGTGCGATCAGCCGGATACCCAGAGACATTGCTAAAAACATCAACACCAATTATCTTAGCTCAGGCTGCCACCGTAGGCTGGCGGCTCACCCCGCAGACATCTACTTTCTCACAGTTCTGGAGGCCGGGAAGTCTAAGATCAAGGTGTCAGCCAATTAGGTTTCTCTTCACAATTTGTAGAGGACCAGCTTCTCACCGTGGGCTCACCTGGCCTTCCCTTGGTGTGTGCGTGCAGAGAGAGAGAGAGAGAGATTTCTTTTTATAAGACAACTAATCCCATGATTAGTGGGATCCCCCTCCCACCCTGGTGACCTCATCTCAATCTAATTACCCCCCCAAAGGCCCTATCTCCAAATACCATCACAGTGGGGGGTTAGGGCGTTAACAGAGGAATCTGGAGGCACAAACACCCGGTTCCTAAACACCAACCTGATCACAGGTGGGCGAATCTACAGCTTGTTTGTTCTCTCCTGTTGCCACCGGTCACCCACCTGCCCCTGAGACACAACAAGACACCATCTGGAAAGTAGGGCAGGAACCAATACGAGATTAGCCATTTACCTTGAAATGAAAATAAGAACAAAACAACTCTTAAAACCAAAACTTCTTTCCTGTCTAAAGAGACTAAGATACAGTTAATGGCTAATGCGGTGGAAGCTGACGAGGGAGATTTGGTCAGGTGTAGAAAGCAAACCACATTTGCTCTGCACACTGAAAGTAATTTGATATATTTGGACCCCGTTATATGAAGGGGAAAAATTGCTCGTAAGGTTACTGCACTAAACATCCTTTACACCTTCAAGGTATCTCATTTCCGCCTGTTTTGCATATGCATGCTTCTTGTAAAGAGCTGCAACGCATGTCATTCATGTAATTTTACATGGTCCTATTTGGATTTTTTGTTTTGTTTTTTAAGATATTATTTATTTGACAGAGAGTGAGTGAGAGAGAGCAGAGGGAGAAGCAGACTCCCCACTGAGCAGAGAGCCAGATGTGGGGCTCAAACCCAGGATTCCAGGATCATGACCTGAGCCCAGGGCAGATGCTTAGGGCTCTATGCATACCACTGAGCCACCCACGTGCCCTATCTGATGCTATCTGTAAAATTCACGAAAAATCACTTTTCCATGCTGCTATGTGGTCTTCCTAATTATCGGTGTTCATGGACACATAAACTGATCGTTAAAACTCCTGCAGTTGCAAATAACATAAAGCCAACCCCAAAGAGCTTAAGGAAGATAGGAATTTAATGGGGTTAATACTGGGATTGCTCACTGAACTGCAAAAACCGGGCAGCCTTAGAGATCTAAGCATTAGAGGCCAGGCACTCATGTCACCAGAGTTCTTCACTACTAAGTCTCCTTCCAGATGTCACATGATGGGAGCCATGACACCTGCAAATGTGGGGGTCAATCATACAACTCTCCAGCCAAAAGGGAAGAAGAAGTCTTGTTGAAAGAAAATTCTAAGAGAAAGCCTTTGAGGTGGGTTGGCTCATGTGTCCATCCTGGACCAATCACTGTGATGAAAAAGAAGGGATAAGGTAGCCCTTTCTGAGTTGGTTTTCTACTTCTTCAATGGGGGAGGAGAGAGAGTGGAATCTTTTAATACTTCTATTAAGGTACTTCTTCAAGGGTATAGTGGGGCACCCGGGTGGCTCAGTGGTTGAGTGTCTCCCTTCAGCTCAGGGCGTGATCCTGGGGTCCTGGGATCGAGTCCCATATCAGGCTCCCCGCAGGGAGCCTGCTTCTCCCTCTGCCTGTGTCTCTGCCTCTCTCTGTATCTCTCATGAATAAATAAGTAAAACCTTAAAAAAAAAAAGGTACAGTATCTGCAACACATACTTGATTTAAATAGCCTATTTAACACGTAGACTATGAATATTTTGCTATGTGAAGTTATTTGCATGGAGACCTCCTCGCCTTTGAGATTTTTCACTTGCAAGAGAAGGGAATTCGTGTTTATTGATCATCTCTGTGCGGGATGCTTGGCTGCAGCAGGTACATTTCCATCAGCCACAAAGGCTAACGGACCTAGAAGGCTCACTTAAGGTGGTTCAGCTGCTAAGTGGCATTGACTGGAAAAACTGCATCTTGATTAAGATCAGAGGGTCAAAAAAAAAAAAAAAGATCAGAGGGTCAATACAAATTGCAAAGGACTGTGTTTTCTAAAAGTATATAAGAAAGCTACATAGGAAAAAAATAATATCAGATTTTGTGGGGACTATAGCTGAAGGAGAAGAGAAACATTCAAATGGGTTCCCATTTCCCTACTTAGAGCAGCTCCTTTCTTCTCAGACTAACAGCCTGGGGTCTTTCTGACCTTTGGCTCTCCCTCAAGGAAGTTCAGGACAGCCTTGTTTTCAGAAGCTGACACTGTATCCTCCTGTCTCTACTTGCAAGAAAATAACCGGGCTTCCAACAAACGTAATTGGGGTTAGTGGTGATTTATTATACACCGAGTTCTCCAGATGGCCCTTCGTATGGAGATTATTTTTCCTGAACACAGAAAAATATGAAATTTCCCCCCATTCATCAGGTTATAACAGGTCCACAATCCACTCCGTCAAAACCGGAACCAAAAACTTTGAGAGAGTTCCCTTAAGACGGAGAGAAATACAAGAAAAAAAAAAAAAAAAAAAAAAACAGAAAACAAAAAAAAACCACATTCCATCTGGTAAATAATTGCTGGGGTTGCATTCCTGTGCGTTCAGGCACGAGCTAACTTCTGTACAGCACAAAGCTGTGAAAATGTCTAGACCTAATGGGGCAATAGGAGATAAAATCTACTTGGATCTATCATATCCTCAAACTACAGCCTCCTGGGTGCTGGTGCATCCTCGACTCCCAGCTCCTCCACAATCAGATGAGCTAGACATAAAATTACTCCAAGATGCCTGAGAAAGCTCACCCTGGAGTACAAAAGGTTGGATGGACACATGCGGCCAATATTCTACTAAGAGTGAAGAGGAGTGTTTGCCAAGGTCACTTTCAGGTGACCGTGGTTGCAGAGCACAGTCAAATGTGGTTCTAAATTAGCGGTTTTCTTCCCAAAACGCAGGTTGGAAAATGTATCTGGAAGCTATCTCAGTCTTGCGATGGGATGCTGGAAATGGGAAACGTGTCCAGCAGGAAACAGGCTGGTACCAGCTACCAAAAGGATTTAAAGGGCAGGAGTTAATACAGAGCACATTAATTTCAGCTGGCGAATCGACACTATGATTTTCATTCGGGAAGAAGTCTTTTAGTCAAAGGTGCTACCCACGGAACACACTTCGTCAGAAGCTCCCTGCCTCTGGAAGCATAGGCAGGGGAGCCACGGGCTAGAGATCTTCGTGTAAGGGTGAGTGGTGGGGGGCGATCCAAGAATTGGGGGAGCTGGGTTCAAGTGAGAGTTCATAGATGTGAAGGCCTTTTAGAGGTCAGGTGGTTAAATTGTTCAAAATGTTAAGGCATCAGGAAGTGGATCGGACAGCGAATGGCTGGACAGACACACCCCACCTAAAGGCATTCAAACTCAATATTATTGAAAAAAAAAAAGAAAAAAAAGCTGCTTCGCTGGCCAAATAAAACATCTCTGCAGGATTTGGCTGTGGATCAAGAGGACCGTTTGCCACTCCTGAACTAAAAAAGATCCATAACCTTTCTTTGACTTCTTGGTTCTGCGATGTTCTATGTGGAAATAATGCACTTTATTTATTAAGAGCCAAACATTTGTGTTAACCTTTGCAAAAGGAGAGGACAGGCTGCCGAGAAGTGCAGAATGTGGTCCCCATCCTCCTCTAAGAACTCACAAATATCTTTAAACAAGATGACATGTGTTCCTACAAAGGCACTGACAGTGCCAGGTGAAACTGTATAAGGGCCTGTAGCCACTCAGAGGAAGCAGCCCTAACTTTATCTAGGTTGGTCCACAAGGAGTGACCGAAGAGGCAATTTGGACTTCTAAGAATAAACACCGAGATAAACGGAGAGTGGATTTGTCAGTTGGTGAGAAGAGCAAAACAAAACAAAACACCAAAGGTAGGGGATGGGTAGAGGGAGGTCCCTGGATCCTGGCGAGAGTCCTCCTAACTTCTTCCCCAGAGCCTGACACTGGCTTCCGGTCACCCATTCTGCTCTGATCCTAAGTCCTGCTCCTCCCCAGCCTCTAAGTCTCCCTCACCAGGGACCGAAGGCTTTCTCTGGGGCCCCCGTTCCCCTGGCTGGGCCCCACCGCCTGCCATCAGAGCTTAGGGCCTCCTAGCCGTTGCCTGCTGCACACCCGGCCCCACTGCCTGTTGCAGATGAATATACAGGCCACCACTCGGCCACCACTAGGGACAATGACACCTGATGCTAAACCACCCAGGCAAACGAGTTCAATTTTCAAGTCAAGAGGGTACTTCTCAGAACTTGATGATCAGATGTGGGCACGCAGAAACCCATTTCAGAATTTGAATTGGTCTTTGGAACTAGTTGGTATTTGTAGCATGTGCTTGGTGGCGTATTAAATGTCAACGGCCACTAACAGTGACTCATCGCTCACAAGGTGTCAGAATCTGTGCTGAGCTCAGTACGTGCATCCCTCACTTGCCTCCTCGCAACCCTTGAGATGGGGTCCGTCATCATCCCCTGTGCAGTGATGAGTAAACTGGGCCCCAAGTCATGCCATCCGTGAGGGCACAGGTTCAAGTGACGGCTTCTGTCTCCGGAAACTGCCACCATTAACCATGACACCCTACTTCATGTCAGTGTGCCACTCCTGTGGATGTGCAAGCACACACTCCACCGCCAGGGGCATCTGCAGGCCCCCACTCCCCAAACAAAGCACCCATCTCATGTGGAACTTTCTATCACCTGCTTTTCTAATGGTGTGAAATTCTCACCACATTACATCACGTGGGGCTTTTACAAAACAACCACCACTGAAGCCCCAGCCCCTAGAGATTCAACTTTAATTGGTTTGGGCTTGAATCAGACATTGGTGTCATATAAGACCCCCCCCCCCCCACCAATGATCCTGATGCACCAGAAGGCTTGAGAACAGAGGTGGCCCTGGCTGGGGACTGTTTTCTGTGACTATGAGCTGGCTACGGCATCTGTGAGGGCCTTAGTTTTCTGGCCTATAAAATGGGAGTTCCAGAAGTATGTACTTCATGGGGCTGCTAGGAGGCCTAGGTTAGAAGGGAAAAGTGGCACACAGTGATGGTTAAGTCCCTGGTCCTCCCTGGAGAGCCTCATTGATCCATAATGACACTGATACTTGTAGTTTCTTGTGCAAATGCACCATGGGTTGCAAAAAACAATGCATTCTCCCTGCTTTTCACTCAGACCTCCTGACTCCTGGTGGGGGGGGGGGTATTGGGGGCTGGGCAGCCACTTCTGGCAACTTGCTAGCTTTTTCAGAGATGTAGAGATACGTGCCATTCAGAGTCAGACAGCTAACATACAGGTGTGAAGTCACCGGGGTAATGCCATCAGGAGTGCTGAGATCAAAAGTGAATTGGAAAAGAGATGCCCCACGAAGAGCCCTCCAGTTTATTAAAAACAACAACAGCTGCTCCTGATAATATGGTGCTGGCCGAAGAGGCTCCACGTGTGGACGCTGTAGGCAGGGGGCAGTTTGCACGCCCAGGGTCTGTGCTTTAGTTTTCTTTACCCAGGCAGGTCAGTGGCTCCTCGCTGCTTCTGCACAGGGGAGTGGAGAGAAGCCACTGCCCTTCCATTGGAAGCCAAGGGTTCCAGGGACCCCGGGCCATGACAGTGAAGGCACCTGCAGACCACAGCCCACTGGTTAGAAGCAGACAGGCAGCTAGTGGTTCCAAGTTCCCGCCCGACAGACCAGACAGCACCAGCTCCCAGCCCAGCTCTGCCCCAGCCTGGCTGTGCTCCGTGCTCCTCTAGCTCTGCTAAGTCACTGCTCTGAGTCACTTTCCTTGTGTTTAAAATGTGGATGAGGGCAGCGTGGGTGGCCAGTGGTTTAGCGCTGCCTTCAGCCTGGGGCCTGATCCTGGAGACCTGGGATTGAGTCCCGCGTCAGGCTCGCTGAGTGGAGCCTGCTTCCCCCTCTGCCTGTGTCTCTGCCTCTCTCTCTCTCGAATAAATAAATAATTTTTTTAAAAAATGTGGATGAGGTTATCCCCCCTTTGAGGCTGTAGAGTGCTCGGTGCTGAGCCCGCACTCAGCACTCCAGATCTGGCTGCTTTGCCTGGTTTGCTTTTCCTCCCCAAAGTAAGAGGAGGCTCACGTGCCACCTCTCCCATGCCCCGGAAAAGCAGTTCAGCTGAAGCTCCACAGTTCCTTCCAATCCATTACCTCATCCCTCCTTTGGACCTACAGTCACAAGCATTGAGAATCAAGCTTTAAAGAGATCATGAAAGGTGAGATAAAGGGTATAAGTTACAAAAAAATAAATAAAGGCAGGGGATCTATTTCTGGTCCCTTCTCAGGGAGTATGGCTTGCAGAGTAGGGCACAGACAGGTGACAAAGGATTCCTCCCCTATTTCTGGCCTGTGACAGTCCCCAGGAGCGCTATGTAGCACCCAAGTCAGACAACACAACAGAAAAGAATGATGTGCTTGAGCCCTAGAGAAGGACTTTCTGGATTTTTCTGGGGATGGCTATGGTCAATGTCTCTGAGGATAAGAATCCAGCACGGAGTTCATCCCACCTTGACATCTTGCCACGGAGAAGTCAAGAAAACAAAAGTCAGGCCTCATGAGACAGACATGTGACAGTGGTTTGGCTCATGACAGACTTTCAAGAGGCCCTGAAGGCTGGACTGGTCCCAGGTCAACTTTGTCCTTGGGCCTTAGGAACCAAAATCCATTAACCCAATTTTCAACTGGCAGATGGATTTCCCCCTCCCCACTCTTAGTCCCTGTGCTTTGGATGAAACGGACTATATCGCTGTCCTCAGGGAGTAGGTGTGGTATTCAGGCCTGGCCAATCAGAGCATCATATTCCTCTGACCCAGTGGTAGGTTTCCATAATCCCAAAAAGATCTCTCATGCTCATTTGTAGTCATAAGAGGACTTCAGCTGAGGAGCTGGAGGAGATTCCCACGTTCCCTCTGGCTGGGTCTGCCTGCAGTACCTGCGACAGGTACCATCAAAGAATTCAAGAACAAAGCAGGAACTACCAAAGGGAGAACCAAGAGATGGAGAAATACTGTGTCCTCTGGTCATAGCGGTCACTGGTTCAGACTCTGATCAAGCTGAACCTGAAGCCAGTGCTTCCCCTGGACTCCTTAGTTACATGAACCAAGATGCTCCCTTTGGTCTTAAGTCAGTTTGACTTGGGATTTTTCCATCTCTTGCAATGGAAAGGCTCTCAACTGACTCCAAAAATTATTGGCCAGACTCTAATGACCGAAGTTGAAATCTTTATTTGTTGGATATTGGGTTTATTTATTGATTGGACATTAGTTGGCTATATTAAGATAGGAAGGCCCTTCTTCAGATCTGTTATAATCATAAAATTGTTTTACACATGACCGTAGAGCCATTTTACCAATGAGGATTCAGCCCTGCAAAGGTAAGTTGCTTACCCAGGACGCATAGCAGAATCTGAACAAGTCCTAGACTCCAGGTAACCCTTCCTTGCCACCTTATCATTTTCATCCAGCCTAGGCCTCCCCTCCCCAGGCTGTCTTCTCTGGGTTTCTTCTGTGGCCCAGCCTGATTTCATATTCATCTTGCAAGGAAACTGAGCAGCATGGCCCCAATTCCCCAGGTACCTGGTTGTGTTAAATAACAAAAAGTCAACTGGGTACATTTGAAGATCTCATTGGCTTTATTAAACTTTCCATGAGTCAGGCAACATCCCATCTAGCAAATAGAAAGGAGCTCTCTTGAACTGTAGGAAGGGGGAAGTTTTTAAAAGCTGAGAGGGAGTGGGGATAAGAGGAAAATTTTTTGGCGATAAATGCATTGTTTTAGGCAATGGGAAATGGAAAGGGCCTCTCAGGAAATTTCTAGTGCTGACCAGGAGATGCCACGGTAGCTCCTTATAGGTTACATCCCCCAAGAAAGTTGAAACTACACTTAGGCTAGGTCTCAAATCCTGGTTTGCTTACGCGTGCCCTTGACCTAAGTGACTCCACTTGGGGGTTGTGGTTTTCTCGTTAACAGAACTGACTAGTTAATCTGCTCCATGAATCTCCATAAATATGGGGCACATTGGGGCACCGTTCCTGGCTCACTTGTGTGCATTTGGTTGAGGCAGGCTGGTGCCTCCCAGGTAGCCACTGGTTTCCTGTGCCTTGGCTGGCCAGTCCTGCTGAAGGAGGAAGAAAAGAAGCAAGCCAAAATCTTCATTTACCCTCAGATTATTTTATTTACCTGGAGAGACAAAAAGCTGGTCTTGAGCCCTGTTTCTGCCTCTGACAAGTCACTTGACCTTGGGTATAGACGCTCATCACCGCTTCCTCAGTGGTAAGGGCAATTACGGTGACATCTTTCCCACCCCGTTCCCAGGACTGTTGGGAGAAGCATGGGTCGACATACATGATGAATGCTGCACACATACTCTGCAGAGTCAAGTGCCAGGAATGACGGCCCCTGTGTCTGGGGTCGCGATTCTCTATTACTGCACACGCGTGTTGACATCTCTCATCGGGGCATTATGTTACAGGGAGAGCCTCAAGTCATATTACGTGTATGATCCCAAGAATGACAAGGCTTCTGGGACTATATTTTGCAAATCAAAGCTGGTAATTTAAGGAACAATGGAATACTAAAAAAGGGGGAGTGTTCTGGGAAATATGGAGAGATATTATAAAAAAAATGCCGAACTGGGAGTTCAGAGACTTGATCTCTTTTCCTTTCTCAGACCCTCAAGATCTGTCCCTGATCTTGAGCCATGGTGGCACCCTTGTGGGCTTCCGTTCCCCCATCTATAAAACCAGGGTGCTTGACCCCATTGTTTTATAACTGGGATGAGATTTTTTTTAAAAAAATTTATTTATTTTACATAGGGAGTGCACCCACAGAAAGGGGGAGGGATAAGGAACCCAAGCCGACTCCCCGCTGAGCATGGAGCCCAGTGTGGGGGCTTGATCCCACAACCTGAGATCATGACCTGAGCCAAAATCAAGAGTCAGATGCTCAACTGATGACGTCCCCCAACCCCCCCACTGGGATGAGTTTTTAACGTCCCCCCCGGGGAAGATCCACAAAGGTAGTACATTTGTTTTTTTTCTTGTTTGCGTTTCCAAGGCATAGAAAAGCACCTTCAGAACAAGGTAGGTACTCAATAATTTTCTGATGAATGAATAAAAATTTATGAAAATTCACAGCTCTGGGTACACTCCAGAATCCTCATACAGTATGAGGTAGAACCTGTGCATGTGTTTTGAAAAGCCCTGTGGGTCATTTTGCCAAGCACTCCTGGCCGACAACTGCTAAACTCAACAACCCCCAAGATTCCTTCCCTGCAGAGTTGCCAGGTTCAGCAAATAAAAACACAAAACATTCACACCCAGTGAAGACTGAATTTCAGATGAAGAACGACATTTTTTCAAGTGCACATGAGTAGCACACAGTAGTAAGTCATTGCGCCTCCTAGAAAGATAACCACATCAGGCCAGTGCTTAGGCTGATGGTTAGGGCCAGAGAGTGGAACCCTGAATATGACCCAGATTTCAGAATCAGACAGATAATCTTGGTGTGAGTCTCTGCCTTGGTTGTGTAATCTTTTTTTTAATGTTTTTTTTTAATTTTTATTTATTTATGATAGTCACAGACACACACACAGAGAGAGGCAGACACATAGGCAGAGGGAGAAGCAGGCTCCATGCACCGGGAGCCCGATGTGGGATTCGATCCCGGGTCTCCAAGATCGCGCCCGGGCCAAAGGCAGGCACTAAACCGCTGCGCCACCCAGGGATCCCTTGGTTGTGTAATCTTAACAGATTGCTGAACTTCACCTGGCTTCATAACCGTAGTGTGCTTCCCGTAGGGTTGCTGAAAGTATTTGAGATCATTTGGTATGACGACTAGCACTTAGCAGGGATCTATACTTCTATAGCTGATATGTGCAGTTGGTTTGAAGAAAAAAAAAATATCACCAAGACCTTCGTTGAATATATTGTCAGTTAGTAAATTGGCATTCTGAGGTGACCAGGATTTTAGTTAATAGTTCTAGGTAGACCTGAGCCAAGTCAGACTGAATGGTGACCTTCTGTCAAACAATGCCTCTATGTCTGGGGAAACAAAACATACTCAAAGTTAATAGATTACCCAGAAGAAATAAAGGAAGGAAGTTCTTTCATTTCAATCATTATGAAATGTCATTTCTTCACTGACTTTTTCTAACGTCAAAAGTAAACATTCACGTTTCATAGGGTCACTTGACAGAGGAATAGGCCACTATTGGAGTGGTGACCTGGTTTATCTCTCTTCTAAGTTAAGAGCATCTTCTGTTTCCAGAGTGTTTGCTGTTTCTAAAAATGTCTGATACGTCTCCTCTGGTTGAAGCATGAATACACGTGGCAACAGGTGTAAAATGTTTATTGACAGGAAACAACTCTCTAGAAACACATAGTTAATGTTGGGTATATATTGTGTACAAAGACCGTCCCTAAGTGCTAGGGATCCTCACTGAACAAAGTAGGGGTCAGTGAACAAGACAGACCTAGAGCCTTGCCTTGGTGGAGACTATATCCTGGGAATAGGGAGAAAAAGATAAGCATCCTAAATAAATGAATTTTGTAGGACATGGATGGTGATGAACTCTATCGGAAAGGATCATAGGGGAAGGAAGGTGGGAGTAAGGAATGTGGAGTGGTCATTTTTTTTCTCTTCTTTTTTAAAATTTAAAATCAATTAACAGAGTGTGTTATTAATTTCAGAGGTAGAGTTTAGTGATTTATCAGTTGCTTATAACACTGAGTGCTCATTATATCAAGTGCTCTCCTTAATGCCCAGCCCCTAGTTACCCCATGTCCCCACCCACCACCCCTCCAGCAAGACTCAGTTTGTTTCCTAGAGTTCAGGGTCTCTTATGGTTTGTATTCCTCTCTGATCTCATCTTATTTTCCCCTCCCTTGCCCTATGTTCATCTATTTTGTTTCCTAAATTCCACTTAAGTGATATTTCTCTTTCTCTAATTGACTCATTTCACTTAGCATAATATCCTCTAGTTCCATCTATATCATTGCAGATGGCAAGATTGCATTCTTTTTTATGGCTGAGTAATATTCCATTATCTATATATCTATATCTATCACTTCTTCTTTATTCATTCATATGTCAATGGACATCTGGGATATTTCCTTATTTGGAGTGGTCATTTTAAGTAGCACGGTAACAGTGGGCCTTGCTGGCAAGGTGGCATTTGGGAAAAGAAGGTGATAAAAGGAGCCATACTGATCTGGGGGATGAGAAGACAAACATCAGACATAAAAGACATAAGGCAGGGGCATGCCAGAAGTGTTCCAAGAACAGTGGGGAGGCCAGTGTAGCCAGAGTAGAGAGAGGGAAGACCATAGGAAGAGAGAAGACCCAGTCGCTGTTACTGTCTTAATCATGATGAGACATCCCATGAACCTAACTGTGAACTTGAGTCTTAGTTTACTCACTCTGTGTTTGCAGGGTCATCCTCAACTACCCAGTTGGAATGATGGCTCTTAACTTGTAAAGCATTGTTAGGTTTGAGATTTACCTCACAAAACTGTGACCAGGGGAATCAGCACAGCTTGGTGAAGATAGATGTGCTTTAATCAATAGATTTGAGTTCCTGTTCTGGCTTCCTTGACCTGGGGCAAGGTACTTAACCTCTGTGCTTTGGGTTCTGGCTCTGAAATGTGTGAAATTAGATCACTCAAAGTGCCTCCTTTTAAGCTGTGAGGGTTGTAGGGAAGGTCCATGTAAAATCTGGATACAGCACTTGGCACCCAGGAAGTACTAAATAGATACCATTATTTCTTGAAAAGTATAATCAGGAGAATTGGGTCTTCTGGAATACCTATTTTGATGTATATTCAAAACGTATATTGAATAACTAAAACATGCTTTTGAGCAACAATGGCCTTTGAGCCAACCTCTGAGATTATCTCTCATGATCTCGTGTCTGAGGATTCAGACCCCTGTATGGTCCCCTCCCATATTGTATAAGGGTTGGTCTATGTGACCATAAATATGGCAGAAGTGATGCCACGTCATTTTTAAGATTAAAAAGGCATTGCCGCTATGATCTTGATCTTTCTCTCTTTCTCTCTCTCTCTTAATCATCACTTTCTCTGGGGGAAGCCAGCTGTCCTGTCATGAGCAGCCCAATGGAGAGGCGCCCCCTATGGAGGGGTCTACATGACAAGGAACTGAGTCCTTTTGCCAAGGACCATGTAAGTCAGAGCCTTTTTGGAAGTGGATCCAATGGGCGTGGTCAACCTTCAGATGACAGCAGCCCTCACTGATAGAAGGGAACAGTGGGGAGGCCAGTGTAGCCAGATGGCCACATCCGGAGAGCTCCTGAGCCAGAAACATCCACCAAAGCAGCTCCTAGATTCCTGAACCAAGGACACTGGGTGAGATGATCAATACTTGTTGCCTCAAACTATATATATATATATACCAATGTATTGTTTGATTCCCCCCTCAGAGTCATTTCATATGTACCAAGAGATTGCAACATTCTTAGATTCTTTACTTGCTCTGTAGCATTCTTCATTATTGCTCTGTCACATCATCTCAGACGTTCCTGATTATAAGACATTTGAGTTAGTTTCAGTTTTCCAAATAACTGGCACAACAAAAGTAGTGCCCATAAAAAAAAAAAAAGTAGTGTCCATGAGCTGGCCAGTGTCCTGAGAGTCCCATGGACTAAGTCCCTGCCCTGAGGTACTTGAAAGATGGACAACACAGAGGGGCCGAGTCCTCCTGAGGCACCCAGACTACCCAGGTATGGAACCCGAACTCTCGCACAGGGTAGGTAAGAGAGCTGCCCTCTAGGCTGACCTAAGATCGTGAGTACAAAGGAGCTGGGTGAATGTCACTGGTAAGATAATAATGACAATGGCTTTCTAGAATTCTGTGTGATTCCTGGAGAAATACAGGAATGACAATAAACAATAAAACCTTGGGGAGAAAAAAATCCTTGCCTTGGCTCCAAGTCTCAAAGCAGAATTTCAGGGAGGGTGTCTCTGAACCAAAGCCATTGACCTCCCAACTCTGCATGTCTGCCTCCTGTCTCAGTGTTCTCCTCCCCTCCGACTGTGCTTTGTCAGACTCCACCATTGTGGCTGGAAGGAAAAAGTTGACTACGCCCCTCTTTGTTGAAATGCATCACCACGTTACACATCTCGGGTCTCTTGAATGTGGCATTCATTGAAAGGTTCTGACGTAACCAGATCCTCCAAGCAGGGAGCACCATTTCCCCAGCATGGTTGGTTCTGGTGCCCATCATTTGACTTTCCCAGCCTTCCCGACAAGGTTCAGAGGACCACCAGGTCTGCAAGCCATCTTTCACCTTAAAAAAGATAATATATGATATAGGGAGCTGTGCTTACCCTATCAAGGAACAGTAAACACGGTCACCTCTAACACCGCATCAGGTTCACGGTCATCCATCTATTGATGCCACTGGGGGGAAGGTTAGCACTTCTTTAGCAACAAGAATGAGGTTGTCTTGACATCGGTGCTCCTTATTAGGTTTCAGCTGTGCTAATCCTCACTTGAATGTGGGGCAGCCTCCTTCCACCCTCTCAGTCACCCTAGCACCCATGAAGATGCCGCTCCCCGTTCAGCTGCACTCAGAGGACCTTCATTTTCATCTGCTATTAAAAGTCTGTTTGATGAAACAGCAGCCAGGCTCAAGAGACCACTTGGTTGGTTGAAAACTCCCGGGTTAGAGAACGGTGCTGAGGTCAAGGTCAAAAAGTCACCAGGGCAGGATTTCCTTCCCAAAGGAGACAGTGTTTCAGTGACAATGACTCAGTGCAAGGTATCACTATTATGATTGAAATAAATACGAACAACAACACAAGACACGTCCAATGCAGTGCACACGTGTACTAGCTGAAAGCGACCGGAGTGGTGAATTCTGACTCTGCGCCTTTGCAACCTGGGTTCGAATCCTGCCTTCACCACTTAGCACTGTGGCTTTCTGTGGCTACTTGAACCTCCCTGTCTTCATTTCTGCTATGTGAATAATCATCATGCCTGCCTTGCAAGACGATGAGGCTCTCAGTAAGTGTAACTAATTACTGAAATTAAATTCATGATGATGCTTTATACCTCTTTCAAGCCAAAGTCTTTTATATTACAGGGAAGTTTGTACATGTGTTAACTCCTCCAAACTATAGGTACTTTCTTCTGTTTCTTCATCTTTGTGTCCTTTGCAAAGCTTAACTCTGGGGACACCTGGGTGACTCAGTGGTTGAGCATCTGCTTTTGGCTCAGGGCATGATACTGAGGTCCTTGGATGGAGTCCTGCATCAGGCTCTCTCCAGGGAGCCTGCTTCTCCCTCTGCCTACGTCTCTGCCTCTCTCTGTTATCTCTCATGAACAATAAATACAATCTCAAAAAAATAAATAAAACTTAACCCAGTGTTTTGGGCACAGTAAGCCTCCAAGAAATATTTGTTAAATAAGTAAATGTCCTAAATATAGTGGGTCTGCAGGGAAAGGCTTGTACACATAATCTCTCTAGTTAGAAACCTATGAGAATGTCATGTGCCTTTTGAATACTCTATAAATATTTTATATTAGTAACAAGAATGTAATGAAGATGATTATTATGAATAAAGAGTACCCTTAGCTCAAATTTTTCTGAACTGGGGGTTATGTCCTTCTGCAGTATAGAAAACTTGTTCATCCAGGGTTTCAGCTTAGTACCAACTAAACCCTAACTGACTTTGCCAAATAAAGCAAGTGAATCAATGTATTCATTACCTTTCAGGCAGTAATTTCCAGGAACCAGAATGTGGGGCTATCATGTTGTAGGCTGCCATAACTTCTTTTCTTTCTAGATTTAGATAATAATTCCATGTTTTCTGACACAGCAACTAGATTATTTTACAATCATTTCCTCGGTTTCATAATGCTTATAACTAAATGGCAAACTAGTGAAGTCTGGGTTGTGAGCTTTAGAACATAGAAAGAAGCAGAGCTGGTTCTATGGGCCATTCCCTTCTGCTTCTCTATTTTAGCTTTCTCCAGCAAGGGAGGTTGGAGTGCTGTTTTGGAACAGAGAACCACAAAGAACCACTGGCAGTAGGTAAGTGTTCCAGACTGTGAGTCATGGACTAAGGTTTTGTAATATTAATAAATGTTCTTCAGCAAGAAGACTCCTTAGTGGCAGTAGGAACTGAGCAAAGGGGAGAGACATATAGCTTCCCTTAATAAAATCTAGAACCTCCAAGGTTGGCCTTGGAAAAGGATCTATACAGGCGATGAATCCAGTGGTCTCAACTGCGCAATACACCCCCCTCACCCCATTTACCTTTTCTTTGAGGGAGACTCACTTGTGTCCATGTTTGCACATACACACTCCATCACACGCACAAGTGCACACACACATTCTTGCCACTATGACTTCTCTTTAATAATTGGACATAAAACAGACAAAACACTTTCCCTAAAAGTGTTTGAGGAAATATCTCTAAATATCAAATATCTCTAAAATATTTAAGAATGACAAAAACTTAAAGAAAAGTGTCAATGAGGGCAGCCCAGGTGGCTCAGCAGTTTAGCGCCTCCTTCGGCCCAGGGCGTGATCCTGGAGACCTGGGATCGAGTCTCACGTCAGGCTCCCTGCATGGAGCCTACTTCTCCCCCTGGCCTGTGTCTCTGCCTCTCTCTCTCTGTCTCTGTCTCTGTGTGTCTCTCTCCTCTCTCTCTGTGTGTGTCTCTCATGAATAAATAAATAAAATCTTTAAAAAAAATGAAATAAAGAAGAGGATGAGAAAGGATTCTCAATTCTACCTGTCCCAAAGGACTAGTGTTACTTTGGAGATCTCTTGGCCCAGCGGTCTTCCTTGCTCTTTCCTGATTTGCTGCCATGCACCTCATTTGGCTTGAATGCTTGCGGCCTTCAGGGCGCCATATTCCTACCTGCGGCATACCCAAGGCCCATTCTGGTCCAACTCATTCTGGGGGGTTTGATCCTTATGGTGATGTGAGGTTGATATTATTTCCATTTTACAGACAAAAAGCTTGAGTGGTAGGGAGGTAAAAGAGTTGGCTGCCGCTACTTGCACACAATTCCCTATATATGGCAGAAGACTAATTGCATGACATGAAGGTCCACCATGCCAATGGTCTGACGGGGTATATACCTCAGAACCAGGGCAGATGCCCTTTTATTGCAAAGCCTGTATAACTCCTGGTAGTGTTTATTATTAATATACCAGATAGCTTAACTGAATCCTGAGGGAATGGGCACAGGAGACATTGGTTTTGATGGAAAAGGAGAGTGAGGAGAAGTGTTCTAAACATGGGGAGACAGTTCTCATTATGACCCCAAGTGTAGGGTACAGGGCCACATGATGTCACGGTGTGATAGCAAATAAATAATGTGTGTTTAAAACGGGCCTGATAGAAATATGCCACAATCTGAAGTAACTGTATCTAGGTGATAGAGCCATAAATGATTGTTATTCCTAATTTATCCTTTTCATATTTTCCCAAAGTTTTTTTTTCTAATAATGGGCATGCATTACTTTTATAGTCTGAAAAACTACTAAGTTTTCACTTATAACATTGTTAGTGTATGTTAGAGCATAAAAACATAACTATCAAATAAAAAATATCTGTGCTTCAAAGGGCATTATCAAAAAAGTGAAAAGACAATCCACAGAATGGGAGAATATATTTACCAATCATATACCAGATAAAGGACTAGTATTCCTTATCAGATAGAAGACCCTTTACAACTCAACAATACAAAGACACATAATCCCGTGTAAAAATGGACAAAGGATCAGAACTGACATTTCTCCACAGCGGATATATGGATGGCCAAAAAAGGATATGAAAAGATACTCAGCATCATTGGTCATTAGTCAAACCACGAGATACCACCTCACATCCACTAGAATATATATAATGAAAAAAATGACAATGACCATGGGCAAGGGTTTGGAGAAATCAGAACTGTCATAATGGGAAGGTAAGATAGTATGATCACTTTGGAAAAGTTTTTCAATTCCTTGAAAAGTTAATCATAGAGTTACCATATGGGCAAGAAATTCTACCCCTGGATATAGACCCAAGAGAAATGAAATCATTCTTCCACAGAAACTGGTACATGATCGTTCATAGCAGCACAGGGCAGCATAGAGCCAAAAAGTCGAAACAATCCACAATGTCCACCAGAGGATGAATGGAAAAACAAAGATGTGGTTTTATCAATACAAGGGAATATTATTCAGCTATAAAAAGGAGTACTGATACAAGCTACAGTGTGGATGAACTCTGCAAAATACTATGTTCAGTTTAAGAGGCCAGACACAAAGCCTTCATATTGTATGTTTCCACTTATGTGAGATGTTCAGTAAAGGCAAATTCCTAGAGACAGGGCAGATTAGTGGTTGCCCGGGGCTCATTGTGGGGACAACTGAGGAGTGACTACTGATGGGTGTGGGGTTCCTTGTTGGAATTGATCAAAGTGTTCTGGAATTAGGGAGTGGCAGTGGTTACAGGACTATGAGTATATTCCAAACCACCAAACTGTAAACTTTAAGAGTCAATTTTATGATGTGTGAATTGCATCTCAGCAGAAAAAGGACTAAAAATGAAGGAAATTTTCAAATACAAATCCACCAAAAAAAAAAAAAAAAAATTAGAGTCTGCCTTACTTTTGACCGATTCGGTTTGACTATGTTTCAGGGCCTGTGAAATAAATACTCACTGACTAAATATAATGAAAGAAAAACACAGGATGGAGAGCACTGTGTGCATGCAGGAGCCCCCCAACACCATTCTCCCTCTTACTCCTAATCACCTGGGGGATAAAGATTCTTTTCACAGAATTGTGCACATGGGGCAGAGAGAGGGTAGAATCTACTAAACCAATACGCCCTATTCTACAGACGAAGAAACAGGCCCAGAAGGAGGAGTTTGCTCACTGCCCCCCTCTCCCATGAGCTGCAAAAGGACTGATGCGCTTTCCTTGTCCCCCCACCCCACGTATCTTTTTTTAAATAAATTTATTTTTTATTGGTGTTCAATTTACCGACATACGGAATAATACCCAGTGCTCATCCCGTCGAGTCCCCACCTCAGTGCCCGTCACCCAGTCACCCCCACCCCCACTCTCCTCCCCTTCCACCACCCCTAGTTGGTTTCCCAGAGTTAGGAGTCTTTCATGTTGTCTCCCTTTCTGATATTTCCCACTTATTTTTTCTCCTTTCCCCTTTATTCCCTCTCACTATTTTTTATATTCCCCAAATGAATGAGACCATATAATGTCCCACGTATCATTGAGCTGCTTGTTGCCTGTCCTTTTAACAGTCAGGGCCATCAGTTCAGGAATTAGCAGGCGGGCTTTGCCTGAACACACAGAGCAGCACTGATTTCACAGCTTCTTCCTCCCAAGGACCAGCATTTCACTTTTTGAGGTTTGATGACTCCTCACTTTAACCTACTTGCAAAATAACTGTGCCCAGTGTACGGGGCCTTGCTGGTGTGTGCTCTGCTGGAGAGGTGGGGTTGGGGGTGGGGGCCCTAACGCCCTCAAGAAAACCGGTGATCCACTGGAGAGCTGGCATTAATGGTTTTTTGTTATTGGTGGTGGTTTTTGTTGTTGTTGTGTTTGTCTCAGTAACACTTGGTTTTATAAAGTTGGTTCTTCCGTCCGGTTTATTCAAACCATTTTCGTTTGAAAGAGGACTCAAGCCACCGTCTCCCAATCTCCACTCACGTCTCTCTCTGTCCCTCTCTCTCTCCCAGCTGCGACTGCTCTGAATCGGAGCCTGACTTCCTAGTTGGCTCTCAGCTCCCGAGGCGGGCACTGCGCCTCCCTCCCCGCCCCGGGGTCCCCCAGCTCATGCACGCTTCTGGACTCTGCTCCCCGTCCCACCCCCCCCCCCCCGGTCCTGCGGCCGAGCGCGCCCTGGGAAAGGCGGCGGGAGGTCCCTGGCCACCCCGGGGGCGGTCCTGCTCGGGCACCTGCCAGAAGCGAGGGCCCTGCGAGACCACCTGGGGCCACAAGCGACCCCAGCGGAGGGGTGCGGGGGCAGTGAGCCGCGCGGCAGGCGGGCGGGGATACTAGCCGCGGTGCCTCCGGGTCGGGACGGTCGGTGGCGACCGAGTCGAGTTTCCCGGGGGGCGGGGGATGCACGTCTGCCCTCCCCGGGGGGAAGAGCGGGCACACGCGGGCGGCGGGGGCGGGCGGCGCGGAGGGCGCTCCCCTGCCGGGCGCTCCGGGGGCGGGCGGGGGCGGAGGTGCGCGAAGGTGCCTCGTGGGCCTGGCGGGGTTGGGGCGGCGCGCAGGCGCACTGGGGCCAGCCCGCCGGCCGGGTCCCGGGGTACAAAGGAGCGCGGCGCCGCGCGGGGGCCCCCGGAGGTCTCGGGAGCCGCCTGGGGAGGGGGGTCCCTCCCGCCCCGCCCCTCCCCGCCCCTCCCCGGGCGAGCGCGGCTGGGCCTCCCCGCCTGGCTCGCCCTCGCGGGGGCGGAGGGCCCCGAGAGCCGCAGCCCGTTTCGGGGTTTAATTCTGGCGCTTGCTCGCCGGCGCCGGCTCCGCCCCCCGCGCCCCGCCCCCTCCGCCGAGGTCCGGGAGCCCGGCGGGCGCGGAGCCGCAGGTCGGGGAGCGCGCCCGGAGGTGAGTGAGGCGGCGCCGCGCTGCGCCCCGTGCCCGGCGGGGTGGGCGCGGGCAGGCGGGCTCGGCGCGCGCCGGGGGCCAGGGCACCCCGCGGGCTCGCGCTCCCTGCCCCCCGCCCCCGCCCCCGCCCCCGGCGGCCTCGGGGCGGGCCCGGGGTCGCGGCCCCAGGGGTTGCTTGGGGCCCTGCAGCCGCCGGCCGCGGGAAAGTGCGGGCGGGGGGCGCCTGGGACCCCGGGGGCCTGTCCTGCCCGCGACCCGGTGCGGACCCTCCCCGAGGCGGCTCCGGGGGGCGCTCTGGGCTCGGCTCCGCGCGCGCGGCGGCGGGCGGCCTCCTGATCCCTGCGTCCCGGAGCGGCAGGTGGCCTCGCTCGCCAGCCCTGCGCCGACTCGGCGCTGGCTCCGGCCGCGGCCGGCGGGGTCGGCGGGGTCGGCGGGGTCGGCGGGGTCGGGGGGAGGGAGGCGGGAGAGGGAGGGGGAGGGCGGGGGCGCGCCCCGGGCCAGCGCGGCGTCAGGTCCGCGGAGGCTGCGAGCGCCCCGGAGCGCGCGGGTCCCCGACGTCCCCTGTCCCGCGCCACCTGGGCGCACTCGCAGGGTCCCGCGCCCCGGGCAGCCGCCGCCGCTGGCGCCCTCCGCGCTGGCCCTGGGCCCCGGGGAGCTTTCGGAGGCGGCTCCTCGCGGGGGTCCTGCGAGTCTGCGGGAGCCGCCCCGCAGCGGGGTGAGGCGCGACGGGAACCCTCCGGGGCGTCCCCCAGCGCGGGCGGCCTGCACCCCGCACCCCGTCCCCGCGAGCTTCGTCTCTCCTGTTAATTAGTGAAACGACCGGCGCGACGGCCCGAGACCCACACGGCGGGGCGGCCCACCCGCGCGCGGTTGTGCGGTTTCTCGTCGGCCTCGCTGCCCCGCATCCGAGCGGGAGGAAATCAGAACCTGCTTCCTCTTTTGTCAATTCGTGGTTTTATCCACCTTCATTTCTTAGGTGATGCTTAGCTGCTCATCTGCTAATTGTTCCTTTCATCCAACTTTCACTACCGGAAAGTGGGGCGCTCCCGCGTTGTACTTATTTTAAAGACTCAGATGTAATAAACATGCCCTAAATGTACCCTTTTCAAGTGTTCAAGTCCGTGGTGTTTAGTGTATTCACGAAGTTACACGGTTATCACTGATTCCAGAACATTGTCGTCACCCTCCCAAAGGAACCCCATCTCCATTAGCAGTGATTCCTCATTTCACCCTCCCGCAGCCTCCTTCCTTCATTTTAAGGTGTAGTTTTTCCCAGATTGAATTAGAAATTGAGAGATTATTAACTTCAGACCCTTTTTAGTTAATGGATTTGAGGGAAGGTGCTGCCGATGAGGCGGTGGAAGAAAATTTAAGTAGGGGCTGTCCTGTGGTGAGATTAGTGTCTAAGGATGCAGAAGGGGCCAGTGGCGAGTGATGGTCTCCTAAAGAGGCACTTCCATGAGGGATGCATTTTATCCCCCAGGTGGGGGGGGGGGGGCACAGGGGTGCTTTGGGGCACTTTGTGAAGTTCACAAACCCCTCTAGTGGAGGTTCCACCTCAGAAAAAGTGAGTTCTGTTCTGTGTGTGTGTGTGTGTGTGTGTGTTTCAGGGGGAAAAATGATAGAGCAAAAAGGAGCAAGGTTTTAAAAATAGTTTTGTTTTAAATCATCCAAACTGGCCCAAAGAAAAGAAACCACAGGCAAATGGCCACTCGAATCGATACAGTCAAGACCTAGGTTCGTTTTGTGAATGTCAGCATTTGCTCACAAATAGTGCCACGAGCTGATGTGTTCTTGCATTAGCCTCCTTAGTCCAGGGAGGAGGGGGAGGATGGGCGAGGGTGTAGCTGAGGAAATTCAAGGAATTGGGGAGGAGGTAGGAGCAAGGCTGACACAGGCAATTGCTTGTGGGAGCAGAGGCCTGTAGGGCAAACAGGTTCAGAAGCAGCAAGGGGGATCTCAGGGAGAAATTACAGACACATCACTCAGGCAGCTGTTGGATTATTTGTGCATGTTTAAAAAAAAAAAAAAATCAGTGGTGAGCAGAGTTGAAGCAGCCCAAATGACACAACCATCTTTACACTTCTCTTTGGCCCTGCAATCAGAGAAGCCAAGTTGGTTTCAAATGTTGTGGGACATTTTATGCCTCTGTGGCATGGGTGGCTTAGCTTATGCCATCTGTTTTTTGTTTTAAGTAATTGTTAAACTATAGCATACAGACCAATCGTAAGTGTACAGTGTGATGAATTTTCACAGTGAACGTAAAGTTATAACTTGCACTGAGATCAAGACGCAGAATGTTGCCAGACTGCAGAAGACTCCTGCTCTTTTCCCATCGCTTTTTCTTCCCATGGTAACCAGTGTCCCAGCATAGATCAATTTTGTTCATGTTCTCTGTGTGTGGTATAATCTAGTATGTTTTTTGTTTGTTCGTTTGTTTTTCAATCTGGCTTCTTTCTCACCAAATCACTTTGGTGAGACTTAGCCGTGTTGCACGTGGCTCTAATTCAGTCATTATCTTTACTGTGCAATATTTCATTGTGTGACTATGCCCCAAATTAGCTATCTGTTCTAGGGCTGATGGGCGTTTGAGTGGTTGCCAAATTTTGACTATGGCCAGTAGTGTGGCTGTGAACATTGTAGCACATGTCTTGATACACTTGTACACATTTGCTTAGGGTATATGCATAAGAGTAGAAATGCTGAGTTCTAGACTCTTCAGTTTAGAAGATCATGCGAAACATCCCAAAGCGGTTGTATGGTTAATACTTCTTAGAGCAGGATGTGAGAGTTCTGTCCTGTTTTAAACTGTCAAAGCAGGGCAGCCCGGGTGGCTCAGCGGTTTAGCGCCTCCTTCAGCCCAGGGCGTGATCCTGGAGACCCGGGATCGAGTCCCACGTTGGGGTCCCTGCATGGAGCCTGCTTCTCCCTCTGTGTCTCTGCCTCTGTCTCTCTCTCTCTGGATTAAATAAATAAAACCTTTAAAAAAATAAAAATAAACTGCCAAAGCAGTAAATCTACAAAGAGTTTCACAGATGGGCAAAAGGTAACCCATATTTGCCCCATTCTAGCAGATTATTTCAGTTGTGTTCACTTTGGGTGCTTTTCTACGTCTGGTCCTGTTTTTATGAAGTCATAATAGTCAATTTGGTATTTTGTTTCTCTTAACAGTATGTCTTAATATTGCTTCAGTCTCTGTGACTTTCAAATTCCTGCACACATCCACAATCCTGTGGACAGGCTTCCATTTAATAAGCCCCCACACACAACCGGAAATGAGTGTTAATTTTTTGGAGTTGTACATATTGCTACAAAAACCATCTTTGTGCATATAGTTTCCTCCCCTGCCTCTTGTTTGGGTCACTTCATAAACTAGAGACTCTCCGTTTTATGGCTCCGGGTCCATGTGGTTAAACTACTACCTGCAGAACCCAGCTGTCCTTGAATCTAGTACAGAATTGTTTAAAGTAACCTTTAGGTGGCTAATATGTTACCTGCAAAAAAGGTGTCTAATTGGTTTAAAATGTAACTCTCGAAGTAACAGTGAAGTTGACCCTGATACCCCCTTTTTAAATAGTGTAAATGGGACTATTGTAACTTCATTTGCCAGTCATGTGATTTTTCTTTATATTATGCTTTTTTGCAAATGTACTAAGCTAGGAGTTTTAGGGGGTATAAGAGGAATCATACCGTTAAGTAGCTGGTTGTCCAGAAATTATGTACAAAAATTAAAAGTAGCATCTAGGCAGAATCCTTTCATGTGACAAAGGAGTGTTTAGTTCACTTCCCAGATATTGACTGCTTCTGTGAGTTCTGAATCAAAAGAGGTCTTTCTTGCCAGGATGGTTAGGATCGGCTTCTCTGAAATGTAAGACTTGAGCTGAGCTTTAAGGGATCCTTAGAAATTGGTGAGGGAGCAGATATCTCCGAAGAAAATACCACTGAGTTATCTCAGGAAGGGAGATGAACAGTACACAGCCCATTCTGGACAGTGGGAATGATGCCAATCTTATTCTTTTTCTGAAATATAGTGAAAATTGGTGAACTAACATGAAGGCAAAAAAAAAATAATTAGAACTTTTGGGGAGAAAACTTTTTTACTTTCAAGTCAGCATCATGGGGTTCGATTATGAATCCTTGCCAAAGATTACCATGCAGTGGGCTTCTGCATTGCCTGGTTATATGGCTCTAAACTCACTCTTTCCTCTCAAATAAAATGCAGCAAAAATTTCCCTAAACTTGCATGTGGAATAAGCCAATATCAGCTTACCTTTAGAAAATAATAAATACTTTCCTACTTCTATGCAAGACCCTGGTGAGGAAATCCAGAGACCCTCACAGAGTTCGTAGCAAGTGGGGAGATAGAAAGAGAATTATAGTAGGAGGCAGAAGGATGGAAATATTTGCTATTAATGGCCCATCCTGGAAATGTAAAGGGTGGAAAAATTAATGCTGAGAGGTTTGTGTGATATTTAAGGAGATCGGGCCTTGGAAAATGTAGGCAGGTGGAGATTAGAGCAAAGGGCATTGCATTTTAGGGCATAGCTTTTGAAAATGCAAAGGCTTCTGGTAGGGCTTGATGTAATAGTTTGGTCAGTCACCTCTTTGGAGACTCAGGTGACTGGCAGCTTGAGATTATACTCTTTGTCTAGTGGCTTCCTACTGCCAGGCTAACCTGGTTATCTTTGTGGACATGTTGCTCTGGGCCCAGATTGGCTGATGTGAGTATAGGTTGTGTTGCTTGCTGTGTGACTTTTGGCACAGTTACTGAACCTCTCTGTGGTTCCGTTCCCTGTTCATAAAACGAGGATGACAAAAGCAGTCCCCTCATGGAATTACCTGAGGATTAAGGGAGTTAAAATGCTAGAGGGTCACTGGGGTGGCTCAGTTAGTTGAGTATCCAATTCTTGATTTTAGCTCAAGTCATGATCTCAGGGTGTTGGGATCAAGACCCGTGTCAGGCTCCATGCTCCGTGTAGAGTCTGCTTGGGATTCTCTTCCCCTCCCTTTAACCCTCCTGTGTGCGTACTCTCTCTGTAATAAATAAATCTTTAAAAAGAAAACAAAAACCATAGAGAGCACTTCAAAGACTACCTGGTACACCATTAATGCTGAATATGTCCACTGTTGTTTCTTTAATTTTTAATTGTTTAAATTTTTGAAGTAATATTTGTATAGAAAATAGTGCCAACAACAAGCATTTAAAATGAAAACAAAAACCTCGTCACTCCTCTCTGATCCCTGCTCAGCTATAGTCTCTTATGGGGTGTTAACTCTCTGGTTTTTTTTGTTGTTGTTGTTGTTATTGTTGTTGTATGTTCTTTTGGTGGATGTCATTGAGCAAATGACCTCAAACCTTAGTGGCTTAAGCAATTCTTTCATGGTGTTATGGATTCCATGGCTCGGGGATTGGGGCATGGCTTGGCTGAGTGTCCTTGTGGTGGTGCAATCTCTGTGTAGCAACCACCTGGTGAATGGGCTGGCCTGGAGGGTCCAAGGAGGCTTTGCTGCCATGCCTCGTGCCTTGGCAGGGATGGCTGGGAGATGGGGCTCAGGGTTGACTGCTGACCAGAGTGTCTATTACACATGGCAACTTCCATCGGTACTCAAGTCTGCTCACAAGGCCCCCAGCTCCCTTCATGCGTTAATCAGGGTTCTTTGGAGCAACAGAACAAGTAGGGTGTGTGCATGTTTATAGAAAAAAGAGGTATGTTAAGTAGTTGGCTCACATGATTATGGAGGCTGGTGAGTCCAAAATCTGCAATGTGAGCCAGCAGAGTGGAGACCCAGGAGAGCCAGTAGTGCAGGTGAAGACCAAAGACAGTCTGCTGGAGAATTCTGTCCTGCTCGGGGAAGCTGATCTTTTTGTCCTATTCAGACCATCAACTGATTGGATGAGGCCCACCTGTGTTATGGAGAATAGTCTGCTTAACCCAGTAGTCACTGACTTTTTTTTTTTTTTTTAATTTTATTTATTTATGATAGTCACAGAGAGAGAGAGAGGCAGAGACACAGGCAGAGGGAGAAGCAGGCTCCATGCACTGGGAGCCCGATGTGGGATTCGATCCCGGGTCTCCAGAATCGCGCCCTGGGCCAAAGGCAGGCACCAAACCGCTGTGCCACCCAGGGATCCCCAGTAGTCACTGACTTAAATGTTAATCTCATCCTCAGATACTCTACAGATGGACAGATACAATTAACTTGAGCTAGAATACCTCCAGAGAACCAGTTGGAGGCTTCCTGGCCTTTTATGACCTAGCCTCAGAGGTTACATGACTTTCCTGTCCTCAAACTCTGTTGATTGGGTCCATCAAAAGTCTGCTCCAACTCCAGGGGACACGGACCTGCCACTTGATGGGAAGAGTGTCCGCACATTTGCAGCCTTCTTAAACTGCCACAGTGCACCCGTGATTTCAACCAACTTGGCAGTTTCCATTCATTCTCCAGTAAGGAAGAAAGGGAATTAATATTACCCCCACCTCTTTTCTCTTCTTCTCCCCAGTTTTATTAGATATCCCATTATTTTTATCTTGTTATTTTTAGTTCTCTTTTTTCAATTACCTTTATAATTTTAAATAAAGCACTCCATACTTGACAAGGCCATGGAAAAATGAGGTTTGTTTAGTGTGTGCGTGTATGTTCAAGCAGTGGAAAAGAACAAAACTGTCTACGAGGAGGCCCTAACAGAGAGGCTCTTATTAAAACACTCCAGTCACTAGATGTGTGAATTGCTTGCGAGCATGTCCCCTGATGCGCACAGCAGGTGACATAATCCAGTGGTTCTTATTTTCTCTTTGGCTTTTAAACTCTGATACCTGTTTGCCTTTTTTCTTCCTTGAGCTTTATGTTTCAAGTATGAATGCTTTCTCACTGATGAAGAATCTTAAAACAGATACACTGTTGAGTTGTGTATTTGTGTATGGATAACATACACCAGAAGAACCTATCAGAACTAAGTATCCTCATGCTTTTTTCATTACAGGAGCAATCAGGTAATTGGAAACAGTTATATATTTCAGTGTCAGAAACCCTGTTGGAAGGTTTTTTTTTTTTTTTTTTTTTTAATTAGTTAATGGAATTGAGCAGTGGGGCTTAGTTTAACGCTCAGAAGACATACTAATCCCTTTTTATAATTATCTGATCCCCTGAGAAGCACACAAGAGCCTCTATTCTTGTTGGTTTACATTGTTGTATTGCAGATAAAACTCCTTTGTATATAATTTTTGACTTGATTAGAGGTAAGAAGGTAAATATGTTGGTATCTGCATTACGTTTTGGACTAAAGTTATTCAGATTTCTGTTGGTCTTTCTGACTAGTTCACCTGTTGACCTTGGGGAAAATATGAAAAAATAATGAGAGCAAAGGTAGAAATCAAGCTGAATCCATCCTCCCTCTTTCTCATTCTCCTTCTATCTTCCTCCTGACCCTTTTTCCTTCTCTCCTCTTCCTCCTCAACAGCTCTTTCCTATCAAAACAACTCCTTAGGAGTAGCCCTTTTTAGGGGTGGTGACTGACCCTATTAGGTGATGCTACAAGTCATTTTTCTGCTAAATGCTTGCTCATCTCCCTTCCCCCAAATAGAGCCATGGACCCAAGCTGATCATCTTTGTATCACGCCCGTGGGCTGTCCATCTAATATCACAGGTCAGTTTTGTCAGTGTTTAGACTTTAATATGTGGAATCGCAGAGTGTGTACCCTTTTGTGTCTGGCTTCTTCTCCATGTTGTATTTGTAGGATTGATCCATGTGATCTTATGTGACAATGGAGTGTTCTTTGCATTTTTTGATTGTGTTCTGCAGTGTGACTATACCACTGTTTATCCATCGTCCTGGAGACTTACATTGGGTTGTTCCCAGTTTGGGACCAGCATGAACAGTGCTGTCACGAACAAGTCTGTGCATGTGTCCTGGTGAACGTATGTATACAGTTATGTTGGGTGCACATCCAGAAACGAAGTTGCCAGATTGGCTGCACACAGTTCTGCTGTGGTAGAGATCTCTGTAGCAGCTGTATTCATCTATCTTCCCAGCAGTGCTGTGTGAGTTCTCACTCGAATGCTTGTTATTCTCCATTGTCTTATTCTAACCAGTTGGGTAAATATATATTCTTGAATTCCCCAGACTCCAAAAAAAAAAGGGCTCATATTCTTTTCATGTTATGGCATAGTGAAATAGAAAAGATTAGACCAGTTAAAGAATTCATCTAAAGATTTCATGTCAGCTTTTTAACTAGTCTAGCTTTTTTGTTTCTCTGTGTCATAAAATTCAGTTCTCATGGTATTTTCTCTTTTAATTTGGTAGGAGATGCACGTCAAGAGATTTACTATTAATAAAAGTCAACAAAACATTATGAATAAACTCTGCAGGTCCTGAGCAGTAAGGCTTTCAGTATATTTGAAGGCTGAAATTTTGCTTATGCCATCTTATCCTTTGAACTTCCCTGATTTGTTAAGTCGATTTACTGATTTTTGGCATATACTATGACATTTTTATAGGAGAATTTGTCTAAGTCATGCTCTGTAGATGACCAGGAATTAAATTTCCACAAGGTAGCACAACAGAAAATTTGAACTCTTGACTCATCATTTCTTAAAGGCAGAAAAGAAGGAGATTGTCCACACAGGGACACTTTGGATATTGTGTTGGTTCAGTGGCAATTGCCATTTTTTAGAAAATGGAATGAGTCGTTTTGATGATACTTAACATGTGATTTGATGTGCTTGAAATTTGTTTTGATGTTTTTCCTCTTGGCCTTTTGAAATTTCATCCTTCATCTTCTACTTGAAGCTGCCTATTTTATCTTCTCAATTGTTTCTTTTTGAGGATTGTATGCCTCTCAAGGAAGGCAGCCCAGCTTCAGACTTAGTGCAAACATCCTCTCCTCCTTTGAATATCACTAGGGGTGTTGCTGATCAAGGGACAGGCACTGTTTATCTTCAGGGCCTTTAAGGCTTTTGTAGGGACTCTTTGGCCCGTTGGTGGCAAGATTCAGCCCTGTGTGGCATAGCTTATAGGGTCTTTAGAAAACACAGGCTTCTGACCTTAAGAGCAGAATGAGACTTCTCTGCCTCCAGAGACCCCCACCCTTTGACCTCCTTTCAGAGTTATAGTTCAGGAAGGGGGGGAGGGAGTTTGCAGGATCTCCATCAAGGAGAGAAGGGTGGGAGGGAAATGATTGAAACAACTCAAATTTTCTTAGCCCAGGCAGGGTTTCAGTAACAACTAGAAGCAATTATTTTTTTTTATTTTTATTTTTTTTTTTTATTTATGATAGTCACAGAGAGAGAGAGAGAGAGGCAGAGACACAGGCAGAGGGAGAAGCGGGCTCCACGCACCGGGAGCCCGACGTGGGATTCGATCCCGGGTCTCCAGGATCGTGCCCCGGGCCAAAGGCAGGCGCCAAACCGCTGCGCCACCCAGGGATCCCAACTAGAAGCAATTAAAATAGTTTACTGCTATGGGAGTTTTTGTATGTTGTTTAAAAAGTAGATTTTTTTTTAAGTTGAGGGAATTCAAGACTAATCCTTTCACGAAGTCATATGCACTTGTGTTCTGCTATGGGTTTTTTTGGTTTGTTTTTTGTTTTTAAGATTTTATTTATTCATGAGAGACACAGACAGAGGCAGAGATATTAGCAGAGGGAGAAGTAGGCTCCCGGGGGTCGGGGGGGAGGCTGATGCAGGACTTGATCCCAAGACCCTGGGATCACGACTTGTGCCAAAGGCAGGTGCTCAACCACTGAGCCACCCAGGCATCCCTATTTTTTTATTTTTAAAAAAATTTATTTATTTATCTTAGAGAGAGCAAACAGGGGGGAAGAGCAGAGGGAGAGGGAGAGAGAGAACCCCAAAGAGATTCCACACTCAGCCTGGAGCTGGTCACGGGCCTCGATTCCGCAACCCTAGGATCATGACCTAAGCCAATACCAAGAGTCAGACCCTCCACTGACTGAGCCACCCAGGCACCCTCAGGAGAGTTTTAATCATTTTCAGGTTAATAGAGAAGCAGAATGATCTCTTTTTGTTTGTTCTTAGGTTTATTTTAGCCAGCCTCTAGAAACAAAAGGCTACTGTTTGGATAACCAGGGAAGCCAGGAGAGCCTAATTGGAAGGACTTTGTTTTCCTTTAATGAAATCCCGTGTGCTCATAAAGCTGTCTCCCACCTTGCAGAGAAGAGGATCTCTCACTCAGAGACAGAGTGCTGCTGTGTCTGGGTTTGGTGCTGCCCACGGCTGGGAAGGGCATGCCAGCAGCTCCCCCCTCGATGTCAGGAATGAGTAAGAAGGCCTTGAGGACTCTTAGCCAGCCCAGAGCCATTGCATTACAGTAGCTTTACTACAGTGGGGGAAAAATGTCCTTCTTTCCTGTCCCATCACCTGTCCCAAAGCTCCCAGCTTTGCCAGCAAGAGGAGGAAATACTGCTTAAGGGCTTGACATTTACATAGTTTTGGAATCATTTTCATAGGAACTTCCTCTTTCAAGGAAGAGGTGTCATGAGCCTCTGGCCTCACATCCAGTTTGACCGAATAACCAGGCTTACCTGTTTATCCGATTTGGCCTGACTTTGAGCTGTGACCAACAGATGTCTCTTCTAGCCTGGGTTCCAGGCTGGATAGAGGGTGGCTGAATCCATGGAAACTGCTTTGTTCTCAACATCTCTTCTTCCTCCGTGGCCCAGGGCAGCTTTTTCGTCCCTACTTTCTTCCCTGTTTCTTTACCTTTATTTTTATTTATTTTTAAGATTTTATTTATTTATTCATGAGAGACACAGAGACATAGGCAGAGGGAGAAGCAGGCTCCCTGTGGGGAGCCCAAAGCAGGACTCGATTCCAGGACCCCAGGAACAAGACTTGAGCTGAAGGCAGGTGCTCAGCCACTGAGCCACCCAGGTGCCCTCCTTACCTTTATTTTTGGGCTGGCCAGGTTGAAAGGATCTGATTCAATACAGGCAGTGGTCAGGAGCCTGGGCTTAAGAGTCTCAACTCTTACACTTCCCATCAGGAGTATATTTCCTTTGCCTCCTTGTGTCTGGAAAGAAACAATATCATTTTGCCGTGGTGTTTAGGTGGGTGTTGGGTGGGTGTTGGGGGGTGGTGGTGGGGGAAGCAGGGTGGAGAAGGTAGGAAGGAAATATAAAGGAAGGAAAGTCTAAGATACGGTGTTTCCTAACTGTGAAACTCCCTAAAAGAACATCTCAAAAGAGCTGTCCTGTTTGCTTAGGGCCAGAGGAGCAGAGAAAGTTCTGCTGTCCCAGGCAGCACACAGTGGATGAAAGCACCCTGGGATCAAGTTAAAGGGCCGAGACAGGCTCAGGGACCCCGATTCTGAGAAGTGCCACCACCCTTATCCCCTCTCTGCAAGGTCTTCCACAGTTTTGGGTGAGCAAGGTCATCTGTCTCTGCCTGTAACATGGATGTAAGGAGAGGTCTGGGACCAAGGAGCCGAGGTGATCAGTGAGGTCGTGGGTGTGTGAGCCTTGCCGGAACTTTGTTGAAATCTGGATCACTCGCCTGCTATCCCAGCCAGGAAGGCTCAGTGATTGTGTGGGACGATAGGATTCCTGGTAATTGCTGTTGGTTATTGAGGTTGGGGTACTCATCTCTGGAGGCCCTGGGATGGGGGAGTTGAGCTACATTCTTGGGACCCCACATTGGTGCTCTGCACATCTCTTCCAAGGAAGCACCTCCATACAAATGCTGGTTGTGCAGGGCTGTGCTGAAAGCGTGTTTTGGGACTTTTAAGGGCTGGTGTGCAAGCCATTCATCATTTATAATAACGTTTCCAAATATACTTGATAAACTGTGGGTACATTACTGGCTTTTAAATCAATGATTCATTGTATCTGAAGCTTTGAGGGAATTGAGGAGAGTAACTTTGTATTTATAGTCCAAGGCCTGAGCAAAAGCTGGGTCCCATTCAGTTAACTACCTTTCTTAAGTCAATGAGTGTATATATATATATATATATACATATATATATATATACCCAGAGAATTGGGTCTTTTTTTCACAGCAACATGTATTATTTTGCCTTTTCTCGTGTTCATTAAAATTAAGAACTTTGATTTAGCTGTATAAATTAAGAGTGGAAAGGCAAGTCACAAAGTAGAAGATATTTGTCATATATCCAATAAGCAGCTTATCCAGAATGTGTCGGGAACAGCTACAAATCAACAGGAAAAGCAAAACCTAATTTTTTAAAAAGATTTTATTTATTTATTCATGATAGACATAGAGAGAGAGAGAGAGAGGTAGAGACACAGGCAGAGGGAGAAGCAGGCTTCATGCCAGGAGCCCGATGCGGGACTCAATCCCGGGACTCCAGGATCGCGCCCTGGGCCAAAGGCAGGCGCTAAACCGCTGGGCCACCCAGGGATCCCCGCAAAACCTAATTTTATTTTTATTTTTATTTTTTTTTTAATTTTTTTTTAATTTTTATTTATTTATGATAGTCACAGAGAGAGAGAGAGAGGCAGAGACATAGGCAGAGGGAGAAGCAGGCTCCATGCACCGGGAGCCTGATGTGGGATTCGATCCTGGGTCTCCAGGATCGCGCCCTGGGCCAAAGGCAGGCGCCAAACCGCTGCGCCACCCAGGGATCCCGCAAAACCTAATTTTAAAAAAAGATTTATTTATTTATTCATGAAAGACACACAGAGAGAGGCAGAGGCCTAGGCAGAGGGAGAAGCAGACTCCCTGCAGGGACCCTGATCGCGGATCATGTGCTGAGCCAAAAGATGCTTAACCACTGAGCCACCTAGGCATCCCAACAAAACCTAATTTTAGAAGTGAGAAGGGCATTCAGTATCGTCAGTCATTGGGAAAATGCACATTAAAACTACTATAAAATGCGAACACATATTCAAATGGCTCAAATTTGAAGAACAAACCCTGATAACCAAGTATTAATGGAGATAGGAAAAGCTTAAACTCTCATTCACTGCTAGTGGAAGTATGAATTGGTTTGATCACTTTGGACTTTATTATAAAGCTGAACAAATACATGTCCTATGACTTAAAATCCTAGATACATATGCCCAACAGGAATGAGTGTGTATGTACAACAGAAGTGTTTGCAAGAATGCTCATAACAATGATAGACACATAAGAGAAACTGTCCAAATGCCCATGAATGGATAAAAAAATTGTGTTAGGGTTATGCATGAAATATTTTACAGCAATAAAAAAGAACAGTATTGCTGCTCAGAACAACATCATGAATATTGAGACACATTTTATTGAGTAATATAGATATTAAGTAAAAGAAGCCAAAGTTTACATATTTTATGATTTTTTTTTTAAAGATTTTATTTATTTATTCATTAGAGACACAGAGAGAGGCAGAGACATAGGCAGAGGGAGAAGCAGGCTCCCTGCAGGGTGCCTGATGCGGGACTCCATCTCAGGACCCTATGTCTCTACCTGAGCCCAAGGCAGATACTCAACCACTGAGCCCCTTGTATGATTTATTTTATATGAAGCTCAAAAAGAGGCAAAAATAATCACTGGTGAATAGAAGAATAGGGCAAGGGGCCTGGGGTGAGGGGTCTATTGACTGGGAAAGGACATAGGGGGCTTCTGGGATCCTTATGACGTTCTCTATCTTTGAGCTAGCTGCTGGTGTCATGAATATGTTCATTTGTAAGAATTCCTCATGATTAAATATTTAAGATTTATACTTTTCTGTGTGTGTCTTCCTTAATTTTAAAAGTTTAATAAGATCAAGCCTTTAAAACTAAATAAGCCAAGATTCATAAGAAACCAGTTGGGCTTATCGGCTGTGTAAAAAGAGACACTCATTTAAACTGGCGGAGGCAAACCAAGCATCAACAAGAAGGAGTTTGTTGGGAGGAACCCAGTGAAACCCCAGAACGTAATAGCCCAGCCAGTCCCCCTGAGAGTTAGGACCTGAAGTTGATTCCTCTTGGTCACGCATAGTATCTTGTCTCTAGCATTTGTACCATACTTTGGCTTTCCTCGACAGAATATCTTCTTCTGTCTGCTTGAGTAAGAAAATGGCAACCCAGCCCTTGCTCATCACAACACCCTTCTCCAGCCAAACTGCTCTAGCTCTCTCCTCCCGCCCCCTGCTGATCTCTACCAAGATCTTCCACAATCTAGCCTTACAGAGGGACCTATTATCTTGTATCATTTGGGGATTATGAAGTAGTTTCCCAAGTGCATGAAGTTTCACACCTTCTGGATACAACTTTCTCTCCAATGGTAGGAAATAGTGTTCCTAACTTGATTTGAACTTGGCAATGCAAACAGCCTTCCTGATAACTATTGTGGACTGGGTAACCATAATGGTGGGAACCATGATCCCCAGATTTAGGACTTCCCAAGGCAGAGTATATTGCATTCTCTCTCTCCCACTCTCCTGGGTCAGCTTAGTCCTAGTAAGGGTTCTGAGTTTCTTTGGGCATCCAGCTTGCCAAACCCCACCACAAATTTGCAGGAGATGTGCTGAATTTTTCCTCTAGCAATGAAATTTTTAAATGAATTGCTGTATATATTCATCAGAGTAGCTATGAGAAGGGTCTTTAAGCATTGTTTTCCTTTGGCTTCTAGAAAAAAGTTTGCGAGATCTTGATTTTCATCCTTATGTTTTAGTTGCTCATTTAAAAAACTATTTGCACCATCAGATCTTACTCATATTGGTAAGATTTCCAGGCAGAGGCTAACAGTAAAAAGCTAAAATAAACCTGGACTTTTTTGGGATTGAATTCTACATCTCATAAAATCCCAGGTAATTACATTTCCTTGTTTTGCTGGGAGACTGGTATGCCGGTTAAGTTTATAACCTTGATTCTTGTTTTATCCCCCCATCAGTTAGAGATTAATTACATGCCTATGGAAGGCTGAGCTGTTGAACCTTATCTTCTTTGAACCTACCATTGTTCTCGACAAGGTCTTCTAAAGGTCAAACAAGTAACCTAAGTTTCCCCTCTCTTTTTAAAGCACATATTTATAAGGTAAAAACTTTAATTGGAAAAAAGACATTATTTTCAGTTTATCATATATGTTATGCAATTGATTAGCATGGGAATTCATTGGCGGTAAGACCTGCATGTCTTTCTACATTCATTACATATCCATATCCATATGAATATTACATATTCATTCTACATATTATTCCATTGATCATTAACTCATTACATAATAGCTGTGGCTCTGCTCCAAAGGCCTTCAGTATTCTAGCTCCAGATCTGGGTTCCACGAGCCACCCCACTCTGGGACATAGTAGAGGATGAGAAAGAGAATGACCAATCCATTCTTGGCTATTAATGCTTCTGTTTATAAGTCACTTCTCACATTCACTTGGCTATGGCAAGTCACATGGCGAAGCCTACCAACAGCGAGGTTGGTGTAGTTAATTCTTCCATCTGGAGACACTGTAAGTCACATGACAATGGGGAGTATAATCCTTTTATAGGGACTGCAGCAGATAATTGAAACGACAACATAATCTACAATGGAAAACTGTCTTTAATTCTGAGAAGTTTAATGGCCTGTATGCTGATTCAGAAACAGTGTTTAGAACTGATTACATCTGTATTTCGGGGTTTGTTTTGAAAAAGTTATGCTTCAGAAATCTGCCTACATATGGAAAACAGAGTCTAGTTTTTATACAGGACTGATTAATCTTTTATGAGTTGGAGAGCTGTGCTCACAATTTGGTAACTTTCCACTCACTGTTTCTTAAGGGTCTGCATCTGAATTTAAACAGGAAGTTACTCTTTTTACTCTCTTGACTTTTATATCTTGATTTTCTGTGTATTATTGCCATCTTATTGGCCAATTGTCTTTGGTTTAATTGCCTGAAGTAATATGGCTTTGGCAGCCAATCGATGGCAGATGACACTGTAAAAAGAAGAATAGACATGAGCCTTTTTGAGAAAACTGAAATTTATTAGGGCTTAGTGAATCTGTCCTGGTATTTTTTTTTTTTTTAAGTGAAATTGCTGAGCTATTGTCAATATCCTTACTGGGGAATTTCTGTCTTAGTGTTGACAAAGGACAAAATCAGAACCCTTTGAAGAAAGATGGCAAATTGCAATTGTACATGCTGTGAGGTATGAAACTTGAATGCTTTGAGTGGTTATCTCCCATCTGCGTGTTGGGGAGATTCAGAACCCTTTTTGGGAGCCCGGCAGGGAAACGTGGCCATGCTTAGAGTTTTGCCCCCACAGCCTTTTGTGGAGTGGGGGGCCATCTCTTTAGGCAAGAGTCTTGCATAGTTTCTGGTTATTATTTTTTTTAAAGATTTATTTATTTGGGGAGGGGCAGAGAATCTCAAGCAGACGTCCCACTAAGCACAGAGCTCCATGCAGGGCTTGATCTCACAACCCTGATATCACAACCTGAGTCAAAATCAAGAGTCAGTTGCTTAACCAGCTAAGTCACCCAGGTGCCCCTAGTTTCTGTAATTTTTGTTAAGAATGCTGAGACTTCTTCTGATTGGTTGAATTTTTTTTTTTTTACAAAAACAACCATGAGATATAATTGATATAAACATTATATTAACTTTAGCTGTATAATATAATGATTCAATATTATGTATTTTGCAGAATGATAGTTAACATCCATCACCACACAATTACAAATTTTTTTCCGTGTAATAAGAACTTTTTTATTAAAGTTTTTCATTTTATTTCCAATTAGCTAATAAACACTGTTAGAATAATTTCAGGTGAACAATATAGTGATTCAGCAATTCTGTACATCAGTGCTCATCATGATAAATATACTCTTTAATCCCCTTCACCTATTTCCCCAGCCCTCCATCCATATCCCCTCTGGTAACCATCTGTCTGTTCTCTGTAGTTAAGAGTCTGTTCCTTGATTTTTCTCTCTCTTTCTTTTCCTTTGTGTGTTTCTTAAATTCTATATATGAGTGAAATCATGTGGTATTTGTCTATGACTGATTTCACTTAGCATTATACTCTCTAGAGCCATCCATGTTGTTGTAAATGGCAAGATTCCATTCTTTTGAGCGGCTGAGTAATATTCCATTGTATGTATATACCCATTTTCATTATCCATTCATCTGTGGATGGACACTTGGGCTGCTTCCATAATTTTGGCTATTGTAAATAATGCTGCCGTATACATAGGGGTGCTTGTAGCCTTTTGAATTAGTGTTTTTGTATACTTTGGGTAAATACCCAGTAGTCTGGGTCATAGGGCATTTCTGTTTTTAACTTTCTGGGGGACCTCCATACTGGTTTCCAGAGTGAATGCAGCAGTTTGCATTCCCACCAACAGTGCACAATGGTTCCTTTTTCTCCACATCCTTGACAACACTGTTGTTTCTTGTGTTGTTTATTTAGCCATTCTGACAGGTATGAAGTGATATCTCATGGTTTTGATTTGCATTTCCCTGATGATGTGTGATGTCGAGCAGCTTTTTGTGTGTCTGTTGATGTGATGAGAACTTTTGAGATCACTCTGCAACTTTCAAATAACCCAGTATTATTAACTATAATTGGTTGGCTTCTAAGGTAAGTGGACCAACCCTTGATGGGTAACACTTAATCAGCCCCAAGTATTAATGAAAACTTGTTTTTGAGAAATAGCGTCCATTTGTGAAATTCTAAAGGATTTTGCACACCATTTCCTGTCAAAGCATTGGGTACTTTCGATGCCGGTTTTACTTTCTGATTTCCTGTTAAATTGCCATGTGTTAGGTCCTTAGCTTGCATTATTGAGGGATAGGAAGTAGTTCAAGGATGGCCATGGGAAACTCTAACACATCCATCTCATTCGTGTCTTTCAGTAGCTCTTTTATGAAGAAGCAGTAGGAAAGTTGCCCTGGGCCCCCATATTAGATGATGTTGATTTATTGAACGATACGAATCTCATCAGAGACCTTGATTTTCTTACTGTGTTGACCAAATGTAATCCTGCTATTAAACAACCATGTACAGTTTCATGATTGCCATTTTTCCTAATTTACACCTTATTTACTATTCCGTTCTACTTTCCCTTGTTCTGCATTTTACATTTTTTTTCCATTTTTAAACTTAAGGTAAGGATCGTTCAGTCTCATTTTGAAAGTTGCCTGAAGCCCTTTCCAGAACAAGGCTGGATATAAATACATAGAGTGTGCCTACTGGGTGCATTCAGGCATGTTAAGAGGGCCCTTAAATGTATATGAAGTGTGCACAGAGAGCGAAGGAGAGACAAGAAATCCCCTTTCTGTGCCCTTTGTCCATTGTTCTCACAAACAGGTGTGTATGCCCGCGGCTTGCTGGGGTCTCTGGCTCTTGTACCGAGTCTCTAGCAAGTGACTCTTTCCCGGCCCTTTCGCTAACGAGGAAGGGGCTCGTGGTGGGCTGTGGGGTGTGCCACGCAAGCCCAGGACTGACAGTGGGGTTAAACTGGCAGCAGGCGGTGGCCCGTGGGCAGGAACAGCTCGGGAAGGCACTGCACACTAACGCTGGGTTGGCGGTTGGTGTTTTGCGATGAGCTGCTTTGGCATCTGACCCAGGTCGCTCTGCAGGCCCTGGGAAGCTCCTTGGGCTAGGAGCGTGTGCCTGTCCGTGTTCTCATGACCACCAGCCCGTGACCTGCTCTGGCTTTCCCTTCACTGCCTCCCTCGGTGCTGACAGCTCCTGCTAACCGAGCCAGAATGGGCCAGAAGCTAAATACCTGGCTAGCTGTGCCGTAGCTTCTCCAAGAAGCACTTTCCCTGAACTTTGACGAGATGCCCTTCGCTGTTATTGATGGACAACATAAAGCCTGTTCATGTTACAAATTTTGTACGCTTGCTGGTTCTCCTCCTAGCTCACTGGCCACTCCTTCTCACTTTCCGTTACTGGTTCTTCGTCTCCTTGATTTTTGGAGGGCCCAAGGGGGCTCAGTCCTTGATCTGTTCTTTTCTGTAGACTCTCATTCCCTTGGTGATGTCATCCAGTCTCATGGCTTCAGGTGCTATTAATATTCTGGTCAATTTCACATTTATTTCTCCAGCTCTGACTTTTTCCCCAACTCCATGCTTATATGCCCAACTACCTACCTCCTCATATTTCCACCAGTTGTGTTCTGTGGCCACCTTATGTGGCCAAAACAATTTCTGGTTTATCTTCAAACTTGTTTTTCCCACAGCTTCTCCTGTTTCCATTGATGGCAAAACCCTAAAACTGTGTGTTTATCTTCACTCTCTTTTCTCTCACACTTCAGTCCATTAGCAAATCCTGCTGACTCTCCCTTAGGAATTTATCCAGAATCTTCCTCCTCTCCATTTCTACCATCCTCTCTCGCCTGGATTACTACAAGAGCCTTGTAGCTGGTCTCCCTGTCTCTGTCCTTGAGATCTATTCTCAACAGTGGTTCTTTATTTTCTTAAAATTTTTAAAAATATATTTTATTAATTTATTTGAGAGAGAGCGTGAGCAGGAAGAGGAGCAGCGGGAGAGGGAGAAGCAGACGACCACTGAGCAGGGAGCCTGACGTGGGGCTCGATCCCAGGACCCTGAGATCATGACCCAAGCCAAAGGCAGACACTTCACCAACTGAGCCACCCAGGAGCCCCAATAGTGGCTCTTTAAAAACAACAAATGTTGAGATGAGTCAGATGATGGGACTTTGCTCAAACCCCCTTTTTGCTTCCTGTTTTCATAAAAGTTTTTACAGTGAACTCTGGGACTCTTTCGAGCGAGTCCCTTGGTACTGTCTACCTTCCTCTCCTGTACTCACCCCTCACCCTTGCTCAACAGCCCAGGCCTCCTTGGTCTTCCTCAAATTTGCCTCTGTGCTTCCCCTTAGGGCCTGTGCACTGGCTGCTTCCTCTGCCTCCGATGTTCTCATCCCCATGTCTGCTCATGCTGGGTGCTTGCTCCCATGTCACTGTCCTCTGTACCTTGACTGTGGATTCAGAATTGAAATCGTCATCCTCTCACTACCTCTAGCCCCCTGACCGAACCCTCCCTCATCATGGAACTTACTATTATGTTTGTTGTTTATTGTCTTTCTACCTGGGCAGAATATGGCCTTCCCCCAGGTAGGGTTCTCTATCTGGTTTGTTGGCTCACATATACCAAACTCTTAGAGCCTGGAAACACAGAAGGTGCTTAATAGATATTTGTTGTTGGATGAGCTACTACTAAAAAGGGTTCACTGTCCCATTCAGTCCCTCCTATAGGGAAGCTGTATGTGTCAGTTCATGTTACGAAAAAAAAAATCTCTTTCCCTGATAAATGGGGACTTTTAATTTTTTCCCCAGTTATGAAAGTTGCATAATTCATCATATTTCCCTTTTTGCTCTGGCTACTAGGAGGCCAGGAGCTAAGTCTGATGCTCAGCTCTACTTCACTATGTTGGTAAAATAATACAACCCCTCTTCTCCTTTGCCCTCTCCCCAGCCTTCACTTGATGAAAAGTTGTCTGGGAGTTCTTTTCATTTTTTGACAATAACTATGTCTTTTATCATTAGACCCTTCAAAGTAACCTTTGGGCATAAATGGTGTGTAAGAATTCAAATCCACTCTGCAAAGGAGAGGTAGTTTATATAAGGTATTTGCTTATAGCTGGCTTTCTTTTGAGCCTCAGCTAGATCAGTACCGTTGTTTTAGGGAGTGTGCAGCTTACAGGTTTGATGAGTCCTCTGAAACAGTGATTTTCATATGCTACCTCTCCAAGCTTTTATTTGATTGAATTGCACACGTACAAGTATTAATATACTTGTAAGCTACTGTCAACTGCAAACTCTGCTTCTTTAGACCCAAGGATACTAATTTCTGACAGAAGATCCTTTGAAGAATTTCTTGCCACCGTTCAACAAAATAAGTTGTTGGTCAAAACCCAGAGGATTAAATTAATGGTAGGCTGTTCAGTTGGGACACATAAGAACAGATGTCCTAGTGCATGCTTTCCAAATGGGGGCAGTTGTGTGGAATAAACAGAGCCATAGCTTAAAAGTCTTTCTGGAACTTCACCTTGGCTTAAAATCTTTGGAGAAATCTCTTCTTAATTTGGACAGTTTTAGCAAGTTCTGTCACATAGATGCTTATGAAAATCTGCAGAATTTCCTATTTCTGAGTTGGCCAAATTTGAGTTAATGACTCCAGTAAGTGTTGTCCTCTTATTTAAGCAGGCATGTGGTGATGTGGGCACTGTGCTCTAGGATAGTGAGCATCAAGGGATGTGCCAATTTCCCTGCTCCCATGGCCACTGTCATCATTAGAACCAGATTGGAGATTGCCCAGTAACTCTTTGGAAACCACACACCTAGTTTTTAAACAAATTGAATTTGGTACTTGAAGGAGCTGTAGTTTTAGTTTGTGATAAATCACTGACCTGTACCTCTGAAACCAGTGATACATTATATGTCAATTAATTGAATTTAAATAAAATGTTTTAAAAAATCCTATTACCTAGAGCCATTGGCTCTGACAAATTAGTTTTGTTTCCTGTTCAAGTTGTTTTTCCTTAAATTCTTCGTACAGATCCACATATCTCCCTGTTTCCACCTCTCACAGAAATCGGGTGTCAGAGAACACAAAAGCACTAGGAATTTTTGTTTTATTTTTCCATCTTAGTCATTTTAAAATAAAAATTAGATGTTTATTTTGTTACATTATTTTTGGATATTCAGTTGGATAGGTTATTTAGATATTATTTACTGTCTTCGTACTGTGGAAGATGAGACTGTAGTTCTTTTTTTTTTAATTTTTTTTTTAAATTTATTTATGATAGTCACAGAGAGAGAGAGAGAGAGGCAGAGACACAGGCAGAGGGAGAAGCAGGCTCCATGCACCGGGAGCCCGATGTGGGACTCGATCCCGGGTCTCCAGGATCGCGCCCTGGGCCAAAGGCAGGCGCCAAACCGCTGCGCCACCCAGGGATCCCGAGACTGTAGTTCTTATAATTTCTTCCAATACTCTTTTCTCAAATCATCTGAATACAATTTTTGTTTAATTAATGTATAATGTTTATATTATTATTATTACTATGAAAATGATTCACCACTGAGATGTGTCATTGAAACATTTCCTTCCTCATACAGCTTGTTCTTACCCAGAGTTAATAATTGTTTTGTTTTTTAGCTGTATGCACATCTCACTGATTTACCCTCAAATGGAAGTCTAACCTTCTCTTTATGTTTGAAGACCAGAGGGTAGCTATCCGATCCATTGCTCTTAAAAGTCCTAATGAAGTGTTCCCATCAACCCAGAGATGCCTTGTGTTTTTCCTTCTTGAATCCTGTGGTATTCCTCTTTCCTTGTCTCTTTTGGTCTCTTATCTTGGTAGAGGGCATTGGCCAATAGCTTCTGAGAAAGGTTTCATGGAAGAGATGTTTCTTTAGATTTGACATGTCTAAGTTGTCTCTGCCCCGACCCACACTTGATAGTTGAGCTAGGTATACAGTCCTAGCTTAGAAATTCTTTTCTCTGAGATCTTTCAAAAGATTGCTCCCCAAAAATTCCATCTTTATATGAAAGCTGGAACCTTTACCCCTTGTTCTCTTCAAAAGCTTTTAGGTCTTTTCTTTGTCCCAGATACAATATTGGCCTGTTTTCATTGACTTTTTTTTTTTTTTTTTTGGCCTCTCTGTGGGCTTCCCAACCTAGTAACTTATATTTTTTAGTTATTGGAAAATTTCTTTAATTATCTTTGATAGCTTTCTCTCTTTTCTATTGATTGAATTCCATTTTCAAATATTTGGTCCTTCTGAAGCAATCCTCTTTCTTTTTCTGTTCTGTTTTCTAGGTCTTTATCTTCTTATTCCAATTTCTGGTAAATTTCGTCAGCTTTACTTATAACCATTTTGTGGAATTAAAAGACAATCTTCAAATGGATGACAAGTGGCTTAAATTTAGATGATATAGAAGGGTAGAATGAAAAGTCTCCCAATTCCTGCCACTAGCCATCATATTCCCTCCTCAGAAATCAGGGTTCTTGCTACTGATGATACTCATAAGTTAAAAAACACTAAATAAAAAAGTGTGTGTGTATGTTGTCATATTCTCTCCCCCCTTTAAAATCCCAAATAACATACTTTTACATATTGTTATGCACCTTACTCTTTTTATATAACCAAACATCTTAAAATTCCTCCAGATAGAGTTTTTCTTACATTTTTGTAGTTTTAAACAGAGCAGCATAGTATTTTCTTATTACAAATACTCTGTATTTTGTCAAATTGGTTTCCTTTTGATTTTGCTATTTGCGACAATCCTGCAAGAGATAACTTTGAACATATATTATTTTGTTCACATATGATCAAATCCTAAATACAGAATCACTGTGTAAAAGGATACATGGGATTTGTACTTGGAGTAGATATTGCCCCAAATGTCTTTCATAGAAACTGTGCTAATATATTTACTCTCACTAGCAAGGTACAAAATACCTGTCTGTTCACATCCTTGCCAATGTGTTATGTTATGAAACTTGTTCATCTTTGCCAATCTGATAAGTGAATAACAGTATCTCATGTGGTTTTAATTTGCATTTCGCTTAGGAGGTTGAGCATCCTTTCATGAGCCCATAGGAGCTCTTTGTATTTACCTTCCTGTGAACTGTTCTATCCTTTGCTATTGGGCTGTTAGTTATCAATTTGTGTCACTTTATGTACAAGAGAAATGAACCCCTTATGTGTGATGAGAGTTGGAGATGTTCCTAGTTTACCATTTGTCTTTTGACTTGGATTATATTGCATTTCTCCAGGTAGAACAGTTTTATCAGCTGCTTATTTTAACGCTTTTGAATTTAATACCATAAAGAGTAAAAGGCCTTCCCTACCCTAAAGTTATTATTTTTTAATTGTCCAGGGCTGCTTTTGTTACTTCTTTGCCTTCAGTTTTTAGATTTATATTATTCACCCATCTTGAATTTATTTTACAATGTAGGGATCCCTACTAGTTTATAACACAGATGGCTACTAGTTTTCCCAGCCATTTACTTAATAATCCATTTACTTCCTTTGGTCAGAAATGCCACCTTTATCATATATTAAATCCCACATGCTAGTTGTGTCCATTTCTTGACTTTTCTGTTGATCATCCTTGCTATTCACGTTTTAATGTGACACTTCTCATTATTAAGGGTTTTCTAACCTGTTTTGATATTAGGGAGGATCAGGTTTTTATTTTGTTTTATTTTATTGTTGATGTGGATATTAACTGCCAATTTTGCAGTGACATTTAAAGGTGAATTGTGGAAAATTTAAAGGAGACCAATCAGCATTTTATGTCACTCAGGAGTAACGGACCTATGTTAGTACAGTTTAGGGTTTGCAAATGTTAAGCTTACTATTTTTGTTTTTTTCCAGTGGGGGGAAACAAGATACCAAAACAGGTAAAAAGTACTTAATTATTCACTTTTGGGATCAAGATTGGTTTACAAGTCAGAGCATTTAGTCTTGAGGGAAGAAAAACGATTAAATAGGTCAGCAATCACAAAGCAAAACTCTTAAGTTGGAGAGTTGGGTGAGAGGCTTGATGGTGGGGACTCTGAGTCATTTGAGATGCAATTTAGTTCATTCTCAGGTGTTGAAAATCCAGTATCAGTAATCAGCTGGGGATGCAGTAGCCTTGGTGGTTTTCCTAGTGCAAAACCTTCATTTGAGATGAAAAAAAAAAAAAAAAAAAAAAAACGAGATTGCAGTGAACTAGAGACCATTTCATTCTGAGTCATGACAGCCTTTGACATCTCCTCAGTGTTACTCTGAAAAGCCTCTGAGAGTGGAAGAAACAGTTGTCACTTCTCAGTGTGTGTCTGTAGGAGCCAGGCTGCAGACATATTGTGTTGTGACACCAAGAAAGAGAAGAGAACTCGTGTGGATGCCCACCTTAGCTGTGGTGCCCCAAGTACAGGTGCACGAGTGAGTCATTTTAGGAACTGTTTTTCTCCCAATGGCAGTGAGTTGGAACCGTTAACTGGATGTGAGTACAAGTGCAGATATAATGCAGAGGAGACCTGTCTTAGCTTGGGCTGCTATAATAAAATACCCCAGCCTACGTGGCTTAACAACCACATATTTCTCACAAGTCCTGAAGGCTGAAGTGCAAGATGGAAGTGCTACATGGTTGGGTTCCGGGGAGAGTGACTTTGCTTCCTGGCTGGTGCTTCTTGCTGTGTCCTTATGTGGTGGAGAGACCAAGGGCTCTGGTCACTCTACTTCTTCTTCTGGGAGCACTGATCCCTCATGACCTCCCCTCAACCCCGTCACCTCCCAAAGGCCTCACCTCCAGATTCCATCACGTTAGGGGTTATGGCTTCAACATGTGAATTTTGCAAGATTTTATCCCAGACATGAATGAGCGGGCTGCTCTAAGGCGCTGTAGTCAGTCCTTTCCTTAGGGGACTCAAAGAGGACTTTGGCTTCACTTAGACATAGAGTATATGCAGAGTAGAAACTAACTCAAGAGCATTCATCTTTTTTTTTTTTTTTTCTTCAGGAGCTCTGAAAAAATTTAACTCACGTTTAAATTCTTCCATGTAGTGCCAGGATGTCTCAGTGATTTGCTTTGGGAGGTGCTGTGGCCTCCTTTCCCTTTGTAAGCAAGAGTTTTCCAAAGGACACACTTGAATGGCAAGATAAGTTTTGCTGATGTTTTCCCATTTTAGCCACGTTTAGTACATTTCAGTGTCATTAAGTTCATTCACATTGCTGCGTAGCCATCACCACTGTCCATCTTCCCAGGTAGAAACTCTGTCCCTATTGAACACTAACTCCCCGTTTCCCCTTCCTCCTGGTCCCTGACAACCACCGTTCTACTTTATAATTTTTTTGAATGTTGGGATCTACAGTTGTCACATTTCTTATTAGAGAATCTTCACTAGGCTACGTGGTTTGTGCCTACAATTTGCTGGTTAAGCTTGGGACTAAAATACAGTCAGTCTTCACTCGTTCTGGAAAGTTGGGTAAAACCACCTGAGCTTCTTACGAAGAGAGGGACTTCCAGATTTCTGGAGTACTTGAGAGATTTCCTTCCCAACGGCAGCACCTCAATCAACTGTGTTTTTCTTCTCTCTCAGCCAGGAGGAGCACTAGCCGTTGTGGGATAATAAACCGTGTACACACAGCTGTAGGTGGGAGGTGGCAGGTGGCTGTGGTCGGAGGCTGGGTAACACCCAGAAGGTGTTGCACCAGGTGCCATGCAGTTGCGGGTCAGGGCAGTTTGGGAATCGGAGTCTTGTCACGCAGGGGTGGTGATGCTTTCAAGAGGAAGGCATTCTGGAATATGTGCATTGCTTAGAAGTAGCGCCAGGGAGTTATTGTGACGTCTTGTCAGACAGAGGCAAAGCTGGGTGTGTGAGGTTTTCACCTGCAGGAACAAAGGTGGTTGAAAAAGGGAGATAATCATTAATTTTGTCAGTAAAATTTGCTGGGCCCCCGGGGCGGTTTGGAAGGAATCCTTTCCTTGCTGTTCTTGGAGTTCTCTTGCTGAGCACAGTGTATCATAGGCATTAATCCTTAGGGTATGAGCCTAAGTTTGGGTTCAGAGTTGAGGTCTACCGACTTGTGACTTTGGGCATGTTGTTGAACATTTTTAAGCCTGGGTTTCCTCAAGTGAAGAATGAACACTGAGCTACTGGTTCTTTGTAAGGAATTGATCAAATAATGCACAATATGTCTGGCACAGTCCGAGTACTTAACCTAGGAAAGCTCTTATGCCCCCAGAAGAGGTGTATGTCTCATACATGTGTATTTTTATCCTCCAAAAAACACTAAGATCTCCCAATCCTGAACTATTTGACTTATTTGAATTGTGAATCTTTTTTTTTTTTTTTGAATCATTTTTACCAGATTATGTTCTGGTGTCTAGATCACCTTGGTGGCAAGTACCAGATAGGAGAGGCTGGTTCTTCCAGCTTGGTCAAAACTGGGGCAGCATAAAAAAAAAGAAAAAAAAAAACTGGGGCAGCATTGCTAGCTCTTGATGGGAGCGGGCGATGCAGATGCAGAGGTCCCTGGGAGCTTTGAACACCTCCCACCCATCGTGGTGTTTTCCTCTTCAAGCAGTAGACTGGAATTTGTTTTCAGTAGCTAGATTCATTATCTTACTGTCTCCGAGCCATTCTCCTCCTTCTCATGTTTATGAAAAGCAAAACCAAATCACTAGGCACATCCTCCTTTCAGGAGGATCTGGAGGTTCACCTGCTGACACTCCCAGATTCTAGAGATTTGGGTTGAGATAAGGAGGAGAGGGTAAATCATCTAGCTCTTTAGTCTGCTGCTTTTTTTTTTTTTTTTTTTTTTTAATCCCCAGGGTGAGCAGAAGTTTGCAGCTTGAGGAGCAGAGAAAGGTGGGGGTGGGCAGAGATAAGATCCAGTTCTGTTGTTGTGCCCACCCAGATAATGCATCTGCTCCGATAACTGCCTTTCTGGGTTTACTTGGAAAGGGCACTGAGTGACAAACCGTGGGAGTGTGAAGAATGGGCCTTTAGATCTACCCAACTTGACAAAATTCAGAAAATGTAGTGCAGAAATGTATGCGTTTCCAGTTTGTGAATCCAAAACAATGGGATTGTTGGCAGAACTTTTGAAACTTGTTCTTTTTTTGAAAGCATCATTGTGTTCAGTGGGTACATGTGCTTGGCTCATAAACATGCGTGCCTTCATCACGCTGCCCGGGAGGCTGGGCATTTTACTGCCAGCAGACAGAAACGGAAGAGTGGTGTCTTCTCTGCAGGTGCTAGGAGGTTTTCTTCAAAGAAAGAAAGTGACTTTTAGGCAGAAAAGGAGGACTGTGTGGGCAGACACCTATCTTACCAACCTACTAGGGGAGACTGGTGTCATTCCTTGCTGCTTGGCCTTATCTTCATCATTTCTAAGGTGCCTATTTCTTGCTCTTAGTTATGCATTACCCTGCTGGCTGGCATTTAACTCTCGACTGCGAATCCTGGGTAATTTATAGTTGAGGGCACAGATGCAAAAAAAGACAGAAGGGATATTCAAATGCTTTTGGTGCCTTTCTTTTCTTTCCTTGGGATGTCTTCTCCCAGAAACTTTAGGAAAGCACCAAGACTTAAAAAAAATATATTGTTCCAATAGGACAATACCTGTCACTCCTTCTACGTACAAAATTCTAGGAGCGTCTGCAAAATTTTTGTTCTGCTGGGCCCCTGTCAGAACAATCATGGTCTTTCTAATGCTCCTTGTATATTATAATTTCATGGATGGAGATGGGTGGGAGGCAGGGGCGAGGGGGAGGCTGAGGTAGGAAGCCCAGCCGGAGAATTAAAAATGATGTCTTTCTTTGAGGATGCCCCCCGTCACCCCCTCCCGCTGGCTTCTCGACCGTGGGACCCAGCCGCATCACTTCCTGTCCAAGTTGGCACCGAGAGGGGCACAGTATCTCTGCCCAGTGTTCTCAGGCTGCAGTTGGCACATTTCCAGTAATAGAGTCACCCAGAGAAACAGTTCGGTCCCCTTTTTGTCTTTCTCTGCCTTGAGTTCCCGAATCTTGCCTTTGATTTATGTGACACTGGCTTCCTGCACATGCAGGTTTGCCTCTCCTCCCTTCTTTTATGCATGGATCCTCAGTCCTCCCTAGGGAAGACTTATCCCATGCTTTCCTGTGGGAGAAAGGAAGGATGCCTTCCTCTCTAGCCAAGCTTCTTTCTAAGCTCGGATACAAGAATTTTTGAGTGCCTGTCCTGTCCTAGGCACTGGACGAGAGCTCTGCCCACGTGACCTCATTAATCCCATCTACTGCGAGGTGGGTGCTGTGGTCATCCCCAAGTGTGGCTCCCATGGGTTGTCTAACCCCAGGTCACCTGGCAGGACAGTGGGATCACCCCTCTGATGTTCAGGTGCCTTCTACCCCTTGGGGGCTGCTCTTTCTCAGTCCACAGCAAGCAGCGGATGCTAGACTGGTAGTCCTTGTGATTTCCTTTGCTCTTGACAACATGGGTGTCTCGATGGCAATCTGGGGTTCCTCCTCCATGGCCTTCACTTCCTTCTGAGCGTCTCCCTAGCTCTCCTTACTGTCCCTGTGTCTCCTCACAGGTATGCTCAAGGTTGTCTGGACTTTCTCCACAGCGTTCCGCAAAATTCCGGCAGGCCCACCCACCACCCAGTTCCAAAGCCACTGACACGATTCTTGGTTTTTGTTACAACAGCAGCCCACTTCCAGCCACCAAAAACTATATTAGTTTTCCATCCCTGCCATGACAGAGCCCTCAGATTTAAGGCCGAGAGCAATACAAATATGTTATCTTAGTGTTCTGTAGGTTAGAAGGTCAGCATAGGATGCATTGGAATCAAATCAAGGGGTGGGAAGGGCTGGTTCTGGGAGAGAATCTGTTTCCTCGTTGCCCAACTTCTAGAGCCCCCCACCCCCTTCCTTGGCTCAGGACCCTTTATCTCCATCTTCAAAGCCGCCAATGGTGAATTGAATCCCTTTCACACTTCAGATTTCTCCAGCTACTGTTTCTGTTGCCCCATTTCTGTCTCTCTGAAGACTTCTCACAGCCAGAGAGCTCTGCTCTCAAGGACTCATGATTACATTGGACCCACCAGGATAACAAAAGCGACTCCTCAGCTCACGGGTCCTTAACTTGAGGCACATCTTCAATGACCTCATTGATAAGATACTTAGGTTTGGGAATTAAGACTTGGGTATCTTTGGTGGGGCTGTAGGGGTGCTTTATTCTGTGTACTACACAAAATAAGGTATGAATACTTAGTAAAATTAACTCTTTAGTCTTCGCTTGCAGTCAGCATTCTTATAGGCTAAGCATGCAGATGCTGATACAACAAGTGTTTTATTCAGGGCTCATCTGTTCCATCTGGCTGGCAGCATATACCTTGCAGAACAGGTGTAAGACGAATAAGAGCTGTTGGAAGACTAGAAGCTTCCTCCTTTCCTCTTAAGTGAAAACCAGCCATAGAAGCAAGGAGATCGGGATGCCTGGGTGTCTCCATGGTTGAGTATCTGGCTTTGGCTCAGGTCGTGATCCTGGGGTCCTGGGATTGAGCCCCATATCGGGCTCCCCGCAGGGAGCCTGCTTCTCCCTCTGCTTCTGTCTCTGCCTGTCGCTTTCTCTGTCTCTCATGGATAAATAAATGAAATCTTTAAAAAAAAAAATAGCAAAGAGATTACTTGGGTGTGACTCTCTTTGCTGTGAAATTAAGAAATAAAAACAAGAACAACAAAAGCCTTCCGTCACAGAAATACTAGTGCTGGTACATAAAACTGACCCACCTCCTAAAAAGCTCTTTCTCCTTTGAACACAAAGCCAAGCTGTATCGCAGTTTCATGGGAAAATCAGACCCCTCGGTGGCATTGGGTTGTGTTACTGCGCACAGTCCCTCTGCAGGGTCGGGAAGCACACTCTCCCCTTGCCACCTGGAATTTGATGCCAGTTCCGCTCTGACAGCTGGTTAGCCTGTAGGGTCCGTCACAAGTTAAATCTTGTCTCAGGAAATAATTTGCCTGAAGATCAAAGCCTGGATGGGATAAATTAATTTCTCGACAAACCACAGGTCTGGGGGAATGTAAACACTATCTCTTAAATGCCGCTAATGTCCTGATGAATGAATAATTTGAGGGCACTCTTTTCTTCTTTTTTTTTTTTTTAAGATTTTATTTATTTATTCATAGAGACAGAGAGAGAGAGAGGCAGAGACACAGGCAGGGGGAGAAGCAGGCACCATACAGAGAGCCCGATGTGGGACTCGATCCCTGGGTCTCCAGGATCACGCCCTGGGCTTCAGGCGGCGCTAAACCGCTGCACCACCAGGGGCTGCCCCTCTTTTCTTCTTTTAAGATGATTTCTGCATTTGGCTGATTTACACCTTAGCATGTAGAAAAAGAACTTTGGAAAATGTGTGCCTTGTGAAGATAAGGCCCCGAAATGACCAGTTGTTACTATGTATTTTGGCACCTCTTTTAGAGCAGTATTTCTCAAGGGGCTTTGGTGGTGGCAGGGGAGGGTGGTGATTTTGCCCCTTAGGTGGCATTTGGCAGTGTCTGGGGATATTTTTGATTGTCACAATTCAGGGGAGGGGTGCTCCCAGCATTGGGTGATTTGAGGCCAGGGATGCTGCTAAACACCACCCAGTACACAGGGAAGCCCCCAAACCAGTAGTTATCCAGCCAGTCACTAGTGCCGAGGCTGAGAGACCTATAGGGGGATGGTCTTCTATTTTCCACTTATTTAGCTGTGTTTTTTTTTTTTTAAGAGATTTTATGTATTCATGAGAGATAGAGGCAGAGACACAGGCAGAGGGAGAAGCAGGCTCCCTGCAGGGAGCCCGATGTGGGACTAGATCCCAGGACCTCAGGATCATGACCTGAGCCAAAGGCAGATGCTCAACCTGCTGAGCCACCCAGGTGCCCCTTTTGCTGAGTTTTTAACACTGCACATAGATCTAATTTCTTTGCAGGGCCGCTCCTTTTATTTTCTCATCTTACCCTTAGTGCCCTCCATCCTTGTTAAGATCTTTGTCTTTTTTGGTCTTGGAGCAGAGCTCTTGCAGGGACGACAGCCTGCCAGGCTGACTGTGGCCGAGTCAGCATGGTCTCCAGAGTGGAAGGAGCACAGACTTTGGATTCCTCTCAGCTTCTGCTCACTAACATGTAAAGTAGAGGTAAAGTAGAGGTGATCACAGCACCCAACTTAGGATACGAATGTATTTAAGAAAGACAGTGTTGGAAAATGTTTGATGTGTAATGAGCGCAGAGTAAATGGCTTCTTTTCCCAGACAACTGATCAGGAGACTGTGCACAAAGTCCAAGGGGCCTAGGACCCCCTTTTTTGGGTAACAAGTTGCATATAAAGGAGAAGCAGAGGTCGTAAGCATTCCGGGATTCTTTTTTCTCAACCATCCAGAAAGGAGAAAGAAAGAACTTGCAGCTTTTTAGTAAAGGTTTCTCCACGATTGATGAAAAATCTGAAGTACTTAAGAGGCAGGTTTTGCCTCAGGCCAGAGCTAATTTTAAAAGGAAAATGACAGCAACTGGTTCAAGTTGGAACATTCCTGCCTTAATTATAGATACCTGCCGAAGTCCCTTCAAACAGGTGGGCTACAGCAGCTGGGCGCTGTTCCTCGGTCAGTTACTTGGTTGAGAAGACGTAGAACAAAGGGTTAGGGGTCAGATTTGACGGAGAATTGTCATGTCCATTCAGAACTTGTTTCCCACCTGTGAAGCGGACATACTAGTACTCCCCTCAGAGGCTGGCTGTAAGAATTAAGCAAAAGCATATTTCAAGACGCCTGGCACAGTATGTCCTTCACAAATGATACCCGTAAAGGTTATTGGTTGAGATTTTTCCAGTTTTTCAATATCGTGTAACCAAAGCGTGAGGGGAGGTAACGAGTCAACTTTTCACTCTGTTTATTAGTATTTCTGTCCAATTGTGTCTGTTGTGAGAAGACTGATGTTTGAAGAACCTCAAGCCTTGGATTTGTTGCTACTTGTGCTTTTATGGCAGAGAGTCGGCCTACCCTGTGACCCATGGTTCTCACACCACAGGAGTGCTTTGGGGTGGGGGGCACAAACCAGATGTTTTCACTTGAAAAAACCTGATAAACTCAACTGATTACAAAAGAGGTTAATTGTTGCAAAATTTGACCTCTTTCTGGTTAATTTTTTTTTTTTAAGATTTTATTCATATATTTGACAGAGGGCGAGGGAGAAGCAGGTCCCCACAGAGCAGGAAGCCCGATGCGGAGAACCCTGGGATCATGACCCAAGCTGAAGGCAGATGCTTAATCGACTTAGCCCCCGGAACCCCTCTTGGGCTAATTTCTATGCCCATTGATTTGCCCCTCACCACTTTCAGAACCTGAGTCCTAGTCCTTGTCTTGCAGGAGGTTCCAGACTGTCTCCACTTGGTCCTGATAATTGTCCCCTTCTGCATCTCCTAACATCCATTATTTTCCCGGGTGGCCCCTTTCCTACCTTCCGTCTGGAGACATACTGTTGAGTGCATATAACTCTTCGTGTTATGTCGTTTCCCTGCCTGGATATTTTCCTTGAGGCTAGTTCCACACCCTGTATGTGTTTGGCCATCACCATGGCTCCCGGCCCTGGTATTCACTCATGAGGATGAGCCATCGCAGATTGGAGGTTAGCAGTGAGCAGCAGACCTGCCAGCACCGTGCGGAGGAGTGAGCCAGACAGAAGCTGATAGGTGGTGGCGAGGAGATCTGGCATGTTTGGCTGCAGAGTTAAATGCTCCCCCAGGGGGAGGGCAGTACATTCTGCTAGGATCGCAGAGTACTGGAACAGTGGGGTGGGGGGCCGGGAGGTTCACTCTGTGAAGTCTTATTGTATGAGGTGCCGTTAGCCAGGTGACGTCCATTTGGCAGGGGCTGGCTGTTCCAGACAGAGGTGGGAAAGCATCCTTTGTTCACAGCCCAAGAGTTGAGTTGAGTTCGATTTTGAATTACAGGGTAGAGTTGGGTAGGAGGGTCGGGGAAGTGCGTGGAGTAGGGGTAAGGTCCTAAAGGGCCTGGTTAGCCATGTTAAGAAATTTTAAACTTGGGATGCCTGGATGGCTCAGGGGTTGAGCGCCTTCGGCTCAGGGTGTGATCCCAGGGTCTTGGGATCGAGTCCCACATTGGGCTCCCCACAGGGAACCTGCTTCTCCCTCTGCCTGTGTCTCTGCCTCTCTCTGTGTGTCTCTCATGAATAAATAAATAAAATCTTTAAAAAAAAAAAAAGGAATTTTAAACTTGATCTCAAGGGTGGTGGGAAATCGTTGAGTTTTAAGCCGGGTGAGTTCTGTAACTAGAAGCCCAGATTGGGAAACGCCCTCTAGCCTGGGGGTAGGAGCAGGGCACCTGTAGCAGCACTGGGTAAGGGAAACCTAGCCTGGGCTGGGGCCACGGGGCCAGAGAGAGGTGGGCGGTGTGGAGGTGTGGAAGAAGGAACTCTGTGAGGTGAAAGAGGTGCGATGCCAGGCTCCTGGGGGGCCCAGCTGCTTGCTATGAAGTGGGAGGACTCTAGGAGGGTGTGGGGTGGGTGTGGCGTAGGGAGATGAGCCCAGTTCGGGGCAAGTGGAGTTGTAGGGTCTGCAGGATATCAGAGGGAAGTGTCAGTGGGAACTGTGCATGTCAAGTTCAGAAAAGAGAATGTGTACCATGGGTCAGGTTGTGCAGAGCTTCCCCGCCCCGTGCAGATGATCCCTGCAGCTGTGAAGGAACAAGATCACCCAGTTGGGGGTGGAGGCCCACGGTGGGAGGAGGGGGCTTAGGGCCAGCCCCTGCAGAGCACCCTGCAAAGGAGCCTGAGGATGTGGATCCCAGGGGGTTCGAGGAAACCTGCAGAAGGGCATGGTTTCCGGCATCCCATCCCACGCAGCCATGGGAATGGACTCACGTGTGAGGCAGGGCTCCTGCTGGCCTTTGAGGGCATTAGAAGCAAGGGGAGCCCCCTGGGGGTGGACACGGTCCCTGGACCGTGGGTGATGGTGCCGCTGCCACACGCCCCCCCTTAGCCAGCGCCGTTGTCTGGTGTGCACACTGAACCCCGACGTGCCGTGGCTTCGGGTGCTCAGCAGTTCCCAGTGGGGGACAGTTCTGCCTAGGAGGGGATTTGGCCATCTGTGACGACATTTATTGCTTATTACAGACCGAACCAAGCGAGTGGGCACTACAGGCATCTGGTGGGTGGAAGCCCGGGGTGCCGCCGAACCCCCTGCGGTGCACAGCCCCCATGTCACAGACGCATCCAGCCCGAAACATTGGTTGAACAAAGGTTGAGAGACCTCGGTGGAGGTGAACCTTTCCATTTCAGGATGTTTGCGTGTGAAGTGGAGGGCGTGGGAGGGCAGGACCTGCAGGTGTGAACCGGGGAGCAGAGTCCTCCTGGCCTGTGCCCCAGCCTCATCTGTGGCTGCCCTCCTCTTGTCTCCTCATCTCGGCCATGTCACCTTCCTTATCGGGTTGTCGCTTGTCTCCTGCAGGCATTTCCACACCCGCACCCCACCACCCCGCCCCAGTACTATGATGCAAGGTACTGGTGCGTCCTGATTTCTGAGCACCTTGTAAGGCATCTGTGTGTTGCTGCCGTTTGGTGCGGGAAACCTGTTCTGGCAGCGGGGAGACGGCTGTCGCTCTGGCGCATCTAACGTAGCCCGCAGTTCATTGTCGGGGCCATAAGGCTTGGATGCGGGGCCCCTCGACCGGCAGGCTTGGAGGGAGAGTCAGGAAGTGTTCTTGGCTTGGGAAGCAAGGCTCGCTCCTGGCTTTGGGAAGCACAGAGCACGGATGGTTCTCACCAGCTAGGGTTGCAGCAGCCCCCCCCAGCGTTGGGGAAACAGATCAGGTCATTATCTCAGCAACGTCAGAACTGTGTTCCCAGGTCAGTCGTGGTTGGAACAGTCGGGGCAGGGGGAGGAGAGGAAGGAATGGGCGGCTCCCTGTCGCTGTCCCTTTCCAGCCTTCTCAGATTGCAGCTGCTCCTTGGATAACCTGTGCTCTGCACACTGCAGGGGCTTGCTGAGTCTTGCGAGTCCCTCACGTGAGGCTGGCGGCGTCCTGGGACCAATGCACAGGAAAACGTGCCACAACATCCTGTCGCTGGGCAGACACCTGATGAAAATCTGTTAAAACAGACCGGCCGAGGAGAGTCCTGGGTGAGTTCCAAGAGCCCAGCAGTCTTTTCCGTTTTCAGAAATAATTTTACCCTGCCACAGTGGGTAAACCTGAAGCCCCTGAGCGAAATGAAAACAGGCCTAATGTGAAGTTTCAGCAAAGAGTGCTCAAAGCAGTGAGACTTCGTGGGTTGAGCGTGAGAAGGGTCTTAATTTTAAATTGGTGGCGACAGTAATGAGCCTCCGGCCACTTGGACTGCACGCAATGAGCCTTGGTCGTGGGTGGGTCCTTTCTGAATTAATTGCTGGATGTAGAGATGGATTTCAGGCCCCTTCCAATTAAATTGTCTTTCCTATAAATAAATAGATAGGGCTGATAAGACTTCTCTTCCTGCACACTGAATACCACAAGACAGATGACACAAGCATGGCTTTGGGGTATTTGTTTGTAAAGTCCTAACTCCATCTACAAGCCCACAAAACGGTAATGAAACACACTAGAGCTTTTCATTTTCCCTGGCGGACCAGCCCGTGCCGTGCAAGGGGGAAGGGGGAAGACTATTTGTCGTTTGGTTTGGCTGGTTCCTTTTGCAACATGTACTAAAAATCCTGGATGGTAATTCCTTTGAGGAAAGGCTATCTTCTATGGCTAAATAACTGAGAGAGAGTGATTAGGAGAATCCCTACCCTTGTGTAACATCAGTCGTCCTTCTAAACCATATTGCAGACCCTCTGTGGAAATGACGAGTGGAGGTTTTTCTTCCTTCAGGCTACCAGCAGGTGATTCTTTAGGGAAGAATCCAGACTCCTTTGTTAGGGTTACTTGAGTTACTAACTCTGGAGGGCTTTCTAAAGGCCTGTTCGTGGTGTATGGAGGGTTCCTGATTCCGTGATTGCAGCAGGCAAACTTGGTTCTTCTAGGCTGTTGATCTCTGGCAGCGTGCGTAGATGCCCCGTTTGCTTTCTAGGACTGCTTTAGCAGTAAATAGCAGGGATATTTGCCAAGAATGTTTGCAAAGAGAATGCAAACAAATCTGTGTTTATTTCAACAAAGAGATATTCACGACTTGTGTGAAAAAAAAAAAAAACAACCTAGTAGGTACAAAGAAATTTTTATAAACAAAGGTCCTCTCACAACTCACCAAGTATTTATATATCTGCGTTTGCATATCCTAAAGTGTTAACCGTGGTAAAGGGATTTTTTTTTTTTTTTTTGGAATTAGACTAATTTAGTGGAAATTTTTTCTGATCAGGATTTTTTTTAAAGGTCTTGTTTATTTATTTATTTATTCATGAAAGATACACAGAGAGAGGCAGAGACACAGAGGGAGAAGCAGGCTCCATTTGGGGAACCCGATGCGACACTCGATCCCAGGACCCTGGGATCATACCCTGAACCAAAGGCAGATCCTCAACTGCTGAGCCACCCAAATGCTCCTCTGACTAGAATTTTAACATGTTTTATTTATGCAATAATTATGGAGGGGGAAAATAGACATAAATATATAAAGAGCAGGAATTTTAAAGTCTGGTTCAAGAACTAGATACTGCATGAAATTATAGATGAAATCCTATACCCTCTTTTCATTTTAATATCATCACTAATTTCAAAGAAGTTTATTTTCTTTTTCTACTTACTCCACAGGAAAATGGAGGCAAATAAAGCATATATGATGAATTTTCAACTTTTCTTCTCTATGACTTTATTTCTTCTTAACACTCACTTTGACAGTTCTTCTTCCGGGCCTATTTTTCCAGAGCCTTCCAATAGAGAGAGTGGAGAGTATCCCATCCAGACCCTACTGTGAAGCTCTGTCCCCTGACTTCCTGCCGTAGGTATGACCTCAGGCCAGTTACACCCCCCCCCCCCCCCCCCCCCCCGCAGACTCTGCCCTACTTGCCAAGGAATTGTTGATGGCAGATCAAACCTAACTGGTAAAGGAGTTACCAACTAACACGCCTCAGTGGTGTTTCAAGACAGGCTATGTTTCATGTTTACCAGGTTTTGTTCCCTTAGAATAAAAAGCCAGGCAATCCTTAGGAAGGACCATTTTTCCTTCCTTTTCCTATTGTGGCTGACACAGCTGTCTGCGCACAGCTTGAGATGGGCAGCAGCGAGCCCCAGGCTGCAGTGTGGGGGTGTGGGAGAGAAGCCACCCCACTCTTCTCTCTGCCCGAGCCACCTGGCTCCTTTGTTTCTTTCTCCTCCTTGTCCTCTGGGGTGTATGAACGGCAGTGACTCCATGACATAGGAACTCCGAAGCTGGTGAATAAAGCCCAAGCAGGTGGCTGCCTATTGTCTGTCCAGAGGAAGTGAGCGTGGTTCTTCCTGGGACAGCTTTCATCTTTTGATAGCTTCTAGAGGGGGAAAATGATCCTTAATTAGGGTTGGGGGATTGTACACACAGTCCTGGGGTCAGAACGTTCCCCAGGGAAGACCTTCTCGGTGGGCTTGGGTCTTTTCCACATCACTGAGGCCCTCTGGGGTGAGGACTTTCTCTCTATATGGGCATGCCTGGAATGTCAGCAGTCTCAACAGCACTGGATTGGATGCAGAGAGTCAGAAAACAAGCTCCAGGGACACCTGGGTGGCTCAGTGGTCGAGCGTCTGCCATCAGCTCAGGTTGTGATTCCTGGATCCTGAGATGGAGCTCCGTATCTGGCTTCCCTCTGCTTCTCCCTCTGCCTAAGTCTCTGCCTCTCTGTGTGTCTTTCATGAATAAATAAATAAAATCTTAGAAAAGAAAAGAAAAGAAAAGTTCCAAATTGGAGAAAAAAAAAAGTCACATTGTAGGTGGAATAAATATACAGACTTAACCTGTGGTAAGTCCCACCCCCCCCACCCCCCACCATGAGGTCTTAATTTTTAGTACCTTTTTAGGTATCGGTAATTCTAAAAGAGAACTTCTCATCTTGGGGTTTTATGAAAGTCGATTACAAAACTCCACTCGTTCTTTAATAACACGGTGCTGTCCACCACTCCTCCCGCATTAAGACAGAAGCTTGACTGCAGATACTCAGCCGGATAATCCTCCAGGTCCAGCAGCAGCAGGAACAGATAAGTCATCTTGAAACATCACGGACCCAAAGGAACCTGGACTCCTTTATCAGATTAGATTCTCTGAGGAGTGAGAGGCCATGCCTGGCAACCTGTGAACATTGCCGCCTCTCAGCTCTGGGTCTTTGGGTTGTGGGTGGCAGGGCTTAAAGGCCCAGCAGTCGGGGAGAAAGCTCTGTAATCACTCTGTTTTATCCCATTGCTTTTTCATCCTCCTCCTGAACAGCCTGTCTCTGGACAGGATCAGACTCCTCTCCTCCTTTTCCTGGGCTCCAGATGAATTTCCTGCCACCTGTGCAGCAGTTTCTCCAAGATCACGTAGCTCTAGGGGTCCTGAGGTCTAGCCCTCCTGCCTCTGTGTTGCTGTGTCTCCCGTCTTGGGAGACGAAGGGAAAGCAGGAGGAGAGATGAGGGGCCGAGGAGGACAGCTGAGATGGAGGTGGGCATGAAGGGGGATGACAGTTCATGACTAATTATTACTACCACCGGTCTGGCTGGGAACAGCCAAAGTTAGGAAACCTCTCTCCCTCTCTCAGGCTTTTCTCAGTTGCAGTAGGGGTGAAAAGATGAGGCTGGAAGAGCAAAGGCAACTGTGGGAGCAAAGGGAAAACAGATGAATTTGCTTCTTCCCTCTTTCATCTAGATTGACTGCATGGAGACAGAGTTGTTTCCCATGATGCTACTTAATGCCCATTTTGGTATATGAGGCTGTTGGGTTTTATAAGAATGATTCCTAGGATTTCAAGTATGAAGTCAGCTCTCTGTTGCGCTGGGGGGTGAGGTGGGAGAGAAACAGCATGTGCAAAGGCCCTGAGGTAGGAAGGGTCTTCAGCCTGCTTGAGAACAGATTCAGATTCTGTGACTGGTGTAGAATGGACAAGATGAGGACAAAAGTAAAAGCAGGTAGATCAATTATGAAGCTCAGGGACTTGCCCAAGGCTGGTTGGCCCATGAAATGGCTAAGCCAGGACTCAAACCCAAGTCTCTCTGAAGATTAAAGTTATCGTCTCCTGAGTGTTCGTTAAACAATATTCATTAATGATATTCATGTCGACCCCCAACGTGTTTAAAACATTCTTCAGTGGAAGCTTTCTTTCCTTATGGCTTATTGATCTTTTAATTAGAATATTAAATGGGATTGGCTATTAAGTTACCCACTGCAGAAAAAGAGGGGGAGGACTCATTACGGAGTCAGCCAGCAGAAACTTGGAATCCCGCCTGCTGCCTGCTTGAGCCTTGCCAGGCTGTAATTTCTTTAATTCATCCAATCACATTCTTGACTAACCTGCGCAAGTCCGCACGGCGCCTTGGCTTTTCCCCCGTAACAGCTTAGGGATGTCTAAAGAAAATATTTTGAAATGTTTTCTCTTGATCAAGGTGTTGCGGTTAGACGCTGTGTACACTGCTTTCGGCGCAGGGCTGAGCTCTTTTTGTATCATGTGATTCTTCGTCAGGAATGAATGTGGTTGTGGTTCTTGTCACCTTTATTTTAAAAAACCATTAATCAGGCGCTTTTGTAGAGAAGGTGATTTAGGCGTGTGCAGCCTTTCTCTTCCAGAGACTTGGGTATATCCCAAGGTATTTAAAATCGCAGAGTTCTGGTAGGTCGGAAGGAAAACGACTGCCTGGCACGGAGGGCCGCTTTGTGCGGGGCGGTGGGCTTTACCTCGCTCTGACCGTGGCCCTGCGGAGAAGGCTGTACTGTACGTCTTGTTGCACATGTGGGGAAACTGAGGCCTAAACGTGGCAGAGCTGGGATGTGAGCTCAGGCTCGCTCGGGTCCCTGCGCTTCGGGCCCGTGCACCTCTGGCCCTCGGGTCGGGTGCGCTGCAGGCGGGTGCTGGGAGTCTCCTCAGACGCTGGCCACCAGAGTCACCTAGCGGGTCAGGGAGGCCGGAGTTAGGGTAGCGACCTTTCCTACCAGCTGTTGTGAGGACCCCGGAGAAGAGAAAGGAGCGTGGAGGGCTCACTGTCTCCTTGGTCACCCGTCTTGCACAAAACTTTTGTACGTCCGAGCTTCCCTGTGTGTTTGCCTCTACTTCCAGTAGGAATACTTGAAGACCAGTAAACTGTTCTTCAGGGTTTCGTGGAAATTGAACTCAAGTATAATGGCAGTCTCAATGACCACTTAATTTTTTTTTTTTTAAGATTTCATTTGTTCATGAGAGAGAGAGAGAGATAGAGAGAGAGAGAGAGAGGTAGAGGGAGAAGCAGGCTCCCTGCGGGGAGCCTGATGTGGGACTCGATCCCAGGACCCCAGGATCATGCCCTCAGCTGAAGGCAGATGCTCAATCACTGAGCCAAAGATCATTTATTGCAGTGATTCTCCAATTGTCATCTTCCTCTGAATCCCACGGGGGCTGTATTTAGAGGGGCCCTGCTCCCAGACTTTGTGATTCAGGGATTGGTCTGAGAATGTACATTTCTGACAATTTTCTGGGTGCTGTGGCTGGCCTGCGCACCATGGGTTGAGGATCACTAGTATGGGGACGGTAATAGGTGCTAATGAAGTTAGATGAGCCTGTGGCTAGTCCCTGAGAGTCATTGTCTGGCCTCACACCACATCCACAACCCGAAGCACAGTGGCATCCTCGCTGTTGGGAAAACGGGGGTCACCTGCCTCTCCTCCCCCTCCCACACCATATACATGGTGGCATGGGACTTAGATACAGTGGTGAAACTCCTTTGCTGGATGTTTGCCATAATTGCCCATCCTGTTAAATTAGAGGAGTCAAATGAGTAAATGTAAATGAGGATTTGGAAACCCAATAGGTAAACTATTCTACTTCCTAGATTATGCTGATGGTCCTTACAAGGACCAAGGACAAGGGGGGGGGGGGGGATCTTTTTTCTTTCTTTTTTTTTTTCATTTGGCTTAGGGGTAGTGTAGTGGGAGGGATGTGCTTTTATTGTCGTTTTCTTTTTGCTTGTTTTGTCTTTATTGGCGGGGAGGGGCTTGAGTTTACTGTGCCTTTCCGTTCTTCCTTTACTCTTTCCGTTCTTTTCTTTCTTTCTTCTTCTTTTCTTTTCTTTTCTTTTCTTTTCTTTTCCTTTTTCTTTATTCATGAGAGAGAGGCAGAGGGAGAAGCAGTCTCCCTGTGGGGAGCCCGATGTGGTACTCCATCCCAGGACCCTGAATGCGGACGCTCAACCACTGAGCCACCCGGGTGCCCCTGGGTGAGATGTTTCAGTGCCAGGGTGTTACTGGCTTTTTCCTTCTCTCCTTACAGTAACTGAAAAGTTTAAGATTCCTATTTGGCTGGAAATTCAATCACATAGGCTGGTTTTGTAAGCCTGAAGAAATTCTTTCAGATTTGATGTGTCCAGACTTGTACTGGAATATGAAGTATTTGATTTAAGACGATCTGTGGGCTCCTGGTGCATAAATGTTTTTGAAAATCTGTTTCTCAAAATACAATTAGAAAAAAATTCCTTTGGAATGCAGAAATGACCTTTTAGTGGTGATAAAGATGCTGGCAACCTTTCTTCTAAGAAAAGAAGCAAAACAAAATCTTTTAACCTTCACAATGTTATAATAACATCATTAATTTTCATGTAGACAAGCACCATTGATCATATTTAAAGTAATCATTAAACTTTTTCAGAGCTGTGCTAAAGACAACTATTTTTTAAGTCCTACTCCTCTAATTAAAATATTGCAAAGTTGATGGGAGGGGGTGCTAAGTTATAGTTCTTATTTCTTCCTTCTCTAGAGTTTGTCTTGTTTTAATTCAAGTGGGGGAAAAACAAAATTGTGACTAAATATAAAGGCATTTTAGAAAATCTTATTTTAGGGAGGAGAGAAAAGTTTGGAGGCACTTCTGATAATGAACGCTCAAAAAAAAATCTGAGACCTATTAGAATTTTTTAAAACCCCAGTATGGTTAACATACAGTGTTCTATTAGTTTCATGTGTATAAAATAGTGATTTAGCATTTCCAGAGGACACAGGTACAGTCCTTAATCCCCGTCACCTATTTCACCTGTCCCACACACCTCCCCTCTGGTAACCATCAGATTGTTCTCTATAGTTAAGAGTCTATTTTTTGGTTTGCCTTTTTTTTTCTTGCTTAGTTTAATTTCTTAAATTCCACATATAAGTGAAATCATATGGTTATTTGTCTTTCTCTGATTTATTTCACTTAGCATTATGCTCTCTAGTTCCATTCATGTGGTTGCAAGTGGCAAGATCTTATTATTTTTTTAAGATTTAATTAATTTATTTATTTGAGAGAGAGAGTGAGAGCACATGAGCAGGGGCAGAGGGAGAGGGAGAAGGAGGGAGCCCGATGCAGGGGCTCGATCCCAGGATACTGGGATCATGACCTGAGCCAAAGGCAGATGCTTAACTGACTGAGCCACCCAGGCACCCCAAAATTTCATTCTTTTTTATGGCAGAGTAATATTCCTTATAATGGACTATGTATACACACACCGCTGCTTTATCCATTCATCTGTTGGTGGACAGTTGGGCTGCTTCCATAATTTGGCTGTTGTAAATAAATAATGCTGCAATAAACATGGGGGTGCATATAGCTCTTCATATTAGTGCTTTTGTATTCTTTGGGCAAATACCCAGTAGTGGGATTACTGGATCGTATGGTAATTTTATTTTTAATGTTTTGAGGAGCGCCCATACTGTCTGCACCAGTTCATGCCTACAGTGCACGCAGGTTCCTTGTTACAATTTGTTAGTTTGTCTTGCTTAATTTTCTTATTTTTAAATTAATGAACGTATTGCTCATGTACAAAATTCCCTTGTTTCTGTATGTGTGTCTGTGTCTGCTGTGCAGAGAGAAGTGGTGTGTGTTCAGAGGTTGCTGGCGAAACATTTGGGAACCTTGGTTTCTTGCGCTGTCCTCTGATTGAGGGTGGCTTGAGTCTTATGCTCCGGACTTGGTTGTCCAGGCTGGTTTTAGAGTCCTGCTGCTGTCAGTTAGGAGATGTGACCCTACCAGTACCATTTAACCATGGCGTCACAGTTTCCGCATCTCTTAGATCTAATTATATTATCGACCTCATGTGGTTGTGGAGTGCCCAGCTTGGTAAATGATCTGTAATGGTAGCTATCATCCTGATAAGTTGTGTGACTATATTCATTTTCTTTTTGCAAAAATAAATAATAAATAAATAAATAAATAAATAAATAAATAAATAAATAAAGTAAGCATACATTCTGAATTTGTGGAGTGATCTGGATAAGAATCCAGGAGGTACTGGGTGTTATGCTATATGTTGGCAAATTGACCTCCAATAAAAAAAATTAAAAAAAAAAAAAGAATCCAGGAGCTAGAGAATAATCAGTTGTACCAGTGTCACTACCTTATATGTTGTTTTACTTATTTTAGTCCCTGTGAAATAAAATAAAATTTCTATCCATGATCTTTTTGAACTAATAGTGTAATTATTAGGGTGCCACGATGTAAAAACGTGCTTACAAAACTAAGGTTTGGGAAGTGAAACGAATCAGATATAGTGACTGTAAGGTTTTTCCTTTTTAATAGCTGGTCTTCCATTACTCTGTTGATCTACAGTGGGATTTTAAAATCTAATGTCCTTGTTCCATTAAGATAATTCAATAATTTATCCAATTACTCTCCTTACTCAACTTTAGCTCTTAGCCTGTTGGTGCCTTATCTCTGGCTCTTGCCCTGGTTTTGACTTTCTGGCACTGTACCACTTCTGTTTATTTTGTCCATTTTCGTGGGCTGGGATTCTGCCTTAATTCTTTCAGTCGTATGAATGCCATTTCTCTTGTTCCAAACTCATTTAGGACTCATCCCTGTGTTGTAGCCTCCGAACGGTCCCAGCAAGTGAGATGCAGTGTGAGACCTCATTGGGATTCTTATTTGAACAAACCATCTGCAAAAAAGACACTTTTGAGACCATCACAAAAATTTTAATATGGACTGAGTTCTCAGTGATAAGACAATTATTAATTTTGTTAGGGTTTGATAATGGCAGGTGGTTAAATTAAAAGATAGTGTTCTCTTTCGGGCAGAGGATACAGTAAGAAAAAAATAGACCTAGGGCTCCGGTTGGGGGAGGAGGTTTCTATAATATCACAGGGGACATATAGTAGCAAAACTGCTCATTCTAGGAAATAATGAGGAATATGGAAAAATTGAGAGGGAAACTACCCCCCCCCCGAAAAAAATTGTTATACAGTCGATGCCAATTATATATGGGATTTATGTTCTGTAAAGTGCTGTGAGCACAGAATCAGTAAATATTAAACTATTGCTCCTAAGGAGAGAAAGAGGAGCTTAGGTTCCTATGAGCTTTGGTCATTAACACTTCCATCAACAGTTCCAATACATAGCATTGTTTTAAATGTTTAAATGCATTTCTGTTTTTCTTTTCCCCCAAGATTTCATTTATTTATTCATGAGAAACACAGAGAGAGAGAGGCAGAGACATAGGCAGAGGGAAAAGCAGGCTTCATGCAGGGAGCCCAATGCAGGACTCGATCCCAGGACTCTGGGATCATGACCTGAGCCAAAAGGCAGACACTTAACCACTGAGCCACCCAGGTGCCTCAATGTGTTTCTGTTTTAAAGACACCTTGTTGAATACATATTGTTGATCCGTGAACACTGAGCTCAGGGCCAACTGCACCGTAACTCAGGCATGAGCGAGGCTGACCTAGCACACAGGGTCTCTCCACAGGGCAAGTCACGGCCCTGTCGCACCCGGGGACCTTACCACTCCAACACTGCACTCGGGGGCCATGTCAAAAAACTGAATGATCATCCCAAAGCACAAAAATCCAAAACCCATGGCACCAGGTGATTGTGAAATGAACACTTGTTTACCATAGGAGAGCTGAAACAAGAAGGCGGAGTGTTGCCCTGTTTGGCCTCAACTGGGAGCACATGCATAGAGTGACTCAAATACTTCACTGCACTGCACAAGCCCATGAGTGACCATCAGGTATTGATTTGAGGGGTCAGAGATTTCACCGAGCAGGCCACGTTGCAAATATGGAGACCATGAGTAATGAGGATCTACTCCTTTTTTGCAAGCCTTTTTTTGGGGGTAATTTATCCATTGGCATTGGATATTTTTGCCACAGATTTGTCCACTTTCTTGTAAAGTGTCTGGTCTGTTCTTATGGTCTTACTGATTTATTCTAAACTCTAAAAATCACAGGGAGCCATGTTGAATTTCTTGCTGTGCTCATCCGTTTAATTTTTCTGCACACTGAAGTTTTTAATGACAGACTTAATACTGTTACTCACTTTCGTTTTCTGCTTGAGCTTAGGAAAGCCAAGGATGATGACCTTTAAATGGAAAGAGTGAAACAAATGTAGATGGACGTGACCAAATGCAGGGATACTTCCGTTGAATTTGAGTCTCGAGGCCCAATTTCGTCATATCTAGGACACTTAAAAAGTCCTTCCAGAAATAATCTACTTGAAAATGCTTTGTAAACTTAAAAATGCTGTCAAAAGTGTAAGGGCGTAATATTTTCTGATTTGTAGACTTATGTTGGCAATCTTGGAGGACAGAAGGAAGGTCAACAAGAGCAAAGAGAGAGGCGGATGTTCTTTAGAAATGGAAAACATTTTAATTTTCTGAAAAAGAAAATGAGAAATGAAAGATTTTTTTCCAGGTATGGTGCAGAAGCTCTTTAAAAGTGATTCCCTTAGCAATCAATAGAGCTTTCTCAGGTTGACTGAGTCAGGTTGACTCTGTGGCTCTCTACCATGGGCCCCATTCTTACCTTTATACCTGTTCTTCATGTGTATTGTGGTCTCCCTAGGTTAGAACTCTTTTTTCCTGCAGGCTAGTGCTCCCCTGGTCTGGAACTTTCTTAAAGCATTTTTTTTTAAAGATTTTATTTATTCATGAGAGACACACACACAGAGAGGCAGAGACACAGGTAGAGGGAGAAGCAGGCTCCATGCAGGGAGCCTGACATGGCACTCGATCCCGGGTCTCCAGGTCTCCAGGATCACACCCTGGGCTGAAGGTGGCGCTAAACTGCTGAGCCACCCGGGCTGCCCCTTAAAGCATTTTTTAAAAAAGATTTATTTATTCATTTTAGAGAGAGAGCACAAGCAGGAGGAACAGGGAGAGGCAGAGAGCAGACTCCCTGCTGAGCGCAGAGCCTAACACAAGGTTCGATCTCATGACCTTGAAATCATGAGCTGAGCTGAAACCAAGAGTTGGACAGTTAACCAGCTGAGCCACCCAGGCACCCCTTTCTTGGAGCATTTTTACCTTGCATTGGAGTCATTTGTGTGTGTGTGTGTGTGTGTGTGTGTGTGTGTGTGTGTGTGTGTGTGATCTCTTTACCTCCCTGAAGATAAGCTTCTGCCTTACTCATGGTTTCATCTCCCATTGACTTCAGCTGAGTGCCTTCAAAAGAATAAGTGTGAAATGATCTTGGAACAGAATAGAGGGAAGAAGGGATAGTTTGGGATTACCTGGGAAAGAGGCCCAGTGGTTTCAGGAAGTAGCATGGGTTTCCTAAAGAGAAGCCTTTCCTAAACTAACCTCATTTTCTTTCTTTTCTTTTCTCTTTTCCTTTCTTTTTTCTTTTCTTTTCTTTTCTTTTCTCTTTTCTTTCTTTCAAATCAGTTAGTTATTGAAGAAAGAGTTTCAGTAATATCATTGTTAGGGGCTACCAGAATAAAACGAGATATTTGAGTTTCTTCAGATCCTTTTATGGATAAATTGGGAAAATACAGACTTGATTATAATAAGATACATAGATATATTGCAGGTTTATTAGCCATTTGACTTTCTGCAATTCACTGCCTTGTCGGTGCTATTCTTATTTTCCCACCACAGTAGTATTTGAGAAAAGGAGAGTTTATGCTTAGTAGGGAAAGATGTAAAGGGGTGGAAGGTACAGGGTCGGTCGTAGGCAGAAGTGTAGGGTAGGTTGAAAGCTGTAACTAGGCACCTTGTATCTTTAAAGTTACATGTTTTTGCACAAAGATAAACCTGCTTTGTACTTTAATTTTTAACATTCATATTTGTTTTAATATAAAAATGTTTTAAGTTGTCATAAGATACTTTGGTAGCCCTCCCAGGACATGGTGTCCTGGCTTGAGAAAGTGGTCTTGATAAAGAAAGGTGGATCCCATTTGTGTCTGTCCCACTTGTTAGGATTTCAGAAATCAGGATAGAAAAAAGGGTTTCTAAAAGTCAAAAACAATCAACATGAACAAGTATACAATTAAACTCCACTGAATGCAACTTCCTTATCCCTGGTTATAGGGAAAAAATTGTGTGTTGTGGAATGGAGAGACCTGCGTCAATAGCAGCTCTTGTTAAAAAGATTCCAAGTTTTAGCCAACCGTTTGACATGGTTGGCCATCTCCAACAGCATTAATGACACAGTATTCAGAACAAAGGAGATAATCATGCCTTTGTTTCCTGCACTGGTCAGGCAGCCTCTGAGGGCCTGCTTGCAATTCTGAGCTCTACATTTTAAGAGGGCAACCAGGGTGGAAAGTGGCCTAGAAACTATGTCCTACCAGGAATAGTTGAAAGGCTGTGGGATGGAAAGGGAGAGCAGACTAACTTCTCAGAACTGGAACTTTGAGATAGATGTAAGAGCATTCTCTTCTCTGTCGATGATCAAGGTTTTTTTCTGTGTGTTCACAAAGAAAATAGAGATCTTGTATACACTTATTAGTAATTGTTTTCCTCCACCAAATGCAGTATATACATCATTTCATGTTTTATTTCTATATCTATATTATTCTTTCTAATGGCTGCATAGCATCCCATTATATGAATACACCTTTTTTTTTTTAAAGGTTTTATTTGTTTATTAGAGAGTGCATGAGCAGAGGGGAGAGGCAGAGGGAGAGGGAGAAGCAGGCTCCGCGCTGAGCAGGGAGCCTGATGTGGGGCTTAATCCCAGGGTCCCAAGATCATGACCTGAGCTGAAGGCAGATGTTTAACTGAGCCCCCTCAGGTGCCCCAAATACACCTTTAATTAAAACTATCTCTCACTGACACTCATTTTGGTGGTTTGCAGTTTCTTAGTATCATAAGCAACAGCACTGTGATGGATATCTTTGAGATATTCCCATCACTGTGTGTCAAGTTCTTTCCTTAGGACAAATTCTCAGAAATAGAATAGCTTGCTCAAAGTTAACCTTTCCCCCCCAACCCATTCTTCTTTTTAAGACTTTGGGTACTTTCTGCCAAATGGCCTTACCAATAGAACTGGATGTGTTCAAGAATTTGGATTACCCCCAAGTCAGAGATGTGCAGAGGGGATTTTGGCAATGAGTTGTATGTTGGACAGCGGTCTAAGATCCCTTCACAAAGGGCACAAAAGTTTTTATATATGACCTGGTGGTGGTTTTATCTAGAGGTGTCTGGTTTCAGTCTTAGTCTGTAGGGAAAGTAATGCAGATTTCTCATCAAAATCACTGTAGAAATCAGCCAGTGAGAGGTTCTGCTGGGGTGCAGAACCCCTTGGCTGGTAGCCATTGGCACATGGAAAAGAGATCACATCAAGTACTTTCTCTGGTTAAGAGAAAAGACGAAGCAAGCCTGCAGACCATAGTTCTGCTGCATAAAGTAACTTAGGACAAACTGATGAAATGTTTGGTCAAACTTTATTTTCTGACCATTAATAATAGAAAATAATTTTTTGTTTATATATAGCCCTCACTGCTGTCTCTGTTGCCAGGAAGCTAATTCTGTTATCCACATCCCTAATACGGCGACTTTGTCTATATTTCTGTTCTTTGTGCATTGTGTTGAGACTTAAACTGTGAATGTTCCATTAACTGAGAACTCTGAATAGCCATTGTATAACTGGAGTGATAGTCTGTCTGTGTCAGTTCCATGCATTGTGTTCGAGAATAAACGTGCTGTTTGATTTTCTGGTGGGACTTCTCTCGTTGCCACTACTAATATGATGTTATTGAAAAGATAAGCCAAAGAATAAACCTCAAAAGTGCTTGGCATTGTTGAAACATAAAATATTTCAGTTTAGGATTATATGATTATATATATGTTCCTGTAGTTGCAAATAGGTGGTAGAGAATGAGTGTCTTATCGTTGGGTTTTAGGTGAGAAGTGCCAGTGAAATTGAATCCTGAATTACATTTACATGTGCTTCACTAGGGAGAAGTTCTTTTTTTTTTTTTTTTTTTTTTCTATCAGAATCTCAGATTAGTCTGTGGTCCAGAAGGATGAGGGACTTTGACCCACCAGATTGGATTCAGCCCTGCCAGCTTGTTGGATCACTAGGAAATGATAGAAACACCTAGACCAACCAGGGCAGGATGCTCAGAGGTGCTGCCCAAATATTTGTCACGAAACTGATAAAAATCAGAGATTCCTTTTTTTTTTTAAATCTATAACATGTCATAGTCTGTGAGCTCTTAGAGGACACAGTCTCTGTTTTATTTGTTCTCTGGCATCCTAGCTTCTTGCTACTGGCTTGTGTACTTTCTTTGTCAAGGTAGAGGTCTTTAAACTTTTTAGACATTTCCATTCATACAAAACAGTTTAAGCACATGTCCTCAAAAGAGACACTTAAATCTAAATTATACATAGGCACGTTTCTATAATGAGGACACATGCTCTGATTTGTGTTACACTGATAATATAAAACACATGTCATGTAATTATATGTAATTTTGGCAATGCTAAAGTAAGATGAAATGAAGTGTTTTTAAATATATCAATAACCGGGCAGCCCAGGTGGCTCAGTGGTTTAGCACCGCCTTCAGCCCAGGGCGTGATCTTGGAGACCTGGGATCGAGTCCCACGTCAGGCTCCCTGCGTGGAGCCTGCTTCTCGCTCTGCCTGTGTCACTGCCTCTGTGTGTGTGTCTCTCATGAATGAATGAATGAATGAATGAATGAATATCAATAACCATGATGGCTTCATATTAACATTAGCTGATATCTAAAAGGGTACACTGTATGCTTATTTCTGCTCCTTCCTACTTTTGGCCTCTTCATAATTTAGGTTTGTACCCAGCTTCAGTTTTTCATGGCTCCCCTCCCACCTCCTAACACCCTGTCCAGCTGATGGCCTCACTGCTAACTCCTCCTCCTCTGTGCATCATTCAAATTCTTTAGAGTCAGCCTTCCAATTTGCCCATTTTCGCCTTATCTTGTCAGGTCACCTCTTGTGAATCTCTGATAAACTGTATTTTTGGCTTCTCTGAGCATGTCCGTTCTGTCCCCCACAGGTCACTGGGGCAAGTGGGACAAAGTCACTTGGCACAGGCATGGCTGTCAGGCAGCAAGGAGAGTGGGTGGGACAGCTCCACCGAGGCGGGGCCTGGTGAGGCTGGGATGGTGGCCCAACTTTCCACATATGTGTCGATGGCTGTAGAAGAGACCCTAAAGTCTGGCTTCCTCTTTTTTTCCTTTGCAAATGCATGCCTCCATCCCTTAAAAGATCACTAGGCATATTCAGCAAAATTCAGTAAACCAGAGAGCTGGAGACCATTTATGTCTATAAAGCTCTTCCTCACCCACCCGTCCACCTTTCCTGTCCTATTCCCACCAGGGAGAACACAGTAGCAGCAGCATCTAGCAAACTTAACCCATAGCTCTTGCAGTAGCAGCGAACGGTTTCATGTTTGTTCCCATTCAGCCTCATGCAGACTGGGCCTTAAAGATTCCCTGTGCAGAACACAGCTCATTTCTTCTGCATAGATGCAAGCCGGCGAGGAACACTGGAACAGTGTGGCCTAGTTCAGACGGGCCATATAAAGGAAGCAGGTGTTTGGGAATGTGAAACCTATCAATGCACCCACGGGAGTGTTTTCTTTTGAAAAGCACCCTCTAGGTCCCTTCCTTGTAGAATGTGAGTATGATGTTGGCCCTTTCTAGAGCTGCAGCCACCTGGAGCAATGCATGAGCTTCTCAGAATCAGACCTCATAGGAGTGTATTCCTGTAGTATGGACAGTTGCACGTGTTCTGTAACTTTAAGTGGCCAAGTGCTGTTGAATTTAGAGTTATTTTTTTTAAAGATTTTATTTATTTATTCGTGAGAGACACAGAGAGAGAGGCAGAGACATGGGCAAAGGGAGAAGCAGGCTCCTCCAGGAAGCCCAATGTGGGACTCGATCCCGGAATCCTGCGATCACTCCCTGAGCTAAAGGCAGATGCTCAACCACTGAGTCCACCCAGGCATCCCTAGAGTTAATTTTTTTAAGTGGCTCAGAACTGTCCAGCAGGAGCAAAATTTTCAGTCTTCCCAGGAGATGGAGAGAACATCAACATTTATTGAATGCCTGAGTTCAACACTCTGCATTCTTTGCTCCATTTCATCTTCATGCCACTACTATGGAACCATGATTATTCCCACTTTGTGGAGAGGAAAATAGAGCTTAGAAGCTTTGATTTGACTAAAATCACAGACTAGCCAGGTGTGAGGTAGAAGGTGGTCGTGTGTGATGATAACTTAGATTTCTTTTAATAACTATGTTACCAGGTATGATGGTGTGCAGTTCAACATGTGTAATCTTACTCATTCTCAGCACACTTAAGCCTCAAAATTTTTTATTTTTAATTTATTATTTGAGAGAGAGAGAGAGAGAGAGCGAGCAGGGAGAGGGGCAGAGGGAGAGAGAATCTCCAGCAGATTCCCTGCTGAGCATGGAGCCCAACCTGGGGCTCAATCTTATGATCCTGAGATCATGACTTGAGCCAAAATCAAGAATCAGACATTTAACCAGCTGAGCCACCCAAGTGCCTCTAAGCCTCAGAGGTTTTAAAAATCAGTCTCCCAAGACTGTCTTGAGACCAAGAACAAACACTATTAAAACATTGGTTTCCTTCTAGTCACTTGTATATATTTTTCTAGAATCAACCTTATACCCAGTTTTCACTTACCTGAATAAAACAAGCATCTCCTCATCTTAATAAAATCTTCACAAACATGAAGCGAGTCTGTGTAATAATGTAAGTTTCTAACGTTTTGCTATTATAATAGTGGAGTGGTGAATATATATGTTACTGCATTTGTTGGGAAAGGAGAGTTTAAAACAGCTTTTTCTTTTTATTTTTTTTTAAAGAATTTATTTATTTATGAGAGAAACAGAGAGAGAGAGAGGCAGACACACAGGCAGTAGGAGAAGCAGGCCCCATACAGGCAGCCCAATGTGGGACTTGATCCCGGGTCTCCAGGATCACACCCTGGGCGGAAGGCGGCGCTAAACCGCTGAGCCACCTGGGCAGCCCAAAACAGCTTTTTCTTAATGTGTATTATTAGAAGCAGTGTTATCTGCCTTTGGCCCAGGGCGCGATCCTGGAGTCCCGGGATCGAGTCCCATGTCGGACTCCCAGCATGGAGCCTGCTTCTCCCTCCTCCTGTGTCTCTGCCTCTCTCTCTCTCTCTCTCTCTCTCTCTCTCTCTATCATGAATAAATAAATAAATCTTAAGAAAAAAAGAAGCAGCGTTATAGGGCCAAAAGTTATATTTAAGAACTGTAATAACTTTAAAATACCTTGATACATTTTGCCTGATTGATTTCTTTTGACTATGGGACCAATATCCACCCCGGGGCAGTGTGAGTGAACACTAGTTTCCCTGTAGACCTTGCCCCTGGGGGCGGGATCGGTGGTCCCAGTGCTACTCCACCAGGACCATCCCTGCCTGTGGGGTGAGGGTGCAGGGAGGTGGAGGGCCACGGGGGACATGGGAAGCTGTTGGGGCAGAAACCTCACCTCAATCTGCATGACACCCATCTGTTTGCAACTGCTAGATGTGTCCTTTACTAGTCTTTCTGCCGCCCTTCCATTGTGTCGAGTCCATTCTAAAAGCTTAACTTCTTGTCTCTACATCATTCATCATTCTTACTTCCATCCCTCAGTATGTCATAGTGCTTTCCTTTTTCTTATTCACTTAGGTGCCCTAATAAGAGATAGACACTTCTTTGATTGGTTTTTATTTTATTACTTTTTACTGAATTTTATTATTTTTAAGATTTTATTATTTGAGAGAGATAGAGCATGAGCTGGGGGAGAGGCAGATGGAGAGAGAGACGCAGACTTCCCACTGAGCAGGGAGCCCCATGTGGGGCTCTATCCCAGGACCATGGGATCATGACCTGAGCCGAAGGCACACACTTAACTAACAGCCATCTGGGCACCCCGACTATTTTATTTTAAAGCAGGGAGAGGGGCTTTAATCTGTGCTTGGAGTGTGCCCTGCTACTTTGAAGAATTTATTAAATTCTTTAGTATATAATACTATATATGTATATTTGATATAAGTACATAAATTATGTCTGGTATTTAGGATAATTATATATAGTAAATTATCTAGGGACATTTGGAAAAGGTGTATCTCTATAAAATTTACTTAGACTTAATTTTAAAAAACTGCACCTATACTTTACTTACTATGAAAATGTGGTGTCCTTGGCATGCTCTGAATATGAAGATTTATTTTCCTAGCGGAGGTGACAGTTTTGAGGTCACAGAGTCTTGCTGGCTGGCTGCACTGTTACCCAGGGTGCCCGCCCGGCCTGTAGACAGAAATCAAGACCCAGGTCCCTAGAAACCTGATCTGTGACCTAGACCCTTTCTGGGAGGCATTCTGATCAGAAAGTTTATCTGTGAGAGGCACTTTCATCACTATAAAAGGCAGAAATGATTTTCTTAATGCTTTTGATAAAAATCTAGATGCATCCTGCTTTATCATATTTACTATGAAAGCTGAGCACTGGACACTTATTTTTTTAAACACCATCTGCTTCCATTAATTTGCATTAATAGTCACATAGACTAAGCAATTTAAAATGTGACTTTTTTTGTAAGTGTGTAGGATATATAGAGAGACTAAACTATGTTGCTTCTCACGTTAACAAAGTTATTGAAGACTCCTTGGCTTAGTTCTTCATAAGGCTTCATACACATGTTTAACGTCTGCCTAATATTTAATAGTAATTTAAGTTTCTGACATTTTATTGTGGTAGTAGTGGGGGGCAATAAATATATTTGTGCCTAAATCTTTGTGGGATTTCTTTGAACATTATTTCTTTAATATGTGTCATTAGAAGCAAAGTGGGTTAGAAATCACGAAGTTGTGTATGTGTATATATGTATATGAACATCTATAGAAATAGTATTAAATAACTATAACACACTAAAGACTCTGGATGCATTTTGCCAAATTTATTTCTTTTAAATGGGACTAGTGTCCCCTCCTGTGGCGGGGAATGAGTGCCTGTCTCCCACCTAGCCCCTGGGGGTGATCTCAGTGCTCATCCACCCAGGTGCGATGCTCTATCCGGGACTAATCCCTACTATAGGGTATTTGTGTGAACAGGTGGTATCATATGTCTAAACAAGAAAAGGCATTGTTACCAAGACAACAGTGGTACTGGATACAGCTACGTACATCCCAGAGCCAGAGAAAGGCTTCACTGGAGGGACCTTTTACAAATGCCGGGTGTCGTGGTCCTGATGAAGTTACATCTTGTTCCTTTGGCAACAGGTGTTAGTGGGTTTGTTCCGACACAGGAGCACTGTCAAGAAAATTCCGAGCACCTACACTGAAAAATAAAATAGTAAAATAAAAAGCTTGAGGAATGCGTTACTTGTTAAGATTTAGCAAGGGAGATCACATGTTGAACAGAGTTGCTTTTTTCAATTTAATAGATAAGGAAATAGGCCAGGTGTCTCTTTTCAATCAAATATTTTTAAGGCCACATTTTTAGCAGGGAAACAATGACCAAGATTGGCTCTCCAGTCCCAGGCACTTCTAATCTTGTGTAAATTTACAATTGGAAACACACAATTCTGCTTTTTGAAATGAATGTTGAAATGCCATTGGAGCAAGTCACAGCTGAGAAACTTAGATACACAGAGTGAGATGTGCTTCCTAATTTATCAGAAACCTAAAAACAATTTTGTTTAAAAAGCACAGATTAGGGGCACCTGGGTGGCTCAGTGGTTGAGCGTCTGCCTTCGGCTCAGGTCATGAAACCGAGGTTCTGGGATCAAGTGCCACATCAGGCTCCCCGTGGGAAGACTGCTTCTCTCTCTGACTATGTCTCTGTGTCTCTCATGAATAAATAAGTAAATCTTAAAACACACACACACACACACACACACACACAGATGAATCAGGAAGGCAGAAATCAGTGTTTATAGGAAAAATTTAAATATTTGATAAAGACCCAGATTTTGTGCTTTAGCTTCTTTGTCTCATAAAATCAAGTTCTAAACTCACCAAGTGATACCCTTCCCATCTTATCTGTGGGCCCAGGTCAGAACAGCCTAGGGACACTAGATGAGTGTGTGTGTTCACTGTTTCACTCAAGAGGTTGCTGGGAGGACACGTGGGTTTTCCTTTTTTCAGTCATTTCACTTGCAAACAAGATGTAATTGGAAAGTCCGTTTTTCCCTGACTTAGATATCTCTAGCTTGTATATATAATACACAGTGATTTAAAATACATTTAGGCTTTTAAGAAGGCATACATGTCTTGCCTTACTGGAACTGAAAAACTTGAAAGAAGTGTGAAAAAAAATCATTGTATAATGAATCAAAAAAGACATACATGTCAAGTAGCAATTAAATAGAAATTTTTATTTAAACAATAACTAACAGTTTACTCAGCCCCTTCCCCCCCCCTCCCCTTGCAGCTGCCAATCTGTTCTCTGTGAGTTTGGTTTTGCTTTTTTTTGTTTTTGTTTTTTTGTTGTTTAGATCCCACATATAAGAGAGATCATATGGTGTTTGTCTTTCTCTTTTTGACTTATCTCACTGAGCATAATACCTTCCAGGTCTATCCATGTTGTCACAGATGGCAAGATCCCATTCTCCTTTATGGCTGAGTAGTATTTCACTGTACATATATGTCACATCTTATTTATTTGTTCATCCATCAAGGACATTTAGGTTGTTTTCATATCTTGACTATTGTCAATAATGCTGCACGGAAATGAGAGTGCAGATGTCTTTTCAAAGTATCGTTTTCATTTTCTTCAGATAAATATCCGAACTGTAATCGCTGGATCATATGGTATTGCTAGATCATATGGTAGCTCCACTTTAAGGTTTTGAGGAAACTCCTTACTGTTTTCCAAAGTGGCTGCACCACTTTACATTCCCGCCCGCAGTGTATGAGGTGTCTCTTTTCTTCATATGCTCACCAGCATTTGTTACTTCTTGTCTTTTTTTTTTTTAAGCTTATTTAAGTGATCTCTATACCCAATGTGGAACTCAGACTCATGACCCTGAGATCAAGAGCTGAACATTCCACCAACTGAGCCAGCCAGGTGCCCCACTTCTTGTCTTTTTGATATTAGCCACTCTAACAAGTGTGACATAATATCTCATTGTGGTTTTGGTTTGCATTTCACTGATGATTAATGTTGTAGAGCATCTTTTCACGTACCTGTTAGCCATCCCTTTTCTTTGGAAAAGTATTCAGTTTGTGCTCATTTTTTAATCGGATGGTGGGGTTGTTTCGTTTTGTTTGCTATTAAGTTGTATGAGTTCTTTTTTTTTTTTTAAGATTTTTTTTTAAGTAACCTCTACATCAAACATGGGGCTTGAACTCAGAACTCTGAGATCAAGAGTCACTCCACCAACTGAGCCAGCCAGGCGCCCTGAGCTGTATGAGTTCTATATGTAATTTGGATATTAACCCTTGTCAGATACATGATTCACAATTATTTTCTCCCATTCAGGAGGTTGGGTTTTCATTTTATTGATGGTCTCCTTTGTTGTGGAGAAGCTTTTTTAGTTTGAGTTAGTCCAACTTATTTTTGCTTTTATTGCTCTTGCTTTTGGGGTCAGATTTTTAAAAAAAAATCATCACCAAGACCGACCTCAGGAGTTCTCTGGTTGCAGGTCTCACATTCAGACTTCTAATCTATTTTGAGTTGGTTTTGTGTATGGTGTTAGGTAGAGGTACAGTTTCATTCTTGGGTGTGTGGCTGTCCAGTTTTCCCAGCACTGTTTATTGAAGACACTGTTCTTTCCCTATTGTATTTTTGTCTTCCTTATCGTAAATTAAGTGAGAATTTTTAATACAGCAGTGCATTCTTTGCATTAGTACATTTTACCTGATGAGGTGACAATGGCTATTTTCATCCTTCTATCTTTATATTAGAAGCTTTCTGAAATCTGATTTCTTGTTGGGCTAGTACAAGGGGAGATTGTGTCAAGTGGCAGATCTGTTTAGGAGTTGCTCTACTTATTTTTTTTAAGATTTATTTATTTTAGAAAGTACACAAATGGGACAGAGAGGGGCAGAGGGAGAAGGAGAGAAAGAACCTCAAGCCAACTCTGAGCTGAATGGGGCTCGATCCCACAACCCCAAGATCATGATCTAAGCCGAAATCAAGAATTGGATGCTTAACCAACTGAGCTACGTAGGCCCCCAGCCTTTTTCTTTTTAAGTAGGCTCTGGGCCCAATGTGTGCTTGAACTCACGGCCCTGAGATCAAGAGTTACATACTGTATCAACAGCCCTGATTCAGGCGCCCCAGGAATGGCTTTTTTATTCCTTGCAGTTTCACCGAACGTTTCCACAATATTGTCCTAACACAGTAAAGGTTAGGTTTAACAGGAAATTAACTTTCCAGCATGTTTTGAGAAGAGTATTTGAGCTGGTATAAATTTTAGATACTGACAGGGTGGAAAAGAATCTGACTTGCAGAATTCATGCTGCCGGCATGTTGCTGTAATTGGTCAGGTGCTGCCTTTATGTCCTCAATGAGTTTATGCCATGACCAAAGGATGGACTTTACAGTGAAAGAACAAAAGGGAACTTGTCAATGTGGAGAGCCTAGATTAGTAAATTAAAATCACTGTGTTAGCAGTCTCCAGATTTATGTGATAAATTAAAAACCAGGACTTTGTGTGTTCTGTTAGGTTTTTGTTTGTGCTGGAAGTAACATAAGTCATTACTGGTGGGGAAAGAATGGTGGCAAGGGCAGCAGGGATTATAGAAGCCACAGACATTGTTCTGTTTGCATTTTAAGGAAAATGTTAAAATGGTTGACAGAGTTCTCTAGCTCAGCCGTCTTCCCAGAGATAGATTGAAATTTGATTTAGAAATCCTGGGATTACCCCTGGGGCAGGAATGACTGATGGAACAGGGCCAGCCTCCCTACGTTACAGGGTAGTGGTGACACATGCATGCTTTGCAAATGTTTAATACTACACTTGGTTAACTAGAAATGAACACATTTCTTGTCTTTGTGATTGCAGTTAGCTTCAATTAGAGGCTCAGAGAAGGAAGCTAGGAGTTGGCTGTGCCCATCTACCTCTGCCCTCTGCTTCCAGGATGTTTGCTGGTCACCTGCATTTGTCTTATTGTGGAAGAAGTCGTTTTGCCCCATTAGGACTCATCGATCATCACTACATGGACTCGCTTGACCCCTGGATTACAAATATTTGAAAGGCCCCCTCAGACCCACTCCTCTCTTAGGAAAGGTGACAGGAGGTCTATGCCTGTAATATTCTATAAAAACTGAGGAGCAGTAGGATGGTGGGTGGGCAGGGTGCCAGCTATCTCTCTTGAAATACCAGAGCCTGGGCTCTGATAATTAATGAGGTTGAGAGACCATTTCCTTGGAGAACTTTACTGCTTGACCCAGTTGACTTGGGGCACTCTGGGGAAATGGGCCTTGATTCCTGCTCTTACTTCCCAAGATTGAAATCCAGCATTTATATGATTGTTAATATTGAAACAGGCATGTGTTCTCCATTGGGAAGAAGCCATTATATTTTGTAATTCTTTGTTGAAAGTACACACTCTTTAAAAAAAAAAAATAGTATGTTTCAAATTGAAACCTGTGTGCTTTTGCTTTGTCATTATATATACAATAGAATTTAATTAAATTAATTTTTTATTTTTTTATTTTAAATTAAATTTAAAATTTAAATTAATTTAATTTTTAATTCTAAATTAAATTAAAAATTTTTGACTTTATTTTTCTTTTATTTTCATAAAAGCATCTTTGATTATTCTAGATTTTGGGAAAGCTGACATTTGGTAGGCTTTATCTTTCTTTTTTTCTTTCTTTTTTTTTGGGGGGGGCTTTATCTTTCTTAAAAGATAAAAGTTTCTCCCATCTTGTCTGGTGAATGAAGGGTATGGGTACTTGTCTTAAATGTTACAGATTATTTCTATTAAAGCAGTCAACAATATTTTAAAAGACAAAGTAGCAGCTGGTAATTGGTAACATCTTTTAAATTACGTAGTAGTAAGCTTTAGTCAGATTTACAGTATTTTGGAGGTAGTGATCTCAGTTTATGTATGGAAAATTAAAGCACAGAGAAAGTACAGCCACATGGTTGGTGATAAAAGCCACATTCTTAGTCCTTGACAGAGGAATTTTCCCTTTCATGTAATAAATTAAAGAAGATAGTGTTCTAGTTAATAGCAGGGAATAGCTTAACAAGTGGTTCTCAAAGTATGGTCCTTGGACCGGCATCATTGGCATCGTCTGAGAGGTTGTTAGAAATTTAAATTTTCGGGGGTGCTTGGGTGACTTAGTTGGTTGAGTATCTGCCTTCAGCTCAAGTCATGGTTCCAGGATCCTGGGATCGAGCCCTGCATAGATCTCTCTGCTCAGCGGGAAATATGCTTCTCCTTCTCTCTCCACCTGCTCCTCCCCCTGCTTGTGCACATTCTCTGTCTCTCAAATGAATAGACAAAATCTTAAAAAAAAAAAAAAAAAGAAAGAAATTAAAATTTTTGGCCTTACCCCAGATCTACTGAATTAAACTCAAGAGGTGTAGGAGTCCAGCAGTTTGTATTCTTTTAAGATTTTATTTATTTATTCATGAGAGCCACCCAGGCATCCTGAGCAGTTTGTATTTTTAAAGCCCTTCATGTACTTGTGATGCACTCCCAGGTTTGAGAAGCGTGGGTTTGGTACAGTCTTCCTATAATTGTTGATGTCGTTCTGAATGCTCTGAGTCACTGGGGTGATCATCCACCATCTGCCCGGGATCTCAGGGTAGACAGGGCGGGGAGCAGCGGGGCAGCCCGGGCACAGACACCCTTCACAGGCCCCTATAAGCAGACTTTCCAAGGTACAGAGAGCGGATGGGTCAGGAAGTAGAGGAGGAGCTGGTGTCTGACATGCCTCTGCTACACCGGGTGCTGTTCCCCTCCCACGATTGGGTCTCCGTGAGCTGTGCCGTCACTGTGTCCCTCGCACCTTGTGGCTACTTCATCACATCTGGTTGGAATCTCACTCTCAAGAGCAGCTTTGTTTCTTTGATTGGTAATGGGTGGGCATTGGAATTTCCTTTCAGGGATGCACACCAGCTCCCAGGGCGTGTGGTTTGTGCTTGAGATGCAGAGGCTTCCTGCTAATAAGTTTGCTGCTTCTCCCTGGAACAGTGGTTCTACCTCAGAGACATGTGGGAGGGGGAGCCAGGACCCCGTCTGTCTCGCCGAGCCTTAGATTCCCTGTTCATGAGGTGAGGTGCTTGGTTAACAACTGTTGAAGTCCATATCACTAACGCAGACTGTATCATGTCCTAGAGAGCTCGTGGCCTTGTCTGCTTCCTTGTTTAAGGCAATGGTTTCAAAATGTGGTCCCACCAGCCCCATCACCAGTCCCACCAGCCCTACCAGCCCCACCAGCAGCACAGCATCACCTGGGAACTTGTTAGAAATGGACATTCTCAGGCCTCATTCCAGACCTAGTGACCCTGAAGCTCAGGTTGGGTCTAGCAGTCTGTGCTTTTATAGATCGATGCTTTTGATTTTTTAGATTTGAGAACCACTGGGTTTAGGGGTTCGGATTTTTTTGCTTTGCTTTGTTTTTCTGTTTTTAAAGATTTATTTATTTGATGGGGGTGGGGGTGCAGAGAGAGAGAAAGAGAAGCACTCTCCCCACCGAGTGTGGAGCCCGATGCAGGGCTCAATCCCAGGACCCCACGATCATTACCTGAGCCAAAATCAAGAGTTGGCTGCCTAGCCAACTGAGCTACCCAGGTGCTTCTGTTTGGGATTTTTTTCAAAAAAAAAAACTTTATTTATTTGTGAGAAACACAGAGAGAGAGGCAGAGACACAGAAAGAGAGAGAACCAGGCTTCTTGCAGGGAGGGTAAAATTTTACCAGAGGGTCCAGAACTTTCCATCCTGGGGCTTACAGTTGAAAGGGCAGAACCAAGCAAGTGGTAACCCCATCAGAGAGAAAGCACTTTCTGACCTGGTCACACACAGACACACAAAAGCATTCATTTGGCGTTTGTTTTCTTTGCTTTAAGTTGTAAATGTTCTTCCTCCCTTATGAAGCTAGATACCAAGGAAGGAAGGATACTTTGGATGACTGAGTGCCCCTTACTCCCTGTGCAATCTCTCAAGTGTAACCTTTTTTTTTGTCTTTGGCCCTTGCCAAGCCACAGAGGGTAAAAAAATTATGTTTATTAGTAGTTTAGTGTACATAGTTAACTATTTTGCTTCTGATTGATTAATCCTAAAAGAGAAAAGCTTTTTTCTTGAGCCCTCTATATAAAAATTTTTAAGTTAAATATATTTAAATTTTTCCCCTGGGACAATATTGCAGTTTAACAATATATCTGACTCAATTTTTCTTTAAATAGATAGAGTCATAAACAGCTAGCTTCATACATTGTTACCAGACCATTGCAAGTTTCTTGTTTTTTTTTTTTTTTAAGATTTTATTTATTTATCCATGAAAAACAGAGAGGCAGAGACATAGGCAGAGGGAGAACCAGGCTCCCTGCAAGGAGCCCAATGTGGGACTTGATCCTGGGATAATGACCTGAGCCAAAGGCCAGATGCTCAACCACTGAGTCGGCCAGGCGCCCCCCCGCCCCCCCCCATTGCAAGTTTTTAAAGAAAAATCAAGTATGATGATTGCAAAGAAAATATCCATGACCAAGTTGTACTATTCTTTACCATATCAAGAAATTGTATGTGGAGGTTTATAGAAGTTACTCCAGACCCTACCTGTTTTCTGTCAAAAAAAAAAAAAAAAAAAAGCCACCAAAAAAACTAATACTACTTTAGATTACTTTTCTCCCACTTCTGTATAATGTTTAACTCATATTTGTAATGTAGGCCAAAGCTATGCTAACAATTCCATGTTTAAGATGACAAGCCTATACTAGGGTGGGCACCGAGCAGAGCACTGACATCATCTCAGAGTTTTACCTCTATGTCTTGATTTAATAGGATATGTACAGCTGCAAACAGGAGGAAGAATGGACTATATTCAGCTATATGTGTCTGTGTAAAATGTCAGCTAAAGTAGGGTATTCAGCATGCAAGCCTAGAAAAAAACAGGATTTAGGGAGACAGGCAGGAGAGACACGCTGAAATGGACAGCATGAAAGACTTAGACCTGGTGATGTTCCCAGTTCAGAGTATGGATAACACGAGCTAGCCCCCGTACATCCTCCTCTGCCCCCCATGCCCAGCCTGGCTCTGCTTTCTCTGGTCTGGTCCAGTGCTCAAGAACATGGTAACAGGGAAAGGATGGTATTCACTTGGGCGTCTTTGGATGTGAGGATCAAAACCGACTTGAGGAGGGCTTTCTCAGGATACTGAAATACCCTCCCCAAGAAACCAGGATCCCTTGAGAAAACCTAGAATCAAAAGTGCAAAGCACAAGGAAGGTGTAAGACCAAGTGTTGTCCTGACTGGCACCAGCTGCACCCCCACCTTTCTGCAGACCAGCTCTATCTGTCCACAGGCCCACCTGCTTCTGGCACCTGGCCAGTGGCTCTTTCACTACCGCTTTGAAGCCCTACTAGAGAAGCATCTTGTTTAGCACAGGTCGGATGTCTTTATATGCCCCGTGAGGCCACGGCTGGGTGAGACGTGTGTGTGCTGCGAGACGGTATGGGAGAGTCACCTCTGACCCTGTAGCTGGCCAGAAAATTCCAAAGAAGGGAGTAATTCATGTGGAGAGGACAGCAGCATTCCCCCCACGCATACCATTAATGTGGCTGTGGGCTTATTCATTAACTTCACACTCTGGGGGAGGAATCATCTTTGGCTTCAAGAAAATCTGGACGTTGGACCTGAATTTTCTTGGGCTAGACTGAGAATCAGGATCATAGATGACAGTGAATTTTCCAGAGTGACTCCACCCCAGGAGGCCTTGTGGCTGCCAGCAGGTGATGCCTCCAGTGATACCTGTCTCTGTCAGCACAGACCCTTTTTTTTTTTTTAAAGATTTTATTTATTTATTCATGAGAGACACAGAGAGACAGGCAGAGACATAGACAGAGGATCCTGATGTGGAAGTCGATCCTGGAACCCTGGGATCATGCCCTGAGCCAAAGGCAGATGCTCAGTTGCTGAGCCACCCAGGTGTCCCAGCGCAGACCCTTTAAACAGCCTCGATGAGAGCAAGGCTGAAGTTCACGGGTAAATGCCCACATGATGAAAGAGCCTCCTGAATCTCTGCTCTGGCAGCATCCTTCACTCTGAACAACATTCTGATCCACTGATGGAAATCAATGAATTTGAACTAATACTGTCTGAAAAATATATAGGTTACTAGATAGTAATCCTCTTGGCTTTGTGAGTTCGTTCCCTTACTCGGTTGTTAATTCAGACTGGGAATGAATCTTGGTCCACACAAACTCAGCGTGGCAAACAATACTGTGCTTTTCTGGGTCAACGTATCTTGTCCTCGACTGTGGAACAGGCAGGTTAACCTTGGGTCTCTTTCCCATGCCGCCATCCCAAGGTCGTGTCAGAGTTCCAGGCTCCTGCTATGTGTCATGAATTCGGAAGCCCCCTGCCCTGGGTCATCTCATCACACTGATCCCTGCTGCTTCTGGATCACAGTTGAATGTGGGGAGGTCACTTTGTCGCAGGAGGAGTCCACGCTCAGCACCCTGCCATTCCTTGGGGCGCCTGCGTGTCTCAGGGCACAGCCAGCGAGCAGGTGTGGCTGTTTGCTGCTCTCAGTGTCATACTCAGCTCTCCTGCAAGAACCTCTTCATCTGGGGGGGAGTGACTGCTCTCCTCTAAAGCCCTTTTCTCCTTAAGAAAGCTGGCCATGGCCTCTCTGATAGAGGGATGCCAGAACCTTCCAGCCACAGGAATGAGAGAAGTTGAGAGAGACAAATGTACTGAGGAGCCTCCTGCCCCAGAGTTGATGTGCTAGCCGCAGCCAGGCGGTGAGTAGGCTCTGCTTCCTCTGCGGTTGTGAGCAACGGTGCCCCATGGTCAGATCCCCACTTTGACATGCCTTCTGCTCATCCTCATGGCTCCACATCTGTGGGTGGCTGTACCCGCTCCAAACTGGGTACATAAAAGGCATTTGTTGCTGGGCTGTTTCCAAAGCCTGTTTGGAAACCTGTTTATTCCAGAAGATTAGCCTTCAAATTCCTAGGCATTTTTTCCATAGATCTTCAGTGAATTCATAAAAGTATCAGGAGAGCTTTCCTCTTCCCTTCTCTGGCAGTGGATGATTTTGTTCTGTTAATATTGCTGTGAGGAGACTAACCTACCTGGCTCCCACACACCGTGCACTTCTGTCCTCAGACTTTGTGCTGCAGACGGTTTCACTGACCAGCCACCATCCTTTGCTATTATGTCATCTGCGGCCTGGCCCACAGCACAACTACCGCATCAAAAAATAAAATAGGGATGCCTGGGTGGCTCAGCGGTTGAGCATCTGCCTTTGGCTCAGGGAGTGATCCTGGGGTCCCAGGATCGAGTCCCGTATCGCGCTCCCTGCAAGGAGCCTGCTTCTCCCTCTGCCTGTGTCATTGCCTCTCTCTCTGTGTCTCTCATGGATAAATAAATAAAATCTTAAAAAAAATAAAGTAAAATAGAAATGTTTGGGAGGTATGTGTGTGTGTGTGGGGGGATATATTTAGGATTAAATCGAGAACCCTCAGTATAGCAGGTGGCAAAGCTGGCTCACAGCATTAATAAAACTATGCCCCCTTGGGCAACCAGCAGATGACAGAGGACGGGTAAATGCCTCCTCAACTAGAATTTCAGCACAGGCTGCACATCAAGTATTTATGCAGCAGTGCTTCTTAACCCCGGACAAAAGCATAGGTTTGCGTGGATACTGTTACTGCAGACGTCATTGACGTGCAACTAGCTGAAGAGCTGTTAAGGGTGTTTGGAATGTTGGAAAGTAAACTGTCATGGGGTGAAGTTTGTAGGGGCTGATAAAGTGGCCTCAGTTCCTAACCAGGAATATTTAATCTTGCGACCAGCGTGGCTCGTTAATAGTAGAGACACATAACAGAGGAGGGAGAAGAGAGTTTACGAAAGCAGAGGATAGAAGAACGGATGGTGCAGAAGCTGGTAACCTGGTGTGCTGTTGGCAGAGAGACTGGAGTTACCGTTGGGAGAGAAACATTACTAAGAACACAGTTGGCAATAATTCTGTTACCGAGTCTCTTTTTAGGTCAACAGAGACACATTTGTGTATTACGTTCATAAATGTGTCATGCACACATACCAAAGTAGAGGTATTTATTCATACCTGATTTTTCTTTTTTCTTTTTAAAATTTTTTAAAATTAAATTCAGTTGATTCAGTTCATTTCATAATTCAGTTAATTAACATATAGCGTATTATTAGTTTCAGAGGTACATATTTGATTTTTCTAAATTGAGAGTAAAGCACTATTTTGAAGAAAGAAAATAAATGTTTGAAGGTTTGAAGTTAACTTTTTTTTTTAAGATTTTATGTATTTATTCATGAGACACACACACACACACACACACACACACACACACACACACAGAGGCAGAGGGAAAAGTAGTCCCTCCCCTACAGGGAGCCGGATTCAGGACTCCATCCCAGTACCCTGGGATCGTGACCTGAGCCAAAGGCAGACACTCAACCACTGAGGCACCCAGGTGTCCCCGAAGTTATCTTTTTGACAGTTTAGCATTAATTATATGGCTTACACAGAGGTGGTCATCCGGTATCTGACCTGAATCTGGACTTTTGTTCCTTTTGACCTGTCACATTATAGTCTCTGGTTTTTGTTTTTGTTTTTCTCTCTCTGATAAATGGATAACTATCATTGACCTGAAGCAGGGAAATAGAATTTAGAGCTGAGAGTTGACAGCATATGGCTGTTGAACAGTTCTGAGAGGTTTCTTAGAGACCCAAAACCAGGCACACATGGGTGGTGTTGGGAGGCAGAGGTTGGAAGGGTCTGTGGTCAGTTATATTTGGGGACTGAGATCTGTGCATATGGTGAAGCAAAGAGTAAGAGGATATGCAAGGGGAGGTACTTTTATTGGTTTAGGTTAGGCAAGCTTAAGGGCACCCCGGTCCTTGACAGCAAAGTCTCTGCTTGTCTGCACTTGCCCTCCTGGTGTCTCCTTGATCCCCTTCAGTCTGTATTCTGTACCAGCATATTGCAAATTGTCCTCAGGGGAAGAGACCTCCTTACTAGTGGTTTGGTTAAGTGTCATCTTGTTAGTCTGCCATCCACAGCCTGTGCATCACTCATATTTCTCTGGGCTCATGTGCCTCTCCAAGCACACGGTTACTCTCCTGCCTCGGTATCTCCTTCAGAGGTGGTTTTTTTCTCTGGGTCCCTTGATCCATTCCTGTGTCTTCTGTCATCACCCTTAGAACTTTCATTTAAGTTCTAAGCCATCATCTTTCTTGAGGTAAAAGTCTAGCCCTCATCTTTCTTGAGGTAAAAAGTAGCAGCCAATTCTTTCTCTACTCTGAGTCATCCCTGTTGCTTGATGAGAGTTTGATCACAAGATGGTTTTCCAAATTAGAACACATTCTCTTTGACACAAAATCTACAGGCATTGGATGTACTTAGAATCCTCTCCTGGCTCCAAGAGAAGACCCCTGGATTGCCTATGTATGGTTTACTCGTTGCTGAGGAAATAAGCTCCTGTATGAGCTTCTTCAGGGAAATGATGGAGTTAATTTTAAAAATAAATAAATAAATCTGGGACGCCTGGGTGGCTCAGCAGTAGAGTGTCTGCCTTTGGCTCAGGGCATGATCCCAGGGTTCCGGATTGAGTCCCACATTGGGCTCCCTGCATGGGACCTGCTTCTCCCTCTGCCTGTGTCTCTGCCCCCATCTCTCTCTGTCTCTCATGAATAAATAAATAAAATCTTTAAAAGATATATTAAAAAATATAAAAGATCTTACTATCTCAATGTACAAAGGCATATGAATTTCAAAAAGCATTTGCAAAGCTGATCCAAAAAATACTGGGTTTGTAACACTGAAATGTGGCCAACATTAAAGTGAAAAACTTAAAATAATTAGAATAGTGCCTTTCCAGCTGGCCCCCTGAGCTTAATAAACACAAAGCAATGGACAGTGCTGTTAGGACATTGTGTGAGGGTTACAGGGACACAGGCTCACCTGGGCCTTGAAAGAGGAGTTAAGAAAAGCCATCTCTTGCATGGGGGGTGATGGGCACAAAAGCAGGGTCTCAGGGTATGTTCTTTGGAACATAGTAGGACTTAGCCTGACTAGGACAGACAGCATTTGTTAGAAGTTGGAGGAAGATAAGATAGAGCCAGATTTGGGAAGCAGCTGAGAGTCAGTGGAGGAGCTTAAATTTAACAGAAGAGAGTATCATTACTTCCATGGATCCGGATGTAAGAGAATGCTAGATTTGGAAACTTGGAAGACCAGAAAGGTCTAGATTTGGAGGTGTCCTATAAGGCGGGGCGGGAAGTACTCTGTTTCTTGAGCATCTGTTGTATGCCAGGCGCACAATCTCGTAGTTCTTGCTTTTATAGTAACCTGAGGGGTCAATACCTTTGTTCGCCTTTTACACGCGACAGACTGAGCTCTGAGGAAAGGTGACTGGTCTGAATTTTGCAGAGTGCCTGGACTGGGATTTTATTTTATTTTATTTTATTTTATTTTATTTTATTTTTATTTTTATTTTTATTTTTTTTAAAGATAATGCTTTATTTATTTATTTATTTATTTATTTATTTATTTATGATAGTCACACACAGAGAGAGAGAGAGAGGCGGAGACACAGGCAGAGGGAGAAGTAGGCTCCATGCAGGGAGCCCGACATGGGACTCGATCCCGGGACTCCAGGATCGTGCCCTGGGCCAAAGGCAGGCGCTAAACCACTGAGCCACCCAGGGATCCCTGGACTGGGATTTTAAATGCAGGGGCATCTGACCTCAAAGCACAATGTGGATGGAGAACATTTTCGTCCATCCTTCATTTTGTAGTTCAGAAAACTAAGACCCAGGGGAGAGAGGACTTTTGGTGACAGGAGTAGGAGGACAGGCCCACCTGCTCTGCGAGAGACACTGGGTGGGCAGTGATCTGCAGAGAGAGACCAGGTTCCTGGCTGCTGCTGCAGGCAACTGGGGGCCCCACGGTGTTTGGCCAGATGGTGGTGGACCAGAGCGAGCACAGGGCACAGAGCAGTAGGGCATTGCAAGGGAAAGTGGTGCTGGATGGATCTCAGAATTGGGGGGGTGGTAGTGGCTTACAAATAATCCCAAGGTTTTAATCCCAGGGAACCTCCATGCACAGAGAAAATCCTCTGTGGAGCTTGTTTTCAGAGAAAGGCCATGTGCTTCTTAGGGGGCGGTCTGACTCTGGAATCTACAAGTCGGTGGTATTGGTGAGCTGACTTGTGTACGTACTGACAAATACAGGAACAGCTGTGGAAGCAAAGGTGAAAGTCTGCAAGGAACCAGCCCTTGTCTTGGAAGGGATGGGGATATACCCCAAGAGCGAGCATCCAAGCTTGTCCCCAGAGCAAAGGAGACCCCCGTTTGCATCATCTGTCATTCTGGGCCGTCCCTTCCACCCCACTCGCCCACCCCCATGGAAAACAACTTAACTCTACTGTGATTTCTCTGCTCCCTAGCTGTCTCTAGTGATTGATTCCCCTCCTCTGCAGGTCTCAGGCCTGGCAAGGATATTATTACGCTACCACATCTCCCTCACCAAGATTCCTTTCCTTTCAGCATGATTGTCGCAGTGCTGGTCGGCCTGCTGAACGGCTGAATGGCCTCCATCATCGGGCCACACGAGGGAAATTGTCCACGGAGCTGAAATACTGATCACAGTCATTTTCCGGCCTGCCCTAATTGAGGTAAGGTATACTTTTTTTTCCGTATGGCTGTCCTGAAGCTGTCATGGTTGTGTCCTCTAACTTTGCTTTCTGGGGACCTTAATCCACTCTTTCCCCATACCTTTTATGCTTTAGTGAGCCTTTTGGATTGCTCTCCATCTGTAAATGTATAGGAGGGCAGGAAAGACTTTTATGAGATGAAATACGAGCAAGCTGCTTAGCTCTGAAGAATAAAGGGGAAAATGTATGACTCTTCAGATTAAATCAGTGAAAGTACCTTATTTCCATAAACACAGTATGCAGAGAGTGGATTATATTAGAGAAACTTAATAGATGGAAAGGAGTGTTATTAAGGCCACTTGAAAAAAGTAGAGGTAGTTCAATATTAATATATTGCTGGCTTTATTCAAGTAAAGAGAATCTAGGAAATAAATTTAAAAGAAAAGTCTCTGCTTCCACTTCTAGAGATAATCTCTGTTAGAATTTTGGTGCACTACTCATAATATTTATATCACAAATATTTGTAATGATGTGTGTCTGTGTGTGTTAACTGTGGTAACTTGTCTGATATTTGCAAACAAGTAACACTGATCACAGGCTTGCTTTATGCCAGGCTCTATCCCAAGCACTTGACATATATTAATTTATGAATTCTCACAAGCTGGTAAAGTGAGTCTTTTGTTATCCCCACTTAAACATAAGAAAACTGAGGTGCAGAGAAATTAAATAATGTGCCCATGCTCACACAGCTGGTAAACCCACTCAGAACTTGAACTAGTCAGATAAGAAAGCCTCATTAATGGGCTTTTTTCCACATACCTCTTTTCCTTAAGAATATGTTATTCCTTTTTCTTTAGCATCATTTTAAGTGTGCACTGTTCACGTATTTGGCAATGCAATGACTCCCCTACCCTGTCTCCTTATGTGCAACCTTTGCGCACATCCATGATTATCTCCCCGGGACATACTGCTCCGAGTGGCTTGGCTGAGTCAGCAGGAATGTGGGAATGTATCGTTCACCTTTCAATTCACTCTACTAATGGTCTTCTCAACAGGTTGTACCAGTTTATATTCTCACTAGTGGTATATGGAAGTGCCTGATGACCCTAAGCCCTCAGCAACATTGGTAGCTTAGCAATTTGAATAGTTTTGTTTGTTTTCCAGTTTTGTTTATTTTCCAGAAGATTCCAGGTGTCCTTGTTCATATCCATATTCTCGCCTCTATACTCTAGAGCGGTGATCTCATGCTTGGCTTTTCTCTCCCCACTTCTGTCCTTGGTCACAAAGGAGTAGTAGGACAGTGGATAAGAAGGACATGGTCCCTCGAGCTGGATGCCTGGGTTTGAATCACAGCTGTATTCTCTGCCTCCATTTTCCCATCAATACAATGGAAATAATACTAAAACCTCTCATACCATGCTGCCCGGTGATAGCTGATGTAAGGTACTTGAGAACAGTGCCTGACTCTTGGTATGTGTCCAGTTAATTACTGGCTAGGACTGTCTTCCAGAAGTCCATGCTCAGGGGTGCCTGTTAAGCATCCAAATCTTGATTTCAGCTCAGGTTGAGATCTCAGAGTTGTGAGATTGAGTCCCACTTCAGGTTCCATGCTGAGCGTGCAGTCTCCCTCTGCCCCTTCTACTCATGCACTCGCTCGCTCTCTCTCCAAAAATAAATAATCTTAAAACAAGGTCCATATTCCTAAAATTAAAAAAAGGTTATACTTGTTTGGATGACATATGATTATGATCAAATTTGCAATTCACAGTAGCATCTAACATGCTCACATTGTTGTATCGTTAGTGTTGACACCGTGAGCAGCCTAAAGGTCGCAAATAGCTGTCTCTGCTTCGGTGGATGCTGACAGGTCACAGGTAATGAGGAGACAGTAATAACAGGCATGTGAAGTAAGTAGAATGTGAAGGTGCTTTATGAGCTCAGAGAGCACTTTCCCACGCATTACTTCCCTGGGTCCTCACAGCACGGCTGTGAGGAGCTGGAGCAGCTGTTATTAACCTCGTTTTATAGAGGAGGAATGAAGTGACTCGTTCACTTAAGGTCATGGAAATGGTCAGTGGCAGAGCTGGGTGTGTCCTCAGGCTTTCTGACTGCAAACCCTTACTCTGGGTGCTTCGGGACATAATGAAGAGGAAGAGAGGAGGAAGGAAGGACAAAAGGATGGAGGATGTAGACTCAGATGCTTTGACTTAGAAAGGAATATGTGAGGGGGCTCAAGTCTTAGGATCTCCTGAATGGAGAAAGAGAAAGCATTTGTTGAGATTAAGAGCAGGGAGCTTGCAGTTTCCGATCTGAGAAAGAGGATCTATTCAGAATAGTCTATGTGTGAAGTGGACCAGGGAATCCGAAGGGCTGCCAAAGATCTCAAGGCAGAAGAAGCAAGACCCAGATAATGTCACTCAGAAGTTAAGTGACCATATTTACACACTCTTGTCATGTGGTGCGGGATGTTTTAATGAGTACATGGGCAAGCAATGGATCTCAGTTTTGGGTTCCAGAAACCTTGTTGAGGGCTATGCTTATTGTCAGGTGCTGGATAAGTGAAGCGAGGAGAGAGTAAATGACTTCTTAATCTGTGAAATGAGGTTTTAGACTACATAGATGCTTCTAGAAGTCCCTTTCTACCTCACCATTTCCTGATTCAGCTGCAGTCTACACTGAGTCTCCTGTTTATGACTCCCTCTGCTAGATGGGTGAGCCTTTCTACGTTAGGATCTAGATACTTTCTTTGCTTACTATTTTTTTTTAAAGATTTTATTTATTTATTCATGAGAGACACACATACACAGAGGCAGAGACACAGGCAGAGGGAGAAGCAGGCTCCATGCAGGGAGCCCAACGTGGAATTCAGTCCCAGATCTCCAGGATCACGCCCTGGGCTGAAAGCAGCGCTAAACCACTGAGCCACCCCGGCTGCTCTCTTTGCTTGCTATTAAAAGCAATTATATATATATATATATATATATATATATATATATATATATATATATATATATAAATTAAAGATAGATAAATAAAAAAAGATTTAACATGCATAATCCTACCACCATTAAATACCCACTGTTAATGTTCTTCCAAAGGTTTTACTATGCCTAAATAAGATAAAAATCTTATTTCTTATTATTGAAATGTAATTGGGGATCCCTGGGTGGCTCAGTGGTTTAGTGCCTGCCTTTGGCTGCCGTGATCCTGGAGTCTGGGGACTCCCTTTGCCTGTGTCTCTGCCTCTCTCTCTCTCTCCTGTGTGTGTCTCTCATGAATAAATAAAAAAAATCTTAAAAAAAAAAAAAGAAATGTAATTGACATACAGTGTTAAATTAGTCTCAGATATACAACATACTGATTTGACAATACATTTACATTACTCAGTGCTCACCACCGTCTGTCACCATACAACATAAATGTCAATGCATATCCTCCTAGCTGTGTTTGAGGTTGCTCTTAATAATCTTTAATGTAAATTCAAGAAAGACATTTTTGATATAAGTTGAAAAATCTGAACAAGTTTACAAATGCCACTGACAGTATGCAAGAGCTATCTTTCCCACACTCTTCCTAATAGTAGAGTAGAATTTAAAAAATAAAAAACATTTCTATCTGGTTTTATGGACAAGTGAACTTTTATCATGTATTTATAAACCATTCCTATTTCTCCTCCTGTGAATTCTCTGCTCATGTCCTTTGCCCATATCTCTAGAGGGATGTTGGCTTTTTTGTTACTGATTTGCAAGAGTGTTTTTATTGCAAGATATCTTTTATTATTAAAATACTGGGGCAGCCTGGGGGACTCAGCGGTTTAGCGCTGCCTTCAGCCCAGGGCATGATCCTGGAGACCCGGGATCGAGTCCCATGTTGAGCTCCCTGCACGGAGCCTGCTTCTCCCTCTGCCTGTGTCTCTGCCTTTCTCTGTGTGTGTGTGTGTGTGTGTGTCTATCATGAATAAATAAATAAAATCTTTAAAAAAATAAAATAAAATATTGTAAGTTTTTATGTCCTTTGCCTTTGAATTATGCATGGTGTTTTTAAAAAGAAGTAAATATTTAATTTTAAGTAGTGAAATCTTTTCCCTGTGGTTCCCATATAGACTGACTAGGAAGCAGGAATGTCTCTAACCGTCCCCCCCCCCCCCCGCCCCCCCGCAGACTACCCTTTACATGGCGGAATGACCTCTTTCAAGCGTCCTCCTTTCTCAGCACACCCCAGCCTGAGCTGTCACGGCAGTGTCCTTACCATGACCTGGCTCTGCCTGCCCTCCAGCCTCACTTTTGTTAGGCTCTGTCCAGGTGTTCCAGCGCCCCTGGCCTCCTTTCCATCATGGACCATCCCAACCTCTTACCTGCCCCTGGGACTCTGCAGGTGCTGTTCCTTTTTCTTGAACATGTGCTTCTGTATGTGAACACACACATGCATGCATGGACACACAGTAGCGCCTGTGTTCACACATGGTACTTGCAGCTGACTCTATCTCCTTCAGAGAGGCAGTTCCTGAGAGAGAGCCCCACACAGAGCAGGCTGCTTGGGTTCACCTGACTTCCCCGTTCACCAGCTCTGTGCCCTTGGATGCACTCACCTCTTCCTCACCTGGAGTGTTACAGTCATCATCATAGTAGTCCTTATTTAGCTCAGAGTTGCTGGGAGGAATAAATAGGTGAATTTATGCAAAGGTCATAGACATTGACCCCACGCACAGAAGTGCACATTAGTGGTTTACTGTCCTGGTCATTTTTCAGTTCTCAGAGACGCTGTCCTGTCCAGCCTTGGTTGGCATTCTCGATCTCGTAATCCCCTTTGGTCCCCTTTGAGACTTACCAGTATGCAATTATTTTGCATCAATTTACTTTGTCCTATTTTCTTCTCTAGCCTGTGGCTCCCTAGGGGCAGGGGCTGAGATTGTTGTCCACACCGAGGTTTCTGATGCTTTGCTTGGAGCATTTGTCGAAAGAATGAATGAATATCATCATATCCAATCAGAGACTGCATTGAAATTCACCTACGTTGTATTCTTGTTGTTTGATGGTTTTATTTCACATTTTTAAATATTTCATCTGTGTGAAACTTAATTTCAAGTCTGGTTTGAAATATGAATGCAGAATTTTTTCCCCCACATGAGGTAGTGCATTGCAATTTTTGTTACTATTTTTTTTTTAAGAGAGCTCTGACCCAAATTCCTTTGGGACTCTGATGTTTTTTCTTTTGTTTGTTTGTCTCTCCTTTGTTCATCATCCTTTTACAAAAAGTAAATGCAGAAACTGTTCCTTGACTTCAAACAATTCCTCATGAGTGTAATGGCCCAGTACCAGGAAAGATGCTCCTGGGGTCACTTCCCATGGCCTGTCTTCCAACGAGGAAGGAAGACATGGTGTTACTGACTCTCAGACATGTTCCATTGTTCATTACCTAATGCTCCTGAACCAGCTAGATAGTTTAGGCAATGCTGTTTTAGATGTTCTGTCTCCCATTTTAAAAAATTACTGAAATCTTGAAACTTCCACATTCCACTGACTAAATTATTTTCCCTTAATTGCCTCTTGCATTTAGGTGAGGGACAAATATGCCTTGGCTGACTATGTATTCTAATTTTTGTTTTGGAAAGACTGGTCACTATTCTTTTCCATATTTTACCTTTCATGATTAATATTAGTGACAAAAACAAGACATACCCATTGTGATAAAATATGTATACAGAAGGGGCACTTGGGTAGCTCAGTGGTTGAGCATCTGCCTTCGGGGTCCTGGGATCGAGTCCCGCATCGGGTTTCCTGCAGGGAGCCTGCTTCTCCCTCTGCTTGTGTCTCTGACTCTCTCTCTGTGTGTCTCATGAATAAATAAATAAAATCTTTAAAAAGAAATATGGATACAGAAAACATGGATACAGTAAAAACCTGACTGGTGGATTGTACCTCCTGGATCACCCCTTACTATAACCACTTCTAAGTTTATAGTAGTATGTCCTATCAGGCTTTTGTATGCTTAGATCTATACACATGCACAAAGGTGCGCGCACACACACACACACACTCTCTCCCACCCCTGCAAATACTTGCATGCTTTTTCTGAACGATGTCATAAACCCACTTTCTTGTACACATCAGTGGGCTTTAAAAACATTTGAAGCCTTTGTTTTCTAGCTGGCAGCATGTTAGAGAACTTACTAATTGATCTTTTCCCAGACCTTTAAACACCAAGTCCTGCTTAGCTGGTGTGAGTCACTGGATGTAATCTTTCAGAGGGCAGGGGCTCAGGCGCACTCAGGAATGTGGTATCATCTGATAAGGATCTCCATCTCACTGCAAAGGAAGAAACAGGGACTTGGGGCGGGGCGGGGGGAGGGGGAGCCAGCAGGGTGAGGAAGGTTCATGAGGGTACACATTCAGCGACAATGGGTTATAGAACATGTAGGCTGATGTCTAGGGAGAGGGGCTTGCAGATTGGGGTGCTGTCAAGTTATAGAATTTTTCTCTGTCATTCCCTTCTGCCTTTCTTTTTTCTTTTTTCTTTTCTTTTCTTTTTTTTTTTTTTTTGATCCTTGAGAATAGAAGACATCAATGGGGTGGACTGGGTCACAGGCTGTGTCCTTCACACAGGCAGCAGGAAGCATGCCGCTGACCGGCCTGGGGTCTGATCTATGGAGCTGCAGTCCAGGGATCCAGAGGGGTTTCTGTAAGTGATGGGGACCCCACACCATCTGCAGAATGGCACTTGTTGGGGGGTTTTGCCACCGTGCTCCCTCTCCCCCTTATTGCACCAGAGAGGCCAGTTTCATTGCTTAAGGGGACAATTTACGGCCGTGGGCTTATCTCCTTGTTTTAGCTTTTTATGTTTTTCTGCTGCTTAATAAAATGTGAAGTCACAAAGCAATTAAATAGTCATGTAGTTTCCAGGCAGGAGGTGGAGGAAGGCTACCCGGGGGAGAAACGTGAACATGATTGACAGAGGCTGGCTGGAGATTTACATTGGAAATAACTCGTTCCTCAAAACTTTCTTCATTTCCTGGTGGGAAGTAGGGGGTAAATCATGGATCAGGAGGATGGATGATTAAAAGTGTAGGAGTTATGATTTCTTTTTGACTTTGTAAGTCTCTAAATCTAAACCTTAATGGAGGGTTTTCATTTTAGGGACTCTTGAGGAAGTGATGGAAACCAGCCCTGCCAAGGATTGAAGTGAAGCAGAAACACTGTAAAATCTCTAATTGCTAATAAGCTTCAGTTTGTCTATATTTCATAAAATGTCTTAAGATCCAATGAAATGAAGTAGAGAATTCATTAGTCTTTTTTTTTAATTCCTTAAACTCAGATCCACGAGTGTAGATATTTTTGAATATTTAAAAATACCAGATGAGGTTTCGTATGTTAGAGTCTAGAGTTTTTCTAAGTAGCAGTTAGGAATGTGTAATAATGACACTTAAAATGAGGGAAAATGTGGACAATCGAAGGAAAAATATGGAGAGTCGAGGTTCCCTGTGCCTCTTTTCCCAGCCTCCTCTAATGTAAAAGAAATGCTTTTGATTTAGCCACTTTGTATTTGGTGACCTATTTATTCTCATCAAGAGAATTAACAAGTAAAGATACCATATGTTGAAGTTGTCGTTGTTTCTTATTCAAGAAACATTTTGATTTGAAAGAGTTTTGAATAGCTGCCTTTTGATCTGATGTTCTCTTGTTTCCAGGTAACCCCATTGAAATAGCCAAAGCAAATAGCTTAAATTAAAATGGAGTTGTTGGGGCACCTGGGTGGCTCCATCAGTTAAGCATCTGCCTTCATCTCAGGTCATGATCCCCGTCCTGGTATTGAGCCCTGCATCGGGAGTTTGCTTCTCCCTCTGCCCTTCTTCCTCTCTCTCTCTCTCTCTCTCTCTCAAATAAATAATCTTTTTAAAAAATGAAAATAAAATGTAGTTTTATTTATTTATTTGGTATCAGTTGAGAGAAGGAGTAATTTAAGAGTTAATTTATAGGACCCAGAAAATGAGTGGCTCAAAGGACAGTGTTTTTCCTGGTTTGAATGTCTGTGGCCATGAAAGCTTTCTGAAGGGGAGACTTCATGCCTCTGCAGGAGCACCCCTGCCCCCTCACTTCACCTCCACAAAAAGATCAAGAACCGGGAAATACACTGCATAGCCATCCTGTTGCTGTTGAGCGTATGCTTCCTGACAGATGACCCCCGAGATTTGTGCTGAGGGAATACGGGCAATGTTAATTTCTAGAGCTTTTGGTAAAACAGCTTTTATACAAGATCAGTAAATCTTGTATACCCCTGCCAGGGGTCCTGCGTGTGGGCCGTGGAGCCTGCGTAGTTCATTTTCTGCCCCTATAAAGGAGGTTGTGGGATTTCTTTAGATGTTGGTCGCTGTGGGTGAAGTCTGGAGACAGAGAGCTGTGTGACCTCCAGCCCTTATTCTGGGTTGTTTCTCAGGCAGTGGATCATTTTACTGCCCCGGGGCCTGTGTTTAATCATTAGCAGTCACTGGTTTTGAGTATGTGTCATTGCCCCTGGTGACAGTCCCTTATCCACCCAGAGTGCTGCCCAGGGAGGTGTCTGGGTGGAGAAGACGCCCATCTGCATGGGTACCACCGTCTTACTATTCGAGTGGAAGGTAATTCAGTGGGGAATGTTTTTGCTCTTACCCATGTATTACTTCTTTTCGATTGTGTGTGTCTTCAATGACATGAAATTCACATAACATAAAAGCAAATACTTTAAAAATGAACAATTCAGTGGCATTCTGAATATCACAGTGTTGTATAGCTGCCCCGCTCTGTCTACTTCCAAAGCCTTATTACCCCAAAAGGAAACCCTGGACATGAAGCAGTAACTCCCTATTCCCTCCTCCCTCAGCCTCTGGCAACCATTCATCTGCTTGTTGTCTCTCTGAATTTACTGATTCTGGGTGTGTCATATAAATGGAATCGTATAATATGCAATCTTTTGTGTTTGGCTTCTTTCATTTAGCATGTTTTCAGGACTCATCCATGCCGTAGAATATGGCTGAATAGTATTCTGTTGTATGGATATGCCACAATTTTTAATTTATTCGTCTGGGTTTTTTTGTTTTTGTTTTTGGGTTTTTTTAGATTTTTATTTATTTATTTGAGAGACAGAGCACCAGTAGGGGGCAGAGGGAGAGGGAGAAGCAGACTCCTCACTGCTCAGAGAGTCTGACTTGGGGCTCCATCCCAGGACCCCGTGATCATGACCTGGGCCAAAGCCAGACACTTAACCAACTGAGCGACCCAGGTGCCCCTATTCATCTACTGATGGACATTTGGATTTTCTCTACCTTTTGATTCTTGTGAATGATGCTGCTGTGAACATGGATGTATAAGTATTTGGGTGCCTGTTTTCAGTTCTTTTAAGTATATACCTAGAGATGCGATTGCTGGTCACATGCTAATTCTATTTAACTTTTTTTGAGAAACTATCAAGCTGTTTTCCATAGACATTGAACCATTTACATTTGTATTCCCATAAGGGTTCCAATTTCTCCACATCCTTGCCAACACATGCTGTTTTTTCCTGTTTTTTTTTTCTTTATTGTAGCCATCCCTGTGACTATGAAATACTCCATTATGTTTCTTTTTTTAAAGATTTATTTGTTTACTTCTTTATTTATGAGAGACAGAGAGAGGCAGAGACATAGGTAGAGGGAGAAGCAGGCTCCCTGCAGGGAGCCCGATGGGGGAGTCCATCCTGAATCCTGGGATCACGACCTGAGCCAAAGGCAGGCCAACCACAGAGCCACTCAGGCATTATATCCATTATGGTTTTGATTTGCATGTCTCCAATGACAGATGACATTGATCATCTTTTCATGTGCTTATTAACCATTTGTGTATCTTCTTTAGAGAAACGTCTGCTTAAGTCCTTTGCCCATTTTTATTTTATTTTTATTTTAATTTTTATTTATTTATGATAGTCACACACAGAGTGAGAGAGAGAGAGAGAGAGAGAGGCAGAGACATAGGCAGAGGGAGAAGCAGGCTCCATGCACCAGGAGCCCGATATGGGATTCGATCCCGGGTCTCCAGGATCACACCCTGGGCCAAAGGCAGGCGCTAAACCGCTAAACCGCTGCGCCACCCTTTGCCCATTTTTAAATTGGGTCATATTTAAGAACAATAAATTGGGTTGTCTTTTTGTTGTTGAGTTGTAAGAGTTCTTTGTATATTCTACATACTAGACCCTTGTCAGGTGTATGACTTGCAAATATTTTCTCCCATTCTTGTCTTTTTGCTATCTTGGTAATGTTCTTTGACACACACAAGTTTTTTATTTTGATGAGGTTCAAGTGATTTATTTTTTTTTCTTTTGTTGCTCATGTTCTTGATGTCATATCTAAAAATTACTGCCTAATCCAAAGTCAGGAAGATTTTACCCTTATGTTTTCTTCTAAGAATTGAGTTTGTGTTTTTCTGTCTTAATCCATTTTGATTAATTTTTATAAGGTATGAGGCTGGGGTCCAACTTAATTTTCTTGCATGTGGTTAGTCATCCCATTTGTTGAAGGGACTCTCTTTCCCCCATTGAATGGCCTTTGCACTCTTTAAAAGAATCAATTGGTCATATGTGTGAGGGTTTATGTTTTGGACCTTTAGTTTTTTCCCCATTAGTCTGTATATCTGTCCTTACACTGTTTTGACTACTATAGCTATGTAATAAGTTTTGAAATTGGGAAATGTGAATCCTCCAACTTTGTTCTTTTTCAGTATCTCTTTGGGTATTTAGAGCACCTTCCAGTTCCATCTGAATTTAAGCATCAGTTTTTCTGTTTCTGGGGGGGAAAAAGGCTGTTGTTGGAATTTGATACAGATTGCACTGAATCTCCAGATGGTAGTATTACTCTCTTGACAACATTAAGTCTTCCAGTTCATGAACACTTGGTGTCTTGCCATTTTTTACATCTATCTTGTTCAGCATTGTTTCATAGTTTCGGTGTATAAGTATTTCACCTCTATTAAATTTATTCTTAGATATTTTATTCTTTGGATGCAATTGTAAACAAATCTGCCTCCTTGATGTCCTTTTCCAATTGTTCCTTCCTGATGTAGAGAAGCACAACTGCCTGTGTGTTGTTTTTATTTTTAAAAATTAAAGTTAAAGGGATCGCTGAGTGGCGCAGAGGTTTAGCGCTTGCCTTTGGCCCAGGGCACAATCCTGGAGACCCAGGATCGAATCCCACATTGGGCTTCCGGTGCATGGAACCTGCTTCTCCCTCTGCCTGTGTCTCTGCCTCTCTCTCTCTCTCTCTCTGTGTGTGTGTGTGTGTGACTATCATAAATAAATAAAAATAAAAAAAATTAAAGTTAAAATAATTATCTCTGCTGGTTATTTTAAAAATGCCTTAAGATGGGGCACCTGGGTGGCTCAGTTAAGCATTCAACTCTTGATTTCAGCTCAGATCTTTTTTTTTTTTTTAAGATTTTATTTATTTATTCATGAGAGACACAGAGAGAAAGGCAGAGACACAGGCAGAGGGAGAAGCAGGCTCCCTGTGGGGAGCCCGATGCCAGACTTGATCCCAGGACCCCGGGATCATGCCCTGAGCTGAAGGCAGACGCTCAACCACTGAACCACCCAGGTGCCCCTCAGCTCAGATCTTGATCTCAGGGTCATGAGTTTAAGCCCACATTGGCCTCCACACTGAGTGTGGAACCTACTTTAAAAAATGATGTAAGAACCCCACTACCCCTCCATATATTTCTGTTAAGTTTGATATGTATCTTTGCATATATTTTCTATACATACACATACAAATAAACCTTCTTCCTTTGGGTAGACTCATAACATACTTTGTCTACATTTTAAATTAAGTGTAGATTATGAGTATCTTTCTAGGTCAGTACATCTAGATTTACATTATTCTTTTTTAAATGCTACAGAGTATCCTGTTGTACAGATGTACTATACTTGAAGAATGTTCTTTTAATGAGCATTTGATGTGTTTTCAGTTTTTTCTGTTACAAACAATGCAACAGTTAACAGTGTTGTACCTGTTTTGATACATATTTGTGTGTGTCTTGAAGGTAATTTCCCATGAGTAGAATTGCTGAGGCAAAGAATAGACACATAATATCTTTTGGTGGATGACAGTGTTTTTGTTCTGTTTGTTTATTTTGGGCATAGATACTATCTACCCTTATCTAAGAACTCACAGTGAGGGATCCCTGGGTGGCACAGCAGTTTAGCGCCTGCCTTTGGCCCAGGGCGCGATCCTGGAGACCCGGGATCGAATCCCATATCGGGCTCCTGGTGCATGGAGCCTGCTTCTCTCTCTGCCTATGTCTCCGCCTCTCTCTCTCTCTCTCTCTGTGACTATCATAAATAAATAAAAAAAAATTAAAAAACAAAAAAAAATTAATACTTAAGAACTCACAGTGAGTAGTTAAATGCTTCGGAAAAAAATGTGAAAATGAGGCTATGTCTAGCCCTTCTTATTCTCTGTGCAATGTGGTAACACATAATCTCAATAAAATGTAAATAATGAAACCCTGTTGGGTATGTTTATGAGCTATGCGAGCAGAGTGTTTTTAAATGTGTTGTTAACCCAACTAAATGTTGTTAGGTGAGGAAGCAGCTAGGAGCACAAAAGTGCCTCCTGGGCTTTTCTCTCTCTTACCTGCTGTGCACCCCACCCCACTCCTAACCTGTCTCTCACTATCTACCCCCGCCACACACACACACCATTGCTGGCCATCATTCCTAAAGATCTTTCGCTTGTCTATAGAATCTGTGAACACCCAGTGTTCTCTTCTCTGGCAAAGTCCAAGAAAGACCAGTTTGGGAATTTGCTAACACATTCTGGAGGCAAAGACTTTGTTTTTGTTTAAGTCTAACTGAGAAGCTGATCTAAAGCCCAGAAGGCAGACCACATCCATTTTGAAAGAGGGTCACCCTGATGTTCTGGTTGGGGGAGCGGGGGGTGTTAGTCTCACATCTCACATCTCTGTGCTTTTCCTGTGGCTAAGTAAAACAGAGGAAGATGCTTTTGTAAAAGGCCCAAAGAAGAGAAAGTCAAATGGAAGTGAGGAATAAGAGCAAACTCTGTTGCTTTCCATTTCCATCCATTTTTTTAAATCTTTTATTTTGGGATGCCTGGGTGGCTCAGTGGTTGAGCATCTGCCTTCAGCTCAGGTCATGATCCCGGGGTCCTGGGATCGAGTTCTGCATCAGGCTCACTAGAGGGAGCCCGCTTCTCCCTCTGCCTATGTCTCTGCCTCTTTCTGTGTGTCTCTCATGAATAAATAAATAAAATATTTTTTAAAAAGATTTTATTTATTTATTCATGAGAGACACAGAGAAAGGGAGAGGCAGAGACACAGACAGAGGGAGAAGCAGGCTCAATGCAGAGAGCCTGATGCGGGATTCAATCTGGAGACTCTGGGATCACGCCCTGAGCCCAAGGCAGACGTTCAACCACTGAGCCATCGAGGCGTCCATAAAAAATTTTTTTTATACACCTTTTATTTTGAAATAATTTGAGACTTGGGGAAAAGTTGCGAGGAGAGCACAGAGTTCACACGTACCCTTTGGCCAGCTTCCTTCGGTGTTAATATCTTACAGAACCACAGTGTAATGATCAGAATCAGATTTAAATTGCTGTAGTACCTCTGGCTACACTATAGGACTTTATTAGCCTCCCTTCCAGTTTTCCACGAATATCCTTTCTCTGTTCTAGGATCCAGTGCAGGATCCCCGTTGATGTGAGTTGTTCTGCCTCCTGAGACTCCCACAGTTCTTTAATTTTCCCTTATTTTTCCTGATCTTAATACCTTTAAACAGTACTGGTTAGTTCTTTGGTTGAAAGAGATTTCCTGAATTGGAGGGTATTCTGATGTTTTCTGACATTTACTCGTGAGGCAATGAGTGGTTCCTTGATGTCAGTTTTTCTTATCGGTGGTGATGCTAATCGTGATTGCTTAATTCACATAGTATCTCCTGGGTTTCTTCACTATAAAGTTGCTGTTGTGATTAATAAATTAGTCTCTTTGTAATTAATAAATATCTCGGGGGTAGATCAGATCTTTTGAGTCTTTCAGTGATCTTGTTTCTTCTCAAGCTTCCATGCACTGGTTTTAGCATCCATTGTGGGTCTTGCCTACAATAATTATGATGTGCTATTGGCCTAAGAACCATTTGGTATCTCCTTCATTTCTTATACATTTATTTATTCATTCTTACATAAGGAAGAGCTGTCCTCTTATATATCCATCAGTGTGGGCTCATGGATAGTTATTTTAGTCTAATGGCTCTAATCCAGTGCTGTCATTATTGATTTTGTTACTCACATTGCTCTCGCTTTGGCCATTGACAGTTCTTTCAGATTGGCCCCGATGTCCTTTGATATGTTCCTATCCTTTTTCCAGGGCTTTCTGACTTTGTGACACCTCCAGATTTTCCAGGGCCATCTTGTAGTTTTCTTGCTCTAGCCCTGGAGTCAATCACTTCTTCAAGGAGGCTGGATCCTTCTGGTGGAGAATGGTATTGAGAAACCAGTATCTGTGTTGGGTGTGTACATCGTATCTGGTCTATCATTGCAAAATCTTCCATCGGTTTTGAAGTAAGCTATTCCCCATGAGCACAGTTGTGGCAGGCCTGAAACTTGCTCTCTTGACTCTGTTGGGCAGTTAATCATTTTGGTGTAAAATCATTCTGATCAGACCATGTAATGGTGGGTCATTAAAATCAGTTGCGCATAGAGAGCTGTAGACAAATAGGTATCTGGACTGTAAATGGAATGGGTTAACTTTTTTGTGGAAAAAAACATTGTTACATTGAAAGGCTGGTGTCAGCATCCAGACATTCCTAACATTCCTTTAATAATCTTTCATGGACTTTTCAGTCTCACTTTTAGCCCATGCCATATTTTAAGGTAATAAGAGTAACTCTTGGTCTTTCTGTTAGTTATAGAAGCTAAATACTACCTGATGTATCCCTATTAGAGTGTTTTATACAATGTCTAAGTACAGATTGATTATTCCTATAATAAATTATGTTTGCATAGATATTACGTGGCACAAAACTTTTGATAAATTAGTTATGTCTTTATAATTTTATTTATGAAATCTTATAGTCAAGCTATTGATAAAATATTTTTTATTACTTATGAGCATTGAAGGTCTCTTTTTCTTGGAGAGTCAGTGTAATTTCTTTGCTGCTTTTAGTTCTTTCAGAAGAGGGCTTGCCTAGATGAGATTCCAATGTGACTCTTTTTTTCCTCTGTAATTTTTCCTATTCTGTTACTACATCTCAGCTCTTTTGACCACCAGTTTCTGTGAAAACAAAGCATGAAGTTAAGGCACATTTCACATGTGATTTGTGGTAGGATTATAATAGTTACAAAGTGTATCTGTCTGCAGCAATAAGGATCTTAAGGGGTTTTGCTGTATTTCAGAGCTCATTCTTGGGTCTAACCACCTGTTTCTTGTATATGGAGAAAGTGTTTCTTGTTCCTCTTTGGAAATATAGATGGAAAAGTGAGTTTATATCAGCATTTAAAAGGTGAATCTCTTTCAGGGACATTTTCCTTTTGACTTTGTCATTTTGTAAGAAATTTCCGTATTCTTCCCACCCTTGATATACTTCAGTTTGAGAGTGAGGTTAGGTACAATGTGGTAAAAACCCCAGCTGGTCAGTTAAAGCCTGGTGGTGTCATGTTTTGAAAATATGCCTGGCTGACTCTGACCTCTAAATGTGTAAATTATCTTTGCAGTAAGAGGCCTTGAAGTAGTTTTGGTAACTAATCATTATATGATCATTCAGCCGGAAGAATTTGCTAGAACAGCTAATGTATCTTGCATCCAATTTAAAGGTTAGGAGTGTATGACTGTAACTGTGGTTGTGTAGAGAGACACCCACTAACATTTGGTATTTTTTTACTATTATCTTTACCTTTCTCTTGTTCTAGAACAGAGGAATATTTTACCTACTATATTAACAATTAGCAGGTCCTATTATTAATTAAAAGGATAAATGGACTTAACTTTTTTCTCATTTGAAACTTTCACCTTACTATGGTCTCAGAGTCTTGGGATGGAACCCTGCATCAGGCTCTGCAGTCAGCTGGGAGTCTGCTTCTTGCCCACTCTCTCTGCCCCTTTCCACCCTCTCTAAAATAAATAGAATGAATCTTTAAAAAAAAAAAATTCACTGTACCATGCCTGATTTTTCTTTTTTTCCACTAAGTGATGGTTGAAGAGGTGGGTGGCATATCAGTGGCCCTTGAACTTAGCAAAAAGCTTCCTTATCCTATAGAATCTTCACTTTGGGGGACCAATTCATTGATGCATTAGTGTCTAAGGTAACAGAGCTAATATTCAAAGCACCAAACAACTACTGTTCTAATTACTCTGATTATTGATTGATTCCATCTCTTTTCTGGAGATATAGCAAATATTAACAGCAATGCTAATCCTAACCACTTATTGAATCATCACTCTGTGCCAGATAGTGTGTCGGATAGTTTGCCAATAGAATCCTCCTAATACGTTAAGTGACTTGGGGCACTGAGATGCCTCAGTCGGTTAAGCATCCAACTCTCTATCTCAGCTTAGGTTTTGATCTCAGAGTGGTGAGTTCAAGCCCCTCACTGTGCTCCACACTAGGCATGGAGCCTACTAAAAAAAAAAAAAAAAAAAAAAAAGAATAAAAAATGTTAAATAACTCATCCAAGATTACACAGAGAACAGCTTGGGTTTTGTCAAAGGTCAGTGCTTATCACATATAGCATACTGTGGTTGTCCTCATGTCACTAAAGAGGAAGATGCCTTTAGGATCACCTTTCCCTCAAAGTATTTTTAAACTTTTGAGATACTTCAAAGTATTTTCTAAACAATTATTTTTTTTTTAAAAGAGGTTCTACTCCCAGCGTGGAGCCCCAAACATGGGGTTAAACTCAAAACCCTGTGATCAAGACTTGAGCTGAGATCAAGAGTCGTATGCTTCACCAACTGAGCCACCCAGGAGCCTCATTTTTTAAAAAATATTTTATTTATTTATTCATATGAGACACACAGAAAGAAGCAGAGACATAGGCAGAGGGAGAAGCAGGCTCCCTGTGGGGAACCCCACACAGGACTCCATCCCAGGACCCTGGGATCACCACCTGAGCCAAAGGCAGATGCTCAACCACTGAGCCACCCAGGTGCCCCATTTTTTAAATGATTCTTAATGTTAGGTGTTTGGGGGTTCAGCTATTGTTACACCTTTAGTTTCTAAACAAAATATTGGAGATAAAGGTAGTTGCTCCCAAATGATGCAGTCATACATTTTCTTGAAGCAAAGTATGACTTCTCTTTTAGACTTTCTTGCTTTCCTGTAAGTAGAAACTTTAGGGCTGGGAGCATTACATTTAATGGCAGAAAGGATAAAATAGTGAACATGACTTTATATAGACTGTGAAGATGAGTCAGTTGTAACTGCCTTGACCTTTGGTGGGAATGCCCCTGGGTCACCCTGCCCCCAGCAATGTTGTATGGAATTTGGATTTAGGAAGCCCGGCAAATGATGCAATTGGGAACTTATCTGGAATAAATAAAAAGCCCTAAGTTCAACCTCCCTTGCATTTATCCTTCCTGAATCTCTAAGATGTGAGCTTCTGATTATACTGGGCTCATAATGAGATCATCCATGGAAGAAGGAAGTCTTGAGAAAGGAGGGTGGATCTTCCTCCAGCAGGTAATTAAAAACTTGCCTTACAGGTTCTGGAAAAGTGGGGCCAGAGGTATTGGGCATAAGATGTAAAAGGGTTTTGCTGAATGATGGATGATTGGGACTTCAAGGAGCTCTCTAGCTTCCATAGTCTTCAAGTTCTCTTCTTAACCTAAAAAGAGACATCGGGGACACTTTATGAACAAGGCAATCACAAATAACTTGAACTCTAAAGGACCGTATTTGGCTATGGGTTTGGGTGTAAAGTCATCATGTGACTTTCACATGAGGAACACTTAGATGAGGAGCCAGAAAACGAATTGTCAGAATTCTAAGCTGACTGTGCCTGCCTCTGAGGTGGGTAACAGGAGCACTTATTTCAAGCTGATATTTCAGAGAATGACCTTGTCACAGTACTAACTATGGAAGAAAAGGTCGTACTGGTAAGAAGCAGTAGGTCCTGGTCTGTTTTTTTTGTTGGTGGTGGGAAATCTCGCGTTATCACCTTGTCTCTTAAATCACACTTCTAGAAGTGTCTAGAAAATGAAATTGCAAAAACAAAAAAACAAAAAACAAAAAAAAATGAAATTTCAGGAGAAATGAAATTCGTTGTTCTAATCGAATATGTGCTATTTGCAGATGCTTAAAAATCTGGGGGGCATTGGCATAAATAGAACACACTGGAGCTGGCTTTCCTGAAGTTGGATGCATTCTAACGTGGAAGACCTCTTATCGTTGGAATTTTCTTGTTTTATTTATTTATTTTTTTTTAAGCGTGGAGCCTGCTATGGGGCTTGAACTCACAACCCTGAGATCAAGACCTGAGCTGAGATCAGGAGTCAGATACTAAACTGACTGAGCCACCCAGGCATCCCTAGAATTTTCTTGTTTCAAGACATTGGGATGCCCTGGCCCCAGTGCAGTAAGATGCTCACATGCTCCTGGGAGGGGATTGCATTCTGCTCTCCTTCCCCCATGCAGGGCAGGGCAGGGCAGGTGAGAGTAGGCCTCAGATAATGGGCATTTGTGGAATAACAGAGACCACTTTCCCTCTACCTCCCCTTGTGGTTCTCATCCTCTCTTCATTGATATGTTTGCACTCCTTGACTTGACCTAACCTTCCTGTTTACTGAATCCATTAATAAGCCGAGGTTTACAGAGGTCAGCTTTGAGGATAAGGCTTTCTGGATGATTTAAACTGATGGTTTCAGATAGGGTGTGTTTTAAGCAGGTGTGGAATTGCTAGTTAAGCTTCTCTACATCTGTTTTCAGGAATTTGAACTAAAACAACAATGTTACATTAAAGTGATTAAAAGGATTCCCAGCCATTGGTCATTGGGAATGCTGTTTGATGATTTCTGAGGTAGTGAGGCTCTTCTGGCTGCACATTTAATGCTGGAGAATTTAAAGATGAATGTTACATGATACTATTAATGTAAGCTAAAAATGTTAATTTCAACTTACTTAAATTCACATTGCCTTGTCAATGTGTATCCAGAAATTTTAAAAATTGGAGCCATGGTTCATCTGCTTGTATATTTTATCCCTCTAAACTATTATATGAACATTTCCACAAATGGGCAGGAGTCATATAGTGGTCATTTTTATTAGGAACATAATATCCCATTGTGCTGATGTACCATGGGTCTTGCTAAGCTGGCCTCTGGTGTTGGATATCGAGTCTTTTTCTAGTTTTCTCTATGACAAATATAAGGGTCATATAGAAAGGGCCATTCTTGCTATGGTGATTGTTGCACATCTGCTGAATATGTGCCAGGCATGATGTCAGATGCTGTGGCACATGAAACAAAGACAATTGAGACACAGAGTGCCGTGGGAGGTGAGAGAGTAAGGGATGCTTTCTGTCTAGTGAGATGAAGGAAGGCTGCATCGAAGAAGGGTATTTGATTCTGGATCTTGAAGAGTAGTAGTAAGAATGGCAAATATGAGGAAACAACCCCCAAGCAGTGGAATGAGCAATTTCAGAGTAATGTGGCTGGAGTGTGTTGGATCCATCTCCTAAAGAGGCCAAAATTCATTTCGTAAAAAATATCTCACTATAAGAACATGTCCTAATATGTTTTGGAAAGAATATATACTGTAAGTATGATTAAAATGTTGCCAAAGAAATGCTTTATATGAAAATATATTGCTTGAGGCATAACTTCTAATTGCCAATCACTTTTTGGTCTTCCGTAATGGTGACTCTATAGACTAGTCATATGAGGGAGTCTTAATACCTGATTTCCAGGGGATGGAAGACAGGCACTGGGAAGTATGCCACCTTGCATAAAATATAGGAAGTCACCAACATACGTACAAGCAACTTGAGCTCATTGAATTATTCTTGTGTCGACCAAGCATTTTGTGGGTACAGCCTAAGTGCTAGATGGGCCAGTTCTAGAACAAAAGAAAGAAGACTCCATCACTCAAGGAAACTAATGGATTAATTGAAGAAAGAACCACAATAAATGACCACAGCAGTAAAAACAAAATCTCAACAGTCTGTTATGCTCTTTGAAATTATACACAGGATACAATGGAGGCCCAGGGAAGAAGCATCTAGCCCTAACCAGTAGGGGATACCAGGGAAGACTTCCAAAAGATGAGGTGTCTACACAGGGTCTTAAAGAGTGGGACAAAAGGCAGAAGGAGACCTTGTGTGGTAAGCGGAATGATCAACCTAGGCAGAGGCATGGAAATTAAAGAACATGAACACTAGGGGAAAAAATTGTACGTATGTATATGCATACACTGTTCTCTGCAGATGAAGAGGCCATGCATGGTTGTGAATTCCATACTATAGGAAAACTCTCAGGGTAAAAAAAAAAAAAAAAAGAAGAAGAGACATCAGATTCACCCAAGAAGTGAAAGGGATGCTTCATTCTAGTGATGCTGAGCATAGTGCCAGGGAAAAGAAGGGGTGGAGAAGGAGACTCCCTAGTGGCCAGCACTCCCTTAGTGCTTAGAATATGAGGAAATGAGCGGCTCACTCAAGAGTAACTGCCCAGAATGGTTTTGTAAGTGGATGAATAATATCTGGTGAGAATGATTTTATTATGGATTAAGCTGTGACTAGGATGGAAGAGAGAATCTTGCTAACAAGATTAACTTATCTCCATATTCCAGATGGCATTTGGAGGAGCAGCGGGTCTCTCTGTATTACATGCACCTGTGTCCTGACTCCCTTCCCATCAGAGTGGGTGGTGGTTAAGCAGACTCTGCCACAGACTGGATTCCAGTTCTGGCCAGTTTTATCCAATTAGTATGAGCATGCTTTCCTCTTCAATAGACCGGAAGGTGCCTGGGTGGCTCAGTTGGTCAGGCAGCTGACTTTTGATTTGGGCTCAGGACATGATCTCAGGGCCCTGGATCGCCCTGAGTTGGGCCCCACACTTAGCAGGGGTGGAGGTGGGGGTTCTGCTTCGGGATTCTCTCTCCCCCCACTCCTGCACACTTGATTTCTTTCTCTCTGTCAAATAAATAAATCTTAAAAAAAAAAAAAAAAGAAGGGGAGAAAAACCATGGAGCTTTCTGCTGATACAAATCAGCTTGAATTGTATACGTAGAATATTTAAGTATATATGTTGTATAAAATTGTTAAAAATTAAAAATATAAGTAGCAGGATCCCTGGGTGGTGCAGCGATTTGGCGCCTGCCTTTGGCCCAGGGCGTGATTCTGGAGACCCGGGATCGAATCCCACGTCGGGCTCCCGGTGCATGGAGCCTGCTTCTCCCTACATATATATATATGTAGCAAAAATAAGTTACTGCTTTCATATGACCACTGCAGCTGAAGAAGAGAAGCAATATTAGTGAGGTCTTAAAATGTATTCACCCACTGAGCATGTACGTATCGAGCACCGTCTCTGGGCCTGGCACTTTTCTCACTGCTGTGGAAACACCAGGAAGAAAAAACAGTCTCCACTCCCATGGTGTTGACATTCCAGTGGATTTGGACGAGATATGACCAGCTCCTGAGTTGTTTCCAAACACTAAGAAGAAACTGGTGAAATGAGGTTGTTCACGCTGATTTTTATTTTTGAGTGTTTGATGCCCAAGGAGTGCTTTGGGGATACAACGTAAATTCCAACTTTATGAATTTTCATGGGTCCTTCTTTAAAACTGGCTCTATAGAAGGGTCGTTAGTAAATAACACCCTCTTTCACCTTCCTTAATCCCTCTGCACGCTACTAGGTCCTTCAGAATGGCACGAAGGTTGAATTTAGCATTTCGTAATCCACTTGAAGACAGGTGGGTTATGTCTACTAAGCACAGTTCGATTGGGCATCTCTTGAGTGGGCCTGTTGGGTCTTGTGCAGATTCCTGCTTCCACCCTACTCCAGGACCAGCTGCACAAACCGGCCTCACCCCAGTCCAGGAGGCCAGCCCTGTTGTCTTCACCCAGCCCAGAAGCAGACTTCCAGAACAGTTTGCTTCCCATGAGAACCTCTGTAACTTCTTGCTTTCCTTGTTCTCCTGTCTTACTGAATTGGGGCAGAATGTCACGGTAGGAGTAGCAAGGATTTTTAGGCAAAGAGAATGCACTGAAAGGGGCATAGTGTTGAAATAGGAAGTACCAGAGCAACCCTCTTTCATGTTCCTGCTACTCTTACCAGGTTGTGTGTATGTAACCTCTGTTTTTCCTTGTAGAAACCTGTGTTTGTAGGGGGTGGGTCTATGTGCGTAACTTACCCACTACCATGGAACCTTTGAAAGGAAGAGTATAAACTTTCAAAATTGTAACATGAATGACTTCATTTGATAGTAATAGAACAGTTTCTATGGTTCTATTTACTTCACATGGTAATAAAATAATTTTCCTTTATCAATATTTGTGTATTCTCTTAAAGACCTAAAGGAAATATTTTGGCTTTAAGAATAATCTCTATTGACCAATGTTATATATAGAAAAATGTCATTGTTTTAGAGCATAAGTGATGACAATGGTTAACATGAAGGCGTGTGCATGGGGCATGTGTCAAGACAGTTGGAGACAAGGTGGGCTCTACCTGGGGTCCCCGCTTCAGGACCAGTGAGGTCATCACCCAGGCTGATTGGGTCTTTCTTCAAAACAACGGGATAAACAGGACAAATTACTCACAAAAGGTTATCAGCCTTCAGGGTGTGGCTGTTGAACACACCAGAGAAGCTACCTAGATGAAGCCAACTCATAAAGTTACCTAAGAGCCTCCACCCCAGTTGATGGTCTAGATTGTCTCCAAGGGAGTAAACTGCTCCAGTGTTAAGACTTTGAGTGGGATAATGGATGCATTCATACACATCGCTCCAATACAGCATTTTCTTGGATGGAACCATGGGAAATAACACATGAGCACACACTCAGGCTTCTCGTTAGCTTTCTGGGTCACCGCTGGCCTCCTGCCCTTTTTCCGTGCCCAGCTACCTTTTGGGACCTGAGCCTTTGAGAGATCATTGAAAATGTTGATATTCTTAAAACCCCAGATGGAAGAAAAATTTACTCCTACCATTTCAGAAAGTTTGCTGAAATGATAAATGAAAATTTTAAGAAAGGACTGTCTACCCATATAGCTTTTGGCTTTGAGCAGAAACTGATAATAGTGGTGGTGTTGCTATGATGCCATTAACAATGTTTTAATTTGGAAAGTGCTTTGATAAGGTGATGGCTTATTCGTGATACAGATGTGTTTGTAAGTCTTTGGTGGGTGGGTTGGGGGGAGTTCTGTAAACTTTAGATTGTGGTCTCAAGAACATTTTAAATACATTCAATAGACACTGATCCTTTTAACCCACTGGTGGTACTTGCATTTCCTTTAATGGACTTCAGTAAAATTCAGGAAAGCTTGTAAATTCCATTACAATTAACTCTAAATAAAGGAGAAGTAAGTCAGTATCTGTTTGCAACCAGAGCGAAAATAATTTTCCTTATACCACAGGTTAGCAAGTATTTTGTATTTCTTTGTTAAAGAAAATCAAAAGTATTTTCAAATTGCTTGTAAATTTTGTCACTCTGATACAAGCATGTTTTCCTCTTCTATATCCTCTTATATATTTTAGTTTTCATTTTATTTTATTTTTTAAAGCTTTATTTATTTAAGCAATCTCTATATCCTGCAGGGGGCTCAAATTTACAACCCCGAGACCAAGAGTCACATGCCCTTCAGACCGAGCCAGCCAGGCACCACTAGTTTCATTTTATTTGTGTGGTGTATTTGGAATACTACTTTTACTTAAGATGTGACAGTTTTCCAGGGTTTGACAAAGCCTCTACAATAATAATGATAAATAATATTGAATCACATTAATTTGCTATAATCTATCTTTCTAATGTTAAAATTCCTTGATACTTTAGACACCGTGGCAGTAAAATCTTATTTCCCCGGGATAAAAATCACCAAAAAAATCACTACGTTAGAAGTATGAGCATGGTTTGATTTGGTGAAGGAGTTTATAATTATCAAAGACTCTTTCTAAATTATAAAAAGTGTAGTACATGATCATCCTAATAAATTAGAATGACATAGAAGTATTTAAAATTAAAATTCTTCATGAGACCTGAGTCCCACTCTCCAAAGTGAGCCACGGTGAGCCCTTAAGCAAAAATAATGTGGGATGAGAAAAGGTGATTCTGGTGAGTGGAATGATCTAGAAGGGGTGGCAGTACTGTGTATTTAAAAAATAAAGTACTGGTTTATTTGGTTTAAGAATCGGAATCTGAGCAGTTCCCCTTTGGATAAGATGTAGAGGTTACCCATTGTTGGTTTTCTGTAGCTGCTGGTTTGACCACGTGTAGTTTCCTGTGTTCATGATGTTCATGTCCTCTTCACTGTGATCAAGACATGGCTGGAAGCAGCAGGCCCCAGCTTTTCTGGACATAAGGGTCATTGAAGAATCCTTGTAGATAAGCGAGGAATTGTATATCCCAGGCCTTGGGAGTGATGACTGGACCAGAGGCCGGGGTGTGGGGGTGGATGGGTGGAAGCAGTTCAGGTGTGCTTAGGGAAGAACACAGTCCTGGCTGCACATCCATGACCTTGAGTTTCTTTGACATTTGATTTTATCTCCTGGACCCCTAGGTACAAATCATGTTTGAGGTCTTTTCAACTTTTCTAGGAAATGTAGTTAGACAAAGGGAAAGAAGCCAATATATAAGACCGCTTTTTGGAAATAATTTCCTCCATGAGCTTGCAGAAGAAGAATACAGTGGTGTTCTCCTGTTTGGTTGTTTTGTTGAATCATTTTTGTATATGTGCTGTCGAAGCGAGCACAATTATTGAATCATTTTGAATGATTTGCCTTTAGAAGGAGGTGTCTTCTGTGTCCTGTATAGGCTCACTTGCTACTCTGGCCTGAGTATAATTAGGTGACCTTCTCACCCTTGGAGATGTTAGCTGTCAGTCCCTAGAATTCAGTTTGCTAGTATTGGGCCCAGTCCGCTGCTTTCTACCTGCAAAATAGTAGGTCAGTTAGAGGATCTTTAAGTAAGTCAGAAAGTTGTCATTGAACTAAGTCGTGCTTCTGGGCTGGCATCCCCTTGATTCTGTGCCTTAGTTTCCAACTTGTAAAATTGGGTGTCTAGACCTATCTCCCAGATTCCATCTACGACACAGGTGGCAAGAGGTGGGGGCATCAAGTGATTCCTGAAATTAGAATAAAAACTGTGAGTCCTCTGCTCTCAGCCTATACAGAAGCTGAATTCCAAACAGAGAAGCCACTAAAGGAGTTCTGCTTCCCTTTACCTTTTAACAAAAGACAGTGCCTATTTCATCAGATAGGAGTTAAGTCTCAAATTCAGAGCCTTGAATACTGATTCTCTGACCTTCAGATTCCATTTCCAAGAGTTTTTTGGATAGTTTATCTTCTCAGTAAATTTTGAGTATTATGTCATCTTTACCATTTAACCTTGTGCGCGCTGTCCATAGAAAACTAGGATGTTGGAAAATAACACCTGCTTTTATTTGCATAATGAACACACATATTGCTTCTGATACCTTGCACACCCACCCACCACGCTTCCCATACTCTGCTTTGCTCATGGTAAATGATGTTTTGTGCTTTGGGCAGTTTTGGAAAAAATAGAGAGCCAAGCGTGGTGACTCTTGGGTGGAGGATTGAGAATGTAATTTTTACGATCTGTGTGTGTTTTTTTTTAACAGCCAATTATTAGAAATAAGAAAGGAAATTTCAATACCAAGTCTGAGATGTCCCAGTGGTGAATTCTCACGGGCAGTCCTTCTCGAAGCAACACCAGTGGAATGCAGTTCCACAGCACACAGGCAGGACTTCTAGATAAGCATGACATAGGCCCAGGTGGTGATAAGGTAGCCAGCTCATCCTGAGTGTTTCTTGAGAAAGAAGGGAAAGCCTTTGGGGTTTTGGTATTATCTTCATGCCTGTAGCTAAAACAGTTTATATTCAGCCTTTGAATAAGCCTTTGTATTAAAAAAAAAAAAAAAAGAAGAAGAAGAAGAAGAATGCTTTCATATGAAAAAGAAAACATCATAATTTGGAATACATGGACCATTTAGAAAGGGGACAAAAGGGATCCCTGGGTGGCGCAGCGGTTTGGCGCCTGCCTTTGGCCCAGGGCGCGATCCTGGAGACCCGGGATCGAATCCCACGTCGGGCTCCCGGTGCATGGAGCCTGCTTCTCCCTCTGCCTTTGTCTCTGCTCGCCTCTCTCTCTCTCTCTCTGTGACTATCATAAATTAAAAAAAAAAAAAAGATTAAAAAAAAAAAAAAGAAAGGGGACAAAATACAAATGTGGTGAGACACAGTGGATTTGTGGGATGGGAACTCAGGCGTCTGCTCCATTGAAGAACTGCAGGAATTTAACCTGAACTCCTGAGATGAAGACCTCTTAGGTACACGAATAATGGGGCAATTATGAGTGAGGAATATCTCCGGTGATGGCATTAGTTTGACCCTCCGTTCAGACCATCGGCAGTTCTGCTAATGAGTTGACAAGAGGGCAGGGAGCCCCAGGGGTCACATAAGGCAGGAATCACCGTGACCTGTGAAATTTGCCTTCCCCGTGCTTGTGGTTACTTGCTTGGGGTCCCAGCAGCAGCCTTGTACCCAGGACAGTAACAGTGAGGGATTGCACGTATGCACCCACCGTCGTTTCAGAACACAGTTTATGGTGGCTTAAAAAGGTATGTGGAGTGAAATCAGACATCAGCGGGTGAGGGTCTTGGGACAGCGCAGAAGACAGCGGGAAGTGAGCCGTGCGGATGCGGATCGGGACGGCACGTACTGTGGGTGCCAGCAGCCTGTCCCCGCTCTGTAATAGCCAAGGCAGAGAGAAGCCTGACCAGAATGCACTTCACAGGGTCTTTAAGATTCGGGAAATGACTCAGGAGGAGCACAAGTACCACACGGGGGACAGTGGCCGTGCGTCAACCACATGCTGGCCCCTCGTACAGCTCTAACCCCGGGGGACAGCAGAGTGCGCCCGCTCTATGGGAAAGTCAGGTTGGCCGAACACTACTTAGCCTACAGACTTCCGATCGGTAACTTTTCCCCCATTCTCGGTGTAAAATAAATACTTTCAATGCCATCCGAAACGGGACACTTCCACTTCCCTGATTAGAAAGAGCCGGCCCTGAGCTCTTAGGCTTTTCTGGCTTGCTGCTGTCACGAGGCCTGCGTTCACTAGATGGCAGTAGCAACAGCCTTTTGAGAATTAAATAGGCTCGGGAATCTCCTAAGTACTCCAAATGCAGGGAAGTAGGAAAACCATCTTCACTGAACACACAGGAAACGAATTTGGCCCATTTCCTTCTTTGAGGGGGGATTACATTCTTTCTCAGAGTGGTTTTTTTTAAATGATTTTTTATTTATTTATTTATTTATTTTTATTTATTTATTTATTTTTTAAATTTATTTATGATAGTTACAGAGAGAGAGAGAGGCAGAGACACAGGCAGAGGGAGAAGCAGGCTCCATGCACCGGGAGCCCGATGTGGGATTCGATCCCGGGTCTCCAGGATCGCGCCCTGGGCCAAAGGCAGGCGCCAAACCGCTGCGCCACTCAGGGATCCCGATTTTTTTAAATTTTAAAATCACGATGGTATAAAATTAATGGCATTTGGTTGAAAGGTAGGAATGATATAGTATTATGTCTCGGGTCACGTGTGAGAAGTGATAGAAGAACTGGTCTTTTTGTCCTGTTGCTTGGGGCATTTTATTTAGGGCAGCTCTGCAGGTGTTCTGAATAAGACAGCCCCGCGTCCTGTGGGGCCGTCCCCTGTGTTGCAGGGCACTCCGCATCCCTGGCCCCCGGCCACGAAGTGCCAGGAGTGCCCCGCAGGCACTGTGACCACCCGGTACTGCAGATTTCCCCGCGGCTCCTTGAGGGGGCGACGCAGGGGAGGTGGTACTGCCCAGCTTGAGGTTTGGGTGGAAGTTGTGGGGCCTGTGGACTTCCCTGGGCAGAATCTTTTAAAGAAATGTGAATCCGGGCGGCCCGGGTGGCTCAGCATTTTAGCACCGCCTTCAGCCCAGGGTGTGATCCTGGAGACCCTGGATCGAGTCCCACGTTGGGCTCCCTGCATGGAGCCTGCTTCTCCCTCTGCCTGTTGTGTCTCTGCCTCTCTCTGTGTGTCTCTCATGAATAAATAAATAAAATCTAAAAAAAAAAAAAAAAAAGTGAATCAATGACTTTATATTTTAAAAAATCCCTACCACGAACTTGTCACCTTCAACTTCTCATTTTCATTTGTTTGTGAATGGTCATTTCAATTGTACATAAACGCAATTTTTTAAAAGATTTTTTCCTTTTCTTAATTAATTTATTTTTAAAATTTTATTTATTCGTGCATGAGAGACATAGAGAGAGAGAGAGAGGCAGAGGGAGAAGCAGGCTCCACGCAGGGAGCCCGATGTGGGACTCGATCCCGGGTCTCCAGGATCCCACCCTGGGCTGAAGGGGTGCTAAACCACTGAGCCACCGGGACAGCCCCTTTTCTTAATTTAAATTCAGTTAATTAACATATAATGTATTATTGGTTTCAGAGGTAGAGGTCAGTGATTCATCAGTTGCATAGAACACCCAGTGCTCATCACATAACGTGCCCTCCTTAATGCCCGTCACCCAGTGACCCCATCCCCCCCTAGCGCCCCTAAGTTTGTTTCCTAGATTAAAAGTCTCTTATGGTTTGTCTCCCTCTCTGATTTCATTTTGTTTTATTTTTTTCCTCTCTTTCCCTATGATCTTCTGTTTCTTAAATTCCAGGTGAGTGAGGTCATATGGTAATTCTCTTTCCCTGACTTATTTCACTCAGCGTAATACCCTCCAGTTCTATCCATGTCATTGCAAATGGCAAGATAACAGATTTTGATGGCTGAGTAATATTCCACATCTTCTTTATCCACTCATCAGTTGATGGAGATCTGGGCTCCTTCCATAGTTTGGCCATTGTGGACATTGCTGCTATGAACACTGGGGTGCAGGTGTCCCTTTGGTTCACTACATTTGTATCTTTGGGGTAAATACCTAGCAGTGCACTTGCTGGGTCATAGGGTAGCTCTATTTTCAACTTTTTGAAGAACCTCCATACTGTTTTCCAGAGTGGCTGCACCAGCTTGCATTTCCACCAACAGTGTACGAAGGTTCTTTTTTAAAGATTTAATTTATTTTAGAGAGAGACAGCACAAGTGGGAGGAGCAGAGAGAGAGGGAGAGAGAGAATCCAAAGCGGACTCCACAGTAGCATGGAGCCCAACGTGGGGCTCAATCCCAGGACCCTGAGATCATGACCTGACCCTAAATCAGAAGTCAGACACTTAGCCGACTGAGCCCCCCAGGGTGCCCCAACACAATTTTTATATAGCATAAAATTGTGCACATAAAATTTTTTGGTATACTTTCCGTATAACCTCATAATGCACTTTTTTGTACTCCTGGTCTTTCTGTTTCACCTATATGTCCTGACCAGATAGTTCCTTCTCCACCCTGCTTCCCCTCCCCTTTTTAAAGTTATATCAATTTCTTTTTCTCTCAGGTGAATTTGAGTATCATTTTCTTGAGAACTATGAAAGTGTCTTTCTTTGCATTTTCAACAGAAACTGTTAATAAACAGATAACTCGGGTGAGTTGTAGTCTTTGCTATTTTGGTCCATCTGACATCATAGATTTTTCCTTTTTTGCTAGACTTTTTCCCTCCCCTGAGAATTTATTTGGGTGAGAGGTATCCTTGTCTGTGTTTGCTCACTCTTGCTGATTTCATCTGCCCCAGAGGGATGATTTGTTACCCACATGGTACTCATTTGTAAATTGGGCTAGCTGAGAAGAATGTGTTTCCTTCCTTCCTTCCTTCCTTCCTTCCTTCCTTCCTTCCTTCCTTCCTTCCTTCCTTCCTTCCTTCCTTCCTTCCTTCCTTTTGTTCTTTCTTTTTTCTCATCAACTAAACTAAAAACACCCCCTTGAACTTAAGACCTGGACCTTAGGATTCCCAAATGTTCTCATGGGACCTAGCACAAGGGCCAGCCCTTGGTACATCCTCTTGGTAAAGGCTTGATTAGTGGACATGTTTCCTGTTTCACTTTCCCTAGTTGGTCTTTGCATCGGTGCATTCACTCCCAGCTTCCAGATGTACATCACCATTAGTTATGGCCAGGGTGTCAGGAGCAAATTTTATATCTTCCCATTGAAAGGGAAGAAGGCAGAAGACAGGGGAAGAGGGGATCCCAAGTGGCCCCTGACCTTCACAACAGTCCTTGAGTAGTGAAAGAGAGAAGGGGGCAGCACCTGCTGAATCCAGGTAGAAGACTATGAATCTGCTTCTGGTCCACAGGATGCCAAGCTCTGAAGGCTGTGCCAACTGGTAATGTAAGTTCTGCACTTGAGTTGATTCCCTGCACCCCAATGCAAGCTCTTCCAGCACCAAGTGTGTCATGTTACGGAGCAGCAGGCACTTCTGCAACTATCCTATCAGCATTACTTTACCACCTCTTCACAGACCATGGGCTTGGCCCCACACCCGCCATTGAAGCTCAATTAAGAAATTCTGTTTGAAGCTAAAGGGTTCACTCATCCAAATGGAATTTTAAGGTTTAGGTAATCTTGGGGACTTGTTTGGTTCACTAGGCTTTTCACTTTGATACATCCCTAGAACTACCATAGTACAAGCTATTTCCATAGGGACCAAAGTGAAGCCATTTTGGCATTTGGTTCAGTGACTCCTCAGGAACTGGTTAATGGTCTGTTTATGTCTGGAATGTCTGGAACCACGAGATTAAAGATGGCGGATCTTGTGCAGATTGTTAAACTAGACACTTGAAAGGCTGTCAAATAACTCCCAACTGTGTAACCTGGGTTTTAATTTGAATTCACAAAACCTTTATTTTGTTTGCCACTTCTGCAGGTTGTCACTTAACCTAACAGCTCATTGTTTCCGTACCCTGTAAAGAAAGATTAGATTTATATGTATCTGGTATCTACCAGATAAATATAATTTCACCAAATTTCACCACTGATTTTCTGAGTACTTCCTGTCATCTAGATATCCAGCCAAGCTCTATGAAGAACCCCATATGAGTACATTCAAAATCAATCAAGGCAGTAATTCTTCTGCATGACCCCAAATCTCAGTGGCTTTCAAAACCAAAGTTGACTTCTCTCTTAAGCACCATGTTTGTGTTGGGTCATCTGCAGCTCTGGTCATTGTTAACCTCAATCTGTTGATGGAACAGCCTCCATCTACATCATTGTTACTCTTTAGAGCAGGAGAAAAAGAGAGCAAGGTGAAGGGTTCGTGCCAACTCTTCATGTTTTCTCCTGGAAATAATACGTGGTCATTGCCTGAAGCAAGTCATGTGTCAGAATTCCATTGAGGGGATGTGTAATTCCTCCTTAGGAAGGGACAGGAAATTTTAGTGAAGAGTAATGTAACCACTGCATTTCAAAACATGGGGTTTCTACCCTACAAGATCTTAGTATTTTAAGAAAGCAATTTTTGTTTCTTTTTTCAAAGTATAGTTCCGTAAGTGAATGGTAGATCAGTTAGGTTGATTTTTTTTCATTCTTGTGAAGAATTTACTATAATATAACATATGTATATTATATATATTATATATAAAATAAAGTATAATAAAGTGTCTGATATTGCTGAGCCATCTTTAACATTAAACTTATTTAGTGTCCAGTTCTTTACAGTGGCTTAACAATCTGTATTCTACAGCAGTCACTTTTTTGGTTTTGCTGGCACACATTTATTTTTGGAACCAGACAGGTCTATTGTCTTCACAAGGTAAATGGAGTCAGTGGAGGGAAAGTTTCTGGAAGAAGAAATGAGTGAATGACAAATGTTGAATATCTTGGATTCTATTTCCATATTAATTGTGTCTAAAACATCAATTGTTGCTCCTGTGGGTATTTCTGCTTAGTCTGAGAAGTTACTTTTGCTCTTGGTCAGAAGCCAGCCTGGAAGGAATTGCCCAGTGTCACCTTTTTTTTACAGCTACTTGATGGTGACAAGGAGCCCCCAGCTATGCTGCTTTCAGCTGGCTCTAGGAGAGGCCCAAGCAAAATGGGCTGGTAAAAAAAAAAAAAAAAAAAAAAAGCTTCCTGGGCTGATTTTTTCCCACCATCAATGTCAGACGGATAGGCTGATGCCGTGTGCCTATCTTTTTTAGCAAGCACTCAACGGGCCAGTTCCTGGCATGTACGTTTAACACACTTTGAATTATATCTTCTCTCTTCCCCCTTCCCTGCTCTGGGGAGTAGGTCCCACTTAGGCCTTAGCACTTGGTCAAGATGACAGCACGTATTTATAAAATGGAATACCTTATGGAAAGAGGTCGTGGGCAGAGCAGAGGAAGAAGTGAATTCTGGCTTTTGTCAGTCAACAGTATTTATGGAACCAGCCTCCGGATGCCACGCTGATTGTGGGCAGTTATCAAAGATGTTTGGCTCCCCAGCTCTCTGCTTTTATCCATCTGCACATCAGACCTCATCCTCAGGCTTAATTCCACTAGCACTACCCATGCAATTCAGCTTCCTTGATTATAGATCAATATTCCCCAGAATAAAATGGATAGATCCGGACCTTCTATGATGTAAAAACGTGCCATTCCTTTAAGAAAGGCAGTGTGTTCTCAGTCCCAGGCCACATTTTTAATCCAGGAAACAGGAATGATCTTGTTGTCAAAATACTTATCGGGACCTAATTTTTTTTTTTAAGGCAAAGACTGCAGTCTTTAAAAAATACATATATTCACTCCAAAGCACCCGATTCTTTGCCTCATGCACTCAGTTAGGTACCCATGAAATAATTTTTAAATGATGATGAGTGATAGAACTTGCTCAGTCTTTTTGTTTGTTGTTTGTTCTTCTTCTTTTTTTTTTAATCTTCAACTACAACACCCAAATTTGTCATCCAGGAAGGGCGGTTTTGATTCATTAGGAAAGCTTGTGCACTCTGGGTGGGGAGGTAGCCTTTCTCTCCTGGCTCCTAACTGCTCATGTCTGTCCTGAGGCAAAATTGGCTCCACCCTAGCATCCCAAGGACAATGGGCTGCTTCTGATCCTTTGAACGAACTTACTATGCCACCTTAAAACAGAAAATGAATTTGTTAAAGTGGAGAAATAGAGAATTCATGACTAAACATAACTTATGGCGACTTAGAACATTTTTAAATGTGGATTTTACACTCCCTGAACTTAGGTTCACTGTCTGATTGGTAAAAATCCATAGCACTCTTGGGAGGAAAAAAAAAATGGCCATACCTAAGTGCAAGCCTCTGTTTATAAAAGAACACTTACCCAGGCCAGGTAAAAGTCCTCTTGTAGAGCTGACTCTAGTTCTTTCTTTAGAATCAATACTTGTCCTAAAGGAGTAGGAGATTTTTATAGTACTTTTGAATTTGGGGGCTTGGTGGATGGTTGGGGAGGGGGGGTCTTATCTCTGCCCTGAGAATAGTTTTTATTTTTTATTTATTTTTTAGAATATTTTATTTATTTATTCATGAAAGACATAGATAGAGAGAGAGGCAGAGACACAGGCAGAGGAAGAAGCAGGCTCCATGCAGGGAGCCTGACGTGGGACTCTATCCCGGGTCTCCAGGATGACACCCTGGGCTGAAGGCGGCGCTAAACTGCTGAGCCACCCGGACTGCCCGAGAATAGTTTTTATAAATGTTATTTTTCAAGCCATGCAGTACTTAGAGGCACAATACTTAATCCAACTTGTTGGTTGGAAGGTGAGGTGGGAGAAAATGAGGTTGGCTCATATCACAGCTGTAACAGCAGCAATGGGCTGGCGGCGTAACAACATCTTCCTAGGTACACATGCTATACAGAATTGACCCTTTGTGTATCGTCAGATTTGACTCGGCCCAGTTGCTTTATGCCTTGAAAGTGTGTATTTACACACAGAAGAGCTGACATTCCTTCAGAATAGCTAAATCTGCCATTCTTTTAGGATCAAATGAGCCACTCTATAATCATAGTAGCTTTCTAGCAGCATCCAGCTAAGGACATAGTGGATAAAAATATTTCCTCATCCACAAGTAGTTCTGCCTTTGGTTTATGGGGTGCGTACAGACTGCAGATCACAGATGGCCTCACTGATGAGCCTTACTGAAATGAGCCTTACTGAAATTTTCTAGGGTTTTATATACAATAGATTCCCGTGTTAAATGTATTAAAATATTAACAATTTGCTATAATTTAAAAATACTTTAGGGGACCTGGGTGGCTCAGTCAGTTAAGCATCTGCCTTCAGCTCGGGTCATGATCCCAGAATCCGGGGATTGAGCCCTGCATCAGGCTCCCTGCCCAGTGGGGAATCTGCTTCTCTCTGCTCTTTATCTCTCTCTCAAATAAATAAAATGTTTCAAAAAAAATGTTTTAAATACTTTAAAGAGACTCTCCTTCAGGTAGGATTGTTTCACTACATATATCTAGCTGGTTTAACATCTTCTGTTGTGTGCTTACTTGCCAAGTTCAGGTCTGAGCAGGCCAGAGGACTTTGTGCAGGCACTGGTGTCTTCTGAAATGCTCTTACTCTGTATTACTCAGGGTTATTAACCACATCCCACTCCTGTCTTGGAATGGGGCATTAACTCTTTAACCACCCATCACCTGACACCTGATTGCAGGGGCCCCTGGAGAGCACCAAGTAATTCTCCACAAGAAAAGCAAAACAAAATTTAAAAAAATATATCGGAGTTGCATAGAATTAGCAATGGAAGGTTTGAAGGAATAAAAAGTACCACGTCTTTTTGCAGCGACTACAGCCCATTAACAAAGTTTTGCTGTTGACCTAAATACAGGGCACCAGTTGGCTAATTGAACTGATTGAATTCCATATTGGAAATTAGTCACCATTTGATTTACCAGAGGTAAGCCTCTTGGGTCAGATTCTCTAATTTGTTGTCTTCCGTCTGGGCTATTTAAATCCTCATTTGAGGGCCAACCTGCGCATGTACTGCCAGGATGTGTGTGGCTGAGAATTTTACTTTAGAGCTTCATCTGTTAACCGAACAACGGACAGCTCTCAGATAACACCTTACTAGGCCGAATGGTTAGTAATCACAATCGAAGAGAAATTAATCATCGAGCTATTTATATCCACTCTGCCAAAGTCATATCATTAAACTTGAGCTTTATGAAGCATTGCTGACTATATAGTAAAACAAGTGTCAGCAAAGCCTCAAGGTGCTCTGGAGTCTGGTTTGGGTTCCCCTGTAATACTGACTTAGCAGGTGTGAAAATTCTTAAGTCATCATGATAGAAAAGGTCCTGAGTCTGCACAGGGATTTTGGACCTTGGGAACCATTACTGGAAGAATAGAATAGAGTAGAATAATAAAAAAAAATATGCAAAGGCCTCAAGCCTCCATCATTTCATTCTGGTAAATCTCTGTTGTCCAGTTGTCACGGAGCAGCTGTTCTAAGCAGCTAGAGACGAGAAGTCGAAGCCCCACCATCACTCCTGCCTTCCCTCCGCATGACTGACAGGCCTTCCTGCAGCCAGAAGACAGCCAGATTTCTTTCTTTTTCTCTCAGTGAGGGCACGAGTTATCCTCTTCCTTCCTGAGCAGACCCGACCCTGAGAGCAGCTCACACCCCCCTTTCCAGCTGTGCCAGCTCTCTGCCTTGCTCCTGCACTGCCCTTTCTTGCTGTTGACTTTCCCATGTAAGCTGTGCCCTTGCTGGTGGAGGGGATACCGTTCTGACACAGGAGATGCGACCCACATGCTCTGCCATTTGTCCTGGGCACCTCTGCTATTCCTCAAGCCTCTTGGGAAGAGAGAGAGACAGAACAAATCCAAAAAACTGCCTACAGAAACCTAGGACAGGAGTGAGTGACAGGCTCTCCCTGATGGGACAGGCAGGTTATAGCTAAAAACCCCCTTGCTGAGTTCTTCTGCTTTGTAACCATATCAAAGCTCCTAAAGCTCACGGTGAAGCTCCTCACCTCTTTGGAGGGAGAGCCTGTAAGAGAAGAGTTAAAGGATATTTGGAAGAGGTTTTCTAGGTGTGTTTGTCTTTTCCCACATGTGGCTCCCACTCAGCACTCCCACATCATCACAATCCTTGGTGAGTTTTTCGGGGTTTTTTTTGTTTGTTGGTTGGTTTTGTTTTGTTTTTTAATACACTTGCCCAGGCTTTACCCCAGACCTATCGGATCAGAGTCTCCTGAACTGGCAGCCATGCTAAGTGTCTGGATGCTTGCCCTCCAGGAGCTTACACACCTGTGGAGGAGGCCGAGGGATAGACATCCAATTACCCCATGATGTTAACCATGCTCTAGGGGGGCCTGGGTTTCTGCTTGTGTGCAAGCCACTGCTGTTCACAGAACATTCCCCTCACACTTAGTGCTGTATATATGATTCCATGTTTGATTAACACCTTGTAAAATGTGCCTTTAGTCACTGTTTTGCAGATTGGGAGACCTCAGGGAAGGTTTAATGCACATGCAAAGTCTCAATCCAGCTGGTGACAGTTCTGAGAAGCAACCACTGGGCTGTTCAACCTCAAAGCCTATGGGTGTCTTAAAGCTCCCATCTGCCCCGGGACCCTACGTATCACTAAGGCTCTGTCCCGCACCCATTTTTAGCACACCTGGTTTGAATCTGTGTACCTGTGGATTTTGCCCGTACTTTTTTTTCAGTATCATGAGATTCTTAATTTGTTTAAAAAAAAAAAAAACCTCTTTTCTCCATTTTTTTTTCTTGTCCTGAAAAATCTGCATTTAAAAAAATAGGACTTGGGCAGCCCCAGTGGCCCAGCGGTTTGGCGCCGTCTTAAACCTGGGGTGTGATCCTGGAGACCCAGGATCGAGTTCCATGTTGGGCTCCCTGAATGGAACCTGCTTCTCCCTCTGCCTGTGTCTCTGCCTCTCTCTCTCTCTCTCTCATGCATAAATAAATAAAAATCTTTTTTAAAAAATAGGACTCTTAGTTTGGTAAGAATAATACATGTATACTTAAACAGATTTCAGCAGTATAGAACAGCAGAGAGGGGAAAATAAAAATAATTCTGAACTTCTACTGGATTACTTTTTTTTTAAGATTTTATTTATTGATTCATGAGAGACGCACAGAGAGGCAGAGACACAGGGAGAGGAAGAAGTAGGCTCCCTGTGGGGAGTCCACTGGGGGACTCGATCCCAAACCCCAGGATCACACCCTGAGCCAAAGGCAGACACTCAACCCCTGAGCCACCCAGGCATCCCATCTACTGGATTTCTAAATGGTTACTTCGGGATAGTAACATCTTTGCTGTAAAAGCCTATTGTATGTATCACTCATGCACATTATACTACTAAAAGACTCTGTAAAATTTCTTGTTTTGAAGCATCACATGGATTGAAATATTAATTTTTTCAGTAGTGCTCTGAGGTTGAAGAAAAAAGGAATGTATCTTTATAAATAGAAAGATCAAACAAGTCAGTGGTTTTTATAAATTCAGATGCTGAGTAATTCATAGATTGTTGCTGACAGAGCTCAGACCACGTAACTAAGGTCTTTGGATTTGTGACTCACTGCTCTGCATCCTTGGTGGCTGTGCATACACTGCATATTATGACAGAGAGAGAATGCAAATCTTGCAGATATTCAGAGACATGCTGAGCCTTAAGTTTTAAGACTAAAATGTATTCATTTTTCTTAATATGAAGTTCGTTTTTTATTAGAAAAGTTTTCAACTATTCTTTGTGCTTCTAGATATGATGTGCTGCTCTTAGAGTTTTATTGCCCTGCTGGGTCATGGAACTTTACAAGGGATGAAAATCAGAAGGGAATAAGGAAGTGGTCATGTGATTTGGGCCAGCCAAGCACTACCTGCAGCGTGATTACATGTATTTGAAATGGATGACTTGTGTTTTCAATCTCTATGTAAGACTTCCCTTGGAGCAAAAAGAAGCTAGTCATCATTGCATCTCATTGCTTCATGCCCCTCTGGAGCTCTCTGTGATGGGGCACTGCGCTCTGTGTCATGAACGATGATCCACATGTAGAGAAATAAGGCATGGGCCCTGCTCTGGAAGAAGCTTAAAAATCCAATGGGAGCAGGGTACCTCGGTGTCTCAGTGGTTCAGCGCCTGCCTTTGGCTCAAGGTGTGATCCCAGGGTCCTAGGATCCAGTCCCATATCAGGCTCCCCGCAGGGAGCCTGCTTCTCCCTCTGCCCATGTCTCTTCCTCTCTCTCTGTCTCTCATGAATAAATAAAATCTTAAAAAAAAATCCAATGGGAGCGAACAGTAAAGGCAAAAATGATTAATTTCAAATGGATCCTGTATGTACCTGGAAAGCTGCATGAAAACATCTGAAAAGTTGCATTAAAATATAACAACAAACCAAAACCTCCTTTAAAAATAATAACAACCACAGAAAACTTTCTTACCAAACCGCCAGTGAGAGCCCATCTCTCCAGTACTTAGTCTAAATCTTAAATCTGGACATGGACTTACTCTAGGCCCTTGTGCCAACTACTCAACTTTTTTTATTCCTTAACTTCTAAATTATGAAATGGCAAGTGAACCTAATGTGAGTGTCCACAAAATTGGCATCTGTAAGATGCTTCAGAATCAGAAAGGTCTCACAGAGAGTATGTGGCAACTAGGATCGTTAATGTCGGGCAGCCCCGGTGGCACAGCGGTTTAGCGCCGCCTGCAGCCTGGGGTGTGTGATCCTGGAGACCAGGGAACAAATCCCACGTTGGGCTTCCTGTGTGGAGTCTGCTTCTCCCTCTGCCTGTGTCTCTGCCTCTTTCTCTCTCTCTCTCTCTGAATATATATATATAGACTGTTAATGTCCAGGGCAGACCCTTGAAGCCCACAGAGGTGTCTCTTTTTTGGCAGCAAATTCCTGCAGATAAGAGCCAGATTTCCTCATGGAGGAAAAGATAGCTACCATCATGAAAAAGTTTGATTAAACTTTTTTTTTTAGTATGTTTTTCTAAGTCCTTATCAAGTAGGACATTTAGATAAGAACCATTAAGTATTTAGCTGTAAGGCCAGCGATTTCGAATAGGAACCATTTAAATCTGTAAGAACTTGAGTCCAACAAAAATGCTGGCTGACAGTCTGGAGGAGGTGAAATAAACCTTGTTTGCAAGTTTCCCAGAAAAATTTCTTCTTATTGACCTCAGCCTAGGCTTCCACACGTGTGTGTGTGTGTGTGTGTGTGTGTTTTCTCTTTTAATCCACAGGAAACTTGTAGATTGGGTCTTCTGATAGTTGTTCAATGTTAAAAGTTCTATATTTCTTTTTTATTTTATTTTATTTATTCATGAGAGACACAGAAGGAGAGGCAGAGACACAGGCTCCCCTGTGGGGAGCCTGATATGGGACTCAATCCCAGAACCCCTGGGATCACGACCTAAGCCAAAGGCAGACACTCAGCTACTGAGCCACCCAGGTGCCCAGGTGCCCCAAGTCCTGTATTTCTGTATCCCAGATTCTGCATAGAATGTCTAGAAAAGGCCAGAACTTGAGGTGGTCTAATACCTTAAATTAGTTTAAATGTGTTTCCCTGGTTTGCTAACTAAAATAGCCATGTTAGAAATGTCCTGAAATAGTTACTTGGACAAGTGTTCAGAGTAAAAAGAATGGAAAGTTTCAGGCATCCTCTGCCAGACATGGACCATGCTCTAAAATGGCCTTATTTTAGGCCCTCGTGCCAACTACTCAACTTTTTTTATTCCTTAACTTCTAAATTATGAAATGGCAAGGGAACCTAACATGAGTGTCCGCAAAACTGGCATCTGTAAGATGCTCAAGAATCAGCATCAGTTGGTGGAGCATGCAACTATTGGTCCCAAGGTCATGAGGTCAAGCCCCGCGTTGGGTATGGAGATAACTTAAAACTAAAATCGTGATAAAAAAAAAAATGATCAGTCTTCTGAATGTTGCCGTGAGGGTGACACGGTGTATGTGAAGACTCAGAATTTGGCCCTTTTTCTGGAGCTCCCTAAAGCATCAGAAAACTTTAGTTTCCCTAAAGCACAGGCCTCGTAGAATTAGGACCATTCACGCTGGAAAAGGAAACCCATGTCTTGGCCTCTGATTTCTCACTCTCCACCTGGTACTGTCTTTCCTCTCCCAATTCTAACTGTGCTGTGGCAGGTTCTCCTTTTCCCTACTGGCCCCTATTAATAAGCTTGACAGGCAGATGCCAGGATATTCCAAGACATCTCAACATAGGTCTTATTTCCCAAAGGAGGTTTTTTTAATGATACAGGTCATCCTTTTGCCAGTGGTGAGCAATCTTGCCATGTTGAAGCTGCCCTTCTGTTCTCCTCTCTGACCCGGTGTGAGCTGGCTCCTGGAACCTTCTTTCAATTGTTACCATCCTCCCAACTGGTGGTGTGGTTTTGTCAAAGGTGTGCATTTTAGGGAGACTGAGGAACATGTGGGATCTGCATTCTTGCTGAAGCATAAAGACCTCACATCCTAGGCTAGTGAGTTTTATTTTTTCCTTTCTTTTCTGTTTTCAGCAGGAGTAGTGACTAACCCTCAGGAACTTAGACCTGAACAGGGGCCAGGGCCACATGTTAACAGTATTTATTCCCTTAATAAGAATTTATTAAGTCCTTGATTTATGCACAGTACTCTGCTATATGAAAGTTATCAAAAAAAATTTTTATAACATTGGTTAAGAGTAAAGGAGACCTTTAGAATATTTGTCTGTGGGATCCCTGGGTGGCGCAGCGGTTTAGCGCCGGCCTTTGGCCCAGGGCGCGATCCTGGAGACCCGGGATCGAGTCCCACATCGGGCTCCCGGTGCATGGAGCCTGCTTCTCCCTCTGCCTATGTCTCTGCCTCTCTCTCTCTCTGTGACTATCATAAAAAATAATAAAATAAAATAAAATAAAATCTTTAAAAAAAAAAGAATATTTGTCTGTAGAGTAGTAAGTATGAACTTGAATGGGCACAGTGCTTTTATGGTATTCAAAACACTTCTAAAATACAGTCACTTGTTTCATTTCCTCAGTAATCCTAGCCAAGGTATCTTCTGCATTTTTCTGACTTGAATCAAAGCCGAGTGAGCTTCTTTCCTGGCTCGTGAAGCCAGAAAAACCAGCAGAGACTGAGCCCAGACCCCAGCCTGCTCATCAGGACCTGCTCCTAGCCGAGGAGTCCTGGCTTTCGATACGTTGGTTTCTGTCTCCCCTCTTCCTAGTTTTGGGATTCTCAGCTACAAATTCCAAAGAACTCCTGGGATGGTCCTCAGAGTGAGGGAGGTTCCTGGGTTTTGGTTCCCAGGTGCACATACTCTTATGCAATCAGGGATCTGAAACGAGATGCATCCTGTGCTCACCTTTGAAGTCCACTTCTTCCCAAGAGTTCACAGCCCCTGGTTACCCAAGGACACTACAGACTGAGACCAAGGTTTACGGTCCCTGCAGAAGGATGTTTGGACCACACTGGTGATGTGAATTCAGAATGCAAATCCAAGGCAGACTGGCTATGGTTCAAACCCCAGGGGGGATCCCCCCTCCACACCCAGTTCCAGGCCCTACCTGACATCCCCTTCTATGTGATGAACTTACTTCTCTGTGGCTCATCAGTGCTTTAGCTTCATGGTGGGGCGGGGGGACAACCCTACTAAACCCTGGGTGCTTTTGCTTTCTCGGTGGTACATCCAGTTATGCCCACCTGATGAAGACAGGTCACATTTGATGAAACATGGTGTGTTGTATGGTGAGAGGCACTCTGGATGGCTGTTGGTATTGCGTTGCTTAGCATTGTGTGGCTTCTGGAGAATATGTGGGGGCTCCTTGCTCCCCACCGCCCAGCTTGAGTGAGGCTCACTTATTTGCTGAGACAAAGTCAGACTGTGTCACCATCCACTGTCCCTTCCTCCAGCCTCCCTGGCAGCTACCTAACTTAGTTTCTTGCTGCCTGCACCCAGAGGACAGAAATACAATGTTAATAAATATTTCTATATGGAATAGAGAAACAAGCTGTAAAAATAGTTATTTGCCATCTGCTTGGATGCGTTGCTAGGAAAGTGATGACATTTTCTCATCGTGGCTCCTGCCTCCTGTAGGGCACATCAGAGACAGACAAATTATAAATAACCAAACGTGTGTCCTGAGAGAAAATGCATTGGTCTCTGGAGCAAATACAAATAACAAATGCCCAGTTCTCCCTCCTGGTGGTGGGGGTGCTGGACAGCTACTCCGTTCTCAGTTACTGTGACGCGTAGGGGCAGGCTCTATACAAACCTGTTAGAGCTAGAACACTCCCCTTGACCTCCAGAGAAAGGAGGGGATAACAATGTAGAGAGGGGAATCAGGCCCATGGCCTGTCAGTGTTTGGGGAAAGGAAAGTGTTATAGACACCCAACGACTTATTTAGCAAGTGCCCTCTATACGTCAGGCACTGTACTTGGCACTTGACATATATTAGCAGCTTGTCCATTGGGAATGTGAGTGCTTGTATTAAAAACAAAAAAACAAAGAGAGTGATGATAAGAATAAAAGGTAATCATTGAAAGCACTGGCAGGGGCAGCCCCGGTGGCGCAGCGGTTTAGCGCTGCCTGCAGCCCAGGGCGTGATCCTGGAGACCCTGGATCGAGTCCCACATCAGGCTCTCTGTATGATGCCTGCTTCTCCCTCTGCCTGTGTCTCTACCTCTCTCTCTCTCTCTGTCTCTATGAATAAATAAATAAAATCTTAAAAAAAAATGAAAGCACTGGCAGATTTCAGGTGGAAGGTAAGAAACGGGAAGTGAGATAGTCTGCAGAAAGCTTGTTCAAAATCTGGCACTGGGAGATTTCCCAACAAAAAGGCAAAGCCAAGGAAGGGTGCGAGTGGTTGACAGGAGCAGATGGCTTGGTGTAAGCAGTTCTAGGAGGGATGGGGACCTTTTGTTGTTGCTTTGGTTCAGTGATACCATGTTTTGAATCCCACCCGCTCACAAATACTTTCTTAGCCCTTGGCCCTTGAGACGAAGGGCGTGAAATGACAAGTTGAGTTGCAAACAGATTAAATCCACAGTGCGGTTTATGCCCAGCAGACAATGGTCTGGGGAAATTATGTGGCCCGCACAAAAAATGAAATGCTGCATGGGCTCACGAGCATCCCAGGATCACTGGGGCTTCCACTGAGCAACCCTAACCACAGTTCCACTCCACAGAATTCCACTTCAGGATTCAAGACTTCTCCTTTCTCTTGGACGTCCATCCACTATAGCCTCGGGCCGAACCATCCCGAAACACTCATCTCAGACCTCCCTTCTGCCCCCATCACTGCTGTTCACTTCCACGATGGAACAGTTCCCAAGGAGGGCCCTTGTTCCTCGGAGAAGCAGGCCTTTTTCTTTCATTCAGCCAGAGCAGTAATCCCTAAAAACATACCCAGTCCTGTGGCTTCTGAGCTCATGTGACATTGAGTGACTCCCAGTACTTTCAAAACAAAACCCAAACTCCTTGGCTTGGTACACAAAGCCCTTAGTCATCCAGCTCGTACGTAGCTCAGTTTCCCACAGCTCCCTCCTACACACCCCATCCTGGGGGCTCTTGCCTTTATGTCTGCTGCATGTCTTCTTTGAAGACTATGCTTCCTCCGCTTCAGGGCCAATCACTCATCTTCAAGACTGCTTTCAAGGGGCGATGCCCTCTGATAACCCATTCCCACATCTCAGTTTGGATTATCTACCACCCCTCTGTGTTCTCTAGCTCCCTCAGCTGATGCCTTTTGGATAACTCTTTGACATGTGGTTAAATTGAAGTATGTCATAATAACTTCCCTTCCATTTCTTTGTCCATGTGGACAAAGGCTGTACCATTAATCCCCATCTCCCTAGGACGAACAGTGTATCTGGCTCCTAATGGTCTCTGAAAGATTTGAATGAAAACGAGGTGACATTTGGCACTCCATTTGAAGATGACTGGGAGTCGGTCAAGCTATGGAAGGTGTCGGTGAATTTCTATTTAAGTCACATTTCATATTTTCCTTTGACATCAGATATTGGCAGCTAACTGTCCTAGATTTTCATGACCAAAAATATTCCTGAAATTTCCTGCCTGATTTTGATCTCTGGAACGACACTTCTACTGCATGTCACTATTTGTCAAGATAATTGCACTTTTGGGGCACCTGTGTGGCTCAGTGGTTGAGCGTCTGCCTTTGGCTCAGGTCATGATCCCGGGGTCCTGGTATCAAGTCCCACATCAGGCTCTCCACAGGGAGCCTGCTTCTCTCTCTGCCTATGTCTCTGCCTCTGTGTGTGTGTGTGTCTCATGAATAAATAAAGTATTTAAAAAAAAAGATAATTGCGCTTTTACCTTGGGGTTCTAAAAGGAGAGTTTACAGGAATCAATGTTTTAGTAATTATGTTGTTCACCCAAAAGGAAAAGTTGAATGGGAAATACTTTAAAAACTGGTTAGAGAGAGAGGATAATTATTGGGAACATAGAGAAAATAAATGCTTATTACATGTATCATAACTGGTATAGATGGAGATTTCATGCAAAATAAAGCAACCTACGGTTTTTGTTTTTGTTTTTGTTTTTTTTACAGCTTCTAGACCATTTTCTGTGCACTCTTGAATTTGTAGACATTTCTAGTGCCCATAAGAAAATTAGGGAATGAAACCTTTTACAAACTATTAATAAGCACTCCAACTCGTTTTTGTGCCATTCACGTTACTACCAACAAGTGCCACTCTTACAAGACTCCAGATTAATAAAAGTGGTTTGATTAAGTGGTCCAGTGGTCAGTGCTCAGGTGGTTCCTGTCCCTCCTCCGTGCTGTCCACTGTCTTCTGATGTGTCCTCTGTGTGGTGGCAAGACAGCTACAGAAGTGGGAAGCATCACTTCCAGACAGGGCATGGTGTGTCTTTTCAGGATCAGGGCAATCTTTCCCCAGAAGTTCCCTGCAGAAAGTCTCTTTGCATCTCACTGACCAGAATGGAGTCACCAGTCCTTTCCTAAATCTATCACTGGCAAGGGGAATGAGGTCACTATGGTAACAAACCTGGGCAGAACAGAGGTGGAAAGTTGGCCCTCAGGACTCCAGGGCTTTCCTCCTTCCTGTTGTTGTAACCCTGCTCCCCCTCCCCAACTCCCTGCCATTGGGGCCTCCCCTTGGTGGCTTTACCAAGCTGTGTCTGCATCCCTCCAGATTCTTGGCACTCCTAAACCCTTACCCACGTTCCCTCAGCTCCGTCTTTGCCCTCCCTCTGTTCTGCACATCTGACCCCTGTGTGAAGGTCACGTCTCCCAGCTGGATTCTAAGGTCCTTGGGGGAATGTCTGTGCTTCTCTGTTTCCTAATGTACTTTCCAGAGAACCACAAACCCTGACTTTATTTGTGCAAACCCTTTCCCCAAAATGTTCCTAATCCAACCCACTGAAGGAAATGTTCTTAACATCCTATTCCTAATAAGCCCCTTTGAGACTAGAGCCAGTCCTTAAAATAAAATATTCATCCCTTTCTATTATTAGAGAAGAATTCCATATCAGCAGAATAAGGAAAAGTCCAAGTGACATTTGCAATACATTAATATTCTCTCTTTATGCACTCAATTTATTTTTTTGTCCTTTGTCTAAGGAATCATAAACTCACTTCTGCAATGGTACATACAGGTTTTAGATTTTCTTAGTCTTCACTGTTTTTCTAATATTCTCAGTCAGTGGTTCCTAGTCTTTACCATATATGATGATTATTGAAGGAGCTTTTTCATGATATGCATATATAGGGGCTCATGGGTGACTCAGGCGGTTGAGCAGCCGACTCTTGATTTTGGCTCAGGTCATGATCTCAGGGTGGTGAGATTGATCCCCATGTACGACTCTGTACTGTGCATGGAACCTGCTTGAGATTGTCTTTCCCTCTCCCTCTGACTTGATTGTGAGCACTCATATTCTCTCTCTCTCTCTCTCTCTGTCTCTCTCTCAAAAAAATGTCTTTACTATATGCATATCTAGGTGTCATATTCAAGCTTCAGGGCCAGGTGGTCTGGGGTAGGGTCCTGTCTGTATCTATAAAATGGGATCTAAGAGTTCCCCAGGAGATTCTGTGGACAGGTGGGTTGAGATCACTACTGTTGCATATCCAGATGTAGAACCCTTCTTGGTGAGAAGTATCAGAATAATTTCAAACTTTTCAGGGTTCTTGTCCAGATTGATGCCATGTTCTTTTTTTTTTTTTTTTTTTTAAATTTTTATTTACTTATGATAGTCACACAGAGAGAGAGAGGCAGAGACACAGGCAGAGAGAGAAACAGGCTCCATGCACCGGGAGCCCAACGTGGGATTCGATCCTGGGTCTCCAGGATCGTGCCCTGGGTCAAAGGCAGGCGCCAAACCGCTGCGCCACCCAGGGATCCCTGATGCCATGTTCTATGGTTTCTCATCACCAGCACATCTGATCGTGCAAGCTGTGCGCTGACTTCTTATGGGTTAGTGTCTGATTACCTACCTTCCCTTCCTCCTTTTCCCCACCTGGATTATAAGCATCCCTGCATCTCCCATCTGCTCTGCAGGATTCAGTGCGGCACTCAGGATATCACAGAGGCTCACCCATTTTCCATCAGCAGGGTGGTTTTGCCCAGATGCTGGATATTACTGTTCACTTTCATCCTTGCTGTGCATTCTGTTCTGTAAGTGCCAGATTGACCGTGCACCTTCCTTTTGGCCCCCAAAGCCACCTTTTTCCCCAGAGCCTTTCCCAGGCCACCTCAGACTTCACCAGCCTTTTCCCAGCCCCCTTTGCAAATCTTTGCAACTTACAAAAATATTTAGTTACTGCTTTATGCCATCCATTTGTGTATCTCCCTCTCCCCACCTGCTCCCTCCCCCCCCCGCCCCCAGCCAATTTCTACTGTCTTCTACTCCAACAACTCCTTACTCTCTCTTTCTTGGGAAGAAAACTTGGCCTGGCTCATTGGAAAAGTTGTCCTCCTCCCCACCCCATTCTTTCTCAAGCCTGCCATTCGTGGGTCTTCTACTTTCTTCAGACACTAGCAAATACTCTCATTACCTCTATGCAGTAATGATGTGAAAGCTTTACTTTGAAAACTTGTTGGATATTTGTTCATTTACCTCTCACCTTTCTTCACCTCTGGCAATACGACCTTTGTTTAGAAAACGGGGTAGAAGGGTCCCTCTTTGACCCATTTTGTAAAATCTAGCATTCATCTGATTATGCCTAATGATAACTGGTAGCTGATGTCGTAAGTGGCGTTTCCTGCAGCAGTGGTTCTTAAGCTTCAGAGTGCATCAGAATCCCTAGGGGTCCTTACTCAAACATGGGTTGTGGCCCTACTCCCAGGATTGCAGATTCAGTAAGTTTGGGATGAGGCTTGACAATTTGCATTTCTAAAAAGTTTCCTAGCAATGGTACTGTTGCTTATCTGGGGACCATACTTTGAGAACCACTGTCATGTGGTATCAAGGAACAACCCAAGAATGAGTGTACAGATCTTCCTCGACTTGAAATGGGGTTATATTCTGATAAACCCCCTATCATAATTTGAAAATACTATCATTCAAAAATGCATTTAATATGCCAAAAATCATAGCTTAGCCTAGTCCAGCTTAAATGTGCTCAGAATACTTACATTAGCCTCTAGTAAATAGGTTGTAGTTGGGCAAAATCCTCTAACACAAAGCCATTTTATAATGAAGTACTGAATAGCTCATGTAATTTATTAAATACTCTGCAGAAAGTGAAAAAGCAAAATGGTTGTAGGGTCCAGATAAGTGTCAGTGTATCCAGTTGTTCATTCCGATAATTGTGTGGTTGACTGCGTAGGTGCTTTGCTGCCCCTGCCCAGCGTCACAAGATAGTGTCATACCACATGTGGCTAGCCTAGAAAAAGATCAAAATTCAGAATTTGAAGTATGGTTTCTACTGAATGCATCACCATGAAGTTGAAGAATCCTAAGTCAAACTGTAATAAGTCGAAGACTATCTTTTCACATTATGTTTAGTGATATCATCAAAGACCCAGGTTCTTACTGTCATTTTGCTTTGTTTTTCACCATATGCTAGTGGTCCTCAGACTTGCTCTGCATGGGGGCAAAAAGGCTGCAGAAGTACCAAGCATCACATCCAGATACACATGAATCTTGTGTCCCGCCTTATGTATGTAGCAGTGGTAACTCTTGGGGCAACTGAAACAGAAGATCCATGGGGTGCTTATCAAATATCATGGCTAAGGTGTGAGCACAGCAGTCATTGAGGGGCAAGTTAATTTAGCTATGTGCCTTCCATCCTTAGTGGCAGAGGAAGATATTGCTCATTCAAGAAGTATACTGTTGTGGTTCTTCCTCCACCTCCACTGTAACTGAGGATCTTCATCAATTTCTTACACGACTTAGTACTTTCAGGGGGAATCAGAGAATTTTCTTGTTCCAGTGATTCTTTTGGCAGACTAGTGTCATGAAGACCAGTATCTTGTGTCATGTCTGGAATCCTGGCCTGTCCAAAATGACAGCACAAGCCTGCAGATGAAGCCACGCTCTCTGTGTCTGAGGCTAGTTGCAAAACAGGACACTACCAAATGGGAATGGACCTCACTCATGGAGGACCCCACTCCTGCTGCCAGTAAAGTCTCCATGGCTGAAATCCTATGTATACCATATAAGCCACTTCTCTTTTCTCCAGTCCTGCATTTTCCCTGAAGTTTGCTTCTCTTCAAGAAGGTAACTGCAGTGTGGCCCCTCTGCTGTGTCAAGGATGTGCTGGTTTTGTTCAGGATAAGCCTAGAAACAGAGTTTCACCTGAGTTTTTCCTGACCGTTGGTGCTCAAATGACATCGTTGACACCAGCTCTGGGAATGGTGTCCAGTGTCTCTTGGCAAGAAATGTACTGGTCCTTGATTCCCAGGCTCTGGGCAAACGTACAATTGTCTGTTCTTTCAAACTTGGTTGACTCTGTTGTCTTTCGTAAACGTGTCGAGTTTGACATCTGCCTTTTGGGAAGCACTTGGTTTCTCATGATTCTCTTCTGTATCTTCCTCGGGTCCCCAAATCAATGTGAGTATTACACTGTCCTCTTCTGATTTCTCCAGGGACTGATTCCTCTTCCTGCTATTCAATTCATGCCACTGCTAAGAACCGATATAAAAAAGAGTGTAACGATGTCTGCAATTTAGGGACAGTTTGCTCCTTTTAACTCAAGACTGAGCAAATAGATTTGACTATGTTTATTTTTGTGTATTTTAAAACATTTACCTCAACAAGGTTAATTATTTAGAAGCTTCACAAAAATGCATAGTATGTAAAAAAAAAAAACAAAAAACAACCTATATCTCGATAGAGGTTCTATGTTCCTCGTGGAGCCCCATAAAAAAGCAATCTTAGGATGCACTTTTCCCCTACAAATCTGCTGCTAAGTGCTTTGCTTCAGCAAGCTATACCAGGTCTCTTCTAGCTATCATGTTACTGTAAGATTGCATTTCACTCCATTTTATTTAAATATTCACCTCCCTTTTAATTTTCTCTCATTCTTATCTTCGGCAGTAAGCAGTTTCCCAAGTACCCACCTTCTTCCCATATGGAGATTTGATCTTGGATGATTTTACCAAACACCGCCACACCCTTCGGCTCTTCTTGCTGAAGGGTGTGAGGGCATATGTCTGTCTGTCTGTCTGTCTGTCTGTCTGTCTGTTTCAGGCTCTAGGTAAGGTCCCTGGATCTCCTTGGACGCAGCCCCACTTTAGAATAACTCTACACCCGAGTTAGCAACCTGAAAGCTCTCATCCCCAATCCTATGCTCTGTGAATCACAAGGCTCTTGGCCACTAACCTTCATCCTAACTACTCAGACAGGTGCAGTGTGTTTGAGTGGAAATTCCTTTTTAGGACACACACCAACATTTTTGAATGTCTGCGTATGCCATAATGATATTCTCAAAAGGAATGCTTGGTTTTGATGTCATTTTTTTTTTAAATAGATGTGGCCAAGGGCCATATTGATAGCCTCAACCAATTCCCTGTTTTCCACCAGTGATGCCTCAAGCCTGAAAGTATACAGCTCTGTGTGGGGAAAAGCCCCACAATTGTGAGAAGTTCACCTATAAGAAACCAGGTCCCCCATGGAAGTGATAATTAATACAATTAGATGTGCACGGTGTGTCTAGAGGTAGTCTGGACATGTAAGTGTATAGTGTCTTTATCAGATAAATAAATGAAAGTCTTTTAGTTAAGTAAGTTTTTCCTGTGTTAGAATCCACCTTGTCACATGTTTGCTTTGGTCATTTGGAAGTAAAGTAGAGCATCCCTCTTGCTGATCCCCCGTTTTTCCTGGTATCCTTTATATCCTTCCCAAGCGATGGGTTTGTTCTGTGAAATGGCTAATAAGATCATAAAACATCATAAACACGTAAATGGAACTGTGTTCGGGGTATTCTAAGCATTGGGATTACAAAGATTTTTAAGGCACATGACCCAATACTTACGGAGCTGGGAACAGCGGCATCCTCTGTTTACTCCATTTGTGCTATAGAAGGGTGTGGGGGCGGGGGAATAAATGGCCTTTCTCTTTGAGGGTGACATGTAAAGATCCATTTGCTTATCCTCTCTACCCTTAAAAAACACACACATTATTAGGGAGCCTAAGTGGCTCAGTCAGTTAAGCATCCAACCCTTGATTTTGGCTCAGGTCATGATCTCAGTATCTTGAGGTTGATCCCCATGTCTGGCTCTGAGCTCGGGGGTGGAACCTGCTTAAAATCTCTCCTTTTCCCTCTACCCCTCCACACCCCCAGTTTAGGCATGCTCTCTCTCTCTCTCTCTGTCTGAAAAACAAAACAAAACAAAATGAAAAAAACCCAGATACTGTTTTTCCAGCAACTTCTCTGAATTAATATACATTTGGGCAAACTAAAAACTGGAAAGAGGAGAGCGGTATTGAGTGGCAGGTCTGGTTTTGAACAAGTGTTTGCTTTTGCTAAATCCCAGCAGTGCATGAGCTGGCTTCTGTCAGTTTGGTACCCCAAAAGATGGGCTCATGGACCTGCTTAGTCACCAGAACTGAGCAATGCTTTGCATTTCCATGAATGGCCAGCTGATAGGATTCCTGGTCTTTAAGCAAGAGAAAAATTCAAGCAAGACAAGACCTCCTGTGGCAGGTAGTTCTTATATGAAATTTATTTGAATGTCCAAAGGCAAATTTGTTTCTTTCTCTGTCCTTCAAAGTAAATAGGTACTTGTCACTTTGCTTTTTTTCTCTTTCATCTGGTAAGCTTCTATAGATGGAAGAAAGTTAGTGTTTCCTTTTGGTATTTTGAGAGTTTTATTTTTGTGCCTCCAATTGGCAGCCTCTCCTCTCTACGAGCAAGGGTCGAAGCGATGGCACTGGTAAGTAATCCTGGTTGTTCTAGATTTTTTTTTTAAATGCAGTTTATGCCTGAGTAAATTTATCTTTCTTTTCCCTACTTTATAGACTCCTATTTAATATCTTCTGAACCTTTTTATAAATAAAACTAAAAAGGAGGGAGAGCCTATTTGGAAACAAATAGAGTGAAGGGAAGGTCATTTTTAAGCATCTGCTTAGATCGCAATTCGGGAAGATCTTATACTTCGAAACCAAAGTATTGAACCATGGATCTGTTCAGGGTGAGGGTGACTGTCTTGCCTCTCAATCTCCCTTTTGAAAGCTCAAGTAAATTTGTGTGTCTGTGTGTGTGTGTCTGTGTGTGTGTATATATCTAAACATTATGTTGATAAAATCTGTAACTTTCATAAGCTTTTCAAAGCCACTGCTTTAAAATATCTTTTTGATGATAAACTTTTACCGTATTTAAGATCTGCTCTTTTGCTGTTTCAAAACAATTTTCAGTATTAACTCTTTAAAATGCTTCCTTTGCAGAATGAGATGCTTTTTGCAGTACACCCTTTTTTTGGTTTAATTTACTGTCAGCTCAAAGTTTTGGTCTCCATTCTGGGGAGCTTCTCCCATGAGTATTATGTTTAAAAGTGAGGGGTTTTAAGGTAAATGGACAAGACTTAACTTTGATTTGTTTTACATGTGGGAAAATGTATATTTAAGTGCAGTCTTTGTTGCTTCACTATATAGAACAAGTGACGTTCTTTACCACTGTTATATTGGTGCTTCTCCCTATGGTGTTTGTAGTAAAAATCAGTCCTTTTTAACATTGATAATAAAGTAAAGAGGGTCCTGGCCTGGTGGGTCTGGCAGAGGCTAATTGTCTTCTGGGAAAGCAGTTCAAGGAAGCACAGATCTTTTTAAATCTATGTGGTCACTGTGGTTTCAATCAAGGTGATAAGTACCTGTGATTTTTGTGGAGGTGCTGCTGTTTTGAGAACAAGCATCAATTACCATTAACCTGGGTAAAAAGGAATTGAATTCTACTGATATTTTTAGGAGTTTAAGAACTAAGCCTTGGGACGCCTTGGTGGCTCAGCAGCTCAGGTCGTGATCACGGGGTCCTGGGATTCAGTCCCACATTGGGCTCCCTGCAGGGAGCCTGCTTCTCCCTCTGCCTGTGTCTCTGCCTCTCTCTCTGTGTCTCTCATGAATAAATACATAAAAATCTTAAAAAAAAAACCAAACACTAAGCCTCAAGTTAATAGCGAAATAAGAGAGGTGACATTTTTAAGAAATGGAATCTCTAATGTTTGAAAATTTATTTTTTGTGACAAAAACAGCTAAAGGGTTAAGGAAGTTTTTTTTTGTTTTGTTTTGTTTTTTTAAAGGAGATATTTCATGATTTGACCACGAATTATATTTTTGGCCTTAATGATCTGACTTGGCCACAAAATTACATAGGTATTTCAACAGCCATTTGTTAAACACCCAGTGCTGAGCCCCAGACAGGCTACCCTGGCATAAGGACTGAAGCACTGGTGGTAGACAAACCCCAGGGGCTGACAGTTCAGGGCTTGGCAGTCAACTAATAATGTCATTGTTTGACACTTTGTTTTTTGTGTTTTTCTACATTTGCTGAGGACACCTGTTTTAACAGTCATACACACCTTTGGAAAATATGAATGTCACCCCAAGAAATATTTTTTAAATTTAAAAGGAAAGTGTAGGGGTCCCTGGGTGGCTCAGGCAGTTAGGCATCTGCCTTCAGCTCAGGTTGTGATCCCGGGGTCCTGGGATCGAGTCCTGCATCTGGCTCCCTGCTCTGTGGGGAGTCTGCTTCTCCTTTTCCCTCTGGCCCTTACCCTGCTTGTGCTCTCTGGCGTTCTCTCTCTTTCTTTCTTTCAAATAAATAAATAAAAACCTAAAAAAAATTAAATTGTAGTAAAGCATAGTTATATGCTTTATACATTATAGTTATACATTATAACTATAGTTATAGTTCTCCATCAGAGAATAAGCTGTTCTGGTTAGCTGAACTTTCCAAATGGCTCAGGATTTGTTCCTGTAATCGTGTCTTCTCCATCCTTCTCTCACTTGAACCATTTTGGTTTGAAAACTTTCTGAAATTGATTACATATTTACATACTTTCTTAAGCAATCTATTAAACATAGTTTAAGCTTTTCTTAGTAAATTAGGCCTTTCATTGTCAATCATAATTATTATGTTGTGCTATAGTAATAACAACATCCCTAGGAATTGTACAGTTTGCAGGGGGTTTCACCCTTTTCAAGCATTATTTTTTTTTCAAGCATTATTTTTTTTAAGATTTTATTTATTTGAGAGAGAGAGACAGTTAGCAAAAGAGAACATAAGCGGGGTGGAGAGGGAGAAACAGGCTCCCCACTAAGCAGGGAGCCTGATTTGGGGCTCAATCCCAGGACTTTGGGATCATGACCTGAGCTGAAGGCAGATACTCAACCAACTGAGCCACCCAGGTGCTCCTAGCATTTTATTTTATTTTATTTTATTTTATTTTATTTTATTTTATTTTATTTTATTTATTTTACTTTTGCTTTTATTTTAGAAAGAGAAGGAGCAGGATGTGAGCAGGATGGGGAGAAGGGCCAAGAGAGAGGAAGAGAATCTTAAGCAGGCTCCATGCCCAGCACAGAGCCCAATGCAGGACTCTATCTCATGACCCTGAGATCATGACCTGAGCCAAAATCTGGAGTTGATGCTCAACCAACTGAGCCACCCAGGCACCCAAGCACCCTTTGAACATCTCTTCCCTTGCTCTAGTAATTTGCCTTTGAGTTACATGACTTTCTGAAGCAATCCCCCAAACTTGTAATCTGACTGGGCTGTGGGGGAAGGAGTGCCAAACAGCCAAATTTAATAGAATCACATGTGAAAGGGGAGTAAATTGGCCTTGGGTTTAAGGTTTCAGCATAAGCAAAGTTCATGGATTTATTTGTGATCATTTATCTGTGTATATGATTATTTTCTATTCTCATTAGTGCTCTAAGCAGGACACCTAACTTCTGGGTAGTTATGTCATTATCACATAAGAATGTTTTATTATTTCTCAAGTATGGGAGCTTAAATTGAAGAGGACTGTCACTTTTATACCTCTGTGTTTTTCTCTGTATTTTCATGAAACTTAATCCATTGTAACTATTGATCCTTGGCACCGATCGTATCTTAAAGTAGTAAAAACTACAGAAAACAAGTGCAGTTTTTATTATACATACTCTTGCTCCATTCAGTGTGTATTTAATCCCCACACTGTTTTTGTTTTTTGTTTTTGTGGGTTTTTTTTTTTTTAATCATTCCAGTTGGCTTTAAGGGAATGGTCTTGAAAAGAAAGCTCTTATTACAGTTGTATGAATCCCTGGTATCAACTAAGGACTAGTACTGAAAGGTAACTGTAGGAGCAAAAGCTCTCGCTGTAATCCCATGAAGTGTTCCACGCTATTTTTTCCTTGTTGACTCAGAACAAATACTAAAGAAGGAGCTGAATGACCTTCGTTTTTCTTCTGGCCCACACTTACTACAGCAGAGACATGAAATACCAGCCTTGATCCAGGACCTTCCATGGGTAGCCTGGGGAAAGTGTTTTTTACAGAGCTGTTGTTCAAGTCCAAGGAAATGAGGTCAAAATGAAAGGATCTGGTTGATCTAATACGTTTCAATCTTCTGCTTTCACATGCTTTTTTTCTGGATACTCTTTCTAGAAGCTGGGTTAACTACATAGTAGTAAAGTTGTTTCTTTTCTCTTTTGTTATTTTTATTTATTTTTTAGCAGGGGGAGGGGCAAAGGGAGAAGGAGAGCAAGAATCACAAGCAGGCTCCACACCCAGTGCGGAGCCCGATACGGGGCTCAATCCTACAACCCTGAGATCATGACCTGAGCTGAAATCATGAGTCGGATGCTTCACCAACTGAGCCACCCAGGCACCCCTCTTTTCTGTTTCTTTAGTAGGATCATCTCAGTATTTCTTTAAAAATACTCTGCATAGATAGTATTTAATATTTGCCTTCTCTGGGTCGTAAAATCAGAACACAGACACAAGAACCGAAACATACCAATTCCTTTTCTTATGCAATTTATTCATTCACTCAAAGAATAATTTTTGATTAATTAAAATAATTTTGAACGTTGGCTGTCCTAGGCTCTGAGTGTGAGACACTTAGAAAACTAGGACGATCATTGCACTTGCCAAGCTCAGGCAAGGCTCGGGGGCTCAGCTTGCCAGTCAGGCTTGGGGGGTGGTCGGTGAGAAGAGCAGCACCAGCCAGCCAGTCAGTGCCCTGACTCCGGGGCCAGGCGCTAACTGGAGCTCACTCCTGTGAACCCAGCCTCCTTATCTGTCACAGAGAGAACATGTCTTACGAAGCTCTTTTGCAGCTTGGCTACAATAACGCTTGTGAAAACATCGTAAAATGGTCCAGTGAGGATGAGTGTGTTGCCAGGTTTGGTTTAAAGTAGAAGGTGAGAGACTTTTTGTCCTGAAACCGTGTAGATAATCCAGCTCTGAGGTTCTGAGTTGAGGGGAAACAATGCACAGCAATGTGGGATGTAGTCTCCAGGAGAATGGTGGAGGTTGTGTTATTCAGAGCCACCCATTCTAGAACATCCTATCATTGGCATTATGCTCAGTGGTGAGGACGGTGAGACGTGCATAGCTCTGTTTGACATTATGTGGTACCGCAGCCTTTCTCAGACCATAGTATATTTCTACTCTATCCATTCGTAAGACCGCAGAGAGCCCCGTGGCCCTGGGATATGTATAAGATGCCTGTTTTATGTCTAAGTTCTGACATTTTTACAACAGTCTCTCAGTGTTTCTCTGTATTAGTATCCCCCCCCTCCCTTTTTTCTGTTAGTTCTTAAAGACGTGGACATGATATGTCCTGGTTTGCCTGGGACCATCCTAGCTGACGCCTGTTATTCCGACATCCCATCTACTTAACATTTTAGCACTCTCCAAAGTGTCCCAATTTGGATCAGAAGTCATATGGTTCACCTTGGTTCAAGACATTTCCAAAAACATGACATTTGGAGCCAGCAGATTAGTGGAATTGTAAAAATCTATGATAACTGACGTAGAGAGTGGGTTTGGTCCTGTAACATCCTGGAATGCAACTTACAGATTAAAGTCCAGAGTGTCTGATGATCAGCGCACGTGGCAGGCCATTTCCAAATGAGCTGTGCAGACTAGAACATGTATTTGCACACCCTGGCTCACTCAGAATGGTAGCTTTGACACCCGGACGGTTTCCATCCTAACTCGGCTTGTTGGAGCTTGAAGGCTCAACATTCCTTCTTAAAGGCCTACCAAGGTTTCACGCAGTATGAATATTTGCATTGAGATGGTATCCGTCTTGGGTTTTTTGCATGTTTATGTCTTTAAGTCAGCTCTACGCCCAGCGTGGGGCTTGAACTCAAGACCCTGAGATCAAAAGTTGAATGTTCTATGGACTGAGCCAGCCAGGTGCCTCCGTATCCATCTCGGTTTTGACCATTGTTCACCGTTACAACCCGCCAAGTGGGGTGAAACAGGTCTCACACCTGCAGCTCTCATAGAGTAACCCTGGGTGAGCGGGGGGCAAGGAGGTGGCCTCTCACAGGGACCGGCCTACGAGGCCGCATCTCCACCACCACCTCCTCCTCCTCCTCCCTTAAATTAGAAGGTGAGACAGAAAGAGGCAGAAGCTTAAGGAGAAAATCGTGCTGTGTCCCCTTGCAATCCCTAGTATGACAATGAAATTGCCCCTTCCCACCAGCCTTAATGCAGAATTTGTAAAAAGGTCAAGAGCTGCTCACTGTACTATTTTAGTATCTGCAGTCCCAGTATTTTCATAGCAGAGCAGTTGGCAAAAAGTTCAGTGCAACTTATGAGTTGGTGAAAAGCAAATGTGTGATTGCCTTTCTCTGTCGACAGCTGTTCTGGAATCTGGGGTTGGCCTCTGTGCTCATGAGCCCTAAAGAAATATATATGAATTAAGTCTTGCAAAGAGAAAGCAGAAGGTCAGAAAATAAAGAAGAATCGATGGAATGGGTCCGTTTTATGCTCTCCCCAGAAAGCAGACTTTCTAGAATTGCAAACGTGGTGTAAAGATCTCTGATAAACCAGTGCTTCTGCTTTAGGGTGGGCAGTTGTGGGAATGCAGATTCTGGTGTCTTCCTGCTAGGCTGGGGCCCTCCCGCTGCTTCTGACAGCTCCGAGGGGTGTTTCGGCTGGCTCTGACTCTGGATGTCACTGTTGTGCTGCAGGCAAGTTAGAGTGACCCAGGCAGGACCCTGTAATGTCAAGAGCTGCACTGCTTTGCTGAGGCTCGAACGAGAAGAACTGTCCGGTTAGGGCTTAACTTCTCAGTCTCTCCCAGAACCTTCCAGTGTCCTGTACAAAGAGGCCCAGTGTTCCTGCCAATGAAGAGAATAAAGAAATAACACACACACACACAAAAAAAAGAAATAACACATTTCACGGACTTGGGATTCCAGGACCTGGCTTCTTTTATAGCAGTTAAGCGCTAGGAGGAAAGGAGTGTGGGGGGTGCAGAAGGGTATGAAAATAAATAGGAGATTAGGAGAAATTCAGAGAGGAAAGATCCATTTCCTGCTGCTTTCCATCATAGGAAAAAGCTGTTAGGTGCCTTCCTCTCTTCACCTGGAAGGACACAAGACCACCACTAAGAGTTTCTGTGACTGTATTCTGGCTCCTAACCTCTGTTATTTCATGAAGTAGTCTCATCTGCATAAGCAGGATTTGAACTTAGATGGTTTTTAGAGTGCATGTTAAACCATGGCAGCCAAGAGTTTTATAATCATATGGCATTACATATAATATATTCATATGTCTTTTCTTGAAGTATGTGGTTTTATTTCTGTAAGGGCACCTCCAAAATATGTGTGTGTTAATATATGTACATTTCGTATTTTCCCCTTGGCTCTCTTTAAAAAAAAACTTGTTTCATAGCTTCAAAAAAATTCTTACAGAATTCATAGTTGGCTGTAATAATTTCTACTTGCATGATACTCATCTAAGGAACCTGACCTCATAGTGGCAGCAATAGCGAGAACTTTCTTCTGTGGTTTACCAGCATTTTTCCTAACCATCTGCTTATTTGGGGGTGTATGTATGTGCATGAGATACTTCTATGAAAGAATAAAGTTCTTTCAAATAAAGTTCTATTCCAGAAAGTACCAAGGGTCCAAATGTATGTACTTAACTGTGTTCTTTTGACACAATGACCTCTTCAGTCTCAGGACAGAGTATAGATTTTTTTTTTAAGATCTTATTTATTTATTTATTCATGAGAGACACAGAGAAAGAGGCAGAGACACAGGCAGAGGGAGAAGCAGGCTCCCTGTAAGGAGCCCGATGGGGGACTCAGTCCCCGGACCCGGGATCATGCCCTGAGCTGAAAGCAGACGCTCAACTGCTGAGCCACCCAGGCATCCTAGAATTTATTCCCATCTGTGTTCTGACCAATTGGTTACATGCCAAGCTCCATATAATATAGTAGGTAATGAATGAGCCACTGTAAGTCATTGTAAGATTTATCATTCTTAGGGATCCCTGAGTGGCGCAGCGGTTTGGCGCCTGCCTTTGGCCCAGGGCGCAATCCTGGAGACCCGGGGTCGAGTCCCACGTCGGGCTCCCGGTGCATGGAGCCTGCTTCTCCCTCTGCCTGTGTCTCTGCCTCTCTCTCTCTCTCTCTCTCTCTCTCTCTGTGACTATCATAAATTAAAAAAAAAAATTAAAAAAAAAGATTTATCATTCTTAGACTTCTGGATGAGAGAATTAAACATTTTCTATAAATTTAACCCCAGAGACAACATTAATACTATAATACAGAAATTGAGTTGATAAAATATAAATTACACTGAGCCAAGGCTGAAGAATAAACAGAGAATCCCATGTTGAACAATGAAAATTGCCATACTAAATTCAAACTTCATAAGAACATATTTATGCAAAGAGATTTTGAATGCATTGTTTTGGTGGTGTGTTTACTGTGTTAAAAGCAATAAAGATAGACATGGATTATAGTTTTATTGGCCCCCACCCATGCGGTTTTGGTAAGAGTTTCACCTTTCTTCAGGGTGACCTGGTATTACATCCGTCAGAATGCACAGGCTCTGTCTTTTCATGTCATAAATCCATTTCTTGGAATTGATCCATAGTGAATTATTGGGCAGGTACACAAAGCTGAATGTAAGAGTATAGTTCTCAGTGTATTTGTAATATGAGAAAATTGGAAATAATCTAAATATTCAGTAACAAAAGAAGGTCAAATAAAACATGTCCCAAGTATGAAAGGAACATTTTACAGCTCTTAATAAGGAGAATACAGGTATTGTCTTCAAAAGATTATTCTTACAGGGGCACCCGGGGGGCTCAGTGGGAAGCATCTGCCTTCAGTTCAGGTCATGATCCTGAGACCCTGGGATCAAGTCCTGCATCCGGCTCCCTGCTCAGCAGGGAATCTGCTTCTCCCTCTGCCCCTCCCTCTGCTTATGCTCTATCTCTCTAAAATAAGTAAATAAAATCTTTTTTTTAATGGCTCTTATAAATGTTAAAAGAATTAACAGTAACGGTGCTGAGACAATTAGTTATTCAGATGGAAAGAAATTAAACTGGACTCCTGTCTCATACACATATAAAAATTAATTTGAGGTGAAGCATAGAAAAGACTAAAACCATAATGCTTCTAGAACAAAACAGAAAATAATGTCTCCACATCTGAAGGGGAAGCAAGATTTCTTAACAGAAGACCAACCATAAGTACTAACTATAGAAGAAGAAAACTGATGTGTTGCATTTCATGAGATTTAAAACTTCTGTTCTTTAAAAGAGCGACATCAGGAAAACAAATGGAACAGCGACAGTCTGCCGTGGAAGTACGTGTGATACTTTAACTCTTACAAATCTGACAAAGGACTCTTGCCCAAAATATATAAAGAATTACTATAATTCAAACAAAAGGACTAATAACTCAGAAATGAACAAAAGGTCTGCACAGAATCATTGCAGAAGAGAGTCTATGATGACCTCTAAGCACTGGGTGCTCAGTAGCAGTGGTCATTAGGGAAACAGAGGCATGTCAGACCGTCAACAGTGATGGCCAACAGCCGCAGATGGTGTCTAGTGTTGCTGACGAGGTACAACAGCTTGAACTTGTATACATCGCAATGCGCATAGAAAATGTTGCAGCCACTTTGGAAAGAAGTTGGGGTGTTTTCTTAGTTAAATATAGGGCAGCCCGGGTGGCTCAGTGATTTAGCGCCACCTTCAGCCCAGGGCGTGATCCTGGAGACCCGGGATCGAGTCTCATGTCGGGCTCCCTGCGTGGAGCCTGCTTCTCCCTCTGCCTGTGTCTCTGCCTCTCTCTCTGTGTCTCTAATGAATAAATACATAAAATTTTTTTAAAAAGTTAAATATATGTTCTCCATGATCCAACAGTTCTAAGTGTATAAACACATGTTCGGGGCAGCCCGGGTGGCTCAGTGGTTTAGTGCCGCCTTCAGCCCAGGCCATGATCCTGGAGACCTGGGATCGAGTCTCATGTTGGGCTCCCTGCATGGAGCCTGCTTCTGTCCATGCCTGTGTCTCTGCCTCTCTCTCTCTATGTATCTGTCATGAATAAATAAATAAAGTCTTTAAAAAACCAAAAAAAAACAAAAACAAAAATAAAAATAAACAACACATGTTCACAAGAAGATTTGTGGGAGAGTATTTGTAGCAGCTTTATTCGTAATTGTCCCACACCAGAAACATCAATAGGCGAATGGATAAAAAGACTCTAATATATTAATAAAAAATACTACTACTCCACGGGGGCACCTGGGTGGCTCAGCTGGTTAAGTGTCTGCCTTTGGCTCAGGTCATGATCTTAGGGTCCTGGGATTGAGCCCTACATCGGGCTCCCTGCTCAGTGGTAAGTCTGCTTCTCCGTCTCCTTCTCTGATGCCTCTTGCTCTCACTCTTTCTCAAATAAATAAATAAGTCTTTTTAAAAACATAAAAAATACTACTCAACAATAAATAGAAGAAACTAAAGAAAAATAAAGTAACGTGTTTGGGAAAGAATATGTATACGTGTGTGTACAAGCACAGGGGAGAATTAGGACACTACCCACCAAAATGTTGATGGCAGTGAGTAGAATTATAGCTTATCTTTCACGTTCTCTCTTAGACTTTCCTTTATTGTTGAAAATGTACCACTATTGCCTTGAAAGAGGAAAGATCCCTCCGTTTGGAAGGGAGTAGGGCAAAAGCAGCGTCTCTGAGAGCTGAGTTGGGAAAGAATCCAGAGCCCTGCTCTCCCAGTACCTCCTCACCATTGCCTGGTGGTCATACTCTGTGGTCATCACTGTGGCTGGAGGAGCTTCCAGACATGGTGGGGCTGGGGAGGCAAGACCTGTGTCCTGCTGACCCATCCCCAACGTCCCGTGTGGTCTGACTTTATTTGGCAACATAGGCCCAGGGGAGCCTAGGATTGCCGCAGCCGAATTACAGAAACCCAGAATGTTTGCCAGACCTGGAGTTGTTATTACAGAGCTGTCCTAGCCTCGCCATCAAGAACTGGAGGCCCAGAGCATTTGAGTAACTCTGCCAGAGTCCTGGAGGTCGTTTGAGGCCGAGTGGAAATTAAAACATGGTTTCCAGGCTCTTGGGCTTGGGCTCTACTGTTGTAGATGAGCACCCCCCCCCCACCCCACCCCCCCACCCACGTCCTCACAAGCAGCATTTAAAGCCAGGGGAAAAGAATTTCCAGGTAAGGGAATGGATTTTCTTTCACATCTTAGAACATTACACTGTGAGGCCTTCTGTCCAGGTTTGTGTCCAGGGAAAAAGGCTGAAATTCAGAGATACTTGACTTTCCTTGGGTCCTGGCCTTTTTTTGGGGTATCGACTAAAGGCAGTAAAAGCTCTCCCTTGAAAGGTATGTGTTTGCTAAAAATCACCAACTTTGCATTTAATTTGGGGAGTTTCAGAAACCCTCTGAAGCCTGTCCTTGTGTGGTCAGTGTTCTTGGTCTTGCATTCCACAAGTTTTCAAGTAGTCTCCTTGCATTTGAACATTAAGGGAACAACGAACCAGTGTTCATACCGTTGCGGTAAATATGTTTCTTGACACAACACAAGTTTGGAAAAGAAAGGACAGCAATTCAGAATGTCATCAACACACCTCATCACATTAAGACAGTGTTTTCCGTGTTTCCTGTTGCTGTTAGATGATCTTTCCAATAAAAGAAAGATTTCAGTTTTTAATTTATTTAATCTTATTTTTTTAAGATTTTACTTATTTATTCATGAGAGACACAGAGAGGCAGAGACACAGGCAGAGGGAGAAGCAGGCTCCCTGTGGGGAGCCCGATGCAGGACTCGCTCCCAGGACCCCAGGATCATGACCTGAGCCAAAGGCAGATGCTCAAGCACTGAGCCACCCAGGCGTCCCATAAATTTCATGATATTTTTATTATTATTATTTTTTAATTTCATGATATTTTAAAAACCCTGCCACACTGGCACAACTGCTTTTGTTTTGGCAGTGTGCTCAGACTCCACTCTGCTCCTACCCACACGAATAATTCATGATTGCACGGTAGAGTGTCTTCAGCATGTTCCTTCAACCGACCCATTCTTTGGAAGACCATTGCTCCATAAAAGGAAGACACAAGCCAAGGCCCCCACCACGATGAGGCTGGTGTTTCTCTGTGCTTCTCACCAAAAACTAGGTGTTTGGATAACAGGAGGTCATTTCCACTTAAAAGATGGAAGAGGTTTGAAAATGGCCCAATACCATGGTTTTGGAATCTCTGCCAGACTTGTTAACACCCCAACCACAGGCCCACCTGAAGTTTCTGATCTGGAAGCCCGGGGTGGAGCCCCAGAACCTGCCTTCCTGATAAATCCCCAGGTGACAAACTGGTCCAGGGCCACCCTTCGAGGAACAGTGACATGAGGATTAAGAGTCCTATAAAGTACCATGTTCTCCATTCTTCTGTGATAACGAACTTCAACACCATGCCAGACTCAGGGAACCAGAATCTCCAGGGAGAGTCACCGGATGCTGTACTCGCAGATTTGGGGAAACACTGTTGCTATCGGACCAGCGGTGCAGAGCCCCATGGAACAGTAGACGTGGCTGACACCTCCAGGCCACGGCCTCCTCATCCACTGTATGCTTCGAGCCAATGACTCCGTCAGTTTTTACAAATGTACCTTCCTGGCTTCATCCTCAATTGTTTTTTTAAGATATTATTTATTTATTCATGAGAGACAGGCAGAGACACAGGCAGAGGGAGAAGGAGGCTCCCTGTGGGGAGCCCGATGCGGAACTCGATCCCAGGACCCCAGGATCACGCCCTGAGCCAAAGCCAGATGCTCAAACGCCAAGCCACCCAGGCATCGCTTCATCCTCAATTTCTAAGTGGATTTTGGGCCATCCTTACAAACGTTTTTATTCCAGGTACCAAGTATATTGTGCAAGAGTGATACCAGGATGCCTGCCTTCTGAGAATTTCCTGAGTTTTTAATGGGCTCCCTTTCTTTAAGCATGGTCACAGTTTGTGTGTATGTGAGAGAGAGAGAGAGAGATATCAAAAGTAGGGAGAGGGAAGGAAGGAAAGAAATGTGCATTTCTGTTGGGTCCCCTGGTGATGGTGATGCAGCTGGTCCAGGGACCACATATTGAGAACTTCTGGAACCAGTGACTCTCAAATGTAGCACATTGGAATCTCCCTGGGGAGCTTCCTGATGCCAGGGTCCCACCTGGCAAGCTAGTTCCACCAGCTTCACTGGTCTGTGCTGGGGCCTGGACAGTAACTCCCCTCATCTGTCAAGGTCATGAACTACTGCTCTGGCTCTCTCAGGATATAAGATAAGCCCATTAGGAGACGTGTAAAGCCTGTTAGGGAAAGTAGGGCTAACCCAGGAGGAGTCACACTTCAGGTGTGTGCGAATCACCTGGGCGTCTTGTCAGGCTGTAGGTTCTGAATCAGCAGGTCTGTCCTGGGGTCCATGATTCTGCTTTTTTCCACAAGGCAACGAGTTAGGTAGATGCCACTGCTATTGGGCATGCAGTGGGGGGTTTGGGGGATGTAGGGGGTGGGAGGAGGCACTACACTTGGAATAGCATGAAGCTTAGAAGCTGTTAACAAACACATGAAACTGCCTATCAACACATCATTTTTATATTCAAAAAATTATATTTTTGGGACACCTGGGTGGCTCAGTCGGATGACTCTTGATTTTGGTTCAGGTCATGATCTCAGGGTTGTGAAGCTCTACACTGGGTGTGGAGCCTGCTTAAGATTCTCTCTCTCCCTCTGCCCTCCACCCTTCTCCCTCTCTATTTTTATATAGAGAGAGCTCATGCGCATGCACTCTCTCTCTCCCTCTCTCTCTCTCTCTCTCTCTCTCTCTCTCTCTATATATATATATATATGTTTTTAAAATAGTGTAGAACAAATTAAAACAATGTCCTTGAGATGCTAGACATGTTAAATTTAGAAATAATAGATATTTTGCCGTGAATGAATGTTTACCTTCCCTTGATGGCTAGAAATTTTTGTTTTGGCTTCTCCCTATCCCCTTTCTGTAGTTCCACACAAATGTTTCTGAGTTAATTTTGCTTTGGTATGCTACACATATGCTCACAGACCTTTCTTTCCACCCCCCCCCCTCCCGCCCCCCAGATCTAGATCTCAGTGTTCCCGGTCTTTCTGAGAAGGATCTTTGGGATCCGGTCTTGTTTCTTCACCACCTCAGCCCCCGCCCACTAGGTGTTAACACTCAGGAGGCTAGATGTTCAGTAAAGCTCCAAGGCCCCCAGGTCAGGAGCAGATGGCATTTGGCTCTGTCCCACTGTTATATCACACCCTCTGGGAGCCAGCCTTCTGGGGACATGGCTTCAGCCTGTGTCTCTGGCTTGAGCCCAACCTTTTTGTTCTGGGTTAGGAGTGAAGCCTCCTCTCTGGGAGGTTCCATCCTCTGGTACTTTTCCAAGTGTAGTAGAGTTGAGACGTTGCTGTCAGAGCCTTTCAGAAGAAGGAATGGAGAGGTGGGACAAGAAAGAGGCAGGATCTCAGGGTGAGTCCCCAGCTGCAGAGTCGCCTTCCCCAGGCCTGTTGCATTGCCCAACTGAACATGGCTAAAGTGTTGAGTGATTGATGGTATTTGAATTGGCCCTCAGAGGATGTGTCTGTGGCCTCTGACCACTTGGAATTGGTGGGAATGACCCCAGGGGTCTTCCCTTCCTGTACTGACCAGGGGACAAGACTTTCCCTCCTGGGCGTGGCCTGTCATTGGTTAGGCTGTCCCTCTATTGCTGTTATCCCAAGCATGCCTCGGTGGAATGAGACGCTGGCAGGAACCCAGTGTTTGCAGTCATCTCCATGACAGATGCCAGCACCCCCAGCCTGCGCCCTGGCGTTTACGCACCTAACATGGGTCGACGAACATGGGCAGCACTTTTGCAGTCATGAAAGCAGTGTGCTTGTTCCAGCAGGAAAGCGTGAGACAAAAAAATAAAAAATAAAAAAATAATAAAAAAGGCAGAGAAGGTTTTGAGTCTTCTCTATTAAAAAGGGAAAAGCTTAAGTTAGATTGGTTTCAGTGAACGAAAGCGACAGTCAAGCTTTCTTGGAGCAGTATACATGACGTATTAAGGGCAATTTGAATTTGAGGGTGGCTGGGGCACCACAGAAAGCAGGGTCTTCCTCTGTAAGTCTTTGGATTCAGTTTTTGGTTCCAGATTTTCCTGTAACCATTTTTAGAACCTTTAAAAAAAAAAAAAAAAAGATTGGGATGCCTGGGTGGCTTAGTGATTGAGCACCTGCCTTCAGCTCAGATGGTGATCCCGGGATCCTGGGATCGAGTCCCACATCGGGGTCCCCACAGGGAGCCTACTTTTCCCTCTGCCTAGGTCTCTGCCTCTCTCTGTGAGCCTTTTTTTTTTTTTTTCTTAAAAAAAAAAGATTTTATTTATTTATTTTAGGGAGAGTGTGAGCATGGAGGGTGGGTGAGGGAGGTGGACAGGGAAAGAATCTCAAGCACATTCCACAGCCCCATGCCAATCACAGAGCTCCACACAGGGATTGATCTCAGGACCCTGAGACCTCCACCCCAACTGAATCCAAAAGTCAGACACTCAGCTAACTGAGCTGCCCAGGACTCCCCTAATCAAAATACTTAAAAGTAAGATCATTGATTTTGTGTTACTTGTTGGTGTTAAAATGCTCAGTGACTTTGCACTCAGAATAAACCCCCATCTCCTTCCCATGTCCAGCAAAGCCCAGCAGACGTCCTGATTTAGCCTGTACTCCCCTCTCTGCTCTTTTGCTCTTTTTATTTTTTTAAAGATTTTATGTATTTATGCATGAGAAACAGAGCAAGAGAGAGAGGCAGAGACACAGGCAGAGGGAGAAGCAGGCTCCATGTAGGGAGCCTGATGTAGGACTCGATCCCAAGTCTCTAGGATCACAACCTGGGCTGAAGGGGGCACTAAACCACTGAGCCACCCGGGCTGCCCTATCTTCCGCTCTCTTATATAAACTCAGTTGCTCAAACACATAGAGTGGTTTTCCTGCGCCAGTGCCTTTGGACATGCTTCTATAGGAAAAAAGGATTTTAATTTTAAGGAAGATCACTTCATCAATTTTCACTTTTATGGATCTCTCCTCTCTAAACTTTTCTTCAAGCCCTAGCTAAGTCTTGAAGATCTTCAGCGTTATCCTTCTAAAAGTTATAGGGTTTTTGTTTGTTTTATATTCAAGGCTATGAGTCCTTTCTAATTGATTTTTGTATAAGGTGTGAAAGATTAAGGTCAAGGTTTGTTATATTGCCTATGCATGGCCATCTGCTGTAGCACGGCTCTTTGAAAAGATTTTCCTTCCCTTGTTGGGTGGTTCTATATGCCTCTGTGGAGACTTTATGGGAGCATCTATGTGTCGGGTTGTTTCTGGACTCCAGCCTTGTTCCCCACACGCCCCCAGTTCACACCTGCCTCGAGTCTGATGTCCCTCAGGTCTCACCTTCAGTGTCATTTCCCTAGAGATGCTCATAAGGACCACCCATTCCCAGACATCTCCATATTCTCATCAACCCTAAGAAGTTTGACCTTTGTTATTTTCACTCAACATCTATTTTTCTTCCTCCTTTGTGGCATTTAGCACAATGTGTTAATAATTGGCCGTTGTGTGTGAGTCATATGTGTGAAATTCCTGCCTCTAAGCCCAAGAGGGCAGAAACTGAGTCTCTCGTGTTTACCACTCAAGTTCTAACAGTGTGCCTGTTACATGCTGAGTGCCCAACCAATATGTTTTGAGTAAATAAATTGTAAAAAAAAGTCAACCCTTTGGGGAACATTGTGCAAATCACTGGGTATCATTTTCTTAAAATTAGTTGATGTTCCTGGCTCTTCAAGCCTTAGGACTTAGTTTTTTCTCATTTAACCCATCTTTTAAGGCAGTGGTTTTAAGAACCTTTGGCCTGTATCAGAGTCACCTCAGGGCTGGTTAAGATACAGAATCTTACTAGATTTCATGATTCAGTAGGTCTGGGATGGCCTGAGATCTTGGATTTCTAAGTTCCCAGAAGATCAGTGATAATGCTGCTGTCAGGGAACCACATTTTGAGAACCTCTGCTTGAAGGTTAAGAACCTGAGGATGTGTTATGATCCTTTTTTTTCCTTAGTGACAGTCCCAAGTACCCTTGAACTTGCCATTGAATAATAATCACAGAGAGTATCCTATAAGAACCCAATCCCAGAGGAATTAGAGGGAAAATGTCTGCTACAGCAGTAAATAAATGAGAACTTCACATTTTAAATAATTAAAATAGGAAATGAACAAAAGCCTTTCAGGCTACAATAAACTAATTCTCTTACAGCCATGGCTGTTACATTTGGGTTCTTTAATATTTGAATAGGCAAAAGCACTGACATTTTAGCTCGTAAGCTACTGGCAGTAGGGTTGCTTGCTAAGAGCAAGACTTCACTAACGAGGACCTACTTGTAAATGAGTTAGGTTTCTGCTGTGGTCTCTTCTCCCTCAACCCTTTAGAAATGAACCAGAGCAAATCAGGACGTACTATTTTGTGTGCCTCTACTGAATCATAAGAGTATTTTCCTCTGAGGTCAACAAAAAGCATAAAGGTGATAAGCTTTAAAAAAAAAAAACTTCAATAATTCTAATTTTCATTTATCTCCCCTTTCATTTTTTCCGCAGAGGAAAACAACTACTTTTCAGCCTAGGTTGGTATGTTCTGATAAACTCTCTTCACTGAGAATTTCCTGGAAAGAAAATTTACCAACAGCCTTTCCTTTAAGTGTTCAGGAAGCAGTGTGAGTTCCAGCAACCCTGCTGGTACAGCGCCAGTGCCAGGCTCTGAAAGTGTTTGCGGCTCTGAAGTGGCTTTAACCTGTTGGTTAGGAGCATTGTCCTTATGCATACTCTCAGAAAGATCCCGATGCACTTCCACAATCTAGAGTGGTCGTGGATGGCCCAGGAGGGTCTATGGGAGGGCTAGGCAAGGCTGTGCCCACTTAGGAACACAAGGAGGCAGATCTTAACATGGGAATGTTTTGCGATGCAACATCTTTGGTCTGTGCCCCCATTGGGGAAACAACAAAGTTTTCAATTCCTGAAACAGCACAGGCATTCTATCATTGAGAATGGAGTAGAGGTAGGAGAGGCAGTCTTCATACTTTAGACCACTTAGAATATGGCTGTTTTTCTAAGAGCCTAGTTTGAGTTTCATAAGGCAGGAAAAAGGAGCAAGGAATTGGCTTATAGTAGAGCTAATCTGTTACGCATACTGTGAGACCTCAATTATCTCTCAACCTAAAGCACAGATCTCTAGTTAGATGATTTGGAGGCATGTGGGGAGGTGGGCATCTCCTTTGCTTGTAGGTCCATCCTCTGTGCCTGGCACATTGCGGGCTTCCTTGTTAAATGAATAAATGAGAGGCACTTGGGTGGCTCAGAGGTTGAGCATCTGCCTTTGGCTAGGGCGTGATCTCGGGGTCCCAGGATCGAGTCCTGCATCAGGTTTCCTGCATGGAGCCTGCTTCTCCCTCTGCCTGTTTCTCTGTCTCTCTCTCTCTCTGTCTGTCTCTCTCTCTGTGTCTCTCATGAATAAATAAATCTTTTTTAAAAAAACAAATAAATGAATAAATGAATTCATTTACTGTTGCTTCTCCCATATTTTCTCTTTAGTGTCTTCATTTTAACTCGTTTCTGTGATAGAAAAACTTCTTCTAGCCTCTTACATGTTACCCCAAGAAATAAGTTGTAAACATAACTGAGCAAACATGGCAAAAATAGTTTTTCTAATGGGCAAAACCCATCATTTTCCTATATTATAAATGAAACTAGTGTCCAGGATTCCAACTTAGATCGTGATGGATAATTAAGATCTCCTTTCCCCTCTACGCCACCCATACCAAGAAAATTATCTGCTGTATTTGAGAAAGGTAAATGGGTTTGGGTCATAATTAGGTAATTTGGTTGGAAAATAACCAAGAGCTGGTTAACATTACTGCCACCATAGTTTCTGTGGTAAGAGCCGGTGTTAGAAATCACCAGAAGATAATCTGATGATGAACTGTGGCCAAAGTTTGCACTCAAACATACTTTTAATTAAGTACGTTTAATTAAACTCTGGACAGAAATATCTGGGCAACAATAGATTGTGTATAATAAATTAGACAGGTTTTTGGATGAGTGTTTGAAAGACAGACTTATTTGAAGAAATAAATGAGCTTTGCACGTTTCATTAGGGTAAAGGTATTTGTGTGTGTGTGTGTGTGTGTGTGTGTGTGTGTGTGTGTGTGTTTCCACTCTGGCTTGTGTAGACTCTTCTCTTTAGCATTCAGGCCTTGGTGCTCTTTTTCTTAGGCAATTCACTTCATTTACAGCAAAGCCCCCCATGTAAGCAGACCGTGCTCTAGCCACAGCTCTACTTAGCACACACTTTCTTTTTCTTTTTCTCCTTTTCTTTTTTCTTTCTCTTTTTTCTTTTTAGATTTATGTGTTTATTTTAGAGAGAGAAAGTAGAAGGGGCAGAAGAAGTAAGAGAACCCTCAAGCAGATTCCCCTGCTGAGCACAGAGCCCAGTGCGAGGCTCGATCCCACGACCCCCGAGATCATGACCTGAGCCGAAATGAAGAGTTGAGTGCTTAACTGACTGAACCACCCAGGCGCCCTCCTCCCCTTTTTTAATATTTTTATTTAAGCAGTCTCTACACCCAATGTGAGGCTCAAACTCACAACCCTGAGATCAAGAGTCACATGCTTTAATGACAGAGCCATCTGGGTGCCTCATCATGTAGCTCTTGACTTTGCATGTCAAGATTTTGACTTTGTTCCTTCTGTCTAGAATGCCCTTCCCTCTTTCTCCCCCTGGAAAACACTCATTGATCCTTTGAGACTGAGGCCAAGTGGTCTCTAATAGTTACCTTTTTTTGGCCACTCGCAGCCTTTGGAGGCAAAGTAGTAGCTCCAAGCTGTGGAATAGTTAACTGTGTGTACACTGCTGTTCTAGGGCTTTCTCCTTTGATTCTGTGCCTGTCTGCTTCCAGCACTAGTGTGCGAACTTGTGAGGATGATACAGTGTTTAGTTTACGTCTCCAAGTAGAAATAAAATGCGGCTGACATGAATCCTAGGAGTTATAGGTCTTTAAAACATGGTAAGATGATAAAAATATACAGAGTCAGAAATCAACTCAGGTGGTCATGGTGGCCACATTGGCCCAAGGAGATAATGAGTGATTATTTTTTCAGATTCTGTCTTTTCCAGATTTTAGGTACAACTGTTGATGTTGTTACTTTTGTGAAGCAAAAGAAAGAAAAATTCCTATGACATGTTGCAAAAGACATCCCAGACCTTGCCCGTCAAAACAGTTGTTTCACCTTTCCCAGTTGTCCTTGGAGCAGCAGGGTTCGTATTCCAATTTCACTGCCCAGCTTCTATCCATTTTTGAAATTCCTATGATCCCACTGGGAGCCTCCCACCTATCCTCCAGGGTGGAGAATGTTGTTTGGTTGAAAAGGTACTTAATTTTTTGAAGGAACCAGATGACATCCAGAGCAAAGTCTAAGGAACGAGGTGGGTAGCCAGGCTGGCTGGTGTCCTGTGGAGTCTCCACACTCCAGAGTGTGGCAGGCATGTCCTGAGACATTTCCTGGGTGTCACAGGAGTCCCTCCTCAGACTCTTAAACACATAATCTCAGGGAATAAGATGGAAGATGCTCCCAAAACAATACTCCAGAACGTTCTGAAACAACTTTCTGTCTAAAAGGAATTTGAGCAAAGCATCCTTGCCATAACCAGATACATCCCTCAGGTGACCTCCTTGAGGGGCTCCTCTTATTTATGGACGTAAATTCATACTTGTTAAAGCAGTAGTGCCCATGACCACCGGTGCTGGATGGTTTACCTCTGGACTCGGCGCTCTCGCTTACTAGTTCTCTGAGCCAGGTGTCTTCTAACCTCCCCAGGCCACGGTTTCCTTTTTGTAAAATGAGGAGAGCTAATTTTTATACTTCATGGGGTTGTTGTGAGGTTTGAATGAGGTGATAACTGTTAGGTGCTTTTCAAAGCGCCTTGAATGTCCCATCATTTCGCAAATTCTAAGATGCACATTTCTCACATTTTGAGCACTTCTAATATGAGGCTATGTCTTACAATAATTAGTGTTTGAGGAGCATTTTTCTGGCCATTTAATGAACATCTTTCTCAGTCGGCGATCCTTAAAATAATGGTGCACCATAGAGTAGATGCTGTTTCTATCTCAATAGCTGATAGTAGTAAGAGCTCGATAAATGCCAGCTGTCATCTGCATGGTCGTCCGCGGTGTCCCCGTCATCATTATCTGGACTCTACCCAAGGCAGTGACATTTGGGTGGTTGGCAGTGCCAGCCTAGATTATATATCAGATCTCAGTTTCATCTGTTTGTTTTCATAACTGCATCCTTTGAATAAGACTTAGCAAGCTGCTCTTCACATTTGTTCCATAGTAAGCTCGTGATGTAAAGTATTTATGGGGCAAATTCATGCAGTGTCTGTATTATTCTCTGCACTATACTAGGGAACTACTAAAATGTTCTCCAGATTAGTCTCTTGAAATAAACAGAGAAGACAAATTCTTTAGTTTCTGTATTGATGTATTTTCCCAAAGCCTTTCAAAGAAGTGCTTTTTCTTAGTGAGCAGAACTAAGCCACCATTGTACCACTGAAGATTTACTGTTTGCAGTCTTCTCTGGCGAAGAAAAGAAGCAGTTTATTGATCTGTAACAGAGAATGGATCATGGCCAAACCTTTTCTGGTTTATATAATGCCCTGACATAAGTATCTGCATATCATTAGGAAGACTAAGTCCTCATGGTTTAAGGCCACTTGTCAGGCATGAGCAATAACTGGGAAAAATCAATACACAGTATAAAGCCATTGTTTTTGTGCAGACGCCACCAGGATCCACGCCCAGCGACAGCCGTGTCATGTTATCATACCAGTGGCATGTTTGTAGTTCCTCATTTGGGGCTTCCTCCTCATTTGAAGGTTATTGTTCAGTTGGAGGGAGGGTGGGAGAGCCAGTTTGGATCTGGCATAAAAATCCTCTGCCAGGTGAAGGAGGTTCACCAACAGGAGAGGAACGTTGGACCGAAGTGTAATGAAGCTTGACTCCCAAGATTCTGGGCACATCTCCATCCGAATACCTTGACACCTACTTCACGCACCCATAACACACACAGCCTGTTTCTTCTTGCCTTCCGTTTGCCCTCAAGAGTTTAAGTGGAGGTATTTACAAGCCATTATGAAGCAAGAGCACGAGCACATAGGTCTAGAAGGGAGTCAGGAATCAAGGTTTTTGCTTAGGTCTTGTTTTTGTTGGCTTTTAAAAGTGTAATTAGTTGAAGAATTTCAGAAGCTGGGCTTCTCTTCTCTGCCCCCTCATCCCCCTGCTACCTCTCCTCCTCCTTCTGCCCTCCCAGTCCCTATATATATATATATTTTTTTAATTTAATCCCTAAAACCCACCATTTGATTGAGCGAGGTTTGCCTGCACAGGGGTGACTGCTTCCCAAACTCAGTGCCCTGGACCTGAGCCAGTGCCTGTTTCCGACAGAATGTCATGTGATTGCCACATGGAAAGAAGCAAGCCGTCCTGTCCTCCTGGTGTGCTGCCAGGCCAAAAATTGGGACCAGCAGGGAGCCCTGAGGCCTGATGTGGGAGGCCGAGAATCAGGTCCCTGCGGGTGGGCTTGGTGGTTGTCACCAGAGCTGGAGACGCCACCGAGCCAGGGAACAGTGTGTTAGCTGTGAGTTCCAGTGCAAACCCATTCGGGCAGCGAAGAAAAATTCACTGGCTCTACAGCAAGACATGCTCAGCCTGTGTGACCACAGGGATCAGCCATCTCTTCCTCTGATTGACTAGTATTTCTCACCTCTTACCATCTGCATGACTGTGGCCTGGTAGTTTCCCTTTCGTGTAGCATTTCGAAAATACTCTTTTCTTTCTCCTGTCCATTTTAAAGCAAATAAAACCCAAGACAAGAAGTCTCTAAATTTTTTTTAAGTTACTGTTACAAAAGTAATACAAAAGTAATAGAGGAGCTAAACTCATCCCTAATGGCATCATCACCCAGGAGCAACCATAACAAACAATTTGGTATACTTCTAATGGTTTTAAATCAATGTGTAAATAATGTAAATACATACCTTCACATTTTTAACAATATTGGGTTTATGACAGAATGCAATATTTATCACTGTCCTTTGAGTATTTTACATTTTTTTAAGGATTTTATTTATTTATTCATGAGAGACATAGAAAGGGAGACGGAGACACAGGCAGAGGGAGAAGCAGGCTCCATGCAGGGAGTCCGATGTGGGACTCGATCCCAGTACTCTGGGATCACACCCTGAGCCGAAGGCAGACGCTCAACCGCTGAGCCACCAGGCATCCTGAGTAGTTTACTACATTATTCAAAGCTCTTAAATGATTTCAGTGGCTGCATTAGAACCCATTGTATATGGATGTGTTGTTATGTTAGCATTCCTCCTGTTGTTGGCAGGTCGTTTGGGGATTCTGAACTGTTGCTTGAAATCTCAACGTGGAATTCATTAGATCAATTTCTTTGGGTTTCATGGGTCTAGAGTTAGGATCTGGGCATAGCAGAAATGGAATACTTCTATCTGCACCATTGTTTGCTTTCTTTGCCAGCATTTTCCAAAAGGCATTTCGAAAAATCAGGGTTGGAGCAGAGTTCGTTTCTTGTTCCCATTTCTTTTTTATTTTCAATTCCGTGATTGTAATACATCTTATGGCAGTGATCTCAGTTAACTTTTATTTTTTTTATTTTCTTAGAGAGGGGAGAAGGAGAGAGAATCTTAAAGAGGCTCCACGCCCAGCACAGGGCTCCATATAGGGCTTGATCCCACGACCCTAAGATTCATGACCTGAGCCGAAATCAAGAGCCGAATGGTTAACCGACTGAGCGACCCAGGTGTCCCTCGATTAACTTTTAAATAAAAGATCCGTATAAAGTAAGAAATACGGTGCCCAACATGAACCCTGTGTTTCCAAACCGTGTGCCATGCTATGTCACCTGAAGGTTATCTGCTTGGACAGTGGGAGACAGGGAAGACTTTTTTTAAGAGGAGAGTGACCAGATCAGATTTATATTTTGCAAGACTGAAATACCTCCAAGGGTTCCCATGAACTAATCCTTTAAAAATGTGAACGCTTGGTACAATAGCAACTACTCTGAAAGTGCAGTTAGTGAATGAAATTGTTAAGCCAACATTTGGAAACGATGGTTTGTGAGGGGCTATGGAGCCATAACCCACTAGGAGGCCATTGGTGTTTAAAGGCCACCTTCCTAAAAATGTCATGTTTTTTGAGAACCAATTTTGTCTCCCTTGAGAGTGTCGGGTCTGTAGACCTGCCCTGGGTGCCCGTCCCCAGGCACATCTATGGGTGTGCGATCCTCTCAGCACCGGGTGGCAGGGCTGGGCAGCCACCACCACCATTCATGGGCTGCCTCTTCCCCCCCACCTCAGATCCGCTCTCTCCATTGGCAGCCATCTTTATAAACACACGTCTAAGATTTAGTGTTGTACATACTTTTAAATGATCCGCTTTGATGGGGCTCTCTTTATTGTTTCAGGTTGAATGCGTTTGGGAACTTGATGCATAAAATTTGCATGACTCCTTACTTCTTTCTGGACCTGTCATTGGATTGCAGCCAGCATGGCACACATCACAAAGGTTAACGGCTGTGCCTCAGGTAACTCTGTGGTCTGTGGTGTGTGTGTGTGTGTGTGTGTGTGTGTGTGTAAAAGAGCAAGTGTATGCCTTTGCTCAACCTGATTTTTAATTTCTTTTTTGAATAATGGGTATACATGAGCGAGTTGCCTAGATAACTAGGCTTTCAAAGATTTTCTATCCATTGAAGCTGGGTTTGTGCTTTCTTCTTGTTTTTAAATCTCTTGGATAATTTGCTTTTATCTTTAGAGTCTTTATGTACAGGAATCAGTTAGGTAAATTATTACCCCAGTCAGTTCTATTGAAGTGTTGAAAGATAAATGTAAGATCCTGAATGCTGATCCAAGTGTAATGTGTACTCCTCTCTTCCTTCTTGATGAGAGATTGAGCAACGAGAGGGGAAATGAGTCCGGATGCTTCAAGCCAGTTCCTAGTATCCACTCCCGGGCAGCTTTTGTATCATGTTGCCACACAAAGAGAAAGAGGGGCTAGGGAAGAGCATAGTATTTGAAGTCACTTTCCCGGAGAAGAATATGCAACAAGCCATATCGTGAATCATAAAGACTTTGTTCTTAGTTCTACTCTGGTTACATGAGAGACCTGTGTAGTTTTCATATCTCCTCCAACATTGCTTATACAGGATTTGGGAGAAATTTATAGAACAAAAGCAGAGAAAAGCCTCTCAAGAGATGGTATATGGCGGGAGACCACCACCTGTCCAAAATAGCAGGCCAGGTGTACATTCCAGTCTTGGGTAACCTGTCAAAGAGCAGAATGTGTGAGAGCAGTGATTGTGTGTGTGGGAGCTCTTGTGTGGTGGCTGAACCCAGTCCTGGCTCTCCTGGTCTGAGCACATTCTGCCCTGAATGAGAGGCCCATCTGCAGCACTGACCATGAAATATGGGGCAGGACTATTTCTCCACCTGTAAAACGTCAGTAAATACATCTACCTGGAGGGTTAGGACCACATGAGGGCCAGAAATGGACTTACAAGTGCCCTGTAAGCTGGAAAGCTCTGGTAAAGACAGGAGCAGCAGGAGCCCTCTGAAGGGTGCATACCCAACCTGTCTGTGACTTTCTGTTGCAGCAATCCCAGCTGCAAGCATCCCCTCTGGTGAGAACACTGTAGCTTGCCCCAGACCAAACCCAACCATACTTGGTGGTGCATTCTGGGACAACTGATCTTTCTCTATTTATTCTTTCACTTGCCCTTTCTACTGCCCAGCTTCTCGGGACTTTTATAGATTGTGCTCAGGACAGCTGTCACTAAGAAAATATGAATGACAAAAGCTAACATTTAATGCACACTTACTGTGTACCATGGTGGCCTAGATGCCTTGCCTGCATTATCCTGCTTAATCCTTACGGTAATCCTAGGAGATTATATGGTTACCACCACCACCATCCCTAGGTGATGGCAGAGAAACTCAGTCACTTACCTAAATAAGTCAAGTCAGGATTATTCCTTGGTTCTCTAGTGAAGTATTTGATAAGGGAGGAAATTGAAGCATTGTGAACTTTCTTGAGTGTTGTGGGTGAGTTTCAGTCCTCTGTGATGGATGCTCTGCCATCCCACTCCTGCCCTCACTTGAATTCACACATTCAGAGAAAGGGGGGCCTGGAACTGTTGGGGCCCTCAGACCTTGACCCTCTGGCCTCTCTGGCACATTCCTGTCTTCAAGGGTTTAGATACCTACCTCATTTGCCCTCAGCTCCTTTTCAACTCCACTTGTCCTAGAGTGTCCCCTTTGTTCTTAAAGTCTGATGACCGAGCTATAACCTTTCCCCCTGCCTAACAGGTCTGGGCACTGAGTTTGGAAGCAAGGGGATGCTCTCTGATTAGTGAGTGCTGGGGTGTCAGGGGATGAATGGTTCCTGCAGACAGGTGTCTGGACCAGGCAAGGGACAGTAGTATTTATTCTAGTCACCATGACCTCCATAAGCAATCTGATGAGAGGCTTAGCCATACACAATTACTTTAGTTATACATACACACTTATACACATACACACACACACACACACACACACACACATATGCATATGTATATATACATATATGTGATGGTCATTTTAGAAAATTTTAAAATATGGGACACCTGGGTGGCTCAGCAGTTGAGCATCTGCCTTTGGCTCAGGGCATGATCCTGGGGTCCTGGGATCGAGTCCCGCATCGGGCTCCCCACAGGGAGCCTGCTTCTCCCTCTGCCTGTGTCTCTGCCTCTCTCTCTGTGTCTCTCATGAATAAATGGATATAATCTTTAAAAAAGAAAAAAAAAGAAAGAAAAGAAATACACTTCCCTAGTTCATGGCCGGTACTATGGAATGCCTCCAGGGCACCAGGCACGGTTCTGGGTGCTGGGGATCCAGCAGTGAACAAACAAGCAAAAACTCCCACCTTTGAGGACCTTGCATTGTAGTAGAATCGGAGGGTTTCTGTGGACAGAGCATCCGGATTAAATAGAGGACGGATTTATACTAAAAAAGTACACACTGGGTATTCGAAATTCAAGTTTAGCTGGGTGTCCTCTCTTCTTATTCACTGCACGTGGGAGCCTCACCTGGGCACCTGTCCCCTGTTCCTCTTCCTCCTCACTGTCCACACGGTCACTGTCAATCATTTGTCTTTGTGTTGCCTATCTTCCACAAGATCTCCATCCCACTCCAGGTGACTGGTCCAGTTTTGTTTTCATGAATTGCACACACTTTACTAGGGTTTGACAAAGAGTCCCCTACTGTCATTTGTTAATGTGATGAGGTACAAGCATTACAGATGATCCCCTTTCTGTGGCTTCCTAGGAACTACATGGGTGTAATTGGTGAAGAAAATAGCTGTATTTCTGCTTCGGGGAGGGGGATGGTCTGCTGCCTCTTGGGTTTCTGAATCGCGTTGCAAATCGCGTTTCTGAATCGCGATGCACTGTTTACCTCTGTAAACACTAATTAATGTTGTGAAATGTTAATTAGAGCTTCGGATCCTTTAGAAGCTAAATAACAAGTGGTTTATTTGTCAGATGAAGATAAAATACCTACCCCACCTTCTTCACAGGAGTGTTGTGAGGGAAAAATAAAACAATAGCCAGAAAAACACTTCTTATGATGTAAGGCTGGTCAGATGTCAGGGGAGTTGCCGCCCCTCTTGTTCTACCTCTGTCCTGAGTTCTTGGTCTGAAAAGCACCTGTTTATGCACCCCTGTGCCAGGCCCTGTCAGATACTGTGACTTTGAGGTAAGAATTGTATTACAGTTGAATAAATAAATCAGTATTAAGGAGTAACCTTTTATGCCTACTATCACCAGCCTTATTTTTGCTAATATTTGCCCTTGGTAGTTTATCATGTTTTTTTCCCCCTCTTTCTATTTTTGCTTTCACAGCCTATATATATTTTTTTTCAAGTGCATCTATATATGTTATATATATAATATATAGTATATAATACAGATTTAAGCATATATATTATATATTACATATTGTATTTATATTTTTATTTTTATATGTTATATAATTATAATATCTTTTCCAGATAGCTATATATTTTCTTACTTAGGGTACTTATTGAACTGTGTTAAAAATTTGGTTGTCATTTTAAATTCATATAATACATCTCACAAAGTCTTATCGTTACTCTGGTCAGTTATTTGGCTCCAGGTTCTGTCTCCATGCTGATCTTAAATGAGGTACAAAGGCCGCTGATAAGACCTGGTCAGACAGAGCCACAGACTCCTGGCCGAGCAAGTAGAAAACACTGCCATGCTGTGCAGCCCACTCGGTTGTGTAAATATTTTTCCTGGGCAGCAGCATTTCTCAAACAGAACTCTGAGCCCACGGCCAGCCGAGAAGCCAACAGCAGGAATTGCCTGCTGTTTGTCAAGTGCAAGACCAGTTTGCCCTGACTGGTCTGGCTGGAACCGCCCCGGGGTTTTCTGAGACCATCTGTAAAGAAAATCTCAGCCTGGCAGAGGTGGTGTATTTGTGCTGGTGAGTCTTAGGCCTATTGTCTCCATTAGCCTTACTCGAGAGGCAGAAGGGGAGCTGATGAGAAGCCGAGGCTGCTTTAATTTGTGAGTACCATCCGTGACCTTCCAGGGTGTCCTGCAAAAGTCTGCCAAAGGATTGAATGTGTGTTCCTATCTGTGTTTTGCATTCCCCTTTAAGTGGTGTGTTCAGTGGTGCATCAGAAGAGCTGAGGCTACAACAAAGTTTCCTGACATAAAAACAGGGGGAAGGGCTACTGGGGGTCCTTATGATTCACCTGTCCCTACTTTCAGATCACAAAACACAAGTTGCCCAGCTCACCCAGATAGCTAATGGCTAAGCCAGACATTGAACACAGAGAGCCTTTTTCCTTTGTTTGGCACATTCTGTTGATGTCAAAAATCAAAAGTGTGGTGTCTGTGAAGTCCTTATTAAATAGATCAAGGGGAAAGTATGTATTTCAGGAAACTACATGAAACCCAAAAGTAGAACAGTTGTGAGTAAAATGTCCTCCCTGATAGAGGTTATGTTGGTAAGTTATTTTCTTCTTAGAGTGAATTATCTCATAGAGACAAATTGATAAGCATAGCAGTATTTAGTACATCATGCAGCTTCATCCTTTTACTTGGTATGTTTAATAATCGGATTTCAATTAGACTATGCCTTTCAACTTTAAATGAAACTTAGTTTTTTGTTTATTAAAGGCTCATTTCACACTGAAGTTTACAAATGAAATCATTATTTTCTTATAGCAATGGTGTTTCAGAAGACAGTTATTTTTTTAAGTTATTAGTTGCATTTGAGTTTCATAGCTGGTAAAATGCCAAGACCACCTACACACACCTGGATTTCAGAATCTTGCCTTTCTGATTGAATCAGAACCCCAGAATTCATCCAGCCCCCAGAGACATTCTGAAGAGTCCCTCCCTCGTTGGGGCTTGCTTGGTTTACACACTCTTAAGGCTTCCGTTTTAACCAGTAGCCAGCTTCGCCTTCTAAAGCTTTGTTGCTCCAGACCGTGAGCGAGTCCTAATGGGTTAAGCATCATTCAAATTTCAGACAGGCGATTAAACTCTGCAGTTGAGCTGAGGAAAGATGCCTTATCTGGCAGCAAGTACCAGCCTACTTGGGTGTAGGTAGAGTAGAATCCAGACTCTTGCCAGTCCCAGGTGTTGGGCAGAGATACACCCTTCCTTTGGAGACTTCTGCCCAGATGCTCCGTGGGTGCCAACAAACAAGAAAAAAAAACACGAAATAAAAACCCAGTAGGGAGATGCCCTACGATGTTAAAACCTTGAGCTGTTGCTCTCAGTCTGAAGCTGTACGATTTGAATATTCGGAGCCCTGCTCATTCGCAGACTTCTTTCTCATCGTGAGTATTGGCATTTGTTTCTGATTATGCATTCCCCCTCTTTCTCGAAGGACTTGGGTGGGCCAGCTGAGCCCATCTATGGTATAGCTCGTTAGCTTCTTTTCCAAGGGTCTGCCTTCTTCCTGTCCCAGATAATTCCAGTTCATATATTTTATGTAGTTCCTGAGAAGAGTTTGTGTGGGCTTGGGAAATGAATGACTGTAGCTCACAGTTTCTGCTTTGGGGTCCTTCTCTACATGAGGCTGTTTGATTTGATCTGCTGCGAAAAATATCAGCATAATTCTCAAATTCACAGAGGTTGTAAATTCTTGCTCTTCTCTGGCAACATACCTAAAAAATTGCATTGAGTAGACTCCTCTAATAAAAACTTTGTAGAAGAGCCAGCCAGGAAATGAGATTTGATAGAATTCATTCACACACTTGTAGATAGTCGAAGTTAAAAAAAAAAAATTGGAAGATCCTGTTTTTCCTCTCTTGGCTTCTCTGCTGGATATTTTTGGAATGAGCTGGAACTAATTTACTCATTTCCATATGATTTAGGAAAAGTGTGTTCATGTTTTAGAGGCTAAGCCTGGTTCTGCTTTGGGGTGCAGTTCATTGTGAGTCCAGAAGACAAGAAATGCTTTAAACCTGCAGCCCATTTGTATCTCACCATCATCTCAGCTGGTAGTTCTGTATGGACAAGTGATCTCACAACTTAAAAATAAGTATGCAGTTATTTTAGGATGTGTTTTTAAATTGTGACCAGATTTCTAATCTTAACAGCTCTTGGAAAAGATTAAATAATATTCTCTAATATGAATAGAAAGCCTTTCTAACCAACAGATAGAAAAGCAGAAGTATAAGCGTGATGGAAAACTGGGCCAATAAATAGATGGGGAGACTGATGGGATGTGCTCTCAATCCCGAAGTTAAATCTGTATACTTTTTTTTTTAGATTTTTAAAAATTTATTTATTAATGAGAGATACAGAAAAAGAGAGAGGGAAGCAGAGACACAGGCAGAGGGAGAAGCAGGTTCCATGCAGGGAGCCCGACGTGGGACTTGATCCTGGGTCTCCAGGATCACGCCCTGGGCTGAAGGCAGCGCTAAACCACTGAGCCACCCGGGCTGCCCCAAATCTGTATACTCTTACTCTGTCCTATTTGTGACAGGCCAAATTTGAGTGACCTGTGACTTTGCTCCCGGCTGGGTCGGAGGTTGGTAGAGTTTCGCCCTGTGAGCCTTTATTTAAAAAAGAGTGGCGCTTAGAGTGACGGTTTATGGAAGCAATTTGCTATGAATAGTAACAAGTGCTGAGTTTATTTTAGGTCCCTTTTCGTGATCTCATTTAAGTGAAAAAGTTTTCTCTCTGAGGGATTGTTCAAACTTTGGACTTGATCTCTGTTGGGTAGAATCAAGAGACAGCCCTGTGGTTTTCTGAACCTAGTCTCACAGTATTTGGCTTCGTGAATAAATCCCACCAGCTTTGCAGATAATTTTGTGAAAACATTGATTCAGCTTGGGCTGTCAGATTTTCCCATCCCTGCCCACTTTTCGGAATGCCTTTTCGAACAGCAACGGCTGTCCACTAGGTGAAGGCATTTTAAGTGTCAGTGGACAAGCAGGCCCAAGGGCACATTTAAGAGTCTCCTGGAAGAAAAGGAGAGCAACATCTCCATAGGCTCGACATACAAAAGAGAGAGATGCGAGACTTCTAACAATTCCTAAGCCCAAACGCATAGTGTGTTCACACCCATATTTAAAAGTGCATCACTTCTTACTTCTAACTAAAACCAAAAGAATCCTCTGTCTTCCTCCGCCGCCAGCATCCTCCTCAGCTCAGGCCATATACCCACCAAGCGTGGCTGATTTCTTTCCTTTTCCCCGGCTTTCCCGATTGACCGACTGGGATGCATTAATCAAATCAGTGACACACCAGGGAGATGTGTTTTTGAGGCAGCCCAGTTGGCGCGTCCCCCTCCAGCTGGGCGGACAAAGACTGGTCTGTGTTGCCGGGAGCTGGCAGGGAGGCCGTAGTACCTGCCGGCTCTGTGCACATGTACACGACAGGGACTCCGCCCCGGCAAGTGGTGAGTCAGCCCGATGATACACCGGTTGTCACAGCGCACCAGGGTGGAGACCTGGAAGTCCGCGGGCCGGTAGGGGCGGAGGGAACGGTTTGCATGCCCAACCATTCCAACAATGTAGCTTACAGGAAAAAAAAATTGCAAAACACCAAAGCCCTGTGCCACCAAGTTTTTCCATCAATACCAGGCTTTGCACAGCTTCCAGATCCGCCCCAGGGACAGATGGGAGGGGGAAACGGTCACAGCACATTCGTAAGCTTCTGGGGTTGGTTACCTCCCACCAGCTCCCTCCAGGACACGGGCTTGCACACTCTCAGGCGTCCCCCACGCACACAGGCGCCGTGGATTCTCTGAGAGGGGGTGCTCACGTGTCACTGGGGCGCTAGAAACTAGCACAGATACTGATTTTAAATGAAGAATCCCCAGACAGAAAATCTTCCAGAAAGGTAACTGGGGCAGAAGGGGCGGTGAGGTGGGTGGCCAAAAGGTGGGGGCTTTTCCTCCAGGGCGTTATTCTTTGGTTTTCTGTGCTTTGGCCACTTTGATGATGAAAAAGCAGACTTTCCAAATAGTGCTGGATTGAATGAAATCAGGAATTCATTCATTCTGGAATGACCAGAAGGATACAAAACTCAGTAAAAAGACTTTAGTGCAGTGAGTTCATTCATTCATTCATTCATTCAGGAGCTCACTTTTAAATGACAGCACAGAAATATATTTGGCAGGGGCCCTGGGTGGCTCAGTGGTTGAGCGTCTGTCTTTGGCTCAGGGCATAATCCCGGGGTTCTAGGATCAAGTCTCACATCAGGCTCCCCACAGGGAGCCTGCTTCTCCCTCTGTCTGTGTCTCTGCCTCTCTGTGTGTCTGTCATGAATAAATAAATAAAATCTTTAAAAAAATGTATTTAGCAGAAGGGCAACTGTTTCCCTTTTCTTTGTGACAGGGACCAACCCCAAGGTCCTATGAAAGTTGGTCTGTCTTTTCCTAACTGTCACTTCATTATGACTTTGGTTAAGGATGGCTGGCAAGATTAAGGACCATTGAACTTTGTATTCTTCTGGTTTTTTTTTTTGTTTTGTTTTGTTTTTTTTGTCTCTCCAAACATTTTTGGCTTTCACAAACTTTAATCTCTGTTCGCTCCTCTTAACTCTGGACTTTTGTTTTTGGCCTTATTTGGACAGAACTCATGATCTATTTCTGTTTCTTCAGCCCTGGTGCCTGCAAAAATCACGGTGGGCCTCCCCAGCCCTCCAGGGCTCCAGGCAGCAGGAGACCAGCTCGGGTCAGAGAGTCCTGGAGCAAATGGGGCCTTCTGCACCAACCCCACTGCTGGTTCCCAGCCCACCTATCCTGCTCCCTTCCGAGGGGCTTGCTCCAAGCACTGCTCTCTCGGCCTGGATGTCTTTCCCATACCTGCTACTGTAAGCCCTTCTTATCCTTCAAGATCTGCTTCCTCTCTCACCTGTCCCAACACGAGTTCTCAGGTACTCCCAAGGGGACTTCACCCCTTCCTCTTCTTTCTTCCTGGAGAGCTGTGTATTTTAATGCAGAGGTACAGTCACGCACCTCACCAATCTGTAAGCGTTTGAGGTCTCAGGAGGCAAGAGTCACATCATCTGCCCCTTGGTGTGCCCACTGTGGCTTGCTCGGTACTCAGCGTAGAGTCAGCAGCCTCCACATTTAGCCAGCACGTATTTGCAGCACGCCTACTTTGTGATGGCATGAAGGCTCGGCCTCCGATCCAGAGCCGGGCAGGGGCACAGGGCCTGCCTGAGAATCTAAGCCATTGAACTGAGCCCTGCCATTTGCCCATCTCATGTTGTTGCTCCCCATGCGTCTTTCTCCCAGCCTGTACACCTGCCTATTCCCCTGGATGAACAGGTGGCTTTCATACCGTGGCACACGCTCACTGCCAGGCTTCCTCCTCTTACCTCACCTTCACATTTGCTTTCTCTCCATCACATGCTCTGAGGCAGGCTTCAGATGTCATTGTCTGTTAAGTGCCTTGGGTCCCGGGGAGAGGTGACCAGGCATAATGTGGTTGTCTAGGGAAGATGATTGTCACAGGCCATTTGGAAGGTTCTTTCTAGCTCCCATGACCACTTTCTCATTAGTGACCAAGCCCGAGGGAGCAGCTGGAGCTCTACTAAGTTCTTTTTGCCCCAGGCTGGTTACCTGGTCAGGTTTGGCGGGCTGTTGGAACTGTGGATGAGAAACCAAGTTGGTGGCCTCAAAGGTTGGGAGTATGTATGGCCGGTTGGTCTGGCTGCGTTCTTTCCCACAGTTCTCCTGGGAAGGTCTCTTAACAGATCTAGGTGCCCTCTTAGATGGGAGGAAATAAACGGTTATTTCATTAAGTAAATAATTATTAAATAAATTATAATTAATAAATTATAATTATTATCCGTAAACAAATAAATATTAAATAGACCTTTATTGTTTGCAGCATTTATAGTCTTTGTGGTCATCTAATTTGAAGTTTTAATCCCCTTATTTCATGCCTCAATCCATTTTGTCCCAGGCTTTTTAAATGCCGATTTCAAGACGCAGGTGAAAATATATTGAGGTGGTCTCTTGTCCAAATTTGATGAAAGTAATAATCCTGGGGCACCCCAGGCTGTAAAGAAAGGCTGACGTGTAGAGATTCGGTGTGACTCTGGTGTTAAGACTTAAATGTGCTCAAGGAAATGCGCCTTGTTGAGTAAGGTATAACGAAGGCAGAGGATTTCTTCCTGGCGATTTTTCTGATATGCCAGTCACCCACAATGTCCTCATCATCATTTCACGCCCCTGGCCAGAACCTCACACCCCTGCTGGGCACACCCTCCTCTCATTGACTGTGGCCTCTGCTTGGAAAATCTCCCCTTACATTTTAGAAAAAGCAGATCCTTCCAATCCAGGCGTGTAAAGGAGGAGTCCTCTTCTGAAACCCAACACTGTACACACTTACCGGGACAAGAAAGAGCTAGAAGCCCTTGCTGGACCTGTCCTGTAATCCCCTTGGAGCCCTGTCAGCCCTTTGGGCTGTGGTGGAGGTTGGGTGGAGAAGGAGCCACTGGGGATGTGGATGGGAGCCCTGCCCACACTGCTGTCCCTCCCTGGGGTTCCCTTAGACACCAGCTTTGGTGTCACACCCATCACCAGCCTGAGGGCCCAGGAGGGAAGTAGCACAATGAAGTATTTGGATTCTTTACAGATCCAGGGAGTGAGGGTGGGAGGCTAAAATATTGCAAACATAACCCAGGCCTTCCCTGGGAGTGAGAACATCCTGATTTCAATCTGTGTCTTTAAAAAAAAAAAGGATGTATTTATTCATGAGAGACACAAACGTAGAGAGAGGCAGAGACACAGGCAGAGGGAGAAGCAGGCTCCCTGCGGGGAGCCTGATGTAGGACTCGAACCCAGGACCCTGGGATCACCACCAGAGCCAAAGGCAGATGCTCAACCACTGAGCCACCCAGGCATCCCTGTACATCTCTTTAAAAGGAAAAGAGTAACACGCAGAGTTTGGCTCCTCTGGGAGGAATTGAATTGACTGCCAGGCCCGGGGCACCTGCAGTGCAGGGAGGTGCAGGGGAGGGGGGACACACAGTGCTCGTTGAGATGAAGAGGACAAAGCTCCTCTAAGTTAGTCCGGATGTGAGATGTGGGTACCAATTGGAACAGAGAGATGAAGGAGCTGTTCTGAGAGCCTGGATGGAAGAGGTGGCTGGAAGGCTAAGAGACAACTTCGGACAGAGCTGATACTTAGCTGGTCTGTGCAGAGGAGGAGGATTTTGTCTGAGAAGATCAGGGGAAATGCAGTAGAAAAAGAAGGAACAATCCAAGCAAAAACACATTCATTCTCCTCCCCCCCACCCCACCCCCACTTTTCTCTTCCCTCCAAGGGTGAAGGGGGGGAGAGCATACCTCGGATGCAGCCCTTCAGTGCCAGGTAGCCTTCACGCAGCAGTGGCCACAGAAGCATCCTCAGTAAAATGCCAGTAATCACACTTAGCTCAGGATGGGGAGATGAGTTCACATTGGTCTGAAGCTCCCAGCACAGCGTGGGCCAGAAGAACTGCATGCATGCTGGGGGTGATCGGGATAGATGGGGGCGAACGGTGGCCCCGAGCCTCAGAGCCCAGCTACAGGGTGCCCTGTTGGGGGGTGGAGGGGTGCTAGCACTCACTAACCCAGAGAAGAGGACCACACTAGGAGAGGAAGGTACATTGAGGCCAGGTCGGGAAATGTACATTTTAAGGTGTCCATAATGTAACTCACTGTCACCCTCACTACCTCACTGCATGTCCGTTTTCTTTTTTTTTTTTTATTTTTTTATTTTTTATTTTTTTTATGATAGTCACAGAGAGCGAGAGAGAGAGGCAGAGACACAGGCAGAGGGAGAAGCAGGCTCCATGCACTGGGAGCCCGATGTGGGATTCGATCCCGGGTCTCCAGGATCGTGCCCTAGGCCGAAGGCAGGCGCCAAACCGCTGCGCCACCTAGGGATCCCATGCATGTCCGTTTTCTTTCTAGACAAGGGGTCAGGACCTCCAAGAGGACAAGTCTTTTTTTTTTTTTTTTTTAAGGTTTTATTTATTTATTCATGAGACAGAGAGAGGCAGAGACACAGGCAGAGAGAGAAGCAGGCTCCCTGAGGGGAGCCTGGTGTGGGACTTGATCCTAGGACTCCAGGATAACGCCCTGGGCCTAAGGCAGGTGCTCAACTGCTGAGCCACCCAGGCGTCCCGAGACAAGTCTTGCTGCAGTCATCCTGTTAAGCAGGAGCCAGAGCTGCAGGCTCAGGTATGCTTCCTGCAGCCTCAGAGCTCTGCAGCCGCCCCCCAGGAGATGACTCGGCCAGCCAGGTGACCCAGGAGGCTTCCTCTGGCCCATTTCCCCCCTCTCACTGGGAGTCACCCTTCCCGGATACTTTGCACCCAGTTGGACCCACCCAGTCCTCCCACCTCTCATTTGGATGCTGCTTTTGTGTGTAAATTAAGAGAGCAAAGGCAGGCAGGTGTGTCTTTCTCCCTACCATGAGAGCCTGTGTGATTGGTGCTTTCCAGGCAGAAAGAGCACCTATCTTCAATTTTTCTTCCTTCTGGACTTTTGTCATCCTTCGTAAAGGGCTAGATAGTCATTTGTATACTATGACTTTCTCTGCTAGACCTCTCCTTAATAATGGAAGCACACATACAAAACAATTACCTTCAGCTGTTTGGGGAAGAATCTATATTCCTTTTTTTCTTTTTCTAGAATAAGCTGTGTCCTTACCAGAACACAATGTTTATGAAATAAAAGTTCAGCAGTAATCTCTTTTGCAGGATTGAGAAATAACTACGTTCAGATGCATTCTTCCATTTAGTTCTTTAGAACAAGTCTTTGGATAATAATCCCTAGTTTGGAATATAATCACATGACTGAGTAATACCAGAGTTTTCTTATAAGTACAGAGGAAAAAACTTACTTTCTTGGTGAAAAGCAAATGATAAAACAAGCATTAGGGGATTTTTAGGATGATGGGCTTTTTCTAAAACTGGTTTGTGGGGATGGATGCCACAACTATACATTTACTAAAACTCATCAAACTATATGCTTTTTAAAATAAGTAAATTTGGGGGCACCCGGGTGGCTCAGTGGTTGAGCATCTACCTTCGACTCAGAGCGTGATCCCGGGGTCCTGGGATAGAGTTCCACATCGGGCTCCCTGCAGGGAGCCTGCTTCTCCCTCTGCCTATGTCTCTGCCTCTCTCTGTGTGTCTCTCATGAATAGATTAAATCTTTAAAAAAAAAAAAAAGTTTAGTCTTTGTAGCTTCACACAGGACAATGTGTGTCCTAAAGATAACCATCCGTCCACCAGACCTGGACCAGGAGAATGGAATCAGAAGGTAAATGGACTGAGGTGCGTGTGTACAGCCACTAAAATGAACCAGTCAAACAAGATTAATTCAGCGGATTCTTATAAAATTTTGCCTCTCTCCACACACGTAGCTGTACCCTTTTTGAATTTCACAAAGCAGGCGATTTAGAGTCTTCCCTAATCTTTGTTAATCTCTGTTTTATTGTTTAGAACGGGTTTTGCTTGTTTGCCCCATAGACAGAGCTCAGTAAATCTTGTTCCTCTAAAGTCGCTTTTATCCAGTGTTCTTAGGCCAAGTAGACAGTATGTTTTAAAGTACTGTTTCTGTTTCTTTTTCCTTCCTTCCTTTCTTTTTCAGATGATGTATTTAAACCATTGGAGCAACATATCATTCTTAATGTTTTAAAACATATAAACCACATGCTGCTGAAAGATGTCATCCTAAAACAGAATGCACTTGTTTGGGGCCTGAGTCTGCGTCCTTGAAAGTCATGTGATCGAATTTGGACAAAAATGTGTCAGAGAATTTGAAATAAATAAATAAAAGCTCGGGTCTGTGGTTTACAACCAGAAGTGTTTTTAGCCTTCAAATCACACGTTGCATTAAAGAAGACTAGAGCAAGCAGAGGAACCCCTCGCCTCTCACCCAGTCTGGGCTCAGTGTAGGACTGAATCACGACCCGAAGCAGACAGGCTGCTGAGCTGTTGCTCGGATTATAACAGGGAGCCTTTCTCAACCCTGGAGGCTTTGGGGGAGGGAATAAAGTTAGGGGAGAAAGCAGAAAGCATTTGTCGCTTTCCTCAGTCCTTCCTAGAATTAGCAGGTTTGCAACGGTATTTGTAGGTCAGCATTTCAAGTGTCTAAAGAAAATGAGGATAGGGTGCTGGAAAAATCGGAAGGGGTCTGGGAGAGATCTGTCTTCACCTCTTTATTTGTTGCTGTTAAGGTCCTTGCTGGCGATTCTGTTGGTTGGTAGGTTTTGCTGTCTCTCTGACGCCTGGAGTGCTGGAATTAGACCCCGCAGCCAGGAGGCTGTTAGTTGGTCAGGAAATTCCAAATGGGTATAAATAAATTCTCTGCGGCAGCTCCTGGGCTCTCTGCCTGCTGCTGTGTGTAGTCCGTTTAATGATGAGGGAAGTATGCTGGAGACTTGGCTTCCTGCTGGCTGAAAATCACAGTGACTTTGTTTCTGGGGAGGTGAGTAAGCAAGGCCAAAAGAAGCAAAAAAAAAAAAAAAAAAAAAGGCGAGCGAGAAGTTTGGGGAGCGGGGGTGCTGGTGCAGTATGAGCTCAAGCTCTGTGTGTTATGAAGTGTTTGCTTTGATTACAAGCTGGAGAGGATAACTCAGCACTTGACTTTTTGGTCCACTGATCATTTCAGCTCGAGCTCTGGCTTCAACATAGAGATGTCGTTGTCACGCGAGTGAAATGTTGTACGTATATGCTAAGGTTTGTGTTTATGGTTTCTTTAAATTCCAGAATGTCCCCCTTGTGTGTGTGTGTGTGTGTGTGTGTGTGTGTGTGTGTGTGTGTGAGTGTGTGGCTAAATCCATTTTTGGTCATTTGTTTTCAGCTCTGTTTTTCTCATGGGGAACTGTTCTGTGTGCCTTAAAGCTGACTTCTTGTGCTTATATAAACACCATAAAACAAAATACAGGCTGTGATTCATACAATTACTTCAGTTCTCTCCCATCCCACCCTACCCCACCCCCCAAAAAAACCTTCCTGTGCTGCTTTGTTAGAAAAGCCCTTTCTGCCTCACTGTCCCAGCTTGTGCCTCTCCTCTGCTTTCCACAGACTTCTCCTTGGAACTGCCACATTTCCTATTTACACTTAGAGCAACCTGTTATTTTTGAAGAAAGTTTGGAAAACAGCCTGTAGGCCCCAGGCTAGCTCTCTTCTTCTGTGCATGCAGGACAGATTCAGGCTGTATTTCGGCAGTGTCTCTTCAGATGAGAGAGTGAACATGAGAAAGCACTGCCTGGGGAGGGCGGGGGGGGGGGGGGGGGCGGTAAAAGGCAGGTCCCGAAGTGCCCGTAGCTACTTCCAGACAGATTTGGGACAGAGAGTGGCTGTGTCTGAGAGTTGGCGCTGGAGAAGAGGGCTGTTGTGTCAGCCTCAAGGCCCCTGTGTGTCATGTGCCTCCTGAACACAGAGTGCCTTTGATGAAGACATAGCCCTTCCTCTCCCTTTCCACTTGCTTCCCTCCAGCTGCTCACCTGCAGCCCGGCTTCTGGACTCTTCCGGCATGCCCTGAGCCAACGACGGCAAAAGGAAGCTGCGTCTGGGGGTGGTTAGGCTGGGCCGGTTGTGGTGATGCATCTGGAAGGATGCTACAGAGTGAAATGCGCAGAGAATGAGACCACCAGTGTCTGCCTGTGCGCATCTGGTCTGACACCTGGTGCAATGCCCTGCTTTCTCCGGTGCATCACGTAGTGCGCAGACCTGCGACATTCCATGGGAAGTGTAGTCAGAGAAACTTCCAGGAGTTACAGCATCCCACCAAGCCTCTGATTTTACACATGCAGACCTCGTCACTGCCCTGTGCTGTTTCAGGTCCCTGCTGCCTGTGGCTTGTCTGTGACCTGGGAAATATTTATAGCTCCTGTTCCTTGCTTTATGAAAATTACACCTTCCCCAATTCAGGCAAGCCAACCTAGACTGCCATGGGGATGTGCTCTATGGTTCTTTTATTTTTTCTTTTTAAGATTTTATTTATTTATTCATGAGAGACACAGAGAGAGAGGCAGAGACATAGGCAGAGGGAGAAGCAGGCTTCCTGTGGGGAGCCTGATGCGGAACTCGATCCCAGGACCCCGAGATCATAACCTGAGCCGAAGGCAGTTGCTCAACTACTGAGCCTCTCAGGTGCCCCTGCTCTGTGGTTCCAAAGGCCACGTCTGCACAGTATGTTAAAGAGTGCTTTCCTCTTAGGACTTTAGTAGAGGTGAGAGCATGAGATTGTTAAGAAAAATTAGAACGGGCAGCCTGGGTGGCTCAGCGGTTTTGCGCCAGAAAAATTAATGTGGATTTGTGTCTCCTTATTATGAGAAGAGAATGCTTTAATTTGGCCATAATTGGTTCTTAAAGGTTAGGGATGTTCCTCTACTTCTGCTTTTGTTTTATCTTACCTCCTTTCTGCATGGCTCATGCTGGGCCAGGCCTTCGTCTGCCCCTACCCAACACCTGCTCTCTGTGCTCCATGCACCCTGCACACAAGCATGACCCCATTGTGGGGCCTGGTCAGCATCTCCCCCATTCACTCCCAGAAGCACAGTCCAGTGTAGACCTCAAAGTTTCAGCAGACTCATTTTCTAAACACCTCAATCCCTAGCTTCATGGAGTAGGAGAGAAGCATCAGGATAGCGGGAAGGCATTCTGGATCATCTGGGCCACCTCACCAAACAACAGAGGGTGATCCAGTCATAGTAAGTAATAATAACAGACTGCAGGCATCCATCGAAGCAGTCCACAACAACGCTGTGAAGCAGGTCTGTTATTTTCACAATTATGCAGCTGAAATAGGATCTGACTTGCCAACAGCAGCTGGAAAGTGGCAGACCCAAAATTCAAACCCAGGCAGCCCAGCCCCAGAATGGCTGTTCTTCATCATGACGTCTCTTTCTCCGCCATCCCTTACTAATCTGTAGATGCCTTGATGCAGAGTTTTTCATTTCAACACATACTGAGTGTACCATGTGCCAAGCACTCAGGGATGGAAAAAGGAATTCTATTTCGTTCCCGCACCCTCCCTTATGCCCCAGACGTCATCCGTCCGGTGGGGAAAGGACCTACATGTGCCTGCTGATCAGGATATGCAGGGAAAGTGTTTGAGACCCGAGGGAAGAGTGTGACCAGTTCTTCGCAGGACAGAGCAGGCTGGGGATAAGTGAAGCTTTTGACGAAGGATGGGCTGTTTGGGTTGGGCCAGGACAGTGGCATGCAGCTAATTCCGACAGACAGGAAGGGCAGTGCAGGTGGAAGGAATAGAATGAGTGAAGGTGGATAGGCTAGAAAGTCGTTCCGTAGGCTGAGGTTCTGGGTGGGAAGGGAAATGGAAGCTGCCAGATTGGGGCCAAATTGTCGAAGACTTCCAGCACCACAGAAAGGAGCGTGTAGACTTTATTCTCTCTGATGGGGCTCCTGGCATATCCATCTACAACATTAATAATGAAGAAGGTCTTCCCGTTTCCAGGGATACCTCAAACAAATGTCAAATTCCTCGAAGTGTATGTAATTCAGAAGAGCAGGGGCACCAGGCCCTGATAAAAAAAAAAACAAAACAAACAAACAAAAAAAACAACCAGGCTGCCTTATTATTTGCATTTAGGAGCAACCCAGAGGGTTGGCAGTGCTCCTGGGGAGTGGCTCCCTGCTCTCCTCCCCTAAAGACATTGATGGCGCAAGCGAAGGAAGCTTACCATCACCTCTATCTCTCATTCTCTCTACCTATATGTATATGGATACAATTTATTAAGAAATAATTTCAAACTTAACAAAAATGTAAAGAAATTCTCATACCTCCTTCACCCAGATTCAGATCCCCCAGTGGTTAAAATTTCAGGACATTTGCTTCATTTCGTTCCGTGTGTGTGGAGGCCTGCCTGGCCCATATCTCTTTAGAGAACAGATCTTGACCTTCCCTTTCTTGCATGACGTTGATAGTTGGGTTGTTTTTTTTTTTAAGATTTACTTATTTATTTTAGAGACAGTGTGCAAGAGAGTGAGCTGGGGTGGGGGTTGGGCAGGCAGAGGGAGAGGGAGAGAGAGAGAATTTCAAGCAGATTCGCCACTGAGCTCAGAGCCCAACACCAGGCTCGATCTCATGACCTGAGATCATGACCTGAGCTGAAACCATGAGTCAGATGCTTAGCGGACTGAGCCTCCCAGGAGCTTTGACCTTGTTGGTTTTAAGGAGAGCCCTTCTATTCTACAGGATGCCTTTCAGGTAGGATCCATCAAGATTTCCAGACTCACCATTCCTTCTAGGTAGGAACACCACAGAAACGATGCTGTGCTCTTCTCAGAGCTTGCTGTGAGGGGCACGTGATGTTAGCCTTGACCACCTGGTCCACCTGGTTGTCTGTCAGCTTCCTGCACCACAGAGCCCCCATGTTTCCCTTTGTGATTGATCAGTACTTTATGGGAAGGTATTGTGATGCCACAGCAGTACCCGGGTCGTCGGGAGAAAGTCTCTGGTCATCGGCTTTAGGATCCAGTGATGATGATTCCTTCCCAAATCAGCCACTGGTTTTTTTTTGTTTGTTTGTTTGTTTTAAAGATTTTATTTATTTATTCATGAGAGACACAGAGAGAGAGGCAGAGATATAGGTGGAGGGAGAAGCAGGCTCCCTGTGGGGAGCCCGACGTGGGACTTGATCCTGAAATTCCAGGATCACACCCAGAGCTGCAGGCAGATGCTCCACCACTAAGCCACTCAAATACCCCCCCAAACCAGGCACTATTATAACGGTTGTTATGTGATGATTTTCTGTTTTCATAATTCCTTTATTCAGTAGTTGGCATCTAGTGTATTTATTTATTATAACATCATGGGCTCAGAGGTCCCTGTTTTATTCGCCAGGTTGTAATCTGCTGTATCATTAATCATAACATTTTGATGCCGAAATTTTCCCGGATTGGGACAGTGAGAACCCGAAAGTTTCTGAGCCAGATGGACACTGTATTTTTTTTTTTTTTTAAGAGAAAGCACAAGAGCAAGTGGCGATAGGGGAGAGGGAGAAATCTTGAGCAGTCTTCAATCACCGCGTGGAGCCCATGTGGGGCTTGATCTCAACCGTGAGATCATTACCTGAGCCAAAATCAAGAGTCGGACACTTCACCAACTGAGCCAGCCCGGTGTCCTGACACTGTCTTTAAATAGCTGATCTGACGTGTGCTGATGTTTGAGAATAACTAATGGGCAAGTGTGTGTTCTCTGAGTTCTCGCTGTTGTGTGTGCCTCATGCCATGGCAGCCACCTGCAGCGAGATCCTTGTCATAGAGGCAGACTATGACAGGTGATGCTAGGGACAACCTGGCTTGAAATTGAGCTGCTCAGAGACCAGTTTAGGGAGTGGAAGTCTTGGATTTTTAGCGTGTACTGCTTAGGTTCTTCCAGACTCTACCCTCTATCTTTAGCCTCTGCCCTTAGCTGAATCAGTCCCTGGGCAGGTGTGGGTCAAGTATGGGATGGGGTGGGAGGGAGCGCTAGGGGTGGCAGTAACGTGCTGCCTGTCTTTCCGTCTTGTGCAGAGATGCTTGCTGGCTGTCAGGGGCAGTGTTTTTGCTTCACAAACATGTTCGGTCCCTACAGTTCCCATCCTAGAGTTTGAAGCACCGAGCCCATTTGTACCCTGCATCTCAGAGCACCAACTCAGACCCTCGTCCATGCCACACGTGTCCCTCCCAGATTAGATTTATCATGTTTTAATGACCTTCAGTAAAGGAAATCCTATCATTTTTCTCTGTGGTGAGTCATCCACTGGTTTAAAGAAAAATATTTTCTTTTTTAACAGTGTAATGAGGTCATGGATAGAGCCCCAGAGCATGAGTCCCGAGAGCCCGTCCTGGTCTCCAGCCCAGCCCAGAGCAGCTGAGGGTTGTCAAGTCTTCTCAGTAGGCCACAGGTCGTCCCAAAATGCAAATTCTAAGTTCTGGTGGTTTTAACACTATGGCTAGCACTTATCGAATTGTTTTTGAAACTCACTCCATGCAAAGGAATTTGTGATGCTGGGAGAAAAATTCATGGGGGCTTGGAGCAATCCGTGGAAACCTACTAGAGAATGCTAAAGGGAATTTTAATCCATACCCCAGCATCTAGCCAGAGCAGTCTTCTTATAATGCAAATCTGGGGAGCACCTGGGGGGTTCAGTCAGTTAAGCATCTGCCTTTGGCTCAGGTCCTGATTTCAGAGTCCTGGAATCGAGCGCCACATCGGGCTCCCTGCTCAGCAAGGAGTCTGTTTCTCCCTCTCCCTTTGCCCATCCCCAAGTTCATGCTCACTCTGTCTCTCTTGTTCTCTCTCTCAAATAAAGAAATAAAATCTTAAAAAAAGAAAGAAAGAAAGAAAGAAAGAAAGAAAGAAAGAAAGAAAGAAAGAAAGAAAAAGAAAAAGAAAGAAAATGCAAATCTGGTCATTTTGTTCCCTTGCTTGGAACCTTTCAATACCTTCCCAGTGCACTTCGGAGCCAAAAACCTGACTCCCCCGGCTCTGCATGGCTGGGGCGCAACCCCCTCTCTGCCTCTCTTGGGGCTGAGCCCTCCTTTCAGTGTCTAAAACTGGCAGGTTTGTCATGTGAAAGTTTCTTTAGCTAGAGCTTCTCCTGTCCTCTTCTCCCGTGCAAGCTCACACCCTACACGGTGCCCAGTGCACTCCTCAAATACAGCAGAGCACCCCGGAGCCCCCCACCTCTGGCCCCCACAGCCCCCACAGCTCTGTCCAGCGTGCTCCCTTGTACTTGACTTTCATGGTGCTCCTCACCACTGGCCCTTCATTTCTACAGCCCCCGGGTGTCTCCCCCTGCACTTTGCAGGTTCTCCCAGACAAGCTCTAGGTCTGAGTGGCTTAGTAGCTCCCAGCAGGATTTGGCACACACGGTAGGTACTTAATAAATATTTACTGAGTGAGAGGACCAAATCCTTCTTGCGTCCTACTCATTGCACCTTCCCTAGATCAGCAGGCCCTTTATGGGGTGTGGGATCATGGAGCCATCATGGAGAGGGGGTGATAATGGCAGACAGCAGAAGATGCGGGGATGGGGTGTGGGTTAATGTCTGTGGGCAAAGGTTAAAAAAGCAGAGATGGGATCAGCCGTGAGAGGAAACGTAAACATTTAGAGGGAGAATCCAAAAGAAGTTAAAAAGAGTTACAGAGATAAGAAACAAGACCACAGTACAGCCCAGCCGCGTGAACAGGCCAAGCCCATAAAATCGTACTTAGGCTGCGTGTGACCGCTCAGTTGGCCTGGCATTTCCCACGCCCTTCTGGCTTGCACCTTTGCTCTCTTTCCTCTCGTCGCTTTCCATGCACGAAGCACGTGGGTAGCTGGGTAAAATTGCTGCAACCTGGGGACGTCCAGGTGACATCAGGTACGTTCGTGGGAACAGGAATCCAGGCTTGACAGAACAGGCTCTGACACCTGGTAGGTGCTCCTGACGTGCATGAACGGATGGATGGGTTTGTTAACTGGGAGGGACAAAGAACAGGTTCAAAAGTAACTCTTTGGTAAGTGAAAGAACAGGAGGAAATCTCATCTGTCTTTTGTTATTTTAAAGCAGAATTAGGGGCAGCCTGGGTGGCTCAGCGGTTTAGCCCGCCTTCAGCCCAGGGCCTGATCCTGGAGACACAGGATCAGGTCCCACATCAGGCTCCCTGCATGGAGCCTGCTTCTCCCTCTGCCTGTGTCTCTGCCTCTCTCTCTCTCTCTCTCTCTCTCTCTCTCTCTCTGTGTGTCACATGAATGAATAAATAAATTTAAAAAAAAAATAAAATAAAGCAGAATTAGGGGGATGCCTGGGTGGCTCAGCGGTTGAGCGGTTGAACGTCTGCCTTTGGCTCAGGGTATGATCCAGGGGTCCCTGGATCAAGTCCCACATTGGGCTCCCTGCAGGGAGCCTGCTTCTCCCTCTGCCTGTGTCTCTGCCTCTCTCTGTGTGTCCCTCATGAGTAAATAAATAAAATCTTTAAAAAAAAAAAAAAAAAAGCAGAATGAGGGACACTCACATGGTGCTCCTTTTTCTTGTGCGTTCTCCACCACATGGTGTTGCTTGGAGACTTGGTAACAGGGAAGGTCCTTGGGGCCGAAAGTCTTAGTGCTGACAATGTCATCAGGAGAACTTTCCTGTGAAACCTGTCCAGAAGGATCTAGTGCACTTTACTGTTTCCTCATTGCCACTGGTGCGAGCCCAGAAAAGTGGATTTGCTAATAATAACTCAGTTGCTATTGTACTTTGAGTAATTAACTTTGTGAGCACTTCTCTCTCTTTCTCTCCCCTCTTCCCTCCTCCCTCGTTCATCCTGCTGGTTTTCTTTCCCGCCTCTCAGCCCTAGCTAATGCGGAACCTTTCTGACTGCTTCCCACAACAGGATGCTTGCAACTCAGCTGCTTTTAAATATGGGAATCCATGATAATTATGTGCTTCTCAGGGACTGACTCAGCTCTCGGGGCAAAGCCTCAGTGCTTCGTGGGAGTGGAGACAGCGCAGGTTATGGGAATTAGCAGAGTTCTTCGGTTTTCAGCAGAGTATCTGGTGAAGACAAACACACCAAGTGTGGAAGTTGGGGCACATGGGTGTAAGTATTTTTCATGGTACAGTCAGTCAGTCAGTAGTTGGGCCTAGAGTGTGCAACAGGGAAACCAGAACAGAGAAGTCATTGTATCCTAATAGATAAAGTAATAATAGCAAAAGGCTTGTCGGTTTAAAAATCTACCAGGACATATTCGATCAGAAACCTTTAATATTTGCTCATGTTAAAGAATAGCTCAGGGGCACCTGGGTGGCTCAGGAGGTTGAGCGTCTGCTTTTGGTTCAGGTCATGATCCTGAGGTCCTGGGATCAAGCCTCTCATTGGGCTCCCGGCTCAGTGGGGAGTCTGCTCCTCCCTCTTTCGCTCCCCCTGCTCATGCTTGCTCTCTCTCTCTCTCTCTCTCTCTCAAATAAATAAAATCTTTTTAAAAAGGTGGGGGGGAGAAAGAATGGCTCACAGTGGTAGAATGTGTAGAAAAGGATTTCTGTGTTTTCTTACAAGTGGCATTTTTCACCCTGTCACTGGAACATGATGTTACGGTCCCACTGAGAAGTGGGGGTCTTCAAGACTGTGACTTCTATGGCCCACATTCTCAGTCGCCCTGTGGGAAGTTTTTACTCTGCTCAGTGTCCTTAGCATAGGCCATCTCCACCTCAACACTACTGACATCCTGGACTGGATCATCCTTTGTCGAGGAGGGTGGGACTGTCCTGTGCCCTGTACGATGTTCAGCAGCAGCCCTGGCCTCCACTCACGATATGCCAGTAGCACCACCCTTCCAGTGGTGATAACCAAAAATGTGTCCAGAAAAAAAAATGTGTCCAGACATTACCATATGGCCCATAGGGAGGCAAAAATCACCACCCCCCGCCACCCCGTTTGAGAACCACCACTACTAGGTTAATACTGTGACTAGTTTACTACATCTAGTCTAATCTCCCACCTCCCGATCAATATATTTTTTGTCTGCTCAAACCAAATATTGTTTGGAAAGTAAGATCATATAATACTTTTTGTTCATCTAAAAGAAATTATTTTTGGGGCGTCTGGCTTGCTGGGTCAGTAGAGCGTGTGACTCTTGATCTCAGGGTCTTGAGTTCAACCCCACATTGGGCATACAGCTTGCTTAAAAGCAGAGATGAAGTTGGGAACCTGGGTGGCTCAGTCGGTTGAGCAGCTGACTCGATTTCAGCTCAGGTTGTGATCTCAGGGGCACAAGATCGAGTCCCACATGGGACTGAGCATGGAGCCTGCTTGAGATTCTCTCCTTCTCTCTCTCTCAAAAAGGTTATTTTTGAGATCTCCATATCTCCATTACACCTTACTAATGCAGATAAAACTACAAGGAGATTTTAAATTTTTCTTGAGGCCATAAATTGGGCCTCTCTCACGGAGTGCTAAGTTTTATAGGTGGTAAATATCTAAAAAGTAGAATTACCATCAGTTTGTTGATTTCAGCTTCTCTCTGAACACAGGGGAATTTGGTCTGGACTTGGGACGTTGTCTCTAATTTCGGTCTGGACTTGGGACATTGTCTCTAGTTAGTGTCTCATTTGGTGTTTGGTTACTCCAAATTGCAGACCGTACAAAGTGCGTCATGAGAGAGGGAAGAGAGGGACTCAGGGAACATTTGTGTTTAGGAAGTATGTCAGCTCAAAGATGATGTCAACCCAGGAAGCCATGGACCCACGTGGAGTGACCCATCTACTTATCTTGACGCAACAATAGAAATGCTGGTGATTCTACCTCTTTGCTTCATTTCTACTTTGTACTTTATTGGGGCTTTATTCCTATATACCCCACTCCCCACTAGACTGTGAGCCTTGTGAAAGTGGGAACCTCAACTCTTGTTCACACTGTGTGAACAGTGCCTGATAAATAGTAAGTGACAATAGATGGATTGGATGGATGGATGGATGGATGGATGGATGGATGGATGGATATTATTACTAAGATTGTTTTTCTTCATGAATATTAATTAAAAGTTGAATGAAGAAATTTTTTATTTGGTTCATCCTCATTTCACAATTGAGGATTATAACATTCTAATTGGTCCCCTTGAATTTAATCTCTTTGCCTACCTTGATCTAATCCACACACACTGTCAAGCCAGTCTTCATCGATGCCTTTTTAACCTCTAGCATGGGGCTGGGTATTCACCTAAGGGGAACTCTAAGTGGACATGATGCCCCAAGTCTGGGACCTGAGTCTGGTGGCCTCTCTCATACCCAGCCATCCCCCTCTCTTCTGAACTCATATGTTCCCAGGCTGTACCAGCCCTCTCTGCCCTGGCTCTTGGCCGTCCACCCCCTCTTTCCTTTTACTGTGTCATTGCTTGCCTTATCTTAAAAAGTCAGCTCTTGGTTAACTCCATTCTGTTTTGATTAATTATTCACATACAATCATATTGTTCTTGTTGATAATATGCCTTTGTAGCTGATCTCAATTAGTGTTTAGGATGTTTGGCGTTTATATTCCAGCTAGACTATACCTCCTTTTATTTCTTATAATCCTTCCTCCTACTCTTTCCACTGAATAGGGCCATTTTCTGCACCCAATTAAGCTTTTAATAAATACTATATAATGAAGGCAGAGGTGGTGCCAGGAGCAGTCTCCACCACTGGATTTCCAGACATTTAGAAAATTCTTGTAAACCCCAGGGGACGGCCCTCTGATTCCAGGATATTTGGTTGGAAGCTGTTACTTTCAGGATTCCATTTGCAGACACAGCTAGTGATTTTTGGCTATATATAAACAGGCATAACCTTGTTAGTCCCCCCGCCACCAAAAAAAAGGTTTCAGGCAGTTAAGAATCTCTTTATAACCCATTTAGAGATTTTTTTAAAACTGCTGTTTTTATTCTTTCCTGATTATTCTTGAACTAATAAAAATTTCTCTAATAAAATGTTTTATTGTAACATCTCCCCAGTTCATCGTTTAACATTTTTCTTCTTTTCAAGATCTGGTCTTAATTTTTTGTGCAGGAGGGGAGACACAGGGGAGAGATTGCTATATCCATTAGAATTCAGAGTAGCTCCAAGGAACAGAGATCCAACACATAAAATAGCTTAACGAAAGAGAAGTTTATATCTCTTTGACAGAGAACTATAGAGGTGGCTTTCCAGAGATAGTATAATAGCTCTGATCATCAAAGCTCTTAGAGACCCAGATTTTTTCTAGCACATTGTTCTGCCATCTCTGTGTATGAACTTATGGTCCAGTAAAGCAGCAAATGTTCCAGTCATCACATCTGCATTCCAGGCAGCAAGATGAATGAAGTAACAAGGAAGAAAGGAGGCCTAAGAACTAACTATTCCTGTCTTTTCTAAGGGAGGTTCCAGGGGGTTGTTTTATGAGGTTTCTGCATATGGGCCATACTAACAGTAAAAGAGACCAGGGAAATGTAGTCTTTATATATGCCCAACTAGACCAGGGGTTGTATTAGTTTCAAAGATGAGATAACACGTACTGAGAAACGTCTGGCTATCTGCCATGGCTGTCCTGTTCATCCCCCTCCTAAACGAATTGTCTTGGAGTTTATTTCAATACATTTTCTCTTGTTTTCTAGTAACTTCTTATAAATATTTTTCTAAAAGACAAATAACTACATGTCAAAAATTTATAAAATATAAAAAATAATATAAAAACCTTCTAGGATTCTACAACCTAAAGATAACCACTGAGGCAGCGTCATGTGAGAATTGTCTTAAATACTAATGCAGAGCAATTTCTGCCTACAGAGTATTAAGATGTTCTTAAAAATTGATTATACACAACTTATTTATGTTCCATTGTCCCTGCAGTAAACATGTTTAAACATTTCCTCTGTTTCCCACCTCTTATTAACTGATGTGTGTGGTTGGAAAGGGGGAGCAGTGAAGGAGATCTTAAAAATTAAATTTGTTAAAAAAATTAAATTTGTTGCTCTCCAGGTACTTAGGCAAGCACAGAGAGACAAGACATACATATGGGGAGAAGTTGGGAAGTCACTCAGGCCCCTAATAAGTGCCATGTATGTGTTCCTGTATGTGAAGATACACTAGAAAGTAAGAGGTAAAGAATGACCCTGGATGTCTTTAATTGCCCAACATGCGCTGGACAGTTGATTGTAAAAATGACACCACGAGAAACACGGGTTGCTGGAGGCTAAAACTTGGGTTGTAGGTCCTTAGGATCGTCTGCCGTAAGCAGCATTAGGAAATGATCAAGCTTAACATGGTTAAATTCTAACCTTTCCTGATTTCCAGATTTACAAGTCCAGAGTTCATTTTGTGGGATAATTCAGCATGATATGCCTTTTTGTGAACTAAAGAAATAACCAGAGATGGGCCGGCCTGTTAAGTTCCACTGAAAAAATGTGATGCGTTCTGTTGTGTTCTAAATCCTGACATTCAATCGGTACATCTTAAAAAAAGCATTTTGAAGGAATGCTGGGGTGGCTCAGTGGTTGAGTGTCTGCCTTTGGCCCAGGTCATGATGAGGGGTCCTGGGATCCCCGCAGGGAGCCTGCTTCTCTCTTTGCCCGCGTCTCTGCGTCTCTCATGAATAAATAAATACAATCTGTTTCTTGTTTTTAAAGAAGGCATTTTGAAGAGAAATAGATAAAAACAAAAGTTAACCTTTTCTACTGAAAAATGGGTGCGATAACCATGTTAAGAAATACACAGAAAAATCTTGGAGTTTACCAAAATATTGATATTGCCACTAAGTGGGGAAACGTGACATGTTTCCTTCTTTCAATGGCCTGTAGGTGATTTTTCTTTTTTTTTACATATATGAGCGTGGACTGCTGTTGTACTGGGAACAGGTGAGGTTGGTCGAAGACCTTTCCATCAGGGGCACAGGCTCACTGGGGAGAGAACGGCCGTCACTGGTTCATGGCCAGGGGCCAGACGGCGCGCGCCGCGGACCTGCGGGACTGCGGGGCCCTGCGCCTGGCGCTCGCCTCGGTGGCCCCCGCGCTGCGGAGCTCCTAGGCGGCCGGCGCGCTCTCCCCGCGGGGGGCCGGGGCCGGTGCCGCCCACGCCGAGCCTCTGCGCGCAGGCCTCAAGTCGCGGCTTTATCCGTCCGTCTGCAAGACCCGCACGGAGGCCGCGCCGTTTCCCCGGATCGCGGCTTCCGCTGTCCGTAGGAGAGCAGCGGGCGGCGTCCCGGGGCCGCAGGCACTTCCCCGGGGAGGGCCCGGCCCGCGGCCCCGCGCAGCGCGCACGAACGTCCGACCTCCTTTCACCCGGGGAGACCCGCGGAGGGCGCCCGAGCGGGGGCCGCGGCGCGCGGCGAGCCAGCCGGTGAGGGGCGGGCGGCCCGGAGGCGGGGAGCGGGAGGGCAGCGGGCGGGGAGCGGGCGGGGAGCGGGCGGGGAGCGGGAGGGCAGCGGGCGGGGAGCGGGCGGGCAGCGGGCGGGGAGCGGGCGGGGAGCGGGCGGGTCCGCTGCCGCGGCGCCGGGCCGGTAGGGAGCGCAGCGGGCGCCCGGGGAGGGGTGCGCGGCCGGCGGGGAGCGGCGCGCAGCGGGCGCCGGGTAGGTGAGCTCCGGGAGGCGGTCAGGCCGGCGGGGAGCGGCGCGCACGGGCGCCCGGGAGGAAGGGGGTGCGCCCGGGGGGGGGGGCAGTGCGCCCAGCAGGGAGGTGTGCGCCCGGGGGGGGGGGGTGCGCCCAGCAGGTAGCTGTGCGCCTGGGAGGAGGGAGTGCGCCCGGGAGGAAGGGGGTGCGCCCTGGGGGTGTTGCGCCCAGCAGGGAGGTGTGTGCCCGGAGGGGGGATGTGCGCCCTGAGGGGGGTTGCGCCCAAGGGGGGTACACCCAGCAGGGGTGTTTGCGCTCGGGAGGGAGGGGGTGCGCCCTGAGGGGTGTGCGCCCAGCAGGGAGGTGTGCGCCCAGGAGGGGAGGGTCCGCCCAGCAGGGGTGTGTGCGCCCGGGAGGGGGGGGTTGCACCGAGTAGGAGTGTGTGCGCCCGGGAAGGGGAGTGCGCCCTCGGTGGGAGGTGTGCGTTCCGGGTGGGGGTGTGCCCGGGGAGGGAGGGCGTGTGCCCCGGAGGAGGGCGGTGTGCGCCCCTGAGGGGGTTGTGGGCCCAGCAGGGAGAGGAGCGCAGAGGTGAGCAGAGGGGGTGGGTGCACGCCGGCCCGGTCTCTGGGCTGAGCGGCCCCGCCCCCATCATCACCCCTCACCCTCACCCCCACCTCGCCTCTGTGGGCTGCAGGAGCCTCGGCTCAATTTTAGAATGGCCAATGGCCGGCTCCGTGGGTCAGATCTGCCTGCTTTTCTTTTTTAACATTTTATTTATTTGTTCATGAGAGACAGAGAGAGGCTGAGACACAGGCAGAGGGAGAAGCAGGCTCCCTGCAGGGATCCATATGCGACTGGATCCCAGGCCCCGAGGGTCACACCCTGAGCCCAAGGCAGACCCTCAACCACTGAGCCACCCAGGCGTCCCAGATATGCCTGCTTTTTGCTTGACACCCGAGCCGGCAGCTTCTCTTTGCTTGTGGAATTTCAGACAGCCCTGGAAACAGGTCCGGCTGCATATTTTGAGTGAACGTGTTGTCCATGTGGAGTTAAAAAGGAAAGAAATAAGGAAGGGAAGACGGGCTGCGTTAGCATGAGCCCCAAGTGTCCGGGTGCCTGCTCGTGGTCAGCTCACCCTTACTTAGGTTAGAAAGTGATTGAGGCTGAGCACCTCGTTCAAATAGAATTCTCTTTCCACGTTTCAGAAATAAAATCAAGTGCCAAACGCGATCGGCAAGAACAGTTTATTATTGTTTTAAATCAGGACACGAAGAACACACCACCTTTTTTACTCTGCTACCTGGCAGTCTTTTTTGTATTTTTCTTTCCAACGTTTCAGAGGAAAGAGGGTGAATAGGAGGCGAAAGGTTTGCTCAGAGCATTCGGGCATTCACACCATCAGGTGTAAATGCTCAGCAGTATTTGGACTGGGAAGAGCAGGCAGGCAGGCAGGCAACCCAAATTGCTTGACAGCAGTCGGGGTGGGGGGAGGTTTACCCCCAGGGTAGGAACAGGGGTACAAATGGCTTGCATTTTCACTCCTTGCTTTTGGGTCCTTTCCATAACTCAAAAAATGCAGAGCTTGTTATTAGGACTCTAGGGAAACACATTACTTAATCCTGCAATTTAAACAAACAAAAACGGCCTCGCTTTTCAGTTTGAAATGCACAGCTCAGGTCAGGAGCAAGGTCTGTGCCCTGAAAAGTTCCTGTGTTTCCTCTTCTAAATGTTTGGTTTAGCCAGAAGTAGCATTTACTGAATGCCACATGATCCAGTGTTTGGCATATAGGTTTGCTTTTATTTTCATTCTCTCTTGCATCTGCTTGGATGTGTTACAAATACAAAACGAGGTATTCTCGGGATAGCGAATGTTTTATCCCAAAGAAGTCAAAGAGGAGGAAACTTTTTCTCTGGTTGGGGCAGGGTTTTGGTGGCGGTGGTGGTTTTAAAGGGGAAGACACTAAATAGAGTTGAGGTCTGTCCTCCGACTGTGTTCTTGCACCCATGCTGCTAGACTTCATCACTCACTGTCCTGTGTCCCGGATCTCTCAGCAAGGAAGGGTGGGGGGGGGGCGTCAGAGCAAATCATACTCTTGTGGAGGTGTTCAAGTACAGGGGTGCACTCGCTATTTAGAAAGTCTGCAAAAGAGCAATGCTGTAAGAACTTACATCCCGGGCTTCCTGGATCTGCACCGATTTGGTCCGTTATCATGACTTTTCACTTCTTTGTGCCTCAGAATTTACTTTCTAAAATAGGCGTCTTAAGGACTGCTCTCTCTCCTTCAGTGGACTGTAGACAAGAAAAGAAATGATCTACTTGAAATGCTTTCAAGTCTTTTCAGTGCATTCTTTTCAAAAAGAAAGTGTTTAGTAAGGACTTCATACACGCTTGGCCCTTTAAAAACCACTGTCTCATTATATTCTTGTAACAACCTTATGAGGTAAATACTTGTATTGCCATTTTTACTCAGGGAGAAACTGAAGTTCCAAGGGCTTTATTAACTTACTCACCCAGCTGTTAAGAGTGTAGATCCAGGATTAGAAGAGAAAGAAGTCCGTCAACTCTTAAAGCATGCTAGCTTGCCACGCTGCAGCATACACAGAGAGTAGTTTTTAATCATCGAGCGTCTCACATGAATTATAATCTTCTCTTCTCGCTCTCCTAGGAAAAGCAGAGGATGTTCTGAACGGAGATCATGACAAGGAACAGAAAGATCCTTATTTTGTGGAGACCCCCTACGGTTATCAACTAGACTTGGATTTCCTCAAGTACGTGGATGACATACAGAAAGGAAACACCATCAAAAAACTGAACATCCCGAAGAGGCGGAAGCCATCTGTGCCATGCCCGGAAAGCCGGGCCACGACCGGTCAGCAAGGTGTGTGGACTTCTACTGAGTCCCTCTCATCCTCCAACAGTGATGACAACAAGCAGTGCCCCCACTTCCTCCTAGCCAGAAGCCAAGTGACGTCGACTCCAGTCCCAAGGCCGCCTGCCCCCCTGGAGACCTCACCCACTTTTCTCACCATCCCAGAAAGTCGACAGCTGCCACCACCCTCCCCACAGCTCCCAAAGCACAACCTTCATGTCACCAAGACACTGATGGAGACGCGGAGAAGACTGGAACAGGAGAGAGTCACCATGCAGGTGGCACCGGGTGAGTTCCGAAGGCCCAGGCTGGCCAGTTTTGGAGGCATGGGCTCTACGAGCTCGTTGTCTTCCTTTCTGGGTTCAGGAAACCACAATCCTGCCATGCACCAACTTCAGAATGGATACCAAGGCAACGGGGATTATGGGGGCTATGTCCCAGCTACTGCCACCACCTCCTCCATGGGGAGCTCCATCCGCCACAGCCCCCTGAGCTCAGGGATCTCCACCCCCGTGACCAACGTGAGCCCCATGCACCTGCAGCACATCCGCGAGCAGATGGCCGTGGCCCTGAAACGCCTGAAGGAACTCGAGGAGCAGGTGCGCACCATCCCCGTGCTCCAGGTGAAGATCTCCGTCCTGCAAGAGGAGAAAAGACAGTTGGCCTCACAGCTGAAAAACCAGAGAGCCACAGCCCAGAACGACGCCTGTGGTGTGAGGAAGCGGTCCTACAGCGCCGGGAACGCGTCCCAGCTGGAACAGCTCTCCAGGGCCCGGCGCAGCGGCGGCGAACTGTACATCGACTACGAGGAGGAGGAGATGGAGAGCGTGGAGCAGAGCGCGCAGAGCATCCGGGAGTTCCGGCAGCTGGCGGCCGACATGCAGGCCCTGGAGCGGAAGATCCAGGACAGCGGCTGCCAGCCCGCCCCCGAGGGCCGGTCCGTGGCTGTGGGCGCCGACGACACCATGGACAGCGTGGTCGTGTACCGCAGGGCCGCCGGGTCCCGGCGGGACGCCGCCGTGGGGACGGCCACCGAGATGAGGAGTTGTGCCATCAGCGTGACCGAGGCCATGCTGGGAGTGACCACCGAGGCCGACAAAGAAATAGAGCTACAGCAGCAGACCATCGAAGCCTTGAAGGAAAAGATCTACCGCCTGGAAGTTCAACTTAAGGAAACCACGCATGACCGCGAGATGACTAAACTGAAGCAAGAGCTGCAGGCCGCCGGATCGAGGAAGAAGGTGGACAAGGCCGTGATGGCCCAGCCGCTGGTTGGCGACAAGATGGTGGAGGCCGTGGTGCCCACGAGGGACCAGATGGCAGGCCATCACCTGGACGTGGTGGACGCGTGTGTCGGGACCTCGGTGCAGACACACAGCGTGGGCGTCTCCTGCCAGCCCAGCCGGGAGAGTAGGCTCGCTGGGCCCGAGCTGCCCATGAATTGCTGGATCGTTAAGGAACGCGTGGACGTCCGTGACCAGTGCACCAGCCGATCCGTGGAGATGTGTGACAAGAGCGTGGGCGTGGAAACCAGCGTCTGTGAGACAGGCAGCAACACAGAGGAGTCTGTGAATGACCTCTCGCTCCTCAAGACCAACCTGAATCTCAAAGAAGTGCGGTCCATTGGTTGCGGAGACTGTTCTGTTGACGTGACGGTTTGTCCCCCCAAGGAGTGTACCTCCCGCAGCGTGAACACGGAGGCTATAAGCCAGGTAGACGCTGCTGTCACGGCAGTGCCTCAGACCGCAAGCCAGCACACCAGCACGGTCCTGGGACAGGTGAACCAGGCCACCAACACTGAGGTGGCCACCCTTGTGGAATCTTGCACCAACACTTCCGTCAGCACTTTGGACAAGCAGACCAGCACCCAGATGGTGGAGACGCGGACGGTGGCTATAGGAGAAGGCCGGGTTAAGGATGTCAACTCCTCCGCCAAGATGCGGTCCGTTGGGGTTGGAACAGTGCTCTCTGGCAGTGCTGGGTTTGACAGGCCATCGGCTGTGAAGACCAAAGAGTCGGGCGTGGGGCAGATAAATATTAACGACAACTATCTGGTTGGTCTCAAGATGAGGACCATAGCTTGTGGTCCTCCCCAGTTGACCTTGGGGTTGGCAGCCAGCAGGAGGAGCGTAGGTGTTGGGGATGAACCTGTTGGCGAGTTCATGGAGAGCCCCCAGCTGCAGGCTCCTCCTGGAATGATGACCGGCTTGGATCACTACATTGAGCGCGTCCAGAAGTTGCTGGCAGAGCAGCAGATGCTGCTGGCGGAGAACTACAGTGAGCTGGCAGAGGCCTTTGGGGAGCCGCACTCGCAGATTGGCTCTCTGAACTCACAGCTCATTAGCACCCTGTCCTCAATCAACTCTGTCATGAAGTCTGCGAGTACGGAGGAACTGAGGAACCCGGACTTCCCCAAGATGAGTCTGGGTAAAGTCACAGGTAGGTGGCTAAAGGTGGCTTTACCCCTCCTGGGCATGAGGAGAGGTGGGGATAATGTACTTCCAGGAGGTAGGGTTTTTTGTTTGTTTTTGTTTTTTTTACCTGTTGGAACCATGTTTTGGAACCCTGGAGGAAGCTTCAGAATGGTAGTGCGTAGAGTGAACACCAAGGACCGAAACCTGTAAGCAGCTCTGCTGATTGCCATTGTCTGATGGTGTCGCTGGGCTCTGGCTGAGGACAGTGGCCAGGAGCAGAAAAGCACACGCTTGGGTTGGCCGGCCTGCTGGCTTGCTGCAATGTCTTCTCGTTACGTCCTTGCTCGTTTTGCACAGGACAGCCTGGGAAAGTCCCACCGTGTTTGTTACCATAGTTACCAGTACTTGATCACTAAAAAATTCTGGCATAAAACATTCTTAATTAAGGCTTTGACGAAGGGGGAGGTATTCCATTAATTCATGTGTTAATTTAGCAAACACTGATTGTCTTCCTGCCGTGTTCCAGGCATAAGGCCTAGGCTTCTGTCCTCACGGGGCTCACATTCCAGTGAAGGCACAGGCAATGAACAGTAGACCTGAAATGTGTCAGGAGGTAACACGTGCCATGAAGAAAAGAACTCTGGTTATAGGGAGAGTGACTGGTGATGGTCAGGGTGGGGGCTTCTGGAGAGATGGGGTGGTCCAGAAAGGCTTCTCTGATGAGGACCTCCAGAGCCAGAGAAGGGAGCCTTTCCCACGGTTCATTTTGATAGGTGCTTAACATTTTTGTCTCTCTTCCTTTACTCATTGGGATTCGGGCTCACCCCCCACCCCACCCTTTTCTTTAAACTGAAACTAATTGAGAAATTACCCTGAAAGATTTTACAGCATATAATATTTCCCCACTGGCCTTGTTAAAATGACTTCCCTTTGCATGATGTGTCCCTAAGTGGTCATCATGTCATCCTAGGACAGGGCTCTGTTTCTGGCTCTCCAGCTCTCTCAAACCAGCATGGCCTGGAGAGGGGAAAGCCCCCCTTTTCTATACCTTTTGTAAAATGGGAATTCGAAGGGCACCCACCCTTGTCATTGTGCTCACCACTGACATGCAGGGAGCTCAGGATAGGCCCTCGTAGTCATTGGTGGTGGTGCTCATAGCGCATTGCCTGTGGCTTCTTTTGTTGACAACCAAACTATTGTTGAGGTTTGGGAAGCTACCAGAAACACACTCTCCGCTCTGACCAAATGCCTCAGGTAAAATGAATGTCAGTGGTTCACATGATTTGTATAGTGCATACCGAATTAAATTTGATGTGAAAAGGTGTAGTTTATAGGCTGGTTAGCAAACCCCTAACAAAAATGTTAAATTCCCTCTTTCCATTTACAGTCAAAAAGGTAATGGTGAAAATAGACCAAAATTGATTATTCTTCTATCTTCCCAGGTTTCTACTTCCACACCTGAATCGTTACTAGTTTTTAGTAGACATGCTGTAGAGCCGATAGCTTGTCGTAGATGAAAAAAATGAGTGAGCCGATGTGTGTGTGTGTGTGGGGGGGGGGTTGCCTTTTAAAGAATCAAATCCAGTAAATATACAGAGGGGTTGTGGAACCTGCTTCTCCCTCTGCCTGAGTCTCTCTCTCTCTCTCTCTCTCTCTCTGTGTCTCTCATGAATAAATAAAATCTTTAAATACACACACACACACACACAGAGGTCATTTTTTAGGATAAATAGGGTTACAATGACATGTGGACTGAGGCAGAGTCCTGAGTAACTAATAACATGTCTGTTTCCACTTCTTTTTAAAAATCATGATGTCAGATGTGAAGTCAAAATAAAACTCTTAAATATCCTCAGACACAGATGGCACAGTGGATCAGCCACTAGAAGAACGTTTTCCTGCCGGCTTCCTCCCTCCTCCCCAAACTGGGGTTTCTGTTTCACATTCCTACCAAAAATATTTAGCTGTACCCTTGCCGTCATCTGCCTGACACCCTGAGCATCAGGAACAGGGAGCGGGTTTTGTCTGGCTGCATCGCAGTACCTTGTGGTCTGTTTCCAGGCACACTGACGTTCCAGACATTGCTGTTTCGATCTGATGCTGCAAAGGAACATCTAATTAATCTGCTAGAATCTATGAGACCTGCATAAATATTTTCAATAGCATTTATTTGGTCGTGGTGGAAGCTTCCTCTCGGAGCACACAAGAATGATTTTGAAGTATTTCTGCAATTCACATTTGTATTCTAAGTTTTTTAAAAAGTGGTTTTACTTATTTATTTGAGAGGGAGCACATGCAGAGGATGGGGTAGAGGGAGAAGCAGACTCCCTGCTAAGCAGGGATTCCCCCCACCACCACCAGTGCAGGGCTCGATCCCCAGGACCCTAGATTATGACCTGAGCCAAAGGCAAACATTTCACTGACTGAGCCACCCAGGTGCCCCTGTATTCATTCTAAAGTTCTCATGAAGAAGGAGTTAGGTTTGGGCCTTCACCCAGAGCATTAAACTTTCATTACTTGGTGGTGGTTATATGGACCGAACATTAAAGCAGCTCGATCTAGTAGAGATTTTCAACACTTGGAAGCTGGGAAGAATGAAGGTGTGTCACAATGCACTGGGGCTTACTGGTGGCTCCATACAATGTGGAATATTGTTCCCACAGTCTAGAATACACTCCAAAAGGCACGTAGACCATGAACATATTCTTCCCCAAATGAAACGATGTGGAATTAGAGTTTAACGTCACAGAAGAGCATATAAATGATCACTTTCGGGAACCTGGTGTTTTTAAAAGTTAGGTTTGGGCTCTGAAGCCAGACATTCTGGGTTCAGATTCTCTCTCTGCCAGTAGGACAAGTTGTCTTTGTTCCTTCCTAGGGTGGAAGTAAAGATTTAATGAGTCAGTATGAGTAAAGCATTTGTAATAGTCTGCAGTGCAGAGCGTAGATGCTCAAGAAATGCTGGCTGTCATTGCTGTTACTGTTTTTAGTACTTCCAGAAATGGAAATGTAGATATAGAACAAATTGCCAAAGATTGGACAGATGGTCTTTTATTTTTAATCTAAATGTTTATCTTCATAATTCTGGCTGTCACCTTTCCCTCTCAATTTATTATGCCTCCCCTACTAATAGTTTTATCAAGATAAAGAAAAATATTGGTAAAAATGGGAAAACACAAAGTAAGTAAATTTTCAGTTCTGAGTCAGAGTCTGTATAAAAGCTAAAAACAGGGATCCCTGGGTGGCGCAGCGGTTTGGCGCCTGCCTTTGGCCCAGGGCGCGATCCTGGAGACCCGGGATCGAATCCCACGTCGGGCTCCCGGTGCATGGAGCCTGCTTCTCCCTCTGCCTGTGTCTCTGCCTCTCTCTCTCTCTCTGTGACTATAATAAATAAATAAAAATTAAAAAAAAAAAAAAAAAAAAAAAAAAAAAATAAAAGCTAAAAACAAAGCTTACATTGAATTACCTGTATTTGTGCCCAATCCAGAGACTTTTCCTCAATTTTTCTAGGTTGGAGATTTAGGGGCATTGCCTTTTTAAATTTTTTTTAAAGTAGGCTTCACTCTTGGGGTGTGGCTCAGTTGACTAAGCCTCTGACTCTTGATCTCAGCTCAGGTCTTGATCTCAGGGTCCCGAGTTCAAGCCCTGCGTGCCTAGCATGCAACATACTTTTAGGAAAAAAAAGTTGGAAACTTAACCAACTGAGCCACCTGGGCACCCTAAGAAGTGTCCCTTTTTCATGGGCAAAAGAGGTTTTTTGTTGTAGCACTGTAATGCCTAGCACTCTGATTCAGTTTCTTTTCTTTTCTTTTTTTTTTTTTTAAGATTTATTTATTTATTTATGATAGACGTAGAGAGAGAGAGGGGCAGAGACAGGAGGAGGGAGAAGTAGGCTCCATGCCGGGAGCCCGACGTAGGACTCGATCCCGGGACTCCAGGATTGCGCCCTGGGCCAAAGGCAGGCGCTAAACTGCTGAGCCACCCAGGGATCCCTCCGATTCAGCTTCTTAAAATTGTAACTGGATTACGTGCTTGTAACAATTTAATGGTTCAGAAGAGCATAAAGAGTGAAAGCCTCCCTCGTGGTCTCTTGGGGTAACCTCTTGTGTGTTTGGTGTATACGTGTGTGTGCATGTGGCTCTATTTTAGGGATCTAATCTCTTTTTAACATAAGTTGAATCATACATATTCTTTCTATGTATTTTTCACATGACCAAAGATGCTCTATACTTTTTTTCCAAAACATATCTTTTTTAAAATTCGAATTCCAGGATCATTAACATACAATGTTATATTTATTTCAGGTGCACACTATAGTGATTCAACAGTTCTATAATTATTCAGTACTCAGTGTATTTTTAATTTCCTTCAAATATTTCACCCATCCTCCCTCCCCCACATAACCATCAGGTTTCTGTATTTAGTCTCTTGTTTTCTTTGTTCATTTGTTTCTTAAATTCCACATGTGAGTGAAATCATACACTATTTGTGTTTCTGAGACTGATTTCACTTAGCATTATACTCTCTAGCTCCATCCATGTTGTTGCAAATGGCAAGATGTCATTCTTTTTTATGGCTAAATAATATTCTAATATCACATCTTTATCCATTCATCAGTCAAGGGACCCTTGGGCCACTTCTATGGTTTGGCTATTGCTGATAATGCTGCAGTAAACATCAAGGTGCATATATCCATAGAGCACTTCTTGATTCCTCGTGGTATGAGTTTCCTGTACTTAATATTTTCTTTTATGGAATTACAAAGTTGAGGGGGCGTGCAGCCCAGGTAGCTCAGCGGTTTAGCACCGCCTTCAGCCCAGGGCATGATCCTGGAGACTGGCGATCGAGTCCCACGTCGGGCTCCCTGCATGGAGCCTGCTTCTCCCTCTGCCTGTGTCTCTGCCTCTCTCTCTCTCTCTGTCTCTCATGAATGAATAAATAAAATCTTTAAAAAAGAAGTTGAGAGGAAATAAGTTTCTATTCTCATACAAACCTTAGGAAAAAATGTTTATTCTTCCTGTAAAGCAGTTGGATTGTTTTGGTTTGAGGAGTGAATTACTAAATTAATATTTCTTTCTTTCTTTTTTCCTTTTTCCCTCTGGAGAGAGAAAAATCCTAAATGAATGACTTGCACTTATCCTAATACTATATAACTCTCTCTGAACAAATGCAAACAAAACTATCTGTAACAATGTAACTTAACTGCCACAATTTATAGAAAATTAATCTCTTATACTCAGAACTGCTTTTTAGATAAGCTTCCATATTTGCACCCTCAGTTATCTTGGGTTTGTAAATAAATAAATAACAGATAGATGATAGATAGATAGATAGATAGATAGATAGATAGATAGATAGATAGATATAGAATGAATTGAAGTCCTTCCCGTAACTCTGAAAGCGATTTGGTAGACAGAGATCTGAGCCAAAGCAGAATCAGGAAAATAAAGTCATTTTAGAAACATCCTTTCTAGTGATTTTTCTCTCAGCTCAAATAATATACCATTTACTTGTCCTAGGACTTGAAGGTTTTTTCATTACAATTTTTTTAAATACATGCTGCAAGAGCATGCTATAATCCAAACAAAATGCTTCTGAAACCTTGTGTGATGGAGGGGAGAGCCTGCTGACCCAGAAGTAGCTGCTCAGGAACTTGCAATGTTGGTGGAAAGAGAACGAGTCGGGGGTCCCGTGTCCTCCTGTGTCATGAGAAGTTTGGATTCCCCATTTCTTGCTTGAAGCCCTTTCAGCAGAATTACTCTCCAAAAGTAGCTCTTTACTAGGCTGCCCATCAGATTCATCTAAGAAGGTTTTTTTTTCTAAAATTCATGGGTTTTCTGCCTCCCCTCTCACACCCTCCACCATCACCACTACCTGGTAGGCACACCCAGGCCCTGTTACAGGGCAAATTGTTGGAATAAACCACCTTAGAGCAAGGCCTCTTAATCTGGGGGCCATTGCTTCATGAACGGTTTTGTGCTAACAATTTTTGTGAAGACATAGAATAATTATCACCAGATTCTCAAAAGAGGTAGCTGACACTCTGAAAAATTGAAATTGCTGATCTGTGTGGGACATCTGGGACAAACCTTGGGGAAATGTGCCCCCGCCCAAAGCAAAATCTTTTGCAAGGGTTTAAAATCTGTCCACCACCTTTGTGAATCATCAGTGGACACATGTTTGAAAATCTTACTCTTGGGCAGCCTGGGTGGCTCAGTGGTTTAGCACCACCTTCAGCCCGGGGCATGATCCTGGAGACTCCGGATCGAATCCTACATCGGGCTCCCTGCATCTGCCTCTCTCTCTCTCTCTCTCTCTCTCTGTCTCTCATGAATAAATAAAATCTTTTTTAAAAAAGAAAATCTTGCTCTTAAAAACCGATGCTTTATTGGTTTAATAATTTTTTTAAAGATTTATTTATTTATTCAGAGAGAGAGAGAAAGGCAGAGACACAGGCAGAGGGAGAAGCAGGCTCCGTGCAGGAAGCCCGATGTGGGACTCGATCCCGGGTCTCCAGGAACACACCCCAGGCTGCAGGAGGCGCCAAACCGCTGCACCACCGGGGCTGCCCTGCTTTATTGGTTTAAATGGATATTGGTGACATGGACATGCAACTCTGGAAAGAGATGCAAGTTTACTTTGACATATATTCTGAATCCTAGAGCATACCCTTCGTTTCTGGCTAAAGCATAGAGATGGATCGTTTTTTTTTTTTTTTTTTTTTTTTTTTGAGATGGATCATTTTTAAGAGCTGAAGTGAGTTCTTGGATGTGCCGTCATAAAGGACGTAGTGAATTTGTTGATATTGGACAGTGGCCACAACTGTTTATTCCTCCTCCAAGTAGCTAGTCATTCATATCTCAGTAAAGATTTTTTTTTTTTTTTTTAAGATTTATTTATGAGAGAGAGAGAGCAGGAGCAGAGGGAAAGGGACTAGCAGATTCTGGGCTGAGCGCCAAGCCGGACACAGAGCTTGATGTCAAGACCCTGAGATCATGACTTGAGCTGAACCAAGAGTCTGACATGACACTTAACGGATTGACCCACGTGCCCCTCAGTAAAAATATGTACACTTTGCTCTGTCCCCTTCTCTGTTCAGGTCAGTTGATAGCTACCCATTCACTGTCAAGTCTGTGCAAAGTGTGGTACTGCAACACAGATCTTACAGGGTCTGTGCTTTGAAGAACTTGCAATCCAGTTAGACCAATCCAAGCCAAGACACGTATACCAGAAATATGAACGATAACCTGTGGCAGCATGTGTTAGCCACCAAATAATGTGCAAATAGAAAGTGCTCCAAGAGTTCAGCTGCAGCCAGGCCCCCTGAGGTCTAGGGAGGAGATGAAGTTCTTACCTGTATTTGGAAGTACACCCATGCTTAACTTTAGTCAATGCAGCCTGTCTGTGTGGCTTTTTTGGGTCACGTCTTGGGATGACATGTCATTAAATGTAGGTGGGGTTGTGGTGAAGGAAAACCTGATTCTTCATCCACTCTAGCATTTTAATTTCTAAGTACCCACTTTTAGATACATTCATGACAGCTGTCTGGAATGTTCCCAGGAAAAGATTAAAATGGCCCTAGAAATTATTAAACTGCAGCTCTCACCCTTGAAACTCTCCCGTTCAAGTTGACTGTATTGGTGGCCACATCCCTTGGCCTTTCGGACAGTTTTCTGAATGTTGAGCCTTGAGTCAGAATACGATTGCCCTCCATCAAAGGCATACCTTCTCCCACAGGTGGTACGTACCAAAGAAGCAGGTGATCTTTCCTGAATAATCTCTCCTATCTGTTCCCCAAGCCAGTATGTGGGCTGAAAAGCGTGAATTTGTGCTCAAGCCGTTTTCTTTTTGGAAAAACTAGATGTGTTCAGATTCCTTTGAATTCTTAGTTTTACTTGGGGAAAATACCTAAGTGATTGCATGGCCGCCATAATGAATCCAAAATTTCAGGTCTACTTCTTGACAAATTAGCTACATGTTCCTTAAAAATCAGACCAGAATGTCAAGCTGCAGTTTTGACAAAATATGTGTTTAGGGGATCCCTGGCTGGCTCAGCAGTTTAGCACCTGCCTTCGGCCCAGGACGTGATTGAGTCCTGCATCGGGCTCCCTGCATGGAGCCTGCTTCTCCCTCTGCCTGTGTCTCTGCCTCTCCCTCTCTGTGTCTCATGAATAAATAAAATCTTTTTTTAAAAAAATGTCTTTAGTTAGCTGGCCACAGTGTTCGTAGTTGTGCTTTCAGAAAGCACTTGGCTGGGGGGGCACTGGAGTGGCTCAGTGAAGTGTCTGCCTTTGGCTCAGGTCATGATCTCAGGGTCCTGGGATCAAGCTCCACGTTGGGATCCCTGCTTATTGAAGAGTCTGCTGCTTCCTCTGCCCCTATCCCCATTTGTGCTCATTTTCTGTTTTGCTCACTCTCGAATAAATTCTGTCTGCACAAGATGAAAATTCATACTTTTTCCTTTTATACCAAATTTAGTTGCCCAGTGGCCTCCTGTGTCAGCCAGTAATGGTATTTTTATGAATCCAAGCTATTTCTGGAAGGGAATAAATGTGTGTGGCTCTTTTCTTTTTTAGCTATTTTGTAACAAAGGACAAGTGTTCGAGTAAAATCTTGAAAAAAGAAATAAAAGTATGGGTTGGCATGAAAGAAGAGTTGGAATATGTGAACAGAGCAATTTTTAAAAGCCATTTTTTAAAATCCATTTTCCAACAAGTATAGATACACATTGTTGTATTCCAAGAACTAATACAAATTGTAGGTGGAGAAGCGTCACAGAGGAAACTGGAGAGGATGATCTTGTTAAAAAACACTTTTCCAGTTCTATTTTCCATTGAAGGCTTTTTCTTATAAAAATTGTTTGCTTTTGGGGACACCTGGGTGGCTTAGTGGTCGAGCATCTGCCTTTGGCTCAGGTCATGATCCCGGGGTCCTGGGATCAAGTCCTGCATCAGGACTTCTTCTCTGCCGCTTCTTCCTCTGCCTATGTCTCTGCCTTTCTCTTTCTTTCTCTCTCTCTCTCTGTCTCTCCTGAATAAATAAAATCTTTAAAAAACAAAAATAGTTTGCTTTTAACATTTCTAAATGTTGCATTCTAAATGTTTTCAAATCAGGAACGTACACAAAGTTTTCACTTTGACAAAGTGACTTATTTTTCATTATAGTTTGCCTTAGCTAGTATAATTATCCATATATTAAATGCTACGGTGTACTTTAGAATTAGAACAAATGCTTCCAGGTGCTCTTATTTTCCAGAGATTCCTGTGACTCACTCTCTTTTAGTTATTACTAATCTGGTCAACTTGTAAAATGAGGTCCATACTTTATTGGCATTTATGGTCATGATAAGTTGTAAGACCAAAGCGCCGCTGTCCCCACTCCCCTGTTCCCGGGCTCCCCAGCAGTGACTGAGCTTGGAGCATCTAGGCCCAGAGTACTGGAATTCTGCAGGTATTCTGTGGCTACTTCTGTTTTACCCATGTCGTTTGGGATAGCATTTACTAGTAGTCTTGGACTTCTACCCTTACTGATCCAGGCCTGTTAACTAAACTCCAGTAATTCCTAAGAATTCATATGGTCCAAGTTGATGGATTGAAACCAAAGGGAAGTCTAAACTCTGCTTTTCAGCAGTCAAGTTTGTTTGTTTTAATTAAGTAAGCTCTGGGCCCAACATGGGGCTCAAACTCATGACCTTGAGATCAAGAGTTGCATGCTGTACTGCTGACTGAGCCAGCCAGGCACCCCTCAGCAGGTTTTATATTCCTTAATTTAATTCAGGGGTTCTCAATTCTGGCTGCACCTTAGAATGACTTGAGCTCTTTGCGTACTAACCCTTAGGCCCGCCTACAGAGAGAGTCCATCATATCTGTATTTTGAAGAGCCCTACCCCCCAGGCTTGTTGATCCTAAAGTACAGCCAGGGTCGAGACCATTGGGATTTTGTGGTTGACCTCTTTATTTTGGTTTTCTTGTGGTTTTCCTGTGTTTGAAGTGAACACAACTATCATCTGCCAGTCTTGTGCTGGTGCATGTGTCACTGATGTGTCCTGTCTAACTTTGATGGGTCCTTATCAAGTTCAGACGGTTTATGGGCCATTCGAGAGCAACTAGAGTTTCAGCCCCATCTGAAAAATATTTTCTGGCAATAAAAGTGCCACATTCCCTTTGGACCCAGTGAATGAGGACTAGTTTAATGTTTAACATTGTTCTTTGACTTGCTAGTTAGTCTCAACAGAACCCTGGTGACATTGCATCGAATTACATAGGCACTTATGGAAGGCTTTCCATTCCTCAGCACTGAAGAGGCAGCCAACTAAGTAAGGCCTTAGCACAAGGGACTCCAGGAGCTTATGTTCTGTTTTGTTTTGTTTTGTTTTAAGATTTTATTTATTTGAGAGACAAAGAGATAGCAAGAGAGAGCAGGAGTAGAGGGAAAAGCAGGCTCCCCACTGAGCAGAGACCCCCCACACACACACTCACCCCCATCCCCAGTCCCACTCCCACCCCCGATGCAGGACTCAATCCCAGGACACTGAGATCTTGACCTGAGCCGCTGAACCATCTGAGCCACCCAGGTGCCCCTGGAGCTTACGTTCTTATGGAGGAGATGCCCTCGAAGCCAAGAAAACAGAGGGCGGGCTTGCTTTTGCCTGGATGATTAAGTGCTACAGGACATGGAAGGAGAAAGAGAGCCCTGTGGACCAGCACCATCCAAGAAAGGCTATAGAGGAAGTAGAATTGGGGCAAGCCTTGAAAAGATTACAGTTAAAGGTCATGTGGTGACGTTTGCTGAAATTCCAGGCCTGCAGAACATTCTAGAAAACAAGGGCACAGGTGAGAGTGATGAAGTCACATGAGCACCGTGAAGCCATAGAGGGTAGGAATAGTTGATGATTAGAGCTCCCACAGGCGAGGGGAAGCAGTGTATTCATTATGAAGGACCCTCCATGACCCCTTCAGGGTTTGACCCTACATGGGAGAACTTCAAGAAGCCCACAACTAAGCCCTGGTGAGGAGGAGCAGTGCCTCAGGTGGGCACTCTCAGGGGCAGTGTGAATTTACCGAGTTGTTAGCAATGTTCTGTATCTTTTTTAATTTAAAGATTTTATTTATTTATTCATTAGAGACAGAGAGGCAGAGACACAGGCAGAGGGAGAAATCGGCTCCCTGAGGGGAGCCCAATGTGGGACTCTATCCCAGGGCTCCAGGATCACGCCCTGAGCTGAAGGCAGGCACTTAACTGCTGAGCCACCCAGGTGTCCCAAATGTTCCGTATCTTAATGAGGAGGGTGCTTACATAGGTATATGCATTTACCAAAACTCATCAATTCCACAGTTGTGCATTTTCTTGTATATAAATTATACCTCAACTTATAAATATCTTGTGAAAGCTGTATTTAAATTTTAAAAAGAGGGTTGCGTAGGCAGCTTAGTCGGTTAAGTAAGCATCTGCCTTCCACTCAGGTCATGATCTCAGGGGTCCTGGGATCAAGCCCCACATCGGGCTCCCTGCTCAGCGAGGAGTCTGCTTCTCCCTCTCCCTCTGCCTCTATCCCTGTTTATGCTCTCTCAAGCTCACTCTTTCTCAAATAAATAAAATCTTTTTAACAAATTTTAAAAAGGAAAAGAAAAAAGAGAAATCTATAGATCCAAAAGCTTAAAACCCAGAGCAACCAGTGGAAATTTGTGACAAGGATCCCGATTCTGATATCTGACAAAAGTTTTTTCTGAGACCTTGGAGAAATTTGAATACTGACCAAATATGCAGTAATCTTTAAAAAAAATTAGGATTTTTTTTTGCACTATAATTATTTTTTAAGAGCTCTTTGAGAAATACATGCTAAAATAATTATGGACGGAGCCATTGCCCTCTAGTTCTTGTTCACAGCACTCCCGTGTGAGTGGGTGGAGGGGGCTGGCTGGGGCCAGGGAGAGTGCTGATGGCTGTTGAAGCCCATGATGGGCACGCGGGGATTCGTTATACTGGTGTCTGCTTTTGTACGTCTCTGGTTTCAAAAATAATAAAAAAAACTGTTGGTGTATTTGCATTTTAAAAGTCCTCGCTGGTTTTGAATAGGAACGTGCTCAGCAAGAGTGTCTCTCCAGGAAAAGTGTGCTGGTACGTGGGGATTTGTACTGCTGAGCCCTTGGGGAGGTAACTTTGCCACATTGATGAGTGGGGCTGGAGAACGGAGGAACAGAGGCAGATGCTCTGCTTTGTTTACTTTGCTCAGAGTAAGTCATAGGGAGTCTCAGAGGTTTGTTTTTGCTGTTGGGGGAGCACATCAGGTCACAGGAGCACTAAATATTATCTGGAGGGCTCCATTCAGTGTTGCAGGTGTGTGCCGAGGAGGGAGGTGGATTTGTGGGGTCACCTGGGAGGCCCCTTGCCTACAGAGCTGGACAAGGCCACTTGTGCTACTGATTCTCAGACACAATACCCGCTCACATATTAGGAAATGTGGGTTCTGGTCTAGCTGCGAAGTTCAGAATTCTTAGCTTGGATATATGAATTAAAATTCAGGTGATCTCAGGTCACCTGGGTGGCTCAGTGGTTGAGCATCTGCCTTCGGCTCAGGGTGTGATCCCCGGGTCCTGGGATCAAGTCCCCAATCGGACTCCCCAAAGGGAACCTGCTTCTCCCTCTGCCTATATTTCTGTCTCTCCTTCTGTGTCTCTTGTGAATAAATGAATAAAATCTTTTTTAAAAACATGGGCAGCCTGGGTGGCTCGGCAGTTTGGCGCCGCCCTCGGCCCAGGTTGTGATCCTGGAGACCTGGGATCGAGTCCCAAGTCAGGCTCCCTGCATGGAGCCTGCTTCCCTCTGCCTGTGTCTCTGCCTCTCTCTTGCTCTGTGTCTCTCATGAATAAATAAATAAAATCTTAAAAAAAAACAATTTAGGTGATTTCTAATGTCTTACTATGAACAGTTTTGCCTCCCTCCACATTTTTTTTAAATCAGAGGGTCATTGTACTTTCCATAGTGGGCCGCGTGCATCAGAGTCTCTTGTGGACAGGTCGGTGGGGATGTCAGAAACGCCCACCCCTGGGGGCTCATCAGAGATGTACAGAATTGTCTTATGGCAGCAGGTGCTTAGGAATCTGCATTTTAGCAAATATCCCAGCCCATTCATAACAGTAGAGTGTGAAGAGAACTGTTGTAGAATCTATGGTGGTTCCTTTTTTCCTAATTGCCTCAAAATACAATCAGTATTTAAATTTCTTTTCTTCTGAGGAGGTAAGCAATTTCAGAGCATTAAAAAGAGTTATGATCATATTCTTATATGACATTGTGGGTAGGTTTAAATTTATTTGTATTAATAACATATTTATAATGCATACTTTAGGAAATCAACACAAGAAAAAAATTGTAACAATCTAGAATTCTTTAGCCTTAGAAAAGCATAAACAGGTTTGCTGTGTGTCCTTCCAGACTTTTTCTAATATATATACATGTAAATAGAATTTCGCCAAAATAGGTTTATTTGCCCCAAGCAATTTAATAACCTGTTTTTAAAACTCACACATTATGCTTTTCTTTCTGTGCTAAAAATGTCCACCTACATCAAAATTTTTCTTGGCTGCATAGAATTTATTTATATAAATGTGCCAGAGCTTATTTCACCAGTTTCTTGTTGACATTCTGTGATATCTCCCTCTTTCCACTGTTTTACTCATGGAGACAATGAAAATCCTTTTGTATCTTTTTGTACGTCTTTAGGATAAAATTCCTAGAAGCAAATTGCTAGTCAAAGGATTTTCTTAGTTTTTAAAATGATTTTGAACACAGTTATTATTTGCTCTAAAAAAAAAATGTCGGGACACCTGGGTGGCTCATTGGTTGAGCATCTGCCTTTGGCTCAGGTCAAGATCTTGGGGTCCTGGGATCAAGTTCTGCACAGGCTCCCCACGGGGAGCCTGCTTCTCCCTCTGCATATGTCTCTGCCTCTCTCTGTGTGTCTCTTATGAATAAATAATAAAAAATGTCAAATACAGGGACAAGTTAAAATCTCCATAGCTTCCAGATAACTTTTTTATATTTTTTAATAGGATCACTTATGTAGAATCTTATTACCTGCTTTTCTCATGCCATACATTGTAAAAATCTTTCCGTGTCAGCCACATTGGAAATATCGTGATATTCTTATGACATTAATTATATGCACTTAACTAATCTGATTCTTCTGCTTTAGTCAGGGAACAAGTACTAAGTACCCAAAATACACAAAAGCCTTCTAGTAGCTGTGAGAAGAGAAAGTTGATTCGAATGGTTTCGTGCCCTCACAATCCTTACAGACAGAAGGGCGTCTCAGGCAGTCCCATGAGTCCTCTAGCACTTTGTCTTCCAGATCCTCTAAGAGGGTCTGAGAGCTGGCCTGGGAGAGGCAGGGGAAGGAAAGCCATTTTTAGTTAGGTTGGGGAAGGCTCAGAAGAGAGGGTGATGGAGGGCTTGACCCCACGAAGGTGGGGAGCAAGAAGTGTTCCCAGTAGAGCAGCAAACCCTGAGACGTGCTGTCAGGAAGATGAAAGACCCCCACCCTCAGCATCCCATTCCTGGGGAGAAAGGCAGTCCTGCCCACCAAGGGGACCCCAGGTGTAGTGGGAAATAAAGGTGGAGAGGTAACGAGATGAGCCAGCTTGTGGATGGTCCAGAATATGTGGCCAAGTAGTGTGGGTGGCGTTTCCTGAGCAGAAAGCAATGTTTTTCAGCTTTGCACAAGTCTGTTGGAGCTGGATTGCACTGGGATTTGTGGGGCTGGGGTATCACTCTGCAGCTGTGTGTTTGAGAGGCTGTGGTAGAAGAAGAGGGCCATCAGGATCCCGCGCTGAGGGTCCTCCCCGGGCTGGGCGGGGGCACCAGGCGCAGAGAGAAGAGAGGGAGTGGACGGACAGGCCTGGGCAGACCCGGATGTGGAGACAAAGGGAAGGGTAAGGGTCAGGAAGGCCTTGGGGTGGGGTTTGGGTGGCTTCCATAGGACTGCCCTATATGCAAAAAAGAAAACAGGGAGAGGGCACCTGGCTGGCTCAGTGGTTGAGCATCTCCCTTAGGCTCAGGTCATGATCCTGGGGTCCTGGGTTCAAATCCTGCATCGGGTTCCCCGAGGGGAGCCTGCTTCTCCCTCTGCCTGTGTGTCTGCCTCTCTCCGTGTGTGTCTCTCATGAATAAATAAATAAAATCTTAAAAATAAATTTAAAAAAAGAAAACAGAGAAAGGCACTTGAGAAAATGAGGAGTTGCAAAAATATTTTTTAAAAATTTGTTTAGCCCGTTTTGTTTGGCCCTCCGTCACATGCTTCTGCACCTTCCTTCCTGACAGGAAGTTTGGAACACACCTGTAGGTGCGGAGGCCTTCCGGCAGGAGCTCCATTCAGCAGTCAGGCGTCGCGGCACGAGCAGGCGGTGGGGCCCACGGAAGGGAGACCCCCGGGCGGCCAGGACGCCTTCCCCCCTCAGGAGAGCACGCTGTCCCCCGTGAACCTGACGGACGACCAGATCGCCGCCGGCCTCTATGGTAACTTCCCCCCTCAGCCCTTCTCGGCTAGGGGATCCCGGGACCGGCGCTGCAGTCCATGGCCGAGTGCCTCATAGATGGACCTGGAAGAGCCATTAACCTGAGAAGTGTTAGAAAGGTTGGCTTAGAATATCTTTTAAAAAGATGGCTACAGAGGGGAGTGGGCCGTCCCCTGAAGTAAACTCCTCAGATTTTGTAAGTTGTGAAATATTTTATTTTATTTTTTTAATTTTTATTTATTTATGATAGTCACAGAGAGAGAGAGAGAGAGAGAGAGAGGCAGAGACATAGGCAGAGGGAGAAGCAGGCTCCATGCACCGGGAGCCCGACGTGGGATTCGATCCTGGGTCTCCAGGATCGCGCCCTGGGCCAAAGGCAGGCGCTAAACCGCTGCGCCACCCAGGGATCCCTTTTTTTTTTTTTTTTTTTTTTTTTTAAAAAGTTGTGAAATATTTTAAATAGCATTTCACTCCTTCGCTGTCTGGCAGGCATAATTTTTCCCCAGATTATCTCAGCTGGAGGAAAAGAACAATTACAATCCCTATTTTTGTGCCTTCGTGGTTTTTGAGGCCTCAGTGAGATACGACTTCACTTTAAAAACAGTGGAGCCTGATTTAAACACTAGTTGTCACTGCTTTTGTTCTGTCTAGAAGTACTAATGGGGGGGGGAGTTTCCCATTTAAAGAACTGCAGATTATTTTCTTTACACGCATACATCTTTCCAGTGGATTCTGGGCACATTTCTCATATGCACGTGCCACGATCTATCCTAGATTTACGTGAATGAGAGAAAAAAAAATGAATGTGAGGAAAAAAAGATTTCTTGCTCCCTTAACTTGGATGGGTGTGAATTGTGTTCATTTTGCTCCGCTTGATTCCCCTTTTCGCAGTATGTACAAATAGTGAAAACACACTCAAGTCTATCATGAAGAAGAAGGATGGCAACCGAGATTCAAATGGAGCGAAGAAGAATCTCCAGTTTGTCGGCATTAATGGAGGGTAAGGAAAGATGGCCCACCAGCGGTCTGTATGTGCTCTGTCTGTCTCCTGGGCCTCCTGTCTTCTCACGTCCCACTCAGAGGGGCCCGGGATGGGCTGCAGCCACATCTTGGTGACGGATGAGCCCCTCAGAAAGGTGCACTGGGCTTCTCTCTTCTCCTCTCCATGCTGTCTCTAAGGATATGCCACTCTCGAAAGGACACCTGGTGACGCTGAGCGGTTGGCATCTTCCCGCCTCTGGTCTGAAAATGGTAGTCTTCAACAAAAGCCGCAGGCAGCAGGTGTCCTGCGGTGTTGGACAGCTTGGTCTTACCCGTGTCAGACTCAGAAACCAACAGAAAGAGGCGAGAGCATCTCTCCACGGGCCGGTGACGGGCATCCACTCCTTCAAAATGGGTTCTTTGGCTTCGCTCTCCATGCCTACGTACAAAATTGTAGGTCCTGTCCCCTGACCCATAATCTGGCTGTGCCGTCAGTGGTTTACCTTCTAACCAGAATGTTTGATTGGCTGTCTATTCCTTCTCATTGGGCCACATAAATAGTTAAGCCTGTTTGCCCTCCTGCAGTTGAATCAGAGCAGCTAATCTGTTAATCTGGACACGGCCTCGGCCTCGACACGAAAGCAGTGATGCAGTTAGTTGAGATAACGTTGATAGCAAAGCGTACGATTGACATTTAACTTCATGGGGCCTATTTTCTGAATCTTTGAAGCTTAATTGGGTAGCGTGGCCCAGGAGGTTTGCGGGGAGCGGGACATGTACCAGAGGAACTCTTGATTACTTATGTAATCTGTTCACTGGTAATCTGTTCATCATGACACTGGGACGATTAATGGAGCAAAATAGGAAGAATGTAAGGGGAAAAAAAAAAAGGAACAGAAAAAATGAACCACTGCAGACTTGGCTTTCGTGAAGTAAGTTTCCTTTGACCTGCACTAAGCCAGACATGCTATATATATGTATTTCTTTTTTCCTGCAAGTAGTATAACGATACCAATTGGCAACACATGTTACCCCTTTCAGGTCAGAACCCATTCAAAGCCACCATATTTTTAAATAGACCTTCCTTTGAACTTCTAAATGCAGAGTCTAAAGCCACCGGTCAAATGTCTGGAGTCTGTTAGCGGCTTTCCCTGCGTAAGAATTTCTGTCCCGGGGTCTTTCTGGGCGCACCTTGCATCTCCTGAACTCCCAATTGCCACCTAGGTATGAGACAACTTCAAGTGATGATTCCAGCTCGGATGAAAGCTCTTCCTCCGAGTCAGATGACGAGTGTGATGTCATTGAGTTTCCTCCTGAGGAAGAGGAGGAGGAAGAGGAGGAGGAGGAAGACACCCGGGGAGTGGCAGAAGGGCAGCATGCAGTTAATATGGAAGGTTTCAAGTCCGCCGGGGCGGAAGATGAGATGCAGGTTCCAGAATGTGAACCTGAGAAGGTGGAAATCAGAGAGAGGTGTGGTACCCTCCCCTTCCCTCCCTAACCCTTCCCACTTTTCAATGTCCTTTGGCGAGAGAATTAGCCGATTCGGAGATTTTGCAGCTGTAACTACAGGTTGGGTCTCTCCCATCCCCAAAGGAGGGTACGTACGCAGAGGCACGACTGTCGTGTCGTGATGCTGATAAATACAGGTGCAGAGGGAGGTAACTCTGAGATTTCCCAAAGAGAAGGGCCTAATCAAGCTGTCACCTTTGTTGCCTTTACATTTGTGTGTTAGCTCATTTTAACGTGCAGAGCCACCGCCCACAGAACTGTCCTGTGCCACGATGGTCTCCAGTGTTTGAACAATCCCGCTTAGACTTGAAGGCATGTTAGAATATTGTGTGGCCGGCGCATTTCTTTCGGGTTTCAGATTTTATCATCAGCCATTTGTCTCGATACAGATGTCATTACTGTTACGATGGGATCGCTGTGTGTGAGAGGAGCGCATTTTTTGGCCTCAGCCAAAGATCACATTCACTGCAGACATGATATAATCAGTCACATGTCTGCATCTTGTGGCTCCTTGAGTGAAAGGGAACACCCCAAGAATGGGTTCGGGAGTCTCCTAAACAAGCAGCTGAGATACCAAATAAACACTCTGGTTGGCTGAAACATGTACCTAGGGGTGTAGTGCATTTTAAAGACTGCTAGCAAACGTGGAACCGGTGCTTATAAAACAGAGACTAGAACAGATGGAAATTTCAAGATGGTTTTTCGCTGTGTGAAGTATAAATAGAACATTTCAGAAAATTTCTATCTAATCTTGCAAATGAAAGTGTAACTGCATTAACACAAGGTAAGTATTTCTAGCTCATATTTCCAAGTATTTTCACATGGCTTGGAATCTTGTCATCTAGGGTTTTTTTTCTTAAACAGTTTTGTTGAGCTATGATTGATATACCACATGTCATCCGATTCGTAAGTTCATATTTTCATGGGGGGTTAAACACTCTCTAAGCTCAGATGTGTGGTTTGCTGGGTCAGCATAGTTGGATACGTGGTCATTCTGACCTCGTCAACACCTTAAGGGTAAAAATATTTTTAAGAACTTAGAAGAAAAGGTTCCTCCAGGTGTTATCCCATAACGTCAAAAAGGCCAAACAGGTAAAGCTGAAAGCTGCCCTTAAGGGAAAGGCCTGATGAGCTCTGGAAGTCCTTGGGATGCCTGTGTGGCCTCTAGGCAAGCACCACACACACCGTGGGGCCTCTTGCCTTTGAAAGGGTTCCAGGGTTTGAAAAACAAATGCCTTTCCTTTGATGACCAATCCTGAACACTCTTTCTTTTATCTTGTCCCGTTATAGGTATGAATTAAGTGAAAAGATGTTGTCTGCGTGCCACTTACTGAAAAATAACATAAATGACCCCAAAGCTTTGACCAGCAAAGATATGGTGAGTCGGCCCATCAGACCTTGTCCCCAGTTGGTACAAAGTGCCAGAGCAGATGGCAATGTAAGGGTGTCTGTCGCCTGCCCCTGAACTCTTGGCACCCCCATGCTTCCCCCCCCCCCAAGATACTTCTAGCTCGTGTAGTGGAGCAAGCATCATACTGCCCTCCTCACACTGCGAACATCTCCCTTGGGCCCAACATCAGACATCCCCCCCAACCCACACTGTGCTTTGCTCAGGCATGAAGCCTCTGGGAGGGAGGGCTAATCGTACTCAGTGGTCAGCTCTCTACGTGTTCTGCTTCCATTCACAGAGCCTTGTGATCCAGGGAGAAGAGTCACCAGAATTTTCTCTTTTTTTTTTCTTTTTTCTATTTTTTAAGTTAGCATACAGTTTCTTAAAAGCAACCTCTCTGGGCCGAGGTCAGCATTCCTTTCAATTATGCAAGTGCATATTATGTTCTCATGTGGAATGCAGGCGGCCACTATTTTTAAACTTAGGAGTCACTGCACTTGTCCTCTTTGCCTGGTTTGACAGACTCGGAAGCACATGGCAGAGAAGCCGGTGGCTGCTTCAGTAGTACACAGGACACAGGCACAGGACACAGGAGCATTTCTGTGGCAGATGGTGAATCTGACACCATTGCCAAGTATGTCCCTCCCTTGTGTGTTGGTGAAAGTCTTGAGGTGCAGCTTCTCTTACAGGTCAGACCCAGACCAGCCTCTGGTTGGCAGTTCTCCTTGGTGCATTCGGAAGACGTAGATGCTCATGTTACATTACATAGAATTGGCATTTGAATCTGTACATTTTATCAATGTGAAGTTTTATGCCATATAACACAAATCAGCAGCTAGTGAGAAAGTCGATTTATGAGTCTCACCAGATGATAAAGCCATGAAACAAAAATGTTAGAACTAGGGCCACCTGGGTTGAGCATCTGCCTTTGGTTCAGGTTGTGATCCCATGGTCCTGGGATCGAGTCCTGCATCAGGCTCCCCGAGGGGAGCCTGCTTCTCCTTCTGCCTGTGTCTCTGCCTCTCTCTGTGTGTGTCTCATGAATGAATGAATGAATGAATGAATAAAATATTTTTTTTAAAAATGTTAGAACTAGAAGGGACATCAGGGATTCCCTCATCCCATAAAGGCACAGTTTTCCTCATGGACAACACACAGTCTATAAGAAAGAACTGGGACAGCTGTCACGGGTGTGAGAGGTACGTGAGCATACCTGCCTGTGAGGCCATGCTGTTCTGGTCTGTTCTGCTTTATTTTCTAAGATTTTTTAAAATTTATTTATTCAGGAGAGACACAGAGAGAGAGGCAAGCAGAGACATAGACAGAGGGAGAAGCAGGGTCCACGCAGGGAGCCCGATGTGGGACTCGATCCTGGGTCTCCAGGATCACGCCCTGGGCGAAGGCAGACGCCCAACCTCTGAGCCACCCAGGCGTCCCTGTTCTACTTTAACTGAGACCCTAAAGGTTATGGGTTTTGTCAAGAGTTCGTTAACTAGCAATTAGTACTGGGGCAAGAACATACCTCTCGAATACTTGTCCCTGTTTTATTTATCCTGTGTCATATTACCTTATCATATGACATCCTTCTTTAAAATTATGGTTTCTTCTCATATTTGTTTATATTGCTGTAGAAACTTAAGTTTCTCGGAGCCAGCTGTGTCTTGACATTGAGTCAGTGTGCTGAGAGAGGAACACAGTGGTGATGTTTACAGAAGAAGACACTACATAAAATCCCTAGCCTGGGGCGAGGGCAGACACAGAAGTACCTGTTGAACTTCATCAGTATAAAGTAGATTTCTGTCTATGCCTCGGTCACAGGTAGCAAAACCATGAAATGTCACAGCATTGTTAATATTTCCCACGAGGTTTAATGTGAACTTAGAACAGGTTCTTCTAGACCTTAGGTATTATAGCTGCAATATATTTTTTCTTTTACCGTTCTCCAAATACGGGGTTATGTGGTCTTCAGGGAGGAACTTTTCCATTTCTCTGGCCCCAGGTTGCCAAGTATATTAACACTGTGGTCAGTACCTTTTTGGTTAAGTTGAACTGTTTTGGTGAAAAAGTGCTTAAGGAATTGTGCCATGGAAAGTGGTAGACAAGTGAATGATCACAGTGGCCAGAGCCAATAACCATGACAGGACAGCCACCCACAGATAGAGCAGAACAGAATTCAACACCCAGATGACACAAGTTCCCTTCTTCCCGTGTAAGGACGGACTCCACAGAAATGGAAATCTGAATATGTGAGCAGAAGAAAAGAAAACGTTAGATGAATTTTTTTCCCTCCCAAGACCCTTTTCACCAAGTGACATAAAATATGATTGAATGGGCTGAAACTGAATCGTTAGTAGCAGGACGATAAAGATGCAGAAGCCAGTACAATTCCAGCTCCAACTTTTCTGTAGGGGGGGGGACTTTCTGGGTTCTGGTGCTGTTGATACAGGCTTTCCATCTTTCTTTAAAAAAGCGAAGCAAAAATGAACGGTAGACTAGTGTAAAAGAGGGCTCACGGACAGAGCATTATAGCTCTTCCCATCACCAGCCCTGGCCATGCACAACCTGCATTGAACTTTATGTGGCCCGGGTTTGACTTGATTGCTCATGAAATAAGCCCCGTGTTCATGTGTCCACAGCCTAAGCAAGGGCATGCAGGGCTCATGATCAGATGCAGAAGACTCCTAAATGGGAGATGTAATTTGTCTTGAACCGGTTTTTTAATCCCTTTGCATGGTTGAATATTTGTATTTGGGGTTGGAGTGAGGATTGGGCTGGCTACGTACTGCCCGCCTTTCAGCCCAGCGCTGCAGGGATGTGGAAGGAATTGAGGGTGGTCTGCATAGGAAGAAGGCAGCAGAATTAAGTGCGAGTGAAGTCATTTTTTCTGTCCTGATTATTCTGAAAATCATGTGCAGGGCCAGCATAATTACATAATATTAATGGCTCAGTAATCAGTAGAGCCAGGCCTAAGTTTTTTTTTTTCTTTCTTTTTAATGTGTATTGCCTCGTTTGTCCTCATCCTAAGCCCTGTGGGGAGAAGGTATTTTTATTGCCCCCATTTTGCAGATGAGTAAACCGAGGCAGAGAGTAAGTATCTTCCCCAGGAGACTAGAGCTCACAAAGTAGCAGAGCCGGCATTTGACCGTGGCTGGTAGAGCCCCTGAACGGTGCCATATGGCCTCTTCTAGAGAGTTAGATCATGTCTGTGGTTGAAAATCAGGAGGGATGCTCCCGTTTGGAGTCTGAGGCCCTCTCGGGGCCCTGGGTTTCCTTAGCTGTCCGTCGACAGCCAATTCTAACTGCACACACTCTGACTATAAAAGGCCTCGCTTCTCGGGCTTTCGGCTGGGTCCCGGGAAGGTCTATAAATAGAAGGACTAACGGCCGCTTGGCGGTGTCTTTGGCAGCGCTTCTGTCTGAACACCCTGCAGCACGAGTGGTTCCGCGTGTCCAGCCAGAAGTCGGCCAGCCCGGCCATGGTGGGCGACTACATAGCCGCCTTCGAGGCCATCTCCCCGGACGTGCTCCGCTACATCATCAACATGGCCGATGGCAACGGCAACACGGCCCTGCACTACAGCGTGTCCCACTCCAACTTCGAGATCGTGAAGCTGCTCCTGGACGCCGGTGCGTGGGCCGCCGGGTCGGGAGTCGCTCCGAGAGGCTGGTCGCTCCGCTCCCCGGGGCCCTTTCTGTTGCTCTCCCACAGGATGTGGCAAGAAGAGCCTTCCTGAGTCATTGGGGGGGGCGGGGGTCGGGGGGGGGGGCAGGCTTGACCTCGCCACAGAGCTGGTGACACAGATTCCAGGTCCGTTTTGGAAGGAGGTTTGGGGGATCGTCTTGCAGCTGTCCAGCTGCATTCGGGCGAGCTGTATCCCCGGCGATGAGCAGGACTCGGGGCCCCTCCTGAGCTGCATCACGCAGGCTGGGCAGGTGCACGCTCGGGGGACAGATCTCTGCTCACGCGACCAGAGTCACGGCTTCGGTGTTGGCGGGCTGCTCTTTGTGTCCTCGCTCCACGACCCCGGCCCACCACTCTGCAGCGGGCAGTGTGCCGGTAGCCCAGACGGGGGCCGTGCAAAGCCGTTGTCATGGATTGTAGCAGAATCGTGACCATTGCCACCAAAATATGCCCTGTTACTGGGGACTCAGCACAGAGTGAGGAAAGTGCTCTTCTTGTATCTGAGCCACAGGAATGAGAACAGTGAAACTTCTGGTTTCTAATTGGAACATCCCATCCCAGAATCCAGCCACTGCGTGTTGTAGACCCGAAGCAAGGGTGTGCCCCATAGAAGGGTCTCCTTGGAGGGTAGTGAGCTCTCAACTTTTTGTTCAAATACAGTAGCCAGTGATACATACAGTCCCCAAGTCCCTCTGATTTATTTTTGGAAATATGTGTTTTTACTTCTAGTATGTGACTGATAGAGAATTTTTACGCTACCTCGATCTAATTAGTGAGAACACAGTGAGAACATTTGATTTAGCTTATGCAATAAAATTGTCCAATCCCCCCCATACCACTTCTTGATCCAACTCTCTCTAATTTCTTCTACTCCATTTCAGGGAAATCAGATTCATGCATGGAAGTCACCAAGCACATTTATCTCCCCTTCTAAGTTTGCTTCATTCCCAACAGATGGGGCTACATGAGGCTAAAATTGCTTCCGTCCTAGAGGAATTCCAAGCCTCCTTCCCTTTAGACTTCCCAGACTATAAACAGAGCTGCTGGTACTGTCAGCCCACGTTGTTGTTTAAACAGAGAAGTGGATAATATCCAGAAAAGCCAAAAAACAAGATTTCAGATTGCTCTTGCAAGTAACTGTGTGATCTACCCTTGGAAAATGTGTGTGGACAAGATGTTTTTTGGTAAATTAAGATTTCAGCTCCACCATGGGATAGCTTTGCTTACTCACCTGGCTGGATATAACCGGACCCTGTACTGTTCCCCATTAGAAGTGAGACTGGGGTTGCATAGGACACAGGTGCCTGCAGCATCTGTCAAGGACCAAACATCACAGATAAGGAGGAGCCTCAGAGAGCTCATCTGCCCATATGCTCCTCCATCACATAGCTTTTTCTTTCTCCTATTCTACATTAAAAGGCATGCACTTGTGTGTAAATGCTGTCATGTCCCTACTATGCTGGGGCTTTTGGGGTTTTTTTGTTTGTTTGTTTGTTTGTTTGTTTTTGAGTTCAGGGGAAGTTTTCATGGTACTTCTTACCTCCTTGTGATGGAGGCATCCTGAGCAATTCTAACTATATTTGGTCACACAGGAAAGCTTCCTCCCAGCACTCCCCATTCTTTTCCACTTTTTTAGAAAGTGCTAAAGGAATTTAAACAGGATTATTTAGACCCCAACGCCTCCGTAAGAATTACAGAGACAGAAAAGGTCTGGTTCACTGTGTCTGTTGGTCGCTGGCCTCTGTCGTCTGCCCTCAGACCACAGTTCCTAAACAGCTAAGCTCTAGGTGTCATGGGATTGGAATTCAGCTTTCAAGGGCCCCCAGCAAGTCAGAGGAGGGAACTCTGGGTCTCAGAATGAGTAGTGATTTCTGAGTGGGTGATGCCATAGTCTGTTCCCTACACAAGCCTTTACAAATCCTTGCTATTCGTAGCTCTCCCTGCGGCCTTCGTTCCAAAACCACGATGCCCTAAACACAGAGGAATGTCCACATCCCATTACCATGGGCTCTTCAAAGCAACCATCCTGAGAACAAACCCCTCAGACCCTTTCTGGGCTGTTGCCGTTCAGCCACCAGTTGTGACCAAGAGGTGCCGTGAAGGCTTACTCTCACTTCAGCTTCTGGCCTCACAGGATACCGGAAAACCTTTTTTTTCCTTTAGTATGAAAACATCTCTCTCAGTTCCTTCTGAGTCACCCTGGGACTTGGAGCCCTTGGAGCCCTTTCACTGGCCTCTTCCAATGAACCCCATTCTTTTGGTCAGTGGGGAGAATGGATGCCGCCAGGCGGCTTCTCCCCGACGAGCCTCGTGTCTTTGCAGATGTGTGTAACGTGGATCACCAGAACAAGGCGGGGTACACCCCCATCATGCTGGCAGCCCTTGCTGCCGTGGAAGCACAGAAGGACATGCGTGTTGTGGAGGAACTCTTCGGCTGCGGTGACGTGAACGCCAAAGCCAGCCAGGTGAGCGCACCTGCTGCCTGAGTCCACGCACACACCTGGCCCTGATCGCATCTGAGGGCCCGGGAGCCCCACCGGCTACCCGGTGGTGGCTGCTTCCTCACTGTCTCCCTGTTGTGTCTGCACGCCAGGCACGGAGTGGCCCTGGTCCATATGTGTCCCCAGCTGGACTTTTAAGCACCTCTGAACTTTCCAGCTCCTTGTTATGATGAGACAGATCCTTGAATGACAGGAGGGAAACTGACTCGTCACTTTATGATCTTGCATGGCTGGGAGCTCAGAATTAGAAACTCTTTCTCGTGCCCGCCACCACCCAGCCCCAGGTTAACTCCTGGCCTGCTGTGTTCCATCTATCATCACGCTGTCCCCCTACCACCTCCTGCCCCCATGACCCCAGCCCCCATATAAGCTGCTGATGCACCCCCCTCCAACCACAGGCAGGACAGACGGCCCTCATGCTGGCCGTTAGTCACGGGCGGATCGACATGGTGAAGGGGCTGCTGGCCTGCGGGGCCGACGTCAACATCCAGGACGATGAGGGCTCCACTGCGCTCATGTGCGCCAGCGAGCACGGCCACGTGGAGATCGTCAAGCTGCTGCTGGCTCAGCCGGGCTGCAATGGCCATCTGGAGGACAATGTGAGTGAGCCTCCGTGGCCTCCGCTGGGCCTGCCCCCCAGGGCCCTTTGGTGGAGGGAGAAGAGCCCTTCCTCCAAGATGTTCACTAGGGATTTCGTGGGGTGGTCCGGGCTGCCTCCCTTCCCAGCCCAGCTTGGCAGCATTTCCTCTGGACAAGCTCGCATTTCCGTTAGCTAGAGCCAAAGGCAGGACGGTCAGGCCTCAGCCCCCACAGTCATTACAGGAAGGGGGTGACGGGTGCGTCCGAGCACCAGCACGTGGAAGGGGAATGCACAGATTTATGGCACAGAGTAGGTTTAGTGTAGGCAACTCACAGGTCCATGAAGAAGAGAGGACCAGGTCCCCAGAGTGTCTGGAAATCTGGGTTGCTGGTCGTTCCAGGCCAAATTCCTGGTTGACTAGAGCCAATGGTTAGCGCAGTGAAGTACTCTCCCACGCCCGAAATGAAGACAGCCGTGCCCTTCCCTGGGGCCCATTGGAGTGAATGGCCCAAGCATCTCGTCAGCTTGGCCCTGCAGACCGTCAGGCTCCTTTGAACACATGTCTCCACTCCTGTCTGGCTTTTCCATCATCATAGCCCCCATCTGGTCTTCCGGTTCCCACGCCGTCCCTGTTCCAGATAACCCCTTGCCTGGAAAACACTGTAAGGGGATCTGCTGCTTCGGGCCAAAGGGGAGGAGTATCTGTAGGTGAAGGCACAGAAACTAGCATTTGGGTGGTGACAGGGTTCAGAGTGCAGATGTCGCAGAGGTCAGGCTGGGTTGGTTCTTTTGGGAAGTTTATCTCAGTGGAGCACGGGTTTCGCCCAGAGCTTCCTCCAGCTCCAAACATGTAGAAAAGTTAGAAGGAAAATACTCCTTTTTGCACTAAACGTCACATTCCCTTGGGCCCGAGCCAGCAGGAAGTGCAAACCAGAGCAGGCATTTACTGGCACCGAGGACAGGGGGGCTGGTGGTGGGCTTGCACGGTGGCCAACGCGTCCCCAGCAGTGAGCAAGCTGCGCTGGTTCCAGGCACCTTTCCCGTCATCCTCTGGAACGGAGGGAGCATTTCCAGCTCACCTCTCCTCAGGAGGACTTTGTGTTTCACGTGTCTTGATTTTTGTTTGTTGGCTTTTCCCTCTCTCTCAGCAAAGAACAGCCTGTAGATGTAAGTAACAACACGTAACAAGTAGGTAGAGCCACAGTGGCTTCCAGAAATGCTAGTCCCCTCAGCTAATTGTCTGCGTCCTTCACCCTTCACGGAAGAGGAGGCCTTGCAGCTGGCCTTCCCAGGACAAGTAGCCCCGAGAATTCCAGGTAGGCGGGAAGGACTGTAAGGACAAGAATTGCTTCCTGCTGCCAGTGACCAGAAGACCTTCCTTACCCTAAGACCAGACAGAAAGTAAATGGCATGTAGATATTATTCGCAGCGTTGGGCGGGTGTGCTTAGGGCTGGAGGGCCGGTTCCCGCCCCAAGGGCACAGTTGAGAGACCTTTGGCAAACTGCAGGCTGTCCAGACATACACTGGGGTACTACCTGCTTGCTGTAAAGATAGGAAAAAAAGAAACTTTGGTTTCCAGCTGGTGGGAAGAGCAGGTGTGTAAGGGCCTTGAGGGCTGCCTGCATTTGTTGGGGGTGCACAGGGCTCGCCCCTACACACTGGCCTCTGTGACACAAACCACGGATAAAAAACTTCATGGATCTTAGAGAGTATTTGTTGGGCCACCTGTCAGCTATCTGGAAATTTGAAAAACCCACCCTGGCTTGTTCTTTTCCATTTAAGGATGGCAGCACCGCACTCTCCATAGCCCTGGAGGCTGGACACAAGGACATTGCGGTTCTTCTGTACGCCCACGTCAACTTCGCCAAGGCTCCGTCTCCGGTCAGTGTTGCGCGTTGGGGCATTAGGGAACGGGCTGGAGCCCGCCGGGTGGGTGGTCCCCCCTTCTTCAAGGAGCTGACGGGAGACATGGGGTTTCTGACGACTCTGAAAATGGAAGTTTTAGCCTAGAGCTTAAGAGTTCGCTATTTTTGCCATACCCAGATGGCTGGGAGTGCTAAAGGTTAGCGCAGCACGGGCTGGGCCTCTGCTTGTCCCCAGGAGATAGATGCTCCAAAGCCCTCGCGTGAAGGGTTTATGAACACAATGAACCCAAATGGCACATCGTGTGCCCATGAGTACATACTGCTCCTTTCCTGGGTTTTCTCCTAAAGCAGACAGTGACCAGCGACCTGTGGTCCAAGAGTCTGCACTTTGCAGGACCTTGACCTCCCAGAACAGTCGGATGTGGCACCTGCTGAGCCCAGCCGGCTCCAGCGTGGCCGCTGCCAGTGGGTCTCTATCCCACCTTCCAGCTGTCCTCGCTCTGGCTCCTGGGTGGTTGTCAGCTGTGGTGGACAGAGTTCCTAGGTCACAGAGGACACTGCCTGAGGTCATGTGCTAACCCTGCATTCTTTTTTTTTTCCCCCTCTCCTGGTCTCTAGGGCACCCCAAGGCTTGGAAGGAAGACATCTCCTGCTCCCACCCACCGAAGTTCCTTTGACTGATGATACACAAATAACCGTCCATTTACATGCCACCATTAAGCTGCTAAATGTTCCTGTTGGGGTGACAGATACTGAATGTATATGTATCGTGCCTGAGCTCACCAGCAAACAGAACGGGAGGGCTGAGGCCTGGAGCTGCACAGCGGAGGCTGAGGCAGCAGGAGCTTGCCCCCGGCCCCTGCCGCCTCCCTCCTGGCCATCTTCCCTCTGCCTCGGGTGTGCTTACCGCCCCCCGCCCCCCGGCTCTGTTGCTGTGGAGTCTCTGCTCCGTTATGTACAGTCGTAGGATGTCGTAACCTGACCTGAGCAGGCACCGTCTCCTCCTTCCCTCCTCCCCTGGCCCCCACCAGGAAGTGTCCACTTGTCACCGGCTCGGTGTTTTTAAAATTTAAAAATGTTCCACAAGTATTTATATTTACTTGATGTAAATATAAATTTTCCATTGGAAAGCTCTCTGAAAAGTCCATTCCAGGATGGTTTTGTTGACGTGTGTGTGTATTTACTCTTCTAAAGTAATTACTTGGCAGCGGAGGTGACCGATCTTCAGCACCTGGGGCCTGGTCTGGGAGATTTCTGGTTTAAAACTCAAAAAGCGGGACTCTCTAAAAAGCAGAAAACTTATGAAAGGAAATCTTTTCAGTGGGGTTGATCTAGGTGGCTGTATTACATGACTTTTTATATGAAAGGTATCTATATGAAATGACAGCAGTATTTTCGACTTTTATATTCCATAGTCACTGAGACATGAAGTACTACGTGTTACGTTACCGTGTTTTTTATTAATCATCGCCCAAGTCCACGTCTGATGGCAAAGGTTGGATCGTGTTAGAGGAACCGGCTCTGTATTTGCCTCTGGGGAAACCTAGTGTAGTTCTCTGCGTATTTATGGATTCCTTTCTACTAAGCCACATTTACTTTGGTCTTACGTGTATTTAAATGTTTGAAGTGCCTTAGACTCTTGCCATATTTTCAAAATAAAATTTCATTAAGCCCTTCCACCTGTCCCTCCTTCGTCTCCGACAGCGGCCTGCCTGGCCCCATTGAATTCTGGTGGTGGCAGCACCCAGGCCGGCAGAGGGTGCGGGTGGGGAGCGCTGGCCAGCTGCCCCTGCCCTCGACCGAGAGGGGACCCCTCCCGAGAGCACCACCCTGTACAAACAGCTCTGCCCCTTGCCCAGTTGCCCATTGCGCATCAGAAGCGTGAGACCGTATTTGGCAAGCAGCTCATTAGACAGGTAATCTCCGAGGGGAGGCAAGTTAGCTGTTCTCAGGTGCAGAGCACTGGCCTCTGCACCTCGTTTTGGGTGCAGCTGCTGGCTTGCAGTCTTTTTTACAAAGTTAAAGGGCACTGAGTCCATCCCGTTATAAGGAAGCGTAAAAAAATTAATTCAAAACAAAAAATGAAGAAGTATGAAGGCTGAAATGTAGATGAGATGTTTGGGCCCGGGCCCAGGTGGTGAATTTTAACCCAGGCTGTTTGTGAGAACCAGGTGCCCCGGGGAAAATATCACGGAGGCTTTTCTCACACCTTTCTTTCCTCTCATCTGTTCATCCACTGCTGAGCTCAGGAAAGAGAACAGAGGACAGATTTTTTTTCAGCAGGTGTGCCCCATGGTGTCTGTCCGGGAAAGCCTGTTTCACGGGCTGGGAGGAATGCGTCGTTTAGAGGAAGAACTCAGAGGAGCTGGGAAAAGTGGTGCTAGGAGTTGAGGCCTACTTGGGACGGTAAGAGATGCCCCCCACCTGGGGCCCATGCTGGGGTGTCTGGGGCAGAAGGGCGCTGGACCTGGACCATGAAAGTGAGATTGCAGCTACCTGGAGGCATGAGCACCTTTGTCCATCCCAGGACAGATCCGCTAGCTACAGGATTGGGGCTAAATTTCGATTCACATCGTTACTGAGGCTCCTTCAGACCTGAAATAACATGATAAATTAAAGCAGAAGAGCGTTTGTGTTTAAAGAAAAGTAGGTCTGGGTTTCCTGCCCCTTAAATGGCATGACATCCCTTTTGAGTAGGCAGGGCTGTATCTCAGGTGGTTTGAGGTCTTGAGGGTGTTGTTCTGTGTGAGAAAGTAAGTCGTTCATGTTGTCCGTGCACGAGAAAATGAATCCTACATCCCTGTGCTGCATTCAGATGCCATAGACTAAATTTTGCAGTAACAGAGTGAGCGATTGTTTTATCATGGAGTGAGGTCTCTTTCAATCCATATCTAGCTTCTGGATATGCCAGCCTTATGCCTTGTCTCCTCTGCCTTGTCTACTCTGGGCACTTAGAAGGCTTTTTATCTTGGGATCTTGGCACATTATATAAACCTAGGCTGATTCGCCCCCATTGGTTTCACTGCAGTTTCTGGAGGTGCGTGTCCATAAAGGGATTTGAGGCAGGCCACTTGGCCAAGGCTCCCCGAGTGCGGCCAGTGTAGGCCTGGAGACTCTTGAGGTGGATTTCTGGTTGACGCGAGGAGAAGCCAAAGCCTTTAAGTGGCAGCCTCTTTTTTCAGGCAGCCTTGCCCTGTAGAATTAGAAGCTGAAGGCCGGCATCCTCCCCCAGACAAAAGGAATAAAGCAGTGGGAACTTTGAGATTTCTAACATTAAGAAAGTGAAACACGAGTCGTCCTGCCTCCGTTGTGACTTAAGGAATGTAAACCCTGTGCGGGGGTTGGCAGGGCTGGGGGGTGTGTTGCTGCCGGAGTGAGTTAGCAGGAGCGTGCTGTCTAGACGGGTCCCCCAGATAAACCAAGTGTTGGACTCTTGGGGACCCCCCCCCCGCAGTCTAAGGGGGACAGTTTCACCCCCGACTTTGTGGCATTAAATACCGCAGACAGGTGCTAACACTCACAGATAGGATCCCATCCTAATGGGTTCTTGGCTGCAGGGAGCCTGCTGCAAGCAGAGCACATTTGATTTTCATGATGCTTTTGTGAGAACTTTTGCCTTCACTGCGTGCATAAGAACCGATTATAAGAGCTATGAGGGGCCAATCGTGGGCCCCACCCCAAGGAGCAGCATCCCAGGTATTTCTCAGGGTGGCCTTGGGTGCACACTGAGAATGGTTTTACTCTCAAGTTAGGAGACACTACCATGGTTCTCTTCCAGCCAAATTAGACGGGATGGAGAGAGCTAGAACAAAACCAGAAATATGATGCCTCATCTTTGATCTTTGCTGTATAAGGAGCCAGCGTAGCCCCTACCTGGTGTTTCTCTGTGTTTGGTGGCACTTCTGCAATGCTGGAGCAGTCCTTTCTAGAAGGCCAGGAGCCGTGGCTGCCGCGGTGGAGGAGGGGTGGCCCAGGACGTGAGGGGCTGCGACTGAGCAGCCAGACTGCTCGGCGGTCTTCCTTACGTGCATCTTTGCTTTCCCCTCTTCCTGGAGGAGCAGGACCATTTCTGCTCAGGAAGAAGGCCGTGACCCGTTGTGTTGGCTTTGGAATAGAGTGTTCTGTTTTCTTTTCTACTGGGAGAAAATTCTTTTTAGGCCCTGGGCCTTAGCCAGAGACTATCCTCTGCCATAAGGAAATTACTAATCATATGTTTACTCTGTTGTTACTCAGCGTGGCTGTAATTTAGAAGCCAGCCGATTATAGAAATATATTTACAGTCCATTTTGCTGGAGATGATTACCACAAAAGGATGTGGCTGAGCCGTTGGCCACGGTGTTCTAGGACTGCACACACTCACACTCCCTCCCCGCCAAACTCACTGGCGCTTTCCCAGGGAGTGGAATCGGGAAGTCGCAGTGTGCTCTGCAAGCCTGAAGGGTGGAATCCAACACTTGCCGTGGGGTCCCCGAGATTCCTGACCTGAATCCCTGCAAGGATTTTTGCAGAGAAGCTAGAAAGCAAAATACCACGTTCTATGGGTGCGTGCTGGTACGGATATGTCCGATTTTGAGGACATTTGGCGGAGGAGCTGGCATTTTAGAAAACCAGCTGCCCCCACTGCCTTTTTGTTAAGATCTTTGACGATTTAATAGGCACGGGAATGGGAACTACATCCCTCGTTTTCGGGTAATGGAAGTTACATAAGAAATACTCTGAAGACCAAATGCCAGTCTTGTATTGCAGCCAAAAACAAGTTTTATACATGTTCACCACCCCCAACCCAGAAAGATCCAGTTTGCCCAGCCCTAGAACTACCTGAAAGGGTGAGGCTGTATGGGATGAGGAGGAGCCCTGAGCGCAGATGGGCAGGGTTGTCAGGCAGCTCAACACCAAGTGCCAGCTGGGCGGGCCATTGATTTCTCGTGTGTCAGGCAGCAGAGAAATTCTGGCTGTGATCCATCCGCTCCGCTATGAAAGGATGTGCTTAAACAGGTAGTAGAGACAATAGTCACTAATTAGACTGAGTCCCTCAATCCTATTTAAGAGATGTCACCACCACCACCCCCAAAACACCCAGTCTTCCAGAAGGAAGCTCCCCAAGTTCAGCTTTCGTGCTTGGGTCTGGAACACCACCTGCCGGGACAGAGAAGTTCTAGTGCCTGGCTGACCAGTACTAGTTGAACAAATGAGTGTAAAAGTGATTGGGGGGCAGCATTGAGAGTCAGGAGACTATTAGTACTGGGGGGGGGGGGAGACACTAGTGGGGGGGAGCCTGTGAGGAACTGGTGATTCCCTAGAATGGTTTGCTTTGTACCCTTGAGGTAGCTATACTCTTTACGTTGCCTTTGTGGTCATTCAACAGGCTGTATCCTCAAAATTTGTGCACTTTTCTGCATGTAAATGAACTTCATTTTCTTTTTAATTTAAAAAAAAATTAGGGGCCCCTGTGTGGCTCAGTGGGTTAAGCATCTGATTCTTGATTTCTGCTCAAGTAGCAATCTCAGGGTCATGAGATTGAGCCCCAGGTCCAGCTCTGCACTGGACGTGGGACCTGCTTAAGATTTTCTTTTCCTCTCTCTCTGCCCCTCCCCCCTGCTTACACACGTACACGCTCTCTCAAAAAAAATTAATTTGAAGAAGTTTTAGATGTTATCTATTTGAGGGAGAGAACATGAGCAGGGGAGGGGCAGAGGGAGAAACAGACCCCCTTCTGAGCAGAGAGCCCGATGCGGGGCTCAATCCCAGAACCTGGGATCATATGACCCAAGTCGAAGGCAGACGTCTAACCAACTGAGCCACCCAGGTGCCCCTAAATTTGAAAAAGTTTGATCAAAAAAGCTCTTAGGTGGGGAGGTTATAGATTTTGTAGATTCGAAGCTGAACAGGAACAGAAGTGCCTGGCTGCCTCAGTTGGTAGAGTATGTAAACTCTCAATCTTCTCAATCTCTGGGTCATGAGTTTGATCCCCACATTGGGCATAGAGTTTAAACGAAAAAAAAAAAAGTGAGCAGGAATAAAATGAGAGTGAACATAAAATTAGAAACAACTTGGTCCCACCGTTTCTTTAATGTTAATACCCAGCTGTGTATACAAGGGGTGCTGTGACCCACTCATAACCTTGGATAGTAATCATTTGGTCTGTTTCCAGATATCCCGGAGCTTTTTCTGGGTACTACCTGCCTACTTTTGAAGTTAGGCTTCGGCATGTGATTGTGTTGGCAGCAGATCATTAGTGAGAGTGATGTGTCAATTGTAGGCAGGAGCTTGAAAAGCCAGCGTGCCATCGTGTCCCCTTCTCCAGCCATGGTGTTCATGGAAGCAAGTGTTGAGATGGACTCAGCTCCCCCTTCCTGCCCCCGTCCCCTGGCGACTTCGCAGAGTAGAGCATGCCCCCCGCCAGCAGGGGGTGTCACCACAGTGTGGTGTAGGCTTTCTTCACTGATAAGGAAATTGGTTTTGACGGGCACTGAGGTGGGCACTTGACGGGATGAGCACTGAGTGTTATTCTATATGTTGACAAATTGAACACCAATAAAAAATAAATTTAAATAATAAATAAATAAATAAATAAATAAATAAATAAATCTTAATTAAAAAAAAAAAAAGAAATTGGTTTTGGGAAGTGGGTGCTGCTGTACCCAAGTGGCTTGGCAGATACTGTATGGACAGCAGGGACTCTGGCTTTGTGTGCTCAGTCAAGAACACAGAAAAGCAGTGAACGCTTTTCCTTATTTTCCCGAGGCTGGAACGTGCCAGTGGCTACCATCCTCGATGCTCAGGGGAGAAGGGAGCCTGTTACCTAGACGCCTCAGGGCACCATGACTAGTCTCTGGGAAGGAAAGCCATTTCCTGTGTACCTGGTGGGGCTGATGGTATCTCATGAACGTGTAGTTCTCAGACTAGAGCACACATGAGAGTCCCGAGGAGGGCTTGTGACAGCACAGGCTGCTGGGCCCCAGCCCAGAGTTTCTGATTCAGTAGATCCCAGAGGAGGCCTGAGAACGAGCATTGGAAACAAGTTCCCCTGCGATGCCAATGCTGCTGGTCTGGAGACCTCACATTAAGAACACTGCTCACGGGAGAAGAGTATTTTTTTTAAGATTTATTTATTTATTCATGAGAGACAGAGAGAGAGAGACACAGGGACATAGGCAGAGGGAGAAGCAGGCTCCCTGTGCGGAGCCTGATGTAGAACTCGAACCCAGGACCCCAGGATCATGACCTGAGCCAAAGGCAGAGGCTCAACCACTGAGCCACCCAGGCGTCCCACGGGGGAGGAATATTAAAAGGAAATGCTCTTATGTCAACCACAGGTGCCTGCTGGATGGGCATCCCAGAGGTCTGTATTCAGTAATCTCTGTGGGCTTTGTTTGTAATTTCCAGCGACCAAGACTTCACTGTGAGCCCGTGAGCTGTACACCCTTGGCTTCTCGGTTTAAAAATCAAATCGGGGATGCCCGGGTGGCTCAGCGGCTGAGTGCCTGCCCCCAGCTCAGGGCGTGATCGGCGGTCTCAGGATCAAGTCCCACATCGGGCTCCCTGCCTGGAGGCTGCCTCTCCCTCTGCCTGCATCTCTGCCTCTCTCTCTGTGTGTGTCTTTCATGAATAAATAAATAAAATCTTTTTAAAAAAATAAAATCGTACAAAAGCGCTGTTGCCTCTGGCCCTTCTTTCTTTCTAGAGTTTGTAGAACACGTCAAGTGTTCATAAATCCTGTGTTCATCCAGAATGGGGCTTTAGAACCCAGCCAGGGGCCTTGACTGGAATCACAGCAGTCTTGCAAGAAAAATGAGGCACACATTTATACTTGGGAAGAAAGAAATCTTTATGTGATCACACTGAGTTTCCCTCTGTGTTGGCTGCACCCCATCATAAATCCTCATTTGAAAAATCACCGTCTCTTCCTGAAACCCCAGTGAGACACTAAGGAGAGGGTGGGCTGTGTTGATGTGCTCCCAGCTGCTGCCCCTGAATTCCTGTTTCTCTTCCTGTCCTGCATCGGGCACAGGCACAGTGGCTTCCCTTTGCAGAGCCAGGGCGGCGGTCATTCTGGGCGCTCATGCTAGGGTCTGAGAGACAGGGACATCTGTGAAGGAAAGCCATTGGGACCCACGGGACCAGAAACCAACTTGGGATTTCCCCACCCAAAGGCACAAATAGGGCATGTCCACAGTTCTGGGGTCACAGATGAGTAAGAAGAGGGAGGGGAGGGGCAACCCCGGTGGCTCAGTGGTTGAGCATCTGCCTTTGGCCCAGGGCGTGATCCCAGGGTCGTGGGATTGAGTCCTGTATCGGGCTCCCTGCAGGGAGCCTGCTTCTCCCTCTGCCTCTCTCTGTGTCTCTCATGAATAAATAAATAAAATCTTTTTTTTAAAAAGAAGGAGAAATTAGTGTTTCACAGGGAAACAGAGGCAACTTGTTTATATCCTCCCCCATCTGTCAATTAATCTCAGAGACAAGACTCACTTTCAGGAAGTGCACCTGCTGACACTGATTGATGGCAGGCCTTGGCTGACCAAAGAACATTAATGAAGTTCCTTCCTATGCCCCATTCAATCATCGTCAGGGTACATGACGAAATATATAACCAAATAGCCAGAAGCTTGGTGTTGATCATATAAACCCTGCAGTGTTTTCTGGTCCGCATAATATTTCAAACAGTAGAACAGAATACTTTTATTTATTTGTCTCTATGTGTTAAGAGTTTGGAGACTCCAGCTCAGGAGGCCAGTGAGGCTGCGATGGCTAGAACAACGGACTTTGGTTCATGAATTTGTCTTGCCAGACTCTTATCTGTGCTTCTGATCCACATTGAAATTAGGAAAGCCAAACACCACCACTGCTTACCAGTAAGTCTTACAGGGTTTCCCTTTCAATGATCTGTACATACGCTGACCTCTACGTGAAGACGAGTTTTATCCAGAAGCCAACATGAAGAACATCTCTTGCTGCAAACAGCCACCCCGTCTGGGTAGAGGTAGGTCTGTCCCCTACTATCTGAAGTTGTGCAAATACGGGGAGGCATCACTTTTCTTGGCTTTGCTTCTCCCATCTCCATTGACCTGATGCCTGATAAAGAATGATATTTACTTCTTGATGTGCTCATTCTGTGGTTTCTTTTTTTTTTTAAGATTTTTTTTTTTATTATTATTCATGAGAGACACCGAGAGAGAGAGAGGCAGAGACACAGGCAGAGGGAGAAGCAGGGCTCCAGGCAGGGAGCCCGACGTGGGACTCGATCCTGGGTCTCCAGGATCACATCTGTAGAATTGAAGGCCAGTGAAAGGTCTTCAGCTCAAGGTAGTGCAAGTGAAGAGCCATCTGTAGGGACCCATTTTATTTGAAGGTGAAAGCTGCTGCTACTAGTTCTTCAGAGGGTGCGTCATCATCTGACTTATCAGTGGACATGTCGGTTGTCTGTAGCCACAGTGAAGCTGTATGTAACACGCAGCCTTCGAAGCCTCGGCGGCCTACAACCAGGAGCTGTTATTGCTCACATGTCTGAGCAGCCCACTGACCTCCGGCTCTGCTGACCTTGGCCAGTCGTGCTTTGGGCTGTCAGCTGATTGAAGCTGGCTTTGCTCAGGTGGCTGAGGTGTGCAGCACTGCGACTCGTACCCTCCAGCTGAATAGCCCGAGAATGCTGTCGAAGCCATGACAAAGATGCAAGAAGAGTAAGTGGACAACAGCTTCCCCAGCCTTAGGTCCAGAGCTGGCACCCCACCAGGTCCTGGACATGGTCTTGGCCCAAACGAGTCACAGCCCAGATTCAAGGAGAGTTGGAAACAGGTCAGGCCTCCTTAGTGAGAACTGCAGTTTCACAAGTCAGAATGTTCGACTTCTGACTGAGTGAAGGAGGCAGAGCCATGAAATGCAATACATTTTTCACTGTAAGACCCTCCCCCTGCGTGGTTCTGGCCGGGATTTGGGTGTTGCTAAATAGACGTGCTTCTATTACCCTCCATAAATACCTGTGGGAAAGGGTGGAGATGGTAAATCTGGTCCCTCCTTGAGGCTAACTGGTGTTTGCAGAGCTTTTCCACGGTAGGCACCTCATGGAAAGTTTCTGCCGTCATCACTACCATGAGCACCGCCGCAGGGGAGCCCCAAACAAGACTCACCTGCCACAGGGCGGCCAGTGACTGTGAACTGGCAGCGGTGGGCAGAGAGTTGCAGCCCAGAAGCAGCTGGAAGACACGACTTGTCCTAAGAGTTTGGGAGCTGGTTTCAAGTGGGATTCTCTCAGCCTCTCACTCTGCCCCTTCCTCTGCTTGCATGCTTGTTCTCTCGCGCTCTCTCTCTCTCTTTCAAATAAATACATCTTTAAAAAAAAAAAAAAAGAAAACAAAAAGAAAGCTATCTCTCACTGCCTAAGGACAGCATAACCTTTCTGACTGCTCTGGATATAAACTGTTTACTGAATCTCCTCAAAATATGGAAGCCTGTGTTCCCAGGTTCCACTGTTAAGGTCAAGCTGACTGCATCATCACTCTGGTCACGCACAAGAAACATGCTTGTGGGAGAACTAGCAGAGCTAGTAAGACAAGAGACCTATGTAAACGCTCAGTCACAGGGTGGCCTTCTGGCCCTTGCAGAGGAAGGCTGGCACAGCCAGTGGCCTGGGGGCTCATGGGGATGCCTTCTTCAGACACCATGGGTCCCAGGCTCACCAGGGCCAGGATCTCTCACCTCCGTTCCCCTCTAGGGGCCCCACTTTCCCCACGACCAGGATGGACAGCAGAAGTGGCCTCGTTTGCTGTGGTGGGGAGGAGGGTACCCGGCCCCGAGGACGGTTCAGAACCTGCCCCATGAGGCTGTTCAAGGCGAGGTGGCGGTCACACATCTCAAGGGCAGTTGTGTAATCAGAAGAGGAGTTCTGTCCTGCAAGAGAAAGAGGGTCAGGACACTGAGCCAAAAATCCAACCCCCGGCACACAACACAGTTAAACGGCTACCCTTCAATAAAAGGTGAACCAGTTAAAGCTCCTTCAGCTAAATCAACTTCAATCGGAATGGGCTCCGCTGGCGTGAAGGGGTGTGGGAGCCTGCGTGGGCATCCTGAGGTCCCAGCAGCGCGGAGACTTCCTCTCTGATTTCCTCTAAGCCACCAACCGGTCACTCTGATCTCCAAGCATCCTGACCTGTCAGCTCCCCTTAGTGGCCAGTGGTGGACGCACCCATGCACGGGCCAGTCTCCTACTGAGTGTGCTTTCCCAGCAGAAAGTCAGGCTTGCCAAAGCGTCACTACAATCATTTTTTAAAAATCCAATAAATCCAGAGTTTGAGATTGTACTACGTATAGCAACGGTTAGTAATAGTTCATGGAACTGCATCCGTGTGTGTGTACGCACATGCACGCGTGTACCTTCTGGGTCCCAAGGTAGGATGTCTTGGTCGCAGTGGGCAGAGCAGAAGTCTACGAAGTTTGCAAAACCCAAGTCCAGCATGTGATGCAGCCGGGCCAGGGTTGTAGCTCCTCATCAGGGAAGCAGGGAGGAAGCCTCTCAAGTGCCTGTTGCGACTCATTCTAAGTCCGGGCCTGGGCTGGGGCGTGGGGGGAGGGGGCAGCAGAAAGTGGAGACCCGACCTCCCCACCCAGAGGATCACAATGTAGTTGATAAACGGCCACACACAAGTAAAAGCAAGCTGGGGTGCAGCTGGCACCTGAGGAAGGTTGGCAGGTGGAGCCTGGGGTGGGTAGGAGAGCTCAGCGGGCAGAGGCACAGGGGCTGTGAAGATCTGTCCAGGTGGGTGTCCTGAAGGAAGCAGAGGGCATGAAGGTGCCGAAAGGGAGTTTACCTGGCGGCAGGCTGGGGCTGGACAGGGCTTTCGGGCTAATGTCACCACCTCATTTTTCCCACTGGCAACCCCTAGTTACGGCCTCGTGGACTATAAAAGTTCAAAGTTTATGGCAAGTACCTTTCTCTTTCAAAGCTTGTCTCTCCCTCTCTTATTTTCACTTCTGATGTTTGATTTTTTTTTTCATTGTGGTAAAAGACACATAATATGCAGTTTGCCACTTTTTGAGTGTGTAACTCAGCGGCATTAAGTACATGCACACTGTTGAATAACCATGGGCACCGTCCATCTCCGAAACTCCTCACCTGCAAGAAACTAGCCATGGAGCAGTAGCTCGTCCCACTCCCACTCGCCTTGGGTAGCCCCAGTTCTACTTCCTGTGAATTCTGGATGCTTCACGTAAGCGAAATCACGCATCTGGTCATGTCTGGTTTATTTCACTTAGCATAAAAAAATAATAGTAAATCTTAAAAAATGAAGGAACTAAATCTTTGCGTGGCTTCAAGTCACCCATTACTTAATGGGAAGCCTGATTCCACGTCCATCCACGTCTCCTGCCTCCTGGGCCCAAATGGTCACTACACCAAGCTACCAGCCTGACACCCCTTTATTGCACATTCTGCTTTATTTTGCATTCACATATAGCGAAAAATAACAATCCCTTATATAGCACCTTAACTGTATACCAGGCACTGTTCTGAGTGCTTTATCCATGTTAACTCATTTTCGCCTCACCGTAAACCTGTCCGCTAAATGGATACCATTACTTTCCCCTTTTTACAGAGAGAGAAACAGAAGCAGAGACGTTAAGTAACTTGCCCAACCTCACGCAGCTATTAAGTGCCAGAGCTGGGCCGCCCAGGAGCCCAGCTCCGGAATCCCCGTACTTACTCCAAGATGCTGCCCGTCTGGCAGAGAGAAACGCGTTCTTCACCAAAGCAGGACATCCAGTGGGTTTACATTTCTTTTTTTTTTTTAAGATTTATTTTTATTTATTTATGATAGACAGAGAGAGAGAGAGAGAGAGGCAGAGACACAGGAGGAGGGAGAGCAGGCTCCATGCCGGGAGCCCGACTCAGGACTCGATCCCGGGACTCCAGGATCACGCCTTGGGCCAAAGGCAGGCGAGAAACCACTGAGCCACCCAGGGATCCCTGGGTTTACATTTCTAGTGTTAGAGACTCGAATTCCAGAGAGGAAATCAATCAGGCTGCCCTTTGTCTGAGGTTAACCCGGGAAGACAAATTTATTCCAGGGGAAAGACTACAAGCTGAGTCACACCTGCCTTTTTTGCAGCCAGTGTCTGTGGCCTTGAACTCTGCATGGGTTTCATGGGACAGTCTCCTCCCCCGGCCAGATGACCTAGGAACTACAGGGCAAATGTAAACCCTTCAGGCCCAAAATTGTTCCCTAAATTATTCTAGACTCTGCTCAGCTAAAGAATGAGACAGAAGTCTCATTCCAGGGATGCTTTTGCTATTCCAAGTACAATGACTCAGATTCTATATGTCTGAGTCTCGGGCGCCAGCCTACAACAGTCACTGTCATTGGGGCTGGGCCAGGGATTTGCAGACCCCAGAAGGGTCAGAGAAGCAAGCATCCAACAATCATGCCCCAGTTCTACTTAGGTCATATGACTTGTTGACTAGGAAGACAGAACTTTCTAGAACAAAAGCCCAAAGCACAGGCGCTTTCTCCAAGTCTGTTCTGTGTGGAAAGGCAAGTGATGAGGGACTCACCCCCACCCTAAGGAGGGAGAATACAGGAGACAAGCCCGCTGTCTCCAGCAAAACAAGCAGGGATGCTTATTTACGGGCAGTGCCGAGAAAATGTATTATTAGAAGGACTGAGCCGCGGGGAACTGTGTGTCCTTGCAGTGTGGCCTGCTGAGCACCCCAGGTGGTGGGTGGTTTCAGCCCGCAAGTCTAAGGACTTCAACTGATCCGTCAGTAAGGACAGGACTTATTCACCTGCCACAGAGCATCGGGCTGTAGCTGTGATAAGACGTCTGCAAGGTGCCCTTCGAAAGCCACCAGTTTGCTGCCTTCCAGCCTTGCCTTTGTGGCGCAGATCGCTGAAATAGCAAACGAGGGCACACACGCTCTGCTGTTGTGTGTATTGAGCCATTTTGAATTTGTTCTCTTCAACCACCTTGGCCCGCACCACCCCCCACACCCCCTCGACCAGCGCTAGCCAATGTCTCCTTTGTGAGCAGTAAAGATACCAGAGAGATCTGGGTGATACAGTCAAGCAGAAGAGGCTGCAGCTCCAGGACTATCCTCTGGGGTTCTGTGATACCCCCTCTCACCCAGAAGTCTTTGTGGGTGGGCGCCCTTGAGGCCAGATGACTGGGTCCAGTGCTAGGGCAGGACAGACTCTGTGGGCGTAGGAAAGCCGTGCAGAATACAGCACTCTGCCAGGGCCGCACAAACCCCAGAAGAGCCACACAAGCACCCCCACTGGCCTGTCCGGGTCACATTCAGGTCATGTGACTTGGTCAGGAAGAGAGAAGCTTCTGGAAGGAAAGCCAGGGAGACTCCATAGCTGCTTTACACTGAGCCTCTTATGCCCAGAGAAGCAAGTGATGAGGAATCACACAAGGTCATCTGGTCAACCCCCCCAAGCGCTCCAGCAGGGCCAGCAGATTTTGCCGAGGGTAGGGGCATTTCATTGTTCCTTGAGGTCGGGTAGCTTTTCATTTCAAGTTGCAGTCACTGGTGTTCCTCCCTAGGGCACCCAGATGCTCACACAGAGTGTCCTCCGTGCTCCCCATGAGCACAGACAGTAGCTGGACTGATGGGCAGACGTTTGCTCTGTGGACCTTCCCTGTTCAAACACAGGATGGTCCCCAGCAGGCTGCGCTGATGGTGGGCAGAAAGGAAAGGAGGCCACTGGGTGGTGAGAAGACATGCCTGAGGAACCTGGCACCTCTCTGTGGGGCGTGAGGAGGAAGGGGCCCTTGTGCACTCCTGTGCCCTCCCAGTGTTGGAGGGTCTGGTTCCACCCTCCCCTGGGTTGTGACGCTGCATTCCAGGCTCCCAACCCCTGTCACTGCCCACCCACCCCTGCTACCATGGGGTAGCAGCCCATGTCGGCCAGTTCTCTCCCATGGCCTGATCCTGTACTAAGCACTTCCCAGGCAGCACCTCACCCAATCCTCTGAGCTGGGTTGTCACCAAGCTCCCTGCTCCTGCCTCCTTAGCAGCCTCTGGGTCTGTCCCCATCTCCAGGGCACCTCACTCCTGGATTGCAAGGAGAGCACAGGAAGTGGTCTCTGCACCACCAGCTTGTCCATCTTCAGTAGCTTACACTATTCCCTGTTTCGAGGCCCTCAGTAGTTCCCTCACATCTTCCTCAGCCTGGCCTTCCATAATTTGGACTCAACCCATCACACGCCTCCCAGAGCCTCCAACTATGCTAAACCCAATCACCACATGGGTCCCTGTGACCTTAGAGACACAGGTCACAAATAAATAAAATCATTAAAAAAATAAAAATAAAAAAAAGGCAGCCTGGGTGGCTCAGTGGTTTAGCGCCACCTTCAGCCCAGGGCGTGATCCTGGAGACCCGGGATCGAGTCCCACGTCGGGCTCCCCGCATGGAGCATGCTTCTTCCTCTGCCTGTGTCTCTGCCTCTCTCTCTCTCTCTCTCTCATGAATAAATAAATAAAATCTTTAAAAAAAAAAGAGAGAGAGAGACACAGGTCACCCACTTTAATAAAATTAGGTTACTCACACTCTCCCCCTGGTGTGTTCAACAAAGCACTGAGGCTCCTTAGGTTCTCTCATTTCTGGTCTCTTCACCAAGCAATGTGTCTGTGCCATGCGGAGAAGCATGGCCCCAACCGGGATGGTAAAGGGTGGCCTTTTCCTTACCAGCAGATCCATCGGTAGACAATCAGGGTGGACCAAAACAGTGCACCCCTTCTATATCCATTCATCTAGAGGGAAGGTGGCCAACATAGACATGAATCCAGTTTTATAAGGGAAACCCAGGCCTCCCTTCCCAGCTTGTTCCAGGGCATGAAGGGAGTTCAGCATCACAGAGTCCTTGCTTCTGTTCTCTGGCTGGTAGCTGTCGTCCCTCATTTCTCATAGACCAGACTCTTGGAACCTGCTTTTCTGGCTGTATCTTGTCACTAGTGAAGCTTCCATGACCAGTAATGATGGCACACAGAGGAGAATGCTTCAGACCGTGCTTATGGCTAAAGTGGGAGAGTCTTCATCTCTGAAAGTGTGTTCTATGCTCTTTGGAAAAAAGGCTAAAATTCTTTCCTCTTGTAGGCCACCGAACATACCGTGCTTCATATCAAGAAAGGTGAGGTCCAAAGAGGGCTCCCTAGGTCAGCAACACGAGATCTGCCTCTTGCCCTAACCTCACTCACTCTGTGGGCAATAGGGAGCAATGGGTCTATTCTCGCCTGCCGTCGTAGAAACACCTGATTACGAGTCTCAGTACTAACATTCAAAAACACTGTAAGACTAAAGTAAAACACCATCTGAGTAGACTTCTTTCCTATAAAATGAGATTATATACCCTGCCTGGTCCATAATTAGAAGAAAGATACTCTTCCTGGATGGCTCAGTCACTTAAGCGACCGACTCTTGATTTGGGCTCAGGTCATGATCTCAGGATTGTGACATCCAGCCCTGTGTCAGGCTCTGCACTGACATACAAGCACTTGCCTTCTATTAAAAAAAAAAAAAAGGAATCGAAATATCACTTAATAATAAATTCTTGCACTGTGACATCTAAACAACCATACTAAAAAAAAATTTTTTTAAGATTTTGTTTAAATTTATTTATTCATGAGAGACACAGAGAGAGCGGCAGAGACACAGGCAGAGGGAGAAGCAGGCACCCCGCAGGGAGCCCGATGGGGGACTCCATCCCAGGAGTGGGATCATGCCCTGAGCCAAAAGCAGCCGCTCAACCAGTGAGTCCCCCAGGTGTCCCCAAAAAGACAGTTTTAAGTGAATCTTTGCTGATAACTGTCACTACTGTTGGTTTTTTCTCTCCATATTTGTTTTTCCCTCTACAATTCTCCATTTCTTGTAGTAAATCATGACACATTATAGTTTACATCTGTACTGAATAGTTGTACATATCATTTTCTTAATGTAAAAGGCAGGAATCTAGAAACCAGAACCATAAGGGGCCCAGGCCAAGGGAGCTGTGTGTCCTGGGGATCTCTGCCACCTTGTGTCTACATCTGGATACTGCACCATCCTCAGCACCGCCCGGTCCGGGAAAGGCGGAGTTCTCCCTCTGCACCAGCACCAGCACCAGCACCAGCACCAGCACCAGCACCAGCACCAGCACCAGCCCCAGGACCAGCGCCAGCAGTGGGCACCCAGCCGCAGACCGAGCCCGCCCCCGTGTCATGGGAGAACTAGCACCATGACACTCCAGCAGGGGAATGTGCAGGAACCCTAGAATCAAGCCCGAGACTCTCTCCTGGTTTCCTCCTTTACACCTGAGACTCTGAGCAAGTTACTTTCCCTTTTTGAGACTTCTGTGTCTACACCCGTAGCACGCAGGTGATAATAAGAATGCCTGCCTTCAGACTTGTCGCCATGGAACCTCTAGAAAGCCACATGGGTGTGATGTCGTTGTGATGTCGTCGTAAAGATTGAAATAACCTAAAGTGCCCACAAGTCACTACAACAGTGAATGCTTCCTGAACAAATGAAAGAATGAGTAGAACAGCTCACTGACCGAACCTGGGGAGAAGGTCGGTCCATCAATCCAGCTCGTGGAGTCCCACTTCCAAATCCCTAAAGAGAAGAAACTGATTGGCCTCACTGGGTTTGGGTCCATTCCTGCTGCTGAGAGAGTAAAGGGAAACCAGGAAGGAGCTGGTCCCTGCGAACTGGTTTGACATCCTGGGCGGTGTTCCCTGCACCACCAGAGACTCTGGTCCAGGCAGTGGTGGCAGCAGGATGTAGGTGGGAAGACCCCTTCTGAAACCAAGTCAGGTCTTACAGGGGAACTGCTGTGATAGGTAAGAAAGTCTAGGCTAAAGTTGCTAGATGCTGAACAATGAACTTCTAGAAAGCCAGATGGAGGTGGATTGACTTATACCTGCCTCTAAAGAATCAACTGATAGAAGTATCATTTTTATCCCTCTTCAAATATACAAAAATGGAAACCCAGAGAAATGAGATTTTTCAGTCGATGTTACAAAAATAATGGGTTCTAAGCCAGAACCCGAGTTCTCCACATCCTAGTTGAGGTTCTCTTCCAACACAGTACCATAGCCCCAGACAAAGGGCAGCCTCTAGAAGAAACTGTGGGGCTTTTTTTTTTTTTTTTAAAGATTTGATTTATTTATTTGAGAGAGCACATGAGCGGGGGGAGGGGTGGGGAGGAGGAGCAGAAAGAGGAGGAGAAGCAGACTCCCCTCTGAGCAGGACCCAGGACCCCAAGATCATGACCTGAGCCAAAGGCAGATGCTTCACCAATTGAGCCACCCGGGTGTCCCTTGTTTTATTTTCTTTATCAAAATGATAAGAGTCTTAAAATCTGAATCTGTTCTAGATTTGTACACTGCTATGAACGTGGTAGTAGTGAGCGACTGAATTCTAAGATACCCAAATCAGGCGTCTTGCTCTGGGGACAGCAGATGCAGTTTCATTTAAACGCTGCCTCTCACCCACCCACTACAACACCTGCGGCTTCTTGTGTCAGCGTTGGCATCACAACATAGGTTGCATCACTGCTGACTCTCTGTCGTCTTTCATAGGACAGAGCTGTGGCCCAGTTAGGGTCTCAGTAGGAAACAGGTGCCACTGCCAAACTGGGATGCTCCCCGGGGACTTCATAAGGGACAATTTGGCAAGATAAAGGCTGGCAGAAGGGGAAACCACAGAGGATGCCACGGTACCAGAGCCAGCAGAGCCACGAGGGGAGAGTCATGTGGAAAAGAGCCTCCTTGAGGGACATGAGCAGCCCTCGGGGCCAGGAAAGGACAGTCCAGGGGAACGGAGACCCCAGCCTCACTCCCGTCCTGCCCCCCAGTCTCTACCGGGGCTCCCGATCGGCCAAACCGACGCCAGAGGCCAGGAGGCCCAGGGAGGTGGTCTACACAGTCACCCTCCGGGGAGAGCAGGGTGGAGAGGTGGAGAGGGGATCTGGCTGGGCCTGGGGAGCTGTGCAGCGCCGAGTGTGTCCTCTTTAATATTTATGCCCCTGGAGCCCAGAACAACCCTCATTTAAGATTTACATCCCTGGTGCCCCAGAAAATCCTTGATAGTAAGGGAGAAATTGTAGTTATATTTCAACCACATTGCCAGGCGCTAGAGATAAAAACATAAATGTTAATAATCATTTGGCTGGAAGGATGAAGCATGAAGGCTGAAGTAGGAGGGAGGAAGAGAACTCTGCGGAGGCAGGAGGGTCTGATTGACTGGAGGGTACGTGTTTGGGGGGCTCCAAGCCTCCTCTCTGGCGACTGAGTCAGGTGCCCCCAAGGGGGAGGTCGGTTTGGGTAACTCAGGAAGAATACGTAGCCCATCCTTTAAAAAAAAAAAAAAAAAAAAGCAATACAAGTGCAATCCATCTTCAGCTATCCATGGGTCCTGCACAGGATAGGATCACTTACGCTACACAAACAAAAAACAGAAAAATTGTAGTGACTCCTTCTGGATACACAAAAGAATTGAGAGCAGGGTCTCAAGGAGATATTTGCACAAGCACGCACATGGCAGCATTATTCTCCATAGCCAGAGGAAGGAGCAACCCATGTGTCTATTGGTGGATGAATGGATAAACAAAGTATAATATATACCTGCAATGGGATATTACTCAGCCTTAAAAAGAAAGAAAATTCTGGGGTGCCTGGGGGGGCTCAGTCAGTGAAGCATCTGCCTTTGGCTCAGGTCATGATCTCAGGGTCCTGGGATCGAGCCCCATGTTGGGTTCCCGGCTTAGTGGGGAGTCGGCTTCTCCCTCTCCCTCTGCCCCGCTCCCTGCTCATGTTCTCTCCCTCTCTCTCTCAAATATATAAATAAATAAATAGTCTTTTAAAAAGAAAGCAAGAAAGAAAATTCTATCACCTACACAACATGGATGAACCTTGAGGACGTTATGCCAAGTAAAATTAAAACAGTCATTGGGACGCCTGGGTGGCTCAGCGGTTGAGCGTCTGCCTTTGGCTCGGGTCATGATCTCAGGGTCCTGTGATCGAGTCCCACTTCAGGCCCCGCATGGAGCCTGCTTCTCCCTCTGCCTGTGTCTGCCTCTCTCTCTCTCTCTCTCTCTCTCTCTCTGTTTCTCATGAATAAATAAACAAATAAAATTAAACCAGTCACAAAAAGACAAAAATACTGCATGATTCTGCTGAGATGAGGAACTTAGAACAGTCCGATTCCTAGGTGCATGAAGTAAAATGGTGATTTCCAGGGGTTGGGGGGCAGGTGCTGAGGTATCTGGTTTAACAGGTACAGATTTTCAGTTTTTACAAGACGAAAAGAGTGCTGGAGACCAGTGCACAGCAATGCAAATGTACTTAACTCTCTTGACCTGTGCACTTAAAAATGATTAAGATGGTAAATTTCATGTTGTATGAATTTTACCATAATTTTTAAAGATTTCTTAATTTAAAGGGAAAAAAAAGTGGCTTAACCCACAACATGTTCATCTCTCATGTCTACTACATGTTCATCAAGGATCAGCCAGGGGCTCTGCTCGGTGTTACTACTGGCCTTCCTCTGGACCCCACCAGGGGAACAACCACCTTCTGGAACGCTACTGGTTTCCATGGCTGAAGAAAGAGATGAAGATGAGTCTTTCCCCCCCTGAACCTGATAAGCTCAAGTGCCCACAGAGACGTGGAGGCACGAAGACCAATAACTAATGCAGATCTAACAGGTATGTCTAGAAAGATCCATAGGTAGGGCTTCCTCCACAAGAGGCTGACTAGACTCAGGTAAGAAGTTGACTGCGTTTTTGTGGTGATAATATATATATATTTTTTTAACCACCAGCCTCTCCTAAAACTGTGACTGCTTGAGATTTTTATTTTTTTAAGATTTTTTATTTATTTATTCATGATAGACAAAGAGAGAGAGAGAGAGAGAGAGAGAGAGGCAGAGACAGAGGCAGAGGGAGAAGCAGGCTCCATGCAGGGAGCCCGACGCAGGACTCGATTCCGGGACTCCAGGATCGTGCCCCAGGCCGAAGGCAGGTACTGAACAGCTGAGCTACCCAGAGATCCCCTACTGCTTGAGATTTTTAAATGACCCTTGGTTCCTCAGCGACCTTTGGGCAGCAAGCAGGCTGAGAAAGCTGCCCCTCCCCATCCCCAAGGGTGTCCTCTACTCATGTCCTATTCAAATGACATTTAGGACAGTGATCAAAAAAACCAAGCAGAGCCACAGGCCATGGGCAGCACAGATGGGGAAATGACCCCTGAATCAGGCAGGGTCCATTCGAGAAAGAGAATTCCCTGCAAAGGCAGAGGAGTGTCTGCGTACCCTCTGTCTGCATCAGGCCTTGCACCAGGGATGCTGTGCAGCTCCCCGTTCTCCTTCTGCAAAGGAGTGGTGAGTGCATGAATCCTATCCTGAAGCCACTGCTGCATGTGGGGTCGGCGGGTGGGGAGGGGGGTCCCCAGGTAACCCAGCATGCTAGCCCCCTGGTTTCCAAGTGGATGAGACTGCATCTCAATCACTAAAGTACAGGCTGTCGTGAGATCCCAGATTTTGAACTGGATACTGACACTGGATAGGACGCCTGGGTTCCCAGGGCCATGAGAGAGGGATGAGAATATCCTGTGCACAGCAGGAAGGGAGGCTGAATGCGGGGCGGCCGGTGGGTAGAGTGCGGTGGCCTTTGGTGGCATTCACTAGGCATTCCAATTTTCTCCCATTCTGGGTGCACAGCAAGGATGCACTCTCAGGCCCCCTTGTAGCCGGAAGGGGCTGAATGATGAGTGTACATTTTTGCCTTTTATTTTCACTGGTTATACCTGTCTTCCAAAAAAGGTGGTCTGTGAATCAGCATATGGGAAACTTCAACATAGAAGAAGAAGAAGAAGAAGAAGAAGAAGAAGAAGAAGAAGAAGAAGAAGAAGAAGAAGAAGTAGAAGAAGAAGTAGAAGGGGGATCCCTGGGTGGCTCAGCGGTTTAGCGCCTGCCTTTGGCCCAGGGCGCAATCCTGGAGTCCCGGGATCGAGTCCCACGTCAGGCTCCCGGTATGGAGCCTGCTTCTTCCTCTGCCTATGTCTCTGCCTCTCTCTCTCTCTTTGTCTAAAATAAATAAATAAATAAATAAACAAATAAGAAGAGGAGGAGGAGGAGGAAACAACTACAAATAAAGGTTTAAGTTAAAGCACTCAAAAAAAGAAGAAAAGAAAAAGAAAGTGGGTAAAAATAGTTCATTGATACAATAAAGCTCTGGAGCAAATGGGAGAGAATATTAAGAGAAAGGGGACCAGTATTGGCACAAAATGGGAGGAGGGCCACCACTCGGGCCCCCATGACTGGCAACCTGCTGAGGTCTGGTGGCCTGGAGGCTCTGGGTCACTTATCTGCTCAGCATTGGGGTCTCCAGCCCATCGCTGACCCCCCAGAACCTGTGTGGAGATTATAAAGCAATCATATTAAAAAAAAATAAATAAAGCAATCATATCACCAGTGAAGTGCATTCTTGGGCAAGACATGAAGGTTGGACTTTGTATCTTCCATGGCATGTGGTTGGTGCCACTAGCTCACTAACTCCAATCTCCCACGGAATCTCAGACCTGCTAGCTTTTTCTGGAGGAAGAGGCCAGTGGGAAGGATCCGCAGGTGAGCACTCAGGTATAATAGATTATTTAATCCAGATTTATAACAGAAATATTTTTAGAGGGTTTTATGGGAATTTGTTCTTCTATTTTATCTTAGTTGTGTATTTTCTTTAAATCGCCCAACCCTGGGACTTGCAATTTTTTAAAGATTTATTTATTTATTTGAGAGAGAGAGTGAGTGAGCACACTCAGGAGGAGGAGCAGAGGGGGAGAGAGAGGGAGAGAATCTCCGGCAGATTCCCTGCAGGGCACAGAGCCCGCTGTAGGGCTGGATGTCACAACCCTGAGATCATGACCTGAGCCCAAATCAAGAGTCAGATGCTCAATTGACTAAGTCACCCGGGTGCCCCAGGATTTGCAAGTTTAAAGCCATTCTGCTGGAGTGGGAGAGGTTGAGGGGAGGAAGGTGTTATGATGACTTAAGACAGTGGTGATGGCTCTGTAGTTACCAAGGATTCCCAAAGGAATGAGGCAAAGTAGGTGAGCCAGCCAGCCACCACCTCAACCCAGAAAAGCAGCACTGAAGGCTACCCTGGCCGATCCTTTGGGCAGGTGCCTTGGCTTCCGCCATGGAATTCAAAAAGAAAAGGTCTTCGTAATCTTAAAGTCAAAGATCTTACCAGAGCCCAGAATGGTAGCCGGCTTTCTGGTAGGAGGCCCTCACAGCTGAGCACTTGCCCTGGGCCAGGCTTTATATAATTTAACATGCAGTAGCTCATTACATTGCTGCAAAAATCCCAGGAGGCTATGGGATGCCTGGGTGGCTCAGCGGTTGAGCGTTTGCTTTTGGCTCAGAGTGTGATTCCGGGGTCCTGGGATCGAGTTCTGCATCTGGCTCCCTGCAGGGAGACTGTTTCTCCCTCTGCCTGTGTCTTTGCCTCTCTGTCTGTGTCTCTCATGAATGGATAAATAAAAAAATTTTTTTTAAATGCCAGGAGGCTGACCCTCATCATCCCTACTTGACAAAGGACAATAACGGTGCTGAGAAGTTGAGTGAATTGCAGGTGGATTCCACAGAGGCCCCGGACCACCTCTGTGCAGAGCATTTAGGTCTGGACATAGTTTGCTTTTATGTTTATTTTGCTTTTTGAAATACAAAACTACGGAAATATCAGAGAGGGAGACAGAACATGAGAGACTCCTGACTCTGGGAAACGAACAAGGGGTGGTAGAAAGGGAGGTGGGTGGGGGGTGACTGGGTGACAGGCACTGGGGGGGGCACTTGATGGGATGAGCACTGGGTGTTATGCTATATGTTGGCAAATTGAACTCCAATTAAAAAAAAATAAAAACAAAAAAAGAAATACAAAACTACGAAACAAAGAGATGGTCTATTTGAAAATGTGCACATCAATAGACGTGCACATTTTCAAAAGAATGTACTTGAAAAGGGAATTAACCAAGAGAGAAAAGAAAAAAAAAAACCTTCTATTTTGAGGTCTCATTCCCCATTTCTCCTGGGTGCACTATCGGTGGCTGCACTATTCCTTTGTATACTTTCCCATGTGTATCAAAGCCGGTGTGGCCTTCCTAGAGTTCTTGTGCATCAGTTAATACCTTTTAGGGAACCCCTTTTGCTGGGAACTAGCTTGAGTGACTTCCGTTGTCTGCAACTAAGAACTGTGATTCATATGAGGTTGTTGGGTTTCTGTACCGATGCCCTAAACATTCTTGTAATTCTCTACCCATGCCTCCCGTCGCCTCCACTGGGGTCTTCATTTTTTTAAATATTTTTTATAGATTTTATTTATTCATGAGAGACACACACAGACTGAGAGAGAGAGAGAGAGGCAGAGACACAGGCAGAGGGAGAAGTAGGCTCCATGCAGGGAGCCCGACGTGGGACTTGATCCGGGGTCCCCAGGATCATGCCTAGCTGAAGGTGGCGTTAAACCACTGAGCCACCGGGGCTGTCCTCCACTGGGGTCTTCAGATCAGTTCTCCATCCCTGACTCTGTTGCTTTCAGAAGTGCCATGACTCATGCTGACACAAACCCCATCCTCCCATCCACTGTCATATCTAAATAACTCCCCCTTGTTCTGGAATGGTCCCAAACTCCCCACTTTGTCCAAAAATAATCAAATCAGGAATGCTCACTGAAGGACAGGGTTAGGACCTGTTGCCTCAAAGGCAAACATGTCTTGAATTTTTTAGAGGGTTTTACGAGGATTTGTTCAGGACAGAAACTGAAGTAGCCCCACAGAAGAAAAAATAAAGTTCTAAGAACCCAAAGGGGGGAAAAAAGTCAGATGCCAGGTGCTGCTTTTATGCTCCATTTTTAAAGATCTGATCCTTTTTATTTTTTATTTTTTGTAAAGTATCTTAATATAAAATTTAAAATAAAAACAGCCTAAAAGAGCCCCCTTTGAAGGGTATGAGAATGGATAAGATTGATTAAATGGCATCTTGCTAGACACGTCTATTTAAAAATTGGTTAAAAGTTATTATTTACCCAATGAACCATAAGGGCTCAAAAAAAAAATCCTAACACAATAACAGTCCCTCAGGTAAATGCCCCTTCAGACAGTTTTTTAAATGTGTATCATTTATTTGATAAAGCATAGCAGCCTATCCAGAGAGGAGTTATGGTCTGCTGCATAAATAGGCATTTGGACAGCTTTAAAAATGCATACTCTTTACACCCAAATGCTGAGTGAAAATCCCAACAGAAAGTGGTTATTATGAGCAAAGAGCAACCACTTTTCCAAAGCAAGAGGTGATCCAGCCAAATGGTGTCTTTCAAACTTTTGCTTCTCCAAGAGCTGCATTAAACATCACCTTATTTATTTATTTATTTAAATGATCACTAATCGCTTCTGGGTCTGGGTCAAGAGGCTTCAGGGTAACAGTGCCCTGAACTCAGGCTGATGGGTGTTCTTACCTTATGTGCCCACCGGCATCACCTGGGGGCCTACCCAGGCCCCACCCCAAAGAAGCCAGGGCTGGTTCTAAGAGCTCCTCAGGTGATTCTGATGCACAGTCAGGATTAAGAACCCTCCAGGCTAGATAAAGAATCTAAAGCCCAGAGAGGCCAAGTGACTTGCCCCAGGTCACACAGCAAGCCTGGGGGAGACCCAGGAATCTGGACCCCAGGCTTCACTCATGCTGCTCCTGTACACTCTCCCTGTGCAGAGTTGCCTTTTTGGTTTACTTTTAATGCAATTTCACTCTTCTTTCATTACAGCTACATTTAAAGCATATAAATATTATAGAGTAGTTATACAATTACATTAGCAAACATTTAGGAAATGCAGCAAGAGGAAACACACTTCCATGACCCAAATACCAGCTCAGTAAGTATTTGTGCATTGATTGTACTAGATTTGTGTTGATTGTACTAGATCTCGTTTTCTTCTTTATAAATTATCCCTATTTGTAAATGTGAGTTTGTATGTTTGTGTATTTTAAATTTTTATGCCCCAGGTACTCTACCTCACTGCCAATTCTCTATTGGTTTTAACTTAGTTTTAAAAATAATAGATGTTTGGGTGCCTGGGTAGCTCAGTCTGTTGAGCATCTGACTCTTGATTTTGGCTCAGGCCATGATCTCAGGGCATGAGATAGAGAGGTGCATCCAGCTCCTGAGTATGGAGCCTGCTTAAGAGTCTCTCTCTCTCTCTCCAAAAAAAAAAAAAACCTCTCTCTCCCTCTCACCTATTCCCACTAATGCATGCTCTCTGTCTCTAAATAACAACAACAATAATAATAATGGATGTTCACTGGATTCGAGGATGTTCACTTGAATTCAATGAATACAAACATAAGATAAAAAATAGGGATCCCTGGGTGGCTCAGTGGTTGGGTATTTGCCTTCAGCTCAGGGCATGATCCCGGGGTCCTGGGATCGAGTCTTGTATTGGGCTCCCTGCAGGGAACCTGCTTCTCCCTCTGCCTGTGTCTCTGCCTCTCTCTTTGTGTCTCTCATGAATAAATAAATTTTTAAAATCTTTAAAAAAAAAAAAGCATCAAGCTTGCAGACAAGCCACTAACCCTGTGAAAGTCAGGGCCTCCTAGCTGGGGCTCCGGCAGGCCCGGCCCCCCAGGCCATTTGGATGCCTGAGGCCCAGCGCACACTCTGTACCCCAGAGATAGAGCGCTGGAGGACTCCTGGTCATTGACTCCCCAGCCCAGCCTGCGGTTGGAAAAGCAGCCCACAGGGAGGCACACTGATAATTCGCCTCATTTCCAAGGCAACCCAAAGGCTCAGGATGCGCCCGATCTAAATGTGCTTTCAGAAATGCCCGAAACTGCCATAATTCAAGGACTTGAGGTCTCCTGCGCAGACTAACCTTTGTTTTCCGGCTCTCCTCCTGCTGCCCGCCCGGGATGGGGAGGCAAGATGTAAATAGAGCCATTCAGTGAAGGCAACACAGGTGGTTTTGTCTTTGACTTTTGTTTTTAGACATCAAAAAAGGAAAGGAAAAAAAGAAACTCATTGCCAAACGAGTGAATTTTGCAGAAAGCAATTGAGCAGTATTTCAAGAGCCTTGAACATGCTCTTGAAACCCCGACCTGGAAGCTCTTATCTCTGGGCAACCTAGGGATATGATCACTCTTGTGCAGAAATACTAAGAACCCAGGCCCTGGAGGCCAAGCAGCAGGGTTTGAATCCTGACTCTCCTCTTTCCCTGCTGGCATGTGACTTTGGACAAGATACCTCTCTCCGTACCCATTTCCTCGTCTCTAAAATATGAATAATACTTGTACCTCTCATTGGGCCCTTGTGAAGGTGTGGTCAGTTAACCCATGTAAGCCATTTGGAAAAGGACTGAGAAAGCTTTGTACGTGTTGGCTGTTGTCCTATTTAATAGCGGAGAGTGTTAGGGAACTAGTTAAATCAACAACGGAATATTATGTAGCAGGAAAAACCACTGTGGGAAGATAAATACAACATAATGTTAATTGAGAGAGACGGAATAAAGACAACTTTACACAAAAATACGATATTGATCACATAAAATTGCAGCAAAGCATTAGATATGTCCAGACTGTGAGATCATGAGCATTTTTATATTTTTACATATCTTTTTTTTGAAGATTTTATTTGTTTATGAGAGACACACAGAGAGAGGCAGAGACACAGGCAGAGGGAGAAGCAGGCTCCCTTAGGGGAGCCCAATGCAGGACTCGATCCCAGGACCCCAGGATCACTCCCTGAGCTAAGGCAGACGCTCAACCGCTGAGCCACCCAGGCATCCCTATTTTTAACTATCTTATGAGGTTTTTTATGATAAGCACCAATGCCTTATAATCAGGAATAAACAGGTTTTTTTTTAAATAAAGAAGGATCTTGGAATACATAAATGTATCAAATACTGCCAATCCTTTTCTCCCAACATCAGTGCCCTCGCAGCCCCAAAGTGGAGGTTAAGGGTTGTTTGTCTATTCTCTTCATCTCCCCACTGTGTGTGGTCCTTCCCCCACCACTGCCGTCCTATCTTTTCACTTCCCTCCTTTCTCCCTTACTTGGCTTCCTCTCAAAATAGGGAGTCTGTGAACTTATTCAGGCTCAACAGTAAAAGATTGCTAATGCTTGAAGTGTTAGGCTTCCCACGAAAATATATGTTTTACCAGGGAACAGAGACAAAGGATGACATCCCTAACAGTAGAATTTCAGACACCATCAAGACAAAAGCGGATGCTATTAAATAAGCAGGAAGGAAAGTGGTTTTCCCACGCGTGGGAAATCAAATCCTGGTGATTGATTAGGCTAAGTCAGCTCAAAACCATCTGACATGGACGTCTGGGTGGCTCAGCGGATGGGCAGCTGCCTTTGGCTCAGATCGCGATCCCGGAATCCAGGATCGAGTCCCACATCAGGCTCCTGTGAAGAGCCTGCTTCTCCCTCTGCCTATGACTCTGCCTCTGTGTGTGTGTGTGTGTGTGTGTGTGTGTGTGTCTCTCATGAATAAATAAATAAATCTTAAAAAAAAAATCAGACAGTTCAAGGTGCGAAATCTTACCTCCTGAGAGGAGCAGGCCTTGATCAAATTACCGGGAATGAATAAACCAAGTTGGAGGTGGGTTGGAAGAGAGCTGTAGAAGGGGCAAGTTCACTCAGGAGAGAGGCTTCCTGTTTTCAATATAATATAGGTGTGAGTGAGCCTTTGGGGTGTCAAGAAGGAGATCCTGGGAAAGTATGCTAATTCCTTGGTGAGGACCAGAAAGACACCAGTGGCTTCCAGGATCTAGACTTGCCTGGCTTTCTGCCCCTCCCCAGAGGTAGAAGGAAGGAAAACTGAATGCCCTCCCCAAGTTCAGAGGGTGCTGCACTGGGTAAAGGACATGTCTGGAATTGACATTGTCTGAGCCCTGGTTTGTAACGAAGAAATCAGTTCGTAATTTTAAAATTATTCATCCCCCCAGTGTCCCCTCCGCACCCCTCCGCCGCTTTCGCTGTGGCCTCATCCCAGGAAGTAGCAAGTCAACTGTATCCAATGAGGGATTAAAGATAATAAATAAAAGAGTAGCAATTAGTTGTGTGTGTCCTGATTTAAGAGGCCGGGCTGCCTGGGTCACGCTCAAATGGCTTATCAAATTTAGGTCTATTATGACTGTCTTGTACTTCAATTGATGATTGTGCTCACGTCTGAAGGCACTTGTACCACGAGGCTTTCCAGATATAAAAGAATTTAAGCATATAGATTGGTCTAGGAGTCTGTCATTCTTATAGCACGAGGCAAAAGTGTTCAAAATGGCAGTTTAATGAGTCATGCAAAGCGGCTCAGTATTCAAAGCCACTGGTTCAATTGTTTTCCCCTCTCCAAAGGCCAGGCCAGGCAGAGTAATATGGTTGTTCTCTAAATGCCACGGTTCTGACTTGCCTTTTGATAATTCTTGGTAATTTCCTTGCTTTCTGAAAAAGCAAAAGCATTCCAGGGACCCCAACCAGAGGTGGTCTGATAAGCAGAATCATTATCAGAGCCAAGCAGGAAACACACACACACACACACACACACACACACACAACCAAGAAACAAAACAAAACCCCCAAAGGTGAGGAAATGGGTGGAGGGCCGGGTGGGAGGGGGTGGCTGGGAGGGCTTTCGAGGCAGAGGCCACCCAGAATCCACCCCTTCCTGAGCTAGTGCCAGGGCAGAGCGCGCAGGTGGATGCTGGAAGGGCCCCCCTGAAATGTGCTAAAAATCCTCTCCTCTGGCCGTGGGGGTGTCCTTGGCCGGAGACCGGGGAGACCGTCCTCAGCAGCCCCTGCGGGCAAAGGTTTCCCTGCTTGATCGACAAATCTAATTTGAACAGTGCACTAATTCTTTCATTTGCTGCACTCCATAGTTTCACCTCCTGGCCATAATTTTACCTGCCAACTCAGGTAAATAGTCTCTAATAGGACAAAGGCTTCGAAAGGTTATACCGTACTTGCTTTTGTGCTGAGACTTTGTACTTTCACGTTGAGTCCTCCTAAGAGAGATTTGGTCATACCAGCCAAGCATCGGGGTCCCCTGGGGTCACCTCCTGGCAGGACTTTTGGGGAACCATAGAAGGGTTCTATGCTGTCCTTGGTCCAGGTGCGAGTAGACCTAAAAAGGAAACAAACGTCCCTCTTGCTGTTATCTCCCTCTGTTATGCCACTGCACACGAATATGCAGTGACATGTTGGGGACTTGCTAAAGAAAATGACAACTTAGGAGAGAATTATTTTTTTAAAGATTTTATTTATTTATCCACAAGAGACAGAGGCAGAGAGACACAGGCAGAGGGAGAAGCAGGCTCCCTACAGGGAGCCCCACGCGGGACCCAATCCCAGGACCCCAGAATCATACCGAGCCCAAGGCAGACGCTCAGCCCCTGAACCACCCAAGCGCCCCGGGAGAGAAAGATTTTAAATTGAACAAGACTATGGTTCTTCCCAAAATACAAGGGAATGGCTCCCAGGAAAGGAAGGGAACAAAATTTAAAGTCGTTATCATGTGCTGTATTATATAGAAATCAGGTTAGAACATGCAAAAACCCATAAAAATCCAAAGAATTAGCCAGGATGCTGAAATTCAGTCCCCAGCTTCCTCCAACAACATTATATTAATATTAGGTATTTGAGGGCTCAATGAGGGTCTTACAAGTTTCCCCGAAAGCACAGTCACATTATTTTTGGACTCCCTAATTCATGAGATAACCAGCAGCTGTGGGTATTGGATTAGCACGCCAGGCTGCAAAGAAAAGACAGCAAAGTAGGGTGCTTCAGCAACAGAGACTTTCTGTCTCACGGTTGTGGAGACTGGAAGTTCAAAATCAAGAGAGGACACACAGAGGCAGGGTGGGTTCTTCCTGAGGCCGTGAGGGAGGGATCCGTCCTGGGCGGGGGCTATCTTCGCATCTTGTAGACTCATCAACGTGACCTCTGCCTTCATCTTCACACAGCCTTCTCCCTAAGAGCATGTCTGTGTCCGGATCTCCCCCAATGATGAGCACACCAGTCTTACTGGATTAGGGGCCTAACCTACTCCAGCTCCACTTTTTCTCAACTTGACTAATTACACCTACTCTGACCCCACTTCCAAAGCAGGCCAAGTTTTGAATTTGAACTTTTGAAAGACGTTAGGAATTCAACACATGAGGTTTTTGTTTCTGTTTTGTTTTTAGATTTTATTTATCTATTCATGAGAGACACAGAGAGAGAGGCAGAGACACAGGCAGAGGGAGAAGCAGGCTCCATGCAGGGAGCCCGATGTGGGACTCGATCCCAGGACTCCAGGATCATGACCTGAGCCAAAGGCAGACGCTCAACCACTGAGCTACCCAGGTGCCCCAGCACATGAGTTCTTGAGGGACCCAGTTCCACTCCCAACAGATATCTTTGCTTTATTTCCAGGAAAAATGATTGAGTGGCTCAGTGAAATCTGCCAGTATGAACCTGGTCTTTGTTTGGGACAAAGCTGATTTAGAAGTAAAGAAAATAATGTTGGATTTCTTTAAAAAGCACACTCACACACACAACCTCTAAATAAATATTAACTAGCTAAATGACCTTGGGTGAGTCCTATAATCTCTCTGAATTCTGTTTCCTTATCTGTAAAAATGAGGAGTTTGAGATAAGCTTTAAAATTTTTCCAGTATTCAAAATCTAAGCCCAAACAGCCCAGGAGGGAATTTATAACTTGGATAGACAATGGAACACAGATATAGTTTTACAGGAGGCTTATGGTCAGATAATAAAAGAAGATCCAAGTGTTTTAAAGTAGGTGTTAGCAGCTGCTAAGTAAGACAAGCAGACCCTTGTCCTGCCAGTGTCATGCACCCAGTTATTTGGTGAGTGACCCCCAAGTATCCAAAGGATTTTGGCTCCATCGGACACACGCACAGGGTCTTTGGCACACCAAGTTGGCTACGCAGCCTGGGGCACCATCACCATCAGAAATAACAACAAAATCAAGTTAACCATAAATGCACAGGGCACTCAGGTCTCTCACAGGGTGCAAATCCTTGCATCGTCCATTGCTAAAAACCACAGAGTGAGCTCCTTGATAAAATTGTTCTCTAAAACAATCATGTTCCCAGAACCGTGAAAATACCAGCAAGTCTGGAGCAGCCTTGTTCTAATCACCTAACAGAACACGGGCAAACTGGAGAAACCACTGTGTACTCCTTCCTTCTATTCTGAAGCAAAGCTCTGCTAGATTTCCTTGGCTTCCGATGCAGAGCACAGAAGTGCAGATCAAAGCTCACTAGCTTCAGAAATGTTATTTTTCCTGCCTCAGACAATAGCGTTCCTGATCCTAGCCTTTCATAGGGAGATAGGATCTCTGAAGGGGAGAAGCGGAAAGACTTGATCGCTGTGAAATTCTTACTTTGCTCTCTCATTCTGTGCTTGGTCTTAAATTTGACAGAATTATCTAACTCTGCTTCTCCTTAACTTCATTACAATGTAAAGAAGCCAAATGCCCCAGCTACAAAAGAACTTTCTTAAGAGAAGCAAGAAGGTCTAGTGCAATAACCTCCAAATCAATAACAGCTAGAAACGATAATGGTGAAGCAACTTGTTTAAAAGGAGGCAATTTTCTGATTAAGCATATATTGCCACACAGGGATATTTGTTAGAAGAATATGACTTTCCTAGGCAAAATGGCAAAGTTAATTAATAAAGATCTACTTGGTGGAATTTTGTGTCTTGCTTTTAAATGATGGTTTTGAAGTCTAGGCAATGGCATAAAGAAAAGTATATTAATAATGTCCCAGGAATGGGGCACCTGGGTGGCTCATTCCGCCAAAGGTCCAACTCTTGATCTGGGCTCGGGTCATGATCTCGGGGTCATGGGATCAAGCCCTGTGTCGTGCTCTGCATTGGGCATGGAGCCTGCTCAGCGGTTTAGCGCCGCCTTCAGCCCAGGGTGTGATTCTGGAGACCTGGGATCAGGTCCTATGTCGGGCTCCCTGTATGGAGCCTGCTTCTCCCTCTGCCTGTGTCTCTGCCTCTGTGTGTGTGTGTCTCTCTCATGAATGAATAAATAAATAATATTTTTTTAAAAAGATACCATGGGCTCATCCTTATATCTGGCTCTCTGGAAAGTAGCTTGCTTTGAGTTTTAAAAATAATCTAACGTGGCTAAATAAAGATCATATAAAACTTCTAATCTCTGTATTGATGAAATGGGCAGTATGTATTTGGTAAAATAGCTGGAAGATGCACATAGAAATGTCTGGAAACCATGAATCTTGACCAGAAAACGCTAAGAGAGAAGAGAAAAAGGGGGGAAAATGATGTATTTGGATTGTTCAGTGGGTCTTTTTTTTTTAATTGTATTTTTTAATTTTTTTTTTATTCATGATAGATACAGGAAGAGAGAGAGAGGCAGAGACACAAGCAGAAGGAGAAGCAGGCGCCCTACCGGGGTCCTGACGCGGAACTCGATCCCGGGACTCCAGGATCCCGCCCTGGGCCAAAGGCAGACGCCAAACCGCTGAGCCACCCAGGGAGCCCCTGTTCAGTGGGTCTTTTGATAAGGATTTTCTCCGTTCTGTATGTAAGCGGGGAGGGAGGGACGGAAAAGAAAAAACAAACTCCCCAAATCTCGAGATAGACTATGACGAATGGAAGTCCCTCCAAATGAGCAGCCTGTTTATGCCACCTGCTGGATTTTGGCTGCACTGCTTAGACGTGCCCCAATTTCAGGGCGGGTTTTTTCTTGTCCTCTGAGCATCTACAAATCCTCTAATCTCTTTAATCCCCCAATCGGACTTCCTTCCTTCTTTCCTTCCTTAGAAGCCTGGGAATGTGAACGGATGCTCCCTGGACGTGAGTCCCTCTTCTGACAATCGAGTCTTCTGCGAGAGCTTGCTCAGGGCTCGCCCTCAGCTAAGCCCCGTGTGAGGCAGAGTCAGGCCCTCCCGTGAGTGCTGGTGGGCCTGGTCCTCCCCAAGCCTTCGGCATCCCGGGGGGCCCCGACTATTCCTGCTCCGGCCCTTGGCCCTTCGGGGCAAGGGGGTGACGGCTCCCGGCTGTACCATCCCAGATGGATTGCCCTGTCCTCGCACCCCCGCTAACTGTGCTTTCACTCGGTTCTCCATTCCCCCCTGAGAGTGCCGTCCCCTCCTGTCGGTACCCTGACCATCCCGCCTCCACGTCCACCACCTGCTCAAGTTCTGCCCACCTGCTCAAGCCACCATTCAGTCCTGGGGGTTCAGGTTTTGTGTCTCCCCGTGTCCTTTGTCTAAAGGCCAATATGGGCAGCCCGGGTGGCTCATCGGTTTAGCGCCTGCCTTCAGCCCAGGGCGTGATCCTGGAGTCCCGGGATGGGTCCCACGTCGGGCTCCCTGCAATGGAGCCTGCTTCTCCCTCTGCCTGTGTCTCTGCCTTTCTCTCTGTGGCTCTCATGAATAAATAAATAAAATATTTTGTAAAAATTTTAAAAAAAAGGCCAACGCTAGGAAGCTTCACACCCGAAACTGTTCATCAGACTGCTGCTCGTCCCTGTGCAGGACAAGCAGCTGCTGCAGCAAGAAACAGCCCCAAGAGAGTGGGAAGAGCACGCCACCGGGGTAGAAAAAGGTGAACAGCGACAGTAGGTGCTTGCTAAGGTTCTTATGCACAGAAGACCAATACTACAAGCCAACACTTCCCACTGCAGCCAAGCGTTCCGTGCAAGTAGCGGCTACAGGCCCCACTAGGAAAGTCTTTCCTGCTCCCGGTGCCGTGGGAGGCTTAGGGGAAACCATTTACCTGGCGATCAGGGAGCAAGGGATGGCCTCGGAGGGAAAGCAGGGAGCTCGGAAGTCAGGAAGTCCTGGATTCAGATCTTGTTCTGGCAATTCATAGTGACATGGCCTTAGGCAGGTTTTATGTCAACTTTGTGTGTCTCAGTTTTCTCATCTATGAGATGGAGGTGATTATACCTACGTCACAGCTTTGTTAGGAGGGTCCAGTGAGAGTGGAATGGTGATCACATAAGAGGAACTCAATTTTATTTTCTTCCTTTGAAACCAAAATTACAGATAGATGATAGATAGATATAGATGATAGATAGATAGATAGATGATAGATAGATAGATAGATAGATAGATAGATAGATGATAGATAGATGATAGATAGATAGATAGATAGATAGATAGATAGATAGATGATAGATGATGACAGATTAGATGAATAGATGATATATAGATGATAGCTAGATAGATGACAACTAGATGTCACTATGAAAAGAGAGGGAAGTAGATTTACCTTATGGAAGTGGCTAACACTACTGTGGAGGTCATGAGTCAGAAATCTGTAGGGCCGGACAGCAGGCTGGATGCCTACACAGGATTGCTATGTTGAAGCTGTTGGGAAGAATTTCTTTTTAGGGAAAACCGTATTTGCTCTTATGGCCCTCAACTGATTGGATGAGACCCACCCACAATAAGGACTTAAGTCAACTGATTGTAAATATCAATTACACCTACAAAATACTTTCCCAGCAACATCAACACGAGTGTTTAACCAAACACGTGAGCACCGTAATCTGGCCAGGTTGACACGTAATATTAACCAGCACAATGACCATTTGAATTCCATGTCGTGTCATCCTTTAAAGACCACAGGATGTTGTAGCTCTACAGTTTGTGTCTTCTTTCCATGCTTGTCCTTAGGTCATGAATTCTCAACAGGGGGAGAGATAAAAATTGATTTCTTGGGGAACAAAAAATTCCAAGATGGTACAAAGACTTGTGTTCCTCCAAAGCAAAACTCTGACAAAAATCTTATTCCTCGGTATTTATTTAATTTCTCTCACTAGGAAGAAATTAAATTACATATTATGGATTTCACATTATAGAACTGAACTTATTTAAGCTTAATTAATTTAAATTTATTAAATTAGAGGCACCTGGGTGGCTCAGTCGGTTGGCTGGCTTCAGCTCAGGTCATGATCTCAGGGTCCTGGTATGGAGCTCCACACGGGGCTCCCCACTCAGCAGGGAGTCTGCTTCTCCCTCTGCCCAGTGCTCCCCCTGCTTGTGCTCTCTCTCTCTCAAATAAATAAAATATTTTTTAAAAAATAAATAATAGAGCGGCCCTGGTGGCTCAACGGTTTAGCGCCGCCTTCAGCCCAGGGCGTTATCCTGGAGACCGGGGATCGAGTCCCACGTCGGGCTCCTGCATGGAGCCTGCTTCTTCCTCTGCCTGTGTCTCTGCCTCTATCTTTCTCTCTGTGTCTCTCGTGAATAAATAAATAAAATCTCAAAAAAAAATAAAGAATTTAAAAATAAATAAATAATAATTTTATTAACTTAAAGTATTTTCTTTTGGGGGTAAAATGAACATGAACAAAGAACATGAACATGAACATGAACAAAGGTGAGGAACAGTACCTTTGTCCCTTTTGTGGCACATATTTAAACATCTCTAGCAATGAAAGGAAAGGCACGACACTGTGTTTTTCATTGACTGGGGTTGGATTTGACCCTTTCTGCTGTTCCATCTCTAATTTTATGAGTGATGAAAGGAGTTTGTGTTCTTTGATTTAGCCAATCTTTAGAAAAACGTGGCCATTAAGTTGTAGTAACTCAATATTAAAAGTAATTTCCATAGAAATGTGTGGTGGTGTCAGTAGCCTGGTGCTCCCACCCATTACTCAAACCCACACCCGCCACAGCCGCATCCTAGCTCATTCTGCCCAGAGGAACCTTATTACAGGCCTGATGAAACAAGTTATATTTATGATGATGACTTACAGTTAAATCTACAGCCAGGGCCTCTTCCTCCTAGGCCTCTGTGCTATTCAAAATGCCATTTATTTCGAGAAACGGCTAGTTATTTCTGGTGAGCGTCAAATGAGCTGCCAGACTGCTGCCTGAAATAAAACCACTTGTGTCTGGGGACCTTTCAAAGTTTCCTTTCCAACATGAGGCACTTAAACTACCAGAGCACAGCCCCCAGCTCCATCCTAACTTCAGTGTGTGATCTGGGCAGGGAACAGGACAACGCACAGCCTTGGCTCCTTCATCATGAAAGTAGTGATTATGGGGGCACCTGGGTGGCTCAGTGGTTGAACGGCTGCCTTTAGCTCAGGGCATGATCCCGGGGTCATAGGATCGAGTCCCTCATCAGGCTTCCCGCAGGGAGCCTGCTTCTCCCTCTGCCTGTGTCTCTGCCTCTCTCTCTCTATGTATCTCTCATGAATAAATAAATTAAATAAATAAAATAAAAAGTTTAAAAAGTTTAAAAAGAAAGTGGTGATGATGCCAGCCTGCCCCACTCTGGGAGAACACTCGGGAAGCCAGGAAGTACCACCAAATGTCAGGTCTCATTATGATGAAGCAAAAGCCCCAGTATCTTCTGCAAAGAGGTTATCTCTAATGAGAAACTGTACACACACTGCTCCTCCAGCTGTTCCTTCCTCTGCACACATCAGCCTGACCTCTAGGGCTCATCCTCTGCACAGAATCACCACCTCCAAGAAGCCCTCCTAGATCTCCCATCTGCATCAGCCCTCTGATTGCAATCTGTCCCTGCACCCTTCAGCGGATTCATTTATAACCCTCCTCACAGTCTGTACACAGACATCTATTTCTGTGGTTCTTGGGAAAACATCAGTCTCCGCTCCTGGAACAGAAGTTCCAGGGAGCCCGTTCTTCATCTGCTATGTTCACAGCACAGAGCCTGGCACTTGGGAGGTGTTCAACAAATAGTAAAAGTGAAAAAACATGCCTGTCCTGTCCCTTCTAAGATTCTCTTCCCCAAAACCCAAAGGAAATAGCTGGGATTTATTTTTCCTCCCTACTTTCCTCAGAAGGACCCTTGATCCTTAGAACAAAACCACAAAAGCTAGAAAAGAAAGCTTAACTTCTGCTCTTGCCTCACTTAATCTTCCTAACAAATCTTCAGAGACTTGCTCAGAGGAAAAATGACACTCAAGAAACTGCCCTTGGTACAAAAATTCATAAAAGTTGGACGGGGTTAGCAGAAGTCCCTCTAGTGAACAACAGTGACCTTGACCGGCAGTGACCTGTCTCTGGACACGCCCGTCCCTTTCCTGGGTCCCCCCAGGAGCCTGCCTGGGTGTGGCTTTCCTGAGAGGCTCTCCATGCTTTTGAATCCCATCACTCCCACTCCCATCACATCTCCCCTACTCTCCACTAAAACTCCCACCATGTGTCACCTCCCTTGGGAGAATGGATTTGTACCAGTTCAAAATTAAAAGATGATACCCAAACCTATCTTCGTGTGATGGTATATTTTCTCTTGACAATAGCACGGACACTCCTGTGACCATCATTTATGATGGAGCATCCAGCCTCTGTATGGTACTGGGTTGGATATTGAGGAAAATGCGAAGGCGGATAAAAACATAGTTCTTGGCTGACTCCCATTTCCAAAAAAATGAAAATAGAAAAAAATAAAAGGCAGAACAGATATTGGAACAACTTCTCACAATGAAAGACTTATAAATTTTGGATAAAATATTATAGATACCTATAAATCCACAGCTGACCAGAAAATAAGGGAAATCGCCCAAGGTCAAAAACAAAGAAGGTAAAAAACCATTCCTCATCAGACATGAACTCAAATATTTACCTCAAGAAGTATTCAGGAAGCGAGTTCTAAAATCACATCAATACCTAGAAATGTCACCTCCTATTTGCAAGCAGCGTATCCTACAACGGGACAAACCAGGTCTTCCTTTGAGCTAGACGAAGAGTTCTTAGCTACGGCACTCAAAAACATAAGACATTAAAGAAAAAAAATTGATAGATCGGACTCGGTCAAAGTTCAAAAGTTTTACACTCCCAAAGGCACCACTAAGAAAATGAAAAGACAAATTGCAGACTGGGAGAAAATATTTGCAAATCATGTTTCATACAGGACTTGTATCCAGGGATCCCTGGGTGGCGCAGCGGTTTGGCCCCTGCCCTTGGCCCAGGGCGCGATTCTGGAGTCCCAGGATTGAGTCCCGCATCGGGCTCCCGGTGCATGGAGCCTGCTTCTCCCTCTGCCTGTGTCTCTGCCTCTCTCTCTCTCTCTCTCTCTCTGTGACTATCATAAATAAATAAAATATTAAAAAAAGGACTTGTATCCAGAATAAGAATTATTATTATTTATTTTTAACAGGTTGTATTCCCAACGTGGGGCTCAAACCCACAACCCTGTGATCTAGAGTCACATGCTCTACTAACTGAGCCAGCTGGGTGCCCTAGAGCAAGAATTCTTCAAACTGAATAATAAGACAAATAACCCCATTAAAAAATGAGAAAATTATTTGAATAATTATTTCACCAAAGATGGTAATAATCAATAAGCACATATGAAAATGTGTAACATTATTGTCAGCAAGAAAATGGAAATTTAAAATCACAATGAGATACATTTTATACCCACTAGGATTGTTATAATAACAAATCCAGAAATCATTAAGTGTTGGAGAAGATGTAGAGAAACCGGACCCCTCATACATTGCTGATGGGAAGGTAAAACAGGATAGCCACTCTGGGAAACAATTTTTTTTAAAGATTTTATTTATTTATGATAGAGAGAGAGAGAGAGAGAGAGGCAGAGACACAGGCAGAAGGAGAAGCAGGCACCACGCCGGGAGCCCGACACGGGACTCGATCCCGGAACCCCAGGATCATGCCCTGGGCCAAAGGCAGGCGCCAAACCGCTGAACCACCCAGGGATCCCCGCTGGGAAACAATTTGACATTTTCTTTAAAAAGTTAAATATAAAATTGTCATGTAACCTAGCTATTCCACTCCTAAGGTCTAGCTGAGAGAAATGAAAATATATGCATTTAAAAAACTTGTATAAAAAAAAAACTTGTATGTAAATGTTTATTGTAGGATCATTCACAATATTAAAAAAGAAACCCACATGTCCACTGACTGGTTAATAAATAAACAAAATGTTCCAGATGTATGAATACAGTGGTGTTCCAAACAGTGGAATACTATTCAGTGTGGATAAGCCACAAAAATAATTGCATTCAATAAAAGTCAGAATAAAAAAGGCCACATAGTATGCGGTTCTGTTTATGAGCTGTCCAGGCAAGTCAAATCTGTGGAGACAGAGGTAGATTAGTGGCTCCTTGGGCTGAGTGACTGCAAATGGACACAGGGGGTTTCTTCGATGTGATGAAAATGTTCTAAAATTGGACTGCAATGACCAGTGCAGCACTTGCACATTTACTTAAAATCACTCAGTGGTACACTGGAAACAGGTGAATTGCTTGGCTTATAAATTATACCCCAATAAAGTTGTGTTAAAAAACAATTAATGGAAATTTTCAAGTTGTGAGTGTGTGTGTTTTTTTAAAAAAGATTTTATTTATTTATTCATGAGAGACACAGAGAGAGGCAGAGACATAGGCAGAGGGAAAAGCAGAGGGGGACTCAATCCCAGGACCCCGGAATCACACCCTGAGCCACCTAGGCATCCCACCTATAGAATGTATTATTAGTTTCAGAGGTAGAGTTCAGTGATTCTTCCGTGGCATAGAACACCCAGTGCTCATCACACCACGTGCCCTCCTTAATGCCTGTCACCCAATTACCCAATCCCCCCATGCACCTCCCCTCCAGCGACCCTCAGTTTGTTTCCTATGGTTAAAAGTCTCTTATGGTTTGTCTCCCTCTTTGAATTTGTCTTGTTTTATTTTTCCCTCCCTTCCCCTATGCTTCTCTGTTTTGTTTCTTAAATGCTACATGTGAGTTAAATCATATAATTGTCTTTCTCTGACTTATTTCACTTAGCGTAATACCCTCTAGTTCTACGTCATTGCAAATGGTAAGACTTCTTTTTTATGGTTGAGTAATATTCCATTGTAATACACACACACACACACGCATAACACCACATCTTTTTTTTTTTTTTTATGATAGTCACACACACAGAGAGAGAGAGAGAGAGAGAGGCAGAGACACAGGCAGAGGGAGAAGCAGGCTTCATGTACCGGGAGTCCAACGTGGGATTCGATCCCAGGTCTCCAGGATCGCGCCCTGGGCCAAAGGCAGGCGCCAAACCGCTGCGCCACCCAGGGATCCCAACACCACATCTTCTTCATCCATTCATCTGGCAACAGACATCTAGGCTCTTTCCATGGTTTGGCTATGGTGGACATTGCTACTATGAACATTGGGGTAAGGGTGCCCATTCGGATCACCACATTTGTGTCTTTGGGGTAAATACCTAGAAGAGCAACAATATTTTTAAATAACTGTAGAACAGGGGTGCCTGTGTGGCCCAGTTAGTTAAGCCTATGCCTTTGGCTCAGGTCATGATCCCAGGGGCCTGGGGTTGAGACCCTGCATCAGGGTTTCTGCTCAGCAGGGAGTCTGCTTCTTCCTTTTCCTCTGCCCCTCTCCACTGCTTGTTCTATCTCTCTCAAATAAATAAATAAAATATTAACAAAAATAATTGTAGAATATGCCTCCAGATTGATCATGTATTAAGTCACACAGAAAAGCTTAATAAATTCTAAAACTCCAAATTTACTTTTAGGAAAACCAAATTACATCCATTGTTCTGTAGCTGGAAAAGCTTACAGCATTCACTTTAAAAACCCCATCTCCATGGTTTTGATTCGTCAAAGAAATTTAGCACTTGTGGGTATGGTTCCATTTACTCCCCGCTTCTGCCAAGAAGGCTAAAAATTTTAAATATATGCCTTGCTTTCCCTTTATTTTTCTTAGATTTTTCTTTTGCCCTACTCCCTTTGGTTTAAAGGTTTTGTTTATTTATTTAGAGATGGAGTGAGGGGGGTGGGGCGGAGGGAGAGAATCTCAAGCAGACTCCACGCAGAGCCCCACGCAGGGCTGAGGTCACCCCTCTCCCTGTGGGAATCAAGAGTCGGAAGTTCAACAGACTGAGCCACCCAGCTGCCCCCTCCCATCGATTTAAAGCAAAGGCTTTTTCTTCATCTTCCCAGGGCACTTCTGCCTCATTCATTCTAAGTATTTACTTCCCTTGCTCCTATTTATTTTTACTGAGAGAGCATTGGCAGGTAACATTCTATTAGCTTCAGGTGTACAACATAATGGTTCAGTATTTGTATATAGTGTAAAGCAATCACCACATGAGTCCAGTTATCATCCCTTGTCACACATAAGTGCGATTTTTCCCCCATCTTTAAAAAAAAAATCCCCTAAGGTCATCTCCTTCTTGCCCCATGTACCTTTGCTTACCCTGGGAAGCCCGCAGCAGTCCGGCTCACTCTTAACAGGGGACAGTTTCCCTGGTGACCCTTCCTCCTTGCCTCCACTATCCCTGCCTTGGCTGTTTTCTCCACTTAGAAATGGGCCATCCGGGGATCCCTGAGTGGCTCAGCGGTTTAGCGCCTGCCTTTGGCCCAGGGCACGATCCTGGAGTCCCAGGATCGAGTCCCGCGTCAGCTGCCGGCATGGAGCCTGCTTCTCCCTCTGTCTGTGTCTCTGCCTCTCTCTGTGTCTATCATGAATGAATAAATAAATAAATCTTAAAAAAAAAAAAAAAGAAATGGGCCATCCCAGCTGGTTCTTTCTCCTTTGTTCACTGGTTCTTGATGGTTTACCATATGCCAGGCCCCCGTGTTAGGCTCCGGAGAGACAGTGGTGAGTAAAACACACCAGCTCTCCCAGCGCTTCTGGCAAAGGTAAAACAACACACAGAGCCAGCTTGCAGGTAAGAAAGTTGGAGGTGAAGATGGGCAGGGGTTTGTTTTTGCCTTCTTCCAGATTCCTTGACCAGAGCTGTGTGATCTCTTTCTCTCTCTGGGATCGATATGATCCTCCAACGATTGGCCCTTCAAGCTTCTTTCCTCATCTGTATTCCCTAGTTTCCTACGGGCTGCTCTCTTAGCCTGATGAGTTATTCCCTACCTTCTCTGCTTCTTCCTTCACCTGCAAGCAGCCTCGATATCACTAAATCCAAAAATGCCCACTGAAGGTGGGCAGAGGTACAAACTTCCAGGTATAAAATGAATAAATCCTGGGGATGTAATGTGCAGCATGGTGACTACAGTTAATAACACCGTTTTGTATATTTGAAAGTTGTTAGGAGAGTAGATCTTCAGTTTCCATCACAATAAAAAATGTGTAGCTGTGTGTGCGGCTGATGGACATTAACTAAACATATCAGAGTGATCATTTTATAGTATATACAAACCTGGAACCTTTATGGCACACACCTACAATGAATGTTCCTGCCAATTGCATCACCATAAAAAATTAAACTTTAAAATCTGGAGGAAAAAAACTCATAGGCTGGTGCTAACCTTAGCTTTCAGCTTCTGCTACAAAATGGTAAAGTGGGCTAGGCTATGCTACTTTTAAGGCAGTTGCAGAACCAGCAGACATTTTTTTTAAGACTTTTTAAAAAATTTATTCATGAGAGACACACAGAGCTAGAGACACAGGCAGAGAGAGAAGCAGGCTCCCTGCGGGGAGCCCGATGAGGGACTCGATCCCAGGACCCCGGGATCACGACGTGAGCCCAAGGCAGATGCTCAACTGCTGAGCCACCCAGGTGCCCCCAAGAAGATATTCTAATGTTGCTGATGGGTCATAGGTTTGGACACCTCACCCAACAAGTTACCTGCAACGGGAAGAAAATCTCTGCATTCTGTTTAGCAGAAAGAGCTATCACCTCTGTTCCATCAGCAGTGAGAGTTAGAGCACATTCCAGGGAGAACTTCTCATTCCCTGAACTGGCCCCTGGATGCGCCTCACAGGATTCCAGCTGGCTGAGGGCGAGCAAGCCTTCCTGGAGAGCAACTTGTTCACTGACCTAGCACAGGGCCTTCCTGTCCGGGTTCACTGGGACTTGAACCCTTCAGGAAAGAAACATGGAGATACTGACTATGCAATTTGCGAAACCACCTAAGTTGTTTGCAGAGGAACTTTTCTTCCCTCCAAAGAGTTAAATTCAGCAAAAAAAGAATATAATTGATGGGAGGGGTCAAGAGGTAGCTAAGGCCTGAGCATCTGCATCTGGATGGCGGTTACCTGGGTATATACAATGTAAACATTCATGGACAGGAACCTTAGGATTCTTGCACTTTGTTTTTGCTCTATGTCAATATAAAATTTTTAAAATGGAGATGGATGGGGGGAATGGTTGTGCAATGGTGTGAATGCACTTCGTGCCACTGAACTGCACACAACAAAATGGTTAACGTTTCATGTAAATGCCACCACAATTTTTTAAAAAGATTTTATTTATTTATTCATGAGATACACAGAGAGAGGGAGAGAGAGGCAGAGACACAGGCAGAGGGAGAAGCAGGTTCCACGCAGGGAGCCCGATGTGGGACTCGATCCCGGGACTCCAGGATCACGCCCCAGGCCGAAGACAGGTGCCAAACCGCTGAGCCACCCAGGGATCCTGCCACCACATTTTTTTTTTAAATGCACACACCTGACCTGGTAGAGGGCACGCTCATATATTAAAGATGCTAATTAACCTTAACGATGGCCATGTTGTCCTGATGATAGATGGAAAGCCATTTCTCTGCCCAGAGAGCTTGCCTTAGCTCTCTGCTTTCATTTGCTCAAGTTCCTTCTTTCCCAAGGTCCATAATCTCTACCAGCAAGTAGAATCGTATCTGCGAGTATGGCTCCTGCCCGGGCCTCCTCCTGACCCTGACCTGACCCAGCCCTCACTCTCTCCCCTGCTTGCATGGACTTCCAGGGTTGAGGGAAGCTGAACAAAGACCTAGGGTTCAAGGGGAGGGCAGGGTGCAGAGCAGGGCAGAGAGAGGAGGGAAGAGGCCCAGCCAGTATCTCTGGCTTCTCTCCTCCCTTCCCCCCGCCCCAGGCAGGAGGCAAATTGCAGACGTTCAGGTGGCAAAGAGACCCTAGGTCATTAAGTTCCTACCTCTTTCTTTTTATTTCATTTTATTATTTCTGGAGGCAAACAAAGCACAGAGAGGTGAGGGGGCTTTTCCAAGGTCATCCAGCAGCTGGAGGCTGAACCAGTACTAGAGTTTAGCCCTTGGTGTTTATCACTGCTCTGAACCTGCACCTGTAGCTCAGCCCTTTCTCTCTGCTGCTCCTGATTCATTCTATGCCTCCAGGGCATTTTTAAATAACACATTTATTTTATTTTTTAAGATTTTATTTATTCAGGAGAGACACACACAGGCAGAGACACAGGCAGAGGGAGATGCAGTCTCCCTGCGGGGAGCCAGATGTGGGGCCCGATCCCAAGACCCAGGATCAGGAACTGAGCCAAAGGAAGACATTTAACTACTGAGCCACCCAGGCGTCCCTAAATAACACATTTATTGCAGTATAGTTCACAAGTCATAAAATCTGTCCATTGAAAGTGTACAGTTAACCCACTGGGTTTTGGCACATTGACATTGTGCACCCTCATCAAGTTTAAAACATTTTTCATCACTTCCCCCAAAAAGAAACCCTGCACCCTAGCAGTCATGCCCCATTTGCCCCCAGCCCCAAAAAACCATCAACTCATCGATCTGCCTATTCTGCACGTTCCATGTCAACGGAATCATACAATATGTGGTCCTTTGTGACCGGCATCTGTTACTTAGCATAATGTTTTCAAGCTTCAGCCACGTTGGAGGTTTCCAGATCATCCAGTTGTTCTCGGCAAGGGAGGTGGAATGAAGGGGCGGAGGGGGCGTGAGGAAGAGAATCCAGAGGGTCACCGCACGGCAGCACAAAGAAATGGCCAGAAGTGGGTCCCTCCTTCGTCCCACGCACCTCATTTTCTTGTTTCATTTAAGCTCCAGAGCCTGAGATGTGACTATCCCCAATTCAGATGGAAGGCGGAGGAACTTAGTCACTTCTCCAGGGGAATGCGAGTCGTAAGGAGCAGAACGTGGACAGGAATTCCGGTTTGTCCCCCCAGAAGCCTGTCACCTCTCACTTGACCAGGTCACCACCCCTGGAGCTGTCAGATGCTGAGGGTGGGATTTCACAACCACGGTGGTGGGCGACGTGCAGCCGATCTAGGAAGGTGGTGATCTTTGCACTCTTTTTTTGTTGTTGCTGTTTTTTAAAGATTTTATTTATTTATTCATGAGAGATGCACAGAGAGAGAGGCAGAGACATAGGCAGAGGGAGAAGCAGGCTCCTTCTTGAGACCCTGACGAGGGACTTGATCCCAGGACCCCAGGATCACACCCTGAGCCCCCCAATCATTGAGCTCTTAAAACATTTTACTTCTCTATCCCAAGCTTTCCTCACTCCATACCATACATTCATCCTTGCTGGGCCTTCTCTGGAGCAAAGGAAGAAAAAGGCAGACATGTCCAGGAAGAGGACTGATAAGGTATGGCAGTCAACACAGTGGACACAGCCTTAAAACAGAAGGCCAGGGAGTAATATCAAGATATATACAGTGAGGGGCGCCTGGGTAGCTCAGGTGGTTAAGCGTCTGCCTTTGGCTCAGGTCATGATCTCAGGGTCCTGGGATCAAGATCTGACTCTGGCTTCCTGAGTCAGACCCTGCTTCTGCCCCTCTCTCTGCCCCTTCCCACCTGTGCTCTCTCCCTTTTTCTCTCAAATAAATAAAACCTTAAAAAAAAAAAAACAAAAAAGATACACAGCAAGGAGTGCCTGGCTGGCTCAGTCAGAACAGCATGTGACTCTTGACCTCAAGGTTCTGAATTTGAGTCCCACAATGGGTATAGAAATTACTAAAAATAAACTTAAAAAAAAAAAAAAACATAGGGGCACCTGGGTGGCTCAGTGGTTAAGCATCTGCCTTTGGCCCAGGGTGTGATCCTGGGGTCCTGGGATTGAGTCCTGCATCGGGCTCCCCACAGGGAGCCTGCTTCTCCCTCTGCCTGTGTCTCTGCCTCTCTCTTTTCTCTTATGAATAAATAAATACATAAATCATATATTTATATGTATACACACATAGTGAACAAAAGCCATATGCAGAATAGTGTGTAAACTATGCTACCACACGCGCAAAAAAATGTGTGGGGCAGAGGGAGTAGAGAATAAAAACATACACCCAAAGCATTTGCTTGTGTACATACACAGTAGCAACAGGAAATCTCAAAAAGTTTAAAACCTAGTTGCTTGTGTGGTGGGAACTGAGTGACTGGGGACAGTGGCAGGAAGGAACTTCATTCTCTAGCTCTTTTTTAAAAAATTCATTAATTTATTAGAGAGAGCAAGTTAGGGGGAGGGGCAAAGGGAGACAGAGAAAGAATCTCAAGCAAATTCCCTGCCTAGTATGGAGCCCCAGGTGGGGCTCGAACCCACAATCCTGAAATCCTGACCTGACCCAAAATCAAGAATCAGACACTTACACAACTTAGTCACCCAAGCGCCCCTCATTCTCCAGCTATTTGAATCTCTTAACTTTTGAACCATGAGGCTGTATTATCTATTCAAAAATACATGCCTATTTTAAAATCCAGGGATCCTTGGGTGGCTCAGCAGTTTAGTGCCTGCCTTTGGCCCAGGGCGTGATCCTGGAGTCTGGGAATCGAGTCCCACATCGGGCTCCCTGCGTGGAGCCTGCTTCTCCCTTTGCCTGTGTCTCTGCCTCTCTCCCTCTCTCTCTCTTTCTCTCTGTCTCTCTCTGTCTCTCATGAATAAATAAATAAAATCTTTCAATAAAAATAAAATAAAATCCACTCATTCATTCAACAAACACTAATAAGCCCCTAGGGCATCCCAGGGCCTGGGCTAGGTGGTGGAGACACAGCGGTAAACAAGACCAAACAAAAACATGGAAAAGACACTTGTAGACTTCATGCCTCTTGTTTCCAAGTGTCCAAAAGGCCAGCTCAAAGCCAGCTGCCCTGCCATCAGTCATAACTCCTTGATGGCCCGGAATCTCCCCCTCCTTTCCTCTCTGATTTTCTACAGCATTTTTTAGTCTGCATCACACATAACTGTTAATTACCTCCCCCTTTGTTTTGTTTGCTGTGGCTTCAGGGGATCTCAGTGCAAATAACCCTAATTTAATTAAGTTTCTGTCACTGTTCACAGCCCCGACCTTAAAAATAAACTGTCAGGGGCAGCCCTGGTGGTGCAGCGGTTAAGCGCCGCCTGCAGCCTGGGGTGTGATCCTGGAGACCCGGAATCGTGCATCGGGCTCCCTGCATGGAGCCGGCTTCTCCCTCTGCCTGTGTCTCTGCCTCTCTCTCTTTGTGTCTCTATGATTAATAAACAAAATCTTAAAATAAATAAATAAAATAAACTGTCAGTTACTTTACCAGCAAAAAGCAGCTTATCTAGGAATGGTAGGGAATTACAACAGGGCACACACAAACTGAGGGAAAGGAAAACAGTAAAGCAAGTCTGAGATCAAGGAATACCTTTCTATGGAGGGAGGGGGGCTATTATAAACAGAAGGCCCTTTGGAGTAAACTCGCAGTTCCAAGCATCGTGGCTCCTCCTCATTGGCCAAGTTGTGACGTCTCTCATTGGCTGGGCTGTTCCTGGGCAAGAAGAAAATGTTCCTCCTTGTTGCTGGAGTAATCAAGTATGGGCTTCTTCCTGCTGGGAATGCAAGGTACTGTCTCCTCCTTTGGGATCGCCAAGTGGTAGGGTACCAGGGCTCTCCCTTCTGGCTTCCCAACTCCATTTAATTTAATTTATTTTTATTTTTTTAAATGTCTATTTATTTTAGAGCGAGAGTGAGAGAGAGCATGCAGGGGGGAGAGGCAGAAGGAGAGGGAGAGAGAGCTTCCTAAGCCTGATGTGGGGCTCAATCTCATGACCCTGAGATTATCACCTGAGCCAATATCAAGAGCTGATGCTCAACCGACTGGGTCACCCAGGCACTCCTTCAACTCCATTTTATTTATTTTATTTTATTTTTTTTAAAAGATTTTATTTATTTATTCATGAAAGCCACAGAGAGAGAGGTAGAGACACAGGCAGAGGGAGAAGCAGGCCCCTGTGGGGAGCCTGATTTGGGACTCGATCCCAGGACCCCAGGATCATACACTGAGCCAAAGGCAGACGCTCAACCACTGAGCCACCCAGGCTCCCCTCCCCCATCTCCATTTTAAATAAAGTTTCATTTTATTAATTTTTGTAGCACACTTGTCATAGATAAGCCTGGGACCCCAGAAACACCCCACCTCTCTGTTCCCACTACTCACTTTGTTCCCCCTGCCAGTATCTGAGAGACAACAGGTAAGCAGCTGGACCTTTCTTAACGTGGTCAAGAATGTGAGCCCGGGTTCACCTCCTCACATGCTCCTTGTTTGTAGATTGCACAAAGCCACTTAACCTCTATGCACCTCAGATTCCTCATTTATAATGTGGAGATAATGACAGGACCTATGTTAAAAGCCCTTGTGATAATTCAGCAAATTAACAGAGAAACCCCTAGTTACAGTGTTGGACATTAGGAAAGCTCCATGCAAATTTTATTAATTGTTGCCTAACTTCCTTCATTTCTGGAGTATATCCTAGGCTGGCATGCATTTGTACTTTTATCCTCCTGTTGAGCCAAAATAAAGACTCCTGCCCTCCCTGCCTGCCTGGCAGGGTTGGGCTTTACACAAGACTCCTCTCCTCCCCGGGCTTGATACACTTCCTTAATACACACCTAGCAGAACACTTTATAGAGATGCCTGGGTGGCTCAGTGGTTGAGCGTCTTCCTTTGGCTCAGGTCGTGATCCTGGGGTCCTGGGATTAAGTCCCACATCGGGCTCCCCACAGGGAGCCTGCTTCTCCTTTTGCCTATGTCTCTGTGTCTCTCATAAATAAATAAAAAATAAAATATTAAAAAGAAGAACACTTTATTTATGTGGCTGTTTCCTTTGGATTCAGAAGCTCTAGCAAGAGAGGGTCAATGTCATGCTTCCTTTAACCCATGGGCCAGCAGGGACCTGTCAGAAGAGAGGGAGTCTGAGTGTAAAGACAGGTCCATCATTTTAGACCAAGTCTGCTGTCCACAAAAGACTTTGAAGGTACCTCCAAATGTGTTATCCCATTTTGAAATATTGTCTTAAAAAAAACAGAAATCATCCTGGGAGCCCCCAAAACAAATGGAGGCCCATAGCAGGAATCCACACTTTTTTTTTTAAAGATTTTATTTATTTATTCATGAGAGACACAGAGAGAGAGAGAGGCAGAGACACAGGCAGAGGGAGAAGCAGGCTCCATGTAGGGAGCCCGATGCGGGACTCGATCCTGAGTCTTCAGGATCAAGCCCTGGGCTGCAGGCGGCGCTAAACCACTGTGCCACCGGGGCTGCCCATCACACTCTTTTTAGATAACAGGACCAAATAGAAAATATTTTAAGCTCTGGGGCCATTTGGCTTCTATTACAATTCCTGGGCTCTGCCCTCCTATCTCCAAAGCAGCCATAGACAGTACATAAAGGAGTGGGTGTAGTTGTGTTCCTATAAAACATTATTTACAGGCACCGAAATTTGAATATCACATGTAACAAAAATTCTATTTTTCATTTTCTTCCAGCCATTTAAAAATGTACAACCCATTCTGAGCCTACAAGCTATAGCAAACTTGTGGTCATCTGAATTTGTCCTACAGGAATATACCTAGAGGACCCCTGGTCCAAAAGTGGTTTTTAATCTATTTTTCCTCCTGACTCCTAAGAAGACTTGGGGAAATGGTGCTTCTCAGGACCTATAATATTAGGGTTTCCATATATTTGATGAATAAAAATACAGAACACCCAATTGAATTTGAATTTAGGATCAACAAGGAATAATAGTTTTTAGCCTAAGTATGTCCCATGCAATATTGATGTATTTCATCTGGCACCCCTACTTTAGAGGGTATCAGTAGTATTTATTAAGTATAAGGCTACCAATCCCACTCTCCCACCACCCATCACCTCTAATACCACTGTGCTGGTATCTACACTACAGTTAATTGTGTATATTCCCACGTGGAGACCCCTTTGGGTTTACAGTGTTTGTAGGGGGGACACACAGACACTACCTGTCTTCTGGGCAGGAAATAGGACCTGAAGGGGAGCAAGGAGAAGCTTCCTTGCCCCACCCAGGACCCCCCTACACCAGCTCATGTGGGTAAGATGGGTAAGATGGCACAGTCATGTGGGGCAAACATACTGGCTGGCAGATACACTGAGTAAAGACAGTGCCTGGGGATGCCTGGGTTGCTCAGTGGTGAGCATCTGCCTTTGGCTCAGGTCGTGATCCTGGGGTCTCAGGATTGAGTCCCACACCGGGCTCCCCTTCAGGTCCTCTCCCTGTGCCTTTGCCTGTGTCTCTGCCTCTCTCTGTGTGTCTCTCATGAATAAATTAAAAAAAAAAACTTAAAAAAAAAAAAAAAGGCAGTGCTTGGCTTGTGGTGGCAAGCCTGGCTGTGGCCTGGGAGCACCCCCACCAATGACCCTTCCCCTTGGAGTCCCTGGGGAGGAGGGGTAGGAGATGACACTTTACAAGAGGGAGTGTGTCCACTCACTACACTCTGGGATTATCTCCTTGTTTTTCTCAGCTTTTATGCATATTTTTAAATAGTAATAAACAAATACTCCACCCTTGTCTCAGTAAGGTTCCTGAAAGCAAAGGCTTTCTGTTCTTCCTGAGTCTAATAAAGCAGGAGGAACGCATCCAGTAGGAATGTCATCCAAATAGGGCAGTAAGGAATGAGGACCCCAGGGATGAAAATTTCTAGAACAGGGCAGAGGCTGCCTGAATGTCCCCATCACCAGGCCGTCCCATTTCCCCCTTTGGAAGATGCAGTTCTAGTTTGTATCAATTTACCACCCCTTCATGACTGGTTCCTTAATCCAAATTCCTTCTTCCAGGAAGCCCTCCAGGGCCCCTCCAGTCTTCAGTGTTTTCTAAACTCCTTAGCGTTTAATGCCACCGTTCAGGTGGGGGTGAATCCTGCACCAACCCAAGACATTTCTTTTTTTTTTTTTTTTAAGATTTTATTTATTCATTCATAGAGACAGGGAGAGAGAGAGAGAGGCAGAGACACAGGCAGAGGGAGAAGCAGGCTTCACGCAGGGAGCCCGACACGGGACTTGATCCCGGGTCTCCAGAATCACGCCCTGGGCCTCAGGTGGTGCTAAACCTCTGTGCCACCGGGGCTGCCCCCAAGACATTTCTTGAACCAAATGGTTACTGATGTTTTCTTTGGTGAACTATTGCACAGGTTTGTCTTGTTTTCTGAGCCCCAGGAAGATGCTTTATAGTGTAGCTGAAGTCATGTTTGGTTAGGGGTGTCAATTCTGACAGTAACCACATACAGTAATCAACTTGAGGGCACCTGGGTGGCTCAGCGGTTGAGCATCTGCCTTTGGCCTAGGGTGTGATCCCAGGGTCCTGGGATCAAGTCCCACATCGGACTCGCTGCAGGGAACCTGCTTCTCCCTCCGCCTATGTCTCTGCCTCTCTCTCTGTGTGTGTCTCTCATGAATAAGTAAATCTTAAAAAAAAAAAAGATTTTACTTATTTATTTGGAGGTGAGGGAGGGGCAGAGGTCTGAAGCTGACTCTGTGCTGAGCACAGAGCTGGAAGAAAGCAGGGCTCTATCTCAGGACCCCGAGATCACCACCTGAGCTGAAGCCAAGAGTCCAGTCAACCGACTGAACTGCCCAGGTCCCTTGCAAGTAGTTTTGAAATATGTGCCAACAACTGCAGCGATTAGGGTTAGTCTAGTTCTTGTCATCTGCATACCATCATCATTCTCACTATCTAGATTCTTGGCTCATCATTCTGGGATTAGATGAATTTTTGTGTTTTTAACGTATCTCTAAAACTTGGTGTAGTTTTCATCCATTTGTTGGGAAAGTTGGAAACCTGATAAGGCCTTCTTTGGGGGAAAAAAAGAAGCTTGGTAAAGCACATAATAACTGATATATGTGTCTACTAAAGGTTTCAATTTTTAAACTTGGAATCAGCCACAAAATATTCATTTTACTATTCTCAGTCCTTCTGCCTCATGTAGGTGGCCTGTGGTAAAAATTCAGGCGAGCTTACATTGTTATTTATCTTGGCAATATTAGCATGGCAAATCTGTTTGTCTTCTTTTTATTTTGTTAGCAAACTGAGAAATCGGCAAGATAGTGGCTGTTGAACCCAATGGGAGATGTATCTGAGCACCTTTGTTGATATACATTTTAACTTCCAATTCATTTGAAACTCTTAAATGTTATTTCAGGATTTGTGTTCACTGTTTCCTCTGATCTTTTAAAACTAGTCTCAGCAAAACTCTTCCAAGAGCCTCAAGAGCCTTCCCTGTGTGAGAAAGAACTGACATAAATAGTAATCTCAGGGGGATTATTAACATTAAAAAGTAGACACCTTTGTTTTTAAATGGTCAATTAAAATAAGGCATTTGTAAATTAAAATCCAAATAGCAATTTGAATGTGTTTGCTCTTTACAAATATCAAACATTAAAGGTATCTTGTTATTCTTCCTCCACCTAATTAAGCTTGGTAAAATAATTTTTTTGAACTTAAAATTTTCCTTTTTTTAGTAAGTTATTTTTTAAGTTTTTATTTAAATTCCAGTTAACACACAGTATAATATTACTTTCAGGTACAAAATTTAGTGATTCAGGACGCCTGGGTGGCCCAGTGGTTGAGCGCCTGCCTTGGGCTCAGGTCGTGACCCTGGGATCGAGTCCCACATCGGGCTCCCCTCGGGGCGTCTGCTTCTCCCTCTGCCTGTGTCTCTGCCTCTCTCTGTTTCTCATGAATAAATAAATAAAATCTTAAAATGAAAAAGTAGAATTTAGTGATTCAAATCTATTCATGTCAGTGCTCATCATGGTAAGTGTACTCTTTAATCCCCATCTACACTAAATATATATTTTAAACATTTATTTATTTATTTATTGCAGAAAGAGAGCCAGAGAGAGAGCACATGGGCGAGTGGGAGGAGGGGGCAGAGGGAGAGAATCTCCCTCGGATGCCCCTTGAGGGAGAAGCCTGAGGAGGAGGGGCTCAACCCCCCCACCCTGAGATCATGACCCTGAGCAGAAGCCAAGAGTCCAGGCCTAACTGACTGAACCAGGTGCCCCTAAAATAAATATTCCTTTTTGGGTTTTGTTTAAGATTTTACTTGTTTATTTATTCATGAGAGACACAGAGAGAGGCAGAGAGAGAGGCAGAGTTATAGGCAGAGGGAGAAGCAGGCTCCCTGTGGGGAGACTGATGCAGGCAGGACTCAATCCCAGGACCCTGGGATCATGACCTGTGCAGAAGGCAGGCGCTCAACCGCTAAGCCACCCAGGTGTCCCTAACTGGGAAAAATTATAAAACATTTATATTCTTTTCTTAAGCAAAAGGTAAGGAATAGGACAGGATTTAAACTTCTGTTGCTAACTCACAGTGGGGCATTACTTGTGAGAAACCATTCATTGCCCAGTCTTAGAAAACAGGGGTGCCCTCGGGGTCTGTGCTCTGGGTAACGCAGAGCCCCCCCTGCCAGGGTGCTTCTCCTCCCTCCCATGGGCGCCCACCCCTGCTGCTCTGCCCCCGTGCTGCCTTTGAGTGGCACTTTACTGTGTCCCGCAGCCTTCCTCGGGGCCTGAGCTGGCCCCAGATGCTCAGATGATGTGAGGACAGCGTGCTTTGCGATAGATGTTTGCTACTCGGATTTCTGTCTCCAGGTGCCAGGCTGGGCTCCTAATTACTGACCTGTTGGGAACAGTTTCCTGGGGTGAACAAGCCAACTGCTCAGATCCTCGGAGCTGCCTGCTGGGCCCCCCTCGTCTTCCGCCGGTGCTTCTAGATTGCCCCTGTAGTATTCTGAAACAACCGCTCACACTACGATCATGCTTGTTCTCTTGCACACATCTTTACATATGTAAGTCATTGCATCATTACAATTCTCAGGTCCTTTCCAAAGTCCAGTAGAAGAAACGGAGGCTTGGAGAGGGTGAGTGACCTGCCCAGGAGCAGCACTAGCTGGTAAGTGGCAAGGCCGTGACTCTAACACAGGCAGCCTTCATTCCTATAGACCCCGCCCTGCAGCGCTGACTGCCATCCCCCATCCTCCACCCCCATCACGATTCTGGGCATCTTACCAGTAACTGATCCCTCCGATATTGTCATCATCGCCTCACAGGGACCAGAGAGTTTAAGTGGCTTGTCCAAATCACACGGTGATTGGCAGAGCCACCACTTCCACTCCTCAAACACTTCAAGGATGGAGACCTTCATCCTTCTCCATTTGCCTATAGGATAGAGGCCAAATTCCTCACTGGCAGGCAAGGTGCCACGCTATCTTTCCACCCTTATCTCCTGCTGGGCTCCAGCTTGACTCTTCTGTTCCAGACTGGCATACCTTTGCCCTCTCCCCCAACCTGCAGGCTCAGTCTCAGCATCCAGCCTCCCATCTGTCGTTCCCACAGCCTAGAAGGTTCTGTTTTCCCCTTTGTGCCTGCTCAGATCCTGCGACACTGCAGGCCACAGGGCAGTCCTCCTCTTACTCCGGTCCTCCACACAGTGCCCGATGCTCTATTCCTCTTGCTCCTCCCCAGATTGCTCCTGCTCATATCACAGGGCATTGCCCACATGCAGCTGCACGCGGAGTCTTTCGTTCAGGCCAGTGGACTGAGTGCTCCGCACTTGACCCTTGAGCTGAGTTTTTTTTTTTTTTAAAAGATTTTATTTATTTGTTCATGAGAAAGAGAGAGAGAGAGAGAGAGAGAGAGAGAGAGAGGCAGAGACACAGGCAGAGGGAGAAGCAGGCTTCATGCAGGGAGCCCGATGTGGGACTCTAGGATCACGCCCTGGGCTGAAGGCGGCGCTAAACCGCTGAGCCACCTGGGCTGCCCTTGAGCTGAGTATTTTGACTCATACACTGTCTCGCTTCATATATATGGTCAGAAGCAGCACAGAGAATTTTCCCTGTGATCCCACCAAGACCAGGGGCTAGGGCTGCTTTCCATGGACGAAATGCAAAGTAGATGAAATTTATCATAAACGCTTTCTAATATAGCTCCCTCCTCACTAAATTATACTAACATGTGGGAGGCTATATGTATATATGCCCTGCTTTCTCCCACCTCTTTTTTTTCTTTCCAATATGGAAATAATATTAACAACAAAAACAACAGACTTGTGACTGGGTTCCAAATACTTCTCTAAGCACGTCCTGAGTATTATTAACTAATTTAGTCTTTCTATCAATCCTTTGAGGCAGATATTATTATGCTCCTATCACAGATAGGCAGACTGAGTCACAGAGAGGTTAAGAAACTTGTCTAAGGTCACAGAGATGGGATTCAAAGCAAGGCATTTAATTATGATGCCATACTGCCTCACTAATAAAATAATATATTTGTTTTTTTTTTTTCTGATGGTGAAAGTAATGCCTGCTAAATGTGTTTAAAAATCAGTTAGTAAAGTGTAAGCATCACAGAACTATGGCAACTGTAAAGCAAAACATGTAATAATTTTTTGGTGCAATGAACTTGGTTTCCAAGTTCTTTTATTTTTATTTTTATTTATTTATGATAGTCACAGAGAGAGAGAGAGAGAGGCAGAGACACAGGCAGAGGGAGAAGCAGGCTCCATGCACCGGGAGCCCGATGTGGGATTCAATCCCGGGTCTCTAGGATCGCGCCCTGGGCCAAAGGCAGGCGCCAAACCGCTGCGCCACCCAGGGATCCCGGTTTCCAAGTTCTAATGCTAAGAATGCTGGTAAGCTGGGGCTGACCACAGGGCTGAGGCAGGGCCAGTTTGGCCCCAACCCGGATGTCAGCTCTTACCACACAGCCATGGGGGGAAGAGACAGAATGGAGGGTGCCAGAATCTGGATCGACTTTGCAAAAACAAAATAAAAACAAAACAAAGTATAAGGAGATTATCACCCATAATCCGGTAACCCAGGGAGAGTTATTAGCCTATCAAGCAAATATAAATCCACATTTGCTCTCATTTCAGAAATGGAACCACATTGTATATCATGGTGTTTTTCGTTTACATGTTTGTTTGTTGAGGCATGATTTTTTTTTTTTAATTCATTTGAGAAAGAGAGAGACAGGAGAGAGCATGAGCAGGGGAAGAGGGAGAGGGAGAAGCAGATTCCCCACTGAGCAGGGAGCCTGACACCAGGCTCTATCCCAGGACCCTGAGATCATGACCTGAGCCTAAGGCAGACACTTAACTGACGGAGCCACCCAGGTGCCCCAAGGCATAATTTATATACCTTAAAATTCTCTCAGTTTAGTCATACCTATAATTTTTTTCATACCAATAATTTTAATAAATTTGCAGAATTTTGCAACCATGACCACAATACAATTTTAGATCATTGCATCACCCCCAGAAAGACCCCTTATACCCATCTGCACTTCCTCTCTGTTCCCAGCCAGCCCCTGGTGATGGCTTATCCTCCCTAAATTGATTTGCCTCTTTTGGACATTTGATATAAATGGTTACATACAATATATGGTATTTTGAATCTGCCTTCTTTTTCTTAGCATACTGTTTTCAGAGTTCATTCTTTTTTTTTTTTTTTTTTCAGAGTTCATTCTTACTGTAGAGCGTATCATTACCTCATCCTTTTTGAGGACTGGATAATAGTCCATTGTATGTATATAGCACTTTGTTTATTCATTGAAGCGTTAAAGGATTTGTGTTGTTCCTTTTTTTTTTTTTCATGCAGCCCCAAAGGGGCAGGATTTGTGTTGTTCCAAATGGGTGATGCTGGTATGGATATTCATGTCTTAGTGTTTGTGTGGATGTATGTTTTCATTTCTCTGCAGTAGATATCTAGGAGTGAAAATTTGATCATATTGCAAAGTTTTCCAAAATGGTTGTGTTTTACATTCCCACCAGCAATATCTGAGAATTTCAGGTTCTCTACATCCTAGCCAATACTTGCTACTGGACTGTGTTTTCGATCATAGCCATCCTGGTGGGTGTGCAGTGATGGTTCACTGTTGTTTTGATTCGCACTTCCCTAATGATTAACAATATCAAGCATCTTTCCATGTCTACATTGGCCATTCAAACATTTTCTTCGGTGAAATGTCCATGCAAAATGTTACCCATGCTTCTGATTGGGTTGTCTGTTTATTATTGAATCACAAGAGTTTTTATGTGTTCTGGATATAAGTCCTCTATCAGATAGATGATTTCCAAATATTTTTTTTCCAGCATTTGGTTTTTCAATATCTAAGTGCTACCTTCAGAAGCACAAAGGTTTTAAATTTTGATAAAGTCAGTTTGTAATTTTTTTTGCTCTTATCACTTGTGCTTTGGTATCATATCTAAGAAGTCTTTGCCTAATCCTACCAAGTTTTAGAACAGACCCCTCCTTCCCCAACACTCATCAGTATGTCTTGGCCATCTGTCTAACTCAACGCACACTGATCTGCATCATCAACGCACACCTTCATAGCTCTGGTTTCTGGAAAGACAGGAGGGGAGAAAGAAGACAACAGGGGCAGACCACTCCAAATATCCAGAACCACTCTTGCTCATCCTTAGGGGCTCCCTACTTCCCTTCTGGATAACCTTGTGCCCTGTACCTCCTCTATGGTTTGTGAATAAAAGCTTTATTAGGCTATTAACTTCGTCACATTTTATGTTTTACTACCTTGTTCACACAGGTTCCTAGCCCCAAATTTTCTGTAGCCTTAAATTTCTCCATCACAGATTCTAGTGATGGGAGGCTCAAAAGACACATGTGTCCCCCTGTAATTTGGGATATGACAGCCACTGCTTCCAGCATTTACTTCATTCTCTCAAACTGGATTGAACCTTGGGAATGATTTGGCTCGAGCTAGGGTATTGAAGTATAAATATGTGGAAAAGGATAAATGATAGGTAGCAGCAGTTGGCATGTGTGTTTTAATGGAAGATTTAGGAATATTCCTCAATAAAATAGTGGTTATCCTTTAACAGGTTCCAGAATGAGATGAATGGTTGTTGCACCCTGGCCTCTGTCTGGAGTAGAGCTTCACTGGCTTGATGGTAAAGATATGAGGTACTGTGTAAAGCTAGAAGTTTCTTTGGGAAATATTTTCAGCCAGGAAGCACCAATGGGAGAAAATTCAGGCTCGAAGAAGGAGCCTGTGAGAGGGGCTTCAGAATAATAGGAAAAGTAGGTTAGAGCATTTCCAAGATCAGTGCTGAAAATGTTCCTCTGCTAAGAGAGGAGCCAAGTGCAATGGTCTCCATTCTTTGCGGACCTACCCTCCCCCTGGGCTGGGGGCCTGGAATTTGGGGCCTGAGAACTAATACTGGGGAAAAGCAAGGAAAGTGGAGGAGAGGTGTTAGGGCAACCCCCTGGCTGGATAAAGGCCATTGTGGGGTTAGGGAAATGGTACTGAACAGGTAGGTAAAGGGCCAACACAGCTCTTTTCGGCTGGTTGGAAACTCTGAGGCTGAGAAATGCAGAGGGAGATCACTGAAGCCCTTTAAAACACAGCCTTGGGTCTTTAACTTTTTTCACAAGACAAGCCATATCCAACCACCACAGAGGCCAGCTAACTGTGTGGAATATACTGGAAGATCAAGAACCAGGGATAGGAGCTGGAAGCTACCACAGATCCAGACATGGGGAGGGCTGGTTGTTTGCAGGGACACGTGGGTGTGTAGGGAAGAAATCATCTGATCCACAGCCTTAGGGATGGATTTACTGTGTAAGTGAACAGAGAGGAACGGGTTGGGGGGAGGCTGTAAGACGACCGGGGGTTTCTAGAGGTATAACTGTACACAATGAATGCACATTTCTTAAGTGTAGAATGAATTTTGATAAAGGTCTTCATCTGCTAAGTAACCCCCCAACCCCATTCCAATGAGGTTTGTTAAGGGCTGAGTTTCACGCCCCTGCGTGCAGATCCTATGTGAAACATTTTTTTTTCTATGCGAAGCATTTGAAGTGAGAAGCCACAAAGGCTGGAATTTCAGATTTCAGAGTCATTGGGAGCCCGCAGGTAGAAATCTTGTGAACGAATGAACACAAGGGCAGGAAGAAGTGACTGGAGAACAGAAAGACCCGATTTTTCGTGCGCCCGAGCCCCACACAATGAGGGTCTTAGTTGCTGATTAAGGGCAGAGACTTTTGTCGGGCCTACAATCCCCTACTTCTCTTAAGTGAGGAAGAACCCTTTTCCCGGAGTTGGCGTCTGCCAACCTGGGGCCTCCCGAGCTAACGGAGCTAACGCGGAGAGTGGGGGAAGGGAGCTGTAGGACCCCACGGGGTGGTCTGCACCTCCTCCAAGCAGCGTGCGCCACGAGGATGCACAAGTGCGTTCGCTCTGCTTCCTCCGTGTGCAGCGAGCTCGGGCACCTGGGGGAGCGTGGGGATCGCGCTCTCCCCGGGGCTCTGCACCTCGAGGTGCGCTTGCAGACACCTGCAGCCACGCCCTCGGCCTTTGCAGCCAGTGCAAGCCGGCTCCCGGCTGGAACGCGGAGGCTAGAGTTGGGGGGCGGGGGGCGGGGCCGCATTCCCTCGCGCCCTCTCCCGCCCAGGCAATCCCGGGAACGTTCTGAAAAGTATCCAAAAGTTCTGCGCTGCGCGCGCGCCAAAAGGAAAAAAAAAAAAAAAGGGCACAACCCCCCACCAGTCTGGGCGTTGTGAGTCCCGACCTCGCCACTCCGGCTGCACCTCGGGCCGCGGCGCACACGCCTTCTGCGCCTTCCGCTCCGGAGCCTCGGCCCCGGCTGCGCTCTTCCTTGCAGCCGTCTCCAGACCGGAGAGGGGCCCCGAGGGCCCTGGCGCTTCTCCCTGGGGCACCATGCCCAACGACGACGCATTCAGCAAGCCCTCCGCACCTTCGGAGGCCCCGCACGCCGCCGCCGGGGCACCGCCGCAGGGCAAGGCCGGGGGCTTTGGCAAAGCGGCCGGGGCGCTGGTCGGGAGCACCGGGGGCGCGGGCGCCGGGGGCAGCGGCGGCGGCTCGGGCTCGGGCTCGGGCTCGGGCTCGGGGGCGTCGGGCATGGGCTCCGCGAGCAAGAAGTCCCCGCGGCTGCCCAAGTGCGCGCGATGCAGGAACCACGGCTACGCGTCGCCGCTCAAGGGCCACAAGCGCTTCTGCATGTGGCGGGACTGCCAGTGCAAGAAGTGCAACCTGATCGCCGAGCGACAGCGCGTGATGGCCGCGCAGGTGAGTGCGGCGTCCGGGGCGCGGGGGTCAGCCCGCCCCCTGAGTCCCTGGGGCCCGGCGGGCGCCACGCGGTGCGGGGCTCCGGAGAGGCGCGCGGGGCCCGGGGCTCCCAGCCTCGCGGAGCTCCCGGTCCTCTGGGGTCCGGCCCGCGGAGCAGGGAGGTTGCGGGGTTTGCTGGGCGCTCCGGCCGAGAGTTCGGGTGCATGCCCCGTTGGGGGGAGATCTCAAGAATCCGTCCCCAGGATCTCCCGTCTCCGTTCCCGAGCAGTAAGTTGGCGCGGGGCTGGCCCTGTTCAGGAGTCCCCGATCCCGTCCTCCAGCAGACTTGCGGGGTTCGCGCCTTCGGAGGCCCCCCGAATCCCTAGGGTCTCAGATCATTGGCTCAGAGCACGGAGTGGCAATTCGCCTCTTGGGGGGGGGGTGGAGAGGGGCCCCCAGACCCGCTAGGATCTCTGCTCCCTCTTGCAGAGCAGAGTGGCCGGGTTCGCCCCTTCGAGCGGGGGAGAACGGCCCCCCAGTCCCCCAGGATCTCTGCTCCCGCTTTCAGAGCACAGAGTGGCCGGGCTCGGCCCTCCGGGGGCCCCGCGCACCTCGGACCTGGCGGTCCGAGTGGAGAGCTGGGAGCCCTCCCGCCGGGAGCAGGCCCCAGGGTGCCCGGCCTCCCCCGCACCTGGAGCAGAGAGGTGCACACCGGGGAGGGTGCCGCCGCCCTTCCGGGCCCGGGCGGGCCGCACGGTCCTTGTGGAAGAGCCGCGGCAGCGCGGGCGGGCGCAGGGGGGTCCCCGCGGCCCCGGGCGCCCTCCCTCCGGGGGTCGCCGCCCGCGGGCCCTCCGCGCGCCCCAGCCGTTTTGCGCACCGCGGGGATTCTCCTCGCCTTCCAGCCTCTGCACCTGACTCACTCAGGTACGAGTTGCTTGGAGTCTGGCTTAAAATGCACGCTGAAAAGTTTTTAAAAAGCGTGCGCAAGGGAGGGGGGGGGGAATAGGAAACGGTTTGAGGCTAGATCTGTAATTTAAAAAAAAAAAAAAACATTCTAGGCAGTTCGGTAATTTAGCATCTTAAACCAAAATGATTGTCTTGGTATCCTGAAAGGATTTTTTTTTTTTTTTGAGAGAGAGAGAGAGAGAGAATAATATACATTCTTTCCAGCTAAAATTTGTTTCATCCTTTTAAGACAGTTTATTTAAGATGAAAAGATAGCAAAGAAAAGTTTACTAACGCGAGGTGCTACTTGTGGCTGGGAACGTGTGAATAACCTCCGTGGAAAATAATTCATCCAAGTGTGTAACAGAAAGGCCAGATAAATGCTTAAAGATTCTACTCTTTATATACACCTCATTTTAAAAAATGTGTCTGAATTTGGAAATATGTTGGCTTCGCAGATTGCAAGTGCAGTCATGGAATACAGGTTTTCCTTAGCTGTTTCTTTGGGGATTTTTAGTGTGATCTATAGTGGGGGAACAGATTATACTCATCCAGCCTTAAAATGCATCACATTTACTGAAAAAGACAGGGACGTTGAAGTTGTATTTGTAGACAGAAAAATCTTCTGAACATTGAGTTGTTGGCTTAAATATTATTGTGTGGAGAATATGCTTCGGAGACTAATTTTCCTGGAAATGTATTAAAATGTAATAAAAGCATGTATTTAAGTAGGGCCATTCCTTTTGAGTAAGCTTTATTCATAGGGGCACCAACTTGGAAAAAAACTGTTTGCTACATTAAAAACAAAAGCGACTCAGGATTACTTCTATAATATGAAACAAGCATTTTTTACACCAGAAAGGCTTGTGCTGTCCTAGATGAAATCCTGTAAAATTCCCCTGTACCAGCTGTTTTTTTCATTCTGAAACAGTGCAAAATGGATCTTCAATATGACCCTACTAACTGCATTTTAATCAATTGCCCGTCTTCCCTGATTAAATAATATTTCTTTAAAATCTTGGAGAGGCTTTCATAAAAATGTCCTCCTCCGTTTATGGCATATAAAATAAATATCCACATTTTGTGCATCCATGAGATTTGTTTGAATCAGGATATAAGCATTCATTGACATACTTCAGAGATTTGTGGAGTTTTTTTGTTGCTATTTTTTGGCCAAATCCTTAATATTGTTTCTAAACTTGGTTAATAATAGAAAATCCAAGACTAAAGCTGGATCATTTAATCTTAATTGATTATTTAAGATTTTTTTTGTAAGTTGAAGGGTCATGTTATGAGTAAAATTATTTGTGAGTTGATCAGCTTGCTAACCTTGGACTACAGTTTCCTTAAAACAATAAATAGCAGTTTGTGTTTCTGGTTTACATTTTTGATCTTGGCTTTTTGCTTTTATTTGGGCCTCAGAGGGAGGCACGGATAGTTTACTTTCTCATTTCACCATCACCAGTAGTCAAGTTTCAACAGAAAGTCTCCTTTTTTGTTACATGTGGTAGGCAAAAGTACAATTTAATTTCTTTACACTTTTCTTTTTTTTTGCAACCTTTAACAATGTTATTTAAAAGCAGATAAAATGAAGAGGGACCCTGAGGAGTCTCCTAGGTAGGTGAGGTCCCTTACACCCTGGCTTCCAGCCCCTTCTGTCCTGCTAGCATAGAGCCCCTGTCTTCTGCCTGTGTTTCTATCTGGCCTCCTCCTTCTCCATGGACGTCAGCGCCCTGTTCCAGCCCCATTCCCGCATTACTGCCCTGCATGCTCCCTCCATTCCGGAGAGCAGGGCCCTTCTGGGGTTTCCTGAGCAGTGCTTGCCTCTCCTGGCCACCCTGCTCCCTTGCTCAGGATAGTTCCGCCCCTTCATTCTTGCCTGTCCAGGTGTTAGTCATTCTGCTATCCAGGGATCCTCTTCTAGTTCCACTTCTAGCTAGTTTTTATGCTTACAGCCATTTCTGCCTTGCGAGCCCTGCTGTAGGATCGATGTGTCCCTCTCCTGGGGTATTTGCCACATTTCATGTTAAGCTGCATTTGCATGTTTGCCCAACTCCTATTTTTGCTTTTTGTCAGTGAGTACCTTGGGATCTCATCTGATCCTACTGAATCTTGCTGCTCGCTGGCCCCAGGACAGTGGCCTTTTACAAATGTCCTTCCTAATCCGTCAATGCTGACCTCTCTTCAGGTTGACCTCCTCTGCTTGGCGGACTCTACAGGTTTTCCGGATTCTCCTGGACCAACCTTATTTCCTGCTGTACATTCTCATTTGTGTAATGGACATTTTTTGACTCTGCTGTGCGCTCTCAGCCACGCCTCGGCTTTGGCTGCACATCCTACCTAGTTGCCGTTCAGAAGGAACGAGAGACTCTCAGACCTTGCTTCCGGAGCTCATAACTCCTGATGTCTGGGGATGAGCGGGGCTCCGGGGGTTTTGGCAAAGCCGGGTGAGTGATTCTGGAGCGCGGGAGGCTGACCTGCTTGCCCTGTGCTTCCCAGGTGGCCCTGAGAAGGCAGCAGGCCCAGGAGGAAGAACTGGGGATCAGCCACCCCATCCCGCTGCCCAGCGCCGCCGAGCTGCTTGTCAAGAGAGAGAGCGGTGGTAGCAACCCGTGCCTGATGGCCGAGAGCAGCAGCCCCTCGCAGCCCGCGCCGGCCAGCACCCCCACCACTGCGGCGTCAGGTAAGGGGCCTGGGGCTCTCGGGCCCGCAGAACCCATCTCAGGGCTATCCTGAGCCATGCATCACATCCAGAAGGGGTTCTTCCCCTGCAGGTCTGTTTTTGGCTACTTCACAGAGGAGATGGCCAGGAATTCTAAAATTGGGATTTTGGTAACCTGCTGGTGATTTGCTAAGTCTGGATTGGGACAGAGTCAGACTCACTGAGTATCAGAGGGGCAGGATTCCAGATTTCATCTCTGTCTGCCCTCCATTTTGGGGTTCACTGGGTGGGAGCTAAAAGATTTTTGTTTCCTAGAACTGAAAGTCCCATTTCTTTGGCAGGGGGCGCAGCCCATTTGGAGAAAGTGTCTTTAAAGTCCACCTCCTAGGTGTCCAGTTTTGGTGGGCATTGGGAAAGGAGGGGAGGCCCGTTCCATTGGGTTCGATTCTTTCCGTATGCTAAGACTATACTGGGGCCTGATGCATGTCATTTCATTCGTAGCTGTAGTAATCTGGATTGTCCTAACCCTATTTTATGCATATAAAAACTGTGGTGTAGGAAGTTTAAGTGCCTGGCTAAGTCCACAGAACTAGAAAGTACTTGACTTGATCCACGTGGCTCCAGAGCTCATTGTATTTACTGCACTGTGTCTCCAGATTGCCCCGAGAATCACTGTGGAAGCCCCTGGCCACATGGGGCCATTTAAATGTGACCTAATTACAGTGAAATAAAATGAAAACATTGAACCAAAGAAGATACAGTTAGCATTACTGATCACTAAGGAAATGCAAATCAAAACTACAATGCAATAGCACTTCACTTCAGCCATTAGGATGGCTGCTATCAAAAAAGTTAAAAAACAAAACAAAATCCCAGAAAACAACAATATTGGCCAAGGGTGAGGAGAAATCAGAACCTTTGGGTGTTCTCAGCAGAAAAGAAAAGGGTTCAGTTGCTATAGAAAACAATATGGCGCTTGCTCAAAACTTAAAAATAGAATTAGCGGATGACTCAGCAATTCTGGCTGTTTACCCAAATGGATTGAAAGCAGGGTCTCCTAGAGATACACCGGTATTGTTAGTAGCCTTCATAATAGCTAAAATGTGGGAGCAATCCAAATGTCTATTGACTAATGAAAGGATAAGCAAAATGTGTCTATGCACAGTGGAATATTATTCAGCCTTAAAAAGGAAAAAAATCCTGGCACACGCTACAACTTGGTTCACCTTGAGGGTATTATGCCAAGTGGAATAAGTTGGTCACAAAAAGGCAGATACTGTGTGGTTGTACTTAAAGTAATCAGAATCCTGGGGACAGAGGGTAGATTGGTGGTTGCCAGGGGCTGAGGAGGGCAGAGGGCAGAGGGAAGGGGCAGTTACTGTTTCATGGGAATAGGGTTGCAGTTTAAAGATGAAGAGAGCAGTGGAGGGGATGGTGTAGCAATAGTGGCACATTATGAATATGTTCAGTATTGCTATGGTGTGTATTTAAAAATGATTTAAGATGGTAAATTATATGTGTATTTTACCATGTAAAAAGTGTTGAAAAATTCAAGCCCCTCAGTTCCTCACTTGCACATGTCAAGTGCCCTGTAGGCAAATCTAACTTGTGTTCTAGGTATTTAAAAATGCTAGAAGATGTGCGTTTCCATTTTTCTCAGAGTGCCATTTAATGGTAGGAGATCTAGATAGCAGGAGTTCTAAGAAATTCACCAAAGATCTGGGAAATCCTGCTGGCAAATAAATACGCATATTGTTGACCCTTGAACAACACTGCCCCCCCCCCCCCCCCCCCCCCCCCCCCCCGTGCGGGCAGAAATGCATCTGTTAACTTCTGACTCTCCGAAAACTTAGCTGAGATAGCCTGTTGTTGACTAGAAGCCTTACCAATAACCGGAAACAGTCGATTAACAGATATTTTGTATGTTATACATATTATACACTGTATTCTTACAAGGAAGTAAGCTAGAGAGAAGAAAATATTATAAAGAAAATCATAAGGGGGAGAAACCCATTAATAACACTGCCATATTTGTCGAAAAAAATCTGCAGATAAGTGGACTCTTGGAATTTGGATCCGTATTTTTCAATAGTCTGCTGTTTTCCATGCTGAAAACATAAGCTGAGATGCACAGAACATCTCCAGAGTCTGCTAAGGCTCCCTGAAATACAGCCTTGCAGTGTGGTTCCTCTTACCTGAGCGGTTCACAAGGTGCTCTGTTTGCTGTGCTCACCAGCTGGGCTAAAGTTACTCAGCTGCCTGCCATGTGCTCACTGTGCAACTTCGAACAAGTCACTTAAACTGTCTGGGCCTTTTGTTTTCTCTTATCAAAAATGAGGGAGGTGATCTGGGAGGGTTTTGGAGTTTGAGTCATGACCATTATAAGGAAGGTAAAGGTAAGCAGGCCCCGAAGAAGGCCAGCGACAGAGGGAACCCTGGTCTCCAAAGAGCAGGTAGGTGTGTATGTGTTCCTGTCACTCCGTGTGCTGCTGGGGCTGTGGGTTCTGTAGCTCTCCAGGAGAAGCAGGTTTTCTTTCTCTTTCCTTTTTTTTTTTTGGTTTGGTTTCTCGTAATATATGCTTACAAGACTTTCCAAACTTCCCTTTTGATAGGAAGAGAATATCAGAAATAGGATTTTTACTTTGAAATCATATGCTATGGGTTTTTTTTTTTTTAAGATTTTATTATTTATTCATGAGAGACAGGCAGAGACATAGAGGGAGAAGCAGGCTCCCTGTAAGGAGCCCAATGCGGAACTCGATCCTGGGACCCTGGGATCACGACCTGAGCCGAAGGGAAACGCTCAACCACTGAACCACCCAGGCATCCCTCATATGTTGTGTTAAAGGTTGATCACCAAATAGTACCAGGTCAGGGCTGCTCTGGTGGATTTAGCTGGAGGGCTGAAATGGGAGAGGGATGTGTCAGGAATAAAGAGGGGGATGACTCATTTGATTTTCACAAACACGAGGTAGGAACTACTCCCATTTGCAGACAAGGTAAGGAAGCTGCCCCAGAATAAAGCTAAGTTGAGCTGGGATTCAGTCCAGAGCCCATGGATTTTCCATTTTCTATTTTCCCTGCCTATGAAGAGAGGCTGTGGGAGCAGTTGTCATGTTTCCTTAGGAAATGGGATGATGGACAATCAGGGTTACGGTTCACTCCTCCCAAGGGACTCAGGGCTGCCGGGCAAATGAGAACAATGTGAGGGGCAAAGGTCCCTGCAATTCGCTGTTGTCCCACTGGTCTTCATGGGGAGCAATGCAGGGAACAGCCGGTGATGGGTAGACGTCCAGGCTGGCCAGTTTGTAGGGCATGGCAGGTGAGCCTGGGTTAGCCTGCTGTCCTGCACCCACCTTGGGGTGGGGATGCCATGGTCAGCTTGTCTACCCCCAGACAGGAGCTGGAGAGTGGGATCTCCGGCTCGATGGAGTTCAGCATGACAGGTGTCCTGGCGGAGCATTTCAGAGTGGCAACAGGCAAAGTTACAAATAGAAGCAGCAGGGGAGCAGGATAGAAAGGTCAGGGTCAAGGAGGATGTGACCAGATTCCCTTCTTTGCCTCTGGAGCTGGTAGACCTTGGAGTCACTTTGGAGTCGGGAATGGACACTCAGAGGGAGGAGGATGCGGAAGCCAGCGGTGTGTTGGGCTCCTGGGCTCTGGAGACTTCTCTCTGGTCGCCTTGGGTGCCACGGGCAGGGGGTTCTCCCCTGGTCAGCCCACCTCCATGGGGCAGGAGCCGCACATACATGGCCTCATGCCCAGCACTCGCACCACAGCTCTCGCGTTGAGCTTGATAACTTCTAAGCCCGTTGTCGAACTCGAACCTGGGACCCTGGGATCATGACCTGAGCCAAAGGCAGACCCTCAACCACTGAGCCACCCAGGTGCCCCGGGGCTGAACTTTTGAACATAGTTTGCTACAAACAGAGCTTACGTTAAATTTCCAGAAATTGGGATCTATTTAAAATAACTCATCCTAGGAGGGGGAAACAGTACAAAAGCATATTCAGTGAAATGGGATTGTACTTCCCATCCCAACCCGCAGGCCCCTTCTGTTTGGCATTCCAGGATTACTCACGGCCCCTACGGCTTATGTAGATCTATATTTTTTTTAATGTATTTAACATAATGGCAGTGTTCCTGGTTGTGTGTAATTAGGTTGTTTTTTCTTCACTTAAGACAGCTTGAAATTTTATAAATGGCTGGCATCCCATTATATAGATGTGAAAGGCTAGGACTCGAAATTATTCGTGAGAGATGAAAGCCATGGATGTGCTCAGACAATAGTGGCCCTACCGACCTGGCTCACCCCGGGGACGAGCTGTTCCCCTTCTCTCTCTGATACCCAACCTGTAGTGTTGACAAGGGCAGTAGCTTAGCGAAACTCAGTAGATTTTTTATGTCCTTGAAGTGTCTCACTATCTCCTCTTGGCTCCCAGAAGTGCCAAAGTGAGAGTGGAAAGTGCCCAAGAATTATTGCTGAACTCTAAGGATGCTGTGAAGGAAACTGGGTTTATTACCAAGCTGTTGTTTCATTTATTGGAGAAAGGGCTCCCTTCAAGGAGAATAACAATGTACCTAACGTCCCTCCAATCCTTCACCAGAGGTTGGCTACAATCAACCAAAACACAGACTGAGTAAAACACACACACACACACACACACACACACACACACACACATACAAGACTGAAGATTCCTAGAATAATGGGTGTGAGTGATTCTTACTGTTACTGTCATCTATGATTGGGGGTACTACCTCGGAAGGAATAGCCTTTTTCTTCCCCCTAAATATTTTATTTATTTATTCATGAGAGACACAGAGAGGCAGAGACACACAGGCAGAGAGAGAAGCAGAGAGGAGCCCAATGTGGGACTTGATCCCAGGACCCCGGGATCTTAAGCCAAAGGCAGATGCTCAACCACTGAGCCATCCAGGTGCCCCAAGAAATAGCCTTTTGAAGCAGTGTCCTGTTCATTGCTGTTTCTTACACTACCAGGATCCAAAGAAAAAAAAAGGTGAGCATTTTTGATTACAGGTAACAATGAATTAAAGCAACTTCAGCATTGCATCTGTGGCTTTACATTTTTAATTTTAGCATAAAATTGATTTATTTTAATTTTCAAAGTTGCTGACTTTAAAAAGACGCTCACGGGCAGTCTTCTGCTTTGCAATGTGGGCTCATCTCTGTTTGATTTGATACTCCTTCTCTGACCTGCAGGGCCTGACGGAGGCTGTTTGCTCCCGTGGAGGGCTGTGCGGTTCCTGGCCTCTCCTCTCCTGCGCACGGCCGTCAGATGAAGGGTGGCATTGTAGGGCACTGGTTCTGCATGTGTGTCCTTTGTGAGTCAGGACCTGAATGTTATCGCCCTCGGGCCCTCCCTTCTGGAGCACTCTGAACTTACACACACACACTCACATTCACACTCCCTCACATCAGAGCACCTCCTACCGTCTCCAGCCTTCCCCCTGCAGCCGGCCTCCTGCAGCCTCCAGCCTGAGGCCCGCCTCCCCTCACCTGTCTCCTGTTGGAAGGGTCAGTTAGGTCTGTGCCTGATAATGACAGGGTCCTCCCCGTCTCTCCTTTAGTGGTAACTTCTCACTTTAGCATCCAGAGAGAGAGAGAGAGAGCACATGCTGGTAGGAGACACTCAACTAACTGCTAATGGGCAATAACTTTTTGAGTGTCTTCCATGTGTTGGGATGCCGTATAGATGTGAAATGGGGCAGTTTGGAAATTTGTGGAGTTGGGCCCATGCAGTTTTTACTGGTAAGAAATGTGGCTAATGAACCAACAGTTGGAAGATACTGAGTTTATAGATTTTTTTAGTTCTAATTTTTTATTATTTTTTTTAAGATTTCATTTATTTGAGATAGAATGAGAGAGAGAGAGAGAGAGAGAGAGAGAACGAGCATGGGCAGGGGGTAGAGGGAGATGGTGAAGCAGATACCCTGCTGAGCAGGAACCCCGATGCAGGACTCGATCCCAGGACCCCAGGACCACGACCCAAGCCAAAGGCAGATGCTTAACCACTGAGCCACCCGTATAGATTAAAAAAAAACAACCTAGGGCACCTGGGTGGCTCAGTCAGCTAAGCATCTGACTCTTGATTTTGGCTCAGGTTGTGATCTCGGGGCCGTGGGATCGAGCCCCACATTGGACTCCTCGCTCTGAGTGGAAGGAGTCTGCTTGGGATTCTCTTTTCCTCTCCTTCTGCTCCTACCCCCTGCTCACATTTTCTTTCTCTTTCTCAAAGAAAGAAAGAAAATCTTTAAAATAAAAAAAGAAATGCAGGGTTTAAACCACTAATTGGTTGGGTAATAGCATGCACAAAAGATGTTAAAACATTTGATAGGTTTACGTCTATCTCCTTTGTGGAAGTGTAATCTTAAGGACAGGGAGTGCATTTTGTTCCTCACTGTGTTCATGTGCACAGCACGTATAGTACCTGGCTTTACAGCAAATGGTCAGTAAACCTTTGCTGAGTGAGTTGACAGTGATGGTTACATTGGAAGTTGTTTTAAAACATTAGACCTGTGGTCGTGACCCCACCTGCAGATGTCAGAGAGTAAGCTCATTGATATCTAGGTGGATTTTTCAGTTTTCTTTTGTGATTTTAAAAAAAATGTACTTTGGAATTTTCAGCAATTCAGAAATTCCAAAGTGATCTTCGGAATGCTGAAAATTCCAGTGTAATTGAACAGTTCAACATGTAATCTGCGTGCTATACAATTCATCTCTTTAAAGTGTGTGACTAGTTTTTTAATAAATTCACAGACTTGTGCAACCATCACCAGACTCTAATTGTGAAACATTTTTGTCTCCTCCTAAAAAGAAACTGTGCCCATTAGCAGTCACTCCCCATCTACTCCCCATATGAGCCCTAGGCCACTGCTAATACATTATCTTGTGCCATAGATTGGCCTACTCTGGACATTTCATATATTTGGACACCTCACATAAATGGAATCACATATGTGACCTTTTGTGTCTGATTTCTTTTACTTCTCCTGATGTTAGTGAGGTTTATCCATGTTGTATCGTGCATTTACTATGCACTTTTAAAATTAATATTCAGTAGGGGCATCTGCATGGCTCAGTCAGTTGAGCATCTATCTGACTCTTGGTTTTGACTCAGGTCATGATCTCAGGGTTGTGGGATTGAGACCCCACGTCAAGGCTCTGCTCAGTGCAGAGTCTACCTGAGATTCTCTTTCTCTCTCCCTCTGCCCCTGCTCACCACTCATGTGCTCTCTCTCTCTCCCCTCTCCCTCCCCCAAAATAAATAAATAAAATCTTAAAAAGAATTAATATTCCATTATATGCAGAGGCGCCTGGGTGACTCGGTTGAGTATCAAGCTCTTGATCTCAGCTCAGGTCTTGATCTCAGGGTCATGAGTTCAGGTCTTGCATTGGGCTCCAAAATGAGTAGAGCCTACTTAAAAAAAAAAAATCTATTATATGCAGAAATCCTGGATTTTTTTCTTCATCCACTGATAGACTTTTGGGTTGCTTACACTTTTTGGCTGTTAAAAGTAATTCTTCTATCACATTTTTGTACCATTTTTTTAAAAGATTTATTTATTTTAGAAAGGGGAAGGGGCAAAGGAAAGGGAGAGTCTTTTTTTTTTTTTTTTTGGAAAGGGAGAGTCTTAAGCAGACTCCGCACTGAGTGTAGAGCCTGACTCGGGGCACTCTTATGTTTTTTAAACTTTGGAGGAACTTTTGAGAATGTTTTCCAAAGAGGCTGCAGTACTTACATTCCCATAAGCAAGGTATAAGCGTTCCAGAAAATTCAAATGTAAGTTTTTTAAAATTAAAAAGATGTTTTCATCCTAGTAAACATGGTAGATTAAAAAAACCCAGTTAGAACCTTTTTGATGATCCAAAGTTTAGAGCATGAAGAGTTCTTTAGGTTTGCATTTTGTTATCACTGGAAATATGTTAATATTTAGTCTTCTAAAAAGTTTCTTTTAGGGGCACCTGGGTGGCTCAATGGGGTAAGCATCTGCCTTCAGCTCAGGTCTTGATCCTGGGGTCTTGAGATTGAGTCTCACATCGGCCTCCCTGCTGGGAGCCTGCTTCTCCCTCTGCCTCTGACCCTTCCCCCTGCTTGTGCATGTGCTCTCTCTCTCTCTCTCTCTCTCAAATAAATCTTTTTTAAAAAAGAAAATTTCCTCTTTTACCTCATTATCACATGCAATTTTTAGTGTTTGAGGAGGAAAACTTCGAGGGACCTGGAGATGGGCTTTTTTTGTTGTATTTTGGCTAAAGCAACTCTTCAGACCTTGGGTGACAAGCATTTTCTCAGAAAAAGGGAGACATTAAGAATTCTATTGCTTTAGAAACTTGGCAAGAATAATTTTTATCTTTGCATTTCTGAAAATGAAAAACCACCATCACTTTGGTGGAAAGCAACAGAGAAAAAAGCTGAGGGTTGGTGAACATGGACTTCTGTCCTCCACATTACCAGTGGGAAGAGGGTCATTCATAGAGTCTAGAATTTACTGCCAGCAGCTGGTCACCACAGTGGGTGCTGTCATAGTGTGACACAGCCTTGCATTTGCTGTTGTGAGAAGCTCTTGCAGAATCCCGAAGCTCATCTGTGGCATCTGTTTCACTTGCCTGTTTCACTTGCCTGCTCCACAGTGACCCTCTGGAGTCCTTGAACCACTCAAATGTTCTTTGGGTCTTGTGGATGCCTTTGTGTCTCATCTGTTGTTTTACTGAGTAACTTACATTTTTAAATAGTTCTATTTATTAGAGCAAAAGCACTCGTGTGAGCATGAGCAGGGAGCCTGATTCAGGGCTCAGTCCCAAGACCCTGAGATCTTGACCTGAGCCAAAGGTAGACACTTAACCAACCAAGCCACCCGGGCATCCCTTAACTAACTTACTTTTTAAAATTTTTATTGTGTCAGGGGCATCTGGGTGGCTCAGGCGGTTGAGCATCTGACTCTTTTTTTTTTTTTAAATTGGGCTTTAAAAATACTATATTTATTCATGATAGACGTAGAGAGAGAGAGAGAGGCAGAGGGAAAAGCAGGCTTCATGCAGGGAGCCCGATGTGGGACTCGATCCCGGGACTCCAGGATCACGCCCTGGGCTGCAGGCGGCGCTAAACCGCTTAGCCACCCAGGGATCCCCAAGCATCTGACTCTTGATCTCACCTCAGCTGTTGATCTCAGGGCCGTGAGTTTAAGTCCCACATTGGGGTCCATGGATAGAGCCTACTTTTATCTTTTTTTATTTTTATTTTTTTAAAAAAATAATCCTTTTAAAAAAATTATTCATGAGAGACACAGAGAGAGAAGGAGGCAGAGACACAGGCAGAGAGAGAAGCAGGCTCCATGCATGGAGCCTGATGTGGGACTCGATCTGGGGTCTCCAGGATCAGGCCCTGGGCTGAAGGCAGTGCTAAACCGCTGAGCCACCCGGTCTGCCCTAGAACCTACTTTAAAAAAAAAAGTAAAATTTTTATTGTGTCAAAACACACATAGCATAAAGCTGACCATTTTAACCATTTGTTAGTGTGCAGCTCTGTGGCATGAGGCACATTCACATCCTTGTGAGGCATCACCATCATCTCTCTCCAGAGCTTTTTCTCATCTTCCCTGATGGAAAGCCTGTCCCCACCCAGAAGCAACTTCCTATCCTTTCCTTCTCATTAACTGGCTTTGGACTCCGCACAGCCTGTTTTGCTAGCAAAGCTTTCTTTAAAGCTTCTTGGCCTTTGAAATCACACGTAGACTCCCGTGAGGTATGACGATCCCTTCATCTCTTGTCAGCATCCTTTCTTTCCTCTCTTCTTCCCCCAGCCCCTAAAGCTCTGGGAGTTACTGCTAACTTCTCCCTTTGTTTTATGTGCTGGTTAACCTAGAGCTCTGGGGTAGTGAGGACTGAAGTTTCTTAGAGGACTGAGGTTTATGGGGAAGGGGGCACAGGGGAGTATCCACTAAGACTTTATACAGGACACTAAATTCTGAACCCGTGCTAGGTGATCTCTGCTCTGAGCCTCGGAGGGCTCGGTGTGATGGTGAAACCCAAGGGAAGCGCAAGGTAGGGATGCTGTTGACACTCATGACTTCAGACACCATCTCGTGTGTTCTTGATTTGTCAGAGTCTCTTTTGTTGTCATCACAGGCAACTATGTAAGTGCAGATCTGTGTTTCTGTCTCAGAAAAAATTTTTTTTTGTAAAAAAATTCAGTGTGACAACCTTTTTGACTCCCCTAGGAAAATCCACATAAATATTGATCTCTGTTGCTGAGCTAAATTACATTTCAAACCTGGTTTAGTCTCTCCTGTCTGTTGGCAGACTTCATAATCATTAATCTGGTCTTAGTGTACAATCCCACTGAACATGCTTTTCTGAAGAAAATGCACAAGAAACTTTTTTTTTAAGATTTTATTTATTTATTCATGAGAGACAGAGAGGCAGAGACACAGGCAGAGGAAGAAGCAGGCTCCTCGCGGGCAGCCTGATGCGAGACTCGATCCCAGGAACCCCGGGATCACGCCCTGAGCTGAAGGCAGATGCTCAACCACTGAGCCACCCAGGTGCCCCAGGAAGTCTGCTTTCTGAACAAGATTCCCTCCCTCCATTCTTTCCTTTCTTCCTTGTTTTTTTATCCTATGTTTCATTCATTCAACAAATGTTCATCACATGACTGCATCGGGTCAGAGCCTTTTCTAGGCACTGGATATACAGCAACACATAAAACATGTGCCTCTCGTGGATTGTATGTATCCAGCAGGGGAGACAGTTGTTAAACAAATCTACCAGTAAATACAAGATATTTTCAGAAAGTGGCTAGAGCTGTGAGGAAAGACACAATGTTGTGATGGACGCGTCCAAAGGGACAGTGGCTGTTTGATAGGGTAGTGAGGGAAAGGCAGCCTCTCTAAGGAGGGTAAATGGGAGCTAGTCCTGAATGATAGAGAGCCCTTGTGGTCAAGGTCTGGGGCCCCCGGGCCGAATACACAGTGGAGGGAGCCCTTGCCTGGAATAGGAAGGAGGCCAGTGTGCTGGGGCTGACACCCCTGGGGACCGCATCTCGGAGGGCCTTGTAGGACGGCACAGAGTTGGGATCTTATTGCGAGTACAATGGGAAGTCAGTGGAGTGTTAAAGCAGTGAAAGGCATGATCTGATTTACTCTCTTAAAATCTCTCTGTTGCAGCCTGGGGTATAGATTGAGGGGGAACAGTGGGTCAGATGGACAGGAAGTCTGTGCAGGTGCCCAGGCAGAGGGAGAGCTGCTTGCACCGAAGCGGTGGTAGTAGAGGTGGAAAGAAATGGTGGACTGCAGGTCTCTTTGGGAGGTGTATTTACGTGTAACTTTGGGGGGTGTTGTGGATGGCGCTCCTTGCAGATAACACCTGCCACGGCATTGCCAGGCCTAGGCGGTCATTGGTGCTTCCCGACCTGAAAGGTGAAGCGTTGCATGTTGGTGTGGTCATTTGAATAATGGCCCCCTAGAGATGTCCACACCGCAGTCCCTGGGACCCACGAGGGTGTGCCCTTCCGTGGCAAATGTGATGAAGTGTGCAGGATCTCGAGATGGGGAGGTGGTCCTGGATGTTCCAGGCGAGTCTGTTCTCATGGCATGAATCCATGCAACTGGAGAACCCTGCTGGCTACCCCGGCAGATGCCACAGTGGAAGGAGCTGCAGGCGGGGTTTGAAGCAGGAGGTTTGACCTGCTATTGTTGACTTTGAAAGTAAAGGAAGGGGCCCCCAGCCGAAGATCTGGAGCCAGACAGAGGAGCAGAAGCTGTGGCTCTTCGGGTTCCCCATTGGCGGGCCGATAGCCAGGTCAAGCTGGCCGCAGCAGAGCCCCAAATCTGCTGTATTCTTCATACTCTCCCGCTTCTCCTCCTCATTTCGGTTTAACCTTGGGCACATCTCAGGCTCAGCTAATGGCCCCAGTGGATTAGACCGTTTCACAGTCGTGTCCAGTGCTGTGGGCTGGCAGTGTCAGCGTGGCTCTTTGGTGTGTAATGAACTGGGATGGCCCTGGCTGGGGAATGGGATAGACCATCTAGTTAGATCCTCTGCTCACCGGAGACAAATCTCTGTCTAACCAGTGAAATTACCATGCCCATTACCTGTTACATGCTTACTGCTTCCTCTGGTTCATGGGGAACATGCTCGGGGTCCTGCTTGCCTCAGGGTGAGCCGTTACCACCACATGGCAATACCTTCTTCCCTGGGAGAAGGGTATATGGGAGCAGAAGCTTCATCAGGGGTCTTGGAGATTAGAGCCATCTGGAAAAAGAGCTTTGCTGGTCTTTCCTAACTTCTTACCTGGGGGGGAAGCTCCATGTCATTGAAAGAACCTAAGATCCAGAGTCCAGGTACCTGGCTCGGGCGCCTGCCACCTATCTGATTTTGAGCTGTCCACCTTACATTGCTTGCTCATTTGTGAAATGGAGAAAATAGCAGTGCTCACCCGATTTACAGTGCTCGACTAGAAATCTATGTGAAAGGTCTTCATCAACCATGAGGAAGCAGAGAACTGTGCTTAGCACTCGAGTCTCGGGTACTGATGTGGGGAGCACAGGGGTGAGCCTGGGTACACCCTAGAGCCGTGAGCTGGTTTCTTGTAGTGCAAATGAAGCCACGTGGGCTGACAGGACAAGGATTATGTCTCCAGTTGAAGATTATGTAGCCCATCACCTTTCCCTTCACCCCACCTACATCCCAGCTGCTAAGAATCTCGGGGGTGCATCTTTTTACAATTTTTAAAAAATTTTTATTCAAGTATAATTAATATAGAGCGTTATGTTAGTTTCAGGGGGTACAGTATAATGATTCAGCAATTCTGCATGTTACTCAGTGCTCGTCATGGAAAGTGTACTCTTCATCCCTTTCACCTGTTTCCCCTAGAACCCCACCTACCTCCCCTCTGGCAATCACCAGTGTGTTCTCTAAGTGTAGAGTCTGTTTTTTGGTTTGCCTCTCTCTCTTTTTACCCCTTTGTTCACTTGTTTTGTTTCTTAAATTCCACATATGAGTGAAATCATATGGTATTTGTCTTTCACTGACTGACTTCACTTAGCATGATATTTTCTAGATGCATCCATGTTGTTGCAAATGGCAAGACCTCATTTTTATGGCTGTGCAATATTCTATCATGTATATGTGCCACTACCTTATTTTATCAGTAGACACTTGAGTTGTTTCCGTATCTTGGCTATCGTAAATAATGCTGCTATAAACAAAAGGGTGTATATATCTTTTTGAAATAATATATCTGTTTTGGGGGGATAAATACCCAGGAGTTGAATTATGAATTATAGTAATTCTATTTTTAATATTTTGAGGAACCTCCATACTGTTTTCCAGAGTAGCTGTACCAGTTTGCATTCCCACTGACCGTGCATGAGGGTTCCCCTTTCTCCACATCCTCGCCAATACTTGTTGATTCTTATGTTGTTGATTTTAGGAATTCTGACAGGTGAGGTGATACCTCATGTGGTTTTGATGTGATGAGTGGTGTTGAACATCTTTTCATATGTGTGTGGCCATCTGGATGTCTTCTTTGGGTAAATGTCTATTGAGGTCTTCCACCCATTTTATAATATGATTGGTTGGGGTTTTTTAGTATTGAGCTATATAAGTTCTTTATATAATTCAGATATTAACCCCTTATTGGATATGTCATTTGCAAATATCTTCTCCCATTCAGTACATTGGTTTTTTTTTTTATGGTTTCCTTTATTTTGGGTTTTGTTTCCTTTGTCTGAGATGACATCTCCATAAATATATTACTGTAGGCTGAGGTCAGAAAGATTACTGTCTATGTTTTCTTCTAGAATTTTTATGGTTTCGGGTCTCACATTTAGGTCTTTAATCCTTTTTGAGTTCTTGTATATAGGGTAAAGAAGTGTTCTAGTTTTCCCAGAATCATTTATTGAAGAGACTGTATTTTCCCATTGCATTCTTTCCTGCTTTGTTGAAGATTGACCGCATAATTGTGGGTTTATTTCTGGGCTCTCTGTTCTGTTCCATTGATCTATGTGTCTGTTTTTGTGCCTGTCCCATTGCTGTTTTGATTACTGAAGCTTTATGGTATATCTTGAAATTTGGGATTGTGATACCTCCAGTTCTGTTCTTCTTATTTTCCCCCAAGATTACTTTGGCTGTTTGGGGTCTTCTGTGGTTCCACAAGGTTTAGGATTATTTGTCCTAGTTCTGTGAAAAAAATGCTATTGGTATTCTGATAGGGATTGCATTGAACCTGTAGATTGCTTTGGGTAATAGGACATTTTAACAGTATTCGTTCTTCCAGTTGAGGGCTGCATCTTCACACTCATACACAGCACATGTATTGTCTTCACATTAAAATATGAGTAAGCTTCCTCCTTTTCTTGGCCTTACTTTTATTTAATTTTATTTTTTAAGTTTTTAAAAATATTTTGTTTTTTTACTCATGAGAGACACACAGAGGGAGAGGCAGAGACACACAGGCAGAGGGAGAAGCAGACTCCCTGAGGGGAGCCTGATATGGCACTTGATCCCAGGACCCCGGGATCATCACCTGAACAGAAGGCAAACGCTCAACCACTGAGCCAACCAGGCACCCCTTCTTTGTTTTATTAATCTAACTCCTCTGGGTATTTCATGTTAGTCTCTTATCCTTCCTAAGGGTATGGGAATATTGTATAGCCCCTCAAATACTCAGGAGTCAGAGACAAGGAACTTAACTTCAGCAGAATAGGTAAAGCTCCGTCAATATGTTGCTGCCCTTCACAGTTTGGACAGAAGGCACACATTTTAGAAACCTTCAGCCGTGCATGGTGCGTGTTGGCAAAAGCAGAGACTGACAGCACAGGCCAGTTGGGGGGTGGGAGAGACACTATGACATCACCTTCCAGGCAAAGGGTGAGGAAGCTGAACTAAGCGAGTCTCCTTGGTGCCCACCAAAATGAGGTCTGCCTGGCGATGAGGATAGTATTTGTGTTTAGTTATAGGAGCTTCTATTTATTTATTTGGTAAAAAAGGTTTTATTTATTTTATTATTTTAGAGAGAGAGAGCGCACGCACACAAGCAGGGGGAGAGGCAGAGGGAGAGGGAGAGAATCTCAAGCAGACTCAGTGCTCAGCAGGAAGCGGGGGCTCGATCTCAGGACCCCAAGATCACGACTGGAGCCGAAACCAAGACTTCAGATGCTCAACCGACTGACCCGCCCAGGCACCCATAAAGGTTTTCATTGTTAAAAACCTCCGCCCAAACCCGTGTTGAACACAAAGAGCCTTTGAAAATGAAATAAACTGTCGGAGAATAAACGGTGTCAGGTGTTTTTGTTAGAAGTGAAACAAAGGAGGCGTGGAGGGAGTCTCAAGGACACTGTGCCAATGCCCACGTGTGTGGAAGGCCCCGCAGGTAGAAGCACAAACACACCATTCCTCATTAGCAGAGTTTGAGCATCCCAGCCAGGGAGCTGCTACCTCCTAGAGCCCCGGCCTTCCTCTTGATGAGGGCGGTGATCCTTTCCCTTATCACTGGGTGCCTCCGTTTTTATCTGAGAGATGGAATTATGAGTTACAGGGGCAAGGGGGTAAGAAGCACATCAAAGAATTTCCTTGTGGCTTTGGAATAAGGGGCCTTATTGGTTTAGGGCTGTTCGCTCCGAGTGTGCTGTTTTCATCGTGGAGCACCTGGGGTTTGTTTTTCCTCCAAAAGATGTAGATAAACGTGAGAGAATCCAGGGGAAGGACAACAAAAATGATGTATGGCTCGGAGAGGAGGAGAATAAGAGTCTATAAATATTTGAAAGGTAATATAAAAGAGGGAGAGAGATTATTTACAGCAGTGGGGAGGAGTTTGACAGGGAACGCAAGTTTGCATCCAGGAGCAGGGGATGATTGGGGAGACCAGAAAAGATCACGTGTGATAAGGGTGATTAAGCAAAGAAATATAATTCTCCCATTAGTTCCTGTTGCCAGGGGCCTGAATGGCAGGAAAGAGTGAGGTTTCCGAAACGGAGGGTGCATGTGCACGATTGTGAATAACGTTTTCCTGATCCTTCCACGAGAAGGGAGGACAGGGCTTTTGTTCTTTGCCTTCTGAGTATGTGGTTGAAGTAATTCCCAGCTTTGTGTGTTCAGAGGTGGTGGTGATCCGTAGGGTACCACTAGCTCTCCCGTAGGCAGGTCTGGCTCCCGCTGGGTGTGGTCCTACCTGCTTTGTTATTTATATTCTCATTTGATCTCTGCAGCCGCTCTATAAAATAGGAACTGCCTTTTTCCATGTAGAAAGAATCTGAGATTCAGTAACGCCTTCGGGATCACACGTGGTGGGGTCAGGATTCCCACCCGGATCGGAGTCCTTGGGGACCCACTGGGGAGCCAGGTTGCTCGGCCAGGTAAACAGTGTGTATTCAGGTGTGGGGTGTGTAAAATCATTGAGGTGCAGAACCCCCTTTTTTCTTTTCTTGTTTTCTTGAGATGTATTTTCTCAGTGTCCGTAAGTGCTAGGTTGTTATTTCACATTTTCTCATTCTATAAATGCAGTTCTATGTAAGCTCTAGTCATCCTTATATAGTTTGATAGTGACTTGTGTACAGTTTCACGTAGGAAAGAGGAAATTTTATAAGGCAGGTGTTAACCTCCATCTTAATGTGCTGCTTGTATTGGGGAGTCCTAGGCCGTATTCTCTGCTTCCTTTAGCTTCCTGGCTCTGATATCTTGTAGTGTCCGATGCATTGATGATGGCTAAAGCAACCAAAATAAAACAAAACATACAGAATTAACTACTCAGAACAAGGGTGAAGAACTGGGTGTCGGGGTTTTTCCTGTGATTGCAGGGGGGCAGGGGGGTGAGAGGGAGGGGTCCAGACCTGGACTCAGAAGGCCTGTGTTGCATCCAGACTCCAGCTGGTACTGTACTGTACTCCAGCTGGTACCTGGCATGCACGGTACCTGTTAAGCCCCGCTGCCCCCCCTCCCCAGGGAGCATCCTAGTTCCTGCTTTCTCAGTGCCCCCAGAGTCACTGCAGAGCTCTTGCCTGGTAGCAACTGCAAGACTGTACATAAATTGGTAAATTGGGAGGATATTCCATAAATGAGAGATGACATTGAGGTTAAAAGCCACTCTTTTCTTAGCTCTGCTTCTCTGAAGTCTAGAAAAGTTAGGGTTGAAGCTTTCAAGGCAGTTGACATTATTCAAAGGAGGCAGTGTCGGGTTTTTATTGGAGGTTAAACAAGTGTCAAATGAATTTCAAGGACGCTCCTCTGTGGATACTACACCGTCGCCTCTTCCTCTTGTTTCCACTGCCAGATGGTGAAGACCATGCCCAATTTCCTCAATATGAGGTTGATGCTATAGAAACCTGTGATGTGGCTCAAGGCACTGGAATTTTTTACTTAGGCTTTCCACGTTGCCAATTTGTTGTTCTACAGAGAAGGTACCTTCCCTCTGGAGTCGTGTGTCTTTTTGTTTTTTGTTTTTTGTTTTTTTAAGGTTTTACTGATTTATTCACGAGAGACACAGAGGCAGAGACATAGGCAAAGGGAGAAGCAGGCTTCTTGTGGGGAGCCCGATGGGAGACTCGATTCCAGAACCCCGGGATCAGGACCTGAGCTGAAGGCAGATGCTAAGCCACTGAGCCATCCAAGTGGCCTGAGTCACGTACCTTTTTTAAAATAAAGAGCTTTTTTATTTCTGTGCCCATCCTGCTCATCCAAGTAGTGGTCTCTAGTGAATTTCTCTCTCTGAAGTCATCCCTAGATTACTTTTACTGTAAACTGTAATGATTTTACCCTGGTCATATTTCTCCCAAGGTCTCCTATCTCGGTTACTTGTAAGGCTACTCCTCCCCTCTCATGTTCACTTTGATCTCTTATAATTGGCTTAAAACTCGCCATATTTAATCTGCAGTGACTTTGTTTCTCCTCCCTACTTTTGCCTTTCCAGGCCCTGAGAATTTAATAATCTGTTGCTTATTATTTCCTTCGTTTTACCTAAGGTGTCATATTTTCTGTGCACTGTTTAATAGCTTTTTCTCCTTGTCTACAATGCTTGTTTCAGCTCTGGAGGGAGGTCTGCACTCGGTATTTTGGCTTGCAATCAATAAAGCCCTACACCTGCTGTGGAGCCTGGTAGGCTTCCTCATTTCAGACTGAACCTGAAGGGGCCTGGAGATGCATGTGGTAACATCATGATAAAGTGACCCTTCCTACCTTGGAGATAAACAGTTGAGCACTCAGCTGGTATTGAATGAATGAATGAATGAATGAATGAATGAATGAATGAATTTGAGGTGGTTTTTAAGAGAGTATCCACAGAGGGGGAGTGGGGCAGAGGCAGAGCAAGAGAGAGAATTGCAAGCAGGCTCCACACCCAGAGTGGAACCCAATGTGTACTTGATCTCACAACCCTGAGATCATGACCCTGATCATGACCTGGGCTGAAATCAAGAGTCGGATGCTTAACCAACTGAGCCACCCAGGTGCCCCAAATGAATTTGGGTTTTGAATCTGGTCTGTGTCTAGTCTACAAGGCAGGAGCACCCCCAGGTGGGGCTCGCAGTCTGCCTGTTGTATAGTTTCTTTCCTGGGGCTGGGGGACAACTTATTACAACTTATGTGTTTCTAGAATATTTTATTTATTTGTTCATGAGAGACACACAGAGGCAGAGATTCAGGCAGAGGGAGAAGCAGGCTCCCTGCCAGGATCCTGATGCAGGACTTGAACCCAGGACCCTGGGATCACGACCTGCTTCAAAGGCAGATGCTTAACACCACTGAGTCACCCAGGTGCCCCGGGAGTGTATGCTTTTTTTGGTTGCTGTTTAGATACTTAATGTTGTCTCATTGCTGAATTAAAAAACAACAAGGGCACCTGGATGGCTCAGTCAGTTGAATTTTTCTCTGCCTTCGGCTCAGGTCAGGATCTCAGGGTTGTGGGATTAAGCCCCACATTGGGCTCCCTGCTCAGCAGGGAGTCTGCTTCTCCCTCTGCCCCTCCCCGCCCTGCTTTCTCTCCACTCTCTTTCTTATTCTCTCTCAAATGGATGGATAAAATCTTAAAAAAAAAAAATTTTTTTTTAAAACAACAGCATATTCTCTTACTTGTCAGTCCAGTATGGTTTTTGTGTTGGAATAAACTGTGAGAAGCCCAGGTGAGGTGGGTGGTTGATGCAGCCACAGGTGATAGCAGGTGCTGCCCGCAGTTTGCCGACTCCTTTGCCGTGGACACAGCTTGGCCCCTGGGTTAGAGTCTGTGCACCTTCCCCCCATACCACGGGCTGTCCCCTGCTGCAGACATGTGCCTAGGGGCTTGGTGTGTTTTGTGTGCTGTCAAGCAGTTCTTCACAGTGGAGACCTTTCTGTGAAGCAGAATTTCTTTTTCTTCTTTTTTTTTTTTTAGATTTTATTTATTTTAGGAGGAGAGAGAGCAAGCATGTGCTGTGGGGAGGGGCACTGAGAGAGGGGGAGAAGCAGACTCTGAGTTAAGCTGGGAGCCCAATGCAGGACTTGATCCCAGGACCCCCAATCATGACCTGAGCCAAAGGCAGATGCTTAGTTGACTGAGCCACCCAGGTTCCCCTGTGAAACAGAATTTTTTTTTAATTTTTATTTATTTATGATAGTCACAGAGAGAGAGAGAGAGAGAGAGGCAGAGACACAGGCAGAGGGAGAAGCAGGCTCCATGCACCGGGAGCCCGACGTGGGATTCGATCCTGGGTCTCCAGGATCGCGCTCTGGGCCAAAGGCAGGTGCCAAACCGCTGTGCCACCCAGGGATCCCCAAAACAGAATTTCTGAAAGCATGCTAGATTTCCAGTGATCCAGACGTGAAGAAATCCATACAATACAGGTCCCTAGGTGAGGAAGGTAAAGGTAGGTGTGACACAGCTGTGCCTGTGTGAAGCTGACCAGTTGCAAAGCTCCTGTTGTGCTGTGTGTCTTGGTTGCCCTGATAGCATTCTAGTTGACTCTGGGTAATGGTTTCTTTCAGTTAAGATCTGGCTTTCTTTGCTGTTAGGATGTTGATTGATACATAGATACAGATACAGGTGTGGGTATAGATCCATGTGTGCATGTGGGTATGTGTTTAGGTGTGTGGGTGCACGCATATGTGTCCAGATATCCTGTGTGGTCAGTCTTTGGGGCTTTGCAAATGCTAGCTGCCATTATTACCCAAAGCCAGAAGCCTCTGGCTCCAGCCAAAAAGTAAGAAGGACAGAAAGGGGGCTGTCACAGTGGAAGTTGCACTTGGGCCATGTGATTGGCAGAGCTTGCTCACTGCGTGCTGAGGGCCAAAGTGCACAGAGCCACAGGTTAGGGGCTTCGGGCCAGTGTGGTACCCTTGGACTAGACCACGGCTCTCAGCCCCTGCCCTGCCCAACATTCCCCAGTGGTGAGAATGAGATTCTGACTGGCCAGGTGTCTGTCTTTGGAATCCGAGAACTCTCTTGACCTCTGTGTTTGATGCACGGTCATGCGGGCTTTTAAACCATTAGTAGTCATTTATATGCTTCCCCAGGAAATCGTCAGGCTTGACTGTTTGTCAGTGCGGACAGATGTTTTTTAAACTCAGGATGTGGGATCCCTGGGTGGCTCAGCGGTTTAGCGCCTGCCTTTGGCCCTGGGCGCGATCCTGGAGTCCCAGGATCGAGTCCCACGTTGGGCTCCCAGCATGGAGCCTGCTTCTCCCTCCTCCTGTGTCCCTGCCTCTCTCTCTCTCTCTTTCTCTCTCTCTCTCTCATAAATAAATAAATAAATAAATAAATAAATAAATAAATAAATCTTAAAAAAAAAACTCAGGATGTTCAGGATGTTCATTGGTCATGTCTGCGCAGCTTCCTTGTCCCTTAATGACATGGCCCAGTGGCAAGAACCGGAGCCTCAGCCTTGTCCCACTGCTAGTTGTACACATGTCCTTAGTCTCACCGCTTTTATTTCTCCACTCATCAGAACAAGGGGGAAAATGACTTCATAGGCCTTCTTCCCTGGTGTTGGATTCTGTGAAAAGCTGTTAGGTTTCATTCTCTCTGGTTCACCCTACCTGTCTTTGGTAAAGATGGCAGTTGAAAGAATGGCCAAGGGAAATGGGCAGAAGACATGAACAGACTTTTCTCCGAAGAAGACATATAGATGCCAACAGACACATGAAAATACACTCAACATCACTGGGCATCAAGGAAATACAAATCAAGACCACAGTGAGGTATCACCTCACTCCAGTCAGAATGGCTAAAGTGGACAAGTCAGGAAATAACAGATGCTGGCGAGGATGTGAAGAAAGGGGAAACTTCTACACTGTTGGCAGGAATGCAAGCTGGTGCAGCCACTCTGCAAAACAGTGTGGAGGTTCCTCAAGAAGTTAAAAGAGCTATCCTATGATCCAGCAATTGCACTACTGGGTATTTACTCCAAAGATACAGATGTGGTGAAACAGCAGGACACCTGTACCCCAGTGTTTATAGCAGCAGTGTCCGCTGCGGAAGGAGCCGAGATGTCCATCGACAGGGGAATGGATAAAGAAGATGTGCTGTATATATACAATGGGATATCACTCAGCCATCAGAGAGGATGAATACCCATCATTTACATCAACATGGATGGAACTGGAAGGTATTACGCCGAGTGAAATAAGTCAATCAGAGAAAGACAGCTATCATATGATCTCACTCATATGTGGAATATAAGAAACAGCAAAGAAGATCATAGAGGAAGGGAGGGAAAACGGGGAAGAAAGAGGGAAACCAACCATGAGAGACTCTTAATTCTGGGAAACAAACTGAGGGTTGCTGGAGAGGAGGTGGGTGGGAGGATGGGGTACCTGGGTGATGGGCATTAAGGAGGGCACATGATGTGATGAGCACTGGATGTGATAGGCAACTGATGAATCACCGAATCACTGAATTCTACATTGGAAACTAATCTATGTTGACTAATTGAATTAAATAAACAGAAAGAACAGACAAGTGTTTATAGTTAGAGTGGACTTCTGTTAATTTTAGAGGAGCTTCATTGAAAAGGAAGGAAAGACCGAAGGAAAATAAAGATGGCAAAGACAACCAGGCCGCGCATCCAGGAGATGCTGGTGGACAGCGTGGGGGCCGTGGCGGCGAGTGGCCACGCAGCACCTGAGTGGTCTCATTTCTAACTGCGTGTGCCCTTTTGGACTTTTCTGTGAACCGGATCTGTGCTTAGAGGTGAGTCTCACACCGCCAGGCCGGCTCTGGGCAGTGGGGTGGTGAAGGAGGCTGTAGAGGGGAAGCCGCAGGAGTGCCAGGGGGTGGCCGAGCCCTTCCGCACCCACGCCGCGTGCAGCCAGCGGTCCCCGTCCCTTCGGCTTGGTTCCCGCTGACCCTGAAAAGTGGGATGGCTGTAGAGTGACTTGCCAGAGTGACCGAGTGTCCGTTCTAGAAATTAATATCTTAAGTACCTGTGGAATCCCCAAATTCATCATTTTCATCACTGATCGGAACATAAAACCTCTTCCCACTTGAAAAACCACTAAATGTGGGAGCGTATGTATTGAATTTAAGATTTAAAGTTTCGCCATCCCTTATGTCCACCTTCTCCAAGTAGCAATCTTAAAAAAAAAAAAAAAAAAAAAAAAAAAAAAGGCGTGATACAGTGAAATAGCCAAGAAGAGGGAGGACGGAGAGCTGCAGATAATTCTCAGTTTGGGTTACCAACTCCCCCACAGTGGAGCCTCGATTAGGCTTTGTTTGCCCGTTGTTGGGGATGGGGAGGAAAGCCTCCACGGGGGTGGGAAAGCGATCTGAAATCTTGCTGATCGAGGTAAGGGCACCCGGGGGAGCTCCTGATGTGGGCTCCTGAGCCCACCGACCAGGGCATTGCGGGCGCTATAAAGGTCAGAGGAGCTTCCTTCACAAATTCCTAGGTAGGAGCCGCAGTGAGCTGACTGGTGCACAGCCCTGGAGGTCACGGGCCGAGCTGGAGAAATAATTATGCATGGTAATGGGCAATTACAGATAATGGGCTTTTTCGGGTGGCAGAAAATACACAGCCCCACAGCCTCGCTTGGGATGAACAGCGGATAGCACATTAACTTTACAGCAAGCTAAAAGTTCAGCCATGAACAGTGGCAATACCCCCCCCCCCCATAAAGAAAGAAAGAAAAACTGTGACTTAGAGATACCTAGGTGGCTCAGTGAGTGTCTGCCTTTGGCTCAGGGTGTGATCCCGGGGTCCTGGGATCGAGTCCCGCATTGGGCTCCCCTCTGCTTCTCCCTCTGCCTGTGTTTCTGCCTCTCTGTGTCTCTCATGAATAAATAAATAAAATCTTAAAAAAAAAAAAAAGGCCCTGATTTACATAAGGGAAGCACCGCAGTAGCTTTGCTTCTCAAAAGCAGAACTGGATACTCGAGGAGGTATGGGGCTGGGGGAAAGAGGGTTCGGGGAAGCGAGGGCAGGGGTCAGCTCTTCTCCGCCCCGCCTGTATTCGCCTCACTAAGAAGAGATGGTTTCAGGCCAACGGCAGGTACACAGTGAAGAGGTTGTTTGCTGTCCGGGCTCCAGGTTTGTGTTTGACGTTTAAAATAGCCCTGTCATGATTGCCTTGTGGGAGAAACACATTGTTCCCACATTTCCTGATTATGACTTTAGGGAGTGATATCACACCGACTGTACTCAAGGCTACTGTCTGACCTCAGAGAAGGCCAGGAGTGGAGGATTCTGTTCTTTCCAAGTTGAGTTGTGCTCGGGAAGCCTCTGCCAGGTGCAGCCCAGCCCTCCTGAGGCACCCCAAAGATGAGCATTTAGAGCAGGGATTTTTTTTATTTTATTTATTTATTCATGAGAGAGAGAGACACACACACAGGCAGAGGGAGAAGCAGGCTCCATAGGGAACCCAATTCGGAACTGGATCCCAGGACCTGGGGATCACGCCCTGAGCCAAAGGCAGATATTCAACAGGCTGAGCTCCCGAGGCGTCCTTTTAAAAATATATATATATATTTTTTTGGAGAATTATTTAGTGGCTTCTTTGCTTGATGGGAGAGAAGTCAAGCCACCATTCTGCTGTGACTGCGATCATGACAGTAGCTGACCTCTCTCAAGCACTTACCATGCGTCAGAGCCTCCTGTGCCCGGTGTGGAATACATAGCAGCGTTATCCCCACATTCCGTAGAGACACGGGGGCATAGAACACTGAGGACCTGGTCTCAAAGTCTTGGGACAGTAGATCCCAGATTTCAGGGAGCAATTTAACTTGGGAGCCAGGGCTCTCAACTGGAAGTTCTGCTACATGGCCATATGGTGCAGTGGTTAGTGTCTGTGCTACTAGAAGAAATGTTTTAGGCTTAAGCACAGAGCCAGAGGCTCCCAGCCGGGACTTCACTGCTGACTGCTAACTATGCAGCTCGCTCGGGATGAGACCCTGGCCTCTGGTCACCACGCATCAGTCCTCCTGGAAAGAGCTCATGAGACAGAGGTCTTCACACTTTCTGGTAACAAGGACCCCTTTATGCTCTTAAGAATCATCAAGGTCCTCAAAGAGCTTCTGTGTATATGGATTCTGTATCAGCATTTATTGGGAGGGGGCACCTGGGTGGCTCAGTGGTTGAGCATCTGCCTTTGGCTTAAGATCCCGGGGTCCTGGGATCTAGTCCCTCATTGGGCTCCCCTCTGCTTCTCCCTCTGTGTTTCTGCCTCTCTGTGTCTTTCATGAATAAATAAATAAAATCTTTTTTTTTCTTTTTAAGCCTGACTTACATAGGGGAAGCACTGCAGTAGCTCTGGTTCTCAAAAGCAGAACTGGATACTGGAGCGTCTCTCATGAATGAGTAAATAAATTTAAAAAAAAAATTATTGAATTAAAGTCCAAAACTGATAAATTAAAAATATATTTAATTCCTTTAAAATAATCTATCATTTGTTAGTGTAAGTAACATGTTTCAATAAAAACATGTCTTTTTCAGAACAAAAATTAGTGAGGAGAGTGGCATTGTTTTTGTGGTTTTGCAAAACCGTTTTGAGTCTGACTTATAGCAGGACACAGCTATGTTCCCGTTATCTACTTCTTTAGTCTGTTGTTTTGATTGAAATATGTGAAAATTCAGTTTCATGTAGGTGAGTATTTGGAAAGGGGAAAGAAGTGTTTGAATAGCCTTGTGCCTGTTTTCTGATACTGGACCAAAACTTGAAAGGTGATTTTTTTTTTTCCTTTAAAAGATCTTATTTATTTGAGAGAGAGCATGAGCAGGAAGGAGAGGGAGAGAGAACCTGAAGCAGACTACACTGAGAGCTCAGAGCTCCACTAGGGGCTCGATCTCACAACCACAAGATCATGACCTGAGCTGAAACCAGGAGTTAGACTCTCAACCAGCTGAGTCACTGCGGCGCCCCAGTGATAATTTCTTAAAGATTAGTGGTAGGGTGGAGTCTGAAACCCTGCTAATAAGCTTTTTGTTCTCTGCTGAATTAAAACCCACTGGTCCATCTTACACTTTAAGACTGATTTATTTATTTTGAGAGAGAGAGAGTGGGGGCAGGTACAGATGGAGGCAGAGGGAGAGCAAGAATCCCAAGCAGCCTCTCCACTGAGCACGGAGCCCCAGTGCAGGGCTTATTGTCATGACCCTTAGACCATGGCCTGAGCTGAAATCAAGACTCGGATGCTCAACCAATGGAGCCACCCAGGCGCCCACCATCATGCACTTTATTTTATTTTATTTTTTTTTAATTTTTACTTATTTATGATAGTCACACAGAGAGAGAGAGAGAGAGGCAGAGACACAGGCAGAGGGAGAAGCAGGCTCCATGCACCGGGAGCCCGATGTGGGATTCGATCCCGGGTCTCCAGGATCGCGCCCTGGGCCAAACGCAGGTGCTAAACCTCTGCGCCACCCAGGGATCCCTATCATGCACTTTAAATGGACCTTTCACCCATGTGTTATTTTGTAACGTCCCGCATTGGTCATTTGGAAAATAGTAGTTCATCGAGTTGTGCAACATCTTCCAAAAGTTGTCCTGTTTCATTGCAAAATATCAGAAAAGTCCCATTCATGAATATCACTCTGATCTTGTCAAAGCAGTCTTCAGATTTGGGAAACTGTGGAGTGCACGGGGGCAGACACAGGTTTTCAAAAATTCTGATTTTTCCTTGAAAGCTCGAATTTGGGGCAATAAATACCGTCGGTGGTTTTCCTTGAAGTGACGGTCTCACAGGCTGGCTTTGTTCCTTTTCAAGACATTGTCTGCCAGGTACCCAGGCCCCAGTAGCCATAGTTTGTCATCATTCTTTTGAGTATATAATGTTCCATTTAAAGAAAAAGCAGAGAGTATAGCTCTTCATTCATACATTTGTGCAAAGTAACCTGTTCAAGGAAACCATCACCCTGGGGTTGCAGCAGAAGCACTTTATGAGTCTCTCCCACTTTGTTACAGGATATTAAAAAGGCTCCGGCAAAGGTAGAGATTTAATCAAGGTTTTTTTTTCCTGCTTCTTCAAGGGCATCTTAAGCAAGATTAGCATTAAAAAATTTAAATTTGGATGCCTGGGTGGCTCAGTGGTTGAGCATCTGCCTTTGGCTCAGGGCGTGACCCCTGGGTCCTGGGATCAAGTCTCGCATCAGGCTCCCCACAGGGAGCCTGCTTCTCCCTCTGCCCAGGTCTCCGCCTCTCTCTCTCTTTCATGAATAAATAAATGCAACCTTTAAAAATTTTTTAATTTTTTTAGTATTTTACGAAATAAAGTATTACAATGAGGACTGTCGGGAATCCAGCGAGCACCAGTGCAGTTAGGTGGGACTGGTGGATGTGTACGAAGATGGTTGTCCTCCCCCCCCAGCCACCACCACCGCTTCCATGTGCAACTGTCAACACAGTGAAAAAGGTGAATAATATCTTCGAGTTACTGTGGAAGAAGTCCCTTTGACCTTCTAGATCCTTGACACGGAGCTGTGGATGGGGCCTCCACCGCATTTTTGGAACTGCTGCGTGAAAGATGTGAGATGGGACTTTTCTGTATGAAAGTGCCAGCCTTTGGTGCGTCTAAAGCTGTGCTCAGACCGTGGCCCTGGTGTCATCCTAGTGGCCCTCTGGTGCTGGGTCCCCACGTTGGTCTTCTAGCCAGAGGCTGCCCTGCAGTGGCTGAGGTGTGGCCTGGCCCCCAGGGCATTCTCCACCCACACCACCGCCTGCAGCCAAGGGGGGAACCAGGGCCACAGGGGCCCAGGCCTACTCAGCGTTGTTCTCCATGACCTGAAGCACCTACAAGACAACTACCTCACTGAAAGAAACCCTGGATTGTTACAATGAAGGGGGTAGAATCTGGAGCTGCGCAAAAACCCTGTGAAACAATATGATGACATTTACTTGTGTGGGTTTTTAAAAAGATTTTATTTATTTATTTGTGAGAGACAGAGGCAGAGACACAGGGAGAGAGAGAAGCAGGCTCTGTGTGGGGAGCCCGATGCAGGACTCGAGTGTCCACGCCCAAACTTCCCATCACCACCTGGGACCTGAAAGAGCAAAGACAAACACCTGGGATCCCATTTTTATTTATTTTTTCAGTAAATTAAAAAAATTTTAATTCTAGTTGGTTAACATCCAGTGCAGTATTGGTTTCCAGAGCAGCATTCAGTGGTTCATCACTTCATACAACACCCAGTGCCAGTGCTTGTCACAAGTGCTCTCCTTAGTACCTATCCCCCATCCTGCCCATCCCCCCCAACTCCCTCTGTGAAAGTCTTTTTTTTTTTTTAAGATTTTATTTATTCATGAGAGACACAGAGATAGAGGCAGAGACATAAGCAGAAGGAGAAGCAGGCTCCCTGTGGGGAGCCCGATGTGGGACTCGATCCTGGGACCCCAGGATCACGACCTGAGCTGAAGGCAAACGCTCAATCACTGAGCCACCCAGGCGTCCCTGTGAAGATATTTTTAAAAGAAAATGAGGAAGACTAAATTCCGAACCTACAGGATGCTGGCTGGGAGCAAACTTGAGAACCGACACCCCTGTGTCCAGCACCCTCGGCGGCCTAGTAGAAGACCCTGATGAAGATCATCCCCGCATTTGACGTTGTTGGAACACAATTCAGAGCAGGCCTTTTCTGTGGAGACACCTCTTGTCACAAATGTCCCTAACTGAAAGCTTTCTCAGGGCAAGGGATGTTAAAAAGGGTGAGGACGGGATTCCCTGTAAGATCCCTTCTGGAATAGAGCACTGCCCGTCCTTCCTGTCTTCCCTGTCCCCTCCCACACCTGGGCCCTGCCGCTGGCCTGTTGGTGGCACTTGGACTCCCCCAGCCTGCTGGCACTGTTGACCGTCTCTGGCGCCTCCAGCGATAGAGAGCTCTGAGCTGGCCTGAAGAGAGAAAACTCTCTTGATCACTGAGATAGGCTCTCATGGCCATGCACATTTTCTAGCAAAGTCAGAGAAATGGCATCCTCTCCATGTCTGACTACCTGTGCAGGCCAGCAGTTTTCCTGGGTGGCCCCAGGGAATTCTGAGGCACACACGGAGGGGATGCGGAAGGGGGAACACACGGACAGCAGGGAAGGGAGAGCAGAGGCCCGGGGCTAGGAATGCAGGTCGGTGTGCGGGTGCAGGGGGGGCGGGTTGCCCGATGCCGTGCGCTGCTCTGTGGGACCACACAGTGAAGCCCGCGCTGTGAGTGTGTCTTTTCAGATCTGTTTGGGAGTCCTCCTTGGAGGAGAGTCTGAACTCCATCCTCCTGTGCTGGCCCAGCCTCCTTCTCCTCCTGCTGGCCGGAGATACGTGCAGCTCTGTTGATGGGAGCCCTTTGTGATTCCTTGATTCCTCCCTCGTGCTCTTCTTCACCACAGAGAGAAGCTCCTTGAGGGCAGGGATTGACCGGCACGTGGGGGGTGTAGCCAGGGTGCAGGGATGCAAGAGCACCCAGCCCCGGGAATTCCAAATAGACCAGGGTCAGCCACTTCACGCTGTCAGGAATCCTAAGGCAGAGAGTCGAGTGGAAGAGAAACAAGAAAGGAATTTTAGTGAGGCCAGCCTCGAAGACCACAGGCGAACATTTCAAAGACTGTCTCTAAAGTGTGGAAAATCCTTGCAGGGTGGTGGATGGGTCCTTGCAGGTGGGCAATGAAGGTCAAGTGGATCATTGTCTTGGGTCAGCCCCGCAGGGTGTTGCTGGCTCAGGACAGACCCTGTTGCTTGAGGGGGTGGCAGCTTTAGTTCCCGTCCTGGGGAGGCTTGGCCCACAGGGTCTTTTGCCTGAGTTAAGAGGTAAGCCAGAAAGAAGAACTTTTTTTTTTTTTTAAGATTTTATTTATTCATGAGAGACACAGAGAGAGGCAGAGACACAGGCAGAGGGAGAAGCAGGCTCCCTGCGGAGACCCCAATGCGGGACTCGATCCCGGGACCCCAGGATCACAGACAGTGAGCCATCCAGGTGCCTCAGAAAGAACTTAATCAATTAGAAAGTTTGAGGTCCACGTGGAGGTCGTTGAAGCCCACTTTGAGGGTTTGCTGCACACAGTGGATCTGTTTGCTCTTCAGTGGCCCCAGGCTGGCCTGTTTCACATAGTGGCCAACTCCCTTGAAAGGCCTTTTTGTCTTCATGATTCTCTATTTCCCCCATATGTTCCTGCTTGGTTTCTTTGATGTGGTCATGCTCAGCAATCAGTATCTTCCTCCCTCTTCTCTCCCTGTCTCTCTGTCTCCCCAAGAAGTGGTCTCCCCCTCTCTCTGTCTCCAGATCCCTCCGCGTCACACATTGGTATTTTATACCCCCTTTTACCAAACCTGCTCCTGGCTCAAAAGACCAACCTCAGGTTCGTTCTGTTTTCAAAAGCCTTCACCCTAAGAAAACTGAATTTGGCAATTCCTCCAGGACCAAATTAGATTAAACAACAACAACAACAACAACAACAACACAACCCTTGGGAAAAGGGAGAAATTGGCTCAGACACATTCTATGCTTTGTGTACCAGGGTGACGTGAGTGAGCCATTGGCAGCAGAACATGTACTTGGAAGGTTGGGCTTAATCTCGCCCTCCCTTTGCACGGTTTTTGTGTTTTCCCACAGCCTTGGCCCCACTCGGCTTCTGTGTGTCTGTCTCGGAGGGTCCCCTGCGAGTCCTTCAGCGTCAGGGACAACAGCCTGTGTGTCCCAAGGTCCCAGATGGGTCATGTTGCACCCTGTGTCGAACGTGAACCATGTCTCCACCTGGGGGAGGTGACAGCGGTGGTGACACCCCCTTGTTCATCATCCCGGGCACAGGTCAGGGAACAGTAGGCACGCTGCCACCTCTGAAGTCAGGCCTGTCGCTGCACTAGCGCTGCTTTCCTGCTGAAATCCCACCTGTTCCCTCCTCAAGGGGCAAGCTTGTCTTGGAATTGTGTGAATGCTTAGAGGCTCCAGGGCTCAGCTCACAAGAAGTCTGTTCTCCCCAAGTCTCTCTCTAGGTTCTCCACTTGTGGGGGCGTCTCTCTGGGTTTCTCTGCTCTTCCTAAGTCTAGAAAGTGCCAGGAGCTGTTAATCTGGACATAGGGGCTGCCCTGCAGAGAAGAAAGCTAAAAGCAAGGAGCTGAGCAATACTTCTGGTCCCAGGGAGGTACCCCCTGCCATCCTCCTGATTCCATGACATGGAATCAGTGATCACATGCTTAAAACCTTAATTTTCCTTAAAAATGAAAAGGAATAGAGAAAATGACTTACACTTCTGTACCCGTCTGACACTCAGCACAATATATTAGGTAGGTAATTTTGAGATCTCAGACTTAGCAGTGAACAATTTTGCCTGCTGGATAGCTCCTAAAACCAGAGGCTTAGGGACGCCTGGGTGGCTCAGCGGTTGAGTGTCTGCCTTTAGCTCTGGGTGTGATCCCGAGATCCTGGGATCGAGTCACACCTCGGGTTTCCTGCAGGGAGCCTGCTTCTCCCTCTGCCTCTGTCTCTGCCTCTCTTTCTCGGTCTCTCATGAATAAATAAATAAATCCTAAAACACAGAGGGTAAGTAGGACAGGGACCGTGCAAGGCATGGGACCACATAGAAAAATAAAACCTGGTCTACATAAATTAACGGATCACCTGAGATCGCTGGGAATCATAAATAGTCTTACTATTTGCAGACTGTTAATTCTGTTAATTCTGGTTTTTCTACGCGCTCTTTCATAGCAGAAACGGGGTTTGGTTTTGTCATTATAAAAAGAGTCTGGCTCTTGGTTTGAATGTAAAGGACTCAAAGTGCAACGACTCTGGGAATCTTGACAGTAGGGAAGAGTACGGAAAAAAATCCTTCACCTACCTTCAAATGAATTACTGGTTAACTACTATTAATATGCCACAGGCCCGGAGACGAGCATATAACACTGCAAGATCAATATGGGTATTTATCATGTGTGGGTATCGATCTCTCAGGAAGAAGTGAATCATATTTCACGCTGCATATGTTAGTGCAAAGAAAGTAGCAGAGGGATTGGGAAGCCTTATCAAAGGCCTGGACATGTGGAAGGTAAAGGTGCAGAGCCACAGACATGAGCACTGAAACAGAAGGGGATCAAGTCCATAGGCCTCCATCAGATGAATGCTGCTGGTCATTTTTCCAGACACATACTCTCCTAGTTCCTCCTTGCTTTCTTAGTTGTTGAACCCACGCTGGATGACCTTTCCTCCTTCCAGCACAAATTAATAACTGTACCAGTAATAAATACCAGCTCTTAAGACGTCTGATGCCATCCTTCCACGGGCATCTTTGGCAGAGGACCCAGAGGTTGGTAATTTGTACAAGGGACCACTGGTTAAGAACGCTGCATTCTCCCGGGAAAACACATGTTGTTGTGTTTTCTGTTATTACTAATACCATTCTTTTTTAAGATTGTATTTATTTATTCATGAGAGACACAGGCAGAGAGAGAAGCAGGCTCCCTATGGGGAGCCCAATGTGGGACTCGATCCCAGGACCCCAGGATCACGACCTGAGCTGAAGGCAGATGCTCAACCACTGAGCCACTCAGGTACCCCACTAATATCTTTCTTAAGTCATCTTGGCCCATGTTTATTCTAGAAAATGAAACAGTGAAACCCAGCTTAAGAATTTTCAGCAAATTCAAAAAAACAAAAAAAAAAAAAAAAAAGGAATTTTCAGCAAACTTATTAAGATGTTTCCGCTGTCTTTGTGCTTCCTTGTCCTGGCCATGCAGCTAAAATGTCCCCATCACAGTGTGTGTCAGGCCTGGGGGTGGGCAGGAGGAAATCATGGCGTTTAGCTCAGGTTTGCAGAGCCAGCTGTCAATATTTATTTTTCCCCCTATGACTCAGAAAAGGGTTAGGAATAGCCTATGAAGAGTTTGTACATGGGGAACTACTTTTCAAATATATACATACATGTACATTTCAAATTGTGTATGGTTAGTTTACATATCCTGTGGTTTAGGAATTGTAAATCTTACCTTTGGGTTTATTGCCAATTAGTAGTGACACTTGGCCTAACTTACCAGCTTTGGCCAAGTCCCCGTGTTCAACAGAATGTCTCTAGTTACTCTTTTGGGAATTACGCCATAGCAGAGATTGGAAAGGTGGCGTGTTCTGCTTCTGTTCTTAATCTTTCTCAGTCAGCCTGGGAGCAGTGTGTTCCTTCTCAGGCTTGAGTGTCACATGTCTAATAGGGGAGCCGGGTGGCTTCCCTGGGTCTTGGGTGCCAACTGTCAGCAGTGTAACCTGGCTGTTTGAGGGGAATGCCCACAACACAGATGTGCCAGTGATTTCCATGCAGTTCTTTTTTTCCTCCATTACTGCAGCCTGCCTATACAAGCTCGTAATTACCTCTCCAGGCCTAGAGTATTGAAAGAACTTAACATACAGACACCTGGGTGGCTCAGTTGGTTGAGCAACTGCCTTTGGCTCAGGTCATGATCCCAGGGTTCGGGGATCGAGCCCTGCATCTAGCTCCCTGCTCAGCGGGGAGTGTGCTTCTCCTTCCCCACTGCTCATGCGTGTTCTCTCTTTCTCTCAAATAAATAAAATATTTTTTAAAAAACGAAGAGCCTTGGGTTCCCTGGGTGGTGCAGCGGTTTGGCGCCTGCCTTTGGCCCAGGGCACGATCCTGGAGACCGAGGATCGAATCCCACGTCGGGCTCCCGGTACATGGAGCCTGCTTCTCCCTCTGCCTGTGTCTCTGCCTCTCTCTCTCTCTCACTGTGTGCCTATCATAAATAAATTTCAAAAAATTAAAAAAAAAACGAAGAGCCTAATATATGCTAGCCTACAGATCATATATGCATATACAGAATATACTGTTCTGGTGTAGTCTATTTTCCTGCCTCTTATTTCTCCTAAATGTGTCTTTTGTGCTTGGATCAATTTTCCTAAAACATCTTTATGTTACTCCCTCACTCTGAACACCTTCATTGATTCCCTGTAGCTTGAGAAGAAACCAGAAGTCCTTGGTTGGCATCCATATTCAAGGCCTTCCACAATTTGAGCCAATATAACCTCCCATTGTCAGCATCTCTGGGCCCTTGAGGTGAAATCTGTACTCCAGCCAGGCTCATCGGGTCATGGTCCCTGCAATACTACTTGTGTTTCTCTTCCTTCATGACACTGTTGCTATCATTCTCTTGAGTGTGTCCCCATGCCATCATGTCTAAGTCACCCCCATTCTAGCTCCTGGCTCCACTTTTGCCGATGGTAATAACATCCACCTGTACTGCCATTGTGGCAGTGAGTTGAATGCTTTGTATGTTTCTCAGTCTGTACCTGTTTTCCTAAGTAGATAGCACATTTTAAAAATATATATATTTGAGAGAGAGAGAGAGAGAGAGACAGCGGGCAAGAGTGAGAGAGAGAGAGCATGAGTGGGGGGAGGGGGGAAGAGTGAGCAGGGGGAGAGGGAGAAGCAGACTCCTTGCTTAGCTGGAAGCTGGATGCAGGACTCCACCCCAGGACTCTTAGATCATGACCTGAGTGAGCTGAAGGCAGATGCGTAACCAACTAAGCCACCCAGGCACCCTAGATGGCACAATTTTTTTTTTTTAAGATTTTATTTATTCATGAGAGACACAGAGAGAGAGAGAGAGAGAGAGGCAGAGACACAGGCAGAGGGAGAAGCAGGCTCCATGCAGGGAGCCCCACGCAGGACTCGATCCCGAGTCTCCAGGATCAGGCCCTCAGCTGAAGGCGGCGCTAAACTGCTGAGCCACCCGGGCTGCCAGATAGCTGGCACAGTTTTAAGAAGAAACAAATGAAACATTTTGAATATTTCTTTGTGCCTTTTACAACTAAAGTGAAGCTTTGGACGTAGTCCTAGGATAAGCAATGAATGAATCAAATATAAATACAAAAATACAATTTAAGGTCAAGAATAAATAATTTTTATATTACCCGCTCCTCTTGCTTCTCCAGAAGCCCTGTGTAGAATATTAAAGTTTTTCCAAAGGGAATCAGTGCTCAAATACTTGAACTAAGCCTTTGTGGTTAGAATAAATGCAGAAAGCCTGGGTGTAGGCCTTGAGGAGCAGAACCGTTTGGCAGCAGTAAACACACAGCTTGATCTGAGCTTTATGGTGATTTTGGTAGAAGTGGTATTTATTTGCATGCTCTTGTTTGATAGCCGGTCAGGAGTGTCCCATTAATGCAGTCAGGGGGTCATGTTTTTAGGAATAATTTACGAAGCAGTTGCTTTGAATCTTTAAAGTAGACCAGTGATTCTCAATCTTTGAGTGCGTTGGAGCCTTCTGAGGGCTTTGTTAAAGCTCAAGACTGCTGGGCCCAGCCCCTCAATATTTCTGATTCACAGGGTCTGTGGTGGGGTCTGAGAGTGTGCATTTCTGCAAGTTCCCAGGTAGTGCTGAAGCTGCGGATGGAAGGACCACACTCTGAGTACCTCTGGATCAGACACCTGCCGTTTGATGGATGTTTATTTCAACCTTGGGAAATTCCCATGTACACATAGCATGCACATAAAGGCTGGGAGTCATAAAGCTGTTTTTAACATTGACCAAGAGTTTTGATGTGAACTTGAAAATGAAATGTGTGATTTATAAAATACAGTGTTTGATAGTTCCACATGTCCCTAGACCTTTATAAAATGTCGCTTTTTCTTTTTTTCTTTAAAAGGGGGGTGGAGAGGTTGGGGAGGGAAGGGCAGAGGGAGGGAAAGAGAAAGAATCTTAAGCAGGCTCCATGCCCAGCACAAGGCTCGATCTCACAACCCTGAGATCATGACCTGGGCCGAAGTAAAGAATTGGACGCCTGAGTGACTGAGCCACCCAGGCACCCCTACAATGTCATTTTTTAAAGATTTGTTTATTTATTTATTCATGAGAGAGAGAGAGAGAGAGAGAGAGAGAGAGAGGCAGAGACACAGGAGGAGGGAGAAGCAGGCTCCATGCCGGGAGCCTGATGTAGGACTCAATCCCAGGACTCCAGGATCGCACCCTGGGCCAAAGGCAGGTGCTAAACCGCTGAGCCACCCAGGGAATCCCCTACAATGTCATTTTTTTGAGAGTGCTTAAACATTTTAGGATTAGAAATATTTAGGCATCTCTTCTTAAAGAGCTCAAATGATTTTTATTATTTAAATACTAGTATGAAATAAAACTTTTCCAACGTATATCTTAATTTATTCTTAAAAGCTCAGTATAATTTGAGAGAAATAAAATATGGGTAAGTGGGAAAGCCATGGCATCATTAGCTAATTACAGTCTGCTGTAGCAAAACAAATCTTGCTCTGACCTGATACAGCATTTCATTTGAGGCTCACTGTGCCATTTGTTCAAGCCATCCTCTTGTTACCTTGAGAATTATTACAGACTTCATTTTGTTGCTGGATAAAACTGAGACCTGATAAAAGGTTCTGACTAGGGTTGTGATGCAGGAATTCATGAACCTTTATCCTAATCTTAGAGTGCTAGTGTCCTTGGGCTTCTGTTTAACTCTTTACCTACTAATGTATTTTGTTTTCTTTATTGAAAACATTGCTTTTAAAGGGCAGGTCGTGAGGGGTATCCACTTTTTCCCACTGCAGGGTTAGGGATGAGCATGAAAAATGCCTTCCTGAGTGTCTGTGAGATTGTATATGGATGTCCCACCAATGCTGGTGACCGAGCGGTTAAGAATATGTCATTTACGGCCTATCCGATAAAGAGCTAGTATCAAAATCTATGGAGAACTTATCAAACTCCACACCGAAAAACCAGTCAAGAAAAGGGCACCAGAAATGAACAGACATTTCTTCAGAGAAGACCTACAAATGGCCACCAGCCAACATGAAAAAATGTTCAACATCACTCAGCATAGGGGAAATACAAATCAAGACCACAATGAGATACCACCTCACTCCAGTCACAGTGGGTAAAATGAACAACTCCAGAAACAACAGATGTTGGCAAGGATGCAGAGAAAGGGGAATCCTTCTACACTGTTGGTGAGAATGCAAACTGCAGCCACTCTGGAAAACAGTATGGAGGTTTCTCAGAAAGTTAAAAATAAAACTACCTTATGACCCAGCAATTGTACTACTAGGTATTTACCAAAAAGATAGAAACCTAGTGATTCGAAGGGACACCTGCACCCCAGTGTTTATGGCAGCAGTGTCCACAGTAGCCCACAAATTATGAAAAGAGCCCAGATGTCCATTGACAGATGAATGGATAAAGAAAATGTGGTGTAGGGATGCCTGGGTGGCTCAGTGGTTGAGCATCTGCCTTCAGCTCAGGTCATGATCCCGGGGTCCTGGGTCCTATGTGATTGAGTCCTGCATCAGGTTCCCCACAGGGAGGAGCTTCTCCCTCTGCCTATGTCTCTGCCTCTCTCTCTGTGTCTCTCATGAATAAATAAATACATAAATAAATAAGATGTGGTATATACATACAATAGAATATTACTCACCCATCAAAAAGAATGAAATCTTACCATTTGCAACAGCGTGGATAGAACTTGAGGGTGCTACACTAATAAGCAAGATAAGTCAGCAGAGAAAGATAATTATATGATCTCACGCATATGGGATTTAAGAAACAAAATAGATGAACATGGGGGAAGGCAAGGAAAAATAAGATAAAAACAGAAGGAGGCAAACTGTAAAAGACTCTTAATTCTAGAAAACAAGCTGAGAGTCACTGGAGGGGAGGTGAATAGGGGGATGGGGTACCTGGGTGACGGGCATTAAGGAGGACCCATGATGTCATGAGCACTGGGTGTTTATGCAACTAATGAATCACTAAATTCTACCCCTGAAACATAATACACTGTATTTTAACTAAATGGAATTCAAATTAAAAAAATTTTAAAGCATATGTCTTTTGTTCCTTCTCTGATTTAAACATCTATATAATTTGGCATTTTTGCAAAATTTGGATTGCTTATGTGTAATCAGGAAAACAGTGAAGACACAATATTAAACACAAAAGAATTAGCTACTGAAAACCACCTGTTAATGCCATGAAATTGGTGTTTAAAATAAGAAAAAGTAGGGAAGTTCAGGAGGAGAGAATGCATGTGTGCCTTCTCCGGGTGCAGTGTAGAATAGTGGAGTTGGAGTTTCTCATCTCATTATCTAGGAAAAGGAGAGAAGAAAGAAAAAAAAGTGTCTGCCTTTGGCTCAGGTTGTGATCTCAGGGTCCTGGGATGGAGACCTGAGTCGGGAGTCGGACTCCCTGCTCAGTGGGGAGTCTGCTGGTCCCTGACTTGTGCTCGCTCTCTCAAATAAATAAAATCTTTAAAAAAAAAAAAATGAGGCCGTGAAAATACTTTCTGGAGCTTGTCCCCATTTTATGTTTTTAAATATTTCTGTGTATTTTTATTTATTTATTTTTCTTTCTCCTTCCACATTCAGCCAGCTGACACTCTGAGCACCTGCTCTGGGCCACGTGTCGACTGTTTGCAGAATTTCTGTCCACTGGCTTCTCTAGGCTTACATATGCTCAACCCTTCTCTGTGGTTTAAAAGTGAAATAACACCTTATTACTCCTTGGAGCTTCTGTGTCTTCCTCACATTTATTTCGATGCCTGGCTACTTGGAAAACCATTACGGCATGGGTCCCTGCTGCAGATGCTGACTGCTGGGTGTCCAGCAGTGTGCTGGGTACAGGGATGCACAAGCGAGCCCCGCAGCAAGGGCCTGCCTGCTGTATCTACATTCCAGCCAGGAGAAGGTTCTTGGCTGTTCTGGAGGCTCATCTGCTATTTCCTCCTCGATCTCTGGCAAGTTGCAGCTCCTTCCACTAGAAAAAGCCACATGGTCCTGAAGACCTGGTCTCAGCTGGTCTTTTCCAGAATGGATTTGCTTGATCTCTTAGCAGCAATTGACAAGGCATCCCCGGCCGCTCCAGGATCCACATCAGCGGTGGCCTGTGTGACATATTGTTCTGTCCTCGGGCTGCACCCAGGCTCCCTTCTCTTCTCCCAGAACACACTCTTTTGTTACAACTCCCTCCTCCTCTCCCCAGAGGCAGCCAGAACCTTCTGGGCTCCTGGGTCTCCACTGTCCGCCCCTCTGCCAGAAGCGTGCTTTCTCACCCTTGCTTGTAGCCTTCATAGGCCTCCCAGGTCTCCACCATTCAGCAGAACACAGGCCTCCCTCTCCTTTGGCACCAGGCTTTCCCCCCCACCCCCGCCCCCGCCGTCAGCCTCCCTGCCTCCTCCTGCGTCCTCCTTCTGATGTCCTGCCAGCCCCTCCAGTTCTACTGAGTTACGTCTCCCTGTCCATGGCATAGGCTCCTCAGTCCTGGTTGCAGGCCTGCTGTGTCTTCGCTTGTCCTAAGATTGCCACCAGGTAAATGGCTCCAGAACACAGATATGACCCTGAAATCCTCCGAGGTCCTGCAGGGTTGGGAGGGCTGGGTGAAGGCTTCTCCATCCCTTGCTCCAGCTCTGCCTCTCCTCCCCGCACCCCAGCCAGTTCTCCAACCCCACCTCCCTGTCCAGCACTTCCCAACTCTACTACATTCCTGCTCCCATTGCTTTGTCCTTGCTGTCCTTTTATCAGCACTCTTGTTCGCTTTTTTTCACCTCTTTTCTGCTTCTCCATGAAAGTGCAGCTGGGGTGCAGTTTTCCCCCAAGATCTCTCTGATCCTTTCTAGGCTGCAGGTCATCTTTCCAGCCTTTGGATTTCCATAAAACATATGGGTCTTCCAGTATTATGTGATAATCCTTGCTGTTATTTATAATCCCATCACATGTTTCACCCTAGATGGTAGACTTCCTGGGAGGGGGCATCCTGACCCCTTGCAGCCATTTCAGGTACCTGGACCTACTCTTTGAACATTGTTTCATGGATGTCCATTGGAGAGATGACTGAGAAGTCTGCTTGTTTACTGGAATCGACACAGTTTTAAAATCTAGACCCAGGGTTGAGAAATTACAGCCTTCAGGCAGCTTCAGCCCACTGCTTGTGTTTGTCAATAAAGTTTTATTGGAAACACAACCACTCAGCGACCTGGACGTTCTGCAGTTGAATGGCTCACAGCCTGAAATAGTGATTAACTGACCTTTTACAGAAGAAGTTTGTCTACCCTCCTTATATACCATTGTCCAGACTTGTAAAGGATACAGTATCAGCTGTGGAAGGAAGTGAAAGAAACAATGTTTGCTTAAACTCCTAGCCTTTTGCTTTGGCTCTTTGACATATCTTTGTGACTACCATAGTTAGGGCCCTGGGATTTTTCTATTACGTTATTTAAAGTGAAGTATGATTAATTTTGTTGTAAAAATGATGGGGATAGCCAAATTAGCTAGATTTGATCTCTAATTTCTTAACATTAGGACTACTTGGGTAGAAGTTAGATCTGGTCAAACTTTAGGTTACTAATGTTTTTGTCATTCTCAGTAAAAATCAGCAAGGTCTGATTTTTAAAAATTTTTTTTTTTTTTTAAAAAACCAGCAAGGGTCTGCCAGCTGTGTCGTGAGTTATACCAGCCTTAGAAACTGGTCCTTGGGGGATCCCTGGGTGGCTCAGCGGTTTTAGAGCCTGCCTTTGGCCCAGGGCATGATCCTGGAGTCCTGGGATCGAGTCCCACATTGGGCTCCCTGCGTGGAGCCTGCTTCTCCCTCTGCCTGTGTCTCTGCCTCTCTCTCTCTCTCTCGGGGCCTCTCATGAATAAATAAAGAAAAATTAAAAAAAAGAAAAAAGAAAAGAAACTGGTCCTTGGGACGCCTGGGTGGCTCGTCTGCCTTCGGCTCAGGTGTGATCCCAGGGGCTCCAGATGGGAGGAGCCTGCTTCTCCCTCTGCCTGTGTCTCTCTGTGTCTCATGAATAAATAAATAAAATCTTAAAAAAAAAGAGAGAGAGAAAGAAACAGGTCCTTTATTTTGGCCCTAGGAGGAAGCAGCTCAATTCAGTGCCTTGCTCTGCCCCTTTGCAGATGAGGAAGGCCGTAGGTCGCCATTAGAGCTGAAGTTTTGTGGATCTCCACATTAACACCATATGGTCTTTTTTTTTCTTTCTAGAGGGACGCATGGTCATCCAGGATATTCCTGCCGTCACCAGCAGAGGGCACGTGGAGAACACACCTGACCTGGTCTCTGACTCCACCTACTACAGCAGCTTTTACCAGCCTTCTCTGTTTCCTTACTACAACAATCTGTACAACTACCCGCAGTACTCCATGGCCTTGGCTGCTGATTCCTCTTCTGGGGACGTGGGAAGCCCCCTCGGGGGGTCCCCTGTGAAGAATAGCCTTCGGAGCCTCCCAGCACCTTACGTGCCTGGTCAGACAGGAAACCAGTGGCAGGTAAGAGGTTATCCAGAGCGACTGGATAGGTCAGGAGCACACATGGACACACATATGACCAGTGCAGCACACATGTGTGTACCCATTAGGCCAAAGGCGTAAAAAAAAAAAAAAGTTCACTGTTCCATGATATCATGTGACCCCCGAGGCTGGCTGCAGGAACTGTGAAGGAGGATGCATGTATGGGTTTGCATTTTGGCAATTTTACTTTTCTCATTTTTCACTCTCATTTTGCGTAAATACCCAGCTGGCTGGAGTCAGATTCACCAGGGGCTCACTGTGTGAGGTCTCATCACCTCCAGGCTCACCCCTAGTTTCTTTGAGCAGTTTAGAACGTTCTGGATGCAGCCTTCTGCGTGGCAGTAATCTTAGTGATGAATTTGCACCCTGGGAGGGCAAAGTGTCATCATCTGTGTGTTTGCATGGAAGCAAGGTAAGAAAAGGAATGAGGTTACTGTCATTCTGTGCCAGATTAGGTTTTTGTTTTTGTTTTTGTTGTTTTTTTTTAAGCTGAGAATGAAGGTCCTCAATCATACTCTTAGTGTGCAATCAGGAGCTTTTAAATTAACATCTGGGGTAAAACTAAGCATTTTGCATTGTCAGGGAAGGAGCATTTTTCTAGAGCTGTAAAGCTCCCTCAGATTTAACCATTTCTATCATGGAGTATGTTGGGTAGGAGATAGAAGCGCTGAAAGCATTCCCAGGCTGGGTCACCAAGCTGCAGGAGTGTGGACACATGAGTGATTGCATGCACCACCTCCAAGCCCCCTTCTGACCGTCAGATGGGAGAACTATTCTTACTTTGGGTACATTTGCCAGCTCAGGTTTTGTCAACTGGGCTTTGATTCCAATACAAGGGGACAGATGTATTTGGGGGTTTAGGGCAAATCTTTGACCTTCTATTACCCACTTTAAAAGAAAAAAAAGTGGGTTGAAATTTTCCTGTGAGCGATTCTATTCCATTTTGTATTTTTTAGGTGTGGGGATGTTCTTAATATTCAAGCCACCCCACTTTTTGGATTCTCTCACTACCCTTAGGGATCAGACTTCTTCAACCTGTTCATATGTTTGCCTTAATCTACTGGGCTACATGTTTTCATAAGTTTTCCATACATTTTATTTTTAGAATCATACTTTTTAAAAAAAGATTTTATTTCTCCATGAGACATGATTTTTAAAATCATACTTTTTAAAAAAAGATTTTATTTATTTATTTATTTATTTATTTCTCCATTATCTCCATGAAATAAATAAATTTTATTTATTTCTCTACCGAGAGGGGCAGAATCATAGGCAGAGGGAGAAGCAGGCTCTCTGCAGGGAGCCCGGTGTGGGACTTGATCCCAGGACCCCAGGATCATGACCTGAGCCGAAGGCAGACACTCAGCCACTGAGCCATCCAGGCGTCCCCAGAATCATAAACTTTTTAAAAAAGAGACTTTTAAAGCATTGGGAGTGAGAACTCAGAATAACATGATTGTAGAGGAACTGCAGTGATTTATGAATCTTCAGCCTGGACCGCTACAAGCCTCTCCAAGTGCCAGTTGGATATTATTATTGGGGGTAGGTTTTAGGTTGATTTTTATCAGAGACTCTCCTCTCTGAAAGGAGAAAGAAGTCTCCTGTAATTCTGAAAACGAAAAACAACAAAAAATGCACATCCTGTAGATTCCCAGGAAGCAAGACTTACTTTTGAAGCATCCTGGTTTTCTGGCTCCTTCCAGGCTTTAAGAATAAAGTAGGAAGGTGAACCTGTTGGCTTATGAGAAAAAGGATGAGAAAAAAATCTTAAGTGTTTTCTGAAAGAAAGCCAGCAAGATCATGATCAGCATTACAGTAGAGTCGAACATGTCCTCCTACTTTGTCAGAATCTTTCAGCAGGTGTATGATGGCAGATGGCATATGATGCTGGACACATTAATGTTTCTTATTCCACCTGGAAAGCATGGGAAGGGCATGGCAGAGGTCGTGGGTTTCCTTGGAGGTCTCTAACCAAGTCCTCCCTCTGAGGGACAGCCAGGAGGAGACGGGGTCTCTCAGCCACCCTCCTTGCCTGATCTTGGAGAGATGTCTCAGGTGCTGTGGGTGAAGAGCGAGTTCCTTAAGGGCAAGTTCCTGCACCCTCTCCTTTGCTGCACCCTCTGTCCAGCAGGTGGGAGGGAGAATCTTTCCCAAACTTTCTTAGTCCTGTGGGGAACGGCAGTTTGGATGCTGTTTGCACTGTCTCTGGCACCACCACTTACAGAGAGAGGTGTCCCTGCTTAGCCACCCAGGAGAGATGCCAAGACATCATTTAATACATGAGTTTGTTTTCCCAGAAGGCTGGGCTTAAGAGTTTTTTTTTCTTCTCCAGTCGCCGTTGGCAATCTATTCTCACATAACAAATTATTTTGCAGAAATAGATCCCTCTCTGCTACTGTAGTGGAAGTCCATTCCTCTTAGTAAGTAATAGCGCCAGGAATGACAGCTAGCATTTCCTAAGCGGTGAGTCCTCCTCGTAGCCCCAGGAAGCATAGCGTGTGGTCTCCTCTTTACAGCGGAGGATTGAGACTCAGAGGGCTGACTTAGCCAAGGTCACACAGTCACCAAACAGGAGGGCTGGAGTTCGAATCTCTCTGTCTGGCTCCACAGTGTTTCTCAGCACTGTTGGGTTACCACTGGATCTACCATAAACTCAGGGCCCTGGGAACCACCATCAATTAATAGGAACACTAAGGCCGCCTTCTTTAGTTCTTTAGGGCTTAGAATTTCTACCTAAGTGCTTTGCTTTTCATTGGGGGAATCTTCTTGGAAAGAAGAAACCTCATCTGGTTTTCTGGAAACCTCATCTGATTTTCTGTCTTCCCTCGTGGAGGTTGGAATAGGCAGAAACTTCCAGAACAGTGCCCATGATGGCTGCGAGAGAGGCCTCTGAAGCTTTCCTGTCGTCTTGGCAGTTAGTGTTCGAAATATGCTGCATTCCCTGCTATCAGAAAGTTGCTTTTGGAGTCTGCATACACATTTCCTTGAATGCGATTATCAGTAAAGCATATTTAGGCAACCTACAATGTTTCTGTAACCTAGAAAATGATCCTCACAATTGAGATGTGGGGACTTGACCATGTGGCCTCTCCATCCCTTCTAAGTCTGAGGCTGTAAAAGGGTCTGTGGATTAACCTTATAACCAGATATATATACAAGTTTGACTTAAAGCCTTGTTGTCATGCCCACAAAAATTAGTTTTCTTGGAAATAAACTCCTAATATTAAAAATGCAAGAGCCTGCTAGGTGCAAGCAGCCAGTTTGCAAATAGGGCAGGTGACTGTCAGTCCAGTGATTATCAGAGCTGCAGTGGGTCCTGTTCATTCCAGTTCACCCCATCCTGCTCCAGAGGTCTGGAGCAAAAGGGATTCACTCAGCATACACAGCTAGTGGATGATAGAGCCTGGCCGAAAGACTAGGTCTATTGGTTTAGGGAAACATGGAGTCTGGTGTGGGAAAATCCATATTGACTTCTAACTTGTAATCCAGTTTTTTTTTTTTTTTGAGCAAAATACAAAATAGCCTTTGAGTCTCTGTGTCTTGGTCTGTGAAGAGGGCATAGTACCACCTTCACAGAACTGTTGCCTGGATACGTGTGAAGTAAAGTGATTACTGCATGCAGAAGATTCTGTGTGTACACCGACAAAGGCTGTGCCAGTGTTGGCTGCGGTGAATTTTTTCATTAATCCTTATTTTTTTAAATCTATTTGATTTTCAGGCTGCGGTGAATTTTTTCATTAATCCTTATTTTTTAAATCTATTTGATTTTCAGGCTGCGGTGAATTTTTTCATTAATCCTTATTTTTTTAATCTATCTGATTTTCAGCCTTCTTTTTATATGTATTCTAGTTATCTCAGTCCCCTTTGTAATGAGATACAGTATATATAAGGCCCATTTTAGTTACTATTGGAAGACTGTGATATGAATATGGGCCAAGTTTGTATGTGGAATAGTTTTTTAAGATTTTATTTATTTATTTGAGAGAGAGCGAGAGAGAGCATGAGTAGGGGGGAGGGCTAGGGGTAGAAACAGACTCCCCGCTGAACAGGAAGCCCGATGTCGGACTCGATCCCAGGACCCTGAGATCACAACCTGAGCCAAAGGCAGACGCTTTACCTACTGAGCCACCCAGGAGCCCTGTGGAATAATTTTTACAGGGTTGGGGAAGAAAGAATGTATTCCACTTAGCAAATAGAAAACTGAAAACAGAGATAGATTACAATGATGCAACGTATGTTTAAGATGTGTATGTGATAGAGAAGTATTAATAGTGAACACCTACAAATAATATGTAAAACTAGTAAGTGTCACTGCTATTAATAAGAACTGGACAACTCACTTTTTTAAAAATTTATTCATGAGCTACAGAGAGAGAGAGAGAGAGAGGCAGAGACACAGGTCAAGGGAGAAGCAGGCTCCATGCAGGGAGCCCGATGTGGGACTCGATCCCGGGTCTCCAGGATCACGCCCTGGGCTGAAGGTGGCGCTAAAACACTGAGCCACCCGGACTGCCCATCACTTTTTAAACAAATTGTTAGGAGAACACCTGAGTGTCCTGGAATTGAGTCCTCGCAGGGAGCCCACTTCTCCCTCTGCCTGTATCTCTGTCTCTCTCTGTGTCTCTCATGAATAAATAAATAAAATCTTTAAAAAAAATAATAAGATAAGTTGTTAGGGTAGGAGTGTAGGGAACCACCATCGAAGCTCTGGCCCTGTGGTTTCAGGAAGGTGCGCTGCCTCGGTTCTTGGGCCCATGCCCTGCGCCCCCTGGTGGAAGCTTCCTGGGGGAAGGCGGCCTGTGGGTGCCCCCTTGCTTTTCCTGTTTTCCCACCATTGTGTCCCACAGCTGCATGCGGGGAGCCCTGGGCTGGTCTCCTTCCCCTGGTTCGACGCTGGCTCAGCCTGGAAGGCCCGAATCTCCAGCAGCGTCTCCTCCAGCTACTTTTTTGACTGATGCTAGGAGCTGACTTCTTCCTCACTCCTGGCTGGAGCAAGTCACCATTCTATGAGTTACCTTCCTTCCCGTGCCGCTCCATGTTTCAGTGTGTGTTGTGGGGGGCAGCATGCCTGTTTCTCAACAAAGCACTCCTTTCTGACTCCTAGAAAAAAACTGACAGAAGTGGAGATCATCATAATCTTTTTTAAAGATTTTATTTATTCATGAGACACACAGAGAGAGGCAGAGATATAGGCAGAGGGAGACGTATGTGGGGAACCTGATGCGGGACTCCATCCCAGGACCCTGGGATCACGGCCTGAGCCAAAGGGAGATGCTCAACCCCTGAGCCATCCAGGCATCCCCCATCATAATTTTTTAAAGCTAGTCTTCTAAGAGATTAGTAGGGAGGGCTTAGAATTATTTGCAGAGAGAGACCATTGACATTTTATTGTAAAGGTGAGGCCTCTGGTTAAGTGTCCCTATAAAATCATGCAATGCCACAAATAATTATTGAGCACCTACTAAGTGCCCAACCTATTAAATGAAATAGGGCAGTGTAGTAGGTCAGCCTCCCAGCTCTTGAGACTCGTCTGTGTTAATGTCCTGCGCGCTGAGAGCTGGTGTAACCGCTCTGGGTCTGCCTCCAGCCTCTGCAGATTTGTGGCCCAATCACATATTCCTGTCCTGTTGTGAAACAGGACTAACATTTGTGACACTAGAACAGACTGACGATGAATGGCTGGTTTCACTGACCAGCAGCTCAATTCCACTTCTGCATTTAATTGCCTGCAAAAGCTGTTTATTGCCTTGTGCACTCCTCCACGGCAACATTATCTCTTAAATAAACATGTTGTACCAGGTTGACAAGGGAGAGGTGCATAGCAAGTGAGCAGAAATAAATACGGGAGGGCTCGTAGCTGTACCTGGGGTCTCCTTTCAGTTCTTCTGGCAGGGGACCTCTGGGCTTGCTTTTTTGGAAGCTGGTGCCCCTAGATATGTAGACTCCCAGGTAGACTTCTCATTCCCACCACGGTTCGGGTGTGGTCAGAATGGCAACACAGGTGATTTCATTCCTTCTGGTGGTTATTTTGGGCTCAGTCTGAAGTGTCTTTTTTTTTTTTTTTAAGATTTATTTATTTATTTATTTACTTATTTATTTATTTATTTATTTATGATAGACACAGAGAGAGAGAAAGAGAGGCAGAGACACAGGCAGAGGGAGAAGCAGGCTCCATGCAGGGAGCCCGATGTCGGGACTCGATCCCGGGACTCCAGGATGGCACCCTGGGCCAAAGGCAGGTGCCAAACCGCTGAGCCACCCAGGGATCCCGAAGTCTGAATTGTCTTATGATATGCTTGCGCATTCATGATTATGCAACTCACCAGATGTGTTCATTTATTAAATAAGCATGCACAGGGGCACCTGGATGGCTCAGTGGTTGAGCACCTGCCTTTGATTCAGGTCATGATCCCGGGGTCCTGGGATCAAGTCCCGCATTGGACTCCCCTGCATGGAGCCTGCTTTTCCCTCTGCTTATGTCCTGCCCCTCTATCAGTGCGTCTCTCATGAATAAATAAATAAAATCTTAAAAAAAAAAAAAAAACATGCATGGAGATCCTACTGTGTGTTAGGGATCTGCTCCTGGACCAAACAGACAAAAATACAAAAAGCAGGTCTTGGGGGAAGGGTGCTGTGATCAATTGGAAAGAGATTGGAATTTGAGAGTCATGTAAATAGCCCTGGGCTTGAAACTGAGATACAGGCAGGAAGGCAAACTGGATTCTCACATCTGGGGCACAGAGTAGGGGCCCCCTTGTGAGCATTCCTGGGATGGCCCTCTAGCACCTTTGATGGGCTGGGGCCAGCAGGCCAGGCAGAGGCTTACAAAAGCCCTAGCCCTTTGAAGCCTGCCCCATGATGGTCTCTGTCTTACAGCAGGCAGCCTGATGGGGCCCGTTTTCATATGGCTTCTTTTCATTACTGTTGCTCAGCATCACAATCTGTTAGCTAAAAAGATTGAGAGGAAGTGACTTCTTGAACATATGCTGTGTAGGGGGCAGGAACGGTCCCTCCTCATCTAGAACTTGGAAGTCCCACAGGAGGGTCCCGGGCAAGTGTAGGTGGTTTAAACCTGGCTTCCCTCCCTATCTTCCCAGGGAGACCATTCTAATTAATATTCAATATATATTTTTTTAAGTTTCATTTATTTATGCAGGAGAGACACACAGAGAGAGGCAGAGACGTAGGCAGAGGGAGACGTAGGCAGAGGGAGAAGCAGATGTAGGTCCTGGTGAGCCCGATGCGGGACTTGATCCCAGGACCTCAAGATCACACCCTGAGTCAAAGGCAGATGCTCAACCACTGAGCCACCCAGGGATCCCTAATAGTATTTTTAAATATTCCTAGATTTAAAAAAAACACCATGTCTGAGAAAAGGAAGCAGAATGCAAAATCCACTTCAGTTTTTAAGGTGAAGCAGACTTGAGATACATTTTTACGTAGCTGAGAAAGTTGGAGTGATTTGTGGACCACCGCTGGTCATAGGAGAGCCAGGCCCCAGCCCTGGGCCCTCGACCCTTGGTCAGGTGCTCTCTCTTCAGTCCTGTGATCTCCGGGCCTTTCCCTCCAAACCGTCTCCACCTGGCTGGTTAAGCTAGCTGAGGCTTCTCCTTTTATTTTTTTTTTATTTTTATTTTTTTAAATTTATTTATGATAGTCACAGAGAGAGAAAGGGAGAGGCAGACACACAGGAGGAGGGAGAAGCAGGCTCCATGCCGGGAGCCTGACGTGGGACTCGATCCTGGGACTCCAGGATCGCGCCCTGGGCCAAAGGCAGGCGCCAAACCGCTGTGCCACCCAGGGTTCCCCTGAGGCTTCTCCTTTTAGAGCAAGCTGGTTATTGGCCACTATCTGTTGATGGAAGGACACTGTTTTTTTTCTCAAGAAAGAAAAACTGACAAAGTTTGCCAGCAGTCACAAGAAGAGTTTATGAGAAGAAATTCAATTTAAAGCATTTCAAGCGATTTCTTTCCTTAGGAAAAGGTAATTAAAATAGATGTGGGTTTGCCTTGAGCTGTTAGCGCTAAACAATCTTTATTTGGTTCCTTAAAGAGGCATTAGACATAAGCTTAGGTTGATGGAAAGTGTCAGGTTCTATTGCTGTGATGTGGTATATTTATTTTGTATCTGACCACTTCTGTAAACTCTGTAATTCTAGTAATTTTCTAGTTGCTTATTTTGGGATATCCAGGTTAGACACAGAGAAATGGTGGTACTGCCATTTCCCCGCAAATACCTCCAGTTCTCATACATGTTCTCAGTGCGTTACTCAGTTTCCATACCAGCAATGGATGTTGGTGTCATCTTATTTTACTGGGAATGTGTATAGTGGTTCACTATCCTCGTGCTGGTTTTTGCAGAGAAAGGAGAAAATAAGGACAAGTGAGTATTTCTTAAAGCTCAATTACTCAAGTCAAAAAACTGTTTTTAGGGACCCCTGGCTGGCTCAGCCAGTAGAACATACAACTCTTGATCCTTGAGGTCATGACTTCAAGTCCACACTGGGTGTAGATCTTACTTTAAAAAAATTTTTTTAATTGTTTTTATTGAGAGTTTGCCCTTCCAACATTTTGTAAAACTAAAAGCATCTTGGGGAACCTGGGTGACTCAGTGGTTGAGCATCTGCCTTTGGCTCAGGTCGTGATCCCAGGGTCCTGAGATTCAGTACCTGCATTGGGTTCCCCGGGGGGATCCTGCTTCGCCCTCTGCCTGTGTCTCTGTCTCTCTCTCTGTGTCTCTCATGAATAAATAAATGAAATCTTAAAAAAAAAACCCAAAACTAAAATGATCCTATTAGGTGGCAGGATTTCTTTTTGTATAAATGCCCTCAGTTGGCAACACTACTGCTGTCCCTCCCCATCTCTTTCTCTTGTATGTCTTACTAGTCTGCAGTCCAGAGAGTCTGGAAACCTCTGTCAGTCATCGCGTCACCATGACAACAGCAAAGTTCTCTGGGTCTTCACCTGGATTTTTTAGTGATTGTGTCCACTTAATGCTCAGCTTCACTCTTTGTAGGTGAAGTGCTATGGTCTTTTTCTTCCTTTTTTTTTTTTTTTTTTTTTTTAAATGGTAGTTCTGTGAAGGCTCCGCATTTTGTCAGACTCCCTCCGGTGCACCGCACATGGGCCCTGCTGTCCGGTTCAGTGAGGGTTTGGGACTTGGCTAGGTCAGAGGGCCAGTCTCAGGAATCTTCTATTTAAGGAAGCATGCAAGTCCCTACAGACCTGGGAAAGTCTGGAGCCAGTGAAAGGAAGGTGTGGGGCTTCTCCCAAGGTTATGACCTTGTTGCTTCTATTGTGAACTTTCCCTTCCTTCGATGACTCCATTTATCACTTTTTGTTTTCTAAGATTTTATTTATTTATTCACAAGAGACATAAGAGGGAGAGGCAGAGAGACATAGGCAGAGGGAGAAGCAGGCTGGCTCCCTGGGGGGAGCCCGATGCAGGACTCGATCCCAGGAGCCTGGGATCATAACCTGAGCCACCCAGGCGTCCCACATTTATCACTTTCTGAGGCTTACTGCCTCTTTTGGTTCTTCTGTTTTAAGGAGAAAGAACAACTCGAGTGTCCCGGGGCCTTTGCAACATAATCTCAATCCTGTGGGGAGCAAGCTTCTATGGGTCAGGGACCCAAAGGTGCAGCAGTGGCAGGATTCCTGAGACTCTCCAAGCTGTGCAGCCCCAATGAGTGCAGTCCCCACTCTCTGCCTCCCAACTTCCACCTTACTAACAAGCCTTTGCAGGGAGGAATTGCTGTTTTGTCTTGTTTTAGACGATGCCAAGACATAGTCATGGCAGGCATCGCCTGGTGTTTATTATGTCCTTCCCTGAAGGTATTGCTATGTCATTTCACAGATTAGGAATGCTCGGTGGTTTGCACACTTCTGAGCCCATGGCCAGAGCAGGTGTTCGTGGGATTTGGTGGCTGTGGTGACAGTAGGGCCCAGTGGCTCTGGGCCTGGGACAAAGCTGCAGGAGGTGGTGGGCATTTCAGACAGATGGCAAGAGGTGGGGTGAGGGATGTCTCCTAACTGCAGCAGGGTACACAGCAGGCATTTTTTGCAGGCTGTTGTGATTCAAGACGTATGGATGACAGGAGAAAGCAGAGCTGACCTCTGGAAACCCAGCCCTGGGGCCAGCGATGTTGACTCTGAAAACATCTAGGGCCAGGGGCCAGACCTTGGACATCCTCAGCCTGGCTGGGGCTGTCCAGTAGCATCCAGGCAATTCAGGTGGAGCATAATAACCTCAGTACTTAGGAACCTGGGGCGACTCTGGGACACCCAGGACCATCCTACAGGTTCATTTCCATTCGGACACAAGTTCACTGTGATCTGTTGGAAAACAGATCAGTTGGAAAACCTTGCAAAGGGCTGGTGTACCCCAGGGACTGCTTCATATTCAATTGGAGGCAGAAAAAAAATGCATCATCAGTCTGTTGTGAGATTGTTACATAACCCGGTCTCTGACACAGCAGCATCAGGTTAATAAATAATACAGTCATCGGGGGATTCCGTAATCTGCTTGATAAACCAGATAATTAGATGACAGTTTTTGAAAGCTTTCAGATTTGATTTGCTTGGGCTGGTGGCCAAAATCTTATCTGTTTATGTTTGCCCTTTTTGTTTACCTTTTTTCCTAAGCAGATGTGAATGTGATACAAGATTAGTTGCTTTTTGACAGTATTTTTAAGTACGTGGCTGGGTGATTCTCAAATTTTTTGGGAGCCCATTTTTTATAGCTAAGTGTTCTTCATTAAATTTATTTATTTATTTTTAGATTTTATTTATTTATTCATGAGACACAGAGAGAGGCAGAGATGGAGGCAGAGGGAAAAGCAGGCTCCCCCTGGGGAGCCCAATTCAGGACTCGATCCCAGGACCTTGAGATCACGCCGTGAGTCAAAGGCAGACACTCAACCCCTGAGCCACCCAGGCGTCCCTCCCTCATTAATTGAATAAAGACCAAAATCAAGGGAATGCTTAACAGAGGCTGGTTTGCCCTATTTTAAAATATATATATTAGGAATATGAGAGAAAGGTAAAAAAGAATGGGGTTATGAAAAATCTCTGGGGCACCTGATTGGCTGGTTCTGTCGGTAGAACATGTGACTCGATTTCGAGGTTGTAAATTTGAGCTCCACGTTGGCTGTAGAGATTACTTAGAAATAAATTCTTTTTTTAAAAAAAAGATTTTATTTATTTATTCATTCATGAGAGACACAGGCAGAGGGAGAAGCAGGCTCCATGCAGGGAGCCCGACGTGGGACTCGATCCTGGGTCTCCAGGATCAGGCCCTGGGCTGAAGGCGGCACTAAACTGCTGAGCCACCCAGGCTGCCCAGAAATAAAATCTTAAAAAAAAAAAAAAAAAAAAACTATGGAAAAATCTTCACTGTGTTACAGAGCATGTGTAAGAAATTCATTCACACATTCATTATTATTGATGTACTGAGTACTGACTCTCTCCCCCGCACTGTGCTAGCCTTGCCTGTCTCCCCACCCGGACCCCAGGTATAGCTCGCAGGGAAGTGGTGACGGGAGAATCCAAGGACACATGGATTCTCTGATTGCTGCTGGGATGGAGTCTGCAGCTCTCCTGGGGAGGGCTCTGGTGCCTGTGGGAAGGTGGTCCCTATGAGGGGATGAGCCTGGTGTGCTGGATGCAAGGCAGGGCGCGGCCAGGATCTCATCACCGCTGTTGTTGAGAGTTGCCACTGGATGGTGACAAATCAAAGCAGAGTGACTTAAATGAGATTTATTACCTTTTTTTTTTTTTTTTAAGATTTTATGTATTTATTTTAAAGCAAGAGAGCCTGCAGGCAGGGGCGGGACAGGGGGAGAGGGAGAGAGAATCTCAAGCAGACTCCCTGCTGAGCGCAGATCCTCATACGGGGCTCATGGGGCTCGATTTCACAACCCTTAGATCATGACCTGTGCCGAAATCCAGAGTCGGACACTTAACTGACTGAGCCATCCGGGCGTTCCCATGAATTTTATTATTTTTAAGCCATTCTCTACAGAGAGTAGCCCCCTTTACTGCCTGCACCCAGGACATAACCCTGGCTGTGGACAGCCTCCAGGGAGCAGGTTCCTAAGAGGATGGAGAAACCGGGGCAAAACCATCCTCAGTTGGTTTCTCACATCTTTTCATCGAATTCCTTCTCATGAACATTCTTTCTGGCATTTAGGCATTCTTATCAGCCAATCCTGGGAGGATGAAGGAAGACGAAATAATTCCCCCTTGGGTAATAGTATGAGCCCCTAAAAACATGAAGGCACATTCCTCTCCCTGTGTGTGTATGTGTGTGTGTGTGTGTGTCTCTGTAATAGTGGCAGGGTAGGATCTGGAGTTGGGTTTTCAAATTTTTAAGATTTGAAAAGTGGAAAAAATTCAGAGAATGGAGTTTTCTTTCAAATACCAAGCAAAAAGTCTATGAACTTAAAATATGTATGGAATGTGAAGGTTTGTGTGTCTCCTTCTTTGTTAGCAGATCCCTGGCATACCAGCCAAAGGGCACCCCAAAAGAGAGGTCCGGAGTGGGACCACCCCATCCCACTGGTGTGCCCACAGAGGGAGGCCCCATGGAGGAAGGGACTGGGCGTGCAGCAGGACGGGTGTTGATCAGCATGATGGTCTGAGCATTTCAAACCTGCCGTTCTGCTCGACTCCTGCACGCAGCCCTCAGGGACTGTCATGGCCTCTCTGGGTGAGGAACCGGACACTTCGGGAGATGACGTAACTTGCCAGTGTCACACAGCTGCTGAGAGCGGGTGTTGAGCCAGAGTTTGCCTGACTGCAGCGGGACTGCAGGGACTTAGCAGGACTCTGACTGCAGGGTTTACCTGACTCCACCTTTCTAGTAGGGCAGCACGTGTTCTTGTTTTTCCTTGCAAGAAGCCTTAAAGGGTGCCACAGGATTTTTTTTTTTTTTAAGATTTTATTTATTTGACAGAAAGAGAAAGCACAAGCCTGGGGAGCAGCAGGCAGAGGGAGAGAGAGAAGGAGGCTCCCCAGTGAGCAGGGGTCCTGACTCGGGGGTCAATCCCAAGACCCCCCGGATCATGACCTGAGCTGAAGGCAGACACTTAAGCATCTGAGACACCCACACTGCCCAATTTTTTTTTTTTGTATCTTATGATACGTCTCATCAGATCTTAGAGGACGTCACGTCCCTTATTTAGTATTTTCTGAGATTTGATGTGTTAGAGAAAGTAGAAACACCTATGTCTTTCATAGGATTAACCGAATTTAAATTGCTGAGCCTCTGGTCCTTAAGCATGGTTCTGTGGCTTCCCATCCTGTCCCCTATCCTATCCCCCTCTTCTGTGTACTTTCAGAAAGCAGTTTTTGGGTCATTTCTGTGTTATTTTGGTTACCTAGAAGTGGGCTGTGCATCATAGTTTTGGAGTGGCCTTTCCATGCCACTAAGCCAGCGTGAGGTGGGCGTACTCATCACCCTCAGCAGCCTGCATTGGAGTTTTTAAGATGAGCTCAGGTGAAGTGTGTGCTCACACTGAGAAGCTGGCCCCAGACAGTCCCTCACCTTGCCCTCGGAGCAGTCTGTCATGTTCAGCACTCATAAGACACCCTTCACACTGCTGATTTATGCTAAAAGTATCCTAATGTTTCTGACAGCTCATGTGTGACATGAATATAATCCATATTTCTTAGAGCGGCTAATCCAAGTGGCTTATTTCCCGATACTGCTGATAGGGCTATATCTCTTGATGTCACAGCCGTTGAGATTCTGATGGTAACATATTGTTTGTGGGTCACTAGTTTTGTCTAAAAGAGTAGGTTGGAACAGAGTAGCAAAGGTTAATTAAGTTTGTCCATCAAGATAGAAACAGATATGGATGCCTCTAAGGCTTCTGGTCCTAAAACCAAAGTTCCCAAATGCATGGTTTACAGGCTTATTTTCAGACTGCACCCCCCGCCACACCGCCCCAAAGAAGTTTCTTATTTGATCTTGAAGCAGTGAAAACTCAAAGGACTGGTAAAAGCCAAAGGCAGCAAGGAGGTCTTTATAATCAGCAGACATCTTAATTTAAAATGGGAAAGGCGGGGAGGTTTCCTAGAGAAGCTTCCAAAGCCGACTTGCTTTGTTTGGATTCTGCTTCTCTGCTTAATCCCTTTATGAGTGGAAGCGAATTATTCGATCCCTCGGAGCAGTTCTTCTTATGTTAATGATGATTACGCTATGAGGACTCCATGAGAACACAGCACGGGTCTCTCCAGTACCTCTCAATAAATTGACTTAATTTTCTTTTACTCTCTTCCTCTGAAAGTCCATTCGTCCTGCAATCGAGAACCAACATTTTCTCAAGAAAGTTACCTTAAAATCCGGCATTGTGATGCCCCCGGCTCTGGTTTTCTTTTTCAAGATTCCCCTGACTATTCGGGGTCTTTTCTGATTCCACACAAATCTTAAGATTATTTGTTCCAACTCTCTGAAGAATGTCCATGTTGGCAAATTAAACTCCAATAAAAAAATATACAAAAAAAAAAAAGTTACCTTAAGAATGTCACCACTACAACCCCCCACTGCCTTGCCCAGGAGGCATTTTCAGGCTTTTAGAGACTTAATGCGTTTGAGGAAACGGGGAGTCCTATGTCTGGATAGTTAGCCCAATTATAGAAATGCAGACTCTTCTTTATGCCTTTTTCTAGCGGCCACTTGACCAAAGATGTGTTTTCTGCTGACTTTCCTGTAAATGATGCTTACATTTCTGCCTAGCTCTGTATGACTTCAGGTGGAAGGTGAGGGTTTGTGTTTGAGATTTGTGAATCCATACAGACGGAGGCATTGACCAGGAGAGAGATAATCCTGCATCATCGATGCTGTGTGGTTTGGGAAACGAGGGAGGTGCTGTGCTAGCTGCAGCCAGAGACTGTAGGCAGACCCTCCTCTCTCTTCTTGTGAGGGCCCCCCACCCCCCCGCCTGCCGACATGTACCTGACTCCAGGTTCCAGGAAAAGGAGCCTTTTTAAAAATTGGGCTTTTTCTTGTGTGTACCTGTTTCTGAGGGTCCTTGCTTCCTTTTACTAGATTTATATGCCAATGTTTTCCAAACATTTTATTTTATTTAAGATTTTATTTGTTCATGAGAGACACAGAGAAAGAGGCAGAGACACAGGCAGCAGGAGAAGCAAGCTCCATACAAGGAGCCCCATGTGGGACTCGAACCTGGGAATCTGGGATCACAGCCTAAGCCAAAGGCAGACACTCAACTGCTGAGCCACCTAGTCATCCCTCTTCCAAACATTTCAGAGACCCAGAATAAGAAAGGTTTTGTTGTGATGCAGTTAATGTTTACACAAAATGAAACATTTCATACAACGGTTCTTTTTTAAAAATATTTATTTATTCATGCGAGACAGAGAGAGAGGCAGAGACATACATATACAGAGGGAGAAGCAGGCTCCCTGAGGGGACCCCAATGTGGGACTTGATCCTAGGATCCTGGCATCATGCCCTGAGCTCAACCACTCAGCGCTCAACCACTGAGCCACCCAGGTGTCCCTGATTTTTTTTCTTAATGTGGACATATTCCTATCTTAATTGGTTTGTCCAAAAAGGACAAGCATAACGGACCATCGATAAGTGCGCTTGTCGTCCTGATACCTGTGAGGTGTCCACCACTTAAAATGAATGCCAGAGTGACGGGACCCTTGTGTGCCCTCCCTGGGATGTCTGGGAGTTGAGGCTGGCTTTATGTTCTCAAGTCATGATTCTGTGTTTGCAGACAACTTGCTTATTTTTCCACGGTGCCCCTCCTGGCTGGTTTTCACGTGTTTTGTGTCTACTCTGGTGTTGACTGAGACCTGGCGTTGAGGTCCTTTCCTTCCATTCTGTTTGAGAAGGCCCACTCAAACAAGTTTTATTTTGCTTTTGTGTGTGTCACAGACTTTTTGCAGCTAAATCCAGGGTCTAAAACCTCAGGTGTCTTAGAGGTATCATTCCTTAACTGATTGTCCTCTCTGCCACACTGCATGGCCATCCTCTTCCTCCCGCCTTCTCTCCCACCTCCACCCCGAGGAGCCTCCCTTCCATTTTGGGGCGTGCAGCACTTCTTCAGCTGACCCTCAGACCTAGCCTTTCCCCCCATGGTTCACTGGAGAAGTCCCCCCCCCCACCGCCAGGCTTCCGGGGGAATCTCTTACAAGGGCCTGGGTTGGCACAAAGCTAGTCTCTACCTGCTGTCCCCTTGTCTCCCTCCTGTAGGGAAGGGGCATGGAGGGCATTCCATTAAATGAACCTAGAGAAACCAAGGTGAGCAGAGCGGAGGAAGTTAAGGAAGCTAGGTGAGAGAAACTGAGCATCAGAGGACCAGAGGGAGGAGGAGGGGAGGGATGGGTTGTTGCTGTAGGAATCTGCTGTGTCGCAAGAGTCCGCGTTTGCCATGTTAATGTTTCAGTAATCTCTGAAATGTGTGCATAATAGCAATTTTTAGCTTGTATATTAGAAATAATTATTTCCAACTCTGCTGTGTGGCATCCCAGAGGATAATGAGGTGTGTATTTCAGGAGGTGAATGGGCACTTGCCCTTTGGGTGAAACACCTGCACAGGTAAGGTCTCCGGACTAGGAGGGCTCACAGAGTGTGATTAGGTGAGCATGGGAAGAAGCATCCCATCCGGATGGTATGAAAGAAGCTTCTAGGGGTGCCTGGGTGGCTCAGTCAGTGAAGCATCTGCCTTCAGCTCAGGTCATGATCTCAGGGTCCTGGGATCAAGCCCCACATTGGGCTCCCTGTTCAGCGGGGAGTCTGCTTCTCCTTCTCCCTCTGCCTGCCGCTCCTCCTGCTTCTGATGTCTCTCTCTCTCTCTCTCTCTCTCTCTCTCATTCTCTCTCTCTCTCAAATAAAATGTTAAAGAAAAGAAGCTTCCTATTAAAACTAAAGAAGTCCTTTAATCAGGGCAAAATCAGGGCAAAATTCAGCCCCCAGTGACTCTTCGTGTCACCAGGAGACCTGCAATAAACCTTTCCATAAAAACATTTCTGTTCATAAGATCAAAGGTTCATCACAAATGTGGCTTTTGCAACTTAATAGCCTGTAAGTCAAGAGTCACTGCCAAGGGCATCTTCTCACTATTTTTTAAATATTAGGGTTTGTACTTAGGCATTTTATCCTGTATGGTTCTTGAGAAGTCTGTTCTCTTTCATGGCCAGCCCTCCTTTGCAGCTGAGCCAGGCTCAGTGGACAACTAGACCCCGAGGTCTGGTCTTCACGGACCTCTCTCAGCTGTCACCTGGATGGAGCGTGCAGTTCAGGGCAAGACCACACTCCTCCTGGCTGAAGTGCTTCCAAACAACCAGGGAATGGTATTTAGGAATTTTTTTTTTTTTTAAAGGAAGTAGGGTCTAACATTTTTATGTTTTGTTGGGATTTTATTGTAACTATAAAAAAGAGTGACTAAGGTATATAAAAAGGAAACCTGTGGTTCAGATTTACGGTGCTGTATGTCCTCAACGGTTTAATAAAATCAAACCCAAAGCTCTTAGGTTTTCCTCTGGGGTTAATACTAACACCATGCACATTCCCCACCAGCCCAGCTCCTATCTGTAGGTCACACTCTGGTTCAGAGACTTGAGGTGGGTAATAAGATTATAAAACATGCCTCTTGCTTGCCAGCTACCACATGCTAATAATAATGGGAGTCATAATTCACTGGAATACTGGGTTTTTAGGTTTTACTTGGTTTGTTTGTTTAATTTAAAGGGACAAAAACGTAAAATCTTGAGAAGAAACAAGGCAGCCCTGCATAAAGGAAAAAAATTACATCCTTTTAGCAGAATCAAATGCTGCCTCTAATTTGTGTACAACTTCTGTTCCTCAGGAGAACTTTGCTGTTTTGGCTGAGCACAGGCAGGGATTGGATTAGTTTAACACAAATTTTCTCAACCTGGGTACCCTTGAGATGCCGGGCCGGGTAGTTGTTGCTGTGTGGGGCTGTCCTGTGCATGGTTGGCCTCTGACCTCTCCTCAGTAGAGGCCCGCATCCTCCTCCTCCTGGCTGCCAGCTGAGGCCATCATGAGTGTCTGCCGAGGTCGCCACGTGTTCCCCGGGGGGACAGATGGCCCCCAGTTGAGTATTACTGGATCAAAGTAAGGCTTGTGCCCAGTTTTCTGTGCACAAGCAGCCAGGACTGTGGTGTTGTTTTTGTTTGTTTGTTTGTTTTTCAGTTGGAAGGGAACTAGAAGGGATCTAGAGTTTGAAATCACATTTTGCCACACGTTTTTCTGGACGAATCACAATTTTGATTTTAGCTTCATGTCTCAGATGACACACTCATTTAGAAATACTCGGGTTGGGGGCACCTGGGTGGCTCAGTGGTTGAGCGTCTCCCTTCGGCTCAGGGCATGATCCTGGGGTCCTGGGATTGAGCTCCCTGCAGGGAACCTTCTTCTCCCTCTGCCTATGTCTCTGCCTCTTTCTGTGTGTCTCATGAATAAATAAATAAAATCTTAAAAAAAAAAAAAAAGAAATACTCAAGTCAACCCTTGGACAGCATGGGTTTGAACTGCAGGAGTCTACTTCTATGTGAAATTTTTTCTGATAAATACAGTACAGTCCTGTAAATGTGCCTTCCTTTCCTTATATTTTCTTAATAGCTCTTCCCCCTCGCCCCAGCTTCCTTCATTCTAAGAAACCTGTTTATATGTGTTAATTTACTACTTATGTTATCAGTCACGCTTCTGGTCGACAGTAGGTTATTTAGTAGTTTTATCTTAGGAGAGTTAGAAGTTATGTTTGGATTTCCGACTGCCTAGAGAGGTTGACGCCCCTAACTTGTGTTGTTCAGAAGTCATCTATACATAGAACCGTCCTTACATGCAGGTGAACACATGGATGGTTATTTGTAGGTTATTCTTCAAGTTGGATGTGGCTGATGGGATAAATGGCTTCTGCAAATTCATATTTTAATAACCTCAAATGGAGTCTGACCCTTTTTACCTTCTTCTTTTCCTTGAAGCCCTTTTTTTAAATGAAGATTTTATTTATTCATGAGAGATACAGGCACAGGGAGAAGCAGGCTCCCTGCAGGGAGTCCAGTGTAGGACTCGATCCCAGGACCCCGGATCATGACCTGAGCCAAAGGCAGATGCCCAACCACTGCCACCCAGTTGCCCCAATATCTCAATTCTTATTTCCAAATAATCCATGCTATCTGATGCATTTTAGAAACCTAAGAGAAATTAAAGGGAAAAATTAACATGCATGGGTTTGAAATTGTGTTAATTTTTTGGTAAGCTTTAGTTAAAATAGAAACTCTGCAGTTTGTTTGAATCTCTTTTCTAATACCATACAACTTGAGATTGGCAGCCTTTGACCAGCCTGTCAGACTTAACCTTTTGAATTTTTTAGTTAATACTGGGGATGTTGTGGTTTCATGCTTATTTCGGGTATGGGAAATTTTCAGTACATCCGGGACACTGGTTCTCAATCTTGACGTCACTTTAGAATTACCTGGGGGACTTTGAAGCAGCCCCGGGCCAGGCCACCTCCCAGAGCACTGAAATCAGACACTCTAGTGGTGAAGCCACAGGCTACGTGGTCTGGTCTCCTCCCCGTCCTCCAGTGGGAATGAAGGTTGTGTACCTTTTTCCAATAAATAAAGTTTTATTGGAACACAGCCATGCCCATTCATTTCCCGATTATCTAGAGACCCTGTGGGTTGCAAAGCCTAAAATCTCTCCTCTTGGGCCACTTGCCAAAAAGTTTGCTGATCTTGCTCTAGACTCACAGTGAACATTTTTCAACATTTAAAAAGAGGCTTTATACAAATTCAGAGTAGAAGAAAAAAAAAAAAAACAACTAGCATTTTGCAGAGCTTGCCAGGCTCTAATCCTACCACCAGTTTCTTGTACAGTGGGAATATTGAAAAGCATTTTTCTTGAAGAACTGACTTGCAGATGTTGTCAAACCAGAAGGAGATGAAACCAGCTCAGCACTTAGAGTGGGTAGTGGGGAGGCCCTGTCATTTGTGTCGTGGGACTTCGTGCGTTAAAGGGGACACCTGGCTCTCGCTCAGAGTGCATTACCTGACTGTGAAATTGACTTGAGGGGAGTCTGGAGGGCAGAAATGGCTCTTTTTTTTTTTTTTAAAGATTTTATTTATTCACGAGAGATGAGAGAGAGAGAGAGCGAGAGAGAGAGGCAGAGACATAGACAGACGTAGAAGCAGGCTCCATGCAGGTAGCCTGATGTGGGACTTGATCCCGGGTCTCCAGGATCAGGCCCTGGGGTGAAGGCGGCACTAAACCACTGAGCCACCAGGGCTGCCCAGAAATGGCTCTTTGATTTGAAGAGAGGTGGAGTTTGGTTATTTCCACTGCTGAAATTCTAGATGGCGGCAAAGCCCTGAGAAAACGCCTTTTAGCTCTGAGGAATCTCATGTATAAAAACAAAAATGGTGAAAAATTATAATGCTGTTCATATCATCTCCATCCTTCCCTCAGGTAGGTGGAAAGTTGGCGGTCATAAAAAATGGGTTAACAGAGTTTTTTAGAAAGTCCTTTTTTTGGTCATGGACCTTCAAGGTGTGAAGTAGTTAGAGGAAGGATCATTTACTCTTGTCCCTTGTCACCAGCATGAGGGTTTTGAACCAGCAGAATCAGCATCTCCGGGGAGTGAGTGTACCAGACTGAGGCCCCACTGAAGACTTACTGAATCGGAATCTGCTTAGCGTCAGGCCATTTGCATACACATGAAGAGAGCCTTGCAATGTCCTGGTCTAACTGATCACAAGGCCCTGTGTAGTTAAGTGACCACAGATTGTCACTGCCCTCTTAAATGATTTCACGGCCCCTTAATGGCTCTCCTGCCCTGGGCTCACTCATTAAGAGGCAGCCAGTGTTTCCCCTTTGGCTATTTCCAAGTACAGCTTGTTCGACCTCTTATTTTGTAAGGATTTATGTGATGGTAGATAAATTGTGTGATTGAGCTAGAAGAGATACCATTTCATATGCTTCAGAGAAACAAAGTAGGCAGGATAAAGGGAACTTGCCAGATAAACTTCAAGTGAGAGAAAATAATCAACTGGAATAGTCTTCTTTGCCTCTCCAAGAAGTAATCCACCCATCAGAGCATTCATTTGTTTTTTAAGATTTTATTTATTCATGAGAGACACAGAGAAGAGAGGCAGAGACACAGGCAGAGGGAGAAGCAGGCTCCCTGCAGGGAGCCCAATGTGGTACTCGATCCCAGGACCCCAGGATCACACCCTGAGCCAAAGGCAGATACTCAACCACTGAGCCACCCAGGGGCCCCCAGAGCATTCATTTGTGCTGTGGAGCACTTGGAGCATCCAAAATGAGTGTCTTGAGCTTCCACACAGAAGTCAGGGGCTCAGGTCTTTACACCAAGCAATGCCAGATATTCAGAGTACACACAGGCCTGCCGTGATTAGAAAAGTGTCCAAAATTTAATGTTCAGAGATAATCTTGAGGAAGCCCAGTACATGAATTTACCCTGCCAGCCTCTGCCACGTTAGTACGATTTTCTTAAGTAGCATTATTTGATTGAAAAACATGACTTTTTTTTTTTTTTTTTTTTAAGATTTATTTAGTCATTCACGTGAGAGAGAGGCAGAGACATAGGCAGAGAGAGAAGCAGGCTCCTTGCAGGAAGCCTGATGTGAGACTTGATCCCCAGACCTGAGATCACGCCCTGAGCCGAAGGCAGACACTGAACTGCTGAGCCACCCAGGTGTCCCAAAAAACATGATTTTAAAAGTACTCTTTAATTCTTGGACAGACCTGATTCTTCTCAAACATTCCCTTAAAGTGACTTTTTAAGTACCTTAAATTTAGATGGTACTACTTTTTTAAATGCAGCATAATTGACGTCTGACTGTTCTTGCAATGCCCAGTGTCTGCTCCAGGGGCCATGCAGGAAACAGAACATATTTGACATATTTGTGGAAATGTGGGTGGGTGCCCTTCTAAGTGTTCAGGTCACATCGCCTTAGCTTTGAATGACAGGTCAGGAAGCAGTGGGGCCTTGCTGCGCTTTGCATAAAAGCTGCCCTGTTGTCCCAGAGGCAGAGTCTGACACACGACTGCTAAGTCTACCTTCTATGCCTCCCTGCGTGTCCTGTTTGCAGAGTCCATGTCACCTCCAGGACCCTGGTGACAGGAGGGTCTGGGAAGTCAAGATCTCAGACTTGGGTTTCTTTGCTACAGTGAGAGCAGGGAAGGGGGGTGGGAACAGACGTCGAGGAACGTATCGGGCACGTCCATGCACTAATGACAACAGCTTACTCTTACATGTGTTTTGCGTGTTGTCTTTTAAAAAATATTCTCTTTATATGAACACTGAGGTAACCAAGGTGAGCCACCTGCTTTACACATGAGGGAAAGTGAGAAAGTAAATAACTTGCTTATGGCTATATAACTGTAGACAGTGTTATGGTGATGTGTGGGCTCCTAGGCTGTGCCATCCCCACTCTATTGCTCTCTTTTCCTTGGTGCTTGTTAACTAAGTATCATGTGACCAAATCAGGCATCAGGGGGGCTCTAGTAGGGACCCCAAGGTATAAAAGGCACCTTTAGGATGCACAGTTAGCATTTCTAGGGTCATTGTGCTGGAGGATGTGTGCACATTCATGGTTACAGATACTTCCAACATCAATAGGAACCCAGCAGTTCTTGTAATCATTGTACAGTGCAGTTTTGAACTCAGTGTATTCCTTGTTTTTTGGTTTTTTTTTTTTTGTTTTTTCTCAAGCAGATGAAAAACTCAGAGAACCGCCATGCAGTGAGTTCCCAGTACCGGATGCATTCGTACTACCCACCTCCCTCCTATCTGGGCCAGAGCGTGTCCCAAATCTTCACTTTCGAGGATGGCCCCTCTTACTCTGAAGCCAAAGCCAGTGGTAGGTGTCCGGGTGCACAGCCTGGGTTGGGGTGGAGGGAGGATGAGTAGCCAGCCACTGGGTCTCCCAAGATCTCTCTGAGGCCTTGCAGGTCAGGAGCTCTTGGGAGATTGCTGCGTGACTCCCTTGTGAGTATTCTTTACAGTATTTCATTATGGAATGCTTTGCTTTTCTCAATTCTTAATACCACTATTTTTTTTCTGGGTACCTGGAGTGACAAAAATAAAATGAGGGACTCCCATCAGAAGCCACACACTGTATTTTCAGGATGATCAATAAGAAATACAAATTCAAAGGAAAATGTGGCTCAAATCCTGTTATTTTTGGTGAAGTGAATTTCTGTGTATTGAAAACTTGTCTTCTGAAACTTTTCCATCTTAAAATTGAAGGCATATTCATCTTTTGGGGGAGGAAACAAAATAATAAAACATTTTTGAATACAATAGATCTCAGAGTTTGTGCAGTAGCAATGCAAATAACTCTGATATAATGGCTTTAAAATAAAAAATGACTGTTTAATGAACCAAAGCACTTTGAAATACACAGTTCCTCAACTTTAATTTTAACCTTCTCTCCAGCATTTATATACGCTGCGATGATGGGCAAGTCTTTTATGGCTGCTGTGTTTCCATGGCATGTTTTTAAGTTCTTTATAATTAAACTTTTATCTTTTGATCTAGGGAAGTGAGAAGCATATACAGTCAAAGCAGTCGGCAGAAATCAGGGCTACAGTGTGTGACTTGGTAGTAAACCAACTATCGGACTGTATCCTCCACTAAATAAAAAGAGAGGTTTGTTCTCTAAATAACTTTACTCTCTACAGAGAGCTTGCTTTTTGTAAAGCAAGTGTTTAGAGAACGAGATTCAGAACCACGCTTTGCTTTACAAATTCAGAACAAGGAAGTCTAAAAGTGCTGAACAAGTTAGAGTTTATTTGCCATACTGAAATAAAGTACAGGATTTCATTAATGCAGAAGAGAGAAGACAAGGGAACCGATCAGTTTGAACTATCGAGGCACTGAAATACACATTATGGATTGCACTTTGACTTTTATTAATGACGATTCTTTGTCAGGAGTGGACAAGCAGGCACATCTCTGTTATAAATATTCATACTGTAGAGTGTATGCCCATATGGTCTTTCTTTCATACTGTCTTTGATTACATGTATTTATCTGGATTTTAATCTCTTTAAGGACAGAGAACACATCTTATATACCTTTTGACCTGCTACGATGCCTTTTATTTTTATTTATTGGTTGAGCGTATGAATGAATGAATGAGGTATATTTTTTAAGTGAGCTTGCTACTCTGTAAAGAAACACCAGCCTACAGTGTCAGGATCCTAACTCACTGTCTGTTGGCTTCAGTGCAGAATTTAGCGATGAAGCAGTTGAGGAGACATTTGTTCATACAGAAAATGGGGAGCGAAACCTACTTTGAGGAAGAGATAGCCTGAGCTTCTTGCTCCAGGAATAATGGCATATTTCCAGAAGCACTCGCTTTCTTGAGAGAAAGGTGTAAATTCAGAACAAGGCAGTAAGCTAAAAAGATAAGAGGAAATTTATTAGAGCAGAGAGGGATAGATATGAAGAGGAGCAGGAGGCATTTGAATTTATGGCAGAAGAGGGAAAAAATGCTCAGAAGGAAAGAGGTTACAGTCCAGGACGGAAGGGACTGGCTGCACCAGAGCTCATTGGGAAAGGTGGGGTGAATACCAGTGAGGATTTCTTGTACCTTTGCTGGTCCTATGTGTGTTTGCAAGCGTGAGGAGGCCTCAGGCTTACCGTTCTCCCTCACTGCTAACTGACGAGGAGGGTCAAGCTTCACACATGAGGCAGTTTGGTAGGAAGAGCCGTGAAACTCTCTATTACCTACTTTAGATTTGCCACAGAGAAGGAGAATATGCACTCATAGAAAATCCCAATCTCAGCTAATTTTTAAAGGAAATGTGGCTTTATGACTTCCAAATGCATGGTATTTGGGGCTTCTAAGCTGCATGGGATGTTTACAGAGCAAGCGGGAAGTAGGAAGTGGGAACTGTATTTGAAGGTCAACAGAGACACCCCAGGTGTCGTCTCTCTGAGCATCGGATCCTCCGTTTTATCATCAGCATTGACACGAGCAGACACTTGTGTAGTCTAGGTTCTTCTGCTGTGTGGGGCTGGGGCTCGTGGTAGGGTGTGGTGGGTGCGGGTAGGGACAGCAGTGCCTTCATTTGTGACAAGGTGGCAAAGGCTGGCCAGCAACCAGTTGCATTTATCACTTTCATCAGGAATGAGATCTTCTGGCTGGTTATGTTAATGAGTAAGTTCTGCATTTGATCTTAGCCAAAAGTCCAAGAAGCGATTAATGAATAAGTTCTGATTGGAAGATCTAAGTGGGGACTTGTAAATAACTTGAAAAACACTGTTTTTCAGTAGATTTAATGTTTCTTTAAATTATATGTTTGTCCATTATTTTTTTAAAGATTTTATTTATTTATTCATGAGAGAGAGAGAGGCAGAGACACAACACATGGAGAGGGAGAAGCAGGCTCCCTTCAGGAAGCCTGATGGGGGACTCGATCCCAGGACCCCAGGATCACTATCTGAGCCCAAGATAGATGCTCAACCACTGAGCTGCCCAGGCATCCCAATGTTTGTCTGTTAAATCAGTTTTTCCTCAGTTTCTTTAAAGAGAAGTTTAACCTCTCTTTACCATTTAGAGAAAGGAGTCCCAGTTCAAAGTTTTCCACTGTTTTTGCTGAAGATTGTAGCATGCAAAGAGAATGTGGCGGGAGATTGCAGGGAAAGTTTTCCTTTTGCTGTGTTGCCACTCTCTGATTTTTTCTTGGTAAAAGGGCTAGGAGGCATTTCTTCCCCCCTTCCATATCCTGAAAAGTGTGAGGAGGTGGATCAGAGAGAGGGTGAGGCCTGGCTATGTATGGACTTTGTAAGCCACTGCAAGCACTTTGGCTTTTATGTCCAGTGAGATGGAAGCCTTTGCAGGGTTTCTGGCAAAGGGGCAACATGGGAGACGTGTCTGTCTTGTGGTTTTGGAAGATCACTCTGGCTACTGTTTAAAAACAGACTGTGGGAATGCAGGCTGGGAGCAGGGAGTCCAGCAAGAGGCATTGCAGTAATCATTGCAAACGGTGGCAGTGACCTAGCCAGGGTAGGAGTGTGGCGGTGATAACAAGCAGTTTAATTCTAGATTTTTTTTTTAAAGATTTTATTTATTTATTCATGAGAGACACAGACATAGAGGGAGAAGCAGGCTCCCTGTGGGGAGCCCGATGCAGGACTCAATCCCAAGACCCTGGGATCATTGCCTGAGCTGAAGGCAGATTCTCAACCACTGAGCCCCTCAAGCGTCCCTAATTCTAGGTCTGTTTTAAGATAGAACCAACATGATCTGTTGATGGATTTGTTTGGGATGCACCAGAGAAGGAGAAGCAAAGGATGACTGTGTAACTTTTGACCTGACCAAGTAGAAAATTGGAATTTCTGTTTATTGAGGTAAAGAAAGACCATGGGGGAAAAGCAGGTTTGTGGGAATTAGGAGTTTAATTTTGAGCATGAAGTTTGAGATGTTTCATGAGTCATCGAGGCAGATTGTCGAGTAGGAATTAGCTGTATGAAGGCTCAAGTTGAGAGGCGATATCCTTGCTGGAAATAAAAGCTCAAGAGTCCAGGGTGTAGATGTCACTTGAAGACAATCTGGTGAGAGCTGCTAGAGAAGTGAGTGTAGATGGAGCAGAAGGAAGGACCCAAGGCTGAGCCCCAGGGCCCAGCAGGGTCTGGAGGAGTGTTCCAAATGAGGCGGACCAGCAAAGGAGAAAGTGATGAGCCGCCCGGGGGGCAGGAGGACAACTAACTGGGCATACTGTCTTGGAAACAAGCAGAGAAAACATTTCCATGAACAGAGCCAACTAAGCTCAAGGGTCAAATGAGGTGAGGACTAGAATTGACATTGGCTGTTGTAAAGGTAGAAATGATAGAGGATCTGACTGGTCAGGTGGCCAGTTGGGTGGGGAGGCAGGAGCGACAGACTGACTACATTCAGGAGTGCATGGGAGAGAAGATGGGGGCCCAGGCACAGACAGTTCTTCAGGGACTTTGGTCAGGGGGGTCGTGCAATGGGGCAGCAGCTGCAGGGAAGACACCGCAGTTTTGGGTGCTGACAGGAGGGAAAGTTTGCTGCTGCAGGCCGTGTGTGGTGCTGAATAAGCCAGACTCCGATGGGATCCAGGCAGCGGGCCCCAGGGTGGGGGCCTGCGGGGGCTCCATGACTGGTCCCAGAGGAGGTAAGTAAGGAAACTAAGAGAAAAGAAAAACTCTTAACAGTTGGACACGGCGATTTTATGTCTGTTGGATCTCATTTGAAAATTGGGGCTTGAATTTTTCTTCTTTGATCTTCCTAGGAATTCGTCTTTCTATTAAGGTAAAAATCCACCTGTCATAAAATTAACTGTTAACCGTTAACCGTTTTGAAGTATACGATGAAGTGGCACGTGGGTAGGACCCTTGGAGTGTTGGGCAGCCGTGACCTTTATCTAGTTTGAAGGCATTTCTGTCACCCCAGAAGGAAACCACGCATCCCCTAAGTGGCCGTTCCCTACTCTGCCTTCCGCCAACCCCTGGCAACCACTGATTTGCTTGGTCTTAATGGACTTGCCTATTCTGGATGTTTCGTGTAAAAGGAATCCTAGAAAATGCAGCCTTTGGCGACTGGATTCTTTCACTCAGCATAACATTTTCACGGTTCCTCCATGTGTGTGGCACGTATTAGTACTTAACTCCTTTTTATGGCCTGATAAGATTCCATTGTATGGATAAACCGCATCTTGCTTTCCTGATCTTCAGCTGATGGACATGTGGTTGTTTGTCCCGCTTACTGGCTGTTGTGAATAGCTGTGCTGTGAATCTTCATGTTCTTTGTTTAGAGACCTGTGTTCATTTCTCGGTACATACCCAGCAGCAGAACTTCTGGATCGTATGGTAATCCTGTGTTTAACTTTTGGAGGAACTTTCAAACTGTTGTGTGTAGCGGCCCCATCATTACACATTCCCACCAGCATGTGAAGATTCCAGTTTCCCTAGCCAGCTCATGTTACTCTCCATATTTTAAAAAAGATTCTAGTAATTCATGTCTGTTGTGGCCTGTGAAAGTATCAGACCACGGCGGATTGGAACCTTAAAAAAATTTCAGGAGTGCCTGGCTGGCTCAGTCTGTAGAGCAACTTGATCCTCAGGGTTGTGGGTTTGAGTCCCATGTTGGGTGTAGATCTGACTTAAAAATAAAATCTTAAAAAAAAAATTGAAAGCAAAACAGGTTCCTCCCCACAGATTGCTTGAGAAACACTGATCCTGGGACGCCTGGGTGGCTCAGCGGTTGGGCACCCACTGCCTTTGGCTCAGGTCATGATCCTGGGATCCAGGATTGAGTCCCGCATCGGGCTCCCTCTGGGGAGCCGGCTTCTCCCTCTGCCTGTGTCTCTGCCACTCTTGTGTGTGTGTGTCTCTCACGAATAAATAAATAATTAAAAAAAAAAAAAGGAACACTGATCCTAGTGCCCATGTGGAGGGTTGGCTGGTGGATGAATGTGGCCTGTTCATAGTAACAGATGCAGGTGGTCCATGATGTGGTGGTCGGAGCATCCTGGAAAGAGAGCTTCCTCCACTCAGGATAAAGAGGTAGATCTCCACAGCAGCGCCTCTGTGTTAATAGATACCCTCACACTGATGGACGGATGGCACTTCACATCTGTAAACAGGCATCTTTCTCTACAGGTTGCATTCTTCCATATAAGTTCTTGGGGTGTACCTGGCAGCCAACACTGGGGGGAAGGTTTCAATTTAAAATGAGATGGATGAGCATACTGAGATCTTTTTGTCTATCTATTTTGCAGTCTCAATTTGAAAGTTAGAGCTGGAGCATCCGGTTTCTTCTGCTTCTTTGGTCGCTTCCAGGCAGAGATGGGGGCATGCCCCAGTGGAGACTCACCCTTCCTTTACATTCAGCATCCGCTCTTTCCCGGAGAAAGAAGGATTCATTTGGGGTGCTTATTACCTATTATTACACAGCTATACATAAACTATTTTTGTATTATTCATTTAGCACACTTAGGATGTCAGCAGCCCCGTGAAACAAGATACAGAGCGTTTATGTTTTACCCAAAAGTCAGATGGCCAAAGTCAGGGGAAGGGCCTCTGTGACTTGAAGACATCCTTCTGTGATGTCTGGGCAACTGGCAGGAGCCTCTGTGTTCCCAACATGACTTTTTGAATCCATCCAACATTAGCAATTTTTAAAAAGCTTTTATTTATTTGTTCATGAGAGACACAGAGAAAGAGGCAGAGACATAGACAGAGGGAGAAGCAGGCTCCCTGTGGAGAGCCCGATGCCAGACTCGATCCCAGGACCCCGGGATCATGACCTGAGCCAAAGGCAGATGCTCAGCCACTGAGCCACCCAGGCGTCCCTTGCATTAGCAATTCTGCAGCCCAGTGAATCTAGAAGTGCCTGATTTCACTAATGGCATATGCTGCCCCCCTCCCCACAGTTGTCAGGACAAAATGCAAAATGGTCAAGCTTTGGCTCCATGGACTGGATTTGCTTCACGCTGCATATCCGATCTTAGCGAAAGATCATCCATCTAGTTTTGTGGGTGGGAACACCGATGCGATGCTGCCTGTTGGAAGCACTATCAGATCTCCCCTGCTCAGCAGGCGGAGATGTCAGAACTGCCCTTTGGTGAGGTGACGTGAGGTTCTGCTGCCGCCCCTGGGTGGGGTGGGAGAAGCATTGTGTGCATGGCATGGAGCCACCACGAACCCGCTGTGTAGCCTTGGGACCATCAGACTCTTTCTTCTCCAAGACCCCCACTTCATCCCTTACCAGAGGGTGAGGAGGTTGGTGTTGTGGGAATGAACTGTTCTGTACGGAAACAATCTCTATAAATCGCAAAACGCAGCAAGAGGTGGCAAAATATTGTACATACTCCCACCCTTCCTTTCTGTAAGACGTGCATTGACATTTCCGGCAGTTCTCGTCCGGAAGAAAGATGTTCTGGAAATGCTTCAGAGTCCTGCTCAGACGGGAGGGAGAGCAGGCCAGAGATTCTAAGGGCTGCTTCTCGTGTCTGTTCCACTCTGAGGGTCTGGCAAGACTGCAGAGGAGAAAGGCACTGACCTTTTTCTTCCTCTGCCTTGAGGAAAGCTGAATACGTTTTATGCAACATGTATAGAATGTTGAGTTTAGACTTGGCTCTTTAGGAAATGACTTATTGTTTCCTAAATTTCAAAGAAAAAGCTTGACTTGGGGGATCCCGGGGTGGTTCAGCAGTTTAGCGCCTGCCTTCGTCCAAGGACGTGATCCCAGGGTCCCGGGATCAAGTCCTGCATCAGGATGCCTGCATAGAGTCTGCTTCTCCCTCTGCTTGTGTCTCTGCCTCTCTCTCTGTGTCTCTCATGAATAAATAAAATCTTTAAAAAAAAAAAAAAAGGAAAAGCTTGACTTGTAAGCTTTGACTTGTAAGCTTGACATAGTTAACTAGTAAACCTGTCTTCCTTATGTGACCTTTTTATTTTCAGCCCTAGCTTTGAACAGACAGGTCAGTGAGGCATTCGTTGGCAATGACTCAGAGGCCAGTGCTCACCAGGCAATGGGTCCCCCCAAGAAATGATCACCCCAGGAAAGGACATCCAGCTCAGTTCCCCAGCTCTGTAACTGCTATAATATGCTTGCTTTCTCTCTTCCAGCCTCATTTCCCTCATCTGGAAAGTTGAAAAAAAAAAAAAAAGTAGGGTACCTGGGAGGCTCAGTGGTTGAGCATCTGCCTTTGGCCCAGGTGGTGATCCTGGAGTCCTGGGATTGAGTCCTGCATCCAGCTCCCCGCAGGGAGCCTGCTTCTCCCTCTTCCTATGTCTCTGCCTCTCTCTCTCTCTCTGTATCTCTCATGGATAAATAAATAAAATCTTTTAAGAAAAAAAGAAAAAGAAAAAGAAAAAAATAGTAACAGCCTTACCTAGTATATATGGGCCTCATAAAAAATTCTGTAAAAAAGACACAGCAGTAGTTGTCAACTCCTTATTTCCTATAGGAATACCCACCACCATGTCTCAGATATCTTCCTATTCCTGCATGTGCCTGGCAGTGAGCTGTGCCAATGAGAGTCATCACGATCATTCAGGAGTGCTGTTTGAAACTAGCCATATGTGTATTATGATTCTAGAAATTAGCTAGACATTGTGGTCTTCTGAGTGAGGAAGATAATGCATAATGATTTTAAGCATATAATAAACAACAGGCAGGCTTGGAGGCTTATTTTTTAATATATTACATGTGCCATGTTTGCCAAGTAAAGCAGAGGGAACAGCCAGGGCAGAGCAGTGTGGAGGGACACCGGCAGGTCCCTTTGTAGCTGAAGAATAACAATGATGGAGAGCTGAGATGCCAATCAATGGGGACACACAGGTTTCCATTGTTTCTTGAAAGCCCATTTCCTCCATTAAAAGAGCGCCCTATAAGGCGAACTGTGGAAAGATTGAGAACTGATGGCACCCTGGCATGCCATCTGTGTAAAACACTGTCTTTGACAAGGCTCCCACCGCTGGTCTAGAAAGGGTCATGTCCATGAGGGAGGTCAGACTCCGAGAAGGAAGGAGTTCATATACTGCAGCCCTTCTGCAAGAGTTATCGGGTTGTGGTCTCACACATGCAGGGCGGGGATCACTCGTCCATTCAGCTTTGCAGTCTGCCAGGTGCCTCGCATCCTCCTGTGTTGTCAGATGGCTCTTGGCATGGTCCATGGATTCTGGAATGAAGAAGAAACCAAGCCTTTGATCCTTCCTGCTGTGCCCCACTGGCCCAGAGCCTGGCATCTTATTAAAACAGTCATGGAAATAAAGCAGACATGGGCAGGCGTAGGGTACAGCCTTCAGGCTACAATATATTGTGGGTTCATATCATGTAGAATATTCTCGATATTCCCTTTGGAAAGTCAAATTTGAAGACTGACTGCTTTGCATATACTGGTTTTTGATGAATAACAGCCCTGTGAGCAAGGTCACCAAGGGGCTTCCTTAAGAACCATACTAACTAGAGAGCCTGGGGCAGGGTGGGGAAGGTGGGACGTTGTGGTATCTCTGAGCCTTGGAGCTAGTGTTGGGGAACCAGAGGCAGCATAGGAACTCTTTTCTCCAAAGCACTCCCCCAGGCATTCTTTGTGCTGGCATATCCTGTGGTTTCTCTTCCCTCCCTTCCTTTTCCTCTCCTCACAAACAAGTAGCTCTGACAGTGTCTGTAAGAGAAAGTTCTGTGCACTCAGTGGGGATAACTTGTTTAATTCCTTTTTTTAAAAAAAGATTTTATTTACTCACGAGAGACACACAGAGGCAGAGACACCGGCAGAGGGAGAAGCAGGCTCTCTGCGGGGAGCCCAGTGTGGAACTTGATCCCAGGACCCCGGGATCCCACCCTGAGCCGAAGGCAGATTCTCAACCATTGAGCCACCCAGGGCATCCCTTGTTTAATTCTACAGTAGTAGTATTATCCCCATTTTACAGATGAAGACGCTGAGGCATGGAGACAGGGAGAGGAGAAGCACGTGGCAGGTAGAGAAAATGAGGCACAGTGATGCCTTACTTGTCTAAGTCCTCACTGGGCAACAGTCTGGCAGTCTCGTGTATGACATATTCTCAAGGAAATGATGGCTCTGATTGGGATTTGGAAACATTTTATCTGCTGAGTCTAAAGATATGCATGCAATAGTAACTCTTTTTCTGTAATGATAAAATTCTAGGACCTACTCCTTCAGCATATGCATTATGCAGAAATACCCCTTCCAGGAGTGTCTTTCTATAGCATGTTGGTGTCACCCCCCAAAAAACCCCAAAAAACAGCTTGGAAAAAAACCACCAACATACCAGGTGTAGTATTTACAGTGCTCTTCCTAAAGCTCAATATAAATTTTAGAACACCTTTGTGACTTAACACCCTAAAGTCAGGTTAACTTTTGTAGCTATATATGCATCTTCTTTGTATTTTACAGGAGAGAGTATTAGTATTTGATGAAGGCAGACGTGAAAAAATTAAATAACTAGTTATCAGATTTGAAATGGTAAGTGTAAACAGAAACACAAGCAACTACTTTACTATAGTCGTTTTTATTTTCTGTGGCTTTTCTGTGTTATTTTAAAATTAGGGTGAGGGGCACCTGGGTGGCTCAGTGAGTTAAGCATCCGATTCCTGATACGGGCTCAGGTCCTGATCTCAGGGTCTGGAGATGGAGCCCCGTGTCGGGCTCTGAGCACAGCCGAGAGTCCCCTTGAGATTCTCTCTCTCCCTCCCTCTGCGCCTCACTCTCTAATAAATAAAATCTTTTAAAAAATGGAAAAAAAATAAAGTTAGGGTGGATAAAAGACCTGTTTTCCCCCAGATAATTTTGAGGCAGTATTTTACATTCCACCTCGTCTGTCCGTGGCTTATTACGAGGTTGCTTTTACATCTTTAATTCATTCTTGGAAAGCTCAGGGCCCCTTTGCGAGGGTTTTCCTTTGGGCTACAGAAGACCGTCCAGAGCAGGACAACAGGGCGTGAGCTCTGGATACTACACTTTTAGGAACTCCTCCGTGTCCCGACATAAGTAGGTTGCACACGGTGACGGCAGGGCAGTGCTTGCCCGGGCCGTGCGCGCCGATTTTATCTTGATGGAGTGCAGGGGTGACGTTTGCTCCCCTGCCTGCCCGACGGGTGCAGGGAACCCAGCCTTTTGTGGGCACTTCGCGCATCGAGTTTGCCAATCCCGTCCCTCATTCAGTGACCATTTCCATTTAAAACTCCCGAAGAGGCAGCGTCCACGCGGGCATTCACTTGGACGCGACAGTAGCCACTCTGGCCGAGCGTCCCGCACCCTCCCGCAGGACGTGTCTTGGTTGGGCCGCACCCGCGTGCACGGGGCGCCGGGGATGCTTCTCGGGGCGCGGGGAGAAGTGAGTAACTCCGGAGTTTATTTTCCGCCCTCGGCTCCTCCAGAGGCGCGGCCCAGGCCAAGTACAACTCGAATAACCTTCAGGAGAGCTGTGCTGTCCTTCTGTCGGCCGCTGTCTTTGAAAATTGCCTCCAGAGTTAGTGAGCAGGAACAGTTAAGATTTACAAACAATGATGAAGCTTGTCATGCATCTTTCACCATCCATCATCCAGGTGCCGTGCCTGGGCGGTGAAGTGTTCTTCATAAAAACCAGCTCAGTGTGAAATACACCTCGCTGCAATGTTTACTGCTCTGAAGCCCGGCGGCGGCCCTTTATAGTAAATCCAGATTGCGCTGTGACATTACAGTATATCATTGCCCGGCGCGGTGGGGTTTACACTGGGAATGAGTGCAGTGCACACCAGATGAGGTGTCTAAATTGAGTTATGTCAGAATTTGGCTGTTATATGGGGATAGCTTTTGTTTTCTGAACACTGAAAGTTAGCTTTATATGTATTTATATATGGGCATATACGTCCCATCTTGCACATATACACGGGTATACAGTATATGCTGGGGTCAGCTTCCAGCTGGGCTCCTGCTGTAAAGAATGGGGACCAGCGTTGATGGGCCTTCCACCGGTGGTTTGTTGAAACTGGCATAACGAGAATCTTCGGCGGCGGAGGGGGGAGCCAGGGTGGATGGTTATCTCCTCGTAGAAGGGGGTTCGCTTTTGCTGGGCGGGCAGTGGTCATTTTTACCATCCTTTCTTACAAAGCCAGGGAGCCCTCTCTCCCGGGGTTGCTGTGGTGTGCGGGAACCATCCTCGTGATACAGGGCGGCGCGAGGAAACCCCACAGGACCCTTCCACCCGCTGTCCAGAGCCTCGCCTGTCGGCTGAGCACGTGCACTCGAAGAGGCCTCTGAAGTCGGTTGCTTATTTATTGTTTTTTTTTAGTGGGTATCAAAATCCTGGTGCTGCCTCTGTTATCTTGAAAGATGCTGCTTCCAAGAGAAGATTTATGGTGTTTTAGCTTAAATCTGCAAAATAAAAGAGCACACTGAATTTATTGCATGATCAGGTTTATTTACATGCACCCTAAAAGTGCTGATATTAAAAATGAGCTCCATAAAAAAATAATATTCTGGGCCCTGCAGCCCCATGATCATCTTCTTAACACAGATTTTCAAATTCTCTCTTCTCTCCCTGGAGGAGGGAAGCTGGGAGAACCATTTTGTGGTCTTTTCATAACTGGTGCTACAATGAATCCAAGGTTTGTCCCCCGTTTATACCAAGTCTCGGGTAGGGCTTCCCCCTAACTTTAAACGCAGTGGCAAATAGCCTGCCCACCATTGCCCTCTGCTCTTTTTCTGGCTGTCGCTCCCTCCTTTTTAAATATTTTTTTAAAGGTTTTATTTATTTATTCATGAGAGACAGAGAGACAGAGAGAGAGAGAGAGAGGCAGAGACATAAGCAGAGGAGAAGCAGGCTCCCTGCAGGAGCCTGATGTGGGACTTGATCCTGGGATCCCAGGATCATGCCCTGGGCCAAAGGCAGGCACTAAACCACTGAGCCACCCAGGTGTCCCTAAATATTTTTTTTATTCATGAGAGACACAGAGAGGCAGAGACATAAGCAGAGGGAGAAGCAGGCTCCCTGTGGGAAGCCCGATGCAGGACTCAATCCCAGGACCCCAGGATCACGCCCTGAGCCATGGGCAGATGCTGAACCGCTGAGCCACCCAGGCATCCCCTGCCTGTTCCCTCTTAGTTGCTATGTCTTCTTACTCGGGATTGATTAACGGTGCCACTTGTGAGCCTCCTGATGTGGTGCAGGACACAATTGTGGGCATTTAGGGCTGGCCTCCAGAGGTGGGACAGGGGTAGAAGCCTTCCACTGGCTCTGTCAGCTGGGGTGGGGGGAGAGAAGAGCCCCAAGTCAACCCAATGCAATGCACTTGTTCCACTAGGGCTGTGTTGTCAAATGCTGAATGACCAGTTACGAGTTACATTTCAGATAAACCACAAGCAATTCTTTTTTTAAAAAAAAGATTCCATTTATTTATTCATGAAAGACAAACACAGAGAGAGGTAGAGACATAGGCAAAGGGAGAAGCAGGCTCTCTGCAGGGAGCCCAATGCGGGACTCGATCCCAGGACCCCAGGATCACACCCTGAGCCAAAGGAAGACACTAAACCGCTGAGCCACCCAGCTGCCCCACGAACGATTCTTTTAATGTAATTATGTTCACAATATTTTGTTATGCTAAAAATAATTTATTTTGCCCAAAATTTCAATTTCACTTAGCATCCTGTGCTTTTATTTGCTAAACCTGGTGATCTCTGGCTCCTTTCAAGTCTTCTCTGAATGACCGTTGTAGGACCCCAGAGGTAAACAGTGAAAGGGAAATCTGAACACAGGACCGCCACACTTTCTGGAAGCATACTCAGGAGTTTTAACAGTTGCTTCATTTATATTTCTGGTAAAAATAGTACACATGGCAGTGCTGATCATGCTTGGAGTGGTTTCCTACTTTGGTTAAAGCCATTCACGGGTTTCTGGGTGAAGAACTTCTGGATTATATGTCCTCCTCTTCCACACTAACTGTAGTGTTTCTTCCTCCATTTCAGTCAAACGGTGATTCATTGTAGCCCCAGATAACACCACACATTTCTTTTTTCCCGTTTTACGGGTTAGATCCATTAACACAGCAGCAAATAAAATGTAACCCACTGCCGCCCAGAACCAGAATGGGAATCTCTAATCTGTGCGTTTGGTGGTTCAGTTGTGGCCTCGTACCACTTTGTGGGGCAGAACAGTGACTCTTTGAAACTCTCCGCAGGACCAGGTTCTCTCTATCTGCTTCCCGAACCTCTACCTGGATGTAAACCAACGGCTCGGTCAGCACACAGGTGGTAAACCCCTGGAGTGCCAGTTTTCTGTCCGTGGACCTGGCATCATGTCCAGGATGTGAACCATGGCAGAGAGCATGGGGCAGTGACCCTTAAATGTCAGCAGATCTTGGGGACGCCTGCCTTTCCTTTGCATCCACAGGAGAACAGCCTTCCCTCTGAGCCTCTGCAGGCCCTGGAAGGGCCTAGCCGCGTGCCCCGCTTTCTTGCTCTTAATGCAGGACTTGGTCGAGGTCTCTCTAACCTAAGGAGAGATGTGTTGGGTGTTTTTTTTTTTTTTTCTTCTTAAGCTAGAGAAACCAGGATTACATCCACACTTTGTGGGCAGATGTTCCAAATATGCAGCCCTATCCGGGCACATTTTGCCTTTGTTACTTACATGGTTAGAGAGGTTGCATGGGGCTTGAATTATTTGTTTGCTTAGAACAGCTTTATTGATACACAGTTCACACACCATAAAATTCATCTCCTTTAAGTATACAGTTCAGTGGTTTTTAGTATATTGACAAAATTGTGCAGCCATCACCACAATCTTAATCCCAGAAATGTTTCCATTGCCCCAAAAAGATTCCCCTCTATGCAGTCACTCCTCCTTTGTACCTCGCTCCCACCCTCTGGAAGCTACCATTCTATTTTCTGTTTTTATGGATTTGGCGTATTCTCCTATATGGAATCTTAGGTGACCTTTTGCCTCTGGCTTTTTTTGCTCGGCATTACGTTTTTGGTTCATCCACGTTGTACCATGCACTTCGTTCCTTTTTATGGCGAAATAATATTCCATTATATGGAAGGGCTGGGTTTCTTTTGAGTTCGAAAACTGTTGCAGGACCCAACAACAAAAACAACAACAAAAACCATCTATGAAACCATAAAATTCTCAAGGTGAAATATGTGTGTAATTTTATTTTGGTAAATCTCCAGCTCTTTCAACTCAACACATGAGTGCCTGTAATGAGTAGAACGTATTATATGAAATGAGAGGAACTGATGTATATGGACATTGAACAAGCCAGGCTGTGTTACTTTCTTGTTTAATGCTAACACGATTTATGTTATTCTGCTCGGGGTGCCATAACAAAATAGCACAGACTGGGTGGCTTCGGTAATACACGTATTTTCTCACGGTTTTGGTGGTTAGATGTCCCAGGTCAAGGGGTGGTTGGGGTTATAGCCGGCTGCCTCACCTGTCCTCACACGGCCTGTCTGTGTGCTCAGAAAGTCAGAAAGAGAAAGAGCTTTGATCTCTCTTGCTTTTTTTAAAAAAAATTTAAGATTTATTTATTTATTCATGAGAGACACAGAGAGAGGCAGAGACAGGCAGAGGGAGAAGCAGGCTCCCTGCGGGGGAGTCCCCAATGTGGACCTCGATCTCAGGACCCCAGGATCACGACCTGAGCCAAAGGCAGATGCTCAACCACTGAGCCCCCCAGGTGTCCCATGAATAAATAAATTTGAAAAAAAAATTCAGTTAATCTCCCTAAAGGCCCAGTTTCCAGTGCAGTCTCCTTGGCGGCTAGGGCTTTAACATAGGAATTTAGGGGAACACAGTAGAGTATGTAACACCCTTGAAGAATTCAGTGTCTCTAAATGTCTTCTCTTCTTGATGATGTTCTTGGGACATAGGAGAAGGAGGCAGAGATCTAGTGAGCCGGTGTGTTCCCAGCCCCATGGCTAGTGTTTGGAATCTGCTGACCACTCACCTTCTAACGTCTGATGTGCCAGGCCCTGCCCATGGCAGGCCCTGATTTGACAGTCAGATGCCCAGAGCAGGGGTGTTTTCCAGAGATGGAGAGTGCTGGGGTCAGGCACACCCCACTCACCCAGAGCGCTTCTTTTCCAGGTGGTTGCTCTTTCCTACATTCCCCCACCCTACAAACTGGTTACATCTTTTATTCCCCCATATATCTGATTTTGGGAAAAGGATTTCTGATTCCTTATCCTCTTTGCCCTTGTAGTGAGTGCTCTGTATGACTTTAAACAGTTCATGCCAGTGTGATGCTACAAGTTAGACTTAGCTTATTTTTTTGGCAAGTGTGGCAGAGACTAGGACCTTCATCCACCTGATTATTACTGGTTTAATATAAAGGATGTAACTCAGTAATAACCAAATGGAAGAGATGTATAGGGCAAAGAATGGGGAGAGGGTGGAGAGCTCCCATGCCTTTCTCGGGGCATCAGCCCCCAGCACTTTGATGTGTTCACCAACCCAGAAGCTCTCTGAACCCTGTCGTATGGAGGCTTCATCATTAGGCACAATGGTTGAATTGTTGGCCATTGGCCTCTATCCCCTCCTTGGATGTTGATGGGGCATGGCTAGAATTTCTTAGCTTCTAACTAAGGCTGGGCCTTTCTGGTGCTCAGCCCCCATCTTAAAATGGTCCAGGGGCCCACCAAGTGCCACCTTATCAGAATCAAAGAGGCTTCTGTTGCCCTTATCACTCAGGAAATTCCCAGGGTTATAGGAACCCTGTGCAGGGAACCAGGGACAGAGATGGGAGTATCTTTATGTGAATCCACAGGTAGGTAGAGCAAAAATCATTGGCCTTATTTGAGAGCAGAGCAAACTGCTCAGTAGAGAATAAGTGACAAAGCTTGGGCTGTCTCCTGACTCCATGTCTCTGTCTTTCCAACCTCAGACTATCAGCATTGCAGCTCTTGAGCCTGCTCTCTGGAGCCTGTACTATGTAATACAGGAGCTTCTAGGTAAATGGGGCTATTCTGACTTCCATGAATTAAAATTTAAAATCCAATTCTTCGCTCACACTAGCCACGTTCTAGTGCTCGGCAACCACGTATGGTTCGTGGCTGCCATATTGGATCATGCAGAACTAAGATATGTCCATCATCACTGGTGTTCAGTTGGACGGATGGTGGTTCTGTCCTGGACAGGTGAGGGCCAGTTTGTTACGGGAGGTGCAGCATGGTGTTTAAACCTGAGACAAAAGGGCAGCCCCAGGTGGCTCAGCGGTTTAGCACCACTTTCAGCTCAGGGCGTGATCCTGGAGACCTGGGATCGAGTCCCATGTCAGGCTCCCTGCATGGGGCCTGCTTCTCCTTCTGCCTCTCTCTCTCTCTATGTGTCTCATTAATAAATAAAATCTTTTTTAAAAAATAAAAAAAATAAACCTGAGACAAAGGAATGACTCAGGTAATATAAGTTCAACAAACACCATTTTATTTTTTTAATTTGATTTATTTATTCATGAGAGAGAGAGAGAGAGAGAGGCAGAGACACAGAGAGAGGGAGAAGCAGGCTCCATGCAGGGAGCCCTATGCGGGACTCGATCCTGGGTCTCCAGGATCACTCCCTGGGTTGAAGGCAGTGCTAAACCACTGAGCCACCCAGGCTGCCCCAAACACTATTTTAAAAGTAACTTTTGGGGTGCCTGGTTGGCTCGGTCAGAAGAGAGTGTGACTCTTGATCTCAGAGTCCTGAGTTTGAGCCTCACATTGAGTGTAGAGATTACTAAAATCAAATAAATAAATAAATAAATAAATAAATAAATAAATAAATAAATATTCAGCAACATGTAATAAAAGCCTAACTCTTGTGGTAACATCAGCCCTTCTTCAAATAACCTGTAGGGTTGAGGGAGGAATAATTGAATCCTGATTAACATTGGCTGATCTTTGGACCTAATAACCTATGTTGCACATTTTAAATTCTAAATAGCAGATTGAAGTGAGTAGACTAGAACTTGGTTGATCTCAGTCCAAGAATGGGTGGAAAACCTGTCTTCTGGCCATGGGGTGGCATGTGAACATGTGAGTCCTTGGGGACTTGCCAAGGATTGCTTGCATTAAAACTGAGAGGTGGAGAATGGAGAATGCCTGGGTGGCTCAGTGGTTAAGCGTCTGCCTTCAACGCAGGTCGTGATCCTGGAGTCCTGGGATCAAGTCCCACATCAAGCTCCCCATAGGGAGCCTGCTTCTCCCTCTGCCTGTGTCTCTGCCTCTCTTTCTGTGTCTTTCATGAGTTAAATAAAATCTTTAAAAAAAAAACAAAAAACAAGGTGTTGGGGAGGGAAGTGGCCTGGATCCCCCATCAGAGATACCAATTGCAAATACGAATTCCCATTCTGTGAGTTTCTCTCTGTGGATTGTATTTTCCCCTCATTTGATACACACAGAGACAGACCTATTTAATCGTGATGAAATCCAATTTGTCTGTTCTTTCTTCTGTTGCCTATGCTTTTGGGGTCGTATCCAAGAAGCCATTGCCAAAGCTAACGTCATAAAGCTCCCCCCATCCCACCCTACTCTGTACCATCACCATCTTCTCTTCTAAGAGTTCTATACTTTCAGCTGTAACGTTTATATCTGTGACCCATCTTGAGTTCATTTTTGTATAAGGTGTAGGGTCCAGCTTCATTCTTCTGCATGTGCACATCCAGTTTTCCCTTACTTGAAGACTCCTTTCCTCTTTGGATGGTCTTGGCACCAAGAGGGAAAAGCATCAGAAGGGTTAATAACACTTGCCTGTGGCCTTTGTCTGTGATCATCAGAGAACATTAGGCATGACGTGTCCATTCCACAGAACAAGACTGTAAAGTTGCCAGTTGATGATTCACCTGGATATCAGTGATGAATACATATTCCTGCTTATTTATTATTATTTTTGTTTGTTTTACTTTTAGGTATTTGTCTCTCCATCTGTCTCAACTGTACCTTTTTCTTACCCCTTATGGTTGTGTAATAAAGGCAAATAAAATAAGAGAATCCTTCCAAAATCAGGATCATAGTAAAGCAGTGAGAATAGATAATAGTGTGGGAAGAAGACTGGCTGATCTTGCATTTTCCTGATTGGAAGTGAGTAGCATGTTTCTTAAAAGACAGTGACAGATACTGTATTTTAAAATGCTTAGTTTTCTAAGATCACCTGAAGCCGTTCATCCGTACAAGATGGTAGGCCCTCCTTAGGTGAGCTCCGGCGAGAGAGCCCTGAAACCCTTTGGCCCTCTGTAGCACTCTCCCTAAGGAGACAGACCTGGGAGCAGGGAAGCAAGAGAGGTGGATGATAATGCCTGGCTGGCTGCAGCCTCACGTTGTCAATCACCCCTTAATGTTTACAGAAGCAAAAAGTCAATGTGTAGTTGTTTTAATTTGACACACTCTTGGGTTGAGAGAGTGTAATCGCTGGAGGGGACAGTTAAGTGGCTGTCTGGGTCTGACTCCTGTGCTAAGCGCTTTTCTGATGAGCCATAGATTGCGTTAAATACCGGCTAATGGCTTGCTTCCGCAGGCCCGTCTCCAGCGCCTTGTACTACATTTCTGTTGCCTGAGGCTGTTGGGGTTTATGCTGCAAAGAGAGTCCGTATGTTCATTTTCATGAATCAATGTCGGTTTTTGAAAAGCAGTTGTTACAGTGCTAAGTGGACGGAAATAAATGACACCCCCTCCACACCCGTTGGAGTAAATCAGAACTGTTTATATCCATCCTGAGTGGTCTTTTGAGTACAAATGACTTTTTGTTTACTTAACAAACCCAATGTTTGTCTCCTGGAAATGGAGGCAAATGATTTGCTCATTTTTTAATCCTGCGAATAGCACTTGGCTGCCGTTAAGCCAGAGAGGTTTATTGTGTATTGTTCTGTGTATTGATAGGTAGAAAAGGGTCCCCCGTGCCGTAAGTGAAATTATCCCCAAATCGTTCTTGGGGCTGGGAACATTTTACTGTAATTGTACCAGCCGTGGGTGTCAGCCTTGTCCCGGGCCACTGCCTGATATGAGCCAGTGGTGTGCGGAGCCCTGGAAGGAGGGCATGCTGGCTCGCCCCACAAGTTCCTTGGGGAAGGAATCATGTTTTTTGGAGAATGTATTTCTCTCCTTGGGTTGATGGCTCTTCTGTAGGTAGGACGTGTGCTACCCCATTGTGAGTTACTTGGGTTGTTGAGACAACTGTGCAAATTGGCTGCACTTGTTCTTTTGCAAATTTAGGTGATTGGAGGTCCGACCCTGACCCTTCGTGGTGAGGCCGCAGACGCTGCAGATCTGACTGCCGGCCCTGGCACCATGGACTCTGTACTAGCCTTTCGTACTAACGGAAAGAACCGTCTCATGATTTTTTTTGGTCTCGTCTGCCTTCTCTTTGGTTTTCTTTCTGGTTGGGCCACTGTCGTCTTCCACTTGCTGTTCTGTAGGGCTTGCTGGGCCATGTGAGCAATGTCTAGAACATAAAATTTGCCATTTTTGCCATTTTAAAGTGTGCACTTTAGTGGCATTGAAATACATTCACAGGATCGCGGTGCCTGGGTGGCTCAGCTGGTTGGGCAGCCTTCTCTTAGTTTTCGCTCAGGTCAGGATCTCAGGGTCCTGGGAGCCCGGGGTCCATGCTCCTTGGGGTGTCTTCTTCAGGATTCTCTCTCTTCTCTCTCTCCCCCTCCCCCTCCCCCCCGCCGTTTGCATGTTCTCTCTCTAAAAAAAAATGAATTTTAAGAAAAAAAATAACAACATTCACTGGGTCCTGTAACAGTCTAAGTTTAGGCCAAGGGCAGAGGCAGTCCTTGATCTGAGAGAGGAGGGTGGTGGGGTAGTCAGCTCCAGGGTGACTTTCTAACCACCCCCAGCTCCTCCTGGTTGAGTTGCCTCACCCCCAGTGTTCTAGGGATGCCTTCAGTGACCACGTATTCATCCCTCATGGGCCCTCTCCCCTAAAAATCCTGTTGGTTTCCGTAGTAGCTGCATCCTAACCTCACCTCCTGCTCAGCTGTGTGTCCTGGGTGGTCCAGGATCTTTCATATTGAGATAACCCTGGTGCCCACCCTCTGCTCCTGGAACAGCTCATGAGGCTGCTAAGGACTTTCCTATAAGTTCCCATCGCTGCAGGGCTCCCTCCCATGTTGTACCATGTACAGGAACGATCTGTACTCCCTCCTTGGTGCTCCCAGCTTCCCTCATTGGCCACGTCCTCTCCTTGAAGTAGCCAGCTCTAAAACCTGTAAATCATGATGTTTTCCAAAGTGAATTACAAGAATGGAGTTAGTTCTCCCTGGTTCTGCTGTTTTGATCTAGGAAACTTCTCTGCCTGTGCTGAAAATACTGATTTCTATTTTCTGTCAATATTCTTTTCTTCATCTGCTCTTTGAACATTACTATTTCTTTTATTGGCACGGACTATAGATTGCAGCTTCCTGAAGAGGGCTTTGGATTGTTCTCTGGGTGACTCCCTACTTCAAGGCTTCATGCCAGGCCATCGCTACCATTATTTTTACAAAAAGCAATACAAGATAATTGGGGGGGAAAATCAGATAATACAGAAAAGCAGAAGTGTCAGAGTGAAGTTCTATCATTTCTTTCATATAGATTCACATAGTTTGTGTTCTGTCCCTGTCCAGTGTGCGCGATGGTAATGCATGTGAATAGCTACAAGAATGTGCCATACCTTTCTATCAATGATTTTTTGGCATCCATCAAAATAGCCGTGTGATTTTTCTCTTTTTAATGCAGTAAGTCACGTTAATGAATTTCCTAATGTAGAATCTTCCTCATATTCCCAGAATAAATCTTACTTGGTCATGAGACACTATCTTTTTAATACATTGTTGGATTCACTTTACCTGTCTTTATTAGGACTTCTGTACTTAAAACCGTAAGTGAGCTCAACCTTCTCTCCTTTTCTTCTGGTATTTGTATCATGTTTTTGCACCGTGGTTGTCATAAGCTCATAGGATGAAACAGGAATCATTCCTCTTCCTTTATTCTCTGGGGAAGTTTATTTACTTATTTATTTAAAAAAAGTTTTTAAGATTTTATTTATTTATTCATGAGAGACACAAAGAGAGGCAGAGACACAGGCAGAGGGAGAAGCAGGCTCCATGTAGGGAGTCTGATGCAGGACTCGATTCCAGGATCCTAGGGTCATGACCTGAGTCAAAGGCAGATGCTCAACCGTGGAACCATCCAGGTGTCCCTTTTTTACCTTTCTTAATCAAAATATATGTACTTAAAGAAAGATTGAAAGTATGAGTGACCATTCAGAGAATCTGATTGATTTGGGGAGCTTCAACAATGATTCATGGTCAGATTATTTTCCTTTGTAACTTTTTTTGGGGGGTGTGGGACACTGTTGAACAATGGAAAATTGAGTATGGTGTGTGCCAACCTGGGTTGTCCCTTAGTGCTGCACAACTCTGGACAGACGTCTTCCTCCCTCTGACCAGGGATTCATATTGCATATGGCATAGGGTTTGTGCTCAGTCAATTGTAGTTATCATTATTGGTTTTCTAGGAATTTCATGATCTCACTTGTATGTCTCTGATTGAATTTGTGCCTGCCAAAATTCCTAGAAAGATTACAGTTGAAGGTGTTTTAGACAGGACCAATCCAGGAGAGAAATGAATTGGCTTTCATCATCGTATCCAACTGCTTCACAGAGTGAGGGCCCGCATACATATCTAGGACTTGTTCCTGCGTTTGGAACCTTGCTCCCCTGTGGCACCCTCTCTTTGGAGAGAAAACAGCCTGATAAATAACATGGTAAAATAATATTGAATTATAAGGGAAAGGAAGGGAACTGAGTGGGAAAAATTAGAGAGGGAGACAAACCATGAGAAACCTTAACTCTGGGAAACAAAAGGATGTGGAAGTGGAGGTGGGTGGAAGGATGGGGTAACTGGGTGATGAGCACTGAGGAGGGCACTTGATGAGATGACCACTGGGGGTTATACTTTATGTTGGCAAATTGAACTTAATTTTTAAAAATGTAAAAAAAAAAATACTGGTTTTAGGTTTAAGTATTTCTGATTATTTGCATTCTCAAAGGACATTGGTGTTTATTCTGAAGAAATGAATTTCTAATGGTGGAATTTCAGGTATTTTGGTGTGGGTGGCAGGTGTATTTTGAGGACAAAATCTTTTGTTCCCGGAATCTCAAATCACTTACTTAGAAGCAACTACATCTTTTGTGTACATGGAGCCACGCCTGAATCAGGCTTTAAGTTTGACTTTATTTCAGATATCTTATTTGTGCCTGTAGTATAAGGTCACACTTAGAGTAACAGGGTTTGTGTCATAAAGTATTACTGTTCTATAATGTTCCAAACAGACATCATGGTCTCTTTTTTATTCTAGTTCCTTATTTGCTTTGGGAGGTATATAAGGTTTTATCTTAGAAGCTTATAAAGTTAACAAGATAATTTAGTAAATCTAGTTGCCTAAAGCGCGCATCCCAAAATGAGCAGCTTAACCAAAGGAATTGTCCAGAATTGTTGGAGGAAGACCTGCTGTATCACAACAGATTAATGGTAATAATGCACTGCAGATTTTTATCAGCCAGTTAGACCTTCTGCAAAGTAGCATTTCCAAAAATCAAAATAGCTTAAAGTGGGTCATATGAATAATATCACTAGACTCTAGTTACATATTTTTTCTTTGAAAATAGTTTGCAATCAGGCATTTCATACTTGCATCAAGATGAAACTTGCCGTACAGCTATCTTTGTGCTTTATTTGTCTAGAAAGGGCCTGTTAAGTCAGATTTAAAAGAGACCAGTTAAAAACAAATTGGAAAACTATGGTTTCTCCAAACATATTTCTGAGTGAACAGTCAAAATAACATTATTTTTTCTTGAGTGAACAGAACACAGCTGTTTTTTATTTTGTCTGAAATTCCTGACCGTTGTCTTTTTTTTGAATACACATACATATTTTTAACCAGTTGTAATATGTAATATGTGCATGTACTGTGTTGTCTTTCTCCTCATTTAACAGTTGCCTCACAAGCTAAATTGTGTGTCTTTCCAGACTTTTTTGCTTTTTAACACAAGTGGGGTTGTAGCGACCGTATTGTTGCTCACATCTACTTTTTTCAATCATCAATCTAAAGTTCAGTCTACTTTTTTCAATCCCACCTAGAGATCTTTCATGTTAACTCACGTAAGTCTTTCTTCTCTTCTTTTTCTTCTTTTTTTTTAAGATTTTATTTATTTATTCATGATAGAGAAAGAGAGAGAGAGGCAGAGACACAGGCAGAGGTCTGCCTCTCTCTCTCTCTCTCTGTATGACTATCATAAAAAAAAAAAAAAAAAAGACACAGGCAGAGGGACAAGCAGGCTCCACGCCGGGAGCCCAACGTGGGACCTGATCCTGGGACCCCAAGATCGTGCCCCGGGCCAAAGCAGGCTCCAGACCGCTGAGCCACCCCGGGATCCCCTTTCTTCTCTTTTTTTTAAAAAAGATTTTATTTCTTTATTTAGAGAGAACATGCATGTGATCAGAGAGGGGGGGAGAGGGAGAGGGAGATAGAATCTCAAGCAGACTCCACGCCTAGCACAGAGCCTGACGTGAGGCTCGATCACACAACCCTCAGATCATAACCTGAGCAGAAATCAAGAGTCCTGCCTGAGCCACCCAGGAGCCTCATGAATCTACTCTTAAACTCTTGGACAATGTAACGTCACTCTGGTCACTAAGAGAAATATTAGAACAAGTGAAACTAAAGCCAAAGGCATACAGGCACCTTCTTTCCTCCACAGTGAAAGAACCTTATTAAAACTATTACCTTAAAAAAGTAGGTAATGGAGCAGCCCGGGTGGCTCAGTGGTTTAGTGCCGCCTTCAGCCCAGGGCCTGATCCTGGAGACCTGGGATCAAGTCCCACGTCAGGCTGCCTGCATGGAGCCTGTTTCTCCCTCTGCCTGTGTCTCTGCCTGTGTCTCTGCCTCTCTCTCTCTCTGTATGTCTCTCATGAATAAATAAATGAAAATCTTTAAAAGAAAAAACAGGCATAAAAAAGTAGGTAATGTGGGGCTCCTGGGGGGCTTAGGGGTTGAGTGTCTGCCTTCGGCTCAGGGCGTGATCCCGGGGTTCTGGGATCAAGTCCCACATCGGGCTCCCCGCAGGGAGCCTACTTCTCCCTCTGCCTGTCTCTGCCTCTCTGTGTGTCTCATGAATAAATAAATAAAATCTTTAAAAAAAAAAAGTAAGTAATGTGGTGCCATCCTATAGGTTTTGGAAAGACTGCTTTTATTACTGCCTGATTGAGGATGTGAACACTACAATAAATAGGCCTAATTCAGCAGACATACAGAGAACTCTCAGCCTCAGCCTTTTTCATAGGCACACCTGACACATGAATCCACAGTGGCCACGGGGTTAGTCTGCAAGTGTGTCTCCACGCATTTCAAAGATGTGTCTGCCTTGCCAACCTGGAAGTCTTGGAGATTCAAGTCTGTTGTCTATCACAATAACTACCAAGAAAAAAAAAAAAAACTTTCAGCTGTAAGAAAATGATAAATAAGAAGAATATAAATTTCCCTGACTCTGACTAACCCTCAGGGCAGCATTTGGTCATAATATAATTGATTTCACCCTTAATGCTACTGTTGAAAGTATTTAAATGCCCGGGCACTGACTCCAACCCACACACTCCTCCTCGATCCCGCGTTCCAAGTAGATCAGGTATTTTCACACTTGGTTCATCTTCAGTGAAGATTGTAATTAAATCTTTAATTTGAAAACAAGAGTGGAAGTCCAGCACTCTGCATTATTGGCTGCCCTCGAAGCTTAGAGCAAAGAGCAATCAAATAACAAATGGTGACCTTAGCTCCTTCAAGCTTAAGTAATCTGCTAATTTCAGAAGGTACCGGCTCATCTCAAAAGTGACCAATTTACACGTGGAAGTGCTTTCCGCAGTTACATGGCAAGCTTCCTGGGAATCGGAAGCGTTATTTAAATTGCACCAACTGTTAAGTTTTGCGCTGCCTGTCCTTTTGATTATACTATCATTTTTTAAAGCATAAATTTCAGAACAGGCTTTATTTCCTGTCTATAGGGTTAGAAGAGGCCCATTAGGGAGTTGGGTGTCCTCACCAATGAGACAACTCCTACTCCTTTTTATTTCCTCATCCACCTACAGAACTAGTTAAAACTCCTAAGTTGGGGCACCCGGGTGGCTCAATGGTTGAGCATCTGCCTTTAGCTCAGGTCATGATCCCAGAGTCCCAGTATCGAGTCCCACATTGGGCTCCCACAGGGAGCCTGCTTCTCCCTCTGCCTGTGTCTCTGCCTCTCTCTGTGTGTCTCTCATGAGTAAATAAAATCTTAAAAAACAAAAAACAAATAAAACTCTTAAGCATTAAAAAAGCAGTGTGGTGCAAACCAGTTACCTCATTCTTAGAATATTTATTAAGCATGTGCTCTGTCCCCCTCATGGCTATAGCCACAGGGTATAGGGCCGTGAATAAAACAAGTCTCTGTTCTCATAAGGAAAACACCAGACACACCTGTAACCAGAGACACCTGGGACCAGATTCCGGCTGGGTCACTTATTGGGGATGTGACCGTGGGAATAATTTCATAACTTGGAACCTCGATTCCTCGTCATCTATCGATGAAAACAATAATGTAAGAGGCTGTTGCGATTAAACATAAAACATACCAAGTATTCAGTCAACATTACCGTCTTTCTCTACTTGTTCCATTGCAGAGTAAGAGAGCAGGTGATCAGTAAGTGCTTCAGATGTATGCCAGCGGCCATCTGAAGCAAACTCAGGAGGAAGGTGGTGGGGTTTTTACTTGATTGTTTGATCCTTTGTGCTTTTGTTTGTTTTTTTGAAGATTTTATTTATTTATTCATGAGAGACACAGATTGAGGCAGAGGGAGAGGCAAGCTCCCTGTGGGGAGCCCAATGTGGGACTCGATCTCAGGACCCTGGGATCATAACCTGAGCCGAAGGCAGAGGCTCAACCACTGAGCCACTCAGTTGCCCCTTGTCTGATCCTTTGTGTCTTTCTCACCTGTTCGCACTTCTTGTCTGTTGTTAGGAATCTGTGGTCCCTGGGCCTCTTCCCTGGTCTCCCCTCTGCTAGATTACACCTTCCCCTTCACCTCGACCCGCTCCAGAAACAGTCCTGTCCATCCCGGAACCACTTGGAGCTCTGGATGAGAAGCACTAATGATGAATTTAACTCACGAGGTAAATGGTGGCTTCATGCTTTGACCCTCTTGCCAATGTTCTCATTCCAAACAGGTGGCTTCTGGACACCTGGACACTGCAGGGATGTCCTCTGGGGGCAGGGCAAATTTCTAAAGTGCTGCCAAATTTCTAAAGTGCTCTTAAGTACCACTCAGTATCCAGGACATACTATTTCTAAGTGGGTACGTTTTGAGTGTCCCTTTGACTAGGTCAGGTTTCTGTAACATGTGGGAAAAACATTCTGGCCCATGCACAGCCTGTGTCCCCATTCTCTCTCTGAGTCACAGCCTTCAAAACATCTACTGGTGAGAGAATCTCCAGCTAAGACTCTGCCTCCCTTCCTGGGACTTAATGAGAAAACAGTCCTAGAACAAACCAGAAAACCTCTGGTACTGAAAGAATCAAAGTCCTAACACAGTTACTTTCTCCTAACAGTAACTCCTGTTTTCTAGCGCTTCACTGAGGCTCCAGAATCCTAGTGAAGTATTTGTCCCAGCACCGAATAAAGTGAATTTCTAATTATTGGTATTAGGAAGAAGTGCTAGTTTTCACAGTAATAAACCCAGGTAAAATTGAAAAGACACAGATATTCGCATTAGGATAAGGGGGTAAATTTATCACCCTGAAACCAAAGTCACCCATTTATGTAAAGGTCCTTAGAAGCTTCTGTGTCAAATTACCAAATACGGAAGGACGTAGTTTGCTAAATGTGTATTGTAGACATGTATTATTTTTGTAGTAATAAAAAGTGATAGAAAAAGGCAGAAAGTAAGAAAGGAAGGATAAAAGGAAATTAAAGAACAGAGGCCATTCTGGAAACCCAGCCCTCCACAGCCCTGCGTGAATGAACCATAGGAGGGAACACTGTAATGAGTGCAGGCAGTGGACACTGCGGGATGAAACAGGGATTCTTAGGAAGGCTGGACCCCCGGTCTCCAGCAGGAGCTGAATGCTGACCTAGGTAAGCAGGCTTGTGAAATGAGCCTCAGCCCACATTATTTATTAGCATAATTATTAGTAATAATCGCTATCATTCATTGAGGCCCTATCGTGTTCCAGGCTGTACTTTGCTTATCGTCTCCGCAAAAACCCTTTGGGGAGGTGGGTAGTAATAAGTTCACTTGGCAGATTTTACAAACTGAGGCCCAGAGGTGGTACTTAGCATCCAAGGTCCCACGAGCGCTGAGCATCAGAGGCAGAATTTGTCCTCAGGCCTCGAACCGGGACTGACCCGCACAAGGCCACGGCGTGGCACCCTGCCTGCTGCAGACACCACCCAGGGAAACACCTGCCTCCAACTCTCCTCTTCTTCGCCTTCACAAAGCTGCCCCCGGGGTTCTCCCCCAGAAAGCCACAGTTTTGCTGAAATAGGCAGCACTGATGTCCAAGCATCATCTGAGCTGCTGAAAATGAATCCAGGAGGAGGCAGCTGCCCCGGTTCTCACATCTTTTAAGCCGCTTTTCCAAGCAAAAGAGACTTCAGGAATCTCTCATGTGATTCAGTGCAGTGAAGGGTCGGGGCAACTTATCTGTTTGTGGCTAATGGTCAGATGCTGGGTGTTTCAGAAAATCAAGTGGGAGTCACTTGGCAGATCCCTGCCTTCTCTTCCCCAGCATCCTCCTACTGCAGAGCCTTCAGAGCCCCACAGCAGCAGATTGCAGAGGAGGGGACAGGGTGTCCTGGGCCAGCAGGGGGGCTGCCGGGGGCTGGGGGGTGAGTGCTGACTTCTGCCTCGACTGCAGGGCCCGTAGGGGAGTCTGACACAGAGCCAGAAGCTCTGGGAATCTGGGAGCTACCAGATGCTAACGTGTTCAAGGAGGGTTCAAAAAAAATAAAATAAAATAAAATAAAAAAAATAAAAAAAAAAGAGGGTTCAAAGGACCCCTTATGTTTGCCAAGTTGCCTGTGCCCCAGGAGAGGAGAGGAAGGGAGGGGAGGACAAAAGACCCTTCCTAATGTAAAAGCTTGCTTTTCCCCTCCTCTGGTATAAGAGAATGATGACAGTCTGAGCAAGCAAGGAGAGAGCAGGGGCCGGTGGACAGCAAGGCGGGATGTACCCCATAGACCTCCTGCCGCCAGCATGCCCCCCTAGGCACGTGGAGACACGAGAAGGCCCAACTCTGGGCACATCCATGTAGGTGCATTTTCAGGGTAGATAAGTAATTACCTGGTTCCACCTCTTATGACCTTGCGTGAAGTCGAGATGGAGACAATGAAAAATGAACCAATTCACCCCAGCAGGCTCCAGCACCTACCGGTCAGCAGTATCGAGGGCCCCTGATACATCTAACAGGAGCACCCGACCGGGGCACCGGCGGGGAGGACCCATCCATCACTGAAACCCGCACGGAGTCCCGTCCTGCTCGGACTCGAAACCAGAGCGTCAGGAAATGGTTCACGATACAACAATTGACTCCCGGATTCGTGCAGCATTTGTCTTTGAGGGCAGGTCACCGTTGGGGCCTCAGCTTCCCTATCTTTATTTTATTTATTTATTTACTTACTTATTATTTTTTTTAATACTCCACAAATTACTGGGGTTTTGTTTTGTTTTTTTAGATTTTATTTATTTATTCATGAGAGACAGAGAGAGAGAGGCAGAGACACAGGCAGAGGGAGAACCAGGCTCCATGCAGGGAGCCCGACGTGGGACTCCATTCAGGGTCTCCAGATCACGCCCTGGGCTGAAGCCGGCACTTAACCACTGAGCCACCCGGGCTACCCAAGCTTCCATATCTTTAAAGCTCGAAGGTTGAGCTCTGTGACCTGTACCTTCTCTCCTAGGATGAAAATTCTGTGTTGCAGTTTCTTAACATAGGCTTTAAAGGGTTAAGCACCTGCTCACAGTCACTGGAGTATACGAAACAGCTGGGTGGTTTAACATCAGGATGTCTTCAGAAGCAAGGAATTAGTACTTTTTTTTTTTTCCTAATAGAGACATTAATGTTTTTGTCAATAACAGACTAAGTTCATTCTGCCTCTAAATGGGAATCTCTCCGTCTTGGTAAGGCTCTCTAAAGTGGCTTCGTGTCTGTGACAGTGTATGTGTCATGTTAGGATGACACAGTGGAAACCACATCAGCTTGTTTTTCACAACGTGTCTCCTAACACTGCTGGTTCCTCCATATCTTCGTGGGCTTCATTTGTGAATCCAGTTCTTGGCGGAGTGTCCACCACTGCTCTTGCATGTAAACCTCAGCCTTTGTCCGCTTGACCTCTTGGGCCTGGATACCCCCCCCCCCTTAGCATCCACAGCCTTTCCTACAGAGAGAGCTTATTTTCAGCTGCAGTGAGCGCACAGTTTCTGCAATGTGTCAGCGAGAAAGCAGGTAGGGTCACCTCCTTAGACCAGGTCCTCTAGTGACAAGAGCAGCTACAGAGATGAGAATTGCTGGGCTCTTTACATGCACTTTTGCTTGTGCCAGAACTGGTGTTCTTACGTGAACGCTGGCTGGGATCCAGTGCAAGCTGGCAGTTAGGCACAAATGGACTGTGCAGGGGGGGCTTGGCCTGGGGTCTGGTACCTGCTCTTGTCCTCTCCCAGCAGGGACAGGAAAGGAGCAGTGGTGGACAAGACCATGCAGTGGCCCGATGCCTCATGCATGGTCCAGTCACTAGACCAGGGCACCTCCCCTCCTGCCAAATTTCCTCAAGAGGCGGTTCGGCTCTCTGATGGAAATGGGGCCCACCACTGGACTCCAGTCCACCCAGTAGATTGGCCCAAATACAGATGGTCGATAGTCCCATGCTAGCAAGAGTTGAGGGAAAGCTGCATTTTCACGTGCATCTGTTAGCAAACCATGCAGCCCAGTGTGGCGGCTCAGAGGGCGACATGTAATACAGTCTGAGATGCAGGCTTTCTTTGAAATGCCCCTTTGCAGCGTCACCCCAGAAAAACACCAGCAAGTGTATATAAGGAAACTGCAGCATTTGTACAAAACATGACTGTCAATAGAGAAATTAACTGATAAACTGTAGTCCATCCAAACTGTAGGATAGTAGCCGCAGTGAAAGAAACTAAAGTGGGGGCCCCTGGGTGGCTCACTGGTTGAGCATCTGCCTTTGGCTCAGTGTGTGAACCTGGGGTCCTGGGATCAAGTCCCACATCGGGCCCCCTACAGGGAGCCTGCTTCTCCCTCTGCCTCTGTCTCTGCCTCTCTATCTCTCATGAATAAATCAATAAAATCTTAAAAATAAATAAATAAATAAAGCCAGGGGCGCCTGGGTGGCTCAGTCGGTTGAGCATCTGACTCTTGATTTCGTCTCAGGTCCTCATCTCAGGGTGGTGAGATCGAGCCCCTCATTGGACTCCTGGGCATGGAACCTGCTAAGATTCCTCTCTCTCCCTCCCCCTCTGTTCCCTCCCCACCTTCTTGTCAAAAAAAAAAAAAAAAATAGCTTCATGATGCCTCGTTCATTCTCTGTCTTTGAGAAATTAGCTGTTTCATATATAAATGGAATGAGTGACCGTTTCTCCTGCCACTGCCAAAGTTCCCTGCCTCCCACCTATGACAACAGGGAGGTTTATATGTGGATTCTCCTCTTTTTGCCTTCAGGATGCTGAACCTTTCTTGAGGACTCAGGTTCATTGTCACATCTATCAGTGTGCTCTGGCTCGCCTGGCCCCTTACCCTTTCCTGGACGTGGGCTGGCAGCCTTCCTTTTGCCCCTTCCTTACAGCTGCCCCTCGGCTGTTGTTCTTGTGCACACTCGTCTCCTGTGCTGGTCATGATTGGTTGGGGTCCAGGAAACAGATCAGCTGGCTTTGACCAGCGAGCTATTCATTCTCTCGTTCATCAACTACTACTTGTTGAGGGCTTACCAGAGGTAAGGCTTTTAACTGGTGGCCACCGAAAGGCCCCAGAGACAAATATTACATGGATCCTGTACCCTGTTTTTTGTTTGTTTGTTTGTTTTTTGTTTTTTTTTAGTAAACTCCATGCCCAGTGCAGAGCCCAACGTGGTACTCAAACCCATGACCGTGAGATCAGGACTTGAGCTGAGATCAAGTCAGATGCTGAGTCACCCAGGAGCCCTCTACCCTGTTCTGTGGGGAGAGTTGATAGGTCAATGATGGCAGGAGGAAGGGACAGGAGGGTGGAAGTTACAGTACCACAGGTACAGGCAGGGGCACCAGGGTGGCTCAGTGGTTGAGCTGGGTTTGACCTGTGGAGATTGGGGGCCAGTGGGACCAGCACAAGCTCATATCAAAGGCAGGATCTGTGCTGGGGTAGAGAGTGGATTGAGTCTGGTACATGGTTCAAGAGCAGGGGAGATGTGGGAAATCAGGTTGCTCCTCAGAGTCCAGGCCAGGCCAGCAAGTTTGGACTTTTCCAGATGCCACGAGAGGTGTTGATTGAGGAAAAGAGACAGGCCTCTAGAAGTACCGTGGCCATCCAGGAGAAAGTGCATAGAGAGAGAGGACAACCAGATGCTAGCAGATTAGGTACAAGGGAATGAGGGGTGGGATGCAGTCTGGGGTGTGGAGGGATAGGGGCTGGAAAGGAGAGCTCTGTGGGCTTCACGTGAGCAGGACTTCTTGCCAGTGCTCGGAGGTGGGAGGGACGTGATGGGAGGAATTTCCTAAGAGAATCCTGAGGCTTGGAGCTTGAAGGGAGTGTGCTCAGGACCCAAGAGAAGAGGATTGGGTTTACTCTGCAGGGAAAGGTAATGGGTTTAATTTTAAACACAGGGAATTTGGGGCACCTGGATGGCTCAGTGGTTGAGCATCTGCCTTTGGCTCAGGTCATGATCCTGGGGTCCTGGGATCGAGTCCCACATCGGGCTCCCTGCAGGGAGCCTGCTTCTCACTCTGCCTGTGTCTCTGCCTCTCTCTCTGTCTCTCTCATGAATAAATATATAAAATCTTAAAAAATAATAACAAAAATAAACACAGTGAGTTTATAGTCCAAGAAGCTCAGCCAGATGGGAGATGTCCAGCAGGTACCAAAATACAGAAGTAGTTCTCTGTGAGAAATCAGGGCAAGAGCTATAAATTGTGAAGGAGTCATTTGCAAGAAGATGATAAAGCTTGTGTGACAAGGGGTGACGAGTCATGCGGTTTGGAGGAAGTCTAGGGTAGAGGCTAGAGAAGCGATGGATGGGGGCAAAAGCCAGGAGAGCCACAGTAGAAGGTAGAGGGAAGAGGCAAGGTCACAAGTCCAGTGCTCCCGAGGGGAGGAGGGAAGACGAGGGCAACTGGGGCTGTGATTAGCACGTCATGGGTGACCTGGGGAAGACTTGCCTGGGAATAAGACAGCCACCAGCTTGTCGGGCAGAACCCAGCAAGTGGGCGGTGAGGCCAACCCTTGAGTTAAATTTGGTGGTCATACAGTGGAGACAGAGCAGTAAGCATTAAGAAGTGTGGGGAGAAATCGAGGGAAGAGATTAATCCCACGGGCGCCTGGGTGGCTCAGTCTGACTTGGTTTCAGCTCAGGTCGTGGTCCCAGGGTCCTGAGATCAAGCCCCATGTCGGGCTCCCTGCTCCGTGGGGAGCCTGCTTCTCCCTCTCCCTCTGCCCCTCCCACTCGTGCTTGCTCTTTCTCTAGAATAAGTAAATCTAGGGATTTATTCTATAGTGGCTCAGTGTTTGAGCACCTACCTTTGGCTCAGGTTGTGATCCCAGGGTCCTGGGATCAAGTCTCACATCAGGCTCCCCGCAGGGAGCCTGCTTCTCCCTCTGCCTGTGTCTCTGCCTCTCTCTATGTCTGTGTCTCTCATGAATAAATAAATAAATCTTTAAAACAAATAAAAATAAAATAAGTAAATCTATTTTTTTAAAAAAAGACCAAATACTCATTAGGATGACTATTATTTAAAAAAAAAAATAGTGTTAACAAGGATGCGGAGAAATTGGAACCCCTGTGTGTCGCTGGTAGGGATGCTGCTGTGTGAAACATTCTCTTAGTTCCTGAAAAAAAACTAAATCTAGAATTACTCTATAATCCAGCAATCCCACTTCTGGGGATGTGCTCCAAAGAACTGCCATATGGTCTTGAATAACAGATATTGGAACACCACCGATCACACCAGCATTATTCACAGTAGCCAGAGGCAGACACTGCCCACCTACTCATGGATAGATGAATGGATAGTCTAAGTGTGGTGTCTACACACAGTGGGACATTCTTCAGCCTTCAAAGGGAAGGAAATCCTGTCACAAGCTACAGCATGGATGGACCTTGAGGACGATGTGTACTACAATAAGCCAGTCACAAAATGACAAACACTGGGTGACTGTACTTATGTGAGATTCCTGGAGTTGTCGCACCCACAGAGACAGGATGTAGAAGGTTGGTTCCCAGGGGCTGAGGGAGGAAGGAAAGGACAGTTCTTGTTTGGTGGGAATGGGAAGATGAAAACGTTCTGGAGATGGCAGGTGCATGACAGTGTCTAGACCTAATACACACACCCCCCCTGAAATGTATGCTTAAAAGTAGTTAAAATGATCTGTTTTGTGTCATGTGTGTTTTACCACAATAAGAAAAATTTAAAAACTAAAGTCCTTTTTTCAAAGATTTTATTTATTTTTCATGAGAAAAACAGAGAGGCTGAGACACAGGCAGAGGAAGAAGCAGGCTCCTCACAGGGAGCCTGATGCGGGACTCGATCCTAGGACTCCAGGATCACGCCCTGAGCCGAAGGCAGATGCTCAACCACTGAGCCACCCAGGTGCCCCAAGAAAATGAAAATCCTGAAAGAGAAACTAATCTGTTGATCAGAGGAAGAAAGAGCGAAGTAAAAATTTGTCTCACGTGCTGGCAAATACCTGCCAGTATCAGTTTTCGTCACATCAGAGCGGGGCTCAGTGACCAGCACCTGCCTTGCCTGTGGGGGAGCTTCTCACCCAAAGAGGCTGGAGGGGGTCATTCTGCGGAGCCCTAAGCACCAGCCACCATTAACTTTGGCTTCAGACAGGCTGCAGTTGAGGAGAGAAAGGAAATTTTTCTGGAAGGCAAACCAAAATACTTGTCCAAACGTGAGCTCTTCGCTCTTCAAACAGTGCAAAAGTAGCACAGTGGCCTGGAGGGAAGAAGGTGCATTCCCTGAAAGCCTCAATCAGCCACAGATGAACCAGACACACAGAAAAGGGTCGAAGTCCTTTCTTGGGGGCTAATTGAAAAGATGATGCTTTACATAAAAAATATTTCAGAGATATATATATACTGATTTTTTTGGGAGGGGAGGTCTTAGGCACCCTGTAGAAATTGTCTTTTGGAAAAAAAAAAAACGGATACATTGTGCTCTTATTTTGTTATTTCTCTTCATTCTTAACGTGAACCATTTCGAAACAGCGTATTCTTATTCTTGTAACCTGAACTTACCTTATCCGTCGATGATGGCCGTGATGTATTTAGGTGGTGAAATAGCTTGTGTGGCTGTGAGTAGGCATGTACCCTCCTGTCTGGAAATGCCTAGAATTTCCTATCCTGACTGATTTCATCTGGTGTATGTTTTATTTAGATGTGTCCTGGCGTCTGCTTCCTTATTCTGAACCAGAGGAAAATATTAATAATTACTAGTCTTAGATTTCCTGTAACGCTAGCTAGAAAGGAGAACGAAAAGTTGGCATAGCATGATAGCCAGTACTGGGAGTTTTGTATTTGCTTTTTTGAAAGAAGACTTGAGTCCCCGGGTGGTAAAGATAAAATAATATACCCGACAACATTCTCTACTCTGCTTCTAGCGTATCCTTTGGGGGCACAGTGTTTACTTTTAAATTACAAGCTGCAGATTGTATGCAAGTTCTATTGGAGAAGTGGCTCGCCAACTTTTTCCCTTATCCATTTCAAGCGGCAAAGTCTCAGGCTACTTCTAAATGAGAAACTGCTTTAAAACCACACGGCTAACACTGCGTATCCTAAACGTTTTGTGAAACCGCGTGTTTTAGGGAAGATGATAGAATTCCAGGGTGAAAGGCAGCCCACTGGCTGGTGGATTGGTCGAGAATCGAGCTCGTTCCTGGGTGCTGGGTTCATAGGCAGCGCTCCCTGTTCTTGTGACCTGCCCTCCTGGCTGTGGGGTTGCCTCCAAAACTTGTATCCTTTTTCTTAGCCTTCACCAGAAGCCCCTCCAGGTTGACATTTCCATCTCTCTCTCTCTCTCTCTCTCTCTCTCTCTCTCCCCCCCCCCCCCTTTAAGGCTGAAACCTCTGTAACCCTTCCTGCTTCTCAGCGAGAAGCGCAGGACTACTTGCAATCTGTCTCTCATTGCAGGATATCGGACAGAGCCAGGCCAGTTCTCCAGTGTGTTCTCCAGAGTGGCAGATGCCACGTACAGCCTGCTTTGTGGGTGTGATTCCTCCTGTTTTCTCAGATCCCGGGATCAAATGGGAAATCTACTCCAGAGATGACCGTTGAGCCTCATTTGCCCTGGTCTGCTTTACTTTCTGTGGTTCTGTCCCATACGTGTTTACACCATTGGCAGCTGCAGCCGCACGTGGGACCACCCCATTGTGGTGCTGCTCCTGGACCTGAGGCATTCCAGAGTCCCCCAGGAACACGGTCCCATGTGCTCACCAGGAGCCAGGCTCCTTGGCCGTGGCCCAGGCCGAGATCGTGGTTCCACTGTGCATCCCAGCAGGTGTTGGATGCGGCTTTTTCTCTGCCTCCGTGGCCAGGCTTTGCTTGGAGTCTGTGCAGGAAAGACACAGGTGGAATTCAGTAGAGCCCGTGCACTTGGTAGTCCTCCCAACTCCTGCCGGCGTGCGGGCGAGCCCTGTCCTGTGGTCACGGCACATCTTACGAAGACTAAATCCCGTGGTCTTTCCCCCACACGCGCATCCATTGTGAAGCACCCACTGTGTGCACTGCACCCGGCCAATATACGGTAGACGTTCTTGGCCTGATTTCCCAGATGTTTGTCCTCCACCTTGTAGACTGACTTCCTGTTTCTGCCACGAGGCTCTGATGGCTCGGCTGGTTCAGCCGTGCCTTTGGGCTGTTGGCCCAGCCTCGGGAAGTGTTACATGTAACTCGGGCGCCAAGCATGATGCTGTAGAAAGCACAAACTGACGGGCTCAGCTTTCAACTTGGGATTTGTTTTAACTGTCAGTCTCTGGGTGTGGAAAGAAGGACGAATGAAGTAGGTGTCCCTTTGCCCTGAATGTCAGAATTGAGCCTCTTCTGAGAACATGCAGGGACGTTTGAGCTGTGTTGTCACTTAATTCTTTTTTTGTTTGTTTGTTCCTTTCTCAACCAGTGTTAATACAAATCTGGCTAATTTCTTGGTGCTATGGTAGACTCACTCTCGCTGCTGCTGCTGCTTTTGCACAAGTTTGCAGACTCAGTGGGGGTGCGGGGGTCATGATGACCAACCAGTACGTAGAGTCTTCATGGTGGCAAACTCTTTTGTCATCTACCTTCTCAGTCCTCAAAGCAGCTTCACAAGACATAATTATTGTCCTCCTTTTACAGTTAAAGAGACTCCAGTGTTGATTGAGGTGCTGCTGTCTGATGTCAGAGCCCACAGTTTCTGGGAACTGGCCACTGAGGGCTGTGGGGAGGAGGCCGGGGCCTGGGAGGTGGTGCAAGGGATTGGGCTCAGCGCTGAGGAGCTGCCGTAGCTGGGCCCCACATGTGGTCACCAAACCGTGACGCTTGATATGACTTTCATGGGGGCCTTTCAGCGGCATCAGGCTTTATGGGGCCCGCCTCACCGTTTTGTGTAGAACCATCTTTCCTAAGTGCTCGACCTTGTCCCCATTTTACAGACATGGAAACTGAGGCACGGAGAGGGTGTGGAACTGACCAAACAAAGCCTACCCAGCTGGCCCTGGCTCTGTCCTGTCGCATTCTGACCAAGGGTCAGCTTCTGCTACCCCTGCAAGCCTCCATTCTCAGGGCTCCGGGTACCCAGTGGCTGTAGATCAAGAACTGGTGAGACCCCCTCCTTCTTTTGGAGCATTGACACCTCCGCCCCTTCCTTCCCAGAGTTCCCACCTTTTGGGACAAATTTAAGCTCCAACAGAAGAGATCTTCCTGCTTCCGGATACCACTGTCTGAAGGGATGGTTTGCTTGATCACTAGATGATAACACTGTTTTTTTGTATGGTTTATAAAGCACGTCCACCGACGTTCTGCTGTTTGATTTTGATTTGACACCAGCCATCCTGTTACACACCCCGTCCCCCCGCCCCCAAGATGAAAAAAAGCAGAGCTTTTATCACAAGGGACCTATTGTCCAAGGGAGGAATTTGTGATGCCCCGGCTGTGCCATAGGCCCAGTGAGGTACGAGTGTGTTCCTCATTCCCAGGAGGGCACATGTATGTGTGAGCAGACCCCGTACTAAATCCTTATTGAATTCCTGTACCTTCAAAAGCCAGGATCTTCTAACTTTAAGACATTGAGACAGACTGCAGACAAACAGAATAAGGAAGCTAATTACTGGTACTAATTATCACGGTGGCCTGTGGTTAGCCTCGTGTCACAGTGGGGAAACCAAAGCCAAGCATGCTCATCCCATCCCTCAGGTTGTATAGGGGATTTCCTCTATATAAGGCAGCTTTGTGTCTAGTTCGCTGGAGGGCCACTTAGAGCAGAGTCGGCCATCGTGAGGATTTATCTCAGGATGCTGTTACCTGAGAGAATTAAAAGTCACACCGCGTATAGACTTTAAGACTGAGTATATTTTGTTAAAGCACAGGGAGGAAATGTGAGTGTTTGGATTGTGCGTATCACCACATGCTGCCTCTCTGCGTGAGTGAGACAAGTCCGCCGGGCCAGTCATGATGAGTTAACCCCTCCTGTGCACCTGCTCACTTCAGAGATTGTCCAGGAGTGAAGGGGTTGCTGAGAGAAGTCTCCCCGGCTGATGGTGACAGTGTGGGGTCAGGGAGCCACCACAGCATCACCACTGCTGCTGGGCAGGAGGCTGGAGGGGGGCTGAGCAGGAGGCCCTCAGAGGTGCTGAGCGCCTGTCAGGACAGCACATGGCTTATTCTTGACACTCCAGTCGATTTTATAACTGTCCCCCATAAGAAGTATTTAAGGAATGTGGGGCCCCAGAAGCCTCCATGCCATGGTCCAGGAGTGTGTGTCATGCACGGGGCAGGCTGGGGGCTGAGATGATTCTGCCCGGGTCCTAGGTTTGGGGGGAAGCCTGAAGGGCGTCCCTTCTCACTTGTCCTTTTTTGTGCATTACATTAAAACAGTCAAAAATATGTTCTTGCCTTTGTGTTGACCTGTGTCAGGGAGCGGGTGTGGTGTGTCACCCCGTATTTCCTGGAGCAGCAGGGGAGCTGGCTGGTGTGCAGCCACAGCCAGGCCCGGCCAGGCGCCCATGTCGTCCGCCTCCCAGGCCGCAGACCTCTCCAGCAGGCTCCTGCGGGGTGCTCGACGGGCTTCTGCTCATTTTGAGGACGAAAGCGTTGTCCTGGTGTAATTTGTGAGTTGCGTATCCATGTCGTACACGGAATTGAGAGGGAGAGAGGTACTGTGTTTGTTACTAGCGCACAAAAAGCGTACTTTTCTCTCAGGAGCTCACTTAGTTTCTGGAAGTGGCCGTTGCCGGTGCTTGCACAGCTCGTGGTGGCCGAGTAGGGGGAGAGGCACTGCGAGCCTGCTCCCCACCACAGGGACCCTCATTTACCAGCCCGGCCACTTCCCTCCAGCACATGCAGAGCCCGGCGCTGGCCCCTCTCAGAATGGGTGTTAGATTTTCCAGCTGCCCGTGAAGATGTGTTTTCAAGGAGAGCGTAATCCTCACCAGCCCTCGCTTTGTCACTACCCTTTCATTACCCGTACATGGAAAAAACAAAAAACAAACAAAAAAAAAAAAACCCAAAAAACATACATTTAATTGTTTCAAAGATTTTATATATTTTATATAATATATATTATATATATACACACACATACATACATACATATTTTTAGGCAAATATATAGTAAATGCAGGGAGATGAATAAAGGGCTATTTTTTTCAGCTTGTGGCTTCTAATTACATCAGTTACAGCTTAGCCCTGCTCTTAACTAGAGTGCAGGCATGAACTGGAAAAGAATGAGCTAATCCATGATAGATGGGGTTGAATAAAGATCTCCATTCATATCTTTACCTTTTATCCCTTGTTCCGAGTGCCAAGAATTAATGCTGTTTGAAAGTACAAACTGAACCTGCCAAGCTTCGGACGGCTCCGATAATCCTAATTATTTTAGATGTTAGTGAGAAGGGCAGCAGTTCTGCTCTGGAAAAGAATCCCATTGTGAAACATTAAATGTCTGCTAAGTGGTGTTGATTGGACGTGATTTTATTTCCAAACAAGACAGTTACCACGAAGCGGAAAAAGTTGTCGTTTGAGAAATTTTCATTCGCTTTTCGGCAGACTCGGAGGCCTGCAAAGTCGGGAAACCCGCGGCCAGCACTCGAGTTTTCCCGTCCACGTCTAGGTGCGGAGCTGCGCGCAACTGCGGAATGCCCCCTGCGTTCTTATATTTGTGAATGGTTTCTTAGTGGGCGTCTAACAGTATTTAACATGGAGAGGAAGAGAATTTTTCTCAAGCATGAATATCCTGTTTTCTCACATCACTGGAGGAGAATGATTTGTTCCAGGCCACTGACTTCCAACACATCATTCAAGTTAAAAGTCAGGGGTCTTGGCAATGTCGAAAGATTTAGCAGTTAGAGTGGTTTTTGTTTTGTTTTTTAGCGAGGTGGGTTTCGGGGAGGTGGGGCCAGTAAGATGGTTAGATAGTATCGCTGGAACCATCTTTTAAAAAAATCCGCTCCCCAGCACTGGTAAGAGTGATTATGTGTAAGGTTTTTTTGTTTGTTTTTAAATACTAGTAGAAGAAAAGCCCCTTTAGCTTCTGTAGACAAATCGGCTACTTGAGAAAAAACGAACTGGGCTTGCTGGTTCCATCTGGGTTCAGCCTCAGAGGAGGTTTGCCTACTTCTCTCTTTTTAAAAAAAAAAAAAAAAGATTTTTTATTTATTTATTCATGAGAGACACAGAGAGAGGCAGAGACACAGGCAGAGGGAGAAGCAGGCTCCCTATGAGGAGCCCGATGCAGGACTCGATCCCAGGACCCCAGGATCAGGCCCTGAGCCGAAGGCAGTTGCTCAACCACTGAGCCAGCTAGGCACCCTTCAAGGGTCACATTTTTCTGTTTCGTACTTTTTAGTCTCTACTTCAGCCTCCAGAAGTCAGTCATTTCTGCCATTTCTGTAAATGCCAGGAGCCTGCCTGAGGTGGAGCGAGGGCAGATTCCTGACTGGTTTATTGCCTATGAATGACCCTCCCTCCATCCGTCCCCCCCCCCCCCCAGCAGAGCACTAAGATCTTCAAGGATGCAAACAATTGTATGTTGAGCATCTCTGGGCCAATTTTTCTTTCTTTCTTGGCGCTTATTCCCCAAAGTGGAATTACCAAGTCAGAGAGGGATGGACGGTTTTTACCGTTCTTAATACACGTCACTAGATTGTGGTCCAGAAAGACTGATTTCTAGTGCTACTAGCAGTGTACCTTTTCCTACAGTCCCACTGACTATGACAGGGCATTAGCATTTTTACAAAATAATTAGGAGGAACATAGCCTTGTGTCAGGCTCATTGGAATCCACCTGAAAAGCAGAAAGGATAATTCTGACTTTTGAATGTTTAATTGATATCAAATGATTTACCGTGATCAATGATTACTCTTCCCCCAACAAAAAATTTTTTTAATGTTTTATTTATTTATGATAGTCACACACAGACAGAGAGAGAGAGAGGCAGAGACACAGGCAGAGGGAGAAGCAGGCTCCATGCACTGGGAGCCCGACGTGGGATTCGATCCCGGGTCTCCAGGATCGCGCCCAGGGCCAAAGGCAGGCGCCAAACCGCTGCGCCACCCAGGGATCCCCCAACAAAATTTAATGAAGCTGCATTAAAACGGATAGGGTACCTTTAAGGGTGGCTGTAAAATAGATCTGAACACGGAGGCGATGTTTACTGTAACTACTATAGGGGGAGGGCACACAAACCGAGTTCAACAAACACCGTCCCTAACTTCAGCAGCTCACTTTTTGAAGGTGATGCTAACTAAGCCTTGAACAAAAGTAAAAACAACATAGATGTAGATGTACGTTTGAGTGGAGAGACACTGAAAAATACTGGCATTTGCCAAAACAGGCCGAGTTTATGTATTTGCATCCTCTCCAGAGCGCTGTCACGCGTGAAGGAAGCAGGGGACCTCTCTCTGTCACTGTGTGTGTCTGTGTACCTCGAGTCTCAGGAACACTTTCCAAGAAAACACCCACAAGGCAAACTGAGGCCAAATCAGCTATTATTTTAATCTGAATTGCATTACCTCCCCTGTTGTCTTCCTTTTGCAGAATTCCTGCCTCTACTGTGTTGGGTCACAGGTCAGCTAAATGGGAGTGGGGGGTGCTTATGGCCGAGGGTAAGGAGGGGGGGCATCCCTTAGGTCCCGTGAAGGCAGGAGGCAGGCCTGGGGCTCAGCACACATCAGGGAGCACTCACCCACTCCCGCCTCGCTGCTGCATTAGTCTGACATGGGTCACTTATTTGCCTCCTTGAACTCAGGTACTAGGAAGGTTCCATAGCCAGTGACTACATGTGACATGTGGTGGCCAAGGGTGGGACGGTACAAGGTGGATGAGGCTGAGGGTCAAGGGTCTGGCTGACCAGTGCCACATGCCCCACAGGGTCCCCTGTGTCAATTGGGGAGAATAATTCTGTCAGTAGATGGTTGGAGGATTGCATACTTCAGCCAGGGAGTGTTGCCTACCAGAAGTAGGCGGTAAATGTTCTTCCCTCCTGTCCCCATGGTTTCTAGACAGAGGAACTTCTGTCACTGGTGTGAGGTGGGGTAGGGGCCAGTGAACAGAGTAACTCATGGACTCTCCCCATTGGCTCTTCGGTGGCTCTCCAGCTCTGTCTGGTGAAACCCATCTTGTCCTCCAAGATGGCAGAGCGTTGGGATGTTCCTTTGTATCTCCAACATCCTATGCATGT